>NC_083281.1:18548515-19872760 GCF_963506605.1 Zootoca vivipara | reverse complement strand
ACCCCATATTTTCTCACTGTGTGGAGCATCAGCCAAACCCTTCCTTCATTCACAAACAGGTCTGCAACGCTGGAATATCCTTCCATTCAATAATGCTTGCTGTCTCCACCTATCCGTGGTTGTGATGGGAAATTACCCCATTGGCCAACAGTTATGCAGTCAATAATATTCTCTCTCTCTCTCTCTCTCTCTCTCTCTCTCACACACACACACACACACACACACACACACACACACACACACACACACGGCTGTTCAAATGGGATAATACCTGCTCTTCCTTCAATCCCCACCTCAGTGGAAGAATAACCTCCCTTGTGTCATTCATTCACACAACACACCCATATCACGGTCTCTTGTAACATGACATTCTCTCAGTGCGCAATTCCTGTTCTCCTTTCCAGTCCCATTTCAAAGCCACTGTATCCTATGGGTGACTACAACAGAATTCCCACCCCAGCTCCGTTGCTGCAACTACCCCCATTGCAATGGGACATCTCTGCTTGAGGGAGTGAATGCCATATTCTCCTGTTGGAGAAGCTCCCTGCCTGCGACAGATCTCCCTTTGGGATCATTTGCCTTTCACAACCCAGCGAAGCCGTCTCTCTCAAGACGCGGTGCCTATTTGCCCTCCAATTCCATTGCAAGGGAATGTTCCACCGCCAGCCAAGGATGTTTTGCAACAGAGCATTCAAGGCTGCAATGGAGCGCCCCTGAAAAGGGCAGAGGCTGCACTTCCCTTCCTCCTAATGGAACTGGTCCACAGGGCATCTCAAACTGGGGTCCGTGGACCACCAGTGGCCTGTGAGCATCATTCAGGTGGTCTGGAGTGGGCCTGTAAAAATACAAGTAAAAATCATACAACATCTACGGTAGTGCAGTGCATGACAAGTGCTACAAAAAGCAGGCAAATTAATAAGTGTCCGCCAAGACCAGGAGGCAGCAAATATTTTCAGCAGGAGGCCTGGTCCACTGTCCCTCAGACCTTGTGGGGGGCAGGACTATATTTTTGGGGGAGGAATGAACGAATTCCTATGCCCCACAAATAATGCATTTGAAATAAAAGGACACATTCTACTCATGTAAAAACACACTGATTCCCGGACCATCCGTGGGCTGGATTGATCCGGCCCCTTGGCCTTAGTTTGCCTACCCATGGCCAAGGCTCTCAGCGATTTTCAAGCACACTGGGGGACGAGGGCAGTTTGGGAACCATCAGAACAGAACATTATCTTACTGTCGTTGACCAACAGCTTATTGTCATTGACCAACTACTGGGTCATAGAATCATAGAGTTGGAAGGAACCCAGAGGTTCATCTGTTCTAAACCCCTACAATGAAGGAATCTCAACTAAAGCATCCATGACAGATGGCCATCCAACCTCTGCTTAAAAACCTTCAAGGAAGGAGAGTCCACCACCTTCCGAGGGAGTCCGTTCCACTGTCCTAACACTGGCTGAAAATTCTTGTCATGGGTCAGGAGTCAGCTTCACCTGCTGAACAGCAGCCTGAAGGAGAAGAAGGCGGAATGATGTCACCTGCAACTGATCAGCCTTCAAGAACAGGAGAAGGCACTGATGAGAACCAGCTGGCTTCAGCCTTCTTAAGCAGAGCTCTCAGCAGCAGAAACAATGCCTGTGGTTCCTGGCCCTGCCTTGCTGTTTCCTGCTCTCCATCTAGACCAGCCATCCCCAAACTGCGGCCCTCCAGATGTTCTGGCCTACAACTCCCATGATCCCTAGCTAAGAGGACCAGTGGTCGGGGAAGATGGGAATTGTAGTCCAAAACATCTGGAGGGCCGAAGTTTGGGGGTGCCTGATCTAGACCCTTGTCTCTGTGATCATCTGGACTCCCTGACCTCTAGACTGGACCCTTGTCTTTGTGGTCATCTGGATTCCCTGACCTCTGGGTCCCCTGACTTCATATGTGGATTCTGCTCTCAGGCAAGTGTTCCTTGGAGACTCCTATCCCCTTCTTGATCAGCAACAGGACACGGACAGGGCTATGACAGCTCTTCTTGATGTCTAGTCAGAACCTCCTTTCTCATAACCCATCGCAATGCCTTACCTGCCGCAGGGGGTGGGGAACATGTGTGCCTTCAGATGTTGTCATATTACAGCTCCCATCACCTTTGATGACTGCTGGCTGATGGGAGCTGGAGTCCAAGAACATCTGGAGGGCCATGGGTTTTCCCAGCCCCGATCTACTGAACATCTCCTTGTTGTCCAAGGAAATTCTTCTCCTTCCCTGTCTACTTTGTGGCCACCCAAGTACTCACCCTGACCAGACGGGCTCTCTTGACCAAATCGTTAAGCTTCCTCAGGGCAGAATTCCGAGGCAGGTTCTGGATGTCCGTGAACAAGTCCTGCTCCTCGAGCTCAAAGAGCCGTCGGTTATCGGAGATCATCAGGGGCTCCGACCAGAAGGACCCGATGTAGACACGCAGCACCTCGGGCGTGTTGAACACTTTGCCCAGCGACCACATGAGGGCGCCATAGACCCGCATCAGCTGCTGCGTCTCCACCATGTCGGCCTTGTTCAGGACCACCCGGATCTTGTCCTCGTTGCCCTTGAGGGCCCGGATGGCCTCCGAGAACTCGTCTGAGATCTCCAGCTTGTGGGCGTCAAAGAGGAGGATGATGAGGTCCACGCGCTCGGCAAACCACTGCAACACTGCCGGGAAGTCGTAGCCTGCGGAGGAGAAGAGAGAGCCTTGTGGAATAATGTGGGATGTGAAACACAGAGCAGTCAAGTACAACATCCCTAGAGTGGACAAACAAAGGGGATGTCTGGACCAGCCAGTTAGAACTTCCTGTTTCCTCCTAGGCTGGGACAGACTTCCTCTACATGTGACCAGAGGTGGGCGTGGCTTCACCTGTGCAGGTAACAATCGCATAGGAATAGACACCATCTCTCTCTGACTACATTCGTCGAAGAAGCAACATCTGCTTAGCCTAAGATGCTCTCTTGGCTTCCAGCCAACAGAGCATACCTGCCAAGTTCCTGCCGGAAAAATAAGGGATCGGCAGACCGGAAGTAGCGCTGCCGCCATTTTGGAACTGGGTAGAGCAGCACCGGAAGTCGCTTCTGAGCATGCTCCACCCAGTTCCAAAATGGCCACCAGAAATCGCTTCTGCGCATGTCCAGAGACTCCAGACATGCACAGAAGGAGCCTCCCACAGCCGGTAAGTAAACCGGGAAAAAACAAAAAAAAAAATCCGTTTTTCCAACTGGGAACGGCTGGAAAAACGGGGGTTTCCCGGGGAATACGGGAGACTTGGCAGCTATGCAACAGAGGACAAAGGGACTATCTCTTTATGGGATAGATTCCAGGTATATTACTTTTGTAACTTAAACCTGCCTTCTGGGATCCATCTGTGAACAGAAGGAGTGAGTAAACTCTTTTTATACTTCTATAGAAGACTGTGTTGTGTCTATTTCTTTTATGAGGGACTGAAGGGGTTGCTCGGTCCCAGCTCCTGCCAACCTAGCAGTTCGAAAGCACGTCAAAGTGCAAGTAGATAAAAAGGTACCACTCCAAGCAGGAAGGTAAATGGCGTTTTGGTGCGCTGCTCTGGTTCGCCAGAAGCGGCTTTGTCATGCTGGCCACAAGACCTGGAAGCTGTACGCCGGCTCCCTCAGCCAATAACGCGAGATGAGCGCTGCAACCCCAGAGTTGGTCACGACTGGACCTAAAGGTCAGGGGTCCCTTTACCTTTAGCTTTATCTAAAGGGGAGATTACCAGGTAACTTATTTTAGAGGCTTTAGCGAGCCTGAGCAAACGTATCCGCTGTGCAAGTTTAAAAAGGGGAGTGTTACTCTGCTAAATTGTAGAACTTGTTAACACAAGTAGGAAAGAATATACAGTACAGTAATCAAACAATATATCCTCTCCTGCATCCCTGAACATTCCCACAAATGAGAGGTTATTTTGCACACACACACACACGCACACACACACACACCCTGCAAAGCAGCATCTTAGCTCACTTTCAGGGAAAGAAGCAGCTTGAGGGGGGTTGCTGCCATTTAAATTTTTAAAATTTTATTTATGCTTTTCAGGTTTATACATTTCACTGATTTTACAATCATTTTAACATTTCGAAACCCGACTTCCTTCCCCCTATTTCTGCGGTTCCTTAAATTTATTTTTAGTATCTTCTGCATATCCAAATTAACTTAATTTGCTCATTTGTCTGCTTTAAATATATACTCTTATCAAACTGCAGGTTATTACAATAATCCTGCCAATGTTCTTATCCGTTTACAATTTATCTGTAAATATTCAATCAACCATCTCCATTCTTTTATAGAAAGTTTGTTATCTTGATTTCTTATTCTTCTGGTAAGTTTCGCCATTTCTGCATATTCCGTAAGTTTTTGAAACCAATCTTCCTTTGCTGGGACTTCTGCTTCTTTCCATTTTTGGGCGAGTAATGTTTGTTGTTAGCCGCCCTGAGTGGCTATTATTCTTGGTCTCTTATTTTTGCCATCCATTTCGCCATCTCCATATAGTCCAATCGTTTTACAGTCCACTCCTCTTTTGTTGAAACTTCTTCTTTACATTTCTCTGAATGCCCATGAATTCCAAGGTCATGAGAGAGGGAGAAAACCTTTTCTCCACCCAATTTCTATCTGTGCCCAATTATATACCCCTTGGTCATGTCCCCTGCTCCCAGCAACCTGGCTGCCCCTCTTCCTGTCCAGCAAAAGCAGTCTGCCCCCCCCCGCCTCTGTACTTGACTCTCCCCAGCCCCCTCCCTCTTCTCCATCCCTGCCAAATCTAAACAAGCTCTGCAGCTTTCGTAGCTGTTGGATCAGAGCCACCCCTCTCAGTCTCTCTCACCCGCCTCTTGGCAGCCGAAGTTCAGAAGGGCTTGTTCCATAGCACCAAAAAAGGAAACCGAGCCGTTCCATAGGAAAGTCTGAGCAATGAGCCCTCATTGTTCTGACCGATTAAAGAAAAATAATAAAGATGGGAGATCTAAATAAAAGAGGGAGGGGTGGCCGGCCGCGCAGCCTTATCTTAGAGAAGCACCAGCGGGAAAAGGGGTTGCCAGAGGTCACCCGAACGATGGCTCATGCATTGCCCAAGTGGAAGGATCTGGGATACGCTGCTCCGGATTGGTGTCACAAGACAGAGATACAGAAGGTCAAGACAAAGGAACCATTCTCTGCTCCCTGGTTTGCCCCCAGGGCAGGCCTGGAAAGGATGACGGGACAGGGTTTAAGCCTGTGTGAGCTCTGGCGGAGGTGCAGGGTCCCTTTTTGAACATCACAGCTCAACCACCTGGAATATGTGTTACAATAACAAAAGGTGAAAGTGCCCCTGAGTGTGTGCAGAGTGCATTTTGCCTCACTACTGAGCAGCTAGAGCCAGGCTGTGCTGGGCTGGGGGGGGGGGCTGCCCCTGTATTTAAGGAATTAACTACTGCAGCATGGGAGTCCAGGCAGGAAATTGACAGTCATGGCTAATGGGCCCTTGTTGCCCTTGTCAGCTACTGCATTTCCGGTGAATTTTACAAGCCAAATAAATTCTCCCTTCTTGCACACACATATATATATAGAGAGAGTGTGTGTGTGTCTGCAAACTATGAGTTTACAAAGTGCCGCTTTTCTGCAGGTTTCTTTCTTTCTCCTTCTGGTTTATTAGCACACCATTCAGCCAGTGATAAGGGGCCAACTTTCCAGACAGGCAGCCCATGCCAGTGCCTGCCCTCTGGGTGATAGCAGGCTCCAAGGGCTCTGGCTGGATCCAGACCCAATTGATGAGCAGCCTGTGGCTGGCAGAGAAAGATCTGGCCCAAGAGAACAGTGGGTGTTCAAGGAGTGAATGTATCTCCCTGGAGAAGGAATTTCCACCCTTCCCTGGTTTATTTAGTAAAGCAGAGGAGGTGGTGTGAAAACAAATGTTTCTAAGTCTTTCCTGCAAAATGTAACTGACACAATGGAATCTGACCAGACACACCCAATGCTGCCAGATGCACAAGAATTCTCATGCATGACTCCTGTGAGGCTATTTGCATTCCTCTGGTTCGCCAGAAACGGCTTGGTCATGCTGACCACATGACCCGGAAGCTGTCTGCGGACAAATTCCGGCTCCCTCAGCCTATAGAGCAAGATGAGCGCGCAACCCCAGAGTCGTGCGCAACTGGATCTAACCGTCAGGGGTACCTTTACCTTTACAGGAAAGTTGGAGATTTCAGGGTCACTCAATGCACCATTGACTGGCAGGCAGTGCCCCAGCAGCTTACGGCATAGCCAGCTAGTTTCAAGCAGAGGTGCTGCCAAAGTTCAGAATGGCCTGGTTTGAAATGGCAGTATGGTGCAGTGGTTAGAGTGCTGGACTAGGACCTGGGAAAACTAGGGTTCAACTTCCCACTCAGCTATGAAGCTCGCAGGGTGACCTTGGGCAGTCGCTTCCTCTCAGCCTCCCTTACTTCACAGGCCTGTGGGGGTTAAATAAGGAGAGGGAGAACCACCTAGGCCACCTTTAGCTTCTTGGAGAAATAAGCAGGATACTGTATAAATGCAACGAATATGTTGTCCGATTCGCAACAACAGGTGTATTTAGAACACCCCTGAGGTTTTCTCCAACTGAGATGGTACAAGATTCTCCGTGTGTGCGGCCAGACTGAGCGTCACTGCTCCGGATGATATTCTCGTTGTTCACTGTAAGATTATGTGACCGGACCATGTAACCAACCAGCTTCTGACTTGGCAAATATCTTCTCAATATGTGCCAGCTCTTTCCATTGTTTCTCACTGCCCTCCATCCAGATCTTTTGTTTGCAGGCTCATTGTTTCGGGAGAAGGGAAGGAGCGCCCTATAGTTCCTAAAAGGCAATGCTGTAAGGTGCATTTGTGTGGCACCATTCAATATCATTTGCTGCAAGTCGCAGGTGAGGAAGAGTATTGTTGTGCTCAGATCCTGTTTTGGGGCTTTCGACAGACCTCTGGCTGGCCACTGTGAGAGCAGGATGTGGGCCATTGGCCTGATCTAGCAGGCTCCTTTTAGGCACTGACATTATCTGCTGGGACATTATCTGCTGGGATGAACTCTTGATACCGTAATGCTAATCTGGACCCTGCCAGGCCTGTGGAATCGCCAACAGCAACAAATTTCAGCAACCAGCAGAGGAGCCACAATGGGCCAAAGCGCATCAGTCATAGGTCAGATGCGGAACATCCGTTTTTCATGCAGAACGCCTCTGGTTCAACCTACTGCCTCTCTAGGTAAGGGCTGGCAATGTCCCCTTTCATAAAATCCTGGAGAGCCATGCTAGGAAATACTGACTCAGTAGAAGCTAGCTTCCTATGTGCATGATGAAACAAAGCACTGCTGTGCGGATAAACCAATCGATTTGCGTCGGTTATAATTGGAAGCTCGTGGTTTTGCATTGTGGCGTCATGTCTCCCTGGGTTTTGCTAATGAACAAATCCAAACCCCGATGGGGAAACCCAGTTAACATTGGTGCATGGGCCAGCAAATGGCTTGCTAAAACTAATGTGGATTAGATTGCCAAATTAGCAGGGGAAAGGTGAGTTTCCTTTCACCAAGATGCTTAAGAAATTCCAAGCAAATTCTGAACTGAACAGGGAAGGGTTTCCAGCAAAAGAGGGAGTGTGGAATGTGCTGGGTTGGCTGGAGAGAGGGATGGTTGTTTTGCCGTGCAAAAGAGAAGGAGCAGAGGAGGGGGAACCCTGCACACTTTTATACAAAGATAGGGAGGAACACGGCAGCCCTGCTCTTCCAAGGCATTTTTCTTTGGTTTGTGCAATCACTGATACTGTGTTTTAATTTGTTGGAAGCTGCCCAGAGTGGCTGGGGTAACCCAATCAGATGGGTGGCATATAAATAAATTGTTGTTGTTGTTGTTAGTGATGGTGGTGCAGGGAGAGCCAGATATTAGGCAGCCCCCAGTTAGCAGAATGAGTAGGAGGGCACCCCAACCTGCAGCAAAGACTGCCTTACCATTATTTTGGCTGCGCAAACACACCATGCATTTCAAGCACGTGACTTCCCCCAAAGGCTCCTGGGAACTGTAGTTCGCTAAGGGTGCTGGGAATAGCGGCTCTGCAAGGGGTGAACTACAGCTCCCAGGGTTATTTGGGGGAAAGCCATGCACATTAAATGTGCTTTAAGTGTGCAGGGCGTGCGCAGCCTGCACCTTGGTGCCAGACAAAAAGGAATATTTGAATATTAGGAAGATAATGAAGCCCACAGGTGTGTTTCCAAAGCCAGATGGTTGCCTTTTGGAGCTTTTGAGTGAAGCCTGGCAGCGGCAGCGGCATATCCCCGCCGTAATTCACTTTGAAGGGCAGGCGGCTGACTCCGGCCTGTGCCGACTCGCTGCGAGGATTTCCTCTCTGCTCAGGAATCCCATGGATCCCTGGCTGTGTGCAGGAGAAGGGAGCCAAGGAGCAGGGCGGGATCTAGACAGGCCCAGGCTGGCAAAACCATAGCACGGAAGGAGAAACTTTTACCATCCGTTGGGGGAGAAATCTGTCCTGATTCGCAATTGGGTTTTTTTTAAAAAAGGGGGGGATTTAAAAAATACTAACAGCTCCTCATGTCTGAAGGCAGAGAACAAGAGGCCCATGCTTTTATTGTGGTGAAATCTAGGCCTGTGTAAGTTGTAAAGCGAAAGGCTCGTAAGCGAAAGGAAAGTCCGATGCTGTAAAGAAAAATATTGCATAGGAACCTGGAATGTAAGAATATTGCATAGGAACCTGGAATGTAAGAACTATGAGTGGAGGTAAGCTGCATGTGGTCAAAAATGAGATGACAAGAATAAATATCGACATCCTGGGCATCAGTGAACTAAAATGGAAGGGAATGGGCGAATTCAGTTCGGATGACTATCATATCTACTACTGTGGGCAGGAATCCTGTAGCAGAAATGGAGTGGCCCTCATAGTCAACAAAAGAGTGGCAAAAGCTGTAATGGGATGCAATCTCAAAAATGACAGAATGATCTCGATACGAATCCAAGGCAGACCTTTTAACATCACAGTAATCCAAGTTTATGCACCAACTACCGGTGCTGAAGAAAGTGAAATTGACCAATTCTATGAAGACCTACAACACCTTCTAGAAATGACACCAAAGAAGGATGTTCTTCTCATTACTGGGGACTGGAATGCTAAAGTAGGGAATCAAGAGATAAAAGGAACAACTGGCAAGTTTGGCCTTGGAGTTCAAAATGAAGCAGGGCAAAGGCTAATAGAGTTCTGTCAAGAGAACAAGCTGGTCATCACAAACACTCTATTCCAACAACACAAGAGACGACTCTACACATGGATATCACCAAATGGACAGCATCGAAATCAGATTGATTATATTCTCTGCAGCCAAAGATGGAGAAGCTCCATACAGTCAGCAAAAACAAGACCTGGAGCTGACTGTAACTCAGATCATCAGCTTCTTATAGCAAAATTCCAGCTTAAACTGAAGAAAGTAGGAAAAACCACTGGGCCAGTAAGATACAATCTGAATCAAATCCCTTATGAATACACAGTGGAAGTGAGGAACAGGTTTAAGGATTTAGATTTGGTGGACAGAGTGCCTGAAGAACTATGGATGGAGGCTCGTAACATTATACAGGAGGCAGCAATGAAAACCATCCCAAGGAAAAGGAAATGCAAGAAAGCAAAATGGCTGTCCAACGAGGCCTTACAAATAGCGGAGGAGAGGAGGCAAGCAAAATGCAAGGGAGATAGGGAAAGATACAGGAAACTGAATGCAGATTTCCAAAAAACAGCAAGGAGAGACAAGAGGGTCTTCTTAAATGAGCAATGCAAAGAAATAGAGGAAAACAATAGAATGGGGAAAACCAGAGATCTGTTCAAGAAAATTGGAGATATGAAAGGAACATTTCGTACAAAGATTACCATAATCAAGGACAAAAGTGGTAAGGACCTAACAGAAGCAGAAGACATCAAGAAGAGGTGGCAAGAATACACAGAGGAATTATACCAGAAAGATATGGAGGTCTCGTACACCTCAGGTAGTGTGGTTGCTGACCTTGAGCCAGACATCTTGGAGAGTGAAGTCAAATGGGCCTTAGAAAGCATTGCTAATAACAAGGCCAGTGGAAGTGATGATATTCCAGCTGAACTGTTTAAAATTTTAAAAGATGATGCTGTTAAGGTGCTACACCCAATATGCCAGCAAGTTTGGAAAACTCAGCAATGGCCAGAGGATTGGAGAAGATCAGTCTACATCCCAATTCCAAAGAAGGGCAGTGCCAAAGAATGCTCCAACTACCGCACAATTGCGCTCATTTCACACGCTAGCAAGGTTATGCTTAAAATTCTACAAGGCAGGCTTAGGCAGTATGTGGACCGAGAACTCCCAGAAGTGCAAGCTGGATTTCGAAAGGGCAGAGGAACCAGAGACCAAATAGCAAACATGCGCTGGATTATGGAGAAAGCTAGAGAGTTCCAGAAAAACGTCTACTTCTGCTTCATTGACTATGCAAAAGCCTTTGACTGTGTCGACCACAGCAAACTATGGCAAGTTCTTAAAGAAATGGGAGTGCCTGATCACCTCATCTGTCTCCTGAGAAATCTCTATGTGGGACAAGAAGCTACAGTTAGAACTGGATATGGAACAACTGATTGGTTCAAAATTGGGAAAGGAGTACGACAAGGTTGTATATTGTCTCCCTGCTTATTTAACTTATATGCAGAATTCATCATGCGAAAGGCTGGACTAGATGAATCCCAAGCCGGAATTAAGATTGCTGGAAGAAATATCAACAACCTCAGATATGCAGATGACACAACCTTGATGGCAGAAAGCGAGGAGGAATTAAAGAACCTTTTAATGAGGGTGAAAGAGGAGAGCGCAAAATATGGTCTGAAGCTCAACATCAAAAAAACCAAGATCATGGCCACTGGTCCCATCACCTCCTGGCAAATAGAAGGGGAAGAAATGGAGGCAGTGAGAGATTTTACTTTCTTGGGCTCCTTGATCACTGCAGATGGTGACAGCAGTCACGAAATTAAAAGACGCCTGCTTCTTGGGAGAAAAGCAATGACAAACCTAGACAGCATCTTAAAAAGCAGAGACATCACCTTGCCGACAAAGGTCCGTATAGTTAAAGCTATGGTTTTCCCAGTAGTGATGTATGGAAGTGAGAGTTGGACCATAAAGAAGGCTGATCGCCGAAGAATTGATGCTTTTGAATTATGGTGCTGGAGGAGACTCTTGAGAGTCCCATGGACTGCAAGAAGATCAAACCTATCCATTCTTAAGGAAATCAGCCCTGAGTGCTCCCTGGAAGGACGGATCGTGAAGCTGAGGCTCCAATACTTTGGCCACCTCATGAGAAGAGAAGAATCCTTGGAAAAGACCCTGATGTTGGGAAAGATTGAGGGCACTAGGAGAAGGGGACGACAGAGGACAAGATGGTTGGATAGTGTTCTCGAAGCTACGAACATGAGTTTGACCAAACTGCGGGAGGCAGTGCAAGACAGGAGTGCCTGGCGTGCTATGGTCCATGGGGTCACGAAGAGTCGGACACGACTAAACGACTAAACAACAACAAAAAGTTGTAAGCTGCAAGCAACCCAGGGACCTCATGCATTTTGGTGCTTTAGGGAGTTGCAGTTTCTGAGGTCCCCCCCAGCTGGAGGTTTGCTGAGCTTTGCAGAATGTCATACCATACATGGCTGGGGGACTGTGCATCCAATTCAGTGGTACCTTGAGTTAGGCCGCTAGATGATGTCGGGACAGCTACTGGCCGATGGGATTCCCCCCCCCAAGAGCAAACATAAAGGAGGGGGTTGTTGGGGCTCGAGGAAGGCCTGCTTTCTAGCTCAGAAGCCCTGCTTGGCAATCCTAAACTTACACAAATTCACTAGCAAGGGAGGTGTACTCCACTCATGCTCAGAAGCACTCTTGTACCACCTCTTGTGCCATTTGGGAACCAAAGGTTTGCACTCAAAGGCAGCTCCGTTTCAAACTAAGCCGTTCCGCCAACCAAATTTGAAGTGGAGCTGCCTTTGAATGCAAACATTTAATTATCAAATGGAACTTGTGGTGTTGTTCCGTCCTGTCTATAACATGTTTGTGCCCTGCAGATGTTTCGGACTACAATTCCCATCAGCCCCAGCATGCTGGCTGATGAAGCTGCTGGCAATTGTAGCGCAGGGCACCTCCAGGGCACCAAGTTGGTGAACGGCTGCTGCAAAGGGCCGTTCGGAAGCACTTAATGATTTTTCTGCCCGCTGTTCCCATTGCATGGCTTTTAATTTTTTATTACTTCTTCGATTTCTGTATAATTTGCATTGCAATGTCCGTTCCACCACCTCGTTCTGCTGCAAATATAAAAACACAACGAAACCCGAGAGTGGTCAGCAGAGGCAGCACACCAGCCGGAGGACGAGGGGAGCCGGGGAAGAAGAAGGCCTTGCAACAGAGGGCTCCCCGTGAATTTTGGTTTGCATGCCAGGCTAATCCCAGCGCTTGCTCGGCCCACCCAGTTTCCTAGTTACTACTACCTTTGTATCTACACATGTGCACGCTTTGTGCTGCCCTGGAAATGTGCCCTTCCTCCTCCGTCCTTGGCATGCAGGAGACATTCCTCAGCGTTTCGCAAGTGAATCATCTGTGCGCTCCGTTGCCATGGCGCAAGGGCTGCTCTTTCCCACAGACACAAGACTGGCAGAGGCTTCTCTCCCGCTCCCATTTGTATTACAAACTCTCGTAAAAGTCCCTCCGGGGCCCCAGTCAGGGAGGCAGGCTTCTGCGCCAGCTAGGCCTCACCCAGGCTTCGGGCCTGCAAAGTCATAATGGCCCACGGCAGGGGCAGAAGGCCGTATGCCCTCCTGGGACAACTTTCTGAGGGCCACAGGCCAGTGGCGCCGCTATGTGCCTCTAAGTTTAGCACTCTCTGGAATTCGGGGCTGCGCACTCTGGCGCCATTCATTGACCAAGGCGCCATTGAGGGGGCTTCATGGCAAGGGGTCGGGGAGAATAACCATTGGCCTGAGAAGCAGCTGCTGTAGAAAACTTACTTCACCCTTCATTGCTAGAAAGAAGACACATTAGAACTCTTAACTAATGCTGGAGGGTTTTTTTCCTCCCTATCCCCTTTCCTTTTGTGTCATGTCTTCAGACAGCAAGCCTGAGTGGCAGGGGCAGTCTTACTCCCAATGATTGTAAGCCTTTCTGGCTCACGAGCGGGGTCAAATAAATGACTATAAAAATGAATGAATGAATGAATGAATGAATGGAGGGGCTCAGATGGATGCACTCGGAGGCCTAGGTTTGTTGGAGGGGCTGCCACCTAGGATCAAGCTTTGCCGTCAAAATCCAGCGGTTGCAAAGCCCTCTAGAACACGACACCTAGCCTAGAGCAAAGGATCAAAGACTGTGGTTGGTGGGTTTCATCCAGGTGGTTCACAGCCACCTCCACATTAATTTTTAACTGCAATTTTTTTAAAATTGCTTCTTTTGTTTCTCATATTGCATTTCATTGCACTCTACCATTCTAATACTAGAAAACAGAATATCGTATAATAAAAGAAGCAATAGAAATGCAATAGAAAAACCATTAAATGCTCTGCCATTTTCAAGTAGTCTGAGGTGGGGGGGGAGTTGGAGAACCCCCCCAGTCTAGAGGCTGATGGGAGTTGTAGTCCGAACCATCTGGAGGGCACCAGGTTGGAAAAGCCTCGCCCAGGGATGTTGGACTAACACCCGGTTGTAGGAGAAAGCTCACAACTGTACACCATGCTACAGGGGTCAGAGGAGTGCCTCGTCCGCAGGAACGCAGATTCTTGGCTAACCCTCCCAAATAAACAAGGCCATTTGTCCAGGGCGCACAGCCTTTCCCAGTTTCCACTTCGCCCTGTTTGCCAAGGCGGGGTCTATCCAGATTCCCCACATACTTTCATGTATAAAATGTGGAAGGAATGCAGCAAACCTGTGCTATCTCTGTACAGGGTTCTCCCGGGGGTGCCCCGGCAACCAAAGAAATATTGGGAGAGGGAGAGAGCTTGAGAGAGGCCTGCCTCTCGGTGGGAATGAAAAGCCGCCCTGAGCTGACCCATCCCACGCAGTGGAAGGCAAAAGTCCCAAGGGGAGACGAGTACAGGAATGTGAGCGTCACAGGAAAAGCATGAACGGGCTCTCCCCACCCTATCCTCTTGGGGGGACTTTGCGGGGAATATGTCTGCCCCAGTTGTGTACGAAAAGAGCTGGATGCCCCATCCCTGGGAGCAAGGCCCACTAAATTCTCCCCGCAAGCAAAGGCTTCTTGCAGCTTTCTCTTCTGTTCATCCCTAACAACCAACAAAAAACCCCTGTGAAACAGCAGCTCCTCCAGGGACACTGTTTATCCAGCATTCACAGGCTCCTCCAAGTGTCCCAATTTTCCAGGGACAGTCCCGGATTTACAGAAGCCGTCCCAATTTCTGATTCAATCCCAGAATGTCCTGCGTTTTCCTTAGGACGTCTCCCGTGACGCGTGTCCTTCATACACCCTTCAGACATTTTTGGCACCCCCCTTTTCCCCATCTCCCCTGGTGCATGCTCACATCTGAACTCAAGAGCCCCCTCGACACACCTTGGAATGAGGATAGCACATCTTAGAACGGCTTTATCTTCTCTCTCGCGCACATTCTGTTCCCGCTCAATAGCTGCCTTTGTAACCGATTCCTTCCTACATCTGCTAAATGTTTCCTTGCATTTTGTAATCCGTGTGTGTGTGTGTGTGTGTGTGTGTGTGTGTGTGTGTGTGTGTGTTTAGCCTGTCCGACCAACACAATTTGCCTAGCGAGTCGTGAGATGCACCCTACCGCCTCTTCTGCAAAGCCCCCACTCTCTGGACCTCTTGACAGCAGCCTTGCAGACAAAGCCAAACAGAGTTTATCAACCAAATACGGGGGCCAGTCATGGACTCTAAAAACAGCCTCGTTTTGCCACCCGGCCGGGAATGCAAAAAAGCAAACAAACCAAGAGGTTGCATATCAAGCAAAGTATACAAACGAAAATATGCCCTCTAACATTTCTCCAATATAAATAGGGATGTCCTCCTCAATCAATAATTTTCTTATTCATACCCCACCCACCTCACTGGGATGCCCCAGGCACTTTGAGTGGCTTCTAACATATATAAAAATATAATAAAACTTTGAACTTGAAAAAAAACAAAAAACCTTCCCTATACAGGGCTGTCTTCAGATGTCTTCTAAAGGTTGTATAGTTACTTATATGTTTGGCTCGGGGGGTCGCATAACTCCAACGTTTCTCTGATGAAAATAGGGATGCCCTAAGGAAAAGTGGGGTGTTTTGGGATCAAATCAGAAACTGGGACTGGCTTCTGTAAATCTGGGGCTGTCCTTGGAAGATAGCGACACTTGGAGGGGCCTGTGAATGCTGAATAATGGTCTGGTATCCAACTACCGTAGCTTTTACTCAGAGTAGATCCATTGAAATTAAGGCACCTAAGTTAGTCGTATTCATTGATTCCAACGAGTAACATGAGAGGATGCCATCTTGTCCTTTGACACAAGCAGCAAACACTGTGGACCTGACTTCACATTACCTCTTGACTCTCATCTTCCGTTCACACAATCAGGTTGTGTGTTTGCGTGTGTGTGTGTGTGTGTCATATGGTTGTGTTGTGAACTCTGTCCCCCTCCCTTGGCCCTGCTCGTGTTGACAGAAGCCTGACATGCAGAAATGTAGCAGGAAAAACCTTGTCCTCTCTAGTGGTGATAAAGCCTAGTGGAAACTTTATTTGCTTACAATAAATTATTTGACTGCCCTTCCTCAAAAGATTCCAGGGCGGCACACGAAGAAGTGCGAATGAAATCTGCACAGTGATAACGAAAGGGCAATGAGACAACTTTTAAAAAACCTCCCAAATCTAAAAACAGAATAAAACACCATTCATAAAACAAAAACAACCTCCATTAGTTCTGGTTACAGGTAGGTAGCCGTGTTGGTCTGGGTCGAAGTAAAATAAACAAATTCCTTCAGTAGCACCTTAAAGACCAACTAAGTTTTTATTTTGGTATGAGCTTTCGTGTGCATGCATCTGAAGTATCTGAAGAAGTGTGCATGCACACGAAAGCTCATACCAAAATAAAAACTTAGTTGGTCTTTAAGGTGCTACTGAAGGAATTTGTTTATTTAACCTCCATTAGCAATCTTAAAAGGCTTCTCTTCTTCACCTGTTCCACTCCTGCACATACTGCTGGTGTCAGAGGCTGTGTACACACCATATATTTAAAAGCACCCCCCTAAAAAAAATTCCTGGGAACTGTAGTTTACCCCTAATGGCGCTACAGTTCCCAGCACCCTTAACAAACTACAGTTGCCTGAATTCTTTGTGGGGAGGGGAATGTGCTTTAAAGTCACTGGAGGGGGTCAACAGCTAAGGTCACTGCATTGGCCCATAAAAATACAAAATCTGTATTCGGTAAATATCTTTATTAGGGCAACTCTAACCAAAAAGGGCTCATTCACATTTCCCTTTTGCCACAGTTTCTAGGCACGGCTCTGCGATTTGTAGGGATGTTGCTGTTTTTTTTTTTGTCCCTGGGGAAACCTACTGTTTACTGCTGAATCGGAACAAATATTGTTCCACAACCTGATTGACGCTTGTTCCGATTCAGCGGTAAACAGAGGGATTTCCTAGGGAAAGCAGTGGGACCAAGAAAACTTGCTTGGATCTGTGCCTATAAATCCGAGACCCGTGCCTAGCAATTGCAGCAGGAGCAGAAGTGTGGATAAGGCCATACGTAGTGTGCAATATTTTGAATTCCCCAGAACGCTTTTAAATACCGTGTTTCTCATATTATAAGACACGTCTTATATTTATTTTTTCCTGAAAAAAACACAGCATGGCTTATTTTCAAGGGATGTCTTATTTTTTAATTAAGTACCGGTACCTGTACAGACCACAGACCTGCTCCCACCGGGTCTTCGTGCGCGGCAGGCAAAGGCTGCAGCCGGGTCCTGGGGCTGCGCGCTGAGGCTACAGCCGGGTCCCGGGTGTCCGCGCGCGGTGCGCAAAGGCTGCAGTCGGGTCTTGGGGCTGCGCGCGCTGCGGCTACAGCCGGGTTCCGGATGTCCGCGCGTGGTGCACAAAGGCTGCAGCCGGGTCCTGGGGCTGCGCGCGCTGCGCGCTGAGGCTGCAGCCAGGTCCCGGGGGTTAACGCAGCAGCAGCAACCCTTCTTTGCCACAGACCTTCTTCCACCACCCGGTACGGCATATTTTCGAGGTATGCCTTATATTTTTCCACCTCAGGAAAATCCTGCCATGCCTTATTTTGTAGGGATGCCTTAAAATATGAGAAACACGGTAGCTACATCAGGGCTTGCGATCCTCTGCTCTCCCAAATGCTGTTGGACTCCAAATTCCCCCCCCCTCCGTGGGGAGGGTGGGGGGCAATTGGCAACCTTAGTCCAAGTCCTTCAGTCTCCCCCCCTGCCACCTCCTAACTCAACTTCTCCCCTCTCTGTCCAGCTGCTTCCTTTGTTTTGAAATGAATACGCTACGTGCTTTTGTTTCCTTTGAAATAGGCCTGGAATCAACGTTTACCAGCCCCAGACCTTGCAGGCAGGAACATGGCAGAGCTGGTCTGGCCAAGGGCCAGGGCAACACCCAGGGATCTGTCACAGCCAGCTGCAACTGGGGACATAGCCAAGGAACCTACAGCGTCCGGCATGAGGCTCTGCAGTATAGGGCGCAGGCTCAAGAGGAGAAACTGAGGCACGCCGTGGCAAGGGACGTGGCCAGAGTCATGCAGAGGCACAACCTTGGACAGCCTTCCTTCAGCTGGTGTCCTCCAGAAGTCTTGGACTACAAATCCCATCAGCCCCAGCAAGCAGGAGGAAGGCACAAAGTGGGGTTGGTGAGGCCTGAGGCCTGGAGAGAGCAGCAGGGGCCACACAGAGAGACTTGGAGGGCCACACTCATCCCCCAGGCCCGAGGTTCTCCACTCCTGCTGAAAAACAGATGAATTTCTCGAAATTGTTCTATTTGTGTGTTTTCCTACTTTATGTAAACGACTCTGTGAGGGCAGTGTGCCATGAAAGGCAGAGGAGAGATACTTGAATTGATTAATAGAATCGTAGAGTTGGAAGGGACCCCGAGGGTCATCCAATCCAACCCCCTGCAAGGCAGGAATCTCGGCTAAAGCATCCATGACAGATGGCCATCCAACCTCTGGTTAAAAACTCTCCAAGGAAGGAGAGCCCACAACTTCCCGAGGGAGTCCGTTCCACTGTCGAACTGCTCTTACTGTCAGAAACGTCTTCCTGATGTTTAGCTGGAATCTCCTTTCTTGTAACTTGAAGCCATGGGTTCGAGTCCTACCCTCCAGAACAGGAGAAAAACAAGCTTGCTCCCTCTTCTGTGCAGCAGCCCTTGAGATCTTTGAAGACGGCTATCACATCTCCTCTCCTCTCTCCTCTTTCCCAGGCTAAACATACCCAGCTCCCTCAACCGTTCCTCATCAGGCTTGGTTTCCAGACCCTTGATCATCTCGGTTGCCCTCCTCTGCACACCTTCCAGCTTGTCGGAACAAAATAAATGAGCACCAAAAGAGAGTGGGGGAAAGCCCACACAGCGGGGCAGGATTAGCCTGAGCAGCTCAGCATCCTTGCCCTCAATCCTGCCCCCCTGCGGGATGGCCTTACCTCGGCACACACGCTGCTTAGCACCAGAAAGGATCCCTGGGGTGTCGATAAGGCTGATGCTCTCCAGAACCTGGTTTGGCAAGTGGGCACACATGAACCTATGGGGGCAGAAAAAGAGAAGGCCAGAGGCCAAGGTGAGGGGCTTGTGTAGACAAGAGCAGCAAGAAAGGAGGCTTAGAGAGATTTCCTGACTTACAGAGATTCCCCCCCCCCCAAAAAAGAGAAATGTTAATGATCTAAATCAGGCATCCCCAAACTTCGGCCCTCCAGATGTTTTGGACTACAATTCCCATCTTCCCCAACCACTGGTCCTGTTAGTTAGAGATCATGGGAGTTGTAGGCCAAAACATCTGGAGGGCCACAGTTTGGGGATGCCTGATCTAAATCATAACAATTATCTAAATCAGTGGCTCCCAATTGGTGGTCTACGGACCCCTGGGCAGTCCACATAACCCCCCCAGGGCGCCCGTGGCACATAACCATCAACTGTCCAGAACATCCCATTTTTGGGTCACATGACTTGCACATGAATGCAGACCAGAAGACACGTGCCCCAGTTTTGCACTGGGATATGTTAGAGGGACCCAGGTGGCACTGTGGGTTAAACCACTGAGCCTAGGGCTTGCTAATCAGAAGGTCGGCGGTTTGAATCCCTGCGACGGGGTGAGCTCCCGTTGCTCGGTCCCAGCTCCTGCCAACCTAGCAGTTCGAAAGCATGTCAAAATGCAAGTAGATAAATAGGAACCGCTACAGCGGGAAGGTAAATGGCGTTTCCGTGTGCTGCTCTGGTTCGCCAGAAGTGGCTTTGTCATGCTGGCCACATGACCTGGAAGCTGTACGCCGGCTCCCTCGGCCAATAATGCGAGATGAGCACGCAACCCCAGAGTCGGTCACGACTGGACCTAATGGTCAGGGGTCCCTTTACCTTTACCTTTATGTTAGAGGGTAGGGTGGCACCATACACATAACAAACACTACCACAGAGATAATCAACATTTTCAAAAGTAGTAGTAAATAAATAAATAAATAAATAAAATTTATTACTTATATCCCACGCATCTGGCTGGCTTCCAAAAGGGTATTAAAAACACGATAAAACACCAAACATTAAAAACTTCCCCAAACAGGGCTGCCTTCAGATGTCTTTTGAAAGTCAGATAGTTGTTTATTTCCTTGACATCTGACGGGAGGGCATTCCACAGGGAGGGTGCCACTACCGAGAAGGCCCTCTGCCTGGTTCCTTATAACCTCACATCTCGCAGTGAGGGAACTGCAAGAAGAACCTCAGAGCTGGACCTCAGTGTCCAGGCTGGACAATGGGGGTGGAGATGCTCCTTCAGGTCTACTGGGCCAAGGCTGTTTAGGGCTTTAAAAGTCAGCACCAACACTTTGAATTGTGCTCGGAAACGTACTGGGAGCCCATGTAGGTCTTTCAGGACCGGTGTTATATGGTCCCGGCAGGGGTTCTTGGCTTGGCTTTTGAAAAACAGGGGGTCTGCAGTGCAAACTGGGAACCCCTGATCTAAATGAACAAAAAGATAACTAAATGCTTGCTCAGTTGGCACATGTGACCCTCATAAATGCCTGTGAGTTTCGTGTGCCTGCTGAGCGTTTAGGCACATTTAACTATATTTTTTGGTTTAAGTAATTAATGCTTTTAGAGGGAGAAAAAACTCTGTCAGCATCTCCGGGTAAGGCTGGGGAGACCCCTAGTCTAAAATCCCGGAGAGCCATGCCAATTGGGGCTTATCCACCCTTATCTTTTGCCCTGCACTTTCTAGGCAGAAGTCGGTGCTTTGAAGTTCCATGTCCGAGGCCCCCACCCTTGCCCCAATGCTTTCCCCACAAAACCCACACTTTTAACAATGAATCGAACAGCAATTTGAGTTTTATGCGGATTGCAGTTTACTCCGATTCAGCGGTAAGGAGCGGGTTTTCACGGGGAAAGTTCTGCGGCAAAAACCAAAACCCAAATGCCTTTAAACAGACCCTCTAAGTGCCCCTATTTTCCAGGGACAGCCCCGGATTTACAGAAGCAGTCCCGATTTCTGATTTAATCCCAGAATGTCCCACTTTTCCTTAGGGCATCCCTATTTTCATTGGAGAAATGTTGGAGGGTATGGAGTTATGTGACCCCCTGAGCCAAGGAGATAAGTCGCTATACTTAAAAGACACCTGAAGGCAGCCCTGTATAGGGAAGATGGTTAATGTTTTATTCTTATTTTTATATGTTGGAAGCTGCCCAGAATGGCTGGGGCAACGCAGTCAGATGGGTGGGGTATGAAGAATGAAATGCTAGAACATTAGCAGTGGCGAAGTTTCTATCGGTGGTTGCAAGAATCAGTGATCCCAACTCTTTAAGTTTGAACAAAATACTTCTGAAACCTGAAAGCAGGATGTCCTTATTGGGTATCGCTTTGTAACGAATTGATGGGTCTATGGACCGTAATAAATATTGTTGTTGTTGTTTACAAAAAATAAAATAAAATAATGAATAAAATAAAATATTATTATGGAATAGGAGATCCCTATTTTCATCAGAGAAATATGTGGACTAGACATTTGGTGTAGACCAGGGTTTCCCATACTTGGGCCTCCAGCTGTTTTTGGACTACAACTCCCATCACCCTTGACCACTGGTCCTGCTAACTAGGGATGATGGGAGTTGTAGTCCAAAAACGGCTAGAGGCCCAAGTTTGGGAAACCCTGGCATAGGCAATTCAGAGCTAGATGAACCAGTGGCTTGCCTTGGAAAAGGCAGCATCCTATGTTTGTTCTGCTTTCCCAGTAAGCCCGCCTTGGACTCGAGATTAACAACAAGAAGCAAGAAGAAGACGAGTTATGAAAGTTAAATATATACCAATCTGAATGAACAAGTGAGTGCGCCCTTCCCTCTCAGCTTTTCCCGGCCTGTTTTTTCTTCTGCTCCGGGCTCCTAAGAACGTTGCCACCCCTCCCCTAGCTCCTCGTACGCCAAGAAGCAATAAGAGCAGCGCTCTGAGCAGCCAAGAACCAAGGGGAGCGGCTCTTGTTTTCTCGTGTTCAGCGCTTGTCACTTTTAAAAACTGCCCCCGTTTCCAGTTGTGCTCATGACCCAACAGCTGATGGAGATCACAAGGATCTCAGTTGTGCTGTGAACACTTCCCTGGAGCGTCAGGGCTGCCCTGGCCAAAAGCCTGCTGAACTGCCACTACTAACTCTCTCTGTGCCGCCTCCTCCTCCTCCTCTTTCCATACCTGCGTACACCAGGAATTTTGGCACCCGGGGAGGTTGCCTGGTTTGCTCCTGGGGTTTTGGCTCGCCCCGCTGGTTCCATCCATTCAAACTTGCCCTCTCTGGTTAAACCCATAGCTGCCAAGTTTTCCCTTTTCTCGCGAGGAAGCCTATTCAGCATAAGGGAAAATCCCTTAAAAAAAGGGATAGCTTGGCAGCTATGGTTAAACCACGCTAGCATAAGCAACAAAGGGCGGCGGGGGGAAAAGCTGTTGGTGGGTATCAGGAAGCTTTGATTAAAGCACCAAGACCTGATGTGTTAGAGGCTGAGCAGTGGGAGGACGGTAGCTCAGTGGCAGAGCACCTCTGCCTTGCACCCAGAAAGTTCCAGGTTCAATCCCTGTCATGGGTGTTGCCGGGGGGGGGGGGAGAGACCTCCTCAAATCAAGTAAATAAACAAAAATACTTAACTAAAAGTAGAAATTGTAGAAGGATTTTGAAAGGGTTTTTTTCTGACAGAAAGTGATTTAAAACAACTCTTGTTGAGATATTTTATTCTGAATCTGCTAGACAGAGACAAGGAAGAGGATCATGACTGGTGGGTGTCCTGCCCGCCCCCAACAAAAATCCTGACTAACACACACACACACACACACACACACACACACACACACACACACACACATATCATAAATCCTGGCTATGCCCATGATCCCTGTTGTCTCCTGGTAGGGTGCTAGGAGAAGCTCCTGCCTGAAATAGAGGCTGGATGGCCATCTCTCATGGTTGCTTTAGTTGAGATTCCTGCATTGCAGGGGGTGGGACTAGATGACCCTCAGAACCCCAACTCTGCAATTTTATGATGCTATGAAACTATGGGGATTGTCAACGGCTCAGCCTGGCCCTGACTCAGTATAACAAACCTCACAGTATTACAAACCTCGCAGATCAATCCACTAAAATTTTGATTGATTAATCTAACATTCTCACCTGAAGCCCAAACACAAAGGGTTTTCCTACGGTGTGACTCGGCTGCGTCTCTGATCAATATGAATTAACTTCTATACTGAATTCACCGAGCGTTTTCATGGTGTTTTTCTACTTTCTACACCACTTCACCATTTTTATAAGCAACTTGTAAATTCATGCAATAAATAACCTGCATGAAATGTTGAAACAACAAAAATTTGCAGCCCTGTTTTAAATGGGAGAATATATTCACCCATTTGTGCCCCCCCCCAAAGGTGTTTCTAGAAATAACCAAGCCTGATGCCAGTGGAACTTGCTCCCAAGCGGGGGGGGGGCGGCGTGGGTTAGTTCTCGTGCACCTTCCCAAATCAGTAGGTGACCCCAAAAAACACTAGAAATTTGTGCAAATTTTGAAGAGTAATTGTGTTTCGGTTTGTCTATTGGTTCAGCAAGTGTGGTTTAGCTGAGTTTCCATTAAAATGAGATATGGAAAAGTAATTTTTCCTCCCCCACCCCTACCTCTGAGAGAACAGGGGTGGGCCAAGGAAGAACTGAGACACTCTGACTGTGTTCAGTGCCTGGGGAGGAGTTCATGTTTACAAACCCCTGGATGGAGGAAGGTGCACAGCTCAACCAGTATAAACAAGGATGCTAAAAGTAGAACCTGCCGGAAAATACCCAGGGACATCCAATTCCACAGTTTCCCACTGTCCTGGGCCAAAGTACAGCCAAGAGTAGTTTTAAAGTCTGTGCTGTTTGTTAGGAATACCCCCCCCCCCCAACACACGTACACTCACAAAATGGGGAAACAGTCCAAATCTTACATAAGATGCAAAAAATCAACAGGTGGAGCTTGGAGCTGCAGCGATGGAAAACCAGTGGTTTTCTGCCTGTATTGCCGCTATTAAAAGGCCCGGCGCCTCTGTCGGGAACAATGCACTCAACTCTAGCATTCCTCAGCATACCCTCCAAAACCATACTGATTAAAATTGGGGTGTTCGTTTTTGGTCCCGAGCTCTTGTGGGAGCCAGGTGACTTGCACCAGAACACAAGAACAAAAAAATGGGACATTCTGAGATCCAGATTGAAGCTGTGATGGCTTTTGTAATTCTGGGGCGTCTCACTAAAAACAGGACAGTTGACAAGTATGCCCCAGTCATAGAATTTTAAGAGTTGGAAGGTACCCTGAGGATAATCTAGTCCAACCCCGCCTTGTAGCCGAAAAGGACAAAAGGTTGCAGCATCCTAGTGCAAGCCCATGGGTTGCTGTGTGTAGCTAAATGTCAGACGTCCTTTGGTCTTTCTCTTCAACATGCATACCCTAATAAGGCCCAGTGTTTCTCCATTTCGCCCTGGCACTCATCTGCTGGGAACAGCTCCCATCTGTCCCAAAAGCCAGCACATCTGGAGGGCTGATTTATTTCCAGGCTGTTGGGACATGGGGTGTTGCGGGGACAACCTGGCACAGAGAATCGCGCTTTGTTCCAGAGATCTGGGCTTGCATCCCCACTCCCCACCCCTGAAAGACCTCCAGCCTCTCTTTCTCTCCCTCTCTCTCCTTCTCTTCGCCCCTGCAAAGAGTGGGCTGGGAGGAAACAGGTGCCTTTTGTATTCCCTGCTACACCCTGATTCTGTGAAACAGCTGGGCAGCATTTGGAATGCTACCCACAAGGGCTGGAGAGGAACATCACGAGTCCCAGGGAAGTCCCCGAGAAGGGGAAGTAGAGACTAGTGGAGGACTCATAAAATGGGGGGCCCATTGGGTTCAGTCCACATTCAAAGGCAACCCTACCTAATTTTTGCTTTCCCAAACAATATGCAAGCCGAAACAGCCATCTTTTGAAATCACGGCACTCACGTTTTGCAAACCAGTTGCAAACGTGTACACTAACGGTTATGCTAGGGTAAAGAGAATAGCTTAGTGAAAATAATGTGCATTGTGTTAGGCAAAACTGCTTTGCAAAAAATGCGAATAACGGGCAAAATTGCACATGTGTGAATTAGGAGATCGTTGCACAAATGCTGAATTGTTAGGACAACTATTTAGAATAAAACACAACCTGTTGTTGAAAAGTGGAGAGCTGAGCTTAATACAGTGGAACCTCAGTTTACGAACACCTCGGTTTACGAATTTTCAGCTTACGAACGCCGTGGACCCATCTGGAACGGATTAATTTACTTTCCATTACTTTCAATGGGAAAGTTCGCTTCAGTTTATGAATGCTTCAGTTTATGAACAGACTTCCGGAACCAATTATACCCATGCTCCGGGTTAAGTACGCTTCAGGTTGAGTAATCCGCAGACCCGTCTGGAACGGATTAATCCACTTTCCATTACTTTCAATGGGAAAGTTCGCTTCAGTTCATGAACGCTTCAGTTTATGAACAGACTTCCGGAACCAATTGTGTTCATAAACCGAGGTACCACTGTATTGGAAAACTAGAAACTGAGAAACGCCAAAATTCCTAGTGGTTAGAGTGGGGTTCTGAAGCTGAAAGTCCTGGATAGAATTAAAGGCTGGTATCTTATTTTGGAGGGAATTTGCTTGAGGGCCTCCCCCCAATGGAAAGGGGGGCGAATTCAATACACACCTGGTATCTAGGACTGGATCTGGATCGTAAAAGCATGAGGGGTATCTCCTCTTCCTCCCCCAGTTTAGAAGCATAGGAAGCTGCCAGGTATTGTCTTATTTTACTCCCATACCGAATGCAGCATGAACTGAAAATACCCATCAGGTCTCCTATACAGAAATGCTGGGCTGATGGAACTGGAATTGCCAGCTTGGATAGCTCAGTTGGTTAGAGCATGGGGCTGATAACGCCAAGGTTCCGGGTTCAATCCCCCCCCCTAGGGACAGCTGTGTGTTCCTTCATTGCAGGGATCGAACTAGATAATCCTCAGGGTCCCTTCCAGCTCTACAATTCTATGATTCCATGAAGTCTAATGACGTCTGAAGACACACACACACACACCCCTCACCCAGTAACAAGGAGGTCACATGGCAGTGAATGTAGTTTGGGCTCCACCTAGTCCAGTAATAGGGAACCTATGGCCCTCCACAGATTGCCTTGACTAGAACTCCCATCATCCCTGACCATTGGCCATTCTGGCTGGGAAGGATGGGAGTTGGAGTCCAGCAATGCCTGGAGGGCTGCAGGCTCCCCGTGCCTGCATTAAACCCTGGCAAACCTTTTCCTTCATCCCTCTAGACCAGTTTTACCCAAACCTGGCTCTCCAGCTGTTTCTGGACTACAATTCCCATCATCCCTGACCACCGGTCCTGCTCACTAGGGATGATGGGAGTTGTAGTCCAAAAATAACTGGAGACTCAAATCTGGGAAACACTGCTCTAGCCCACTGGTTGTCCATGGGCGGGTCCTGAGGGAATTGCAAGTGGGTCATGTGCTGATCTGAGGTTGAGCTGCACACTAAGTGGCAAAGCCAACATTTTCTTTTTGTCGCCCTGCAATTTTTTAAAGAGAAGGAGAAAAGCAGGTATAAGTCGATCAGATGCAAAGAAAGGCAGCCTCTTTTAGGGCTGGGGGGGGAAATCAAACTTTTCTTTGCATTTCAACAAGAGAAGCATTTTTCAAACCGATTAAGCTAGCTAAAGCACAGTTATCCTTTGAAATCTGTGATTTGCTTCTCCAGCCAAACTGTGCACATGAAAGGGTACGTAAAAATGCACATGAATGAACTTTACAAAACTGCATCATTTTAAGGGGGAAATTGCGTACATTAGGAGAAATTTGCACTAAAATATTGGCAAACCTTCTAGATGATATTTTTAGAATTAAAACCTGCAAATTGCTGGGGGAATGTGGAGAACTGAATTTAAGACGGTCAAATTCAGCTTCTCTCAGTTTCTTATTTCCCCGCCAGTTGAACCATGTATGCCATCTTGAGCTTGCCGGAGAAAAAGTGGGCTGTATAAATGTAAATAAGAGAGAGGTGTTGCATCAGATCAACACCGAGAGGGAAAATGGTCATATATGGTAAATAACAATAATGTAATCCAGTGTCATGTTGCATGTTCAAGTTAATAAAGTTGGGTCCTGAGACTGAAAGGGGTGGAGAGCCCACTGCCGTACAACACAAACACACCTTTCTAAGCTTAGCCTCAACAAAGAATGCACTCAAAGGCCAGAAAATATGGGGAGGGGGTAGATCTGGGGCACTCACCGGTTGAGAAAGGTGTTCCCAAAGGGGTTGAGTTTCCGGAAGGGCTTTTTGGGGTCCACGATGAGAGCGTTGCCCGGAATGATGCCCTCCGTTTCGCCGTGCATGACGGCAATGAAAGAGTCTGTGGTGGGCTCAGGCCCAATGCGGCTCCCAGGGATGTCCTGCTCCAGCAGGTATTTGATGAAGGTGGTCTTGCCGGTAGAATACTGCCCCACCACCAGCACCATGGGTTTATTGTCAAAGTCGGCATCTTCCAGGGACGGGGAATGGAAGTCGTGGAACCGGTAGTACTCTTCCACGGGCAGCAGCTTCCTCTTGTAGAGGTCCTTCAGGCCCTCGGTGACCGTACGGATCACTTCGGGGTTCTTCTTCTCGTTCTTCTTCATCCAGCTGAACATCTTGGCAGCCCGGTGAGAATGGCACGGAGCCCGGTCCCTTGCAAGTGGACTGTAAATCGAAGAAGCTGGAGGTGCGGTGGAAGAGGAGGGGACTTTCGTTGGAGATTGAAGTCTCGACAGACAGCCTGCAGACCTTTCAAGAATGAGATCAGGATTGACAGAAGTAGGCAAGGCCCTCGAACCTGACCAAAAAGCTGTTGGGATCTAGCACCCAAAGAGAATCCAGGGAGCTAATGGGTCTCTAATCTTCCAAGGAGCTGAGATGAAACCGAGATTCTATGGGTGGTGTCTGTAGTTCTTCTATATCAGACTTTGGTGGGCTGGTCCAGAACTTTGAGGAGTTCAAGAGATTCCAAGCAAAAGCACCTCAGTCAAGAGATCTTCTGGGGGATATTCTTCCAGCTCTAAACTTACTGATCACCCGAGCTTCAGGTATAAAAGCACCGCATGCACTTTGCCCCTGGATATAAAGACTCCGGATCAGAAATAAATACTCCTATGTGTGGATCGCTGTGTTTCTTCTGCCTTTCGAAGAGAAGACGTCACTTTCTTCTCCAAAATGCAGTGGAGAGAGGCTGTAAGCCAGCACACAGCGGTGCAGGCAAGGGTGGAGTAAGGGAGACACACACACAGACACAAATGCCAGTTTCAGATGGAAAATCCCTTTTGGTTGTTTGGGAGGGTTTGTTTTTTTAAAAAAAATGTTGGTTTTCCTTCCCCACTTCTGGGATCCTGAGAAGCTTCTGAAGGGGGCTCCCTCTTGGAGGAAGGCGCTGGCTGTCGGGACGAGCAGCTGCCAAGAAACAGGGTGCAGGATACATTAGCATAAATTATTCCGGAAGGGAGGGTGATGCCTGGGATGTCCAAGAACTTGAGAACAAGTAATGCTCAAAAAAAAAAAAAGATACACACATTCCCAGCTCCTCTCCAAAGTTGCAAGAATGCAGGCTTGGCAAATGACGGCCTCTGATGCCACCGTGTGGTATAGGAAGGAAGGAAGGGCGAGCCCAAAAGAAAGGTGGAGGAACAAGATGGGATATATCATAGGCTGGCAAAGTTGGAAGGGGACCCCAAGCGTCAATTAGACTAACCCCCTGCAATGCAGGAATCTTACACCCAGTGTGGGGCTCGAACCCACGACCCCGAGATTAAGAGCCTCATGCTCTACAGACTGAGCTGTCCCTCAGGTACATTGAGGGATGTCCCAGGTTAGGATCCTGATAGCCTGTGAGCTCTTGTGGGGAGACCACATGCTTATAGAACATTCATCCTGATTTGCTTGCACAAGGCTGATGTGGAGGGTGTTGTTTTTTAGTCTTTTAGTCGTGTCCGACTCTTCGTGACCCCATGGACCAGAGCACACCAGGCACTCCTGTCTTCCACTGCCTCCCAGAGTTTGGTCAAACTCATGTTGGTAGCTTCGAGAACACTGTCCAACCTTCTTGTCCTCTGTCATCCCCTTCTCCTTGTGCCCTCAATCTTTCCCAGCATCAGGGTCTTTTCCAGGGAGTCTTCTCTTCTCATGAGGTGGCCAAAGTATTGGAGCCTCAGCTTCACGATCTTTCCTTCCAGTGAGCACTCAGGGCTGATAGGTCTGATCTGAATGGATAGGTCTGATCTGCTTGCAGTCCATGGGACTCTCAAGAGTCTCCTCCAGCACCATAATTCAAAAGCATCAATTCTTCGGCGATCAGCCTTCTTTATGGTCCAGCTCTCACTTCCTTACATCACTACTGGGAAAACTATACGGACCTTTGTCAGCAAGGTGATGTCTCTGCTTTTTAAGATGCTGTCTAGGTTTGTCATCGCTTTTCTCCCAAGAAGCAGGCATCTTTTAATTTCGTGACTGCTGTCACCATCTGCAGTGATCATGGAACCCAAGAAAGTAAAATCTCTCACTGCCTCCATTACTTCCCCTTCTATTTGCCAGGAGGTGATGGGACCAGTGGCCATGATCTTAGTTTTTTTGATGTTGAACTTCAGACCATATTTTGCGCTCTCCTCTTTCACCCTCATTAAAAAGTTCTTTAATTCCTCCTCACTTTCTGCCATCAAGGGTGTGTCATCTGAATATCTGAGGTTGTTGATATTTCTTCCGGCAATCTTAATTCCAGTTTGGGATTCATCCAGCCCAGCTTTTTGCATGATGACTTCTGCATATAAGTTAATTAAGCTGGGAGACAATATACAGCCTTGTCGTAGGCTACTCCTTTCCCAATTTTGAACCAATCAGTTGTTCTATATCCAGTTCTAACTGTAGCTTCTTGTCCCACATGTGGAGGGGTTAGACAATCCCCAATCTTTCTCATTGCAACTGCCTTATTAAAGCAGCTGGCTTGCTTTCCTGGCAGATCCCTTTGTAAGTTACTCAGAGTGTAAAGCAGCCTGCACTCTATGATTCTGTCTCTCAGACCTCAGAAGAGCATAATAGAATAGCTCTGATCCTCACTTCCAGTAGCATGAATTTCAAGCATCTTCTAGGCAGTGGGGATTCTAAAACCCTGATGTCTGCCATCACACACCCTTCTATGGTCAAATTGGGAAACTTTACTAATAAAAGGTGGTTGAAAACTGGCAGAAGGTCAGAACAAAATTCAAAATAAACGTAAGCACTGTATCTCTAAAACTGGACTATTCCTATCCTATTCACTGGTTTAATCACAGGAAAGCAGTGAGATTGGTCATCATCATAGAAGGTCCAGTCTGGATGCCTGATGCCCACACTCACAGCCGGGTGATATTCCTCTGGCCTCATGAGGAGCCTCTTCAGTGGGGCTGGTGAGTCTGGGCCCTGCCCCCTAGGCCAGGTGGAAAGGGAGGGAGTGGCCTTCACACTCACAGCTAAATGTAGCTGTGCAAGCAAGCAGAGGTGAACACCAATTACAAAATCCTGTAGAAGAAATATGGTGTGGCTGTTTGGGTAAACTTTCTACAACTGGTAGCTTATTGATCTGTTTATGACAATCCTACCCCACTTTTCCTCCAAGAATCTCAAGGTCCTTCTCCCCATTGTATCCTCACAACAATCCTGTGAGGCAGGTTAGGCTGAGAGTGAGTCAGACTGGCCCAAAATAACCCAGTGAGCCTCGTGGGGATTTGAACCCTGGTCTCCCGGGTCCTAGTCTAGCACTCTAACCACTCCTCTACACTGACTCTCCTACAACCTGGCCATGTTGGCCGTGTGTTCTAGGCTAGCAAAGGCGGAATGTGCAACCGTTTGAACCGGGGTTCTCTGATTCCCAGCGCGTACAGGTGTACAGAGCTTTGCTGTGTTGACCCTTTTCTTATTTTGTGCAGACTATAGCATCTGACAAACTCCTGGCAGTAAGTGAACATGGGACATCTCCAACCTGATGAGGAAATGTGGAGAACTGGGGGAACGAGGAACGGAGGGAAAGTGAAAACAAGAGATTCCTTCATTCCTACGTGGGGGACTCAGAGGGGAACTCCCTGGAACCTAGCCCTGCACCAGATCCACTCTCGGACTTTCCTCTTTCTTTGCTCTCTTTCTCATGGACAAAGCATTGACTTTGAGTATGACAACGTCTCAGTCTGCAGCCTTGGAGAAGAGGAGTTCTTCTTCTGCAGTAATGCAGGCCAAATTTCCAACTATCATCCAGTCTTGTTACAAAGGCACCCCTAAAGCTTCCCTTAAGCAAGGAGTTCAAAGCCTGGGTGCTGCCACTAAGAAGGCCCTTGCATGCCTTCTATTGCTGCGAGAATAAAGAGGAGCTGAAGGAGCTATGAGCCAGAGGAATCCAAATGCAAAGTACAATTCAGAAGACAATTCCTCCCCCCTCCCCGCCTCATTGCTGTTTCAGAAGGCTTTCCCCCTCCTTAACTGGGTGTTGAGGATCTTAACAGGAAAGATAATTTTGTTGTTATGTGTATATTCTACTGATGATGCTTCGGTGTGTGACTTTGAACCCTTCCTGGCCCTTTTTGTGAAAGGAGGAGAGATGGGGCTGCCATGAGTGAAAAGGGGGTGGGAATTGTAGCTAAGACCGTGGTTTGAATGTCCTGCATTTGTTTTTGATGCAGTAATACCTCGGGTTACGAACACGATCCGTTCCGGGTTGCAGTTCGTAACCCGAAAAGTTCGTAACCCGAACGCGACCCGAACGGCCATTTTGCGCATGCGCAAAGCGTGCGCGCCGCTTCTGCGGTCCCGCGCGGTAAAAAATACTTCCGGGTTGACGGAGTTCGTAACCCGAATTGTTCGCAACCCGAGGTGGTCGTAACCCGAGGTACGACTGTATAGGCATTTGGTTCAATTGGAAAATTTAATGTTTCCCTTGTAGTTTTGCTTGTTGTTTCTATTGTGACAACCAGAGCTTTTTTTCTGGTGGAATGTGCCGGAAAGCCATACTGGCACCACCCCACCACCCCAAATCAGAGCCTCACACCTTCTTCCCAAAGCCTAGGAAGCTTTTGCCTGGTTTAGGGAGCGAGGCACCATGCTCGGGCAGAGTCCGGCAGCCCTCCGGACCAGCGCTTCCCAGGGAGGCAGGGAGGCTACAGGATCCTGTCAGAGCCTTGCGCCAAGGTGGTCCCTGGGCTCTTAAGCAGCCCTCAGCTTTTGTGGCTGGGGTCTGGGTTGTGGGGCCAGTGGGTCTTTGTACAGTGAGTGCCAGCATCTCTTTTCCTGGAAAAAAAGTGACAATGCTGTTAATTTGTGGTCTATACGATTTGGTGGTTCTTGAATACTCTTTTCCCCTGTTTACTTTTATTCCTTTGTTCCCAAGCTGTGGGATTGAAAATATTCAATTCAGAGTGGGCAATGAATATTGTAAAAAAAAATAAACAATCAGTTTCCTAGAAAACCATTCAAATGATACACTCAACAAAAACCAGGTGACATTAAAAACCTTTCTAGGAACCCAGAAGCTGCTGGTCATCCTAAACCCTTTGTTAAAGTTCAATTCCTCTCTCTCCTCAGTGTCCCAGCACCATTGGGTGCTGCTGAGCCCGGGGACATTTTGCTGTAGGGCTTCAGCCAGGAAGAACTCCAGTTCCAGCTAGCTTCTGTCCCGGCTGGCCTGAAGAGCTGGAACAAAGAGGTCTGCACCAAGGCTGCTCAGAAATTTTCAGGCCTCCTGTTGGAAGCGAATAAACACGTGAGTTACTCAATGGAATCATGGGGACAACACAGGAGCGTTGGGACCTCAGGGCTGACATTGCCAGCCCCGCCCCCTCCAGAAGATGCCCAGTCCGGGATCCAGGGCCGGTGCTAGGGTTTTTTTTGCGCCCTAGGCGAGATCACCTTCTGGCACCCCCCCCCCCCAGCCAAACATATTTCAAACACATGTGAAAGCAAGTAAGCAAATGATACCGGCTAATTCTTAGCCTTCCTTTCCTACTCTGTCTCCCTCCCCCAAATCCCTTGTATTCGTAAAAAGAAATGAGGAGGAGCTACCTTATGCTCAGTCCAATCAATGGTCTGCCTTATTCAAAACATAATTTTCTTTTATTCTTTTTATTGTGTAGAAAATGTGCAAAAGGTGCATATTTGTAACAAATTCCACCTCAAGTGCTATATAACGAGTGCCACCATCATTTTTATTCAATCATATATTTTTTTCTACCTTCTCTACTGTTTTCTATAGCTCGGCAAACTATGCCTCAATGGTGTTGCGTTCGCTGGGGATGGGGGGGACTTCTCATCTGGTCCAGCATAGAATCATAGAGTTGGAAGAGACCACAAGGGCCATCCAGTCCAACCTCCTGCCAAGCAGGAAACACCACCAAAGCATTCCTGACAGATGCCTGTCAAGCCTCTGCTTAAAGACCTCCAAAGAAAGAGACTCCACCACACTCCTTGGTAGCAAATTCCACTACCGAACAGCTCTTACTGTCAGGAAGTTCTTCCTAATGTTTAGGTGGAATCTTCTTTCTTGTAGTTTGAATCCATTGCTCCGTGTCCGCTTCTCTGGAGCAGTAGAAAACAACCTTTCTTCCTCCTCTATATGACATCCTTTAATACATTTGAACATGGCTATCATATTACCCCTCAACCTTCTCTTCTCCAGGCTAAACATACCCAGCTCCCTAAGCTGTTCCTCATAAGGCATCATTTCCAGGCCTTTGACCATTTTGGTTGCCCTCTTCTGGACACGTTTCAGCTTGTCAGTATCCTTCTTGAACTGTGGTGCCCAGAACTGGACACAGTATTCCAGGTGAGGTCTGACCAGTGCGGAATACAGTGGTACTATTACTTCCCTTGATCTAGATGCTATACTCCTATTGATGCAGCTCAGAATTGCATTGGCTTTTTTAGCTGCTGCATCACACTGTTGACTCATGTCAAGTTTGTGGTCTACCAAGACTCCTAGATGCTTTTCACATGCACTGCTCTCAAGCCAGGTGTCACCCATCCTGTATTTGTGCCTTTCATTTTTTTTGCCCAAGTGTAGTACTTTACATTTCTCCCTGTTAAAATTCATCTTGTTTGCTTTGGCCCAGTTGTCTAATCTGTTAAGGTCATTTTGAAGTGTGATCCTGTCCTCTGGGGTATTAACCACCCCTCCCAATTTGGTGTCATCTGCAAACATGCTCAGGATGCCCTCAAGCCCATCATCCAAGTCATTGATAAAGATGTTGAATAAGAATGGGCCCAAGATAGAACCCTGTGGCACCCCACTAGTCACTACTCTCCAGGATGAGGAGGAGCCATGGATGAGCACCCTTTGGGTTCGGTCAGTCAGCCAGTTACAAATCCACTGAATGGTAGCATTGTCTACTAGACCACATTTTACCAGCTTCTTTACAAGAATATCATGGGGCACCTTGCCAAAGGCCTTGCTGAAATCAAGATAGGCTATATCCACAGCCTTCCCTTCATTTACCAGGCTTGTAATTCTGTCAAAAAATGAGATCAGATTAGTCTGACATGACCTATTTTTCAAAAAGTCATGCTGACTTTTAGAGATCACAGTGTTCCTTTCTAGGTGCTCACAAACTGTTTGCTTAATGATCTGCTCTAGAATCTTTCCTGGTATTGATGTCAGGCTGACTGGGCGGTAATTGTTTGGGTCCTCTCTTTTCCCCTTTTTGAAAATAGGGACATCAATTGAACCCTCTTAAAACACCGCCCTGTGTTCCTTTGAAATTCTACTCATGTTGTTTTAAGAGGGAAGGGATCAGTGGTAGAGCAAATGCCTTACAGAATGCCACACGGTGCTTTCATATAAAGGTAAAGATAAAGGATCCCTGGCCATTAGGTCCAGTCGGGACGACTCTGGAGTTGCGGCGCTCATCTCGCTTTACTGGCCGAGGGAGCCGGCGTTTGTCCGCAGACAGTTTTTCCAGGTCATGTGGCCAGCATGACTAAGCTGCTTCTGGCAAAACCAGAGCAGCGCACGGAAATGCTGTTTACCTTCCCGCCGGAGGGGTACCTATTTAGCTACTTGCACTTTGACGTGCTTTTGAACTGCTAGGTTGGCAGGAGCAGGGACCGAACAACAGCAGTTCACCCTGTCACGGGGATTCAACCTTCTGATCGGCAAGCCCAAGAGGCTCAGTGGTTTAGACCACAGCGCCACCCGCGTTCTATGCTTTCATACAGACACTTCCAAACAATAACTGCCTACATTGCACCTTCCTGCCTATTGTACACTCAGTGGGCTTGTTGAAATAGCTCCAATGACACACTAGTTATTTAGCCCACTAATAACATTGACACCTTGCGAAGAAGGTGGGGCTTTTCCTTAGAAGCAGAGTAGAATTGGTTAGGTAAGTGTCAACTTTTCAGATGTAAGATTTCCTGAGAAAAGCCTACTCCTCTCCCTGTGGAATAAGCCAGAGAGGGCATATATATAGGACATAAACAGTCCCTGGCTGCCAAGAGCCTTGGAGGCGCTGCAAGCGGCCACTGCAACCATGATGTAAAATGGAAGGAGAAAGGTGGGGCTGTGCCTAATGTTGGCATCACATAGGGTGGCCCCTGAAATTTGAGGCCACAAGGTTCCACCACTGGGTGAAGTCAAACCGCTGTGCTAGCAGCACTGAAGTGACCTCCCCGGGGCACAAGTCTGGGCAGTGTGTCTGGAGGTCCTGGGCTGCCAAGACGACAAGACTCCCCTTTCTCAGTCTCACTGATGGGCTCCAAAGGAAAGCAGAGCAAGACGTTTGGCACCGGCTTGGCTGCAGGAGTTGCCGTAAGGAGGTTTACAAGGTGCCATCCTACTGTCTCAGGGACTCCAGGCCAGATTTGTGAAGAGTTTACTCCATTTCTTGACGGTTGGACCCACTGTGGGTCACATCCACTCTGCCAGAGCCTGTCTCCACCGGCAGAAGAAGTTCCTAATTCACCAATGGCTTCCCACACAAGAGGGTTCCCAGGGTGTGGCCACTATCAAATGTTGACAGCTTTTGGGAGTCAAATGTGAGAACTGAGGGCAGGGTGGGGGGCCAAGAGTGGACAAACTACCCCAGGAGCACAATGTGTCCTCCACCAGAGGTACTGTGCAATTCTTAAACACTGGGGCAATTGCTTCTCTGTGCATGGTGCCAGTTAGCAACAATCTTTCCATCTTCATGTATTAAAATAATAATAATAATGTATTTCCAAAAATGCATTATGAAAACGTGCATTCCCATACATCCACCACAATTTATAACCCTATGCATCTGTAAAACACGGGGTGAGCAGCAAGCTGGTCTTTGATTTTCTGGAGCAATTGTAAATGAAATAAAGCTCTGCCATCCTCCTGCAAAGGTATATTTGTGCTTTGTTCCTCTTGCCAGGTATTCAAGTTCACACCTTTTACATCCTTCTAGAATGTGATTATAACCACACGTGTTGCCACTAATAGAAATTCCATTTGTGCTTTATCCACCAAGTCCTGATTCTCATTTAAATGCAGATTAGATAACGCAAGCTCTGGAGATTTCGTGATATGCTGTTGAGTAATTTTTGTGCCTATAGCTGCCTTTGTTCCCACACCCCTGCCAGCACCTAGATCAGGCACCCCCAAACTGCGGCCCTCCAGATGTTTTGGCCTACAACTCCCATGATCCCTAGCTAACAGGACCAGTGGTCAGGGATGATGGGAATTGTAGGCCAAAACATCTGGAGGGCCGGAGTTTGGGGATGCCTGACCTAGATGAAGGTATGTTTATGCCTACCGGTATGTGAAAGTTTAACTGGGGTTAAGTACAGTTTCTGCATTATCTTCAACATGGGTCCCTTAATGCTGTCTGAGATACTTTTATAGGGAAACAGCTTACTTCAAGACCTGTTCTCTCCTTGGTGAAAGTAATCCGAACTTCCTAACATTATGATGCAAAGCCATTCCTAAGATCGTATCATGTTTAGCCACACCCAATATAGTATATACGGTATTCTGCAACCACCTGAGCCATAAATTGGTATCTGGTGTTATAGTTGCTCTGCTTAGATATATATCTTTCACTGGAAGGCTCCAGACAGCTTCAGTCCAAGCTCACGCTGACTTTTTACCAGGTAAGTAGTGATTTTTAAAAGGGATTAAAAGAAGAGGGGAGGTCAACATTCTTATCTGGAGGTGACTTATGCACCTAGATAGATGCTCCGGCTCAGGGACTAGAGCACAATCTTAAGCATGTTTATTGAGAAGTCCTGCAGAATTCACTAGGATTTTCTTCTTAGGATTGCAACCCAAATCATTTAGCAACTCCCACCTCAAACCAACACAAATCCTTCACTTCGAAGCAGCATGTTTTTTACTTTGTGTGACGGAAGATTGCGCATATTTACTTTGCACCAGTTGCTTCAAAGTTCCAGTTCTCAAGTGATGTTTGGGTTTTACTCAGCATATATTTTGAAAAGGTGCAGCAGACAGAGCACAACAGAGAGGGGAACAGAGAGGTTTCTAAGCAGAGGTGGGATGTCCCTGTATCATGGATGCTTTAGGTGAGATTACTGCATTGCAGGGGGTTAGACTAGATGACCCCTGGCGGTCCCTTCCAACTCTACAGTTTTATGATTCTAAGTTAAATATTATCTCCTCTCAGTGAATAACTCTTGCCCTGCTGTATTTCTCCCTTTTCTGAATGCCAACCTGTAGATCCTCCTTGTTTTATCTTTTTTTAAAAAAACAACAACACCGTTGCCAACAACTCCTTTGTGGAAGCTGAATGATCCTATGATTGTATGTCCACGTCCGGAAGCACCCTTGAAGGCAGCCCCACATGGAGCAGGGAGGCTATGAATCCTTTCTATTTTCTCTTCTTCCCATTGTTCCCTCCTGTCTAGGGATTAACAACCATTTGCTCAACACACTCCCCAACTGCCGACTCAGAAAGGAGCATGGGGGGGGGGGAAGTGACGTGGGCTGGTACCTGTAGGCAGCCCAGTTTGGGGAAGGGGTATGTGTAAAGACCACCATTGTCTATCTTCAAAGCAACCTTCTGGACAAACTGAAGGCCAACCCAGGAGGGAGGCCTATTCATTCAATGTATTTACTTGACAGAGTTGAGCAGCTGCTGAAGTTGAGACTTTTAGACACAAAAATGAGTGACAAGGAGCGTCAACCACTGCTGGAAGACCATCCAGGTGTGCCATTAATACTAAATCAATTTTTGGTGCTTTTTCTGCTCGGCTGCTGGGGTCATGGGGCTCTGGAAGAAGTCGGCCTTTGTGGCCATTTCAAGAATAGTTCCTTAAAAAAAAGGTTTTATTCATACTTTTCAAGTTTATACAGTCAAACATTTCAAATTTTGACTTCCTTCCCTCTCTTTCTGTGGTTCCTTAAATTTATTTTTAAATAACTTCTGCATATCCAAATTCATTCAATTTGCTCATTTTATTATCTACTTCATACACTCTTTTGAAACTGCAGGTTATTACAATAATCCTGCCAATGTTTTTATCTGTTTGCAATTTATCTGTAAATATTAAATAAACCATTTCCATTCTTTTATAAAAAGTTTGTTATCTTGATTTCTTATTCTTCCAATAAGTTTCGCCATTTCTGCATACAGTGGTACAGATTACAGATTACATCAGATTACAGATTACATCAGGTTACAGATGCTTCAGGTTACAGACGCTTCAGGTTACAGACTCCGCTAACCCAGACTAGTACCTCGGGTTAAGAATTTTGCTTCAGGATGAGAACAGAAATCGTGCGGTGGTGGCGCGGCGGCAGCAGGAGGCCCTATTAGCTAAAGTGGTACCTCAGGTTAAGAACAGTTTCAGGTTAAGAACGGACCTCCAGAACAAATTAAGTTCTTAACCCGAGGTACCACTGTATTCCATAAGTTTTTGTATCCATTCTTCCTTTGCTGGGACTTCTGCTTCGTTAAGTAGCATTCTTGCTGCTGTGGTAGCATACATAAATAAATTTCTCTACAATTTAAGTAGTTCTGTCCCTATAATTCCTAAAAGAAAAGCTTCTGGTTGTTGTTTGTTGTTGTTTTACAAAAGTTATTTTGAACTCCTTTTCAATTCATTGTATATCATTTCCCAGTAAGCTTTAACCTTAATACAAAACCACCACATATGGTAAAAAAGCACCTTCTTTCTCTTTACATTTCCAACACTTGTTTGATTTAAATTTATACATTTTGCCTTTTCAGGCCCAGAGACCTCCCCTCCTAAATAAAGACACATTTGACTCAAATGTTAGTTTTGGTTTTTGGCAGAATTTAGGCCACAACTTTATTGCTTACAGCAAAGTGAGTGGTTGCATAGGCTCTGGTTCGACTAGCTCCCTACACCATTGCAGGTAGCACTGACTCAGAGCTCTATCATAGGTCAGCCAAGGGTGAACACCTGAGGTAGGTGAAAAGCCTGGGAACAGACTCTGTTCACTCCCCCAGATGCTCCCCTGGACTCAGGCATGGGCCCAACCCCCTTTTGGGGGTTGACCAAACCAAGTTGAGTCCCTGGATTTCTTCAACGGAATACCCTTCACATAGGGATGGCGAGAACATTCTCCCATCCCTATCACATGAACCAGTGCTTATCCGCAACCTTACAAGCTGTGACGATTTGCTACAGGGCATGCGAAACCCAAATGGCAACAGCCAATCAGCCAAGTGGGAAAAATTCCTGCCGTGCCCCTGTCCCAACGACAGACGACACACAAAGGCATAGCAAGCTCAATCGCAAAATGACCCTAAATATAGGGAGAGGTAGGCGGGTGTACTGTTTGCACTGACTAGCCGAAAGAGAATCTCTGGGTCATGTGCAAGGGATTAAATAGGCCCCTTGACCATTTAGACTGCACCCCATTGGCCAGATTACACCCAGCAACGAGGGACCTACCAATCGGGCGTTGTGGTTATCCAGTAGTCCCACCCACAACCAGGAGGTCAGTCTCCAGGTCTCACCACAACACGAGCCCTCTTTGAGGGAGGACACGATTTGCTAGTTTACTCAGATACCAATGATATATCATTTTCCTATAATTTTCTCTTAAACCGTAACATGCTGTAAATTTTATACAGTATCCATATTCCACAATCGTTCCCATGCTTCCATGTCTATTGCCCAGATTTCAGGAATAGTTCCTGGCACGAGTTTACCCACAAGCCACGGCATTGCATGTTGCATGGGGGCAGAGGGGGCAGAGTTGGGGGGGTGGGCTGCTGTTTGAGGTTGCTAAAAGGCCAAGCCCCTGTCATCCAGGCATGTCTTGATGTTGGTGTTGTCAGTGTTGGGCCAGCGCCTTAAGGGGCAAAAAGGGAAATCCAACTTGCCCTTGCAGGTCTTCATGATGATGCCATTCACCCACCTAAGGTGAGGTGTTCCTGGTGTTATGGGAATATTTAGGCTCTTGCCTTTGACAATGAGATGTTTTCTGCATGAAACAGATACCAAATCACAACAGCAAGCTTGGTAAGGGACATGAGAGGAGTGTGTGCCTGTCATTGACCTCTGCTAGTCACACAGACAGGAAAGTCATTGAGTTGTCTATCACCAGCCAAAAGATCCTTTGTATATGAATAGGAGGGAGTTTTGGTATGCAGTAAAGAATGGATCGGGAAGGAGGAGGAGGCAGGGACAGTTACAATATGAAAGGGGAATGGAAATATGTACAGTGGTACCTCTGGTTACGAACTTAATTCGTTCCGGAGGTCCATTCTTAACCTGAAACTTTTCTTAACCTGAGGTTTAACTTTAGCTAATGGGGCCTTCTGCTGCGGCCGTGATTTCTCTTCTCATCCTGAGGTAAATTTCTTAACCCAAGGTACTACTTCCGGGTTAGCGGAGTTTGTAACCCGAGGTGTTTGTAACCCGAGGTACCACTGTATCATGAATGTGACAGACAGGCCAGGAAGGGATATTTGCAGCTATTCACAAAGTAGCATGATTAAAAGGTTGAAAAACAAGTTGAAAAACATTATTCCATGCATGCTTCAGTGTTACTGGACAAACCCCTCTGAACCTTTAAAAGAGGCTACACGGCAATGGTCCCGGCTCCTCCTCACCTCCTGGCAAGGGAGGCGGAAACTCTGCTTGCAACAGACCAATAAAGATCAGCAGATAGTCTTGCTTCCTCTGGTTACCTCCTGTTTTGCTTTTCTCTGACCAATAAGGGTCCTTGATTGGGAACTGGGCTAACCACAAATTTTTATAACACTCGGAAGAACTGTACAGGCCAGACGGAGTCCATGCGTCCGATTTGGGCAATAGTTTCTTGTCCTCTTCTGTCATGGGTACCTTTGGATATTTCACAGGGCACAGTTTTGGTGAGCACCTGGAGGCACCTTTAAGGTGAAAGCCGAGACTTGCCTTCTGGGTTTGTGGTGCCTGTTGGCTAGGTAAGGATCACCTTTGTGGCTAACCTATGGCACTCAGAGCTGTGAGGTCCCAAGACAAGGTGGGCCTGGAAGGCCTTCCTGACCACCCTTAAGTTGGGAGCCGATAGAAGGGTGCAGAGTCACCCTCTTCTGCATGGCAAGATGGGCCTCGCCTGATTTGTTAACAGCTCGGTTCCTGCACAGTCATGCTGTGGGTTATTTTACATAAATTTAAATAAATGTGGCCCCATGTTTTACCCACCTCTTTATTTCATGGCTGTGGTCACAATAGGCAGGGCCGTCTTAAGCATATCGGGCGCCGTGGTGCGAAGATCACTCCGGTGCCCCCCCCCTGTTTCCCACCGCGGCGGGCGGGTGGGCGCAGCCGCATGGCGCCCTGGCGCCCTGCGCCACCCAGCCTTGCCTTAGAGCCGGCCCTGACAATAGGATGTGTTTGTGTCCACTCAGGTTCCTTTTGCTCCTACAGCTACCCATCACCTGCTTTTAAAATTAGTAACGACTTTGCTTTATTTCTTCTAGGAAAAGATGATTCTACAGTCAAAATTGATGAAGCCATTTACTGTAAAGCCCTGGCATACACTCTAAGACATGTTACAGTACCAGTGACGGTGGGATTCTATGCGCCGTGGGGGCGAAGCAAAAGACGACTCTTAGATAAAATTGAAAATGAAATGAAAGGTAAGTACCACCAGTTCCCATGACAACCATCAAAGCCACATGAAAAAAGCCCAGAGAGGGAGGAGGCAGGATATAAGGAGTGTGGCGCCAAAGTATCATAGACTCATAGAACTGTACAGTTGGAAGGGACCACAGGAGTCATCTAGACCAACCCCTTGTAATGCGAGACTCTTTTGACCCAATAACCCGGACATTAACAATCTCCTGTGAATTGACAAAACATGGGCCCTTTCCTCTCTATGACGATTTGGCACCCAGGAAGTCAAATGTTTGGTGCCAGGTAAATGCAATATTTAGTAAGGGGCGGGGATAGGTCCAGTCGTGACCAGGAGCGATGCTAGGGCTTTTTGCGCCCTAGGCAAAAACACCTTCTGCCGCCCCCCCGGGTGCATGCGTCATGACGCACACACGCACACCGCTGATGCCCCTGCGTCCCCTCCATTGGCGGGAGGAGCGCAGGCCAAGGGGGGAGCTCGGCGCCCTCCCGCCTGTGGAGGGGACGCTTTGAGCTCCTCAGCGGCGGCGACAGCAGCGCCCATAGCTGAAAGATTCAGCTGCAGGCGCTGCCGCCGCTTGCTCACTGCAGCCGCTGAAGAGCTCAAAGTGTCCCCTCCACAGGGGGACTCTCAAGAGTCTCCTCCAGCACTATAATTCAAAAGCATCAATTCTTTGGCGATCAGCCTTCTTTATGGTCCAGCTCTCACTTCCATACATCACTACTGGGAAAACTATACGGACCTTTGTCGGCAAGGTGATGTCTCTGCTTTTTAAGATGCTGTCTAGGTTTGTCATTGCTTTTCTCTAAATTAAACAAACTGTGCATACTACAAACATGATGTAACATAATCCTTATACAAAGTAAGTAACATAACATACAAATTAGTCAAAAACAGCCTGTTACGTTGTGCTGTGTTGTTACCACTATTATTATTAAGCAAGGCCTGGATGGGACTAGCCTTGAGCAGGACTGATGGCTCAGTAATAGAGCAAGGTTTAACCCCTGGTATCTCCAGGTAGGGCTAGGAATGTCCTCTGCCTGAAATGCTGGAGAGCTGCTGCCAGTCAGTGTAGACAATACTGAGCTACATAGGCCAATGATCTGATTCAATATAAGGCAGCTTGATATGTTCCTAAGGGATGACCACAAAAGGGCCCTCCCGGTGCTCTGGCCTGCAGCAAATGTTGTACTGGTACAAATGTTGTGCTTTTTCCTTTATGTTACAGAGAGGGAAAGTAAAAGGAAGTGTGGATGGATAAATGGAAGAATGTGTTCTCAACTTTGGCTGGCTTTGCGCATGATTTTTTGTTACCCGGTTTCTGGTTCCAAAGGCATCAAAAGTAACAGCACGGAAAAAGTCAATTCTATCCAGTACATCTTCATCGATTTTGATGCCTGGGAGTATGTGGGATGTGACCATATTTGGGCTGGCCTTGTTGCTACGCTGCTTGATGAAATTGAAGGAAATAATAAGTTTCTTTTTAGCCTTTTTAGGGTCTCTGGCTGCAAAGCTATGGAGAAAAGTGAGAAAGGGAAATTTGTTTTTAAAGGAAGGAGGGGGCTCGTCATTCCCATTGTATCGGGTTTGCTTATTCTTTTAGCGGCATACAGGAACCTAATGGAAGATGTGTTCCAGGAGATCTTCGGATTCGTGGCTATAACAGGGAGTCTTACATTGATTTCTCCTTTAATACTTGCTTGTAAAAACTTCTACTTCACATTGAAAAAGGAACTTCTGACAGAAATGGACAAAAAGACTCTCAGTGCCAAGCTAGGCTTCATGCACTTTGTGAAGGAAGAAGTGAAAATAATCACAAAGTTCCTACAATTCATGGCGTTCCAGGAGGGCCGAGAGATCCGGGTGGTCCTGAAGATCACCAATTTGGACAAGTGCACACAGGACAAAGTGGTAGGTGTTCTGGATGCGATCAACATACTTCTTTCCGACAAGGATGCCCCATTTATCTCCATCTTGGCTGCCGATCCAAGCATCCTTGTGGATTGTATTAAGAAAGAAAAGCAAAACACGAATGGCTACTTGTACTTAGACCGAATTGTGTCCTTGCCCTTCTCCGTGCCAAAGATGACCCCTAAGGACGAAGAAGCCAACAGCGAGGAAAAAATATTAATCCATGATTTGCTGAAGAATTACAAGTACATCACAGGGGATTCTGCCCAACTGAAAAGGGTGCTGAACACAGTCCTGACCATCTCTAAGCTGACACCAGAGACTGCTGGCATACATAGAGAAAAAATAAAAGAGGTGATAGACTGGGTTGTTCTTGCCAACTCTTGGCCTTGCCGCCTGAGCTGGATTTTGCAGTGTGAGGAAGATAATCGACAGCAAAGAAAACTTGAGGAAAGCCAGGCAGCAAACCCAAATGTGAGGCAGGGCAATGGCAGAAGAAACCAACAAGGGACACAAGACAAGAAAACATTACTGCAAATTTACAACGACCATGAGTCAGAATTGGCTGACTATAAGGGGAAAGATAATATACAAAGCCTCCTGGAACTTGATGGAGATCCTGATATTTTCAAAAGCTTCTTGGTCAACAAGGAGAGGAGTTTCACAGCAGAGAAGGTCAGGTATTTTGCAAACCTTCTGTTCAATTTGGATTACTCTTTGAAAAGGCCATTTGAGTTGCTCCGAGGTCTGAAGAACATACGGAAAAGCGAGGAACGACAACAAGAGCAGGCAAAAATAGTCACCAGTCTTTGAAAAAAGTACCAGTGGAGATTTGTGGAGAAATGTATGACCACCCAAATGATTTTATTTGCATTATCTAGACAGTGATTCTTAGGATTCATTATCAATACAGTGGTACCTTGGTTCTCAAACATAATCCGTTCCGGAAGTCCGTTCCAAAACCAAAGCGTTCCAAAACCAAGGTGTGCTTTCCCATAGAAAGTAATACAAAATGGATAAATCTATTCCAGACTTTTTAAAAACAACCCTTAAAACAGCAATTTAACATGAATTTTACTATCTAATGAGAATTTTACTATCTAATTGATCCATAAAATGAAAGCAATAAACAATGTACTGCAGTCACACAATCAATCAGTAGCTGAACACAGTCACAAAAACAAAACAAAAAAGCTGCAAAACAAAAATGCAAAATAAATAGCAAAAACAGACAAACCTCAGCGTAACACTCAAAACAGAAGTGTGGCACTCAAACTGGAAGCGTGACACTCAAAACGGGAGTGTGGCACTCAAATCATAAGCGTAACACTAAAAATGGAGCATGTTTGGCTTCCGACAAACGTTTGCAAACCGGAAAGTTTACTTCCGGGTCCGGAGTGTTTGGGTTCCAAGTTGTTTGAGTACCAAAGCGTTTGAGAACCAAGGGGCTACTGTAGTTTGAAAATGCACCTGGTTAGGGGCCTGAGACAGGACCACCTGCTATCATCTGAAGCCTTTCTTCCTATGCTTCCTCTGCAAGGCCTCCAGAGGGCAGCAACACCAGAACGGGGCCTTTACTGCGGTGGCTCCCCATTTGTACAATGCTCTCCCCAGGGAGGCTCGCTTGGTCCCTTCCTTACATATCTTTAAGCGCGAGTAAAAATATTTCTCTATTACCAGGTCTTTGGCTGAGTAACATGTTTGTTTGTGGGTGTGGGTGTTATGGGCTTGCTTTTGTTTTGTGTTCTATATCTTGTGTTTCATTTTGTATTTTTATGTTGTGTACTGCCATGTGATCTTGATATATACGACGGTATACACATTTAATAAATAATAATAATAATAATAATAATAATAATAATGGTGTAGTTCTCCTCCACGTTTTTTCCACCGTAAGCCACACTGGAAATACTTGCATTGAGAGGAGGGATATAAAATATAGCCAACTCACTACAACACTCCACCTTTACAACATCTGTGCTACTAACTCTCAAACTTTGCGATTGTTGAAATATATACTATACAACAAAAAATTAATCACTTTGAGTCATACTAGACCCCAACATTTAAACTAATGTGGACTAAATTTGCTACTGGGGCCCCTCCAGGATTGCGTGTAGTTTCAAGAGTTTGAGAGTGCACCTTTTTGTGTATACACAGAACCCTTGTAACTGAACTGCTGGATGAGAGGTGATCTTGCTGCATATCTTATTGAAATCTTTGTATACATACCGTCGATCCCAGCTTCAGTGTGTTCCCAGGCTGAAGAAGAGGATCACACCTGAAGAAGGATGTGGGTGAAATTGAAAGTGAGCATAGCACACGAGAATGCAGAATGTGTTGCTTACTGTTTACATGGTGCAGAGAGATGAAGACTGGTGTCTCATAAGTACTTTGTTAGGAATATTAGGTTCACTGACAGCATGTATGCCTTGCCACCCAAAATATTGTCCTTAGAAACCAGTAAGGATTGTTTATGTAGTTGCAGCTTTTCATATGTAAGATTTCACGAGAAACGCCCACTCATATGCCTGGAAGAAAATTGCCATGGGAAGAACTCCCATCTACTTGGAGTCATTTGCCTATTCCTTTGTAATCCTGCTGTTTTATCAGCTGCCTTCAACCAATAAATATGCCGTATTTTTCCATGTATAAGGGGACCCCACATTTAGAAAATGGGCATATGCACTATCCGTGTATAAAATGCCCCCAGATTTTTAACCTGATTTTAAAGTAAAAAAACCAAGTCTTATACATGGAAAAGTACGGTACATATCATAACTTCCTTCTGGGAAGGGCTGTGGGAATGTTGCAGAATGATCAGCCTAATAAAATCCTAAAACAGCATAGCCAGGAAGGAAATGAAGACCACCTAATGCAGGCATAGGGAAACTCAGCCCTCCAGCTGTTTTGGGACTACAACTCCCATCATCCCTAGCTAACAGGACCAGTGGTCAGATATGATGGGAATTGTAGTCTCAAAAACATATGGAGGGCTGAGTTTGCCCATGCCTGACCTAATGTTTTGCTCCCTGGCATGATTCTCCAGGCTAATTTTTACCAATCTAGGACCTTCCATGCGGTCCATTTAAAGCACATAGCTTTCCCCAGAGAAGCCTGGAAAATTAGTTTACCATACTCCTAACAGAGCTACAATTCCCAGTGCCCTTAACAAACTACAGTTCCATGCCCTCCAACATTTTGCCGAAGAAAATAGGGACATTCTATTCTAAATCAGAAACCTTCTCCCGTGTTTGAGCTCGCCACACACATAGACGTCTTAAACACATCTACATCTGTCACCTTGGGCCAATTACAACCTCTCAGCCTAAGCTACCTGACAGAATTGTTGTAAAGAAAAAATAAAAGTGCGAAGGAAGGGATCACCAACACCTTCCACAGATGAATGCAATGCAATGAAATTTTAGCTGTAAACTGCCTTGAGTCCCTGTCAGGGAAAAATTGCGGGATATAATAATGATAATGGAAACTGTGAGAATGATCAGGAACATACCAGAGAGTAAATTCTATTGAACTCAGTGGGACCTAGTACTGAGTAAAAATGCTTAGGATTGCAGTGAAAGGCTGCACAGTCTTTACCTAAAAAATGGCTGGCGGCTGAAGCATTGCAATTAAAGAATTTAAAGTGGCTTTATGACATTTTCCTTCAAAATTATAGGAAGGATTTTCTAGGCCAGCTTCATCATCTCCTTCATTTGATGCAGGAAAGTTATTTTCAGTATAAACAGGGCTCCATTTTTTGCACCCTAAACCCCAGGAATTAATAAATGGTAGGATTTTTTTACTATTTGGGATGCGAAGGGAGAAATACAAGCTGCAGAGGAATTCCTGAGCTGGCCTATTTAAAAAACAACCTGGCCAAACTAGGGCCATCAAGAAACAATACAGGGCCATTGGCAATGCAATAGAACTGCCCCCCTCCCTGAACAGAGACACGGGTTTGGAAGGTTGCCAAGGTAACTGGATGGGGGATGACAGGAAAAGAGAGTCCTTAGCAAGCTGTCCTGGGAAAAAAAGGGGGGAGAGGAAAAAAACCAACTGGGATCCATCTTGGGCAAGCTGGCTGAAGGCTATCTGGAAGAGATGCCTTGGACTCCAGGGCTGCACTGCTGTGGGTTACAAGCCCCTCTTGAAATGACCGTGCTGTAAGATCTGGACCCCCTGCATGCAGACTGAAGATGTAAATGGATGAATGAACCATATTTCTTGAAGCTTCAACAGTCTCTGCCATGTCTCAGTTCTCCAAAGGAACACAGGCCCTGGGTGAGTGCCGGGAACCCCATGAGCTCTCACCACCGCTTGCCAGAGAAAGGGGGAGGCACCCAACTTTTGTAGCAGTAGCAATGGAATTCCTACCACCCATTTGCCTTTTCTGAACTGGAATGATACCCCCCTGTGATGGGCGGGGTGTTTGTGTGTGTAAACTTTACATCCCTGGTGTTTTCTGATCTTGGTCGTCTTAGGCTTCTGTACAAACATATCAGTCCTTCAAGGCAAAGACGAGGGAGCTGTGGCCTTTCAGATGAGGACTGACTCTCACCTCCCATCAGCCCCAACCAAGGTGGCCAGTGCCTTGGGATGATGGAGGCTATAGTCACAAGAACACCTGGAGTGCCATGGCTTTCCCCTCCCTGCTTGAAGAAGTCCCTTAGGGGTTCTGCTGCAGCTCCCATTACAGAGAATACTGTGGGGCATATCCACAGGAGTGAGCCTTTTGAAGAGTGACCCAAGGGTCTTGGGGACTCCCTCCTGGACCCTGGAGTGGCCCTTTCCCCACCCAACCAGCATTTCACCACCAGGCAAAAGCAGCACTTTTCCATTTCTAGGTCTGAAAGTTGAAAGTATTTCCTTCCCATGGCTCATCTGCTGCGTTTCTCCCTTTCACTGGCTCTCTTCTTTCTCCAACTTATTTATTTGATTCTTATTGACAATGAAAAGACCCTGATGTTGGGAAAGATTGAGGGCACAAGGAGAAGGGGATGACAGAGGAAGAGATGGTTGGACAGTGTTCTCGAAGCTACGAACATGATTTTGACCAAACTGCGGGAGGCAGTGGAAGACAGGAGTTCCTGGCATGCTCTGGTCCATGGGGTCACGAAGAGTCAGACACAACTAAATGACAACAACAACAACAACAACAACAATGATTCATTGCATATTATACTTTGAATATTTTTATAAGGTATTGAAATCGTCTCATTGTCAGAACTCCTCTTGATTCAAAATGGTGGAGCATCATAGGATCATAGAATCATAGATCTGGAAGGGAGCACAAGGGTCATCTAGTCCAACCCCCTGCAATGCAGGAATCTTTTGCCCAATGTGGGGCTAGATCCCATGACCCTGAGATTAAGAGTCTCATGCTGAAGGCAGCCCTGTTTAGGGAGGCTTTTAATCTTTTATTTTATTCTTCTGTTGGAAGCCGCCCAGAGTGGCTGGGGAAACCCAGCCAGATGGGCAGGGTATAAATAATATATTATTATTATTATTATTATTATTATTATTATTATTATGCTCTACTGATAGAGCTATCCAAGAGAAAAACTGCACTTGGATCAAGAATTAAAAGGTCAAAATTTTCTAATAATCCCAGAAGTCAGAAGGAAATGGAAGCATTTGTGGCTGCTACACAACCAATGCTTTCATATAGACCCGTGGTTCCCAACGTGGAGCACACACCCCACGGGGGGGGCAATTTGCTTTTTAAGGGGGAAGATTCAAGAATGAGTTATTAACAGTTCATGGCCTTTTAGGCTTCCTAAATTATATACTGTACCAGGAGTGGGGGATCAGGATTTCAGAGATGCTTAGGTGGGGCACAGCCAAAAGAAGGTTGGGAACCACTGATATTGACACTTCAAAACAATAACTGCCTACTTTGCATCTTCCTGCCTATTACACACCCACTGAGCTTCTTGAAATAGCCCCAGTGAAGCACCAGCTATTGGGCTCACTAACAGCATTTACACCTTGCAAAGAAGGCAGGGCTTTTCCTTAGAAGCAAGGCGGAATTGGTTAGGTATGTGCCAACTTTTCAGTTGTAAGATTTCCTGAGAAAAGCCTACTCCTCTCCCCGAAATATTATGCCAGAGAGGAGTACCAACTATACAGGGTGTATACAGTCCCTGGCTGCCAAGATCACTTTCTCAAATGCTGTGCAATAGCATGTTCCTTAATTTGTGCTGTTGGCATCCATCTGTCTTGAGAGACAATGGAGTGTGCCTCTGTGGGTGAAGCAGAGGCAGATTTAGGGCAGCGCGGCTGGTTTTGTCACACTGGGCGTGGAGCAAGGGCGTACCCACCACGGGGCAAGTTAGGGCAGCTGCCCTATTCTAGAAGCAGGGCTGGTGGGCAGAGGCGGAGCACAGCCCGGCGGAGCGCGAGTTCGCCATTCCCGCCGCGCCGCGCCGCACCCTCCCTCCAGCTCCCCGGCGCGCCCTCAGGCAAGGCCAAGCGCGGCGGGGAACCAGGGAGCGCGGAGCGGTGGGCGGGAACGCCGAACTCGCGCTCCGCTGGGCTGGGCTCCGCCTCCGCCCACCAGCCCTGCTTCTAGGGAGGGGCACAGCCCGGCGGAGCGCGAGTTCGCCGTTCCCGCCCACTTTGTGGCCCCTCCCCTTCCGTGCCTTGGCCCCTCCCCTTGCCCCCCCCCTAGTTTTGATCCTGGGTACGCCCATGGCGTGGAGCCTTGGAGGCTCTGCAAGGGGCACTGCAACTATGATGTAGAATGGAAGGAGAAAGGTGGAGGTAAGCCTACATAATGTTGGCATCACATACAGGTGAAACTCGGAAAATTATAATATCGTCGAAAAGTGCATTTATTTCAGTAATGCAACTTAAAGGGTGAAACCAATATATGAGATAGATGCATGACATGCAAAGCAAGATATGCCAAGCGTTTATTTGTTGTAATTGTAATTATTTGTCGTTAGGCGGGTCAATTCTAAATGGAATGGAATGTAATTAATGAAATGTAATAGCAATATTTATTTTTGTTTATTTTTATATTATTGTAATTATTTGTTTTATTACTGTGGAATTTCCAAAAGAAAGCATTTGTAAAAATTAAAATTAAAAATAAAAAAATAATAAGTTGCATTACTGAAATAAATGCACTTTTCGACGATATTCTAATTTCCCGAGTTTCACCTGTAGGGTACCCCTGGAATTTGAGACCACAAGGTCCACCACTGGGTGAAGTCAAACCGCTCCGCTAGCAGCACTGAAGTGACCTTCCCAGGGCACAAGTCTGGGCAGTGTGTCTGGAAGTCCTGGGATGCCCAGACAACAAGACTACCCTCTCAGTCTCACCGATGGGGTCCAAAGGAAAGCAAAGCACCAGCTGGGTTGCAGTAAGAAGGTGTACAAGGCGTCATCCAACCAGTGACGTAGCTAGCTCCTTGGGTGCCTGGGGCGGCGCAAATGCCCTGCACCCGGGAGCAGGGCAAGCTGGAGCAGAGCACACTGCGTGGAACTGCCACGGAGTCCGCAAGCCCCACATTGCTGTTTCGGGCAGAGCAGAGTGTGCAAGTGCCCGAGCCACCGCATCACTCCCCAGGAGAGATGTGTGGTTCTGGTGCGCTGCAGGCCAGGCCCCGCGGTCACCCCCCTCAGTGATGACACCCGGGGCAGTCAGCACCCACCGCACCCCTCCTTCTTATGCAACTGCATCCAACCTTCTCAGAGACCCATCTCCGAATTTGTGTAAAGTTTCACCTTAGCCTTCTTTTCTCCCAAAGATATCCCGCAAGGCAGCAGAGGTCAGAGTTGTCCTTCTAGATGGACTCCCTTCTCAGATGGGTATGCCCCATCTGCCCCTCACTTCCCTCTACAGTATGTGCAGAAATTGCTGCCTTGACAATTGGACTCATTATTGGTCTTGGCATGCAGGGGGGGGTCTCTAACTGGATTTGAGACCCATTGGCTACCCCTACCTAGTTTAGCTGGCCAATCAAAGCCATTCCTGGGCCGTTGCATTCTGATAATTCTAGGAGTCCCATGTGAGAGCTGAGTGCAGGGTGGGGACCAAGGTGGACAAACTACCCCAGAAGGAGCATAATGTATTACCCACCAGAGGTACTACCCCTCCCCTAACACCCCATAAATCCCTAACTTTTAGTACGAGCAAGAAAATAATGCACCTCTTTCCAGTCCATCCAAATGATGAAAGAATATCTTAAGCCAGTTTGAAATTCTTGTTCAGCAATAGGTCTATCATTAAGAAAAGAAGGTAAATGGAGTGATCATAATAGCTGCAACATAAGCCAGATACAGGTTTTCCCAGTAGTGATGTATGGAAGTGAGAGCTGGACCGTAAGGAAGGCTGATCACCAAAGAATTGATGCTTTTGAATTATGGTGCTGGAGGAGACTCTTGAGAGTCCCATGGACTGCAAGAAGATCAAACCTATCCATTCTGAAGCAAATCAGCCCTGAGTGATCACTGGAAGGAAGGCTCCAATACTTTGGCCACCTCAAGAGAAGAGAAGACTCCCTGGAAAAGACCCTGGTGTTGGGAAAGATGGAGGGCACAAGGAGAAGGGGACGACAGAGGATGAGATGTAGTTACAGGTAGGTAGCCGTGTTGGTCTGACGTAGTCGAAACAAACAAACAAAAATCCTTCCAGCAGCACCTTAGAGACCAACTAAGTTTGTCATTAGTATGAGCTTTCATACTAATGACTTGTTTCTTCCTCTGCTGTTCTGCTGTTCAGGCCCCGTAGCAACTCAAATGGCCTTTTCAAAGAGAAATCCAAACTGACCAGGAAATTTGCCAAATATCTCGCCCACTTTGCTGTGATCTGGGACCTGGTGGCCACGAAGTTTCTGAAAAGATCTGGATCTCCATCCAGTTCCAGAAGTTTAGTCGTTTTGTCGTGTCCGACTCTTCGTGACCCCATGGACCATAGCATGCCAGGCACTCCTCTCTTGCACTGCCTCCCGCAGTTTGGTCAAACTCATGTTCATAGCTTCGAGAACACTGTCCAACCATCTCGTCCTCTATCGTCCCCTTCTCCTAGTGCCCTCAATCATTCCCAACATCAGGGTCTTTTCCAAGGATTCTTTTCTTCTCATGAGATGGTCAAAGTATTTCCAGTACTCCCCCCGATCTCCGACTCTGCCCATGCAACAAGGGAAAGATAGAGGATTTTATCCATTTTTTCTTTCACTGCCCCCTATACGACGCAATAAGACCAAGGCTCCTCATACTAATTCCTTCGCTTATCGCCTTGGAAGATGACCGCATGAAATTTCTATTGGTGGACGCTAACCCCAGGGTTACCTGCGGAGTGGCCATCTATATCTTGCAGGCCCTGAAACGCAGAGCTCTCTCGACTGGCTAATTTTCTCTAGACGCAGATTTCACTAAACATTCTCCAATGGACAAAACACACATGATGCATCCTAGTTTTTACCAAATTCTGTTTTATATCGCATGTTTTTCTATCCGATGTTTTGTAAGTGTTCTCGATACATCCTCTGTATATTAGCGGTAGGTTACCGCTAGGGTTTTTTTTTTTTAAATGTTTTATGTGTTATGTGCTATGGCCAACCAGCTAATGCAATAAAAAAAAATGATTTGATTTGAAAACAAATCAAATATGCTTAGCAGCCAAGATAGTCCTCCTCAGCTGTGCTAGACAGACTGGTGGAAGTTGTATCTAGATGGCACTAGGCTGAGCTAAGCGATTTGATTATCTTTGCCATTTATAATTACTGTAAATCCACAATTACTAGGGGGTTACCAATGTTCACAAATAAAGCCAAAATCACGTATTGTGGGATTACCAAAGCCATCCGCCCCCCAGAACCCTGCCCCCTTTCCACTCGCCTTTTAATTTATTTATTTTTTGCCACACCATAAAGCTGAATATACACAAAATAAATGTGCATAAGTTGTGGGCTTCCTGTACTCAAAAGAGTACCGGAACAAAACACTAAATTACCTGAAAACCACCAATATCCATGAACCGCAAACGTAACCTCAACTAATACTAGTTTGCCATTTCAATGGTAGAAACATTTAACAACTTTGGAACAATCCTGGTTTGCCAGTTAGGACGCTGTCGGCTCTCTTAGCATTTCTTCCCAAAAGCACCTTTTGCTCTGTATCTTACAGAACAGACTCAAAGCAGAATTGGAAGGGAGAAGAAACCCACCCAAAAACAGGTTGGATGTTGACTTCTAGAGGTCTGCATATAGACTCGGTGTGAAGGTGGAGACTGCTGACTAGGTCAGGTATTAGGTCATAACTAAGATTTTGAGGAAAGCAGCAGAGGTGGATACCTATTTCTGAAAGCATTAGGCTTTGAACCTGTGGCCCTCTAGATTAGGCATCCCCAAACTTTGGCCCTCCAGATGTTTTGGACTACAATTCCCATCTTCCCCAACCACTGGTCCTGTTAGCTAGGGATCATGGGAGTTGTAGGCCAAAACATCTGGAGGGCCGCAGTTTGGGGATGCCTGCTCTATATGGTTTTGGACTCCCGGCCTCCAGGAGTCTACTTCAGAGCTTTCCGAACTTTTCAGCTTGATGACACGCTTTTTAGACATGCATCATTTCACAACACATTAGTTCAGTTTTACTAGCAAACTAGAGGTTAAAGCAGGGGTCCCCAAACTGACCTTGCCGAGGGCCAGTGCCACCAGTGCCAATTGCACTGTGGGCCGGAGTGTGCGTCCATGCAATTTCCGGCGCACTTCCGGGTCGCGTGTGCACTGGAAATAGTTTGTGCACATGGGCCTCCTCCGGCGCGGAAGTGTGCTGGAAATCACGCTTGCGCATGCGCACAAGCTATTTCCTATGCTCCGGCGACCTGGAAGTGGGCAGCCGTGCCGTGCCGGTGAGAGCAGGCAGCAGCAGCAGCATAAATGAGCCTTGCAGGCTGCATCCGGCCTGCAGGTCTTAGTTTGGGGAAGCCTGGGTTAAACTAACCCCTTTCCAGCCCGAGGAGGAACGTGGAGAGCATTCACACAACACACCTACACACTGCAGCCAACACACTCACGTGTCGTGACACAGAGTTTGGAAAGATCTGGTCTACTTTAATATTTAACTTATTTAACTTATTTTATCTTTTATTGTTATGCTGCTATCTGTTTCTTGAGATTGTATTGTTGCTATTATTCTGCATTTTTATCTTTCATTTTTATCTTTCATTGATTTATTTAAGGTTTTTATTAACACCTTTCAGGCAATCCTCAGAGTAGCTTACATAAAACTCTTGTGTCAATAAAAATGTATCTTTATGTATCATTCTTTAATAGTAATAGTATTTCAGAGTTCAAAGCATTTCTTCATTGTCTTGGTTCCTCTTTGAAAAGTTTGGCTGATATTTGTGTTTCTATTTATTCCAATTATTCATTAAATTTCTATCCCACATTCCTCCCAAAGGCCCTAGGGTGACAAACAACAAAGCTGCAAAACTATAAAAATAAAAATATTTAAAACATCGATAAGAACTAAAAACATGTTAAATATACTAAGAACTGGGTAAAACAGAATCCGGGCTCAAGATGCTACTTTATATTGGACTGGTGGGAAATGGTGAGGTATGAACCAAACTTCTTCTCAAGTAAACCTATAATTCTATAACCCATTTAAATATATTCAGGGCTGTATGTTTAAGGGTGGAAACCAGAATGAGCAAACGTGGGGGAAATATATTATTGGGAATACTTGATTTGATGTGAGGCAGTTGATTTGCTGTGGGCTGGAATATTATGCTGTTTGCTTTCACCTATGCGCAACTTGTATTTTTGTAAATATATCCAAATATTACGAACTGCCATCAGTCTCCAGTGATTTATCCTTCCTGTTGGAGCTGAACCCAGAAAGGCACCGTCCCTGAAATTTATTGTCATTTGGAGTGGGAAACTTGTAACAATAATGTGTGAAACCAGAAAACTACAGGAACCAAAAAGAGAAAAAAATAATGAATGTAGAAGATGTCCCACATTATATTTTGCGCTATACTTAATAAAGACATGCCAATCCAACCAACATGTGTTTTTTTGTTTCATTCCCCAGTGTCACAACCTATATACTGTACTGTACTTTTCCGTGTAGATAGATAGATAGATAACTTTATTGTCATTGTACATAGTACAACGAAATTGAATGCCATCCCATAAGAACAAAACAAAAACACAATTACAGCCACACACTCACATACATACATACATACCCATCACAACTCCCCAAGATCATATTATTTAGTTACAGCATTTAAGATGGTTATAGCTCTTGGATAGAAACTGTTTTTTTAATCTATTCGTTCTTGACTAGGTATAAGACTAGGTTTTATTACTTTAAAAAAAGGTTAAAAATCGGGGGCCGTCTTATACACGGATAGTACATAGGCCCATTTTCTAAATTTGGGGTCCCCAAAAGTAGGGGGCATCTTATACATGGGGGCGTCTTATGCATGGGAGTGTCTTATACAGGGGAAAATACGGTAAATTTCAAATAAATTTCAGTATCCAGCTATTACAAGCCATGGTGCTAATAAAAGCTGGCAAAGTAAGATGCTTAAAATGCAGGTGCATATTGTCCCCTATGTAAAGTTTAAATAAAGCCTACGTATATATTTTCTTTCACAATGAACTCATTTAGTTAACAAAGTCTATGTGGGGTGTGGGGTGTGAATCATCTCTCCACAGCAGTGTTTTAAGCATGGCGTGGTCAGATGCCTCCTTGGACCCCTCTCTGCTATTTCCACCCTCGACACCAGACTGGAGAAAATCAGTATAAAATAGATTCTTGTGTGAACAGCATGCCCAGGAGAGAAAAATGTGTGATTATGCTCTCCATGCTGTAGGTGGCGCCAGGTGCCCACTAAAGCATGTTCCTCAAAATGTTTACCGGTAAGCCCAGTAAAAGGTAAAGGTAAAGGACCCCGACAGTTAAGTCCAGTCGCAAACGACTCTGGGGTTGCGGCGCTCATCTCGCTTTACTGGCTGAGGGAGCCAGCATTTGTTCCCAGACAGCTTCCGGGTCATGTGGCCAGCATGACTAAGCCGCTTCTGGCGAAACCAGAGCAGCGCACGGAAACGCTGTTTACCTTCCCGCCGGAGCAGTACCTATTTATCTACCTGCACTTTGACATGCTTTCAAACTGCTAGTTGGGCAGGAGCTGGGACTGAGCAATGGGAGCTCACCCTGTCGTGGGGATTCGAACCGCCGACCTTCCAATCGGCAAGTGAAGGCTCAGTGGTTTACACGACAGCACCACCCGTGTCCCTTAAGCCCAGTAAAGCTAAAGGTAAAGGTACCCCTGACCATTAGGTCCAGTTGCGGACGACTCTGGTGTTGCGGTGCTCATCTCGCTTTACTGGCCGAGGGAGCTGCCATACAGCTTCTGGGTCATGTGGCCAGCATGACTAAACCGCTTCTGGTGAACCAGAGCAGCACACGGAAACGCCGTTTACCTTCCCGCCGGAGCGGTATCTATTTATCTACTTGCACTGCATGTTTTTGAACTGCTAGGGTTGGCAGAAGCTGGGACTGAACAATGGGAGCTCACCCCGTTGCAGAGATTCGAACCGCCAACCTTCTGATCAGCAAGGCCTAGGCTCTTTCGTTTAACCCACAGCGCCACCCGTGTCCAGTAGTAGATCCCAAACATCCCAGGATGCACTTCCTTTTCTAATGCACACAGGAGTCTCCTGTCACTTTCAATTCACCCAATATCAACATTTATCCCATCTTAAAGGTTGTCAAATGGCTGTTGACCTGAATTAGGGTTGTAAATTGAAGCACATATTCTTTAACAAATATGAGACAACTGCCATCATCTGCTGGAGCCCCATGCCTCCTAGTGATTTCGATGAACTTGGAGAGGTGAATTGCACACTGTGCCCTTGATGTTTAAGCAAACAATCGGTGGGCCTCTTATGGTGGGTTTCTTGTAAGTACAAGCACATCCGTTTCTCCCTTTTTATAGTATTTAAAACTTTTGTTGTTGTTCAGTCGTGTCCGACTCTTCGTGACCCCATGGACCAGAGCACGCCAGGCACTCCTGACTTCCACTGCCTCCTGCAGTTTGGTCAAACTCATGTTGGTAGCTTCGAGAACACTGTCCAACCATCTCGTCCTCTGTCGTCCCCTTCTCCTTGTGCCCTTCATCTTTCCCAGCATCAGGGTCTTTTCCATGGAGTCTTCTCTTCTCATGAGGTGACTGATTTCCTTAACAAATTAAAGGCTGGTTTCCTTAACAAATTAAAGGAAATTTCCTTAGGAAATTAAAGGAAAATAAATTTCCTTTAAAACTTTACATCATTCAAAATAGTGCCCCAACCCCGCAAACGGAGAGTTAACTGTTTCAAATCAGTACCCACCCCCACCATATCTGCCTCATATCAGATGGTAGCAACCTTAGCAAAGAGACTGTATATATCCCAGAACTCTGCTTTCTGAATCAAAACCAAAAACAAATAGATTTTAAACTTTAATACCCCCCCCAAAAAATAGGCCATTGGGCAATAACGTAATTGGGACCGTCAAAAATGTTGCAAAATGATGTGCAAGGTTTTGAGTTCTGCAAAACTCTTCCATCAGGGTTGATGGTACACAAAGCAGGGTTGGAAGGGATCAGACCCACCCTCCCCCACCCTAGAAACAACTAGGCTGAATGTTGAACTCTTGAGGTCTGGATATAGACGCAATTTGAAGATAGAGGTTGCAGATTAGATCAGGTAGCAGCTTATACCTGGCATAAAAGCAACAATGGCTGACCGCCATATTTGAAAACGTTAAGCCTTGCTGTTACCCAGATCAGTCTCATGTATTAAGCCAGGTTTGGGGAAGCTGTGCCCCCCCAGATGCTGTTAGACTCCCAACCCCCAATAGTCCACAGGCAGCACAATGAATGGTCTAGGATGATGGGAGCTGTCATTCAAAAACAGGGCCACAGGCACCTCATCCCTGCCTTAAATGAAACACGTCTCCTTTAGGCAGAAAGTAGTTGTAAAGAGGAGAACAGATGTCTACATCACCAAAGCTGGTTATTAGATTTAGGTGGTGTATGGAGGGTGAAACAGTCAATCGCAGCCAAATTGTATAGTGTCACCTAATGATTGTTAGCTAAAGAACACAGTCCATCTTACGTGGGATCCGGTTTAGAATAGGAATAGAGAACCTGTGGCCCTCCAGATGTTGTACCACAACTTCCATAACCCCATACTATTTCAGTATTCAATAAATAATAGACAGATATTGGTCAGTCCTAAGGAAGAACCAAGGCAATAAACAGAGTGCTTTGAACACTGAAACGCTACTGTTGTTATGAAATAAGTAGATAATTATCAGACTGCCTTACAGGGTTCTTTGCCAGGATGAGTCAAGAAAAATGCGTAATAGCTTGCCTGAGCCACAGCTGCCTCATTTGGCTCCTTCCTCTCTGCTCCTGGAGACCAACAAGACCTGTGACGAAGGGAGTGAGTAGTATGCAGCTGGGTGGGCAACTGACCACCCCAGTGCCAGCAAATGTGGGAGTGAGGTGGGATGAAAGGCAGAGGGAACAGCCACAGTGACTTAACTAGAATTAGAATTTCATAGGAAGGAGTTGTTTGTTCCTATACTTTATATGCCGCCCTTCAATGCAAGTATTTCCAGGGTGAATTACAGCAAAAAAAAGTGGGGAAGGCAGAGCTGCCCATCAGCTCCCAGTGGTCCAGCTGAGATGTTACCACCTCTTGCACTGTCCCCACAGGCCTACTCAAGAACCATCTTGCACTAAGTAGGCCAGTGGTGGGGAGATGCAGCGGTCCACATTTTTTTTTTATTCTCTTGGAGCTTAGTTCAATGGTTTTATTACCTGTACATATATTTTATTGATACTTCTCAGAGTGGTTGTCAGGAGCAGTTCAGCAATTAACTCACACAGTGTCAGTGAAGCTAACTCTCTTTATTCAAAGAAACAAAACAGCTCAGGAGGCCAGGCCCAGTGAGTACAGCAACTCTTCCCAGTAAATCTTGCCCCAATGAGGCAGTTGTGAGGGCTGACAATCACCGCCTTCCCACAGCTCAATTACGGTAAGTCTCCTGCTCCCTCAGGTCCTTCCCAAGCAATCTGAGACTCTGACACCTTGTCTGCCTTTGCTCCTCCCTCTTCATACCTCTTCTGGTTTTGGGAGACCAGGGTGGAGGGGAGCTGGTTGCAGCAAGGGGGGAGGCCCCCTTGCTCCTTCCCCAGTCTGATTCATCTCTGCCTCTTGGTCCCTTCTTCTCTCCAGCCTCTGCTTCAGAACTGCTCTCTGCCCCAGACTCTTCCTGCTCACTAAATCCTGTTACCTCTCCAGGTTCCAACACGTACTCCTTCCAGCCTGCTCCCTCTTCTCGCTCTAATCGTCACCCCGCCCCAAGCTCTGAGCCTTCTTCCTTTGGGGGTTCACTTGGGCGTTCCCCAGCTGGTGCCTCTCACCACTCCTCTGCATCCAGCCAGTTCATGACAATCTTTAAGACTTCTATGTAAACCACTCCTAGCTTTAAGGGCTCCTGAGACAATTTACAAACCTGGCCCTTCAAGGAAGTGTAATCCTTTGCAGAGCAGGATGTGTACCTAGTTCCTGGATAGGAGAACCATTCACCCAAATCTCTTCCGTCTCATCAGGATTCAGCCTCATTTTACTGGCTCCCATCCAGTTCATCCCTGCCTCCTTCTGATGGAATGGGGAGATAAGAGCTGCCTGCCTTCAGCATACAGTTGACACCACACTCCAAATCCCCAGACAACTGCTCCCAATGGTTTCATATAGATATTAAATTGCAAGGAGACAGAATGGACCCTGGCGGGACCCCACAGTCCAAAAACCATGGAGCCAAGCAACAATCGCCTAGTACTAGTTCCTGGTACTGACCCTGCAGGTAGGTATGAAACCATTGCAGTACAGTGCCTTCAGGGTTGCATTCCCTTTCTCTCTCTCTCCCAAGAGAGGTCATCAGTCAGAGTGACCAAGACTGATTTGCTGCCAGAACCAGGTCTGAAACCAGACTGGGATGGAGCTAGATAATCAACTTCTTACAGGCATACCTGCGGCTGGGCAGCCACCATCCTCTTGATCAACTTGCTGAGGAAAGGAATATTAGAGAGTGGACAGTAGTTCTCAAAAACCTCTGGATGCTAGGAAGACCCCACTGTCTCTTCAATGTGGTAGCTACGGCCTCACTGTGCAAGGATCCTGTTCACACCTGTAATTCCCTGATGCTCCAGAGACTTTCAATAAACCTGAACCCATTGTGGCATCAAGTTCAGCATGGGTTTAGGTATTTTACCCTGAAAGTGATTCACCGGTCTCTCCCAGCAGGCTATTGACTGTTAATGATACCACACCAATCTGGACCAGCCGGTTTACCACTCTAAACAGCTCTGCTGGGAATTCATACACACACATTCTCAGCATTGGAATTTCATTCTTGTGCCAAGTCTTCATGAGTGAGATTTGACTCATTATATCATTAACACTTAGCCAATAAAACAGACCCTTTCCTTAGAGGACAGAGTAGAACTCATGAGGTAAGTGTCATCTTTTCAGACCTAAGAGTTCCTCGGAAAAGACTCATATCCCCACCTCGAGGAAAATGCTAAGGAGGAAGGATTACCAGTTATAAAGGACAAAAACAATGCGTTTGTTCCTTTCCCTGGCTGCCAAGATCACTACCTCTAGTGTGGTTAGCTGCGCAATAGCTTGTTCCTTCATTTTAGTATGAGCAATAAACTCATGCACCTGCTTCCTGTCAATTCAAGTGATGAGCGACTCTCCTAATTCAGGGTGAAATTCCTATTCACTAATAACATATTAACAAAATGCTAATAGAATAATCAATGCTAATAGAATAATCAATAGTATAAACCAGAGACCGAACTGAGTACTGTATTAAAAGTCAAGAGTCCTTCATGCCACACTCCAAAGATGAGAAAGTGTTCAATAAATGGGGTGGCACCCACATATTAGTTCTTCTCCATTGGGGTCAGAGTCAGACCCCTCCTTCAGTTGGTGAGGACACCTGGAGGAAGGCCTCCAAAGAGGATCACAAGACAAGGGCAGTTTAGTACGAGGGGAAGACATTCCTACAAGGCGGTTCCCAAGCCATGTAGAGCTTTGAAGGGAAACATCAGCTCTGAACTGCACTCGGGGAAACCAGTGCAGTTCTTGAACAAGGGGGCAACAGTTTCTCAGTGCAAGGTGCTAGTTAGCAGCAATCTAGCTGCACTAACAGCAGTTTCCAAACAGTCTTCAAAAGGTAGCCCCACAAACAGCACATTGCAGTAGTCTGTTGAGGAAGGTTCCCTCTGCTCAGAGGTGCTGTATTTGTAGGTTTGAAGAGGTTGAACATAACCCTCATTTTCTATTCTGTTTTCAAGCAACCAAAATCCAAGTCCCCAAGTCACTTTCTCATTGGTCTGCCACTGGGCAAATAAAGAAACAAATACCTTGATTTTTCCACAAATAATAGGGTGATTACTGAAAAAGTAGCTTATTTTGCTTGTGCAAAGAAAAGCTACACCTTCCCAAGATATTACTAATGTTACATGAACTATCCTATGAAATCTCTTTCATTTGTGTGTGGTGGTTACTTTTATTAAGACCTATGGTGACAACAATAAATTACTGGCTTTTTATGAACTGATAATTGTTTACTTTCTGTGAAACTACAGCCAAGCAAACTTATAACCAAGCAAGCTGGTGTAATCCGAGTTTCCTTTCATTATGTTGAAAGCCCTTGCTCATATTGTGTCACGGTTAGCCACATCCCATTTAATATATAGCCTGCGAGATTCAGAGCCAAGAGTCAGTGTCTGGGGTTATTCATGCTCCACTAAATCTGTGGCAAGCCTTCAGCTGAAGGATCCAAACAAGTCCATGCTCGTGTTGGTTTCTTTCCAGGTAAGGTGCATTCTTTTTAAAGGCAAAAAAAGAAGAGAGGGTGGGATTAGCTTACTTATCTAGAGATGATTTATGCACCTGCATAAATGTTATGGATCAGGGAATGCAGCACAGTCCCAAGCCATGAGAATTCCTACGTTGTCTAGCTTGGCTTTAGCCTCATAGATCTTCAGACCATATCCAAGGATTTCTATCCCGCATGAGCATCTTGTCTGTGGCTAAAGGGAGTTGTACTACAAAACATCTGGAAGGACACAGATTAGGAATGGCTGATCTGGGTGCTGCATTACCAGGGTGCTACTTGTTCCCAGCTGCACCTCACCCACTGACCACAGGGGGCAGTCAGGATCATAAATGCCAAAGAAATACTGTAATAGAATCGTAGAATTGTAGAGTTGGAAGGGACCTTGAGGATCATCTAGTCCAACCCCCTGCAATAGCAGGAATATGTAGCTGTCCCGTACAGGGATCAAGCCTGCAAGCTTGGCACCATGCTCTTACCCACTGAGCTGTACAGGTAATGCTTAAGTATCCTAGCTTTAACCAGCACCTTTTAACTGAGCCTGGAGATGAATGGGAAGACATCTAGGTATGGTGGGAACTGCCAGCATCCTAGTGTGATTTAAGCAGTACGGCCCATCACCAGGTGTATCTGAAGAAGTGTGCATGCACACGAAAGCTCATACCAAAATATAAACTTAGTTGGTCTTTAAGGTGCTACTGAAGGAATTTTTTTATTTTGCTTCGACTCAGACCAACACGGCTACCGGCCCATCACCACTTACCCTTCTTTTAAGTAGTGTCCTGCCCAAAAATGTATTTATTCTATGTATTTCTTTTTTGACAGAGTTGAGCAGCTGCTGAAGTTGAGACGCTTTGCCACAAGGATGAATGATCCAGAGCACCAAGCACTGATGAGAGACCATGAAGGTGCATCATTATTACTAAATCAGTATTCTGCACTTTCCCCTCTCAGCCGCTCGGTCCGCAGGGTTCTGGCAGCAGTGGGCCTTTGTGGCCACAAAGGAATGGGCCATGACATGCCTTTACCCACAAACTACTGTGCTATTGCATGTTGGCACAGAGTGAGCTAAGCAGAGCAGGGGGCTATTTAAGCCCATCCCACCTCCCTCCTGGCTTCTTCAGATCTTTATGGTACGTGCGCCTCTGAGGAAGCCTTGTGCAGGAAAGACAAATCACCTGTGACAGCAGTGGTGGGATGAGGCTGTAGTCAGGGTGCTTTAGTTCCATGCTAAAGCCAGTCAGTGCTACATCTTCCCCATGGCCCCTGAAGCAGGAGGTTCAACCCCCATCTCATTCAGCAGTGGTCCCAGCATAAGGGGCAGGTGATCTCTGATCACCTTTGTTCAGATTGCTACTTTTGCTTTGATAGCACAATCAACGTGGTTCACTGTTGTTGCCCAGTTGTTGTTTCATGGGTAAGTGTGACATTAAGTCAGTCTTCTGCCTCCTGCAAATCCACTGTTTCATCAACATGATGGGAAGTTCCTCATTAAATAGCAGTGTGGGGCTGTTAAAAATCTTGCCTTGACATGGCTGGGGATGGATGTAACCTAGTTTGGCGCACAATCCTTTTGCACTGTTGCTGCATCTACTGCTGGCACTTTGGGTTTTGGCTGCAAGGATATACAGGCCATGGTGGACTTGACATCTGGAGCTTTCCAGCCTTATGTTAGGCCATCTAAGGGCCCACATCGGTTATGGTTCCACCTGACATGCATCTCACAGTGCTTACTGGTGTCCACAGCATGGTGTTTTGGGTCAGTCAGAGGGTGTAGAAAACTGCTCAGTTTGGGTTCAGTCACTGAGCTCCAGTGCATTGGATGGGTAGGCGTTGTATGAGGTGGGATTGCCTCTTGCCAACATGGTTTGAGCCTGTGCTACTTCTCAGATCCTTGTCATTCATGTGGATGCAACAATTTGGGCTTGCTAAAAGGCAAAACCCTTGTCACCCAAGTCTGCCTTTAACTTCTTCTGTGGCATGCCTCTTTATTTCATGCCTGTGGTTGCAATAGGAGGTGCCGACTGCAGCTGCTATCCACCTGGTTTTTTAAAAATAATACGGTAACTTTTTGCTTTCTTTCCTGCAAAATGGATTGTGATTGCACAGTTGAAACCCACCAAGCCCTTTACTGCAAAGCCCTAGCAAAGACTCTACAAGAGATTGACCCGCCAGTGACAGTGGGATTTTACGCACCATGGGGAAGAAACAAAAGAAGACTCTTAGATGAAATTGAAAGTAAGTACCACCAATTCCCATGAGAAAAGAAAGCCCAGATAAGGAGACAAGATGTGAGGAGTGTGGAATTAACTGGGGCCAGGAGAAATCAATATTAAGTAATAATGGGTACAGATTAATATAAATGGTGTGCTTCTGTTTTCTTTTACAGACCACATGCCCACGGAGGGAGAGGAAAATGGAAAAAAGTATTCCCTGCTTTCACTCATTTGGCATATGATTCTATGTTACCCTTCTTCTGGTTCTGAAGAACTCAAAGGTACCCGGTACATCTTCATCCATTTCGATGCCTGGGAGTACGTGGGATGTGACCACATCTGGGCTGGCATTCTTACAGCACTGCTTGACGGAATCGAAGGAAAAAACAAAGCACTTTTTACAACTTTTATGGTCCTTGATGGGCAATCTGTGAGAAGAAATAAGAGAAAGAAATGGGTTTTTAAAGGATGGGTGAAGTTCTTCATTCCTGTTATAATAGGTTTGGTTCTTATTTTACTAGCAGCTAGCATGTTGATAAAGGAAGATCATTTAAAGTCGCTCTTTGGATCCACTGCTTTAGTAGGGGCTATTCTGTTTATCGCTCCTTTCATACATGTAATGACAAAGTTCTACTACACACTGAAAAAGAAGCTTCAGATAGAAATTGACAGAGACACCCTCAGTGCCAAGATGGGCTTCATGAACTTTGTGAAAGAAGAAGTGGAAACCATAGCTAATTTCCTCCAGTTCCTGGGATGGATAGAGAAGCGAAAGATCCTGGTGGTCCTGAAGATCATCAATTTGGACAGGTGCACTCAGGACAAAGTGGTGGATGTTCTGGATGCCATAAACATACTTCTTTCCAACAAGGATGCCCCATTTATCTCCATCTTGGCTGCCGATCCAAGCATCCTTGTGGATTGTATTCAGAAAGAAAAGAAAAGCACGAATGGCTATATGTACTTAGACCGAATTGTGTCCTTGCCCTTCTCCATGCCACTTATGACTCCCAAGGACAAATTAAGGCTGTTTAATGAGATTCTGAAGGTGGATTATGAGAATCCAGCTGCATACTCTTGTGAAGAAAACAACATCAAGATCACAGTAGTAGGTTTAGAAGACCCCAGCTGTAACGAAAAGTTAAGTATTTGTAAGCACCTGATGAATAATGAATACATTCCAGGGAACTCTGCGCAACTGAAGAGGGTGGTGAACACAGTCCTGACCATCTTGTCCATCACCAAGCTGGAATCGGAGGCTCCTTGGAAATATAAGGAAAAAATTGACATCAGAGAGGTGATAGACTGGCTTGTTCTTGCCAACTGCTGGCCTTGCCGCCTGAGCTGGATTTTGCAATGTTTGGATGAAGCCCGATACCAAAGAAAGCTTGAGGAAAGCCAGAGGAGGGAAGCAGATAGACAAGGAAGAAATCTGCTATGGAGGGAAACAGAGGAAGATGGCAAAACATTACTGGAGATTTATGATGACAATGAGCCAGCATTGGCTAAGATTAAGAATGATATCCAAATCCAAAAACTTCTGGAACTTGATGGAGATCCAGATCTTTTCAGAAGCTTCCTGGTCACCAGGTCCCATATCACAGCAAAGTGGGCCAGATATTTGGCAAATTACCTGATCAGTTTGGATCTCTCTTTGAAAAGGCCGTTTGAGTTGCTACGGGGCTTGAACAGCATAACAGCAGAGGAAGAAAAAGCAGGGAAAATAACAGCAGAGGAAAAGGCAGCAAGTCACCATCCATTGAGGCGAGAAAGACTTTGTGCTGGCAATCGGGCAATGGCTTTTCCCACCTGCCTTGCCCGAAGCCCCACCTTTAGGCGTATTCTTCATAAGGAAGCTGTTCTGAGAGGAAGAAATGTGAGGGGGGAAAGACTCTGTGCTGGCCATGAGGCGATGGTTTTTTCCACCTGCCTTGCCCGACGCCCCAGCCCTAGAAGTCGTCTTTGTACGGGAGGTGTTTTCAGAGGAAGAATTATGAGGGGGGAGAAACTTTGTGCTGGCCATCAGTCAAGGGCTTTTTCCACCCGGCTTGCTCGACACCCCAGCCCTAGGAGTCTCCTTCATAAAGGAGGTGTTTCCGAAGGAAGAATTATGAGGGGGGAGAGACATTGTGCTGGCCATCAGACAATGGCTTTTCCCACCTGCCTTGCCCCACCCTCCAGTCTTTCCCAGACCGTGACTTTAAGAAAAGCAGAAACATCTGAGAAGAGAGAAGAGTTCAGAAATATTTTTTTAAAATAACTTTGTAATTTGTGTGCCTTTGTTTCTCAACTTGATTCTTTTGCAAGGTTTTGTATGTATTGTGGTATTTTATTCATTGTGAATTGCTGTTACTTTTACTGATTATAGTTTAGTAATTATTTATTGTAATTGTTGAGAGTGAATTTTTGTTTATTATTTGCTGATACATAATGTTATTGTATATGTAATGGATTATTGAATGTTACTTTATTTGATATAAATTGTTTATTTTAAAGATATGTTTTTATGATGACTTTTTTGTATTAGATAAAATTGATATAAGGTGTGTGTGATCTTTGTTGTATATTTTGTTGTTCCTTCAGCTTGTAAACAGTAGGGTTGCCAGACTCAATAGAGGACAGGACTTCTGTGCCTTTAATTGCCCTGCTCTCTTTTGAGTCTGGAAACCTTAAAGAGAAACCAACAGACCCTTTGTTTAATTTCCAAGCAAAGGGTCTGCTGGTTTCTCTTTAAGGTTTCCAGACTCAAAAGAGATCAGGGCAATTAAAGGCACAGAAGTCCTGTTCTCTATTGAGTCTGGTAACCCTAGTAAAAAGCCTTGTGTATACTAATATAGAAAGGCAGTATACAAATTAAAAGTAAAATGGGGGGAAAGGAAAATGAAATGAAATCAAGAACAGTGTCACAACAGCAAGCCACAACCCTAACAGTTGGAAAATGCATATGGCTACAGGTGTGAGACAGCCTTCTGCAGTTGTGCTGGTCGAGGCTGATTGAAGTTGTAGTCCAAGACATCTGGAGAGTACCAGGTTGAGGAAGGCTGAGAGTCAAAGGCCTCTACCACTTCTCAATTCTCAAAAGGGGTGAAAGCAGTGCTATTTTTCTAGAAAAAGAGGTGCCGGAATTCACCATGAACACCTCCCTTGTTCTCTTAGAATGGCAGTGGCGCCTACCTGAGAGGTGTTAGAACTGAGTGCTAGTGCGTTCCGGAGCTGGGGAAAAAGCCCTAGTTAAAAGACCCAAACACAAAAATATTCCAGAACCACCAATATCCATGACCCAGAAATTAAACCTCAACCAATACTAGTTAGACATTTGGTAGACAATTTTAACAACCCTGGATCAATACTGGTTTGCCAATTAGGATGTTAAGTCAACTCTCATATCATTATATCTCAAATGCACCTATCTCTCTGTTTCTTATGCAGGAGGCTTTCAAAGAAGGCATTTAAAAGCAACAAGACAAATACTTTTAACATGCATTGTTTTAAATATACCGTAGTTAATATACCGAAATGGCAGAGCTTGAAACTCAGATGGGAATCTCCCCCTCCAAACCCTGAAATGGCATTGCTGCATGTGCATCACTGGAAAATGAAACACTGTGAAAATTAGGGGGACTGTTGTCTTTTCGGGACCTACCTGAAGACCCTCTTGTCAATAAGCTATTTCCCAGTCTGCATTTGTATTGGGGTTGTTTTTGGATATTTTAATTTTTGGATATTTTAATTCTGGGCTCTTCTGGGAGGAAGGGCAAGACCTTTTTTCTCAACTGGGCAGGAAGAGGGTGTTCTGAAAGTGCGAGAAACTGACAACAGCACCTTGTCATGGTCAGATCACTTTCTGTTGAGATTTATGTAGGTATAGTACAGGCAACATTTCATCATCTGTGTTTTTGTTTAGGCAAGCCTACCTAGATAAATAGATGTAGATGTATTTTAATTTATTTTACTGTTAATCTTTTAATTCATTTTAATTATTGTTTTTAACTGTTGCTTATGATAATTTTAATATTTCTTGTAAGCACCTTAAAAGCGTCAATACAATAAAGTGGTATATAAATTTTTATTAAATAAACCAACAAGTGCTGGTGTGTGTGCAGTAAAGTATTTATATTTAACTATAAATGTTATGGAGCATAATGTTGATGAATTTGCTCTCTGATTTCCAGGATTAGTAAAAGAGTGTTATGGGCTAGAATTGATATCCGGACCCAGCCCAATACATTTTGATGTTTGAAGCAGGTTCTAAGCAGTGCTGAACATGCCAGAACACAGTTCCACCACCTTTTTTGGGGGGTGGGGAGGAGACAGGAGGGCTCTTGGACCCCGTCAGAGCATTGCACCTCCTTCCCTACATAAGCTAAGCTGGGCAAATGTTTTCTGGGCTTAGGGAAGGAGGCATGAGGCTCCGACATGATCCTGGAGCCCTGCTGCCTCCTTTCCAAAGCTGGGAGGGCTTTAGGAAGGTGGCGGGATGGCTCTTGGACCCCCTTCAAAGCATCGTGCCTCCTTCTCTAAGCTGCACAAATACTTCCCAGCATTGAGGAAGCCTGTGTCCCAGCAGAATGTCGGATGGTATGACCCTGTGGTGAAAATAAGCACGCATAGTCAGGTACTGAGAGCGCTGAAAAAGTTATAGTATTGCCGCAAGCCATTTAATTATCATGCACCATGTAATAACTATATACAGTACCAAGATCTTAATGAAGTTTCAGTAGAACATGTGTTTGTTTAACATGTAATTGTTTTTCCATCCTGGCCCCGGGGGAAATTTGTGCCCAGAGAGTACCGGCACCTTTTTTTTTGAAGAAACAAAGCACTGCCTGTAAGATCCCCACCCCATTCCCATGTATACATTCTGGCAGTTGAATCTGACTTCAGCTCTGGCAATGGGTCAGCATCCTCCACTGCATCCAAGGCAGCAGGCTAACTTAGTGAGTGCAAAGGAGGGCATGTGGCACACAAAGCTGCCCTCCAACTGACAGGAAGAGCTGGAGGGGCTGCCCCTGCTTTACTCCCACCCACAGCAGTTGCCTCACTCGGCCAAATGATAGGGCAGGCTCTAGTTTAATAGAAATGGTGGGAATATGAAAATCATTTCAAAAGAGATTACACATGCCTTTTCTGACTGCTTCACCCCTATCCATCACCTATGCAGAGGACAACAGAAGCATTTTGAGAGAGGCAGAGAGACACAGAGAGAAACAGAAGGAAAAGAAACAACAATAATAATTTATTATTTATAACCCACCCATCTGGCTGGGTTTTCCCAGCCACTCTGGGCGGCTCCCAAACACAATACAGCATTAAACATTAAAAACTTCCCTAAACAGGGCTGCCTTCAGATGTCTTTTAAAAGTAAGATACTGTAGTTGCTTATTGCCTTGAAGGGAGGGTGTTCCACAGGGTGGGCGCCACTACCGAGAAGGCCCTCTTCCTGGTTCCCTGTAACCTCACTTCTCGCAATTTGGGCGATTATATCTTGGGAGTGCTGGATCCAGGGGATTTGATCGTGAGGCAGTAAATTTACTGTGGGAAAGAATGCTGTGCTGTTTGCCTCTTCCTGTGCTCATCTTGTATAATTGTACGTAAATACAAACATTGCAAACTCACATAAGCACCCAGTGATCTCTCCTTCCAGAGGAAGCTGGACCCAGGAAAGCAGTACCCCTGAAACCTATTGCCATTTCGGGAAGTGGGGCGCCTGTAAAAATAATGTGTGAAACTCTGCAAATCGGTACAATTTATATTTGAAACTCTAGGATTTTTATTTTTATTTTAATGGACACACAATTTAGGTTTTCTTTCCCAATGTAGAAGAGAAAGGGGCCCTGGCTCTCTGGAGGGACAAGAAATGGGGAGCAAAAAAGGTACATATTTGGTGTTAAGGAGGGACTGGGGCCTTTGAATGGAGCCCAAATACATCTATATGGTACACTTGAGGTTTTACCCCAAGCAGGACAATATTTGCCACACAGATTGGTCACTTCAAGTGAATGCTCACCTGCCAACACTTCCTGTCATGAATAAAATGCCCAGTGTTTTTATTTACATGTTGCAGAGAGATGAGAGTGTTGATGTCCATGGCTCAGGAGAAATGGGGCACTGAGAGTCTAGTAGGGTTTATGACAACCCTGCAGTGCGATCCAATACTACAAATATTATCCTTGTGGTTTATGGCCGCCCTGCCATATCATTGTAAGATCTTTTTCTTTGGCGATCACTCGTAGCCGCGTAAGATTGTCTTCCATAAACACGATTTTAACAATGGGTGACTGTGGAGGCCAATTCTAGATCCACATGCCCCTCCACGGTGGGGACATTGGTTTCCAGGTGGGAGTTGATCACGGTGTGGATTTGCCAAGAGTGTTTCTCCCTTGTGTCCTGAGATCGAGTTTCTTCAAAGCCCAGGACACCTTTGGTAAAGGCTTTTCTCCAACTGGAGTGCTTGCAAGCCAGTGTTTCCCAGTTGTCAGTGTTTATACTACATTTTTTAAGATTTGCCTTGAGACAGTCTTTAAACCTCTTTTGTTGACCACCAGCATTACGCTTTCCATTTTTAAGTTCGGAATAGAGTAGTTGCTTTGGAATACGATCAGCAGGCATCCGCAAAACATGACCAGTCCAACAAAGTTGATGTTGAAGAATCATTGCTTCAACACTGGTGATCTTTGCTTCTTCCAGTACACTGATATTAGTTCGCCTGTCTTCCCAAGGGATGTGTAAAAATTTTTGGAGACACCGTTGATGGAATCTTTTGAGTAGTTGGAGATGGCGTTTATAAGTGGTCTGTTTCACAAGCATATAGTAAGGTTGGTAGTACCGTACAATAGCTTTGTAAACAAGCATTTTAGTTTCCCTGCAAATGTCCCGGTCCTCAAACACTCTGCACTTCAATCGGGAGAAAGCCACACTTGCAGAGCTCAGGCGATGCTGGATTTTGGCATCAATGTTGGCCCTTGTGGTCTAGGTAGGTTACAGGTAGGTAGCCGTGTTGGTCTGATGCAGTAAAAACAAAATAAAAAAATCCTTCCAGTAGCACCTTAGAGACCAACTAGGTTTGTCATAGGTATGAGCTTTCCGTATATGAAGAAGTGTGCATGCACATGAAAGGATTTTTTTATTTTGTTTTGCCTAGGTAGGAGAAGTGATCAACATTTTCCAACATTACACCACTGAGTTGGATTTGTGGTGCTGCAGAGTGGTTATTTTGTACTTGTTGGTGCAGCACTTTAGTTTTTTGGATGTTGAGTGATAGGCCAAGCTTTTCGTAAGCTTCTGCAAAGATATTTAGGATGGTTTGGAGGTCATCCTCTGAGCCACAGTCTCGGAGCTGGAAGCGAGCAGCTTATGACAGGCCTGAACTCTTAGCCCACTAGAACCTTGGAGACGTTTTCTGCTGCCACTCAACTGCTTTTCTCTCTGTACTTGGCACTCCTGAGGTAGAGAACTACAATCCCCAGCATGCAACGGAACAGCCCAGAGCAGAGGACAGGGTTGCTTCTCCCAGAATGCTCTCGGGAGACCAATCAGCCATTAGCCTCTGGCTACCTCCCTCATGAAGGAACCCCGTAGAATAGCCGATGGGTCACGAAGGACCTATCCTGATGAGCAAGGGACCCGCCTCACTTCACAACGACATGCCCCTCAGCCAATCTCTCTCGAAATCTCCCCGCGGAGGGCGGCGCTGCCGAGGAGCGCCAGCCCCGCCTTCCGCGCCTGACAGGGGCGGTCTCCCCGCACACCGGCTCCTCAGTCTTGAGCCTTTCGCGAGGCCGCCGCCATGGCGCTGAGCGGGGGCTGGTGGGGCCGCGCCATGGCGCGAGCGCGAGGGGCCGGCGGATTGTTGAGGGGAGAGGCCTGGCCGTGGAAAGGGAGGGCGGCGAGGCCCAGCTCTGGGCGGGGCCCGGGACCTCCCGTCGTCTCGGAGCTGGACAAGGCTGACGCCTGGCTCCTCAGGAAAGCTCACGAGACCGGTGAGGGAAGGGCGGCGGGGGCGGGCAGGGCAGGGGACTGAGGCGCGCGCAGGGAGGGGGTGGGGCCGGGGCCTGCGGAAGGCCGACGTGGGCGGGGCTTCTGAAGGGGCGGGGTTTAAGGTTTGCTGAAGGAAGTACAGTAGACGGATAAGACATTCCAGGGCGGGAACAGGGAGCCTTAATGTGGGCCAAGGGTCACCTCTTAGGAGCCTGCTTTTAAAAATAACTCCTTATTTTAGATATTTTACATTGCATGTTTAATACCCCCCCAACAATATTATATATATATATATGCTATTAGGCAGTACCTTTGTCAAGGTGCAAGGTTAAGAGTTCGGCAGAGTTCTTCATCAGGGTAGGTCAGGCATAGGCAAACTCCGGCCCTCCAGGTGTTTGGGACTACAGTTCCCACCATCCCTGACCACTGGTCCAGTCAGCTAGAGATGATGGGAATTGTAGTCCCAAACATCTGGAGGGCTATGCCTGGGGTAGGTGGTGCACAACGCAGAGTTTGAAGGGATCAGAAACACACACCCCTGAAGAAACAATTACACTGGATGTTGAGGTCTGCATATAGACTTAGTCGGAAGATGCGAGGCTGCAGGCTAGATCAGGTGTCAACCTATAAGTAGGATTCTAGGAAGCAGCAGCAATGGCTAATCCCCACTTTTGAAAACATTAACCTTTGTTGTTACCTCTATCTGTCTCATGCCAGATGTGGGGTACCTGTGGCCCTTCAAATGTTGGTCCACAGCCAGCATGGACAGTGGTCAGCGCTGATGGGAGATGTAGTTGGAACAGCGTCTGGAGGTCTGCATTATCTTCTTTAGTCAGACATCATTTGTGAGAAGAAACATAGCTAGCTTTATATCAGCAAAGTTCGTGACTGATTCTGTGTACTAGGCAAAAAATTCAATTGAAGCATTGCCTAGTGATTTTAACTAAATATCAAAGATCCTCTTATGTGGAACATGATTTAGAACAGGGATGGAGAACCTGTGGTCTTCCAGAGATTGTAGGACTGTAATTCCTACCAGCCCTTACCATTTCAGTATACAGTATAGGAAGTGCCTTTTCCTGGCTTAGACCATTGGCTGTTCTAGCTCTGAATGGTCAATTTTATTGAATGGCACCTTCTTGCAAAGGGATCTCTCTGCATCACCAGCTTCTTCACCCTAAACCTGGGGCCTTCCACTGGCACCTGTTTGGTGGTTTGTTTCTTTGCCTGCCCCCTAGCTAAGACTTCATTACAGTATTGTTCAGGGTCTTTAAGTACTTTTATCATTATGCTGTTTCTAGCTACTGCCTCAGATTTTGTTGATGCTGTAATCTTGCATTCTTTCATGTATTTAAGATGTATATATGCCACTTTTCAGCCAGACCTTTCAGTGTGGTTTAAGTAAAATTCTAACATACCAATAAAAATTCTATAATAAAACCAATATGCTCCAAGAGACTAATGTTCAATATGATTCTTGAGTGGTGATGGTTGCTGTGGTAGAAGAAACATCCAAACTGGAGTGCTGCTTGTTTTTGACAGCTCATCAGGCTCTCTCTCTTCCCCGCTTTTTTTCTTTTGCTGTAAACCACCCTGGAATTGTTGGCATCGAGGGGTGGCATAATAGGAACAAACAAATCCTTCCTATGAAACATGAATGCTCATTAAATCACTGTAGCTGTTTCCACTGCCTTTCAACCCACCTTGCTCCCACAGTTGCTTGCAGCTGGGCCGCCAGTTGCCCACCTCCCTCCCTTTTCACTCTCAATGGGCAGAGAGGGAGGAGCCAGGCAAGCTGCGGCACAATGACCTTAAGTCATCCTTACAAACAATATCATGAAGAATAACTTTAAAAACATTAACAGCTAAGAACACTTAAAGATATTCAGAACTGAAACAACAGCAGCACTTTTATATCTGTTTTTGAGTGTTCAGAACGCTTCATGAATACAGTGGTACCTTGCTTCCTGAACGGCTTGGCTTCCGAACAAGTCGGTTCCCGAATGCCGCAAACCCGGAAGTATATGTTCCGGTTTGCGAAACAATTTTTGGAAGCCCTGTTGGCATTGTTTCCGGGCCAATCAGAAGACGCGCCTTGGTTTGTGAACGTTTTGGAAGTTGAACGAACTTCCAGGACAGATGGAGTTCGGGAACCAAGGTACCACTGCATTGTCTTAATTAATCCTTGTAACAACCAGTGCTATAAAGGAAGATTACAGTTATGTTTATTAACAGTAGTACTGGACTTTTTACAGGCTTATCTGATATTTTACAGGCTTACCTGGGAGCATGTCTCAGTGGGGCTTACTTCTGAGTAGATATGTGTAGGGTGTACTATTAGCATTGTTGATATGTATTTATCTGATAGAAACCATGTCTGGTTAAACACAGAGGAGATGGTTCTTACTCCCTTCCTCCTTTCTCACCAGGGTTCCTCTCCTGGTTTCGGAATGGCTTGCTGGCTACTGGCGTTGGAGTGATTTCTTACGTTCAGAGCGACATGGGGCGCGAAGCAGCTTATGGTAGGTAACAAGCAAGTCGATACTCAGGGTGGGGTGACAGGATATTGGCAGATCTTAGTTTGCTGCCGTAGATAAAGGAACAATTCCATCAAAATGTTGTTGGGATCATTATTCTAAGAGGATGACAATCATAGAAGGGGTTACCTGTGTCAACAGCCAACACCCTTTCCTTAGGGAGAAGGCACAGTCAGCTTACATGGCACTGATTCATTTATCCTTTGGATCAGAAACTTGCATCGTGGGTTCATACAGGCCATACAATTGCCTCATCTGCAGTGTGTGGGGTGGAAAAAATGTTGATTCATAAGATGGTTAGTAACAACAAACAGATGCCCATTGTAACCACAGTATTAGGCAAGCTTGACGGTTTGAACACTTTTAGCCTTGTTGACTAAATACAGGTGAAATATGCTAAATTACATCACTCTCCAGTCAAGGGTATCAGAAAATTTCCCTTTTCTAATTCAATTTAAAATAGGAAACCCACATCACTTGAAGTGTTCGAAATTAGCCAGGCACATTTTATGACTAGCATTTTATGACCAGTTGGGACCACGGGGAGATCTGTGGGTGCCAGGTTGGCCACTGAGGAAAGCAAAATGTCACTGAGAGAAGGATCTGAAATATTTCCCTTGTAGCTTGAATTCATTTTATTCTGCGTCTTTTTATTTGATGTTTCAATGTGTTGTAAACTGCTGGGAGATTTGTTCTTTAAAATATAAAGCGGTATAAGAATCAGAATCAGAATAATATCATCATGGGGTTGGGGGGGGAACATAACCTAGATATTCCATTATGGTGACCGCAGCCCAGGTTTAAAGCGCCATTTTGCAATTAGATTATATATCTCAGTTTCTAACACTGATCACTGGTAATCCTATATAATAAAGTGCAAGTGTCTCTGCGTCCAGTCCCTGTGTCCGTGGGGTTGCGCTACTGCGCCTATGCCCCACGGACAGCTGTTGGGACTTGGAGCGCAGAGACTTCGGACGGGATAAACCAGGACCGTAAGAGAGATTACATGCTTGCATATACACAACCATACAAAAAAAAAGTGCACGGCTTCCCCTTGCCTCTGCTGCGCTACGGAAGGATCTCTCTCTTTCCTCCTGGTTTCTTCTCCGTTAGAGGGGAAGGAGAGGAGGCAGGCGTGTGCTGGCGAAAGGGAGGGTAGGTGGGTGTGGATAGAGAGAGAGAGAGAGCCGCGAGTGATGCGGCTGCTGGGCTGAAGGATCGTTTAGCCGTTACTGAGGGGCAAAAGCAGGAGAGCGGGCGGGTGCACCCATGGGGGAAGGGGGAATTAGTCCCCGGAAGTGTGTGTGGATTTTGGGGTGGGGTGGGGTTGGAAGGGCTGCTGCAACTGGGACCAGCAAGGGGAGGGGGAGAGAGAGAGAGAGAGAGAGAGAGAGAGAGAGAGAGAGAGAGAGAGAGAAAAGAGTAGAAAAAAAGAGGGTGGGAAATGGGGAGGGAGAGAGGAAGCTGAGGAGGCAGCTGGCTGGGGCAGGGGGCGGGGAAGGGACTGAGTGAGGGGCTGAGGTGGTGGCGGTGGGTGAGTCACCGGGGGGGGGGAACCCCGCTTATTAATTCTAGCACCTGTTAATTTAACGGGCTTCATGATACTAGTATGAGAATAAATTACAGGCCTGCCTTTCAGGGCCATGGTAAGGATAATTAACACTAAGGGTGGGTCCCCGTAGGTCACTTTCTGAGACTTGGTCAAGGTCTTCCGATACAGCTGATGAAATAGAAGGTACCTAGCCTCTGGTCTTCTGCCCCACTGCTCTTCAGAAAAAGGATGCAACCACAAGCTTTGCTACTTTTGCATACATAGCAGGAAAGTAGGCCTGGGTGATATATCAATATATTGCCCAGGACCAGTATGTGGGGGGAGGCTTTGATGACAGCTTCACTCAGCAGTATATTGCTGGTGAAACTGCCACCGCTCTTGAGTCCCTTTGCCCCCAGCACACTGAAGGAGAAACAAACTAGCTGGGAGCTATAGGCAGAGGGACTCAACAGTGGCAGTTTCACCAGCAATATACCGCTGGTGAAACCGCCATTGCACTCTGCCTCGACATAGGAAGAATCAAGCTGAATTGGCGATGTGCCGTTTCAGCTTGTTCCTTCTTCCACTTCTTTAAACTGCATGGCTGAGGAGCGCGCTGCTGCCCTCGCCTCCGCCAAGCAATTTTACAGAGCCCCCCACCTGCCACAGCCCGTGAGGCACTGGGGTGAAAGCGCCTCAGCTCCCACAAAGAGAGCTGCAGCAGTTTCACTTGGCATCTCGCCGGCTTGGGTCAACACAGCATTTTTCAACATCGTGGTATATCGCCAAACCGCGATGTTTGGCTGGCGACACACCAGAGTGTTGAAAACCCAGCATCACCCAGCCCTACAGGAGAGAATCCTTGCGCCATGGTCCTGCTGCTATTTCTCTCACTTCCTCTTTGGTACTGAAGCTGTAACTCTGGTGCTCAGGAAGTGGGTAGCATCACGGCCTGCTTTGCCCGTTTGCAAAACAGACCTGTTTATATGCAGTGGCTGCAGGTGGGGAGTCAAAATGGCTTTAAAGTGACTGGATTGAGAAGACTTTGCAAACTGGAAAAGAGTGGGTTGTTCTTCCAGGCTGTAGCTGTGTAGCGAATGACTTACGGAGAGCTGTGTTGTCCGAGGGGGAACCTACTTGAGATGCACCTTGTGTAGCATTTGTCTGTAGACACTGTACTGTCTACGACTGGGGCAGTCATTCTTCCAACATTTGGAAGAGCTAATTGATGGTTAGAGCCAGAAAGAGCTTCTCTGAATAAGTGAGTCAAAAGAGAAGAGGAACGTTAATAAGTCTCAATTGACATTTCAGACACTAATAGCCCTTGTGATGTCATCTTCTGTAAACGGCATCCAGAAGAGCAAACGATTCTACAGCCTTGAAAGTCAGACAGGGACTGTTTCAGTTTGTGGCTTTATGCAGTGACCTTGGACACTTTGCTTGTCCCTAGGAAAAAGCTGGGTGGGGAGAAGTAGCCCACTTTAAAAGCTCAAGTGTGGCCAGCAGCAGCAGTTAAGAGGGTGAGGGTCCACTGAGTTGCAGCTGTATTCCCTTTGCCCACATGGAATGCCCAGGAAGGGGTAGCAGGTGTGCAGAGAGGAAGGTAGCAGAAGCAGGGGGTTTGTTCTTTGAAATGGGCGACTTGAACTCTTTAAGCCTGAATAAAACGGAAAGTCGAAATTGATGTGACCTGAAGTCTGTGAAATAAAGCAGGGAAGGAGACAAGAGGTGGCAGGGTTTGACTGCATCAGGACTGGGGAACCTGTCGCCCTTCCAACGTTGCTGGACTTCGACTATAACAGTTGACCATTGACCACACTAGCTGATGAGGGTTGGAGCCCAGCAACACATGGAGGTCACAAGTTTCCCTACTCTGATCTGCATTTAGGGTTGCCAGACTCAATAGAGGACAGGACTTCTGTGCCTTTAATTGCCCTGCTCTCTTTTGAGTCTGGAAACCTTAAAGAGAAACCAGCAGACCCTTTGTTTAATTTCCAAGCAAAGGGCCTGCTGGTTCCTCTTTAAGGTTTCCAGACTCAAAAGAGAGCAGGGCAATTAAAGACACAGAAGTCCTGTCCTCTATTGAGTCTGGAAACCCTATCTGCATTCTTGCTTGCTTATAAGAAATCTACATTACAGGGGCCCAGCAGAAGTCCTTTGTGGGATGCTTGCCCCCTGGCCTTCTGCTCCCTAAGCACCAGGCTGTGCCAGCAGGTGTTTCTCTGTCCTCTTTGCTCCATTTTTGCATGTCTGCCTACCCAACTGGTAACAATATCTCAATTCTTTCCGCATTTACTTGCCCCCCCCCAACACACCAGCACTTGCAGTCAGGCCAACACTTGAGGCTGATGCTGCAAAGAGTAGCACTTGTTCCTTGCCCCAGAGACTAGGGCACCAGAACATACACTTGGCCCCTTAAAGTGGTTCTCCCTCCCTCACCCCTTCTTTCCCATTTTAAAGGAAATTCAGCACGCTGATAATTATGCAGATTGCAATGACCTATAAGCTTGCATAATTCCGTCATCTTCCAAGTGTAAATAGCTTTTCCTAAAAACAGGGCATAGTTCTGCAGATAAGCTGCATTTTGTTAATTGGCTTTTCTCCAGATCCTGGGTTTCTTTACAGTATCCTCACCTCTTTCACCTCAGTGCAGTTTTGTGTCAGGAGAGGGAGGTCGCTGGATGGGCTCTGTGAGAAGGCAAGAAGAGTAGTCTCAGTTTGTGGCATACCCAGTTGCTGCTGAGCTTTCCAATAAGGACTGTTTTGATGCAGGAATTTAAATGGGCGTCTTTTGGTACTTTGCTGGGTCTGGCGTTACACACTGAGACCACAACAGTCAAGCCCCAGGTTTGGTTTGAAGCAGAGAAAAGCACAGGCTAAGTTTTTGGGTAGCTTCCCTCCCCATGTGGGAGAGCCCAGTGACACTAGCCCAGTGGGCTAGTGGCCCACAAACATCCTACACTCGAGGAGCTGCTTTGGCACCAGTTTTCCTGCACAGGAACTGCAGGAAGTAGTGTCACAATATTTTGCAAGCCCCATAAGGCCCTCACAGACTGTCATGTGTCCCGCATTCCCTGTGGCTGCACAGTGAAGGGGGCAATCTGCAACTATGGACAAGTTTGTTTTAATGTATCCTCCTCCATATGCAATGCAAAAGCTAGATGCACAAGTAGAAAACTACAGTTTTAGGTATAGCATCCTCTTGAATTGCACCAGCTTTGGTAAAAATCCCACTCTCACACAGGCACTATATATATGTAGGGTGGGTGGGAGAGAGTAGCAGTTACACAGCAAAGTCAATATTGTTGGGATATTGAGGGCTGCCCGAAAAAGATTTAGTCACTGCTGACTCTTAAATCTGTCAACTGGTTCCAAAACAGTGTTTCTCAGTTATGCCACAGTGGGGCAGTGGATCCTCATACTTAAAACTGAGCTACAATTAGTTGTGTTGGTGTTTATAAACAGTATTTGTGGTTTTGAGAAATGACATAGTTGTACAGGTATGAAGGGGTGGTGGTGAGGAATAATTCTAGTCAAGCTTTATCTTTGAGGAGCCAGTGGAATAGGCATTGGTTTCTTTTTGGGGTTCATCATGGAAATAGGAAATTACCTCTGCAAGACAGTGTGCATGTCAAACTTTCCAACTGAATCCCTCTCACCTCCCTCTCACCACACCAGATTCCCTGTCCCAGTGGGATCTTGCCCTCCACCACTACAGCAGGAGACTTGGAGTGGGTCTCTTTGTGTATCAAATAACCTCCAGATTTGGAGGAACTGATTAAATACTTTCTTTTCTGAGCCTGTGCCACTTCTGGTGAATAGGGATTGGTAACCATATTAATTCAGAGACGGGAGGTGGGCAAGATTAACAGAGGCCTATGCAGGCTTTAGAGTCATGTAGAATTTTTCATCAACGGTTTGTTTTTTCAACCCATGAAGAGCGTGGCTCGTCTTGAAGGCATGTGTGCTCCTAGCCCAAACTTTGTTGGTTCAATAAAATTTCATGTTACTTTTTAATGTCAGCTTGAAGGTCTGAATTTATAAAGAATACATAAGAATTAATAAGGGATTTCTCCCCTCCAGACACGCATAGGGTTTTTTTTTTTTTAGTAGAAGGCTGTTGAGTTGTATAGACAGGCATATTCACTGCTTAGTACTGCCCCAATGCTGACTTATGTATCTCCTTGCAGGTTTCTTCATCCTGGGTGGAATCTGCGTCTCATACGGCAGCGCCTCCTACCTAGTCAGCCTCTTCCTCCTCCGTCGCACCATGATGCTGTCCTTTTCCACGGCTCTCCTGAACTGCGCTGCAGTCACCACTGTGGCACTGTTCTGGCTGTGCGCCATTTCCCTCTACATTGGGCGCTTGGAGGTGGAGATCATCCAGGACGACCCCAATGACAAGTGCCAGGACAAGAAAAAGGAGGACGGGAAGTCGGATAAGTGAAGGCCCAGTTGGCTTGTGAGACAAGTGATTGTATTCTGTGGACTGCAGCTTTTAAGGCCACCCCACCCGGCATGTTTGAATCCTTCTGCCTTTTGGGCCGAAGGGCAAGGACAGGTGGCTTCCTTGCAAACAAGAGACAAGCGGATGTGTTGGCTGCCTTGTATATATTTCAGGTTTTCCAGATGGGCTCTGGGAAGTGACAGTAGCAAAAATCAGGTCACTGGCAATGACAAAGAAAGGGATTGTTCAGAGGACACACTGCTGAGCCAGCAGCATGCACTCTTGCTGAACTGGGATCTCTGGCACGTAAGCATTCTGTTGAAGTTGGTCTTGCTCTGCTCTGCCCCCCCCCCCCGGCTTCAACTAATTAATTGATACACTAGCCGATATTTATCAGCTAAAGATATTGTAAGAAATGTCCAGCTCTCTTGGCGGCATCTCCTGTAAAGCTTGGCCCTGCTTTTCCAGTGTTGCTTATGCTCCCCAATCCTCCTGCTCCTCACATATCAGGTGTATCTCCTCTGCCACTGGTCCATGCCTTCTTTGCTCCACCTGTCCAAATCAGTTGACATTTGTATTAAAGACACCAAAACCAAATCTCCTACTTTTTTTTTAAACCTGGTGACAAAAAAAACTGCTCACGCTCTTTCCTCTGATAGCAGCCAGGCACACAACTCTTGGTTTTAGCTGGGGAGACTTACTTCTACGTACAAAAACGATTTCATACATTCTGCCAATTGGCACCTAAGGCCATCTTCTCCCTTCATAGCTTCCCACAATTTTCACATCAAGGTGTGAGGATGGTTCTTGAGATAAGGTGGGACCCTTGAGGCATGGAATCCAGAAGTTCCCTTGCATCCCTGCTGTAAAGGTTGGCACAATCCTACTCTTCACATTGTAGCTCGCTACTCCAGTGTAGCTGCCAGGGCCCACCACCCCCAGGAATGCCTGCCCTAGCCCCTCCCTCCCCCTCCCCACAATGCTGGGCAGCTGCATCTACAAGCCACCAGTTAACATTTCCCAGCATGTCCTGGAAATGTTGAGCACTCTGGAGCACTGAGAGAAACTAGAACTACCCCCAAGCCTCGCTTGGAGCACTGCTCCCAGCAGTGTTTCTACTAGAAGTGCCAATAGGGCACCCACAAACCAAGAGGCAGCTCTGGGTAGAGCTGTCCATGTGTTTGCAGGTCTCATTGTTGAGCCTCATTTGAGCTGTGCTTTGTCAGGGCTTTGTCAGGCACTTATACAGTGGTACCTCGACTTACGAAGACGATCTGTTCCGCGGCTGTCTTCGCAAGTCAAGGTTTTCGGATGTTGAAGTGCCGCTCGTGTGCATGTGTGAAGCGTGATTTCGTGCTTCTGCGCATGTGTCGACCGCGCGCACAGAAAAAAGACTTTCGGGGTTGTCGAAACCTTTGGAAGTCGAAGCATTCGGTTGTCGAGGTATGGCTGTAATAGGGAAGATGAGAGCTCTTCCCTCCAGACATACACAGCCAGCTATTTTCTCCATGCAGCTGATGTAGATGTAGATGGGAAGGGCTGTGATTTGACTTAATTCCCCCTCTGGGTACATAAGAAAAACCATGTTGGATCAAGCCAAAGGCCCATCTAGTCTACAGCCTGCTCTCCCTGGGGACAACCAGGTGCCTGTGGAAAATGAAGCAGGGGCTGAGCACAACAGCTCTTTCCCCATTTGTGTGTCCTAGCAACTGATACTTGGAAGCACCCTGCCTCCAATAACAGAGCCCTTGTGGCTAACAGGCACTGGCAGCCTTATCCTCCATGAATTGTTAAGAAGTATATTTTAAAGCCATCCAAGTACCTCTGGGGGGAACTGCTTTCATAGTTTATGTGCTGTGTGAAGAAGTCCTTTCTTGAATTTTCCAACATGCAGCTTCACTGGATGGCCCCAACTCCCTAGTATTATGTGGAAGGAAAAAGTCTACCTATCCAACTCTGGCATGTTTCACCTTATACACTTATGTCACCCTGTGAACAGTAGCTCTTGTCCTATTTGAATGTGTGAGCTGGCAACAAGGAAGGCAGTCACTTCTCTCAACGGTATTGAGACCCTTCTTTGTGCTTTAGCAGCGCCAAATTTCCTTTTGTTTCAGGTAATTGCTCACAATTTCCCAAGGTTGCTTTGAATTTCACACCTGTCCTTGATTGCACTTGGCAACCACTTCTGCTTTTATTGCAGAATCACAGAACTGTAGAATTGGAAGGGATCATGAGAGTCATCTTCTAGTCCAACCCCCCTGCACCTTTTTGCCCAAGATGGGGCTTGAACCTACGACACTGAGATTAAGAGTCTGGTGCTCTACCAACTGAGCTATCCTATAACTAGCAAATTTGAGAAAACACACTTTGGAATTTTTGATCCAAATAACTAACATACATTTCAGGGGAGACCAGACTGCAGAGGAATCGTGTGTTCAAGGCTGGTGTGTGCCCTAAAAAATCATCACATTGTTATTTCAAGTACTTTCAAATATGTTTGTATTTCTCTTTGGTCTGTGTGTGTGTGTCCTTTTGTTAATTAACTAAAAATGATACACACACGCATTATATCTTACTGCTCTTAAGCCTGCCAGAAAAAATTGTTGCACCTACTGAAATTTTTTAGGCAGGAACAGAGTCCCATTTATTTTCATTTTCTCTGAAACCCCAGATCGCCAAAGAAGCAGCAAAATGTCAAGAACAAGTGAACAGTGGAAACTACATTCATCTATCCAACGAGAACCGTAGGTTAATTTAAAAAAAATGCACGCACACACAGATCTTTAGCGATGAGTTACACAGAAAAATACCACATCATCCAAGTGCTACTGTCTTGCTGTGGGTTTCCCCCCACCCACCCTTTCCCACCGAACTGTACAAGTAGTCTTTATTCTGAATAAGTGCTAAAAGTTATGGCGTAACATTTTTTACCTTTTTAAGTGCTGTCATCACATACAATGACGACCTACCTGTTTTCATCCCTTTTCTGGCCTGCATTTTGGGCTCTGGATGGAAAAAGTCCTTTTCGTGTCCCAAGGGGTCTCAATGGTGGAAGCTTTTTTTCTACTGAGTACAGGATCAAAGCAGCAGCTGTGCTTGCACAGTGATGAGAGGAACAAGCAGCCTTGCAGGACTGGACCACAAAGAGGTGTATCTTGTCCACCATTTCCCCCACCTCCCAAAAGTGGCCAGGCAGAACCTTCTAGGAATGGCGTGGTGGTGATGGTTCTCCCAATCTACCCCACCCCAAATCTGTCACTGGTAGACTACCTGTGCACAGAATTTCCATTTTGCTACAACAGCCACCGGTAGACAAATGGGCGGATAAGAAGTCTTAACACCTGGGAATTAGAAGAGCAGAATCAGCACCCTGTTAACTGTTTAGAATTGTCCATGCTCAATTATTGGTTCATCCACACTGCATCTTCCTTCACTTTCAGAAGTTTTAACCACTGGGAAATTAGCCGTCACCTGTTGGCACCCACATTTCACTTAAGACTGTTAAGCTGGTGGCAACAGGGCAGTTAAGACAACTTCAGTAATCTCTTTCCCCTCTGATCTGAGCACACAGGAGAAAACACATAAGCTATTAATCCATTATTTGCAGAAGGGGGAAGCATGACAAAGGTGAGGCCGTACTAGATAAGGGGAGTGCCCAAAGGGTTGGTTCACTGAGATATACTTGCTACACCTGGATTTCTTGTTTATAATTCAGAGCCGGACTTTTGAGCAATTCCTGTGCTGTAAGGGATAGTGCAGTGTGGACAGAACAGAAGCAAAAGTGATAACACTGATGTAATCACACTGGGAGACACCCTGCTCTTCATGTGCAGGTTTCTTCGAGTTACACTCGCCTTGGCTAGCAGGCAGGTGGTCCTCTCAACAGATAAACCTGCAGGGCCTGAACATAACCTCCATACATACAAAAAAAACCCACCCCAAAGTCCCCAGCAAATATGGCGGAGGAAGGAAGTCAACTTGTAGCAGCAGGAAGACAGACAAGAACGAATGTAGGATACCTCTTTCATCTTTCCCAGGAAAGTTGCACCGACTTTGCCCTGGGTTAAACTCCGCAACAAGAACAGCAGTTTCAAACAGCAGCATCTGGGTGGCCAGGCAAGGAGCAAGAGTGGAACACAAGACTGCTGAGGAGATGGTCACGCTACTAATTTGCCAGAGGTTTAGAAGGGGGTGCTATGAAAAGATGAGACACACAGGGATTTGTTAGAGAACAGAGATTTCTTCCCCCGGCGGCAGGGAAGTTGGCACTGAGCTTTCCTCTAAAAGGGGCACACAGGACCTTTTATGGATGGCTCTGCCCAGCACAGAGTTTGGCCACGGACTCAGTCCTCCTTGCGTTCCAACGCTGAGGCACCGTGGACCCCACTGCCAGCCATCGAGAAGGGCAGCGTGGAAAACAAGGAGTCCGTCGCAGCAAAAGCTCCGCCTGAAATCTGGGCCAAGCCTGCCGAGTTCCCGAAGGGCGCGACCATGTTCAACCTCTGCAGGTGGTGGTACATAAGTTCCCGGGATGTCTTGGCCTCGGCGCTGCCGATATCCATGAGGTTGATGGGGTGGGAAGGCGGCAGCATGTTGTTCTGCATGCCGAGCGTCATGTCGGCTGGGGCATATCGGATCGTGCTGGTGGCGTAAAGGCCCTGCGAGCCGGATGTGCTGGCATGTGGGCTGCTGAGCTGGTGCACCAGTGGCACAACCACGTTGCCCGCGTGGAACCGTTGCAGCACCTCCATGTCAGCAGGGTAGAGGAGCGGTGTGAAGGGCGTGGGCGTGGCCCTCTCCTCGCATGGGGAGCCCGAGAGCGGGGGCGAGAGAGTGTCCGCCGAAGAGGAGGCTGCCGGGATGGTCCGGGGAGAGGTGCCGAAAGGCCCTTTTGGGGCGCCGCTCTCCATCTCGGGCGGGGTAAGGACAGAGTCCGGGATGGAGACGTACAGGTGAGAAGAGGCTGGCCGCAGAGAGGGCTTCTCTAAGCTAAGTGCTTTGTTCACAGTGTAAGGGCTGCCCTTGTGGGCGGCAGGACAGGTCCAGGGGGCTCCCTTGGCTCCTGGGGGCTGCTCAGATTTAATGCTAAGTGCTGGGCTGGCTTTCAGAACGGAGCTCTTCTGAGTCTGGATGACCGAGGCAAATTCCGATGTGCAGGGGTGGCTGGGCCCTCCGCTCCTCCGTCCCCCGGCCTTGCAGCCGTTGGCTTTCCTCGCCAGCGGTGCCCTCTGCTGCGGGAGGAGGCCCAGCTCAGATTCGCTGCCACTGTCCGACTCCTCGGAGCTGGCCTCCTTTGCTTCTCGCCGTGGGCTCTCTGGCTGGAACTCCAGCTTGATGCGCTTGCTGGGCGGTCTCTCCTCGTCGCTCCCGGCACCTCCGTCCGACAGCTCCTCCTCTCGGTAGCTCGTTTCGGGGCCACTGGAATCGGTCTCTGCCAGGCGGCACTGGGCACCAGCCTCCGCTGCACTCCGGGGGTAGGCCTCGGCTAGGGAGCCAGGTTTGCTGGGGGAGTAAAGCTTCCTCCCATGGCTGCTCTCTTTGGCAAGGCTGCTCTCTGAAAGGGAAATCAGGAGGGGAGACAAGAGGGAAAAAATCAACTGAGCAAGGCAGCAGGGAGCTAAACATCTTCCCACGGCTGGGAGTTAGACAGATTTATTTTGCTGAGCAAAATTTTTATCCACAGAAGACCTGGGGGAGAGTTTAGACCTCGCTTCAGAGCAGCTTCCTGCCAACAGCGCAGCTAATAATCACCACCACAGGGCAAAGCGACGCTGGAAAGCCTTGAAGTGGATTTGGGCACAGCAGGAACTCAAAAGCCAGCATGGCAGAATTTCTGCCTTGGAGAGGGGGAAAACTTACTCAATAAGGTTGCACATCCTCCCCATAATTTCATTTATCCCTTTATGTATTTTCAAAGGAACTAAAGGTGGCTAATAATAATAATAATAATAATAATAATAATAATAATAAATGCAGCAATCCCCACCAAAAATCTTAAGGCCAAGCCCCCATAACAAAATACAAAACATCCCCTGAAACTGGGACGTTAAAGGTGAATCAGCAGAGAGTCTTTCTAAACAGCCACATTTTCACTGGCCACTTACAACAGTGCAGTGCCCACATCTGGGTGACGTGGTGAGCCCCCAAGCAGTAGGGTGGAGAATCTTTTTCAGCTTGAAGGTTGCACTGAGCCATGCCTTGGGCTGTCTAAGATCCTAAACCCTTTTAAATATGTTTGTGGGGGGGAGGGGGGTTATAGGTTTATTTTGTTCTTGTTTTTATTATGTGTTTTGTTTTTAAGCTGTGAACTGCCTTGAGACCTACAGATGAAGTGCCTAATAATAATAATAATAATAATAATAATAATAATAATAATACTCTCAAGGGCCACTTTCCAGAGGCCACATACCAGCAGTGGGCAGGGCCAGAGGCAAAAGTGATGAGAAGCAGAATCCATGCAGAGCAAAACCTTTTGCCCAGCAGCCTATATCCCAGCTGCAAGAAAGGAAGGGGTTGCTACCCACTTAATACCATGGGTAGGCAACCTAAGGCCCGTGGGCCGGATGTGGCCCAATCGCCTTCTCAATCCGGCCCATGGACGGCCCGGGAATCAGCGTGTTTTTACATGAGCAGAATGTGTCCTTTTATTTAAAATGCATCTCTGGGTTATTTGTGGGGCATAGGAATTCGTTCATTGTTTTTCTTTTCAAAATATAGTCCTGCCCCCCACATGGTCTGAGGGACGTTGGACTGGCCCATGGCTGAAAAAGTTTGCTGACCCCTGCTTAATACCAACCCAGTCCACATTCCGGCCTTTGCACTGAGAAGGGCACATAGCAGGGCAGTAAGATTGTGACCTGCAGCGAAACCCCAAGGACCAGCCTGAGGTTCCTCGCTCCTGTCTTGAACTGCAGCTTCAACAACAAATTGTGACTTCAGGGCATGGTTTGTTTGGGAGAAACAAACGATGAGGACTAGTTCAGTTACTGCAGTAGGGCAGCTGTCCCCAACATGAATCCTGGTTGGGGTTGCAACTTGCTTATTATGAATTTAATGTCTTCATTTTGTTTTTTAAAGTTGTGAACCGCCTTGGGACCTTCGGATGAAAGGCGGCGTGCAAATTTAATAAACGAACTAGCAAACTTCCATCAGCCCCAGCCAGCATTAGGGATGATGGGTGTTGCAGTCCGAAACCTCTAAAAGGAGCCAGGTTGGGAAAGGCTCTAATAAACCAAGACTAGCGATTTGTTGCTGTTCCTTAGGCCAGGCGAGGAGCACAGAGGGAGAGTGACTGAGCAGCGTGCACACTTCTGATGGTTTAGCACAGGTGTAGGCAACCTAAGGCCCGTGGGCTGGATGCAGCCCAATTGCCTTCTCAATCCAGCCCACGGATGGCCTGGGAATCAGCATGTTTTTACATGAGTAGAATGTGTGCTTTTATTTAAAATGCATCTCTGGGTTATTTGTGGGGCATAGGAATTCATTCATTCCCCTCCCCCCAAAATATAATCCAGCCCACCACATGGTCTGAGGGACAGTGGACCGGCCCACGGCTGAAAAAGGTTGCTGACCCCTGGCTTAGCACCATGGCTAACAAACAGGGCATGAGGCACCCCAACTGGCAGGGCTTGTGCCACAAGGTCAGGACCATAAGGCAAAAAGTCCTTCCCCTGGTACTGCCCGCTGTGCTTCATGGGGCTGAGGGATCTCTGGTGTGAGAAGATGACTGGAGCATGCAGGGCAGAAACACGCAGAAGGAGGGAATCCTTCAGTTCCCCCGGGGTCCCAAGCCCCTGAAAGCTTAAAACAGAACCTTAAATTGGGGCCAGAGAAACAAAACACCTCCGGCCTGCCAGCAACCTGCCTGCAGCAGTTCACAAAGGGGCTGAGAAGGCAGCGCTTACACTAGGACTCTAGTAAATAGCACTCTGGTAAATAGCAAAAGGGGCCCTTCAATTTTTAAAGGGAAAATAGTAGGTTTGCTATGTTTTATTAGCAGGCAAGAACCTCAGAGCTCTACTGAAAGAGACAGCTCACACCTGTTTGCCAAACTCTCTTCTGCTAGCAATGCACGGAGCTTGTCTGCTTGGCAAGCTAACCCCCCTCCCTGTCCAAGGCTTCATTTTATTCACCTTTGAATTCTGGCCCCACCTCAACGGCCTCCATCTGCCTCACGGGGATCCCAGGCAGCTGGAAGATGTCCAGCACGGTGTTCTTACACTCTGGCTTGCTGGAAAGGGTTAAAAGTGAAACAAGGGGGCGGGGGAGGAAAGGAGAAGATTAAAGAATGCACATATGAGGATCATTCCAAAGCTTCAAGATACATCTTTGTCTTGCAAGGGAGGCTCATTCCCCTGGAAGGCACTTCGCGAGGTTCAGAGGTGATGCTGGGATTTCAGACGTTCCGCCAGGTTTAAGCCAAAGGCCAGGCCCAGGAGATCCCTCGAAGGAGGGTCCATTTTCCCATTTCGCCCGCAACAGCTTGGACAGGCTTCCTCAACCTCGGCCCTCCAGATGTTTTTGGCCTACAACTCCCATGATCCCTAGCTGGCAGGACCAGTGGTCAGGGAGGATGGGAATTGTAGTCTCAAAACATCTGGAGGGCCGAGGCTGAGGAAGCCTGAGCTTGGAGGATCACCAGGAAGCAGTAAAGAACTTCAGTGGTGGCCGGGATGCAGAAGGCAGCCGAATTTGTGCCAGGATGCAAAGGACGTTCCACATAATCCTCACATACACATTCCCTACCATTTCCACTTCTGGGGCACTGCTCTGCACCATCCCTCCCCTCGAGACGAGGCCTTTGAAATGTCGCTGGAGACTTCGGCATCATGAAGGATCGTAGTTGGATCTCGTAAGCGCGGCCGCTTGGTGGCAGCAAGGAAGCCAAGAGAGAGAGAGAAAGCCAGTCTCCCTGCTTAGCAGCCATGTGGCGACGCTGAGAGGCCAGGGATTAAAATAAGCGACGCGACTCCCTCCTCCCACCCCCGTGCAAACCAGAAGGGGACTGGAGAAAGCCAACTTGAATAAGAGCTGACACATCCAGCCACCTGCAGGCTAGAATCAGCGGAACAGCCGCCGCCACAGCGGAGGGACCATTGGCGCTCCATTGTCCAAGAACAAACAAGGACAGATTGAAATCACAAACTCTCCCTTGTGGGTTTGGTGTGTGTGTGTGTGTTTATAAAAAAAAATCCTACATGCACACATACCAAAAACAGCAGGGTTGGGGGTTTTATTGTCAAGCAAGCAAAGCTGGAACCAGTTCAAGTTAAGAGTCTCCCCACCTCCCGAAAAGCAAGTTATTGTCGCAGGGCAGCCGAGGCAATGGAAGGAAGGAGGCAATTCGGAACCCAGGCATCGTTCTTCCCTGGAGCCCCAGGACCTATTTGGAATGTCAGGGGCATGTGAAATAAAGAGGGACGTGCACAGTGAATATGGCAGTCCAAACGTATCTGGGGCATGGGAGCTTGGGCTCTAGGGAGTGAGAGAGAGTTTATGTCTGACTCCAGTGCTCACTTTTTTCCGTCGCCATCCTCTGTGCTGTTAAGCTCGTGCTACTCTCAGGCACCATTCCCTACTCCCAGGGGTCTTTCCGAAAGATGCCGCATGGCCATATAATTGAGGAGACAAAATCTGGGGGTCAGCACTACCCGCTAAGTTCAGCTGCTTTCCCTCCCCAAACTGTTCTCCCCGCAACTTACAAATGGTGCGTGTTCCAGCTCAACACACCACTCTGCTGTTCCTCGAGCACAAGAGCCTCCCGGCCCGACATTTTTTCTCCCCTGTCCTGTCGGCCTCAACAGGCCAAGGAACAATCCCGCCCTGTCCCGCTTTGCAAAGTGGTGTTGGTTTTGGCGGGGCGGTGGCAGCGGAGAGGGAAGCAAGCAAGTTTGCAGGGAGGCTGCAAGAAAGTTAATTAGCCTCTAATTACAGCACTAATTAACTAAAATACTAATCACCCTGACAAATCATACATTAGTATCGGCAATTGCTTGCAGGATTAGCATAATAATGCTTCCCTTTGCTTTATCGGGAGGGAAAGTAGTCATTAATAACCATCTGCAGTAGCCATTCACAGATCCCTTTTATCTGTTTGGAAGGATGGGCAGTGTGGCGGGCTGGGAAAAGGGAGAAAAAAAGACTTCAGCAGAGAATATTTGGTAGTTCTTAAGTAGATTTTAGATGTTGCACCTGGGGCAACAGAGATGGGGGTGGTCTTGGGAGTGGGGACTGAATCTTTGAAAAATCTAGGTTTAAAAAGGCAGCCAGGCAGCCTGAACATTCAATGCCCATTTGAAAAACTCCCTGGTGCGCTCAGTTTCTGTACTGAGCTTGATGGACCAATGCCATTACTCTGCATAAGGCAGCTTCCTGAGATCCTAAGGGTTCCTCTGATTACCTAACTTTTGCTACACCGGCTGGAGGAATAGCCTGTGTTCTTGCAGAATAACCCTTTGCACACATGCTCACTGCCAGCTTTGGGGCTGTTGTTTTTTGGGAGGGAAATGGTGGGGGCTTGAGCAAGTTAAATAAATAATAATAAATATTTTTTATTATTTATATGCCACCCATCTGACTGGGTCACCCCAGCCACTCCGAGCAGCTTCCAGCAAAACATTAAAAAATAAATAAATAAATTGTCCAGTAACACCTTAGAGACCAACTTAAGGTGCTACTGGACAATTATATATATATATATATATATATATATATATATATATATATATATATATATATATTCTACTGTGTCAGACCAACACGGCTACCTACCTGAATCTAGAGCAGAATATAAAACCACCATAAAACATAAAATACTTGTGCCCTCAAGTTGGATTCCATCCCTACCAGGAAAGGGAAGCTAAGTAACAGCATCTGCCCCTCTCGGCACACATCCCAGCTCTCTCAGGGGCAGGGGGAGCAAACCTGTAGTAGGTTTATGGTTGTTGCCGTTGCATTTATATTCTCCACTTCCTCATTTATTCCCCACAACATCCATGCAAGGTAGACTAGGTTGAGAGGCAACAGCTGGCCCTCATGGTCCGCCAGCTCCATGGCCAAATGGGGAGTTGAACCCGTGTCTCCCAGGCCCTAGTCTCTAACCACTACACCACACTGCCTCCCTAGAGCCCCTTTCTGGCTGTGATAGGTGCCTTGACAGGGATACACTGAAGGCAACCCCTGGTGCTGGGAATTCTGCGGCGGTGGCAAGCTATTAAAAAAACACGCCCCCGTGTGCTCTGAACTTTGCACGAATCGAGACGGGACGCCTCACCTGAGGATGTAGTTCACCCAGACCATGTTCTTCTCGGTGGGGTTCTTGACATTGACCGAGATGGTGGCGCACGACTGGACCCACACAAAGCCCCCGTTCTTCTGCAGCCAGCGGTAATACTGGGTCACCACCTGCCCCTTGTTTAACACTAAAGGAAGAGAGGAGGAAGGGGAGGCAACAGCCGTTAACAATAGTTTTAGGAAGGAAAACATTAACTGCCTCTACCCCCAAAGCGCTGAGGAACTTGCCTGGACTGTACCACTTCAGGTCACCAGGGAAGGTTGCAAGCTGGGTAGAGAGCAAGCCTTGAGCTTGGCTGAAATTCTTCACTCTTTCGCAACACATTTGTTAGATGCGAGGGTTTTTTTTCTTTAAATGGAGGGGGGCCAATCAAAAATTCAAAAGCCCCCCCCCTTCGTTGGAAGGTAGTACAGTCCAGGAAGAGCTTTACCACTTGATTCTGCTGGCTGCATAAAACTGGTCCTTGGACAATCTGCTTTTCATAGGCAGCAGAGGTGAAGAGGTGCCAGGGTAGGAGAAGAATCGTAGAACTGTGGAGTTGGAAGGGACCCTGAGGGCCATCTAGTCCAACCTCCTACAAGGCAAGAATCTTGACTAAAAACAGATCAGGAGAAGCCAGGGGTGGCTTATAGAAGTGCAGGGGATTGCTTTGGCCAAAACTGTGACCCCTTGGGTCTGTAACGGGGGGGGGGGGGGGACAGGACCGGCCCATTGCCCCTCCAGGTGATGCTAGACTCCAACACCCATCAATCCCAGCCAGCACGGCCAACAGCAAGGGACGATGAAAGCTGTAGTCCAGCAAAACATCAGGAGGGCCATAGACTGCCCAGCCATGTTCTAGAACGACATAAATAGCTCAGCCAGTAGAGCAGCGTTTCTCAACCGCTGTTCCACGGCACAGTAGTGTGCCGCGGGACGCTGGCTGGTGTGCCGCGAGACGCTGGCTGGTGTGCCGCGAGACGCTGGCGACGAGAAGGGCGATTTGCTGCCCTGTCACCTGCCGGAAAGGAAGCCGGCCGGGTCACGACGGGGGCGGGGCGAGCGCAGCTCTCAACAGGCACCACCATGGCCTGCTGCTGTTTGTCTCGCTCTCGCTCCTCTTGCTGGCGGCGCCCAGGGCTTGGTCGGCGCGGGAGTGAGCGGCCTCTTCGGCAAGGAGTCCTGCAGAAGGTGAGGTGCTCTTCTAGCTAGCCCAGGGGTCGGCAACCTGCGGCTCCGGAGCCGCATGTGGGAGCCTCAAAAGGGAGCCTCACCAAGAAGCCCCAGCCCACGCAGACAGGGACCGATCGGAGGTCGGTCCGTCGTTTGTTCCCTTCCACTGCGGAAACTCCGCCGCCGGGGCTGCGCGCACGGGGAGAAGGCGGTGAGTGGCTCCGCCAAGGACATAATGCAGAACAGACCCGCAAAGGAACCCCTCAACAGTCTTTTGCCATTAAATTCCAACTTTTACACCATGCACTTTTTGCACCCGTGTGTGTAATCTACCTCTCTCTGAGGACCGCCAAGAGATAGACAAAGTGGGCTCCAGCCTTTAAGGTGCCACGGAAGACAGCCTCTCTGTCTTGTAGGCTTTTCTTTTTTAAAAAAAAACACCCCAAGAACTGCAAACTAACGCCTCTGCAAATGGACGCACCACCCTTCTTCAGTGGCATGCTTTACGTCTCCCCTCCAAACTAAACTAAATATAGGGCGGCACAGAGTTGGTGTGCCGCAGGATTTTTTTTCATAGAACAAGTGTGCCGTGGCCCAAAAAAGGTTGAGAAACACTGCAGTAGAGCATGAGACTCTTAATCTGAGGCTTGGGGGTTCAAGCCCCACATTTGGCAAAAGATCCCTGCATTACAGAGGGCTGCACGACCCTTCCAGTCCCTTCCAACTCTATGATTCTAAGCGGAGCCCTGGCGGACCAGACCAAAGGCCAGTCTAGCCCAGGACTCTGTTTCCCAAAGTAGCCAAAGCCTCTGAATACCAGTGCCTGGGGAATCCAAGGGGAAAGAGTGTGGCTTCTGCTTGTAGACTTCCCAAAGGCTGCCTGTATTTAAAGTACATGGAGTCCCCTGCCCCGAATCCTGGGATCTGTAGTTTGCTAAGGTGCCAGGAATCTTAGCTCTCGGAGGGAATGCCCTGGACTAGATGGAGCTCTGGCACAACCCAGGAACGTGCACGGGGTGTTCTAAAATAAAAAGCCTATCATCATCAACACCATTACGAAGCCAACATACAGTCCAGGTGACTTTGCCGGATTCCCTCCACATCCTCGCCGTGAATGAATCGGTAGCAGCTTTTGCCCACGAGCTCCGAGGGGGTCAAGTCCATATAATCGCTGATCCTGGGAGGGGGGTGTGTGTCAGGGGAAGAAAGAGGAAAAAGGAAGGCAAATTACGGAAGGGCTGAGCAGCAGACCCATTTATTCCTACAGGGCCATCTGTGTGTACAGCACCTTTCAAGAAAGAGGTGTGACAGAGCCCTGCCCCAAGGAGCTTACAATTCAAACCAGGTAGAGAGAAACAACAGAAGCAACATGGGCAGGGGAAGAATATAGGATCAATTACATGGACTTTGGGCTCAGATACAATATAGGTGGGGGGCTGGGAGACAGGAGCAGCAAATCCAGAGGTAGTAGCAGAAACCGGGGGGGGGGGATAAAGACAACAGAAAGGCACCACCCTTTGAAGTGCTGTGTGCGTAACTTCGATTTCCAACTTACTTGGGCGCTGCGACTTTTTCAGCCGTCTCTGCCGACAGATGCCCGCGTTCCCCGAGAATGGCAAAAGCAGCCCAGAGGGCTCTGGCAACCCACCTGCTCTCGCAGTACACGATCTGCAAGTCCATGTTGACCCGGAAGACAAACATGTGGCACTCGATGCGCACCTCGCTGAGCGTGGAAGGGGGCAGGGTGTGGGCCAGCGCCACCAGCCCCATCACGCGGCCCAGCAGGGAGTGGGCGTGGGAGAAGGACGGCAGCCGGGGGCGGAGGCGGCCCGTTACGTGGATCACCTGCAGGGGGCGAGGGAGAGTGTGAGAAGCGGGTTTGAGGGAGGGGGCATGGACAGGAGAACCTTATCATAATTATCTTCTTCTTCTTATTATTATTATTATCATCACCACCATCATCAAGAATGGCGCATAGGAAGTCATTTAAACAAAGTATTAATCTGAAAATAATTGGGATAATTGGAATAAAATTTGGAAAATCAACATAAAATTACAATATAAAAACACTTAATAAAAATACTTAAATCAATTAATACTAATGAATAAAAACTAATTAAAATACAGTGGTGCCTTGGTTTACGAACTTAATCCGTTCCGGAAGTCCGTTCTTAAACCAAAGCGTTCTTAAGCCAAGGCGTGCTTTCCCATAGCAGCGGGGGACTAAATTTTCAAATGGAACACACTCAACAGGAAGTGAAACATGTTCTTATTCCAAGGCAAAGTTCACAAACCAAGACATCTACATTTGCAGCGTTCTTAATCCAAGTTGTTCATAAAGCAAGCTGTTCTTAAACCAAGGTACCACTGTACGCTTAATTAAACAACAATTTAAAGCATCCCCATCTCCCTTAAAAACATTAATCTTACCAGAAGGCTGCTGGCCCATGCCTTCATTTCACCCCAAAAATGCCACACACACCCCACAAAGGGATGACTTCCTTTGGTGTTGCCCCCTTTGGTGGTGGCTTGTACTTGGGACGACAGAATGGGTTTCAGAAAAGGAGGGACTCCTCCATGGAGCTATTGGGGGAACGTTGCAAGGAAAGGATCAAGTGTTTCAGTTTAGGAGCTGGGGGGCAACTTGGATGGCAAGTCATGAAAATTAGGGGTTCTATCCAACATTACCAAGAGCAGACCCATTGAACATAACTAGTTTGGGTTATGAGTAGACCCATTTTAGTGAGTCTACTCTCTGAGCAGAACTTTGTTGGATGTAACCATACAATGGGCATGGAGAAAGGCTTGTTTTTCCCGCCTTCTGTAATATTAAAGCATGGAATTGTTCAGTGAATCTCAGGATTAGATTCAGTGAATGCGAAAGAACATTTATTCACAAAAGTGTGAAAGTTTTGCTTGTGGAACTCAGTGCCACAAGGCACTGTGCTGGCCAGCAACTCAGGTGGCTTTGAAAGCAGATTAAGCCCACCCACCGTGGACAGGTCTATTGAACAGGGACTAACTGTGATGGCGACATGAAACCTCCAGATTCAGAAGCAGTCTACCTCTCAATCCCAGGTGCTTGGGGATGGAAGGAAGGAAGGGCTGCTGCCTTCATGCCCTGCTTGAGAGCTTCTGGCTGGTCCGTGTGGGAAAACGTGGGACACTGGAGTAAATGGACCTTTGGTCTGATCCGGCATGGCTCTTCATCTCAGAGTTGTGGGTTCGAGTCCCACTTTGGGTGATCCCTGCATTGCAGGGGGTTGGGCTAGATGATCCTCATGGTCCCTCCCTACTCTACAATTCTATGATTCTATCATCTCATGCCATCAGCAGGAATCCTACCTAATTTTGTTTCATTTAAATCCTGGTCCAGCCACATCAACCACTTTGGCACTAAGTGGCGGCTTATGTATTCTGCGCAACTACTTTTTTTTCCCAAATGAGAAAAAAAGTTATACGTTTTTGTGCAAAGGCGAACCACATTCTGCATCAAGAAAAGCAGAATTCTGCAACCTACAAAGAACACACACACATCTGCATCGCTCCTTGCATCCTGCAGGATTTTATTCTGCATGCCTTACTCTGTGCCTGTTAGCTGTGCGGCAGGAGGCAAACATGAAAGCCCCAGGTCACGCCTTAAGGACTAGTGACTTGATTCTTTGCTGCTGTTTTCAGGTGCACATTGGGAATTCTGCACTTCCACTCCCCGCCACAAGACAGGCTGTCGACAGTGCCTCCCCACACCTTCAAGAGGAAGAAGACCCACAGACAGAGTGGGCGTCATTTTACCTTGTAGCCGGAAGTTTTCACGTGAAGCCCTCTCTTGGTCAGGGTGGATTTCAGACGGATGAAAAAGGAGCGGTCCAAAGCGTCGCCCTCAGCAGAATGGGAGCTGGCTGGATCTAAGAGACAGAGACACCCTCTATATTAGGAGCTACCCCAAGAACATAAGCAGAGCCTGTTGGATCAGGCCCATGGCCCACGTAGTCCAGCATCCTGTCCTCACAATGGCCAACCAGCAAGCAGGATTCGAACACAAGAGCCCTCTGTGGCTTCCAGTAACTGGTGTTCAGAAACAACCATGTCATCCCCTCAGCAAGGGATCTGCTCCCACTCCTGAGAGGTGTGGCTTCATTCTGCTTCAAAATTACGCCAGCCATGAAGGAAGTGAAAGGCCATAGCTGGACATCAGGCAGAAGAAAGAAGCTGTGAGCCTTCCCCAAAGAGCTTGAGAACAGTGATTGCAGTGATAGTATCTATACCAATGATGGACAACCTGTTGAGCTTGGTGTGTCAAAATTCGCCAAAAAACCGAGCATAACTCGGGTGGTGTGTCACTTCGAGAAAAAAACCATAATTTCATGATATTTATAGTTTAAATCAGTGTTTCTCAACCTTTTTTGGGCCACGGCACACTTTTCTATGAAAAAAAATCCCGCGGCACACCAACTCTGTGCCGCCCTATATTTAGTTTAGTTTGGAGGGGAGACGTACCGGTAAAGCATGCCGCTGAAGAACTGCTGCGCGGTAGCCAGGCGGACCCACCAGGCACAGAGCCTGCGGAGCGAGCGGGGACAGACCCCAGGCGGGCAGACACGGGCGCGCAGCTGCCACCGCCTCCCTCCCAGCCGCCCCAGGCAGCCGCCGCCGCTCTGGCCCGGCGAAGGGAAGCCCTGCGCAGCCTTCCCCGCCTGCCTCCTCCTCCCCAGGAGGGCGATTTGCATTGTCACGTGCCTGGCGGCCGCCAATAATCAACACTGACCCGCCGGAAAGGAAGCCGGCCGGGTCACGACGCGGGCGCTCGCCTCGCGTCGTGACCCGGCCGGCTTCCTTTCCGGCGGGTCAGCGACGTGACAGTGCAAATCGCCCTTCTCGTCGCGGCACACCAGCCAGTGTTTCGCGGCACAGTAGTGTGCCGCGGAACACCGGTTGAGAAACGCTGGTTTAAATAACAAAAATGTATAATTGTAATATATAACTGTATTTAATAAACCAAAAGTTGTTGGTTTTTTGTTGTTGAGCTTTTTGGGGGGAGCTGCTGACCAAAGTTTTGGAGGTTTTTTGGGGGGGTGTAAAAGTTGCTTTGCTTTTGGGGGGGGGATGCTCCAAAGCTGCTGCACTTTTGGGGGGGAAAGAGAACAGAAATAAATGACGAATAGTACCTTCGCTAGAACTAACACCCAGCACTGATATAGTCTGCCAAAGCAACAACAACAACAAAAAAACCCCAGCACAGAACGGGTTAAAAAATGAACGCTGTTACACCCAATCATAGTCTGCCAAAGCACCATAAAAAACAGCACTGAAAGGGTTAAAAAAACCAATCTCTGGCTACCAGCAACAACAACAACAAAGGATCCTGGTTCTAACAGCAGAGACAAGCTCTAGCGGAGACAAGCTATAGGAGGAGCGGGAGAACAAATGGGGGGGGGGCAACAACAACAGCGCGAATGGGCCGATGGGGCGCGTGCCAGCAGTGAGGGCTCTGCGTGTCACGTCTGAAGCACGTGTCATAGGTTCGCCATCACTGACCTATACAGTAACCCGCTGAAGAAGTCCAGGAGGATGCCAGCATGGTTAAACAGCCGTGTCAAGGACACTGTAAACGGTGAACGGACTTCCTTTTAAGAAGCAGAGGTTTCTGGCAAAAGAAATGCAAGGCAAGCAAAGAAGGGGTTTGTGGTAGAAATGACTAAAGATGTAAAAAATAAAAATGAACACCATCCTTGGACACATTAGGAACAGGAAACCGAGGAGGCAGAAGACCTTTAGATGACTTTCCATAGAATGGAGAGTTTTGAAGAAGACTGGCAAATTGTATTTGCGCATTGGCCTTCCCCGTGGAAGATGTCCATATCTGGGCCATTGTTTTCATGCGGGGTGGGTGGGGTGGGGGTGAAGGGAAGCGTTTGCAGAGCTATGTCAAATAGAGGTGACAAAAGGGTGAACTTTAAGAGCTAATTGACAAATTACAAACTAACAAAAAGTCAGAGCCAGATGGCATTCACCCAAGAGCCCTTAAAGAACTCAAATGTAAAACTGCTGATCTTTTAACATAAATATTCAACGTTAAAAATCAGTTTCCTTCTTCCCAGAGGATTGGAAGGTAACCTGAGCATTTTTTTATTTTTTTTAAGGAATGAGGTGGGCATTTGCTATTACAGACTCACCACCTTATTTTTTCTCCTAGGTAAATTTGCAGGGACCATTATTAAAGCTAGTACATTTTTAAGCATGTGGAAGAACAAGCCATGTTGAGGAAGAATCAGCATGGTTTCTGCAATGGGAGGTCCTGCCTCACGATAGCCTTTTGTAAATGTTTGTAGGTCTCAAAAAACACATGGCCATGGGTGATCTGGTAGACATGAGAGGTTGGATCAGATGCTAGTCATACTCAGACTTACTGAAATTAATAGACATGACTAACTTAGATTAATTTCACGGGTCTACTTTGAGCAGAACTTAGCTGGAAACAATCTTATATATCTGAATGTCCCAAAAGCTCATCAAAGGCTCTTGAGAGAACTTGGCAGTTATTGGGTAAGAAAGAGGTCCTTATATGACTCAGTAACTGGTTGAAGGCCAAAGGCAGAGAGTAGGGATGCAATGGAGGCATGCAAGAAGAATCTGTGTTGGGACCAGCTTGACTTAATTCCTTCCCCAATGCTCTGGAGATTGCAGAAGGAGCAGTGATGTGGCCAAGAACTACATCAGATTACAACAAGCTATTGAAGGTCATAAAACCCAAAATGTGGATTGCAAAGAGCTCCACTAAGCCACGAAGCTCAGCGGGTGACCTTGGGCTAGTCGCTGCCTCTCTGCCCAGCCTACCTCAGAGGGTTGTTGTGGGAATTAAATGGGGAGGGGGAGAATTATATAATATAAATGCCACCTTGAGCTCCTTGGAGGAAGAAGGTGGGATACAAATGTAGTGAAATAAACAAAGAAATCCTAACCTAACCCAACTGTAACAAAACAAGCAACCACAGGAGGCTGCAATCAGGACTCACAGATCAGCCTTCACCAACCAGTTTGGACCACAAATCCCATCTGCTCCCATCAAAGCACAATTTAACCTACGGAACTGCCTGCCACACAACGAGGTACTGGCTCTTGGCTTAGCTTTTTATTGGGAGGGCGGGAACACTGACCAAGTATACATTTATTTAGCATTCTGCAGCTCCAAGGTCTAGAAGAAATGTTGTATCTGAGCAACCAGCGCTCCTTTTGCTTTCCTTCTCTCAGTTGTGGGGATCCCTGCTTCTCGTGTTTATAAAAGGGCCACCCTTTCAGGTGTTTTGGACAATTCCCAGCAGCTCCCAGAGTTACACAACCACATGGGATCTGTAGTCCAAAACAGCTGGAGGGGGTGTAGTTTGGGGTGAGAGCTATCCTAGAGGAATCTAGCTAGCCAGGCCATGTTGAGAACAAGACTGCTGGATGAGACAGACCCCTCATCAGATCCAGCAGGTTTCCCCCGCCTTCCCCCCCCCCATTCTTATGAGAACACACTCAGGGGCAGAACGCTGATCTCGTATTCTCTTTTACTTTCCAGCTCAGTATAAATCTTTCACAAGTTCCCTGGATAAAAGCCGAGCAGGCGGATGCCAAACGAGCAGGGAGGAGACTCGAGATTCCGCTTCGCTCCTCTTTCTCTCTCTCCCTCGGTGTCCTTCGCAGGTGTGCAAGTGGGTGGGGGCTGAGGGCAAACGAGGCACCCGGTGGCAGCCTCTGACCCCCCTAGGTCAGCTTGCGGAGAAGCAGCAGGGAGAGCTACTGGAGACTCGCCGCCTGATCCTAGGCAGCAACGGCCCATCGGCCCAATGACGCTTGCAGCCAAGCAAGGGCGAAACAGGATCAAAGCAGCACAGGAAAAACACAGCAAGATGATCCCAGTGGTCCCTCTACAATCCTGTGATTCTACAATTCCCCTTTGTGCAATCACGGCTTCCCTCAGAGAATCCTGGGAGTTGTAGTTTGTTCAGGGCACTGAGAATTGTTAGGAGACCCACTGCTCCTCTCTCAGAGCTACAATTCCCAGAGTTCCCTGGGAGGAGGGATTGATTGTAAGCCAATCTGGGAACTGCAGCACTTAGGAGGGGGAACGAGCCTTAACAGGCAACAGTTCTGAGGATTCTTTGGCGAAAGCCATGTCTGCTTAGAGCTGAATCATAGAGTTTTAATTTTACAGTGTGAATGGGGCCAGGGTCATTTGTTCATCCAGGCTGGTGTTGCCTGCTCTGCCTTTTCCCCAACCTGGCACTCTCCAGGTGTTTTGAACTACAACTCCCATCAGTCGCTGCCAGCATGACCCATGGCCAGGGATGCTAGGAATTGTAGTCCAACACATCTGGAGGGCATGGAATTGGCAGCCCTTGGTCTAACACTGACCGGCAGTCCTTCTCCAGGGTTTCAGGCAGAAATCTCTCCCCGGCCCTACCTAGAGACACCAGGGATTGAACCTATGGCCTTCAGCACACATCACAGATGCTCTGGCGCTGAGCTATGACCCTTGCATGGATTCTCTTCCAGCTTTGGGGAAAAGGAAGTGAGCTCCACTGTTTGGAAGAGCAGAGGCCTGTGAGAAGATTCTGTGCCTGCGTTTCTGTCTGCCGTCAAAAATAAATTGGTACTAGATAAATAGACACGTAGCTTTAAAAATTAATCGTGTCGGCTATCTGGGCTATCCCCTCCCCTTTTCTTCAAAAGATTTATTTCCCACCAACTCCCTGGGGAGGGAAATGCTGGCCAGTGGGTAGAGCTAGAGGCATCCGTGGGGGAAGGGAGGCGGTCATTGTGCTCCAATTATGCACCCAGGTTTCTTCCCCTCTGTCTGCAAGAGAAAATAGTGTTCTGAAAGAGGATTCCAGATTGATTCATGATTCCAGCTTCCCACAAGCGTTTTCCTTGGGAGAAAACCCACTAGAGGCCGCAAACTCACACAACTGCACGTGATGCCGTTTGATCCCAGGAGCCTGAGCTGTAATATTCTAGGTTCAACCATTGCCGCGGCCACAAATTCACTTGGTCATGTGCATGTTCTTAGCCTCAGCAAGCCCAATCTGCAATGTCAAGTCTGCAGGGGTTGTCTACCTCGCTGGGGTGTTGTACAGATTGCTGAGCTAATGAAAGTGAAATGCTATATAGCCAGTATTATGGAAGAGGAGGAATCTGGGCGATGGGCTGCGAAAGTTGACAAAAAGAGAGACACTGGTGGGGGTAGACTAGTTCGGGACCAAGTTTTAATTCATTTATAAAGGCTAGTCTACACTGGACGTTAAACTGGCTTCAGTCATCATGGCTCTCAACCAAGAAACCTCTGATGAGATCCAGAAACGTCAAACGAAATTCCCTGTCACTGTTCCTTGGAGCCATGGGTGGTCTCCTCCTTGAAACAGACGGCTTTGTTCCCTGGAGGCGAGAGGGCGCCTCTGAGCATGCACCAAGTTCCTGTTCCTCATGACCTGAGCAACCGGACACAGTTTCCATGCTTGCAATACACTCATTCCCCAGTGTGCTTGAAGCATGGGCACACAAGAAAGTAAGAATAACCTGCTGGATCAGGCCGATGGCCCGTCGAGTCCAGCATCCTGTTCTCGCAGTGGCCAAGCAGACGCCCATTATGGGAAACCCACGAGCAGGATCCGAGCAAGCACAAGAGCCCTCTCCCCTCTTGCTGTTACCAGCAATTGGGATTCGTAAGCACAGCAGCCTCCAACTTCGGAGGCAGAGCCTAGCTCAGTTGCCCAGAGGGCATACATACCAGATTCAGAGGTCTCCGTCAGCCCAGAAGAAGAGGTGGCAGTGGCCAGAGTGGGTGCTTTCTGGCGCGTCGGGTGAGACGTCTCCGAGGGAGGCTTCAGGCCTAGCTGCTCAGCGACCTCAGGGTGGTCTCCAGGGTGGACGTAATCGAAGATGCTGCTCCCCGTCAGCTCCACCTGGAAGACAAAGAACACCTGGCTGCATCAGGAACAGAAGCAGGCTTCGATCTTTCGGGATTCTAAGCCCTCCTGCATTCTGATCCCCTTCTTACTCCTTACCCAGATTTATCGAGATCAGGGTGGTCCAACGCGTGGCCCTGGAGGCCTTTTTCAGCGGTCCTTGGCAACATTTGACAGCCCTCCACCCCAGCCCTCCGTGCTGCCATTGCACAGCCAGGTAAGCATGTCGCTGGGCTTTGGGAAGGAGGCGTGAGGACTCTGGCAGGGTCCTGGGGTTCTCCCTTTTCTTTCCCAAAACATAGTGCTTTGCCAGGTCTGGGACGGAAAAGGGAGGCTTTAGGACCCTGCCCCAGATCTTTGTGCCTCCTTGCTTGCTTATCTGGCTTTGGGAAGGCAGCAGGAGGGCTGGGGCAGGGGGAAGGTGCCCTCAATTTTTGCCTCAACCCCCCCCCCCCCTGCAACAAAGCAGTGTTCTGTGCAGAAGTATTCTTCCGGCCCACTTAAACGCTGAAGGTTAACAAAGCAAGTTTACACGAACTTGGCTTTAGGATCCAGCCTCCAGAAAACCCCAGCTTTCGCTTTTTGTTTTAAAAAGAAGGCAGGTTTCTAGTCCTCGTTGCCCAAAAGTGCGCGGGCAACGCTCAACAAAGTCCAGAGGTGTGGATGAAGGAGGTTTTCAGGGGCCAGGGTGGGGGCTCCAACGCCCTGCTTAGTTATTTGTATTACTGTATATTAAAAGAGGTATACATTCCTGGTAGTCCTTTGCCCTCTTCCTGGGACCAGAAGAAACAGGGCGATACAATGCACTAAAAATAAATTATGCAGAACAGGAGGGGCAAAAACGCATTAACAATAATGAGAAGGAGGGGCGTGCACGTTCATGCATGCCCAGAATTTTCTTCCTGCAGAATCCCATTTGTCTTTATTTTATGTTTTTAAAGAGAATAGCAGATTCACTGCTCTGGGTTGCAATGTATAGTCACTGCCTCCAATATTAGACCAATGGCCCGTCTAGAAGAGCTGTCCAGCCTGACTGGCAGCTGCTCTTCCAGGCTCTCAGAGAAAAGAAGTTCCTTCCATCACCTGCCGCTACCTGATAATTTAGCCTGCCAGTGGTGCCACTGGCAATTAGACCTTCTGCATGCCAACCAGATGCTTTTCTACCTTTAAAACATAATAATGATGATGATGATGATGATGATGATGATAATGATAATAACAATAATTTATTATTTGTACCCCGCCCATCTGGGTGGGTTTCCCCAGCCACTCTGGGCGGCTTCCAACAAAGATTAAAATACATTAAAATGTCACACATTAAAAACTTCCCTAAACAGGGCTGCCTTCAGATGTCTCCTAAAAATCTGGTAGTTGTTTATCTCTTTGACATCTGGTGGGAGGGCGTTCCACATGGTGGGTGCCACTACTGAGAAGGCCCTCTGCCTGGTTCCCTGCAGCTTGGCTTCTTGTAGCGAGGGAACCGCCAGAAGGCCCTCGGCACTGGACCTCAGTGTCCGGGCAGAACAGTGGGGGTGGAGATGCTCCTTCAGGTATACAGGACCAAGGCCGTTTAGGACTTTAAAGGTCAGCACCAACACTTTGAATTGTGCTTGGAAACATACAGGATCCAGAGTTTTGGGTGTGTGTGTGTCAGTCTCCAGGCATTCCTCAATGCACTCCGCAATCAAGCTGCAGCCTTCCTGCCCGGTGTGATGTCTCTTGTTTTGTGGCTCCACCCTAGATTTTGGGGGAATCTGGGTGTGCTGGCACATCTGCATGCAGAAGGGGCCTGCCCTGCACAAACATCGAGAGGCAGCAGCTGAACGCAGCTGCTGCCCGAATGGGCCCCCGCAAAGGCAGCTAGGAGCACACAACCCAGCCTTCCCTGTTAGCCGCCACCCTCTCCCCAGGAATAAAATAAAATAAAAAGGTAGTCTCCCCCCGCCCCCCCCTGCCACAGTGCCGTGACCTCCGAGCCACCCTGCCTGGGCACCTCATTAGCATGCAGGCAGCCAGGGAGCTGCATTGCCTGATTTGAATACTAAAGGTCAGCACTTCAGGTTAACGTAATGAATTGGGAGGGGGGGCGGACAGGAGAAAGGGATCAATAAATAATAATGCCGAGGTATCGGCAGGGTCAGGTGCATTCTAAAGGAGCTGCTCCTCATTAAAGATGCACCAGCAAAGGGCAATTTGACTGAAAGAGGCGAGGAAGGCGGAGGAGGAAGAAAAAGGGGGCGGCGGGTAAGGGGGGGGGACACGGAAAGCAGACCGGAGGAAAGGAAATATATTTACTGACCCCTCCTGCAGGGTTAAAGACCTCTAAAGAGCTGAGGCTTGTTAGCAACACACCTCTGGCCTCGCTGCTAAATTCTGTACAGCACCTGGCACCATGCTCCCCTCTTCCAGGGCTTGGGAAAGGCTGCCAATGGCTGCTAGCCACAACAGGGGTGCTCTGCTTCCACGGCGGAAGGTGGCAATGCTTCTGAACGCTCGTTGCAGGAGGGGAGAAGGCTCTTGTGCTTGAAGCCTGCTTCAGGGGTTTCCTAAAGGCATCTGGCTGGCCGCTGTGAGAACAGGATGCTGGACTCATTGGCCTGATCCAGCAGGTGCTTCTTATGTTCTTAAGGATGCCTCTCTGCAGCAGGAAGACCGCTGCAGATTAGATTGCCAAGTGAGGGGAAAACAGGTGATGCGTCCGATCATCACACCCTGCTTGCATGTCTTGCATGAGCTGCAAATGCCAAGATCACACACACACTCCTCCTTCTGTGTGCAGAATCTGACCGGACTGGGAGTTGCCTCTTTCTTCAACCCTGCCAAGCATCCTCTTCTGCACCTGAGGGGGCAGCAGGGTAGCTGAAGAGATGCAGAGAGAGCCTTGTGTCACACACAACTCTGTCCCCTCCGATGCCTTCAACCAAGCAACTGCTGCCTGAAGCAGCCGCCTCCCACTGCCTAACGGTTGGGCCGGCCCCAAGGAGCTGAAGGACCACGTTGGCCAGGCTCAGCCTTAAAGCTGTGGTTTTGGTTTGATTGTTTTTAAATGTGAAAGGCAGGAATTTGGGGGGAAAGTGTGGGTGGGATTCAAGGGAAGCACAGAGATGATGGAGAGGCGTTTCCAGTGCATTTGAAGCTCCTGTTTGAAGAGGAAGTTCAGAAACGCAGAATAATTCAGGGATGCACGAGACCCAGACGAACCGACTCCATTCCAGACCCAGTATGGAGAAGGAGCTGGCCAGCGGAGTCCTGATGAAATTTAGAGTGGGATGCAAGAGTCACCTTCCTTCTACACACACACACACACACACACACACACACACACACACAGTACCTGTCTTCTTTTCCTCTCCCCCCCCACCCCCGCCAGTCCCCTCTGCCTTTCTCCTACGGCCTCCGGCAAGGTCCTCTCCATCACAATTTAATGCTATATCAAAGGCTGCCTTCTCCTTGCCCGGGGTTTGCTCCAGTCTGGAATCTTTGCCAGAGAAGAGGTTGAAAGTGCCCAGTTTGTAAGTGGGGGGCCTCGGGGAGCAAAAATCAGCTTGAAAAGTGGAGCAGTCGCCTTGCCTCTCCCCGTCCCCCCCCCAGCCTGCAGCTGTTCTCAGGCACACCCCAACCCGATTGCGGGGAGTGGGGGGGGGGAGAAGGAAAGCACAGGAAGGAAGCCATCCAAAGAAAGCAGCAATGGGTGGGGAAGAACCAGGCTCAAGATTCGTTATTTACAATGTCTTCCCCATAATGATTCCACAAAGCATGGGCAGTGTGTACACTGAAAAAAATCCTGAATTCTAAACAATCAGGAGGTGTGTTTTGGCTTGCAGGGCCTCTCAAGATCTTCCCAAGACCAAAATAAAAATACACCTCTTGCACATGAGCATTTGGTTCTGTCACCCTTCTCTGCACGGGGGCAGATAAGGCCTGATTCTGACCCAGTTGCCTCCATGGTGTATTTTCCGGAGAAAAGCGGCCCACACCACTTACAGCCAGTCCTATCGGTGCTGCAAGCTCTTGGCCTCCGTTCAAAGCTCTTCTTTGAAGAGTTTGGTTCCTGGCGGGTAAGAGCAAAGGATCCTGGGGGCTGGAACGCTCCCGCCTAAATTCCAGCACCTGAGTTGGGTTTACTGGACTGTGGCAAACAAGCGGGGTTCAGATGCCAACTATGGGAGGCGGGTGGCACTCAAGCCAGATTCCCCCAGGATGAACTGGGTCTTCTTCGCTTGAGGCGCCCTCCCCCTTCTCTGTCTCAGTTTCCCTTCCTGCATAGCTGGAATCCTCGGGAACAGGAGGAATCAGTTGCCGGCATCCTCTCTTCCTCCTCCTCCTTCCTCCTTCTCCAAAAGGGAGATGTGCTGATGGAATGAGGCAGCTGTCACTCACATTGCACAAACTGCTGTTCCCGGGCCCGGCGCCAGCCGACTGACACCTCCTAACAACAGGGCTCTCTGCTGGCGGGGGTGGTCCCTTGCCTCCCCTTACCCCTTCATCCAGCTCTAATTGCTTAAGGGGAAATGGAAAGTTGAAAGGCAAAAGAGGTCTCGTTTGGCACTGCGCGGAGCGAAATTGGCGCTATTGATTGGTCGGGGCCGGAGCACGTTCCCCTCTGCTGATATTCAAATCCCGCCGTCAGCCCCCTGCTTTCACATTCTTGCCTTGTTGTCAAGGTGAAAATGAAAAATAAGAAAGCTTAAAAAGAAGAGGCAAAGCTTGCGGGGTGGGGGGGTGGGGGAGAACACACCGCTGAGTGACTTTCGCACACAGGAAGTGGGCCTGTCTCTCAGGAGAAATGGCCACGGTCGTTTTACAATTCGCTTTACGAATCTGCAGCTCTTCTGTTGCCTTTATGGATGATCCCTTCACAAGATGCATTAATAAGGGAAGAGGCTAGAGGCGGGGAGTGAAGACTTGGTTGCGACCTTTCGTCTCTGTCCCAGCTCTCACTCGCAGCCACTGTCCCATCAAGCTGCAGAGCAGAAGTAGAGAAGGGAAGCAGGGCCTTGCCATTGGCTGCGCTCACAAACCGGCTCCTTTTGCTGTCGGCTCCCCGCGAGCACGGTTTCCTTCTCAGTTGCTTGCTACAAGAGATTTGAAACTCGAAGAACCAAGCTTGCTTTCTCCCCTCCTCCCTCCTCATCGCCTTTTCCTTTCATGCCACAGATTTTCAGACTGCAAGCTGTGGGATCCTTCTTGGCCAAAGAGTCAGACAAAAACGCTTTAAACAAACATGTAAGTGATACTTAGTGGAATCAGCTTGCCGCCCCCCCCCCCCCGAAAACCTGCAATTTAGGTCAATGCAAAAAATCAAAAATTGCTCACTGCTGCGAGGTCGCTCATCAAGCAGTGTGGCACCTGGGACAACAGTGGGAGTCCAGGCAATGGCAGGCAGATGTTTTTGAGGGTACAAATAGGGTTAAGCGCTCCCTCCCTTTAGGGCAAACCACCATTTCCAGGGTGCTTTGCAAGGAAGACGCAGGCGGGGTGTGTGGAATCTGGGGTTTGCAATTTGCTCCCGACTTCCTCCTCCCCAAGGTCTCCTGGAAAACATGCACATGTTGGGATCGTGCGGGGGGGGGGGGGGAAGAGGACACTCTTCTCTTCCCCTCCCTCCCCCCTGGCTGCAACCCATCAATCGCAGCTCAGAAGGAAGGCCGATCATCAATTATCAGACAAAGCATGTTTAAATTGCATCGTTTGTAGCAGAGATAATTACCACGATTAATTATTCATGCGGCAGGGACTGTGAAGTGTTTATTGGGGGGGGGGGGCTGGAAATCGGCAGGCCAGGAAGGGGAGCGATGTTCTCTGTTGGGAAGTGGGACCCAGAACACTGAAGCATGGGGAGAGCACACTTCGCCAGGAGGCAAAGGATGACGCCTTCGGCTCAAAAGTTTCTCATGCAGCCAGGCCCAAGGAAACATCCTGTGGAACTTGGAAGCTCACTCTCTCAAGCTTGAGCACACAAAGGCAGCCCAATTTAAGGAAAGAGGAGAGAGGGAGGGAGGGAGGGAGGGAGGGAGGGAGGGAGGGAGAGAGAGAGAGAGAGAGAGAGAGAGAGAGAGAGAGAGAGAGAGAGAGAGAGAGAGAGAGATGCCTCACTCTCATAGATCATAGAACCATACTGTTGGAAGGGAACCCTGAGTGTCATCCAGTCCAACCCCCTGCAATGCAAAAATATGCAGCTGTTCCTTACAGGGATCACAGACATACATCTGAAGGCAGCCCTGTTTAGGGAAGGTTTTAATGACTGGTGTTCTATTGTATTTTTAATCTTTGTTGGAAGCCGCCCAGAGTGGCTGGGGAAACCCTGCCAGAAGGAGCAGGGTATAAATAATTTCTTCTTCTTCTTCTCCTTCTTCTTCGGCAATCACTTGTAGCCGAGTAAGATTGTCTTCCATAAACACGGTTTTAACAATGAGTCCGTAAGTGCCTGTGGAGGCCAATTCGGGATCCACACGTCCTTCCACAGTGGGGACACATTGGTTTCCGGGCGGGAGTTTATCATGGTGTGGATTTGCCAAGCATGGCTTCCTCTTAGCACATTTCTCCCTTGCAAAACTAAGGGCGTTTCCAAACCACCTGTTTGTTGAGCATTCATCCAGATTGGTTTGCAGGGAGATCAGCTACACTGGCTATTTGATGAGCAATCATTCTGATTTGTTTGCAAGAGGAGAGAGAAACTGCTGCTGCAGGAGAGCAAGTGTTATCCCACACTTTTCTCTGCACTTGCCTTTAGGCGTCATTCTGGGTAGCTGAGATCGTATCTCACTGCATTTTAGAAATTGTATTCGTATGTATACATTTTTTTTGGTCAGATTAAAGTTGCATTTTTACTCCTTGTACACATTTCAGCAGCATTTTGTGTCCACTCCACCCCCCGCTCTTGCCCAATCCTGTTCCCTCTCCCAGAATCACTTGTGGAGTCCTAGATCCCTGGTCACCAGATGTTTTTGAGCGCAACTGTGCTGGCTGGAGCGGATGAGAATTGTCGTCCAAAACAGCTGGAGGGCACCAGGTTGACAAAGGCTGCTCTAGCACGTCTGGCCTCAACCTCCTAAGCTAAACAAGCCAACTGCCTTTATGCATGGGTAAAAAGGACTGTCCTCATGAGGACTACAGACATGCGCTCTCTCCCTATTAAAATGGCAGCAGAGATCCTCAGAAGTCTGCAGAAGCTCCCAGCGAGGCGTGCTTAGAGAATGCCATAGTAAGCAAATTATGGGTTGGCTGCAACCATTCCTGCCCATTCCAGCTGTCCAACAGTATCTGGTTGCAGCCCACAAAGTATATATGGGAGCCTGCAGATTCTCCACCTTGCAGACACTGCAGAGAATAATCTTGCCTATTCTCAGCGCAACCCCCGCCCGGCTGCATAATACTCATGCGCTATACATCTGGCCGCAAGAGTGGGGTTTTTTTCTCCCTCTTTTATTTCCAGTCTGTGCATGTATTATTCATGTTTTAGCACACAGCTCACACAACTCCTACCTGCGAGAGCCCAAGGTAAATAGACACCGTCTCGGAGATGTAAAGGAATTTTCCCTCCTGGTTCAGTGCAAACACAAACCCATCCAGAGACTGTGGAGAGAGAGAACACAGAAAAAACATTTATATTATATAGATGTGTTTCCCCACCCCCACTCCAAATAATACAGGCTGGTGCTTTTGCCAAGCAGAGGGGAAAGGCGGAAAGAAAGTTATGTGTCACACCAACAAGGTTGGTCCAGGTGTAGGGAAGATTCCAAAATTATTACGATTTTATTTATTAGATTTGTACACTGCCCTTCGTCCGAAGATCACAGGGTGGTTCACAGCATAAAACCTTGCTGCAAAACTCCCAGGGCATTACATCATAGGGACTAGAAACTCTACCCCAAATCAAACCTTGGTAAATCCAGTTCCTTATTTGGTTTAGTGCCCCAAAAGATCCAGCAACCCAATGCATTAAAAATAGGGCAGCAAGCTTTAAAATGATTGATCAGTGCAGCTATTAACTGCAGCTTAAAATGAGCCCATTGATTAATTAATGGGTGAGAAGGGATCTTGCCAGCTTCCAAGCTGGATAGCAAGCAAAACATTGCAGAAGGCCTTTTCCTTCCTTCCTTATTTTTACTTATATAAACTATTACCTGCCTCACATTTAAAGATGGGGAGGGGGTTCTCTCCTCCTCCAGGGATGATTTTGCAACATGCAAGCAGTGTTAGAAATCCAGCAATATAAGCTAGGCTCCAAGTGGCACCTTAAACCTAGGAATGTCTATTTGCGAGGGGTTTGCACTAGATGACTCTCAGGATCCCTTCCAACGCTACCATTTTACTATTCTATGATCTCTGCTACATAACTTGACTGCAGCTTGCTCTTACAACAATTCACTTGTCCCTGTGTGCAAGGAGGAGAGACACACGCCGTGGAAATGGAACTGGTATTAACTATGGACTAAGGCAGAGGTTTTTAAACTGGGTGGTCAACCTGGCACCCAGAGATCTCCATGCATCTGCAATTGGATCCACACCAGTAGCAAAACGCACCTGGCGCCCTGGGGAATGTTGAACACTGCATGCAAACATATTTAAGTTCAGATCAAGTAAGCAAAATGGGGGGGGGGGAGATAAATTAATTTAAAACAGGAAGCACCTTCAGATTGGGCTGGCAGCCCATGTTAAAGACGTACCGTACTTTTCCGCGTATAAGACAAGGGTTTTTTACTCCAAAATAGTGTTAAAAAACGGGGGTTGTCTTATACACGGAGAGTGGGTAGGGGGGACATGTGATTCATAGGCGATTGGGTTGGTGATTGGTGGCTGCGACAAAGGCTGGTTTGTATTGGCTGGTGCTGCGGCAATTGTGCGTGTGATTGTCGGCCACTGCTGGCGATCGGGCAGGTGTTTTGGCTTCTGCGATGCAAGCGATTGTCAACACCTATCCGTTTACTGTATCCCCACCCCCACCCCGGAAAAGCTCAACAACACGGGGAATTCCTCCCCCCAAAAAGATCAACAAGTAGGGGGCGTGTTATACACGGAAAAATAAGGTATGCGCAGAAAACCCGGCAATGGCAGGCTATGAAGGTAAGCTGCTGCCTTGCACAGAGACAAACCGTTGGCCCATCTAGCCAGGCTTGGCCTGCTCTGGCTGGCAGCGACTCTCCAGGCGAAGGGCTCTTCCACAACTTTCCCATCCACCACAGATTGTTTTTTATGAGGACTGAACCTGCGACCTCCTGCAGGCAAGATATGCGCTCTACCGTTGAGTTAGGGGCTCCTCTAGCACCAGGTGAGTAGGGGGGCTGTTCCTGAGTGGATTTTCCTCTCCCACTCCTGACTCCCAGGCTTCACACACACCCCAAATATGAAGTCAGACGCCAATCTGCATGTGATGAAGAGGACTCTCGTTCACGGAACCTTGTTAAACTACAATAAACGTGCCTGTTGTTAAGGTGCCACAAGGCTCTTTGTCGCTTCTGCCAAAACAGGCGGCATGGCAACACCCCAGGAACGTTATTTGCTACAGAAGAAGTACCCCACAAAATAGCTGCTTGCAAGGGCTGGGCAACGTCAAGACTAGAGCCAAGTCAATACCAAAGGACAAAAAGTCACCCAAAGCGGTCCTGGAATTACGACTAAGAATAAGTATTTGACTGTGTCGACCGTAGCAAACTATGGCAAGTTCTTAAAGAAATGGGAGTGCCTGATCACCTCATCTGTCTCTTGAGAAATCTCTGTGCGGGACAAAAAGCTACGGTTAGAACTAGATATGGAATAACTGATTGGTTCAAAATTGGGAAAGGAGTACGACAAGGCTGTATATTGTCTCCCTGCTTATTTAGCATATATGAAGATTCCTCATGCGAAAGGCTGGACTGGATGAATCCCAAGATGGAATTAAGATTGCAGGAAGAAATATCAACAACCTCAGATATGCTGATGACACAACCTTGATGGCAGAAAGTGAGGGGGAATTAAAGAACCTTTTAATGAGGGTGAAAGAGGAGAGCGCAAAATATGGTCTGAAGCTCAACATCAAAAAAACTAAAATCATGGCCACTGGTCCCATCACCTCCTGGCAAGTAGAAGGGGAAGAAATGGAGGCAGTGAGAGATTTTACTTTCTTGGGCTCCATGATCACTGCAGATGGTGACAGCAGTCACAAAATTAAAAGATGCCTGCTTCTTGGGAGAAAAGCAATGACAAACCTAGACAGCATCTTAAAAAGCAGAGAAATCACCTTGCCGACAAAGGTCCATATAGTTAAAGCTATTGTTTTTCCAGTAGTGAGGTATGGAAGTGAGAGCTGGACCATAAAGAAGGCTGATCGCCGAAGAATTGATGCTTTTGAATTATGGTGCTGGAGGAGACTCTTGAGAGTCTCATGGACTGCAAGAAGATCAAACCTATCCATTCTGAAGGAAATCAGCCCTGAGTGCTCACTGGAAGGACAGATCCTGAAGCTGAGGCTCCAATACTTTGGCCACCTCATGAGAAGAGAAAACTTCCTGGAAAAGACCCTGATGTTGGGAAGGACGGAGGGCACAAGGAGAAGGGGACGACAGAGGATGAGATGGCTGGACAGTGTTATCGAAACTACGAACATGAGTCTGACCAAACTGCGGGAGGCAGCGGAAGACAGCAGTGCCTGGAGTTCTATGGTCCATGGGGTCACGAAGAGTCGGACACGACTAAACGACTAAACAACAACAACAAGAATATTAGGGTTTGTTTTGAACAAAAAGGCATTCCTAAACGTCATCGTAGTGAAGGCAGGCTTGGAACAGAAAGAACAGCAGTTGTCGGTATAGCATGAGACCCTTACTCTCAGGGTCGTGGGTTCAAGCCCCACGTTGGGCAAAAAGATTCTTGCATTGCCCAAGGAGGTTGGGGTAGATGACTCTTGTGGTTCCTTCCAACTCTCTGTCAACCAACCAATCTCAACCCTTTACTGGCATATAGACGAGGTTCCGAAAAGTTCAGTACAATAAAATTGTAGCAGCACCTGCATCTAACAGTTAAAATACTGTTGTGTAATGTTTGCGAATCCTCAGTGTGGGTTGCAGAAACCTGGCTGCTATCTCCATCTTATCTCCATGCTGAGTAAACATTAGGAAGACTACCTTGCAATTCGTCCAATGGCCACTACCTTCTAATTAACCAGCTGATTAATGAACATAGATTGAATTGCCTGATACAAAGGGCAGGGCAAAAGAACTATAGTTCTATAAAGTCTCAGGAGCCAGGGGGGTTGCCAAATAAGATATTCAGTGTTCTGGGGGATGGGGTGGGGCTTAAGACCCTGAACAGCTCCTACCCACCACTCAAGCTACGTCCGGTGCCCACTGCCAGCCCCTGGAAACCAGCTGCTGGGAATCACAAGCTGGGAGAGTTCTGGTGCAGCGCGTCCAGCCCAAAGGCTTCCCATGTGGGCATCTGGTTGGCCATTGTGAGAACAGGATACTGGACAGAATAGGGTCCTTGGCCTGGTTCGGAAGGGCTCCTTCTTACGCAAGATAAAATACCGCTAAACAGTTGCTAAAAACCAAAAAAGGGCCTTTTCCGCAGTGGCTCCTCGTTTGTGGAACGCTCTCCCCAGAGAAGTTCGCCTGGCACCTTCATTATACGCCTTTAGGCGCCAGATGAAAATGTTCCTCTTCAAGCAGGCCTTTGGCTAACATCCTATATCCTGTTAAATGTGTTTGTTGGAAGGGTTCATTTGTTTGTTTGTTCTTGTTTTTATTATGTATTTCGTGTTTTTCTTATCTCTCATTTTCATGCTGTGAACAGCCTTGAGATCTACAGATCCAAGAGCAGAGGACCTATTTAATAAATGAAAATAAATAATGAGAAAGCCTTGCAAATCTGCTTTGTTCCCACAGGGTCACAGAACCTAGCCTCTCTCTGGTCAGGGTTTGGGTTACCTTGACAGAGAGTTTTGACAGAGAGCATTTGTGGGGGTCTTTAAAAAAAAAAAAAGCTCAGAGTACACCTTGCATCCCAACAGGGACCTCTGGCTTCAGAAACAGATTTGAAAGTGCATGTAAACATTGACATTATTTCTCCCTAACTAGATTTGCCTACTTTGCTTTTAAAGCCACCCAAAGTTGGTGGTCATCTTTACCTCTTGGGGGAGCGAATTAACCCTGCGCTGTGCAAAGAAATAACTTATTTTGCCTGCCCTGAAGCTTACCATATTCAGCTTTGTTGGGTGACCCCAGATTGCAGTGTTTTACCGTGACAAGGAGGAAAACTTTCTTTCCACTTTCTCCAAATTGAGCATAAATTTTATGCACCTCCGTGTGAATTTAAGATCTGCACAATCCCAAAGAGGGCACCTAGAAGCAGCTGTTTTAAAGTACAGGAACATCTGGAAATTCCCTGGGCAAAGAGGAGAGGAGGCACCAAACCCTCTCCACAAAATAAGGAGCAAGAAAGCCCTGAATATTTGCGATGAGCAAAGACCAGATAGAGAGAGGGAGAGCAACCTCTTCAGGGTTCATCCAGGGAGGAGAGCTGAATAAGGCCGAGAGGGGGAGGGGAGAAGAGCCACAGCCAAAAGTTTTTTCCCCCTTTGCTTCTTCACCCCCACTCCAAACTGTTCCAGAAAACAGGAAGCTGCTCCCCAAGGAGACACAGGACGGAAGCCTCAGACGTCCCCTTTGAATCTCGCCATGGCAAATGTTAGCAAACGCCAAAAAATGCCCAGTTTTCGGGTCCCCGGCCAAATCTCTTTAAAGCTGGATGATGATGTCCTCTCCTAAGGCAACGTTTGAAGCAGTTTGCGAAACCGGTCCCAAGGCAGTTGGGCAGAAACGGCTCTGCAAGCTCCAAGGGGAGGACTTTAAGGGCGCAATGCTGAGTTCACCCTCCTTTCGTTTTGCAAAGTCCGGGCAATAAATCCCTGTATGGAGGGATGAATGTTAACCTGCCCCCTCTGAGGCTGCAACAATGCCCAGGGCTGGAAAGTGGGATCGGGGCCAAATGACATGTTATATGCCAACTGGTGTACTGGTCCCAGGGGGATGTGGGGTGGGGTGGGGAGGAGCAGATTTGAAGCATGGAAGTGGCTCGTGTAACCCTTTCCTCACCTGCTTTGCCCTGAACTCAAAATCACCTGCTTCTTTCCCTCCCCAGGTTCAAAAGACATTATTTACCCTCACAAGCACACATTTAAAAAGCTGGAAAGGGGGAGTCATCGCCATTTGCACAGGAAGAAGTTAAGCATCCCACTTTGCTTCTCTACTCTAGATAGCCTGTTCCCGAAGAAACTTCTCATTCAAAATAAACAGGCTGGGGAGTCTGTCAGGGCACAACACATTTGCCTCTGAAATGTAGTTTCGCTCTGAAAGGAAGTTTAAACAAGCAGAAGTTCAGCAAAATTTCTAGTCCATGTGATTGCCAGGATAAGCTAGAGGATGAACCAGCCAGGATAAGCTAAAGGATGAACCAGCAGTGCCTAATGAAATCTTTGGAGCCCGGAGAAAGGGAGTTTTCCAACTGGGGTGGGGTTACCCTGGTGCAAAATTCAGACTTTGGTGCCTCCGAGTATTGCTTCACACCCAAAATAAGTCAGGTGTGCTTTCACAGTTGGCATCCCTCAGATGAAGTGAGCCACAGACAGTGTCTTTTCCCATAATCAAGTAGCTTTGTCTGCTCTATTCTGCCTTGCTCAGACCCCACCAGGGCTCCTGTGTCCAGTTCTGGGCGCCACAATATAAGGAGGACATTGGCAATATGGGGCATGTGCAATGGAAGGGGACCAAGATGACCAAAGGCCTGGAAACTAAGCCTTATGAGGAGCGGTTGACGGAGCTGGGTATGTTTAGCCTGGAAAGGAGAGGAGATGTGATAGCCATCTTCAAATACCTCACGTGGAAGATGAAGCAAGCTTGTTTTATGCTGTTCTGGAGGGTAGAACTCGAACCCATGGCTTCAAGTTACAAGAAAGGAGATTCCAACTAAACATCACGAAGAGCTTTTTTGACAGTGAGAGCTGAAGGAGACAGTGGAGGTTGTGGACTCTCCTTCCTTGGAGGTTTTCTAAGAAGGGGTTGGATGGCCATCTGTCATGGATACTTTAGTTGAGATTCCTGCACTGTAGGGGGTTGGACTAGAAGACCTCTGGCGTCCCTCCCAGCTCTACAATTCAACGATTCTATGAGTCTCCTCCCCAAAAATAAAAATTATGGAGCTTGCACTACCATAATCCCTGTCCTGGGACATGGGGGCTCCTCTTAGCCCCCCGATCTCTCACCCCCTGCCTCTCTCCCGAGGCCTGCCCTGCAGCAACAATGCCTCTTTATACCAATGGGATATATTTGCACAAGTATGATGTTTCCCCCACGAAGGAGCCTGGGTGGTGTGGAGGGGGAGAGGAAGAGAGAAGAGAAGAGAGGAGAGAGAGAGAGAGAGAAAGAGAGAGGAGAGGAGAGAGAGAGAGAGAAAGAGAGAGGAATAGCAGGAGATGAATGGAACCGACAGCCACGTTAACATTCCAGCACGTTAATTACTGCTGACAGATAAAATTGCTTTTTTTATCATCATCAAGTGGTTTCGATGTGCCGGCCGGAGGTCATTGCTGTGGCAATTAAATGGTTGACACCACATGATGGGGACGTCTCTGCAGGGGGGCGGGGGGGGGGCGGCTATAAACAGTGAGGAAGAGAGGTATGCCTGGATCAATCCCTAGATCTCATTTTGCCAGATTTTCAGCACATGCACATGAAGAAAAACATGCTTGGCGCAGGTAGCAAAAGTAGCAGAACCAGGGGAAGAGAGACAGAGAGAGCCGCAGTGTAAGCTGCAGGTTCTGGGGGACCCTCATTGGGGGAAGGAGCCCTCTGTGGGCCCCCCACATCAGTGAACCAACCTCCCCGCACTGCTTCTCACCAGCTGCTGAGCAAGCAGGCCGCACTGACTCCAGCCTCTGCTTTTCTCCTAAGAACGCAGGCAGCTACAGGTATATATATTCATTCATTCATTCATTCTTTCATTCATTCAAACTTTATTGGCATAATAGTTACAGACCACTGGGTTCCATCTTCCTCTGTACTGCCTGCACTGGCCGGCAGCAGTGTCTCTCTGGGGTTTGGGGCAAGAACCTCTCCCAGTGTCACCTGAAGAATCCATGTGACCATGGTGAGCTCCTGTTGCTCTGTCCCAGCTCCCGCCAACCTAGAGTTCAAAAGCATGCCAGTGCAAGTAGATAAATAGGTACTGCTGCGGTGGGAAGGTAAACGGCGTTTCCGTGCGCTCTGGTTTCCGTCACGGTGTTCCGTTGCGCCAGAAGCGGTTTAGTCCTGCTGCGTACATGACCCAGAAAGCTGTCTGTGGACAGACGCCAGCTCCCTTCAGCCTAAAAGCGAGATGAGCGCCGCAACCCCATAGTTGCCTTTGGCTGGATGTAACTTTTTACCTTTATCTTTTTACTTTTACCTACCAGGGATCATAACTGCGTGCAAGGTGCCCATGCTGGCTGGGGCAGATGGAAGCTGCAGGACAAAGCATCCAAGAGCCCCCAGGCATGAGGATGGAGGGATTGTGCCAAAGACTTCACAGGAAAGAGGGGCTTCAAGGAACGGCTTGGAGGAGCTGAGAGGAGAGGCCTCCTGCAGCATCATTTCCCCATCCAGCAGGTGAGGAGCTGCAGGACCACGGACAGTTCCAAACAGGCAACTTGCTCAGCAGAAGCTGAGAGCACAGAAGCCTCGGAGCTCTCTCTTCTCTCTCTCCTAGGTTCTGGGGCCGGGCCCTGGCAAATCCTTAAAGGACAAACCACTGAGAAGCTTCATTTGTGTCATGAACTGGCAGAACAACAGGAAGGAGAAAGAGGATCCGGGTGTAGCCGGGACTGGGGCACAAGGGGGCAAGCTGGGGATGGGGAAGGAGATGTTGGTATAGAAGCACTCACGGGATGACGAAGAATGGCGAGGGGATGGGGGACAGTGCACAGGACCCAGAGCCAGAGCGGACCCTGTCTCCATGAACACAAAGGGCTCCGAGGCATAGGGAGAAGTGGGTGGGGCGCTCTACGAGGCTGGGGCAGGCAAGGACCCACAGGCCAGCTCACCAGCTGACCAATGCAGCTTGCTAGCTCTGGGAGGAAGCCTTGATGGATTCTAGGCCATGGGATGCAGGTGTTTTGAGGATGCAACAAGGAAGCAGCAAGGGGGAAAGGATACAGCAATGGAAAGATCGGTGGGTCAAGCCCATGGTGGTCCTGGAATGTAGGAAGGTAAGAAGAAGCCTGCTGGATTAGGCCAATGGCCCATCTAGTCCAGCATCCTGTTCTCACAGCGGCCAACTAGATGCCTGTGGGATCTGAGCACAAGAGCCCTCTCCCCTCCTGTGGTTTCCAGCAACTGGGATTCAGAAGCATTGCTTCCTCCAAATATGGAAGCAGAGCATCGCTGTTTGTGGCTCGTAGCCATCAATAGTCTTATTCTCCTCTGTGAATTTGTCCAATCCTCTTTTGAAGCCATCCAAGCCGGTGGCCGTTGCTACGTCTCTCGAAAGCAAACTCTATGCTCTGACTCTGCGCTGGTGTGAAGGCTTCCTTTTCTCTCTCCTGAATCTTCCCAACATTCAGGTGTCCACAAGTTCTGGGAGTTACGAGAGAGAGAGAGAGATAAACTTTTCCACACTCGCTTTTCTCCATTCCGTGCATCGTTCCACGGATTTCTATCCTGTCACATGGGACGGAAGGACAAAGGGACTTGCTGCCGGATCCGAGAGCGGTCAGGAAACCAGGAGAGGGATTTAAGGGCCTGCATCCCATGGTCAGAGCAACGGAAAAAGACAAATCGTTCTGGCAACAACAGTGCTGGCAGAGGAAGGGAAGACTCCAAAGGGGGGGAGGATTAGCCTTGTTCGTATCCAAGCAGAGTCCAGCAAACAGCTTCCACTACACAGAGAGGAGCTATGGTGCTCCCTCTGAGGTTGCACATGGAGGGCTGCCCCCCCACAGCAGTGCTTTCTGTCAGCCAGCTGCTGGCACAACATCTGTATCCCCCTCACCCTCCCTATACATAGCCCCCTCCCCACGCACACCAGCGGCCAAATCAGATTGCTTCCAAATAAACCCGAATTAGTCTCTCACACACAAAAAAACAAAAGCCCTCGAGCTGGAGACAGGGGGCTGTGGAAAGGAAGCCGCCACACCTGGCCAAGGAGCCAAACGAGGTTAACACCTCCGCTCCCCCTCTGCGCAGAATCCTCTAACTCAATTGATCCAGTTTGCTCGCCTTTTCGCTCCTGCCTCTTCGCATCTGCTCTGGCTGCGGGCAAAATTAGGTTCCCTTTGAATCAGCAACCCAGGAAAAGTGTGTTGCCAGGCCAGTGCACTGCACCCAGAAATAGAGAGGTCTAGTGGGAAGGGAGCCCATCTAGGGGAAGGAAAACTCTGATCCTAAACCTCCACTGCCTTGTGTGATATCTTTGAGGCAAGAAAAGGCTCAGGAGCGAACCCTACACAAATCCGGAGTGGGGTCCAAAAGAGGGGTTGGTGGCACCTTGAATGCCTCCTTCCGGCAACACCTGCAGCCAAGATGACGCCAAACGTCTTACTCTGATTTCCTATGGACCACATTAGTGGGGCCGAGAGGGGGGTCATGTCATCTGGGCAGCCCAGGACCCCCATACACGCTGCCCAGGCTTGTGCCCCAGGGAGGTCACTTTGGTGCTGCAAACACAGCGGTTTGACTTCACCCCCGGAGGCACACTCCATGGTTTCTCGAGACAGACAGATGCCAACAAGAAGTGGTGTACAAAAGTGAGTGGAAGGTGTGTGTGTGTTGTTCTGAGCTCTGTTTCAAGCCAGGAGAAAGGAAGGACAGCATCAGCCCCCCTGCCCCAAACCTGGTTCCCTACCAAATGGCACCTCCAGGTAGGGCTTGGGAGAAAGCCCTCTCTGAAGCCCTGGAGAGATGCTGAAAGTCAGCGTAGGCAAGGCTGAACTAGATAGACCAAGGACCTGACTCAGGGTAAAGTAGCTTCCTATGGAGAAGCAGAGCAACCTCGTATGATACAGGTTCTTGTGTTAATTACAGGAAGGCAGCCAGCAGCAGTAGGCTGTTGCCTTTATGCCCTGCTGGAGATCTCCTGCAGCATTTGGACTCCCCCTTGTTGGAAAAAAGAGCTTGCACTGTCTTAGAGCTGATCCAGCAAGACCAGGGGTCAGCAACCTTTTTCAGCCGTGGGCCGGTCCACCGTCCCTCAGATCATTTGGTGGGCCGGACTATTTTTTTGGGGGGGGGGGAATAATGAACGAATTCCTATGCCCCACAAATAACCCAGAGATGCATTTTAAATAAAAGGACACATTCTACTCACGTAAAAACATGCTGATTCCCGTGGGCCGGATTGAGAAGGCAATTGGGCCGCATCCGGCCCCTGAGCCTTAGATTGCCTACCCCTGCGCAAGACAATTCGTTGCCTTCATAAATGACTTAATTGAAGGCCACACCCACACTTCACCGATCTGTGGCTGGAGCAGGAGATGAAGCTCTCAGCATGGGAGGTAACAGCTAGGGATGTGGAAATGGCCAAGATCCACTTATTAGTCCCATGCCCAAAACAAAAATGCACCTAGCAAATATGATCTGTAGTCACTGTTGTTTTCAGTCCTCAAAAGATAAGCAAATGATCGCTCTCCCCTCCACTTCATTTGCATTCTGTTTCCTTTGCATGGACATGAATGGGGGGGGGGAGATAACGTAATGAAAACATCATTAAGCATGTAGTTAATTACGTGAAGTTCCACCACAGAGGACAGCAAGGCAAACAACATCCCCCCCCCCCGGCAGCAGGACAGCAACAAATGCAGAGTGGATCAGAAATCAGTCCTTTCCTTATACCCCTAGCTATGGCTGATTTGAAACAGAGGCAGAGGGAAAGGGAGCCTCTCTTTCCAACTCTGGAAAAAGTACTCTGCACATCCTCAGAGATCATTTGACTTTTTACCTCTCACCTGGAGTTGGGGGTGGGGAATACCCGTTCTGACGTGGCTAAAAAAAACCCAACAACAACGAACAGGTTGCAATGCTAGAATTTTGGAAAGATGAAAACATAAATCACGAGGGAAGTGTCATCCTGGCTCAATTTAAACCTTGAATTGACTCCCGTAGCCTGTTTTGGAAAAGAGAAAAGCAAAGTAATCTACACACACACCCTGCCAGTCCCAAGTTTGTCCCAATCAGTGAGTCAAATGCAGAGGAGAGACGGCAGGCTGCTCTCAGGCTATGGTGCAGTCAAGCCCTGGGTCAACAGCTGCTGAACTGTCTCCAGCCTTTCCCCTCCCAAGATAAATGGCAGGGTTTTAAAAGCTGGGTGGTCGTTTTTAAGCAGGGTGGGGCAGGTAAAGAGAAGGGGGCTGGACAGGCAAGCTGGAATCTAATGGGAGGAGGGTGAGCCAGGCTGGGGATCTCTGGAAAGAGAGGGACCCCTGGGAAGAGAAACGATCAGGCCTACTCGGTGGTGGCACCCGCCCTGTAGAATGTCTTCCCATCAGATGTCAACTATCTGGCTTTTAGAAGACATCTGAAGGCAGCCCTGTTTAGGGAAGTTTTTAATGTTTGATGTTTTATTGTGTTTTTAATACTCTGTTGGGAGCCACCCAGAGTGGCTGGGGAAACCCAGCCAGATGGGTGGTGTATAAATAATAAATTATTATTTATTATTATTATTAATCATAATCAACAACATCATCGTCTCTGCCAAGTTTTGATGGACAGCGTTTGGAAACAGCTCCTTGAGGAGAAGGGGCAAGAACATGCCTCTATTGAGAGGGCTTTAAAATGAAGTGAAACTGCGTGACTAGCTGAGGATGCAGAAGGTAGGAGGAAGGCCAAATCCTGACCTCTGCCAGCCACACCAAAGAGGCTAGCAGAGTGCCCGATCTGCCCTATAAGGTAGATTTAATTGATTATGTGCATCAGCAAGGAGTGCACAACTGAATTTTCTCCCAGAGCGTCTTAGTCCTTCAATAGTTTCCCTAGCAAGGTTTTCCAGTAGCGTGAAAAAACAAATAAATATTTCTTCCAGTGTGGATCTGTGGCTGTGCTGCTACCAGGTGAGGCTGAGCCAGATCAAAGGACATGGGGTTGTACCTCACACTAGCCCTACTGTAAGGAGACCCAGTCAAATTAATGAACGTGGCTAAGGTGCATTAATTTGAATAGGACTTCTCTGAGCAAAATAAAAAAAATTCCTTCCAGTAGCACCTTAGAGACCAACTAGGTTTGTTATTGGTATGAGCTTTCTCTGAGCAAGTCTCTCTCTCTCTCTCTCTAGCCTACTTTGCAGGGATGTTAGGAAGATGAAATGAGCAAACACCATTTACGTAGCACAGGATTGGACTCTGATTTTAAAAGCTACAGATTAAACCACATGCAGATTTGGGGGGACCTGTTGGAAACGTGCCGAGGAACGTCTCCTAGATCCTTCATGTGCTTGTGGGGCTTGTGGGGCACAGATGTATTGCAGGGTCTGTTCCCCTGCTCACACACTTCCCCTCAGCTGTCACGAGCGAGGCTGTGCAACAAGGGCAGCCATCGGCTGGGGATTGATAAATTGCTGTTTAAAATATTACCATATGCCACTTCTGATAATTAGCCCACAGCCCCAGGAGACAGCAGTAATGAGTGCTCTCAAGAAATAATTAGCCGGATCCGTCGGCTTCACCGGTGCCTGCCCTCAAAATGTCAAGACTTGCAAGATGCATGGATAGTGTCGTGACATTGCTTAGCCACTTGGTGGCGCTGGACTTGCTTGGGTCACTGTGAAAATCAGGAGCTTTTTATTCTTCCCAGGAAGAGATACTGCATTTTTTGCTCCATAAGACACACTTTTTTCCCTCCAAAAAAGTAAGGGGAAATGTCTGTGCATCTTATGGAGCGAATGTGTGGTCCCTGGAGCCGAATTGCTCAGGGGCAAAAAGCAGATCATGCTTTTTTTTTTATAAAGAGCTAAAGGCTAACAAGAGAGCAAGAGGGAATTGAAAAAAAGCCGCTCAGCAGTGGATTGCAAGAGATCTCGGAGGGAGACAAGGGAAGCTAGCTCCCTTCCGGGCCACGCCCCCTTGCCCAGGCCTTCATTGTTGAATGTTCTGCTCTGGAGGCTGCAACATGTGACTGGCTGATTGGATTATCTGGCTGATTAGATTATCAGAAGCTGCAGAACTGTGAGTTGAACAGGATTTTTTTCCCTTTGCAAAGTAAACTCAACAACTTTGAGCTGATCCTTTAAAAAATGGGGCTTTTCCTCTTTGCAAAAGAAGCTGCAGAACTGTGAGCTGATCCCCCCAAAAACGGGGCTTTCCCCCTTTGAAAACTAAGTGTGTCTTATGGTCAGATGCGTCTTATGGAGCGAAAAATATGGTAATTAACATTCACACTTAGCTTTGTGGTAGGCTCCTTCTCTGAGCCGGAAACTGTGACCTTCCAGATGTTGCTAGACCTCAGCTTGCATCACCCCTGACCATTAGTCATGCTAGCTGAGGCTGATGGGAGATGGAATCTGTAGTGCCCCAGGCTCCCCACCCCTGGCTCCAACCCTTGTGCGACATGGTGTAAGAAGTCAAGTTTTAGACCCATAAACTCCTAACAAGGAAACCAAAACGGTACAGCTCCCTGCACCGGAAATGTTCTGATGTAACAATCCTGCAAGGTGGCATGAATGGAGGGGGAAATTGGCTTGCTTCTGCCTGGCCGCAAAACTCCACAAAGAGGGAAGAACTGTGCAAGCAAGCTCACTCCCTTCCCTTCCCCAAAAGGTGGCACAAGCGAACTATTTTGAAAATTGGATGCCTCGAGGATTTTCTGCAAAATATGTTTGACCAAAATAATAATAAATAAATATTGAACGCCAGGATACCAATGCATAAAAAGTGAAAAGAAAACAAATAAATGCACAACTAATGGAACCACAATGCAATGTGGTGGCTCAGGAAGGGAGGCGGAGCCTGCCCAGAGATTGAAGGAGAAGAATCTTTCAGGTGAAGCGAGGGAGATCAGACAGAATCTAGACTTAATTATGAAAATTGGGGGAAATTCGGCGAATATATGAAAAAACAGTGCCCCACAATAAAACCCTGGATCCATCTATAATAATCTGTATTGATAATAAAGGAGGATACATAATGAAATAATTTGCAAATATAAGGTTTAGTGGTTATGGAAAGCAGATATGAACTGGTTTAATTAAGTAACCCAAGAGGACGACAAGTGGAAGTCTAAGATTTGGATATTATTCAGTGTTAAAAGTATGTATGTTGATTTATTTGTGTTTGTTAGATTATTTATTATAAGTAATTGGTTATTTATGATTTGAACTGAGGTATGTTGTTGGGTTCGGTATCAGTCAAGATTGAAATTTTTCATTTGTTTGTTTTTTTCTGTATGTTTTGATATAAATTTCAACAAAAGTTTATTTTTTTAAAAAAAAGAATCTAGACTTCATTGTCGCTTCACAGTAATTGCCAAATAGAGTCAGACCAGTAAGAGACAGGCAGGTCACATGAGCCATACTCACCTGCAGAATGTGGCCCCCTAAGTGCTGTTCAAAGAGCTCTGTTAGCAGGGTGTTCACATTCCTCCGGCCAGCAGCTGTCAAAAAGAGAGAGAGAGAGAGAACCCGCTATCAGAGAGGTCACACCTTGGACACCTCACCACCCAGTATTTGGCTCCCTGGTCTCCACACTTGATAGGGTGAAGCTGCTGGTGCCATGGCACTGAGACTCATGGTGTGACCAGGAGGGCAGGGATTCAAGAGGCTGAGAACTTGCAAAGTTACAGCTGGGGGGGGGAGCGTGGAATTTGCCAGCCCTGGGAGATCCTTCTTGGACCCCAACAATAATTGCAACACGTATTGCAGGTTTGGCTCCAGCACGGAACTTACCCTCCCCCCTAAAGCTCTCTCTTATCAGCAAGAAATTTGTCCTAAGAGGGTTTAATCCACAAGATACCAGCTACTTCCTGCTTAAGTTTGCAAATGAGAGTGTACTTCTGAACATAAACAGATTCCCTTGCTGCTTCCTGATCACCCACTCCAACATCTTTGAGGTCAGGAAGCCACTTCCAAAAAGAGGGGGAGGAGGAGGAGGAGGAGGAGGAGGAGGAAGAGGAGGAAGAGGAGGAGGAAGAAGAAGAAGAAGCTCTCTTTCATCTTATACAGGCATCCCCAAACTTCGGCCCTCCAGATGTTTTGGACTACAATTCCCATCTTCCCCGACCACTGGTCCTGTTAGCTAGGGATCATGGGAGTTGTAGGCCAAAACATCTGGAGGGCCGCAGTTTGGGGATGCCTGATCTTATATTTGTTAAGTTCAGGGGATAATGCACAGGGACCTCCCACCAAAGTTTCAGTCTCCTCCCCACCTGTCCCCACAATAAACAAATGAAGTGCAAAGATAATCTTTCCCACACATCCACCTCCTCGGTTTTCTAAGGTCTTTCTTTCGCTCAGCAGTGACGAGCGTGAGCATGCTGTGACATCACAGCAGCCCAGCCAGTGGTTGAGGAAAGCTTGTAGACCATCAGCTGTCAAGTGTTTTAATATAAGTAGGTCAATCCTAAACCTCATCCATCTTGCTCAAAGGCAAGAAAGCATCTCAAGCTACTGAACTACGGGGTTAGAGGTCAGCTGCAGAGACCCTCCTCCCCACAGCTTCTTCTGGTCACCAAAGAGCAAATTCTTAAGCCCTGGACATTACAAAAAGAAGAAGAAGAAGAAGAAGAAGAAGAAGAAGAAGAAGAAGAAGAAGAAGAAGAAGAAGAAGAAGAAGAAGAAGAAGGAGGAGGAGGAGGAGGAGGAGGAGGAGGAGGAGGAGGAGGAGGAGGAGGAGGAGGAGGAGGAGGAGGAGGAGGAAGAAGAAGGGAGGGGCAGAAAGGTTGGGATTCTTTTCCAGAAGTAGTTTAAAGGTAGAAGTGAAATGTGAAGAAGAGGAGAGAACCCTCAGACAGAGATCTTTTACAAAAAGAGAGAGTTACAGGTAGGTAGCCGTGTTGGTCTGAGTCAAAGCAAAATAAAAAAATTCCTTCAGTAGCACCTTAAAGACCAACTAAGTTTATATTTTGGTATGAGCTTTCGTGTGCATGCACACTTCTTCAGATACACTATCTGAAGAAGTGTACATGCACACGAAAGCTCATACCAAAATATAAACTTAGTTGGTCTTTAAGGTGCTACTGAAGGAATTTTTTTATTTAAAAAGAGAGAGATTTACCAAGTAATTTGGCAAAACAAAAGCTGTTACTAAGAGGGGGATTTGCATCTCAATTCCGGGAAAATTTTTATACTGGGACATACAAAACAACAACAACAAACTAAGCCTGTCGCTCACATCTCCTCTCTTTACATGCATGTGCATCTATGCACATTGATGTTTGCAGAAACCCCAATGTGGGGTGGTGAGCACACACAAACAAGGGCCAGGCACTCACTCTGGGGGGAGACAAGGACAGAGCCCTGGGGGTGTGGAGGGGGAAGTGTGGAGGGGAGAGAGAGGGACCTGCCATTGTGCTCTGCACATTCCTGGGAGATGGGATTAGAATACTTATCAGCTCCGCATTCACTGCTCCCCAGCAAAGCTGAAAAGCTCACAAGACCCCGGCTTAACCTTCCTTTCAGCCCCTTCACTCCCTTGCAGCGAAGTTCCCTGGCTCAGGGGCCGAAAGAGAGGGGGTGTTGGGGGGTGACTTGCGGACAAGGACAGCCAACTGTGAAGAGCTGGAGATGGCAAGAGGAGAGGCCCTTGAAGAAATCTGTACCAAGCCCAAAAAAGATGGCTTCCGTCCCGCCACCTTTCTGAATTCCTGCCCCCATCCTGGGGCTGTTTTGACACAGGTGGGGAGGAGTTCAAAAAAATGCACCGGGAGTTTGCCTGGGCAGAAACCGGATCACTTGGTGCTTTGAGGTGGAATAGCAAAAGGACACCTTGAATCATAGAATTGTAGAGCCAGCCTGCCAATTAACCCTGGGAGCACACCCAGGGTCCACCAGGAAATATTCCTGTGCCAGCCCTGTTGAAGCCAACGGGGTGGGGTGGGGGGGAGAACTGGGCAAAATGCTGAGCCCCCTCTCCTATTCGTGTCAATGGGGCTGCTGCAGGGGCAGACCCAACTCTTGTCTGTCATATTAATTAATGATCATTAAATTTATTACCTGCCCTTCACCAGCAAAGTCCCAGCGCTTGTTACGACACCTTAAAAAGTGGGGAAATTTCTCCTGATCCTCATCCTGAGGTCACCCCCCCCTTTGCTCCTGGTGGTAAGGCTGTCCCCTGGGATGGAGGAGGGGTAGCATTCTGCCACTGCGTCCAATTTTGCAATTCTGCCCTAATCTTCTATCCCATCTGTCAATGGGATGCCACTGCAAAAGTTGCTGTGGGAAACAGCCGGGCTTCCAGATTTGAGCGTCCAGACTGCTGTGGCAAGGGGATCATTTGCACCCAGTGCCACAATCTTGCCCCGGCTCAGCAAACACTACGGAAAACCCACACCCACCTGTGGGCAGGTGGCTTTGCTTGAAAGGGACACAGATGAAATGGAAAGGCTGTGAGTCTGTGGCAGAACATCTGTTTTGCACGCAGAAGGTGCCAGGTTCAAATTCCAGGTGGAGCTAGGAATAAACCCCTGCCTTAAACCCAGCAGAGCTGCTGCCAGCCAGTGTAGACAATATTGAGCAAAATAGACCATGGGTAGGCAAACTAAGCCCCGGGGGCTGGATCCGGCCCAATCGCCTTCTAAATCTGGCCCGCGGACGGTCCAGGAATCAGCGTGTTTTTACATGAGTAGAATGTGTGCTTTTATTTAAAATGTACCTCTGGGACTGGCCCCCTGCTGAAAAAGTTTGCTGACCCCTGAAATAGATCAACAGTTTGACTCTATAAATTGGCATTCTATATAACCTTTTGGAAACTAGAGTTTGGAGCTCTGACCCCCCCCCCCAACTCCTCAGTTGCACAGTTGGTACAGAATGAGACCCTTACTCTCAGGGTCGTGGGTTCGAGTCCCACATCAGGCAAAATATTCCTGCATTGCAAGGGGTTGGACTAGATTGGCCCCTGTGGTCCCTTGAAGAATTCTACAATTCTTCAAATGCTCAGAGACATCACTTGGCTTCAGTAAAATCCTATTTATACGTCTGGTTCTCATACATACATGTGAAGCCGCCTTGCAGGGAGTCACGCCGTTATTCTTCCGCCAAGCTTATTGGGCACTGCTCTGGCTGGCAGCAGCCCTCCGTGGTCTCTGGCAGGAAACAGACATCCCTATCGCTGCCTACCTCATCCCTTTAACTGCAGATGCCAGGGAAATGGACCTGGGAGGGTTTGGGCTCTAGCACCCAGCTTGCCCTCAACCATGGGAAGCAGGCTGTGGGGTTAAGCCCCAGGTGAAATCTTGCCCCCCCCCAACTCAAATGGTCACCCATTGCATCTCTAAGGCTCTTTTAGTCTGATGCTCGACTAGGCAGACACAGACCCACAATACCATGATCCTGGACTTACTGGGGCAAAAGGAGGGGAGGAAGAGAAACCAATTCTCTTTTGGAGCTCACGTTCAAGGAGAAATACTATTTTTACAAGGAGAAATATTATTATTACAAAGAAAATCTCTCTCTTCCCCCCCCTTTTTTTTTTAAAAAAAGGAAAAATAGCTGCAGCGCCAGGCAGCCCCGGAGATGGCATTTATAATGGCTGTCTCCGTTATCTGTACGAATTTACTTGTAACTAACAAACAGAGAACTCCCTTGACAGACACTCGGAACAATACCAGCACCACTAATTGCCGCAATTTGCTCTGTCATTTTCTTTAATTCCTTCATTTTTCTCTCTTGAAATAACCCCGCAGGTCAGACAGAATGCTCCTATAATTAAAAGCATTTAATGTAAGAATTAGAAAGCTGCTAGGATTATGGGGAAAAGAAGGGTACGGTGTGGTGGGGGGGGAGTGAAAGAGGAATATATGGGGGGGGCAGAAATACACCCCCCCACACACACACAACACACACGATTGCAACATCGCCAGCTTTTAAAGCCATAAAGCAGGGGGAAATGACAACCACAGGCTGCCCAGAAAACACAAACACCTTATATTATTTGATTATTATTAGTGGAAACCTCTGAAAGGCAAAGACAGAGAGAGAAGGTGGGAGCTGCTGGCGTGGTGAACTTGGACTGGGACGACCCAGGTTCGAAATGTGATCAATACACAGTGTGAATCGGCAAGGGAGCAAGACAGCCGACTCTACAGGTGGAAGGAAAAAGCCAGCACATCAGGTCAAAGGTCTCCAACAAGCGGGCTGGGACCCACAAATGGACAGCAACAAAACTGTTGATGTGGCACCCTAATCTGATCAGCTTCCATGAGGACTCCCATGTGGTCAGAGCCAAGGTGGTGTAATGGTTTGGGTCTCAGACTAGGACCTGGGAGAGCAGGGTTCAAATCCCCATGCGGCCGTGTGACCTTGGGCCAGTCATTGTCTCTCAGCCTAACCTCCCTCACAGGATGAAATGGGGAAGGAGGAGATGAACCACGTACACAGCCTTGAGCTCCTTGGAAGAAAAGGCGGTATATGAATGTAATAAGTAACTACTACGGCAGGAGAAAGGCACAGGCCTTTTTCCAATAACACATTTCTGAATACTAGAACTGAGGGGAGAGAGACTTTCTGCAGGCAATGGCTTTCCCCACTTGCTTTGCTCCAGCCTCCAGCCCCTGGAGCCTTTCCCAGACCATGACTTTGAGAGCAGCAGCAGCAGCAGGGAAGAGAGGAGCTCAGGGATAGTTTTCAAAAAAGTAATTTTATAAGTTGTGTGTCCTCGTTTCTCAATTTGATCCTTTTACATGGTTTTGTACATTTTGTGCATTGCGATTTGCTCTTATTTTTGTTGATTATAGATGAGTAATTCTTTATTGTAATTGATAAGTGTAAACGATTTAATTATTATTAGCTGGTGTTTAATTTTACTGTTTATTTTTGGATTCCATTGGATGGAATCGGGACTGGGTCGGGACTGCTGATTCTTTTAGACCTGTCAGCAGCCTTCGATATGGTCGATCATGACCTTTTAGACCACCGCCTTGCCGACGTGGGGATTCAAGGCACAGTCCAACAATGGCTGCGTTCCTTCATCTCAGGTCGGGGACAGAGAGTGGCGCTAGGGAGGGAGTTGTCGCCGCGGCACCCCTTGGTGTGTGGAGTCCCGCAAGGCGCAATCCTTTCCCCAATGCTTTTTAATATCTTTATGCGCCCCCTTGCCCAGATTGTCCGGAGTTTTGGGCTGGGTTGTCATCAATGTGCTGATGACACCCAGATCTATCTGTTGATGGACGGCTGCCCTGCCTTGGCCCCGGACACACTCGCCAGGTGCTTGGAAGCTGTGGCTGGATGGCTACGTGGGAGCCGACTGAAGTTAAATCCTTCGAAGACAGAGGTCCTCTGGCTAGGTCGGGGCGACATGGGGTTGGGGGGCCAACTCCCATCTTTTGCAGGGGCTCAATTGGTACCGGCGCCTTCTGTCAAGAGTTTGGGTGTAACCTTTGACGCCTCCCTTTCCATGGAGGCGCAGGTTGCATCCACAGCAAAGGTGGCATTTTTCCATCTCCGCCGCATCAAGCAGTTGGTCCCTTACCTCTCTCGCCCCGATCTGGCCACAGTGATCCATGCGACGATCACCTCCAGGCTTGACTATTGTAACTCGCTCTACGCAGGGTTGCCCTTAAAGCTGACCCAGAAACTCCAGCGGGTGCAGAATGCCGCGGCGAGGCTCCTTACAGGGTCCCGGCCGCGGGATCACATTCATCCAGTGCTTTACCAGCTGCACTGGCTCCCGGTGGAGTACAGGATCAGGTTTAAGGTGCTGGTTTTGACCTTTAAAGCCCTATGCGACTTGGGACCCTCGTACCTACGGGACCGCCTCTCCTGGTATGCCCCGCAGAGGACCTTAAGGTCCACAAACAATAATATTCTGGAGATCCCGAGTCATAAGATGTCTAGATTGGCCTCTACTAGAGCCAGGGCCTTTTCAGTACTGGCCCCAACCTGGTGGAACGCTCTTTCCCAGGAGACCAGGGCCCTGCGAGATTTGTCATCTTTCCGCAGGGCCTGCAAGACAGAGCTGTTCCGCCTGGCCTTTGGGTTAGACTCAGCCTGACCCCTGTGTTTTTCTCCCTCATGGCTTGGATTTATGGCCTACTTGAAATGAGGCTGCACTTTAAATTTTAATACTGTATTTTAATCTGTATTTTAACTAATTGTTTTTATGTTTTATTGTGGTTCTGTTGGTGTCAGCCACTTATGGCCTACTTGAAATGAGGCTGCACTTTAAATTTTAATACTGTATTTTAATCTGTATTTTAATTAATTGTTTTTATGTTTTATTGTGGTTCTGTTGGTGTCAGCCGCCCTGAGCCCGGTTTTTGACTGGGGAGGGCGGGGTATAAATAAAAATTTATTATTATTATTATTATTATTCAGTATTGCTTTGTTTGATATAAGTTGTTTGTTTTAACGTTGTTGTGACTTTTTATATTGGATCAGATTGGTACTATTAATGTTTAATTATTTATTTTTATGTGTGTTGGAAGCCACCCAGTGTGACTAGGGCAACCCAGCAAGATGGGCGGGGTATTATTATTATTAATAACAATAACAATAACTATTATTATTATTTATACTATACTACAGCTGTGCCTCTGCTGAGAGAGCTTTCTATTTTACAAACTATTTCTATGGCTTTTGAGACCTCTCTTCAAATTTATTGCATTTATCTCCCAACTTTCTCTCCAAGGAGCTCAAGGTAGCGGTACATATTTCTCCTTCCCCTTCTCCACACTTATTCCTCACAACAGCCCTGTGAGGTAGGCTGGGCTGAGAGGCAGTGAATGGCACAAGGTCTCAGCCAGTGAGCTTCATGCCCAAGTTTGGGGGGGGGCAGGATTCGAACCCTGGTCTCCCGGCTCCAGGTCTGATCCTCTAACCCAGGGGTAGGCAACCTCAGGCCCGTGGGCCGGATGCGGCCCAATTGCCATCTCAATCTGGCCCACGGACGGTCCGGGAATCAGCGTGTTTTTACATGAGTAGAATGTGTCCTTTTATTTAAAATGCATCTCTGGGGTTTTTGTGGGGCATAGGAATTCGTTCATTTTTTTTTTCTTTTCAAAATATAGTCCGGCCTACCACATGGTCTGAGGGATGGTGGACCGGCTCACGGCCCAAAAAGGATGCTGACCCCTGCTCTAACCGCTGCACCAACACCGGCTCTCTATGAATGAAATGAAAGTATGCTGAACAAAATTAATGAATGGAAGTATGCTGAGAACTAGAATGCTGAAATGTCCATTGCGGTGGGACAGCTGAAGGCCGGTGGGTCAGGAAGTTGCTGTAAGAGTCTGCAAGATGTGAGACTTGGAGGGAGCGGGGATGCCACATCAACTTCTCCCTGAATCTAGGGTCTGGGGGCAAAGAACAGGAGTCATTTCCAGGTCTCTCTGCACAGTTGCCAACTCCTAATGCCACAAGCACCCCCTGGTTGACACACTCCTTCGTCCTTTTTTAGAATACAGTCCAGGCCCACTCTGCTTTTTTGAAGCTCCTGTTCTGGAGATCTACGAGGGGAGAATGCTGTGCTGAACTCTGTGGTGGGGCAGATTTTCAGCGCACGAAGGAGGGCATTGTAGCTGTTTCTGCCCTGAGCGGGAGGGAACAGCTGCAAACACCTCTAGGAAAGGCAGCAGCAGCTGGAATAAAGTAAGTGAGTAGAAGGAAGGATGGAAATATGTGAGAAGGTGGAAGAAGAATGGCAGCCGAGAGGACAGGAGGAGGGCAGCTGCTGATGGAGGGCTGAGAAAGAAGTTGAAGCAAGGGAGAGAGGGGCAAAAGAGACTGGGCAGAGAAAGAGAAGGCAGAAATTCAGGAGAGAGGAAAGCAAAGACTAGACAAGGTGACAGAGGACAAAAAGGGCAGGAAGGAAGAGAGAGAGAAAGAAAGGTACCAGCAGATGACAGAGGAAGGAAGGAGGCGGAGAAAATCGTTTTGGATGCCATTTGTGCTTTTTAGTGTAAAACACAAAATATAATGGTGATTACCGTAAAACATGTTGGATAAGGGATGGGTAGAGAAAGGGACTTGACATTTCCAAGGGAATTTTAAACACCCGAGAGATGGGTCATTCATGTGCCCATTTCACAGACAGAGAATAACAAAGGCCTAGGAGTGACTTGGCCTGAGAGAGTTTGTGGCTCTTGCTAGATTTGAATCCAGGACAGTGATGTAAACCTCATCCTCACCAAGGTCATCAATCCATACCGTTTTTCAGGCGGCACGTGAAGGATCAGACAACAGAATACCGTAGTCCTTCAAGTAACCAGCTCCCCTGAATATAGAAAAGTAGCACGTCACAGAGAGGGATACTCATGTTGTGTATTGAGTCAAAGGATTTTATATCTGTATTATTATTGTCTGTATTTGCATTAGGATAAAGTAACTGCCTTTTGGTCCCAGAGGGTACAGCTACTATTGGTTCATTTAAGCTGCTGTATTTGGATCCTCTGTCTTATTGGTTTCCTCCAAAAGGCAGCACTGTGATTGCGTGATATTGTTCCCTCCAAAATGTATCCCTTCCTAGCTAGTCCCCTGTCCCTATAAATGTAGCTTTCCTCTCCTCAGTCTTCAGTCTTGTTCACTTTAATAAAGAGCTGTTACTAGAGAACTGTCTCCAGCATGTTATGTCAAAAGAGCTGAAATCAAAAACCCCACGTCACAACAACTGGCGACGAAGGTGGGATCCGGAATGCTGAGGAGCGGTTAAACACAGCCCTGCCTCAGAGTCCGGATTGCAACTGAGAACAAGACTCACTGGCCAGCTGAGAAGACGACCCTGCCCGCTAGGACAATGGAGAGTCCAAGGGTATTGGAGCCCTTCCAGCCATCAGAGCCCCACACGTGGGAAGACTACGTTGAACGCTTCGAGTTCTTTGCAGTGGCTCAAGGGATCACCGATGCCAGCAAAAGAAGGGCCACATTCCTGAGCTACTGTGGGCCCGAGACCTTCAAGCTGGCCAAGGCATTGCTTGCTCCAGCGAAGCTGAGTGAAACATCTCTCAAAGATATTCTTGCCTGCCTAACGAGCCACTTGGCGCCTACTGAGACCAAGATGGCCCGGCGGATGGAGTTCCATAAGAGGCAGCAGCGTGCTGGGGAGTCTGTATCCACATTTCTGGCTGAGCTCCGGAAGCTCGCTCAGCACTGCGGCTTCCAAAATCTGGAAGAGACTCTCCTGGATCGGTTTATTGGGGGTCTGAGCAGCAAGAAAGCCAGAAGACGCATCGTGGCTAAAGAAGAGGTTACCCTTGCTTCAGCCTTGAAGGAGGCCACCGCCACGGAGAATTATGAAAGAGAGGAGCTTGATGCCAGTCGCAAGGCCACTAAGCCACAGATAGAAGTTGCGCATGCCATGGACGAGCTAGAGGCTACTCCGAGCCAGAGCCCAGTCCGTGGGGTCGAGTCGGTGCGTCAGGCCTGCACAGTGCACAAAGATCGCCGAGGCAGTTGCCCAGGTTGTGGCGGAAACCATGAGCGGAAGAGTTGTCGTTTCAGGGATGCTGTGTGCCGGACGTGTGGAAAGACTGGTCACATTGCCAGGGTCTGTAGATCGGCGGCGTCGGGAGCAACAGGAGCACCTAGACTGGAGCATCGCAGACCGCCCACAGCAACTCGTTTTCTAAAGGACTGCCACTACGTAACGGAGATCAACGGGAGGGCCGTGCAGTTTCCAGCGCAAGGCAAGGCACACGTCAAGGTGAAGATTGAGGGTCAGCAGTGCGACATGGAGGTGGACTCCGGATCTGCATTCACCATCGTGTCGGACCAGACCGCGAAGACATTCTTCCCCAGGGGTAAGTTGCCCCCTCTGGAGCCCTTCCCGGCAACCTTGCAGTCATACTCAGCGGGCCGCATCCATGTTATGGGAATGTGTGCCGTGAGAGTACAGTTCCGGGACAAACAGGCTGTACTCAAACTGGTGATTGCGAAGGGCAGTCGCCCCAGTCTCCTGGGCACTGACTGGTTCCCCGCCCTGGGACTGAGTATATCAGGGCTTAATTCAATACAAACCTGCCCTGAGATGAGCGAGGCATTATGCAAGGAATTTGCTGGTCTCTTTAATGGAAAACTGGGTTGTTATAAAGGGCCCCCAGTTGACTTCGAGTTGGACCCCGGGGTGGCCCCAATCCGACTCAAACCAAGGCGAGTGCCATTTGCACTGCAACCCAAGATCGAGGCAGAGCTGGATAAATTGGTCAAGCAGGGAGTTCTCTCACCCGTGGACTCTGCTAAGTGGGAGACTCCAATCGTCACACCCCTTAAAGCAAATGGGGAAGTCAGGATCTGTGCAGATTACAAATGTACTATCAATAAGGCACTCAGGGGAAACTCATACCCCATTCCGGTCGTATCACATCTGTTGGCTAAACTGGCTGGGGGCAAGGTGTTTGCCAAAATTGACCTGGCACAAGCTTACCAACAGCTGCCAGTAACCCCACAATCAGCGGAAGCACAGACTATTGTCACACATAAAGGGGCGTTCAGAGTTAACAGATTACAGTTCGGAGTTTGTGTGGCCCCAGGGATTTTTCAAGGGCTCATGGAACGCCTGTTAAGAGGTCTGCCGGGGGTCTTGCCATTTTTTGATGACGTTTTGATTGCTGGAAAAGACCCACAGGAACTGCTTTTGACTCCTTGCGAGGAATGCTGAGTAGCAGGAGCGTCCTTGCTCATTATGATGAGTCAAAGCCGCTGGTCCTGGCATGTGATGCCTCTCAATACGGTCTGGGGGCTGTGCTGAGTCATAGGGAACCGGATGGGTCGGAAAAGCCCATCTCTTTCTATTCCCGTACGTTGTCGCCCACGGAGCGCAACTATGCTCAAATTGATAAAGAGGCACTGGCTATTGTGTCCGGAATCAAAAGGTTCTATGATTATTTGTACGGTCGCCATTTCTCCATTGAAACGGACCACAAACCACTGTTAGGGTTGTTCAACCCAAACAAACAAACGCCACAAATTCTCTCCCCCAGAATGTTGCGTTGGTCAATATTCCTGAATGGGTTCCAGTACACCTTGACCCATGTGCCAGGGAAACAGTTGTGCCATGCTGATGCGCTGAGTCGATTGCCCCTTCCTGGCGGGAGCAATGAGGATCCTGCTCCGGCGGAGCACATTATGATGCTAGAAACACTTCCGGGGGCTCCTGTAACAGCTACGGATATAGCTGAGAAAACGAGGAAAGATGCTGTTCTCTCCCGTGTGCTCACTTGGGTGGGGAGGGGGTGGCCAGGTGGTCCGCATGAAGAAAAATTCAGGCCTTATGCGACAAGGCAGCACGAATTGTCCATGCATAAGGGTTGTCTCCTATGGGGAGATAGGGTGATCATCCCAGCACCACTGAGAAACAGGGTTCTTGAGACGCTTCACATGGGACACCCGGGAATGGTCAGGATGAAGTCACTAGCCCGATGTTATGTGTGGTGGCCTGGAATGGACCAGAACATAGAACAATGGGTACGAACATGCAAGGCATGCCAAGAGGTGCGGCCAGAAGTGGCCAGAGCACCAGTCCACTGGTGGGAGCAGTCCAGGACTCCCTGGAGCCGGCTGCACATAGATTTTGCTGGGCCATTCCAAGGGAAGGTCTTTTTGGTTATCGTTGATGCATATTCCAAATGGTTAGAAGTGGCGATGGTCCCTAGCATGGCATCAGCTGCCGTAATCAGGGTGTTGAGGCAGCTGTTTGCTACCCACGGGTTACCTGAGACCATTGTATCAGATAATGGGGCAGCTTTTGTATCCCAAGAATTCAGGGCATTCTTGGCTGATAACTTCATAAGAGGGGTCACATCCGCGCCCTTTCACCCATCCTCCAATGGGCAGGCTGAGCGCATGGTAAGAACAGCCAAAGAATCCATTGCGCGCTTAATGGAGGGTAACTGGTCGGCTCGCATTGCGCGAATGTTATTTTTGCAGCATGCGACGCCGTGTACTGCGACGGGCAAGTCGCCAGCCGAGCTGCTCTTAGGTAGAAGACTGGTAACGGTGCTGGATTATGTCCACCCAGATAAAATGCCAAACCGTAATTCAAGAGCAACCCCCCAGGCTGAGACTGACACAACAAGGTATCTCGCCCCTGAAGATCTGGTCTGGGTGAGGAACTATTCACGAGGTCCGCGGTGGGTGGCCGGTGTGATCACCCGGGCTAGTGGACCTGTGTCCTATTATGTGACCTTGGAAAATGGGCAAGTTTGGAAGAGACATATAGATCAGCTGAGGCGCCGGGCGCTCAGCAGGGAGGAGTCAGATAATTCATCCCTGGCTAATGACGCACAGCTGCGAGACCAGAGTGAAAATGGTCCAGAGGTGCAGTCACCAGGGGTTTCAGCAAATGAACCAGGGTCTGCTAGTCCTCATGATGACGAGGTACAGGTCGGGGACCCTGAGATGTCTGGGACTCCATCTGTTCCTGATGAAAACCCTATAGCAGCCCCTCCACCACAAGTAACACCCAATCCAGAACCTGCAACACCTGTTGTCAGGAGATCAGGTAGAAGTTGTAGGACCCCACAGTACCTGAGGGATTACGTCTGCTGTGCTCACTAGGGGGGGAGGGGTGTTGTGTATTGAGTCAAAGGATTTTATATCTGTATTATTATTGTCTGTATTTGCATTAGGATAAAGTAACTGCCTTTTGGTCCCAGAGGGTACAGCTACTATTGGTTCATTTAAGCTGCTGTATTTGGATCCTCTGTCTTATTGGTTTCCTCCAAAAGGCAGCACTGTGATTGCGTGATATTGTTCCCTCCAAAATGTATCCCTTCCTAGCTAGTCCCCTGTCCCTATAAATGTAGCTTTCCTCTCCTCAGTCTTCAGTCTTGTTCACTTTAATAAAGAGCTGTTACTAGAGAACTGTCTCCAGCATGTTATGTCAAAAGAGCTGAAATCAAAAACCCCACGTCACAACAACTCAATCCTGGCTTTTCCCCCTGACATGCTAGCTTACTATGTGTGGGGAAGAAAAAGAGTTTGGATTTGATATCCCGCTTTGAGGCGGCTCAAAGCGGCTAACAATCTCCTTTCCCTTCCTCCCCCACAACAAGCACTCTGTGAGGTGAGTGAGGCTGAGAGACTTCAGAGAAGTGTGACTAGCCCAAGGTCACCCAGCAGCTGCATGTGGAGGAGCGGGGAAGCGAACCCAGTTCACCAGATTACGAGTCTACCACTCTTAACCACACCACCACACTGGGAGTTTGGTTAGATGGAGGAACATCCATCAAGGAAGCTCTCAAGGGAGTTCTGAGCAGGCGCAGCCCAGGCAAAGTTTGACCTCGTGAGAACTGAGGCAAAAAATGCAAATTGGATAAATTTTGGGTTGGCTCCCACTCATGAGGCGGCCTTAGGCACCGATTCCTCTCAGTCTCGTCCCCCTCTTTCCCCAGCTGCAGAACGGGGCCGCTAAGAATAATACAAGCCTACCTTTCAGGGCTGTTGTGAGGATGAGTGGCCTAGTGTTGGACTCCAGGCCCATCGCCCCCAGCCAGTGGTTGGGGGGGGGATAGAATCCAGCCACATCTGTGGGTAGCCACAGGTTCCTCATGCCTGAGCTTTATCTCTGTCTTAAATTCTTGCACTGCCTTTGGGGGTTTGATCTCCCCCTTTCCTTTCACAGCTTCCGAGTTTGGTGGGGGGACGCGGGTTAAAGACGGAGTCCAGTGCAGAAATGACTTTCCCAAATCTCCATGTGGCCACGCTGAGGTCTAGGAACTTACTTTTTTCCCAAATAAAATAAGGAATTACGTGTGAGGTTTGATGCAGTGCCCATGTGCTCCAGTGTTAGCGGAGCAGCAGCCCAAAGGTAGCCGGCAGCCATACCTGAACAAAAAGAGCAACCGAAGAACTGATTCTGCGGTGTGCATTGTGCGAAAACAAGGCCCGCAGCGGGGGAGGAAGATTGGGGGGCGGGGGGTGGACAGCACATGCAAGCACCATCACAACTGCAATCCACATAGTAATTTTGTCCTGTCATCGTGCAATAATCATAATATTTCACCCTCCACTGAACAATGGTTCTTAATCTCTTAAAACTGGTTATTTCCCCCTCCCTTCATTCCAACGCAGGAGGAAGCTTTATTTAAATGAATTTATTTTGCTGCGTCTAAGAACTAACAGCGCAAGGCCTGTTCAAATCCTGGACTTTTTTGCTGACTTTCAGGGGAGCAAATGGCGCACATGCGAGAAAGGTCACCATTCACTTCTATGGAGGGGAGTAAAGGGCTGTTCTAAGGGACATTGGGGCTCAGCCAGATTCCTGCCCCGCAGCCATTTAGAAGCTGAGTCTCTATTTGCACAGCTCCGCCAATTAGTTTCCGAGCCCAATTCAAAGTGCTGGTTTTGACGTATTAAACGGCTCAGGACCCAAACAGCTCAAGGGCTGCCTCTCCCCCTATGAACTGACCCAGACCCTGCAATCAGGAGGTCAGGAGGGCGACAACATGAGAACGGGGACTTTTCTGCAGGGGCTCCCTTTTCGTGGAATGCTCTCCCTAGGGAGGTTTGCCTGGCACCTTCATTACATGTTTTTTTAAGTGCCGGGCAAAAACCTTCCTCTATAACCAGGCCTGCGGCATTCAACTATCTGTGACGTTTTAGAAGTGGATGTTTTTACGCTATTTCTCTTTCCTCTTGCCTTTAAAGCATCTAAGTGGGGTTTTAAAAAATAATAATAATGTTTGTTTGTTTGCTGCTTTGGTTTGCCCTGGGCAAGACAAAGCAACTAACAAATTTAATAAAAAAACAAATAAGCAAATAGACGCCTCCTTTCTCATATGAGCCCACCCGCTTTCTGAGATCATCACCAAAGGCCCTGCTCTTCCTTTGGCGGTCAGACAGGCAGGTATCAGGTATGGGGCCTCTTTAGTAGTGGCACCCAAGCTGTTGAGTCACTCACAAGAGGCATATCCCACCCCATATGCGTCAACACTGTTTCATTTGAGTTCTTAAACAAGAGGTAGCTGGAAACTCCTGTCCCATTTGTTACCTTCTGCAGCTGCTTATTTTGAATTTGTTATTTCCATCTCACCGCACTGGCCTTTGACACCTGAGATATAATTCCCGCCCCCCTTCTGATTGTAAATTGTTTCCACCGATTTAAATATTGTGTTTTCATATTGTTGCAACCCACCCTGGGACCTTATGGCGAAGGGCAGGCCCAATCAGAGAGAGAGAGAGAGAGAGAGAGAGAGAGAGAGAGAGAGAGAGAGAGAGAGAGAGAGAGAGAAATATACTGTATAGTGAATCCAGTTCTCGAATTCTGATTAGAAAAGATACACAATTTTAAGAATGGATTCCCTCCTGTTACAAAATCCAGAGTTTTCTTGAGGAAGCTACTGCAAATGGAAGGAGCAGGACAGCTGTGCTAACTAAATCAAAGCAAATATTTTGCAAGATCGTTCCTCTGGCATCAAGCGGAAAGGTGCAGGGATAGTGGAACCTGACTGGAGGCCAACAACAACAACAACTGTACCCCACTCATCTGATTGGGTTGTTCCAGCTGCTCTGGGCAGCTTCCAACAGATATAAAAAGACAATAAAACATTGAACATTAAAAACTTCCGTAGACAGGGCGGCCTTCAGGTGTCTTCTAAAAGTCAGGCAGTTGTTTATCTCCTTGACATCTGGTGGGAGGGTGTTCCACAGGGAGGGTGCCAACACCAAGAAGGCCCTCTCTGCCTGCTTCCCTGTAACTTTACTTCTCGCAGGGTGGAACTGCCAGAAGGCCCTTGGAGCTGGACCTCTGTGTCCGTCCGGGCTGAACGATGAGAGTAACTGAGCCAAGGCCTTTTAGAGATTTAAAGGTCAACAACACCAACACTTTGAATTGTGCTCGGAAACTTACTGGGAGCTCTTAAACCCCTGACTTAGTGGAGGCTTTCATGCTCCACAAGGACAAGGAGCTTGCTTCAAAAGTGCGGTATGTTTAAGAAGCCACAGATTCTGAAGAAGCTAAAGATCACCAGATTCAAGGTTGAAACCTGAAGAAACCCAACAAAATTAAGAGCCCCTGCCTTCCAAACTCCACTCAAGATGCCAAAATATTGTTAAGCAGTTATTGCTTTGACCCGCATCCGACCCCCACATCATATCCTGATTGACACTGCTTTTAATCCATGGTAGATTTTTGCCAGTTCCTTACTACCATTCTGGGTTACACTGCTATCTAAACTTCAAGGGGGTTTTTTGGGGGGAGGTGGGAGGTGGCGGAATCTGTTTTAAAGCCAAAACTAATTTTTGCACTCTGTAAAAAATAGGCACATCTGCCTATATCTTCTCATTTGTACTGATGGGCAAACTCTGCTCAGCAATCCTCATAAAAGCTCTCATGAATGAAAAAATTGAAGTTTGTAAATCTGAAAAATTAAGGGAACACCTATTTTGGGGACCAGAAAGTTTTTTTAAAAAAATGGGTGAAGTGTGTCTGCATCCTCTACAAGTCCCATGCTACCCTTCTTGAGAAAAAGAAGTCACTTACCCTTTCCCCCCTTATCCAAAAGTTAAGCATTCTTGGCTCAGAAATGAACCTCATTCTATGCCAGGCCACACTCTGGAGCAGGCCCAGGCAAACTCAGCCCTCCAGATGTTTTTGGGACTACAATTCCCACCATCCTTGACCACTAGTCATGTTAGCTAGGGATCATGGGAGTTCTGGTCCCAAAACATCTGGAGGGCCGAGTTTGCCTGTGCCTGCTCTGGAGGAATATGAGGTCCCAGCTATCATCAAGTAGCTTTTCAATTTCAAATGGGGAAGCATAGGTGCTGGCTCCCTGGGGCTCCGAGCACCCACAAAATTCCCCATGAAAAGGCCGGGCTCCCACAAATTTTGGCGCCAGGGCCATGCATGTTGCATGGCTTCCATGGCCCCTGGGCACCCACAGTCAAGGGGTCAAGCTGGCACTCTTGTGGGGAAGGGTTGGATTTTGGTGGTAGAAGTTTGCATGCGGAATGCCTCGGGTTCAAATGCGGCAATATCTCTAGATAGGACTGGGACACACCCCTGCTTGAACCGCTGGAGAATGGCTGCCAGTCAGTGCAGACAATGCTGAGCCAGATGGTCTGATTCAGTATAAGACAGATCTCTAATGTATGTTCACATTTGCCCCCCATTGCTATTCTTCTGGTATGATTTATTCTACTTGCGGGTGGGGAGAAAAGCAAGGCCCCAAATCCATCCTGGATTACTGCCAACCCTGCTCAGCTCCTACCCCAGAGATTTCAAAGGTCTGTTGCCTGCACACCTGCAGCGTTCTCCTTGTACCCATGAGGGCTGAGAGCATCTTTCGTTGCAAACAACAGACCCAGAAAAACAGAGACTGCCTGCAGGCCGAATCCTGCACACACTACTTAACAGCCAAACATTTTGGAGGGCAAGGAATATTATCCTTTCCTAATCCAGCGGAGTCTCCCTTCCTCCGGCAAAAGTGTAAGGGGGGGGGAAGGGTTCCCTCCCCCTTTCAAAAAGAAGAAGCAGAAGCCGCGAGGGGGTTAATGTCAAAATCTGGCGGGATTATTGGAGTCACAAAAAAGAGAGCCGTCCAGAGCTGGAGCAATCACTGAATTCTTCCCCCAAGTGTGTAATTATGTGAGAGAATAAAGCCAGTGGAATCGCGGCGGATTACGGCCGAGCAGCTGCAAACCCCCTTTTGCGCAGTCGGAGCAGCAGGAGAATTAGCTGCAGCTGAAAGGCAAAGAGCAAACCCGTCTCTTGGCTCCTTGCTGGCAAAGTTAGCTGGGAAGGGGCCTAACCGATGCCTCATGATTTGGAGATGGGAAGGTGACAGTGTGGGGAAGAAAGGAGGGAAGAATATTCTGCGCCGCCTGGCCAAAAGATCCCAAGATCAGTTCCTGGAACTCTGAGGCTCGCTGCGGAAAATGCCTCCAGGGAATTACTGGGAAATATCTCCAGGGAAGACCAGGTGCAAAGTTGTAAGCACTTGCTTAGTCTTTATACACAGCTGTGGAACCTTTTTCGTGCATCCTCAGCAAAACTTACAACAGCCTGGCCAGGTAGGTCTCTATCCCCCATTTGGCAGGTGGGGACCTAAAATTGAGAAGGAGAGAATCTGCAGCGCTCTTCTCTCTGCGGAAGAGAAACACGCCAAGCCAGGGACAGTACCGTGTCGTGGACAGAATGCCCATGGAGAGACCCGAGTTCAAATCTGTCCTCAGTCGTGAAGCTCACTACATGCCCTTGAGCCAGTAACTTGTCTCTCACCTTAGCCAACATTGCAGGGTTGCTGTGAGGATATAAGAGCAAAGTTCTCTAAGCTCCTTAGAGGATGACCAGGATTAAAATAAGGCATCACAGTCGCCAACCACCAGCACCAGCAGCACAAGAAGGGCAGCATTAGGGCAAGACGGGTGGCGCTAAGCTTCCGCTCACTTTGTTCCCATCATCCGCACTCCAGCCAGCCCTCGCCTGTTCTCTTCCTCCTACATTGCAAGCCAAACGCATCCCGTCTTCCGCCGACTCAAACACCAGCTGGGGCAAGAGGGGACAAGGGGGTCTCCACGCATCCAGCCAACACGAGCCAATCTGGGTCAATTTGACTGAGTGGCCCGGGGGTGGTGCAACCGTGGATGGTGGCCAAGCGTGGGCGAGTCACCTTTGCAAGGGGGAAAATCGAGGCCGCAGCCATTCCTCCGCCTCCCTCCCTGGTTGGGGGTGGAAGAGACAGGAGTCGTGGTAAGGCTGGGCTTCAGCAACTGAGTTTGGGGCTGTCCCCTGGCTCTCCGCCAGGCTGAGGGCAATTTGGTACCCGCTGAGAAGCAAGAGGACAGGGCGTGCAGCCAAGGGACTTAACGGCAAACGGCGGGTGCCTAAATCATCACGCACCCAGGTCCATCCATCTCTCTCTATCTGTCTCTCACACCCACGGCTGTGGTCTGCTTACCGGGGAGGAGAGCAAGGACATAAGGAGCACCTTGCTGGAGGAAATCTGCCTGAGATAATAAGGAGAGCTTCCTGGATCCGGCCAATGGCCCTTCCAGCCCAGCATCCTGTTCTCACAGCGGCCAAACAGATGCCCCCCACAGGAAGCACACAAGCAGGACCCGAGCACAAGATCAACTCTCTCCTCCTGTGGTTTCCAGTGACTGGGGTTCAGAACCATTTCTGCCATCAACCGTGGAAGCAGAGCCTTGCCGACAGCCTTACCCCTCTGTCCAATCCACTTTTTGAGAGCATTTCTGTCCCCCAAGTGCGAACAGACACCCCCGCTGTCCCATCCACAACGTGACCGAGGGCAGCAACGCTGGAGAAGGAAAAGTCGCATGCATGTGAGGTAACGGGAAATGGAAACGCAGGGAGCTTCCACAGAGCTCAATGTTGCCCGCAATGACTGGCAGCCGCCGCTCTCCAGGGTTTCAGGCAGGGGACGTTTCCCAGCCCTGCCTGGAGACGCTGCCAAGGACCTTCTGCATGCAAAGCAGGTGTCCTGTCACTGAGACGCAGCCCTTCTCCAATACAGGCAGAGAGAGAAGGTGGAGATAATGCCCCTGGGTCAGGATAAGGATTTCTGTCCCGGATCATGGGCTGTCAAACAGCAGCCCCACTGGGTTTGCCCATAGTCAGCTGTTGTGTTATTTCGCCTTTCCCCTCCTTCCCCAACTCTTTCTGTTATAAGCTCTTCTGGGAAAGGACTTTCCCTCCATTTGCACTGCTGGGCGCATTGTCATGCATGCAACGATGGTGCTATTAAAATGAGAATGCATGACGAAAATAAGAATGCAGGGTGAAACTGCAAAATGCAACGATTTAAGAACAGGGAATCGGCCGCCAGCAGGCAAAATGGGCCTGCCAAGGGCAGTTTTCTCCAGCTCCCGATTGTCTGACCCACATTCAGGCAAAGTACAGGTGAAAGTTTCCCCGTTGCAAGGAAGACATAAACATTTTAAAGCTGTCAAACGCGTCTTCCCCTTACGTGCTCATTCATTTGGAAGATTCGCGAAGGGCTTAATGAAAGAGATCGCTAATGGAGTGCAAAAGGAACTGTAGACAAAAGAGGAGCTAAAATCAGCAAGACCATAAAAAAACACAAATTTATGTACATGCATTGCAGGGGGTTGGACTTGATGACCCTTTGGGTCCCTTTCAAAATCTATAATTCTATGAAACTATTGTGACTGAAACACAGATAAAAATCAGAAAAGCTTTGAATGTAAGGATAGGAAACTAAATGATGCCCCTGGGTGGGCTCTTAGATTGTGTCTCTCTTTTTTGATTCTGTGCACGAGACGCCCATTCTGTACACGAATCGGAGACGGGAAATTTTGCTTCCATCAGGGGCTACATTCCCTTGGGTGTCATCTGTCAGGGGCTGCTGCTCAGGACAGACTCTCTGGCTACATTTGCACCACGAATGTTAAAGCACTATGATTCCACTCTAAACAACCGCAGCTTCCCCCCAAATAATTATGGGACCTGTACAGTGGTACCTTGGATCTCAAACTTAATCCGTTCCAGATGTCTGTTCCAAAACCAAAGCATTCCAAAACCAAGGCGCGCTTTCCCATAGAAAGTAATGCAAAATGGATTAATCCGTTCCAGACTTTTAAAAACAACCCCTAAAACAGCAATTTAACATGGATTTTACTATCTAACAAAACCATTGATCCATTAAATGGAAGCAATAAACAATGTGCTGCAGTCACACAATCAATCAATCAATCAATCTGTAGCTGAACTGGGTTCCACACAGTCGCAGAAACAAAACAAAAAAGAGCTGCAAAAACAAAAATGCAAAATAAATAGCAAAAACAGACAGACCTCAGCGTAACACTCAAAACGGAAGTGTGGCACTCAAATCGGAAGCGTAACACTCAAAACGGAGCACGTTCGGCTTCCGAAAAACGTTCGCAAACCAGAACACTTACTGGCCTAATGTGATGTGATCTGCTTCCTCCAAACAAAATATCCTAGAGGCTGCATTCTGGATAAATCAGAAAGAATTTCCTGGCTGTGCCTCCAAGGCCAGCCGCGTGTTTGGTGATGGTCCACAACGCTGTCACCTAGACGGGGCAAACTTTAACTCGGAGCCTGATCTCTCACGAGGGACAAGGAAGGAGCCTGCTAAGCTCCACTCTTTTTTATTTATTTTGCAAAACCCACATACCTCTGGATTGTAGTATGATCTCCAGAGGTTTACAAGAAATATTAAAGCAAAACTTCCAAACCCTCCTGGTTCCCCTCTCTCGTTTCCCCCACATCTAATTTTAGATTGTAAGCAGCTAGGCAGAGGGAACAGGTCCCCTTTGCACTGCAAATGCTCAGGGCCCCATAAAAAAACCCTAAGCAAATTCAGTTTTATGCTTGCTGTCCCCAACACCCCTTCCTTCATCCCATTTCTTCCACACTGGCTGAGTGACTGGGGGGGTGGGGGTGGGGTGGGGGGGAGAACTGAAAAATCAGGCTCCATTTTACTTGTCAAATTAGGGCCAATTTAAACAATTGGTCTCCCTCCAGATGTTTTAATAAACCACTGATTGATTAATCAACATGACCTTAATATTTTTCCCTGGCTAAGCCCCGGGAAGATCTTTGCTGGCGGCATTAAAAACTGCTGCTAATTGCGCTAATGCGATTGATTAGGAAATTGGCCCCAGGTCAAAGATGGTAATTAGTACAGGGGAAATCGCTGGCCAACAGCCTCTTTTGCGGATGGGGGGTTGTTGGGGGGGGGGAGAGAGAAGAGAGAGAGAATAATTTGCCCGTCAGGCAAGGTGCTGAAAGTCAGGATTCCTGGGTTCTAGTTGCTTCTGCCCAGAGGCGAAATTTGCAAGTGGTTAAGAGTTTTATGGGTTGTTATTTGAGGACGGGGGAAATTCAGGCTTCCGGGACCTGTGTTCTTTTCCTTCTTCTCAAACTCCAAGGTCCCCTCAGAACCAGCACAATTATAAGGCACTCACCCCAGGCAGTCGAATTGAAGGCATGTCTGCACCATAGATTTTAAGTACTGTTCTACCATGGCTGCCGGCGAAGAATTCTGGGAACTGTAGTTTCTTAATGGTTCCCTCCCAGAGCTAAAATTCCCAGAATTCCCTGGGGGAAAGGCTCAATCCTTAAATCATTCTGGGAACTGGGAGAGGGCCAGCGGGGTCTGCTAGCAACTCTCAGCACCCTTCGCAAACTACAGCTCCGAGACCGCTTTGAGGGGAAGCCACGGCTGTTTAATGTGGAATCATAGCTTGTTAAATGTATGGCCTGGCTGAAATTCATTACGTAACTTGCGGTTCTGGCATTTTCACTCCCAGGATAAGGTGCTTGGGCAGATTTTCTACCTCGCGTGTCAAAGTAACTCGGCCAGCCTTAATTACTTTGCAATTTGAGTAGGGGAAGCAGAAAATGGGACGGACCATTTTCTGCACACCCTCCTAAACCGGGATGCACGTCTTCCTGTGAGATCTGAGTGCGAAATCATGGCACCCTAAATGGCAGCCATGCTCTCGCATGAGAAAATGGGATGTTCTGTGTTTTTTCCTGGGAGACTTGCGGGGTGTTTTCTGCTCCACCCTAGGCAGCAAAATGTATTGGGTTGTCACCCACGAATCACAGCCAAGTGAAGTACAAAATAATTGGGGGGGGGGCGGGAGCGGAAGGTGAAGGACCAAGCACAAAATGGCTGACTCAGGGAGCAGGAGTCAGGAGTCAAACCCATTACCCTTCCTCCCTAGCCCCTCATAAGTCTAAACACTTGGATGTCCTATAGCCAGGATGGATCTTCACCCAAGTGACGAAGATCAGAGATCCTTGCAGAAAATTAGAAAACCTGCCAGCAGAGTTGCATCAAAGAACCAATTTATATTTATGTTTTGCAGGTGAGAAAGAAAGGGGGCTGCAAGATTCAGTTTTATGAAATGGGAAAGTTCTGCAAATACTGGTAAGCATGAAATCCCATTTTACAGCTGGGGAACCCTGAGGCTCAGAGAGAGACGATCCTCCCAAGGACCGGGCAAACAGGAGATTTGCACTTTCCTGAAACCTTGGAGAGTTGCTGTGTAGAGAATACTGAGCTAGAGGTCTGACTCTGTATAAGGCACCTTGTTATGTTCCTATGATATTGTAGCAGCCGGCAGTACCTTGGGAATAGGAAGCTGCAGTTTTTGTTAAGCGCCTTCTTTAAAAACAGATTTCCCACTCCACCTGTCCCCCCCTCGCCAGATCTGATTAATTAATTAAATCAGATTAATTACTTTTTGCTTGGTGGAAATGCCCAAGTTAAACTGTTTGGTCAACTCCAAGAGAAGCTTGTGGAGGAGGAAGTTGTAAAACAGAATGCAACCCAAGAGGTATCAGTCAAATATCAGAGACAGACTGGTCAGTGCAATAGGTTTAAGATACAGGGATGATCTGGGGATCTGGAGGTCTTAACCCCTCTTTTGCAAGCCGAGTTGCACCCAAATTTCCAGAAAAAAGGAACCTGCAACAGTTATGTTAGAATTATAGAACCGTACTGTTGGAAGGTACCTGAGGGTCATCTAGTCCAACCCCCTGCAATGCAATGTTGGGCTCTAACTCCCAGCCGTGCTGGCTGGTGCTGGTGGAGTTCTAGTCCAGCAACATCTATTGGGGGGGTGGAGAGACACAGGTTCCCCAAGCAAGGCGTGAAGGCAACAGCTCTCCCCTGTGGATTCATCTCCAACACCTAATATTCAGAGATATGCTATTCCCAAGGCTGGAGGCTCCATGGAGCTATCTCAGAGTGGCCAATAGACATTCCCTCTTTAAAAAAAAATGGCCTAAACCTTTAAAAAGGACATCTAAGGTAGCAGTCCTTTCCCTCTTAAAAGAATTACAGTGGTGCCTCGCTAGACGAATTTAATTCGTTCCACGGGTCTTTTCTTATAACGAAAAATTCGTCTAGCGAATCCCATAGGAATGCATTGAATTTTTTTTTTAAAAAAATTTGCCCATAGGAACACATTAATTGAATTTCAATGCATTCCTATGGAAAACTGTGATTCGCTAGACGAATTTTTCATAAAACGAATTCGTCTAGCGAGGCAACCTCCGCTCGAAAAATCCTTTCATTAAGCGGAAATTTCGTTAAGCAGGGCATTCATTAAGCGAGGCACACTGTAGCCTAAACCTTTAAAAATAAAAATTGCATGTAAGGTAGCGGTCATCACCCACATCTTGAAGCAGTGAGTTCCACAAGTTAATTGTGGATTGTTGTGTGACCAATACTTCCTTCTGCCCACCCTGAACTGACTGCCTGTCAATTTAATTGGATGAAAGCTGCCCCCCCCCACTCCCAGCTACTAGTATTACCCTATCCACAGTTCAGGGCCCAAACATCAATTTCCACACTGCTTTCCACATACTATGCTACTAGTCCTCATTGTAAAAAGCTAACTCATGCAGCACACTCTGTCCATAAATTAAGCACTTGGGCATCCTAATTCTCTGTTCTGACCCCCCTTTGGCCCTCCAACACCACTCTATTTTTAAACCCTCTTCTAGGACACAGCTGCAGCCGAACAATAGGGGGAAAGCCCTTCCATAGTTTTATAAAGTTCTTGGTGCTCATTTTTCCTAGCTGATCATTAACAGAATTCACTCTGCAGAGATTTTGGCTCCTCTTGCAAACAGGGTGGCTAGGAGTGGGGTACAGAGTTCGGCCCAACAGCAAAATGCCCCTTTCTCAGTGCTGGAATTTGCTTTTTGAGGGGGGGGAGGGAGAGGCAAAGGGGGTGCAGGGAGAGGGGGGGGAAATGGACAGCACCTCGCCCAGCCTCCCCAAACAATAGGCAGATGTTTATCCCTATTTCACGGAACACTCGTTATTTGGCTGATAATTACCCCGCGGGTAATGATAGTAATCAGAAATTGCTGCAAGCCTGTATTCTTCCAAGGCAGTTAATTTATTTAATTACACACTTTGAAGCTGCATTATTTAAATGGTGATTTATTGCATGGCTAATCAATGCTATTTTATCTGGGCAAGCGCCTTTGTGCGGTGCGCGCGTGAGCGCATGGGTGTGTTGGAATGAAACGGCGCCCTGGCCTTTTCCGCGAGGAATTAGGGATGCAGGGAGAGGAGGAGGAGGAGGAGGAGGAGGAGGAGGAGGAGGAGGAGGAGGAGGAGGAGGAAATGGACAGGCTCTGGGGGAGCCGAGATTTAAGCGTGTCATGGGAAGGGGGCGCCGGTCTTGCGAGAGACTGGCAGGAGGGGACGAACTGCAACTCAGCCGCAAAGCATGAGAAGTCCCCAGGTTCAATTTCCAGGTAAAAGGATCTCAGGTAGCAGGTGATGGAAAAGACCTTCCTCAGTGGTCCCAGAGAGTCACTGCCACTCAAAGTAGACTGTACTATATGGTTGCCATATTCCATAAAGTGAAAATCTGGACCCAAAAGTTGTTGAGCGCTGGCACTACAGTATTGAGATAAATTCAACAGTACAAACAAGTTTTGATGGATGCAATAATGGAATACTGAATGGTATAGTTTTTTTGTAAAATATGCAGGGATTTATGATTTGTAAAATGAACCATGGGAAGAGGAGTCACTGATATCTTATGGATGTAAAATAAGTATTTTAAATTGTAAAACAGAAAACTTAATTTAAAAAATGTACACACACACACACACACACACACACACACAAACTGCTTTTTTTCTGGGGGGATGCATACCCCTAAACATTTTGTGAATCTAAGTTGGGCCTCATTGAGGGGCAGTATTTCAATATGGGTAGGAAAATGAGAGTACCCTTAAACATTTTTTTTTAGAAAAAAAGCACTGTGTGTGTGTGTGTGTGTGTACACACACACACACACACACAAGTTGTTGAGCTTTGTTGTTGTTTGCCAAAGTTGTTGCTGAAGCTTTGAGCAATTTTTAAGGCGATTCGCCAAAATCTACACTTCTGGCATGGGTTTGCCGTAAACCCGAATTTCCCCTGACGTTTCAGCGAATTCCACCCAGGATGCTGTTTATGAGGGCCAAAACCCGGCTATGTCTGGGAAATTCTGGACGTATGGCAGCCCTCGATGCCTTTTGCCCTGGTAGCGGGCAACTTCTTAGGATCTAAACAAGGGGGAGTCCTCAACCTTTGGCTCCAGCTTCCTTCCAGGGGCAGCGATGGTCTTTGGAGGTCATTGCCACTCTCACAGCTTAAAAAAAAACCCCACCAAGTTGCTGTCCCTCATGGCCCACGGACAATTCCACACGCATTTGCCACCCACCTTTGCCAGGCGGGGAAGGCCCTTCTGCCCGCAGGCTCCAGGGCGGGTCTCCGTGGTTGGCAAAGTCGCGCATCTTGAGGTAACTGATGGTGAGCCGGACGATGGAGGCCTTGTCCAGCTGGCTGGTGATGGCTCCGGGCAGAGGCAGCATCTTGGCCAGTTCGTAGAACTCGAAGTTCTCCTTGCCCCGGCGGGAGCGTGCAGCGTTCCGGGACTTCTCCTTGCGCAGGGCCTGGAGGCTGCGGGAAAACCACCACCATCATTATTTTTATTTATTTAATTTATCTACCACCCCCTTCACCCGAAGATCACAGGGTGGATTCCGGTACAAAAACACAAAATATGGATCATAACAGCCACAAGAATAACCACCAGCCTCCTGAGCAGGACTAAGATACGGCCCTGCCCTGACCAAACGCCAACCATTTCTTCCCCCAGCCCCCACTTTTCCTCAGAGGTTCCTGTTCAAAATACTAAGAGAACGATGGTGGTTATATTGTATGAAATGTCTCAGAGGAGACACCTGCACCAGGGTGGATAAAAATCCACTTTTAAAAAAAACAACCACAGATTTTTTAAAATTTAAATTGGATTTTTAAAATAAAATGCTTTTGGAGGGAAAATCTTTCGAAAGATAGTTTTCTATTTAAGTTACATTATAGTCCCAAGGCTATTCATCAGGAAATAAGGATTTGTTTTAAGGTTTTTGGGTTGTTGTTTTTTCAATTGTTTAACCACATCGGTTAACAAACATGGATACATATGCTATAAAGTTATTGTTTTAGTTAAATGAATTGTTTAAATGGTTATTAAGGAAATGATTGCTCCCTGGAAGGACAGATCGTGAAGCTGAGGCTCCAATACTTTGGCCACCTCATGAGAAGAGAAGAATCCCTGGAAAAGACCTTGATGTTGGGAAAGATGGAGGGCACTAGGAGAAGGGGACGAGAGAGGACGAGATGGTTGGACAGTGTTCTCGAAGCTACGAACATGAGTTTGACCAAACTGCGGGAGGCAGTGGAAGACAGGAGTGCCTGGCGTGCTATGGTCCATGGGGTCACGAAGAGACGGACACGACTAAACGACTAAACAACAACAACAAGGAAATGATTATTTTTCTCCTTCCAGTAAAGTACAGCAGAAAAGTTTTCCAAATATAAACAGTTAACTTATTAAACCTCACAATAATTTCATAATTATTGTGGGCCTAGGACCCTCGTACCTATGGGACCACCTCTCCTGGTATGCCCCGCGGAGGACCTTAACGTCCATAAATAACAACACTTTGGAGGTCCCGAGTCTCAAGCAGATTAGATTGGTTTCAACTAGGGCCAGGGCCTTTTCAGCACTGGCCCCAACGTGGTGGAACGCTCTGTCACAAGAGACTAGGGCCCTGAGGGATTTGACATGGGATTTGGTATATCAATTTTCCCTTGGCTTTTTTGCTGGCCCATGTATGACCAGCATGGATAGCTGACAGGTGAATATCTGATGTTTCCTCCCTTTAGGGTCTTGATTTATGGGCTACTACTAAAGTGTATTTTAAGCCGTATTTTAATTAATTGTTTGTTTGTTGTTGTTGTTGTTTTTCTATTACGTTTTATTGTAATTCATATTTGGTGTTAGCCGCCCTGGCTGGGGAGGGCGGGGTATAAATAAAATGTTGTTGTTGTTGTTGTTGTCAATGTATTTCTAATAGTATAACCAAATCAGTAAATTTTGATATAACTGTAAAAACTACTCTGAACTTTTATTATTCCAAAAATGAAACCTTCATCTGGATGTAAATATTAAGATTAAACCAGCAAGAATGAGTATTTCTGTAAAAAAAAATGATTTAAATCAAGTCTTACTGACAAGTGATTTAAATCGATTTGATTTAAATCAAATCCACCTTGACCTGCACCATACATTTGAAGCATTTTGGTGCCTCTTTAAACAATCATGGCTTCCCCCAAAGGATTCTGGGAAGTGTAGCTTGACAAGAGTGCTGAGAGTTGTTAGGGGACGCCTGTATTCTCCTCAGAGAGTGACAATTCCCAGAGTTCCCTGGGAGGAGGGATGGGTTGTAAAACCACTCTGGGAATGTTAGTTCTGTGAGGGAAATAGGGGGTCCCCGAACAACTCTCAACACCCTCAACAAACTACAGCTCCCAGGATTCTTTGGGGGAAGCCAAGCCTGCGCTTTAAATGCATGGTGTAGGTTTGGCCTGTCACACGCAGTCAAGCCATGTGTCCATAATCCTCATTGCTTGACATGAGACTGCTGTGTTTGGCTCTTGCCAGACATTTTTTTAGAACTAGGGAGCACCACAAAATGAACAGAAAGAACTGAGGGCTTGCAGGGTTTGATGGGAGTTGTAGTCCAGGACGCCTGGGCGGCAAAGACTGCTCTCGAAGTTCTGGGTGGCTCACGTGGGTGGGTATTTGCCCCAGTTAACCCTCCAAGCAGGGCTGTCAATCATATGTGGCGCCAGGGTGCAAAGATCCGCCTGGCGCCCCCCCCAAAGGTTGCCCAGTCCCAGGCGTGCAGGAGGGCGGAGCCAGCTGGCCGGCCACCTCAGCATCTCGCTGGCTCGGTCGCCCCCGAACTGGTGGCGCTCTGACAGACAGACAGGCTCTTCCCCAGACTCAACTCTTGGGCCCCGGACTCTCAACCTGGTGCCCCTGAGAGCCCAGCACCCAGGTGCCCTGCACCCCTAGCACCTATGGGTAAAACGGCCCTGCCTCCAAGCAACTCTGCAAGGTAGGCTTGAGCTGCGAGAGGGAGCAGCTTCATGACTGAGCAAAGACTTCGACTTAAGATCTCCGCAGTCCATGGCACAGTGGCTATGAAATATTACGCCCAGCAGCCCCAAGAAGGGAGGGATTAAATGGAGGCCTCTTACCAAGGCACTGGCTGGTTCTTCACTAATAAGCCTTGCAGGAAATCCCATTCCACGCTGACGCATTTCACCTCACTGCCGTACAGGGCTGCCATCTCAACCCCGGAACCATCCGATTTCGGGGAAGCCTCAACGCGTCCTCCGATGGCTGGTTTCCGTTAGGGAGGGCCACAACCTTCTGGAAAAAAAGGAAAATTGAGGTTACCATGGGGGGTCCCCTGCTCTCGCCTTTCTTCTCCCCAGTGTTCAAAATTCCCCAGGAGCCAGGCGAGTTTTGCAACTGGTGCGGGTTCAATGGCGAGATCTCTGGATGCCAGGCTGGCGACTGAAATACCCATCTGTTTGTTAAATTTGTATACTGTCCTGTACCGTACCCACAGGTCTCAGGCCCCAGCCTGTGTATGAAACATTAAAATCCTCCTTGCCCGAGAATTATTAGTCATACCGCTGGCAGGCTGTACACTCGATCTGCTGCTCAGCAAAGAGAGAGGAGGCGCTTGGTTGGTCATGGAAGTTTTGGTGGGTTTTTTGTTTTGTTATTGAAGCCTCCCTCAAAGCATATTTTGAGCAATTAAATCTAAGCACAAGGAAAAACCAACACCAAATTCAGCATCTCTGGAATATGCAGAGCTTTCTACTTCCTCTTGTGAACTCCTGTTTTCCCACTGCAACCACTTGAAGCCAAAACTGTACACAATGCTATGTATATTCTCTCTCTCTCTCTCTCTCTCTCTCTCTCTCTCTCTCTCTCTCTCTCTCTCACACACACACACACACACACACACACACACACACACACCAGCCCGAAAGAGAAGAATTGAGTGTCCAGTGCAAAATCCAGAATCTTTTCAAAATCAGTGCCAAAAAAGAGCACTCAAGTTTCTAGTCCCTATGCCCATTAACGTTAAATTCGATCTGCAAGTCTAAATCAGCAGACTAATCAACAAAAGCTTCTGTCCAGAGGTAAGGGACCATTTAGATGCTGCTGGACAACAACTCCCCTTGCATGGCAGGGGGTTGGACTAGATGACCCCCCCCGGACCCCTTCCAATTCTACAGTTCTATGATCCCATGGTCCCTGAGCGTTGGCCACACTGACTGATGGGAGTTGGAGTCCAACCGCATTGCAGGGCCCCCGCCCCACGCTTGAGCCAATCAAACGGCAAAGTGTGAGAGCGAACGGCAAACACGAAAATGTTTTTGTCTTGTCTGGACAGTCATCCAGAATTGGAAAGAAAAATATCTCCCGACAATGACTGGCAGCACGTTTACTCCAATTATCATTTTTAAAAAGCGCCCTGTCCCATGATTCCAGAAATGGGGTGATTGGTTTCAATATTTCAGCAGTGAATGCACTGGCTAGTCAACTGAAATGCCAGGAATTCTACACATTTCAGAACCTTGCCCTGTGACAATGGGGTGCACTTACTTCTCTGGCAGACCCAACATTGCACCTGCCATACGTGGTTTCGTACATCCCAGCCCTTCTCTGAACAGCATGGATTGCGGTGAAACATGCTGTGATTTGTTTGCTAAAACGCTTTGCAGAAGAAAAACTCTGCCTGCTCATCTGACTTGGCTCCGCATGGCAACAGCCTCTGGGTTCCATGATGTGCTTTCCCCAGCTCCTCAGGGTGGCTATGGGTGAACATCCGCTGCTGCCTTTGTCCAAACTGCCGGGCCACATTCTTGGAAGGGACACCAAAGGTCATCTAGCCCAACCCCCTGCTATTTCGCAGCAGGAAATAGCTGTGAGCCACTCCAGGCTGCAAATCAACTGACCAACTTGGGGCACAATTTTAATGCCAAATTGGGGGACCACTTTTCACATTCCTCCCCAGGAGCCACATGGAAGCAAAAGGGGCCATGAATTTGGTTTTTGCCCTTACATGGTAGGCTAGTTTCTACAGACACTCGCACTCGCCTCTCTGGCTTCCATCGAGACTAAATCAGAGTTCAAATACACAGTACAGCCAGGCAAAAACAGCTGGGGTACGAAACAGGGCCAGTGAAGTGTGGGTCCTAGGGAAGGTTCCAAGGGCCACAGAGAGAAGCCTGGAGGGCCACGCTGCCCAAGGTTCCCTAATCCTGTTTCACAGAATCGGATGGTGGATGACGGATTCAACAAATTCATGGAGCAGGGGGTCTACGGGTGGCGATTAGCCACAATGGTCCAGATGGAACCTGCCCATCCAGAAGCAGTCTACCTCAGCATGCCAGTTGCTGGGAAGCAGCAGTGTGACAATAGAGATCCCTTCATTCCTAGGGTTCTGGGCTTCCCACTGGGGCACCTGTTGACACCTGTGGAATTGCGGGGGGACAACATACTGGACTCCATATAAGTAAGTAAAGTTTTATTTATACCCCGCCCTCCCCGGCCAAGAACGGGCTCAGGGCAGCTAATATCAAATACATTAAAACACAATCAAACAATTGATTAAAATACAGCTTAAAAATTAGAATCAGGATAAAATTAAATGACTGCCCACGAATTACAACCATAGGGGCCGGGAACCTCAAGTATTCATCAGGACCAGCTATCCATGCTGGTCCCACATGAGCTGATAAAAGGGCCAAAGAGGTAACTTACAGGGTCCCATAGAGAGGGGGTCAAACTGGGCCTGGACCGAAGGCCAGGCGGAACAGCTCCATCTTGCAGGCCCTGCGGAAAGATGTCAAGTCCCTCAGGGCCCTGGTCTCCTGTGATAGAGCGTTCCACCAGGCTGGGGCCAAAGCCGAAAAGGCCTTGGCCCTGGTTGAGGCCAGTTTAACCTCCCTGAGCCCGGAACCTCCAAGATATTATTATTTGCGGACCGTAAGGTCCTCCGTGGAGCATACCAGGAGAGGCGGTCCCGTAAGTATGAGGATCCTGGGCCGTATAGGGCTTTAAAGGTTAAAACCAGCATCTTAAACCTGACCCTGTACTCCACCGGGAGCCAGTGCAGCTGGTATAGCACTGGATGAATGTGGTCCCGCGGTGAAGACCCTGTAAGCAGCTTCACAGCCGCATTCTGCACCCGCTGGAGTTTCTGGGTCAGCTTCAAGGGCAGCCCTGCGTAGAGTGAGTTATAATAATTGAGCCTGGAGGTGATCCGTCACATGGATCACTGTGGCCAGATCAGGGCGAGAAAGGGAAGGGACCAGCTGCTTATAACACCACCCCCAGACCCTGTGATCACCATCTGAGGCCCTTCTTCGTGTGCTTCCTCCAGATGAGGACCAGAAGGTGACCACAGGAGAACAGGGACTTTTCTGCAGTGGCTCCCCGTTTGTAGAACGCTCTCACCATGCAGGCTCGCCTGGCACCTTCATTATATACTTTTAGGCGCCAGGCAAAAACTTTCCTCTTCAACCAGGCCTTTAGCTGATTAATATCCTACAGCCTTTAAATGTGTCTGTGGGAAGGGGGGGGGTATTGTTTTGTTTTGGTTTAATTATTTACTTGTGTTTTATCTTGTATTTTTTCTGTGAACTGCCCTGAGATCTTTTGATGAAGGGTGGTATATAAATTTCAACAATAATAATAAACAACCTTTTGTTTGATTGAGGTCCCTTCCAACCAGTGTTAGAAACTGGGATAGAAAAGCTAAGAGGCAGGTGGCTTCTGGGACCTGGGTTGTGGGAGCATAAACAGAAAGTCTAGTCGCCATTTGGGGGGGGGGGTCAGCAACACTTTTTACTTATTATTTCAATAAGCATGAACTAACATGCAATTCACATAAGAGACACATTGTTAATATCGAATTTTGATCAGAAATTGTTAACACATGTTCAATTTGATGTTTACAACAAAAATGCTGGTGGCATACTTCAGTTTTCAAAAGGCTCTACTCTTTTCTGCTAAACTCCTTAACATATTGTCTATCCTTAACGTACACTTCGAGGCTTCCAAGCACATTTCAGTAACCCTTGAGTGTTACTCAAATGGCACCCAGACTTTTTGAGGTGCTCGCAAATGGAGAATCTTTAGGTGGGAATCTCGCAAATGGAGAATCTTTAGGGGGGAAGGGGCACAGAGGGAAGAATGGAAAATGCAGGACTGACAAACTCTCTGAGCAGCAAGAAGCTGAGCTCGAGAGAAGAATCTTGCTAAAAAGCCACTAATTGCAAAAGAAGGAAAAAAAGAAAAAATATATATTAGCATAAACTATGACACAAATTTAGCTCAATTATCGCTGACTCCCTTTGCTGGAGTTATAATTAAAAATCCACAGAGCTGGCAGTAAAAATCCAGAGAGAAGGAGACCTTCCTAAAAATAAAATATAAATAAATCGAGCACATGCACACCACCATATTCTTTGGAGACAATAAAGCAAAGGGGGTACAAGGTTATTTCAGGGTGGGCCCCGGGAGTCCCGAGTCAGCCTTGGCTAAGTCATTAGCTCTCAAGCTCAGTTTTCCCACTGTAAAAAATTATCCAAATATATTAGTGGGGTTCCTCTCCCCCATTGTAGTTTCTGAATTATCTTCAAGGGCAGCCCCATGTGGAGCATAGGGCAGTAGCCAAGCCCAGAGGTAACCAGGGCATGGGACACACAATCCTCCAGGATATCAGGGGTGAAAAAGCGAAGGATTGCCAAGCACTTTGAGTAACAAAAAAGTGGTACTACCAACACGAGAAGTCACCTCTTTTTTCCAATTTCCCTTGCAAGCTTCTACCTGTATGGCTGGGCAAAAGTGAACAAAAGATCCGGGCAGTCCAAAGTAATAATATATCGCAGGGGTCAGGATCCTGCACTCTGCAAATGCCACCATGGCCAACCTTCAGGAATTACAGGAACTGGAGTCTGGCCTCATACTTTCATCTGGAGGGCCTCATACTTTTGGTACTGCCTCTGGGCATGCACAAAGGACCTTACCCTCACCGCTTGGCAACTGCCACCTGCCCTACTCCCCCTTACATATCAGGCAGAGACCTCTGTCCCAGCCAGACAACGAAGGGATCACAGAGACCTCCGCCCAGCATGTATTCTTTTAAAAATGAAATTCTGCTTTTGTCAACCTGGCACCCTACAGATGCAGTGTTAGAAATGAGCCGGGCACATTTTGAGACCGGTGAGGATCAAACTGCGATCTCTGGATGCCAGCTTGGCGACTGACATCTCCATCTGGCTGGCCCCTCCAGCTTTCTTAAGCAGTTAAGCAGAAAGAGCTTATTTGTTGCATTTACATTATATTCCATCCATTTCTCCAAGAAGTATCCACCCCACCCCTCTCAGATAATCCCAACAACGACCCTTTAAGGAAGGTTAATAGGTCTAAGGTCACCCAGTAAACTTCATGGCTGGGTGGGGATTTCAACCCTGATCTCCCAGCTCCTAGTCCGACACCCTAACCCAGGCACCCCCAAACTTCGGCCCTCCAGATGTTTTGGACTACAATTCCCATCTTCCCCGACCACTGGGCCTGTTAGCTAGGGATCATGGGAGTAGTAGGCCAAAACATCTGTTTGGGGATGCCTGCTCTAACCCATGGATAGGCAAACTAAGGCCCGCGGGCTGGATCCAGCCCAATCGCCTTCTAAATCTGGCTCATGGACGGTCCGGGAATCAGCGTGTTTTTACATGAGTAGAATGTGTCCTTTTATTTAAAATGCATCTCTGGGTTATTTGTGGGGCCTGCCTGGTGTTTTTATATGAGTACCATGTTTCTCCGAAAATAAGACACTGTCTTATATTTATTTTTCCTCAACAAAAAAAAAGCACTATGGCTTATTTTCAGGGGATGTCTCATTTTTCCCCTCCTCCTCCTCCTGCCGCGGCCGGCATGTCTTATTTTCGGGGTATTCCTTGAATGCTTTTTACATGCGTAGAATGTGTGCTTTTATTTAAAATGCATCTCTGGGTTATTTGTGGACCATAGGAATTTGTTCATTTTTTTTTCTTCCAAAATATAGTCTGGCCCCCCATAAGGTCTGAGGGACAGTGGACCTGCCCCCTGCTGAAAAAGTTTGCTGACCCCTGCTAACCACACTGTCTTCCTAGAGTCCTTCTGCTATGGGGCAGCTCTATAAACCAAGGAGGTAATTAAATATGGGGGAAGCGAAGTGTCACTGAGAGAAGGATCTGAAATATTTTCCTGAAAGCTTGAATTTGTTTTATTCTGGATAGTTTCGTTTGATGTTTTAATGTGCTGTAACCCGGTTTGAGATGTCTTATTTAAAATACCTGTACAAAGCGGTATAGAAATGAAAAGAAGAAGGAGGAGGAGGAGGAGGAGGAGGAGGAGAAGAAGAAGAAGAAGAAGAAGAAGAAGAAGAAGAAGAAGAAGAAGAAGAAGAAGAAGAAGAAGAAGAAGAAGAAATAATTCTATAGTTTTTGTTTTGTTTTTTAAAAAAAGTGCCCAGACATTCCGTTTTGGGACCGTAACCTAGGTCTAAGGTACCATTTGGCAGTCAGCTTAAATATTTGAGTTTCTAACACTGCCTCATCCAGCAGGACTCTACTTAAGTGACTGGCCACACTGGTTAAGAATTGAAACTCCAAGACCACAGGCAGTGTACCATAAGGATTGCCCGGAGGCCCAGCTGTGAGAGTTGCAGTCCAAACAGTCTGCAGGGCGCCAGGTTGCCAAGGCCTGGTTTAAACGGACTGTGCATCCTCATTCTGCTTAACCTCAGCTAACCTCGGTTTCAAAGCGACAACCAAACCAAGAAAAGACTCCCTGGGGCAACACCCAAGCCCCCCTCGGACTGTGTGAAAAAAGCTTCTCACCCTGGGGTGCGATTCGCCAGAGGAGGAGGAGGAGGAAGGTGGCTGCCCAGTTTGGCACGGCTGTGCAGAACAGTCCACCGGGAAAGCTGAAAATAAGTATTATCTGCAGTGGCTGGGAATTCAAGAAAGCAGGAGCAAAAAGTGGCTCCTTTTCAAGCATCAGCATAGAGCCGGCTCTACCAGGCAGACTTGGGGGGGGGGAGGCACACACCCCAAGCCTCTCCTTTCTCCTCCTCCTCCTCCCCGCATCGAATGCGTGAGTGCCCACGCATACCGATCCAGAGGCACGCACAACTGCACCAGCACCCTCTCGCACATACCAATACAAAACCCACACCTCTCGCGCATATAAAATCGAGATCATCAATAGACGCTGTGCCTCGCGCATACCAATGCCCTCACAGAACGCCCAGGCCTGCCGGTTAAACACCTTTGCATGTTGAGGATGGCATGGGGCTCCAGGAGACTTTGGAGTAGAAGGCAGGTTGTTTGGGGAGGGGGCAGGAGAGAGGAGGGAGACACACTCCATCGGGGGCTTGTGCACGCCTGAAACTTTCAGGCCAGGAAGGCCGGGGGGGGGGGGTTGGAAAGGTGCATTTGTTTGGTGCGCCAGCAACAGCCATGACAACAAAAGGGGTGGAAGCGACTAAGTAGGACGAGGGAGAAGACTGGGAGAGATCACCCCACAGAGGGCACCGAGGAAGAGCAGAAGGGGGGCACACAAATGAGTTTCCAAAGGAGAGTTCAGGTAGGTAGGCAGCTTAAAGATTATTGGCAAGGCAGCGCTTCACTGCACCAAAAAGAAAAGAAAAAAACCTGAGAAGAGATAAAGTAGCCAAAAGAGCTAGAAAGAAAGCCTTCTTTGAAACACCGATATGGCATTCGTAGCAGCAAACATTTTAAGCAGCCATAAGACCAGAATTCCCCCCGGTTTATGAGCAACGCCGGGGCTATCGCTAAAGTGAGACAAGCTTTTTGGGGGGTGCAGAGAAGCAAAGCATGATCCCAGGGGTGCACACACACACACCCCATCGTCCCTTGCAAAGCCACAGAGAATGGAGAGTGCAACTTGCGGAACCTGCTCAGTCGGCAGCATCCTCTGTAACACTGAGAGGGATCTGAAAAGCACCCCTCCAAACGCCCAATGAAATGTTTGGAGCCAGACCTCCAGAGAGACTGTCCCGGGCACGGCAGAGAATGTGGGGGGGGGGCGGTGTTAAAACAACACGGGAAATTAAAGAAAGCCCAGGCGGTTTTGAAAACACATGCACGGCTTGAAAAAGACTTGTGGTATAAAGCCAGGATTTGATGGAAAGAAATAAACAAGCGGGCCCTGCAACAAAAAGTTGCAGCGCGGTGTTGCTGTCCAGCCAGTCATGCCTTCTTCCAGGGCACTCTATTGGATCTCTCCTCCCTGTTTCTTTTCAGTCTATTCTGCCCCTCCAAATCAGGGGTCAGTCATGTCGTAACCTGCTGCCTGCCAACTCCCTCTCATGCAAGGATCTGGTGGTGTTTTAATTGCATAAAGACTTTCACTCAGAAATTCAGCATCGGTATATAAGGCAGAAAACGAAAGGGAAATAAAGTGTCCTTTTGCCCAGAAACACATCCCAAGTGGCAGAGAAGACACCCAGCTGTGAAACATGGATTAGGAAACGCTGGATTGCACTTTACCAAAATCATTAATGCCACCCTCTCTGGCAGCAGCAGCAGCAGCAAGGAAGCCAAGCCCCTGAAGGACAAGGATCTCCCATTCATTACAAAGGAACCATTCATTCCACATAGAGCCCCTCAAAGTATTCTGATGCATTTGGCTTCTTCCTGGGGCCACTGTGAACAGGTGCCCCACATTTCAGATGCAGCTTTCATCTCAGACAGCTCAAGGGTGTCAGGGTCTCCCTTCCCGTGCGCTGAAACCGGAGGGGATTTGAAAGCGGGCTGGGAAGGTCTTGGTGTGGTTTCAGGAAGCTTGCCAAACCTGTTTAATTAGCAGGAAGACGTGTGAAAGCAAAGCATCTCTTCAACCACATCCAGCTCTTAGAAGCTGTCCCGCAGACTTGGGTCCCCCTAGCTCAGTACTGCATACACAGACTGGCAGCTGCTCTCCAGGGTTGCAACTAGAAAGAGACCTTTTCCAGTCTCACCTGCCGGGGATTGAACCAGAAACCTTCTCCATGCAAGGCAGGTGCTCTACCGCTGAGCTATGACCCACAGCCTGCCTTCCATCTGGCCCTGAGACAACCTGTGCCGATTCCCCCCCCCACCCCAACAAAAACTGGCAGTGGGCTCGGCGGCACAGAGAACACTTTGCCAGAAACGGCAAACCCTTTCCTTTTAAACCTGGCAAGTAAGAAAGTGGGAGGTTGGGTTGTTGTTTTTTAAGAATACAAACCATTTGCTTTCTGTGGTTTTAATCAAAATTGGGAGGGGGCAGGCAGGGAACAGGGTTGAAGAGAAGGCAAAGTTCTCCTAGCTCCTAAAATAAAAGAGTATATTTTACAAGACAGTTTCCTGCTGGCAACCCAGACTAGAAGGGAAGTGTAGCACACAAAGCTGGACCATCCACCATCAAACACACCGCCCATCACTTACAGCACATCTGAAGGCCTGAAAGAAACATGGGGAGACTCCCCCCTCCTCCCCACCCCACCCTGGGGCACGCAAAAGGTCCCGGGTTCAACCCATGGCTGGAAAAGACTCCTGGCTGAGCCATTGCTGGTCACTGTAGACAACACTGAGTTAAGTGGACCAACAGGCGGCTTCCTACGTTCTTGGCCAGAAGTAATAGTAGCTTGCCAAAAAAGCAGTCCAATATGTGGCTGTTTCACAAGCCCAGTTAAAGGTGTGAAAGCAAGGGAAGGGACACACACCTGAAAATGACAGCCAGAAGGATGAAGGCGACTCTCAGGAGCTCTCTGCTCTAGTTTTAGTTATCCCTGAGCTCTCCAAAGCCCTCAACATCCAGGTTTAGGCAGAAGCTCCACACGAGACGCCCAAGCTGTAAACCTGCATGCAACCGGATTCTGAAGCTCTGCATCCCAAACACCTTTTGACATCTGCGTTCCTTCCACAAAAGCCCAGCTAAACCTGGAGCACCGTTTCCAAAACGTCGCCTTTGGATTTCAGGAACAAATGCACACACTCCGAGGTCTAATCCGAGTTCCCTCGCTTTGCTTCTGCCGTAAGCAAAAAAACCCGCAAAAGCATCCCTTTCCAAAGCTGGAAACTCTGTCGGGACAACACCTCCTTTTGTGAGGATCTAACCAACTCAGCCAAGACCCCTGTCCAGCCTTGAGCTTTGCAATTCTGGCCAGGCTCCTGAAAACCCGTGTAACTAGCCACCAGTGCTGCTGCTGCTGCAACCCTTTTGCAGTGGGGATCAAGGGGCAACGAGACTTTGAGAGATCAGATCAAGAACTCCCCCCCCAGCAGTTGGGTGCTCCTTTGACCCCAGCACTCAAGACCTGCAAACCTGTTTTCTGCAGTCAGCTCTTAGACAGGCAAAGTTGTGGTGAACGGAGGCTGCAACCTCTGAACACATGCAGAGTGCCTTTCCCCTCCGTGCTCACAACACTCAAGACACCTGCAGCTGAGAGGGGGAGGAAGCAGCCAGCAAAGCTGGGAAGGGGGAGCTTCAGCCCCAGCACCTCTTTCACAGAATCGACCAATTCTTGGCTCAGAGGAGAGAAGGTACCATAGAAAACAGTGGCCATGATTCAGAACCTCAAGGGCCAAATTGGGGGTGGGGGATGCACTTCTTGGTTGATTCAGATTTCATCAGGGTGACTGCCTAGTTGACTGTTCAGCGGTGAGTCGGTTTATTTATTTGCTCATGCCCATCTTTTGCTACTGGTGGAGCAAAAACAAGCAACAATTGTCCGTCCGTCCGTCCCCCGCCCAGAAAAAAAAGCCCTCAAGTTTGGCACAAAGCAAGGCTGGGACCGTGTAGCCCACTCTGGGCAATCAGTACATAGAAGCCACCAGACAAGACACCCACAGTTTGCTATTTGGCACCCCAGAAAGATAAGGGGAGGGGAGCATCCCGGGCCAGAATTTACAGGAAGCAAACTTCTCACTTACCTTTTCACTTTGGCTGGATCCTGTAAAATAGCTCCTGTTAAGTCACTCACTGAACCCACTACCCTGAATTATGGGGTTCAAGCAAGAATTATGGGGGTGGCCTTGCTTCTTCTGAAGTGGGGGGATGACTCACCCCACCCCACCCCCAAGCCTAAATCTTATCAGAAGTTGGACACAGGGAAAGCACCAGATGGGAGAGGAGGATTAGATGGTGGGGAAACCCCACCCTGGGGGAAATGGAAGGAGGATCCCACAGAATCGAGGGCAGGGAGCATCTTTGCCAACAGCAGCACGGGGCGGAGGGACCCAGCAACGCAGCCAGGCAGCAGCCAAGCGCCACAAAGCCTTTGACTTTGCATCCCCAGACAAGCCAAGGAAAGGAGACACCAGACATTCCTTCACTCCAGCTTGACCCATCCATGGGTACCCAACCAATGTCTAATGCAAGTCACATGACCCCAGGAACCTCTCATCAAGCGTCCCCCTCCCTTCAGGAAGACATCCATCCCCACCCTACTAGGAACTTTGAGCTCCTTCCTCCACCACCCCCCATGTAAAAAAGTGGGTGCACCCACTTTCAGGCAGCCTCCAACTAAACCCTCCCCCTCCCTTCCTGCATTGCAGGGGGTTGAGCTGGATGACCCTTTGGGAACCCGTCCCGTTCTAGATTCTCCATCCAGTCGCAACTTCGCACCTCAATCCCACTTTCTTCACAACTGTCTTTCTGCTCCCCACCCCAAACCCCGTCTAGGGGCTCCCCCAAAAGGAGGCTCCAGCCTTAAGAAAACCTTTCCTGTGCCGCCCCTTTCTCCCCCGACTCTTCTCACCCTCCCCCCCTAAAAAAATCCCACAAGCACAACACGGGCCCCCAAACTTTTCCCCTCTTCGTCCCTGAACCCTCACCCTCGGGGGGGTGGGGGGTCCCCAACCGCCTCGCCTCCCGCTCAGGCGCTCTCGGACCTCCCCTCCATCCTCCCCCAAACTTTCCCCGACGACCCCCACTCCAACGCGCCCGGCGCGCACGTGCTCCGCTTCGGGGTCGCCGGGGCTCCCCGCAGCCGACGGCGTCTCACTCACCGGGCGCGCATGATGGCAGCACAAGCAGAAGAAGCGGCAGCGGCGGCGGCGGCCGCCTCCTCCTCCTCCTCCCCGCGCCCGGGACGCCCCCGCCGGGAGCTGCCCGTCCAGCGCGGCCTCGGGGCGGCCCGGCGGGGAGGCTCCGCCATAGAGCGGGCGATCAAGGGGGCGAGGCGCGCACGAGGGAGGGAAGCGAAGGGAAGGGAGGTGGGCCGGCCGGCCGGCAAAGGCGCGTCCCGCCCGGCGAGCCCGGCTGCGCTGCGCTCTCGCTGGAGCGGGTACAGGAGCAGCAGGCGCCGCCGGCGCGGCTGCCTTTCACATGGTGATGAGCGGGCGCGGCGCTGCGCATACTGATGCCGCCTCCGCCCCTCCGCCGACTGGACGGGGGGGCGGGGGAGGAGGAGAAAGGGGAGGTCGGCCCGAGCCGAAGTTGAGCGGCCAGGGCGCTCTGCACGCGCGCAGGGGCTCTCGTCTCCGCGCGCACCCACACGAGCGCACGCCCCAAACACACACAAGCCCGCCTCTCGGTTCTGGAAATGCGCGCAGAGCGCCGAAGTCACGATTTGAAGCGGGCGGGCAAGGAAGATGGATAACCGCCTTTTGTTCTTGAAGGGAATAGGTTATTGTTGTGTGAATATACGGTATACGAGCAGGAGTTGATCAATCGGCAGCTGATGGAGAATGGGAAAGGGTTTTAATAATAATAATAATAATAATAATAATAATAATAATAATAATAATAATAATAGTCATTGTAATATAAGGAATGAAATGGGGGTCAGAAATAAAAATGTAATAGGGGGAAAGCAGGGACGCGTCTAGGAAGAAAAGCTGGAAGTCAACTTTTGTATTAAATGTATTAAATTTGATGTGATTTGGCATTGATGTTGTCCAAAATTGGGAAAACTAATAAATATTATTTGGCAAAGAAGAAGAAGAAGCGCGTACAGACCAAAGCCAGAAAGCGTCCATGCATTGAAAGAGCAGCAACCATAGAATCAGAATTGTAGAGTAGGGAGGGACCCCCAAGGGCCATCTAGTCCAACCCCATGCATTGTAGGGATGTAGAAGCAACACCTACAGATGTTTAATCATTCTTTACTTTTATACAAAGCCAGTTGATGGAATTGCCTCTGAGCATACCAAGTGTTGGCACTCAAAGACATGAATTTAACATGGGCTTCTGCTGGATCACGGAGCTCACCTTTCAGGCTAGTTACATTTTATTTGCCAAATATTCCTCTAACTTGCGCTCTTGAATGAATCATTATTCACTATAAAGGTTTGTTCCTTAAGGTAAGGAAGCTCAGCATCTCCTGTCGGAGTTTTTCATTTATTTATTCTAATTCTTATTCTTGTTTTTATGAGTTCCACATATTAACAACCCTCTTTAGGGAAGCTTTTAATGTTTGATTGATTTCTGTATTTTAATATTTTGTTGGAAGCCGCCCAGAGTGGCTGGGGGAACCCAGCCAGATGGGCGGGGTATAAATAATAAATTTATTATTATTATTACTACTATTATTATTATAGCTTACAATTCCTGTTTCTTTTTCCTAAGGAAAGTTAGTATACAAAATAAACACGACGACAGAGTTTGGCCTGGATTGTCTTGGGACCAGGCAATTTGTTCCAGCTACCTTATCTACCTGAATCCTGAGGTCATTTTAGAGGGCCCATTTTCAGTTCCCCAAATGAGGAGTACCAGAGGAGTGAAAAGCCTTTTTGGTGGTGGCACCCTCTCTCTCCAGAAAAACCCGCTTGGCAACTACTACAAAGTATTTTCAACACCAGATCTTTCAAACTTGCTTCAGCTTTTTAAATCTATACAAATTCTTAGGTTTAGCTTAAAAAACCCAACCTTGTCTTTTGACATACCGAGCAATACTTTTTTCTGCAATGTGTCAAGAACAGCACTGAATTGCTGACTAATGGCATCAAGTATTTGACAATGGAAAGCATGTAAGATTTCAATTTTAATTCAATTGAAACACATTTTGATTGACCAGTGCTCCCAACTTTAATACCAGTTCCACATTTTGAGAGTCAGTGTCGCATTCGGTATTACCTTTCAGCATCTTGCAATATCTGAATGGGAAGTTCCCGACACTTGCAAACATTCCATTCCATCTTAAGCTCATTTTCCTCCACAGATGGAGATTCCCAGCCTTATTCCCCTCTGTCCTCCAGCCCTCGATTTAAATCAATGGTTCCAAACTCTTTTGGGGGGCCATCGCCCTCTTGGTCCCATAAACACCCCCCCCCAATTCCCCCTACCCTGTAAAAAGCATTATTCCAAATAGCTGCTTGCACAGCCCTCTAAAAAAGATAACACCACAAAATTCAAAGCAGTGACAATTAATTCCACATTTCATTCAAACTCCAATTAAAACTGTTTAGTTGCCGAAATTAACTGGGAAAATTCGGAACCAGCAGAACCAGACTTTCCTGGAAGATTGGAGGAAATTTATGATACATTTGAAAGACAATTGTAATCTATTGACATTTCTTGTAGGGTTGCAATAAGTTTTGTAAGGAGAACTATATGAACTATGGTGAAAAAGGACTAAGAAGGAGTTTATTTAGGATTTGGATTTTATAGCAATAACTATTAAAATAAAATGCAAAATCAGAAAGAAAGTTAGAAAACCATTAGTCGAGGTTGACAGAAGACCTAGGCTGTGATAGCCAAAGGTTTGTTATATTGTAAAAAATGGGATGTCATGTTTGGAAAACGTGCAAAAACCAATAAAAATAGTCAAATTAATTCAACAAAACTGACAAGCTTGCCCCAGGGATACAAGTTTCTGCAAAATCTGATAGTCTTTTACATCTCCATCGCCCTCGCCTCTTATCACCCACCCTGGCTTATCCTACCAACCCCCAGGGGGCGCTGCTGCCCACTATGGGAACCAATGATTTGAATGGTGAGATTGGAAGAGGCGGGTCCAACATCAGCCACCTAAGGCTGGTGGGCTTCCAGCTGCTGGACTACAACGCCCATCAACTGTGCTGGCTGGGGCTGATGGGAGTCCAAAAAAGGGAAAAGGCTAGGGGGCACCAGGTTGAGGAAGGCTCGCCTAAAATGAATGGCCTCTCCCCAGCCCAAATCCACCAATACTGCCAGACCCAGTGTGGTGTAGTGGTTAGAGCAGTGTTCCCCAGCTGTTTTTGGACTACAAATCCCATCATCCGTGCTAGTTTGGGAGGGGGCTGTGGGAGACTCAAGTCTGAGGAAACCCTGGGTTAATGTGTTGGGCTAGGACTTGGGAGACCAGGGTTCAAATCCCCACTCGGCCCTGAAGCTCACTGGATAACCTTGGACCAGTCACTGCCTCTCAGCCCAACCTACCTCACAGGGTTGTTGTGAAGAGGAACCACGTGTGCCACCTTGAGCTCCTCAATGAAAAAGGTGGGATATAAATGCAATAAATAAATATAGTAAGACATGGACACAAGGCGTGGCACCCACTTTGGGGTGGTCTCGGGCCCCTTCTTCCTCCACAAGCAGCTCACCAAGAAACCTTGGCTAGATCCAGTCACATCAAAGAAGCGTTTCAGGAAAGCGCGTTGCAAACTTTGTATGAGAAATTGCGCTGGCAAAAAAGGAACTCCACAGCGCCCTCTGGTGTCGCAGTGTTATATTGCATATACAACACATATAAAACGCTTTTTCTTTACCAATCCAGCAGAGTCCCTAGTTGCTGACCAGGCGTTTGCGGTGCTGCAGAATGTTCTGCCCTCTAAGAAGCCCACCCACCCTCCTGATCGCCGGGCGCCGCCCCTTTCTGGAGCCTGTGGAAATCCTGCAACTTTCAAAGGTCCCTCTGGCCTCCCTCCCCCTTGCAGGAGGAGAAAAGATGAAATCCACGACAGAAGGGGGGGGGCGGAACATGGCAAGCTTTTGTCTGCACAGCAGTAATTGGCCCTGACAGATGCAAATAAAAACACATCTCCCCCAGCAAACGTGATTGGCAGCAAACACCTGATTAATGCAGAGAGATTAGGAGATAATGGACATCTGTCAGCCGTAATGACCAAGGACGGCCTGCCATGTCACCCTGTGCTTGATTGACAGGCCGTTGCATGTGGGGTGGGGGTGGGAGAAGGGAGAAGCAGGAACCACGTGGGCAAGGGGGGCGCCCCACATGCGGTGGTTCAATGAGGGCAGTACATGCTGCTAGTCCTTGCGATGCTTTTTGGCACCCAAACCCTATCTGGAAAATTCTCTCCGCCCAATTTTTCTGACAACTCATCCCTCCGAAATCAACTTGTCAGATACGCTGTTGTCATTTTCTAGTTGTGCGGAGAGAGTGTGTGTGTGGGGGGGAATCTACATCCACCTTTATCGTGGCGCTATGTGTCCTGGAATGAACAACGCAGGCATTTTTTTAAAAAAAAATCTCCGTTCCTTTTTTTCATCAGCGGATAGAATTTGACAGTCCAAAAGACGTCGGTTACAGGCAGGTCAGTCAAAGGGCCGGAGGAACTTCTGGGTGTGGGAAGTTCATGACAGAACACACACACACACACACACACACAGAGAGAGAGAGAGAGAGAGAGAGAGAGAGAGAGAGAGAGAGAGAGAGAGAGAACGTAGTTTAAACTGCGGAACGCCCTCCCACAAGACGCAGGGATGGCGGCTGTAAAAGAGGATTGGACAAATTTACAGAGACTCATAGAACCATAGATGGCTGAGGCAGCCCAGGGAGTGGCTGGGGCAACCCAGTCAGATGGGCAAGGTACAAATGATGAAATTCTTTTTCTTATCAGAGTTGGAAGGGACCACGAGGGTCATCTAGCTATTAACTACGATGAAGGCTCTGTTTGCCTCCACAGCTGGAGGCAGAAGTGCTTCTGAATAACGGTAAAAATGTGACCATGGGGTGTGGCAGCCATCTTGCTTTTCAGGCCGAGGGAGCCTGCGTTTGTCCACAGACAGACAGCTTTTTCGGGTCATGTGGCCAGCAGGACTAAACCGATTCTGGCTGAATACCAGCAGAAACTGCAGGAGGGGAGAGGGCTCTTGTAGAGGAGGGTCTGGAAACGAAGCCTGATGAGGAATGGTTGGGGGAGTTGGGGAAGTTTAGCCTGGAAAAGAGGAGACCGAGAGGAGATATGAGAGCCATCTTCAAATTATCTCAAGGGCTGCCGCACAGAAGGGGGAGCAAGCTTGTTTTCTCTTGTTCTGGAGGGTAGGACCCGAACCCATGGCTTCAAGCAACAAGAAAGGAAAGTCCAACTAAACATCCGGAATAACTTTCTGGCAGCAAGAGCTGTTTAACTTCCTTGGGAGCTGGTGGGTGCTCCTTCCTTGGAGGTTTTCAAGCAGAGGTTGGATGGCCATCTGTCATGGATGCTTTGGTTAAGATTCCTGCATTGCAGGGGGGTCGGACTGGATGACCCTCAGGGTCTCTTCCATCAATATTTTATGCTATGACTTTCCTTCACCCTTATGTTCTTTAAGAATGTCTGAAAATATTTTTCATGCAACACTCCTTGCTGCATATGTTTTGTGTGTGTGTGTGTTTAAGTGTGTATGCTACAGTGTGTATGCTATATTAGATCAGAGCATTTTTTATTTTTATTTTTGTGAACATCCATGTCACACACTCACACCTGTAAGTTAGTTTTTCTGGGAATCCAGGGCTACACATTGGATTTGTATAGCTATGCATTTAATCATTACTGTTTTGAATGTTACTGTTTTGAATTTTACTGTGCTCTCTTCCGTAGTGGATCGCGAAAAGCATTATTCTGAGTAATGCTTTTTACAGGATAGGGGGGCACTGGAGAGGAGTTTATGGAACCAAGCGGGCCTGAAAAAAGTTCAGGGACCACTAGGTTTGCACATTCCTTTGCCAGGAGTGATGCGGAAAGCAACAAGCCCTGTTCTACCTCGTTATGTTAAGAGAGTCTTGCATCCGATGTGTCGGAAGCCGCTCTGAGCAATGCAAATGTATCGGAAGAGCAGGATGTAATTCTTCTGGGACTGACAGTCAAGAACTTCACATTGGAGACTCCGACAGAAGCACCTTCCTTACGACAGCATGGTGCCCCTGGGCTTTTGCGGGCTGGGAGGCAGAAATTTAGCTTGTGGGTGTCCAGTGTCCCTGCAACTCCTGGACTCCCCATTTCTATTCCACTTACACAGGCTGCTGCAGGGCCTTCTTGGTGGTAGCTGCTCCCAGGCAACTTTGGAACACCCTACCCAGAGAAGCCAGATTGGCTCCCTCCTCCCTTCAGCAGCAGGTGAAGGCTCTTTTATTTTGACAGGCCTTTGGAAACTGACTGGTTTTGGGTTTGTTTTTGTTTTTTAAAGGACTTTTAATAATGTTGCGCTGTTTTTATTATCTGTATTTTAATAGATTTGCTTCTTTATATATAGTTTCAATTCTGTAAGCGTCTAATTACCTTTTAACGATAGTTGTTTGCATGTTTTTAGCCAGTTTCCCTATTTTTGCAAATTAGGTTCACTACTAAACATTCATTTGAATGCGCTCTGTACTGTACTCTAGTATATGCCAATTTATGCACACATTACTTGGCTGGAGAATCACATTGTTAGTTGCGATTCCTGCATTGCAGGGGGCTGGACTAGATGACCCTTGGGGGTCCCTTCCAACTTGACCATTCTACGATTGCGAAATCTGGAGAAGTTCAGATTTCTAAGGCAGGCTGTGTTTCAGTTCCAGTATTGTTTTGGAAAGCACAAATCACGTGAGTTTGCCTGTAAATGCAAACTGAATCAACCTGCTCCCTGGTCCACGGTGGACTGTGATATCTGAATGCTTCTCAGTACTCTGTGAATTGACTCCTTTTGCGATCATTGGGGCTACCCAGAGGAGGCCCTTGAAAGGCCATGAACACGACAAAGCTAGGTCCAGCTGTTTCAGTGGGACTACTCGAGGAAAACTTGGCCAGAGATGACCCGCTATGTTCAAAGCAGTGTGGAAGCTCCACGATGCTGTGGACCTGAAAAGGCCCATTCACTCTCACCACACAGAAAGCTGCCACCCAATTCTGCAACTCTCAAACAACAGATCACTCTCCAACACATCGCCATTGAAAATAGGGGTGTGTCCAGCGCTGTTTTTCTAGAAGATGATGTCCCAGAACTCACCTCCTTCATTCTCTTTGAATGGCAATGGCAACCCACCTGAGAACTGAATTTTGGAGAGTCCCAGCTGGGGGGGGGGGAGTCCTAAGGATACCCTATTCCATACCCTCCAACATTTCTGCAATGAAAATAGGGACATCCTAAGGAAAAGCGGGACATTCCGGAATCAAATCAGAAATCTGTAAATCCGGGAATGTCCCTGGAAAATTGGGACACTTGGAAATGTTTCATGAGGTCTGCCTCCTTCAGGGTTCTGCCGTGCCCCTCCATCCTGCCCGATGTGGCCAAGGGTTTTCCTTCCAGCCGGGCTTCGTCTGCAATCGCCAGATGCGGGTGCGTCCGTCCGTGTGCGCACAGGCTCCCTTCCCTGCATACTTGAAGAGGCTCCTAGCCAGCAGAGGAATGCAAGCGTGATCAGGAAGATGAATGGGGAAGGGAGGCGCTTGGTGATGCAGGGTGCGCACGGGAGGAGGAGGGGGGGTCGTGGAAATACCCATCGCCAGAGCCGCCTGGAGGGACTAGGCCCAAGCTTGACCCGTGTGGCTCCGCTGGGAAGCCCTTTGACTCCAGCGGAGCCACGGCTGTCAATCAGGCAGTTTTCAATCCATGTCAGATGATCCCTGGGGGGCCCCTGCACTGCCTCATAACCATGCACCGGTTTCCAGACACTGCCAGTCGCTGACACATGCCTGACCTCCTTTAACTCTTTCATGGCTAGGATAGAGGGGGGAGGGGGGAGCAGAGAGGAGACCCGAAGAAGACTGGCTCTGGAGTTAACCCTTTGAGCACAGCGGTGGAGCCCGCAGTGTGTCTGTTTTCCCTCCACTGGTGAAATACCCATTCCTCACGAGTGGGGAGAGTGTGCATCGATTCAGGTCCTGCTCCTGGGCTTCCCGACAAAGGATCTGGCTGTGCATATGGGGCGCTGGGCTAGGCAGGCCTTTGCCCTGACCCAGTGCCTGATGGTTTTATCTAGTGCATTGGTGAAATTGTCATGGAATTGTAGACTTAGAAGGGACCTCCAAGGGTCATCCAGTCCAACCCCCTGCTTATAGTTCAGGGCATACCCCAGATTCATACCTGTGTTTTAGGGCTGGTGGAATTAAGTTGTAAAAAAATAGGAGTGAGCTTAGATCTGCCTGGAATTCCCCCTCTATGTCTCGCCACAACCACCCCCCAGGGGCAGAGGAAGGGGGTGCGGGGGGGGTGCAGTCCACCTTGGGTGTCACCCCTGAGAGGGGGTGACAAAATGCCAGGCGGCGCTCACCGTGGGGCTTGCAGCGCGCCCAAGCCACACATCTCTACTGGGAAAGACGCAGTGGCTTGGGCGTCTGCACGCTCTGCGCTGCCCAAATGGTCTGCCCACTGCCCCCCCCAGCTGTAGGATGGCTGAGTGGGATGAGGCAGTCAACCTCCGATGCACCCCGCCCCTATGGGCGGCTCACCCCACTCCTGGGCGCACCGCCCCAGGCGCTCAAGCAGCTTCCTGCACTGCTGCCACCCCCAGCCTCTTATCTTCAGGTCCACCACTCATCAGTAACTAAACAAAAAATTCAGCACAGAAGCACTCTTTATTTTTGACCCCTGAGAGTCCTAATTTTGGGACAGGTCTAAGGGGGACACCATCCTGGTGGCTGAGGGTTAGGTTAAAAACTGCTGTGCTATTGGAAGAAAAAAGCACACACACTCTTTTCTGTCTGATTTTACATGATTGCTGTGCTTTCAAGTCTCTGGTCCTAGTGATGGGGCGGATGGGGTGTTAGGGGAGGGGTAGTAGTACCTCTGGCGGGAGACATGTCGTGCTCTTTCTGGGATAGTCTGCCCACCTTTGGTCCCCACCCTCCACTCAGCTCTCACCTGAGGCTCCTAGAAGCTGTCAGCATGTAACAGCAGACTCTCTGGCTAAACCAGGGGAGGGTAGCCAATGGGTCTCAAACCCTCTGTGCGTGAGGGTCTTCCCCTACACGTGAAGACAGGCTCTGGCAGATGGACCAATAATGGGTTCAATGAATCAAGAAGGCATTTTTAGCATGTAGAGCAGGCATCCCCAAACTGCGGCCCTCCAGATGTTTTGGTCTACAACTCCCATGATCCCTAGCTAAGAGGACCAGTGGTCAGGGATGATGGGAATTGTAGTCCAAAACATCTGGAGGGCTGAAGTTTGGGGGTGCATGATGTTGAGGGAAGTGAGGGACAAGTGGGGCTCATCAACTTGGGAAAGAAAACACTGATCCTAAACCTCTGCTGCCTTGTGGGATATCTTCAGGAGAAGGAGACTCTACACCAGGGGTTCCCAAACTAAGGCCCGGAGGCCGGATGCGGCCCAATCGCCTTCTAAATCCGGCCCCCGGACGGTCTGGGAATCAGCATGTTTTTACATGAGTAGAATGTGTCCTTTTATTTAAAAGCATCTCTGGGCTATTTGTGGTACCTGCCTGGTGTTTTTACATGAGTAGAATGTGTCCTTTTATTTAAAATGCATCTCTGGGTTATTTGTGGGGCATAGGAATTCGCTCATATTTTTCTTCAAAATATAGTCCGGCCCCCCACAAGGTCTGAGGGACAGTGGACCGGCCCCCCTGCTGAAAAAGTTTGCTGACCCCTGCTCTACACAAATCCAGAGTGGAGTCCCTAAGGCGGTTGGATGGCGCCTTGCATGCCTCCTTCCGGCAGCCCAGCTGGTGCCAAAGGTCTTGCTCTTTCCTTTGGACCCCAGGAGTGAAGACTAGAGGGGTTTCCCCTCCTCCTCTGGGCAGCCCAGGACCTCCCTATACACTGCCCAGGTTTGTGCGCTGGGTGGTAACGCAGCAAAAACAATGCAGGAGGCAGCAGTTACCAGTCTCTGCAGGCCCAGCAGGTGCTGTGATTCTCCCGCGGTTTGCCTTCACCCCCGGAGGCGCACTCCATTCTCTCTCAAGACAAATGGATGCCAACCACAAGAAGTCTAGAAATGCAAACTAATCAGAAAATCTGATGTAGATGCATCTCCTTTTCAATCACGGGCTCTGTCTCCAAAGCAAAATAAAGCAATATACTGCCACCTGCTGGCCATGTAGTTACTGTATAATGCGCTTCAGCGACATGAGAAACATTTTTTAGCCTGAGCGCTACATGTTCTTGCTGGGGATGGGTGGGGCCAGAGGCCAAAGTGGGTGGAGGGAGCATATATTTGACCTGTTCGCCATAGGCTAGTTTCTAACACACACACACACACACACACACCTTTTTTACCCTCTACTCAGGTAAGCAAGAGGTCAGGGATGATGAGAATTGTAGCCCCAAACATCTGGAGGGCCGGAGTTTGGCTATGCCTGCTGTAGGAGAAAAGGAGGAGGCCCCACAAGGATCTTGTTTGCAGAGATGATTGGTGGCGAGCTATATCTGCGGGCATCAGCATGGTTCGATAAATTAATCCACCAATGGAGGCAAACTTGTTTTAAAATATGGGGCTGCTGCTAGGCTTCATTGGTGACCAGTTGGCGGTGGCGGTGAGTTAAGGGGGCAACCCAACCCCTTCTTTGTAGCCCCTGTAATCTGTTTATGTTATTACTTCAGGCCTTACCATTAAGCAGCTGCCTCTGGGTTGGCCTAATGTACTTTGCTGCCAGAAGCAAAGTTCAAGATGGCACCCGGCTCTCCATTGCGTGCACAAAAGTTAACTGGACTGCCAGCTGAATCTTAAGATGGAAGGATCCCCAAGGATGTGCTCTGCAGTGAGCTGGCTTCAGGCACTAGACCAGGCATCCCCCAACTGCGGCCCTCCAGATGTTTTGGCCTACAACTCCCATGATCCCTAGCTAACAGGACCAGTGGTCGGGGAGGATGGGAATTGTAGTCCAAAACATCTGGAGGGCCGAAGTTTGGGGATGCCTGCACTACACCAATTCTTCTGTTACGAAGATGTCCGCAAATGTGACATGAAGGCTGGCAACATCAACTCTGCCAGATGAAATTCCCTTGCAGTTGGTTGCAGGGCCTGGAGACAGACAATTCAGGTTGTGCTTCCATAGCAGTGTCCAGAGGAGGAATGCCCGCTGGGAGAGAGAGCAAAGAGTAGAAACGCCATGGTGCATCTGCAGCAGCATAACCAGACACCTTCCTCTACCCCAGCTGCAACGAAACATGTCTCTCCTGTATTGGTCTCTACAGTCACAGCAGGCGCTGTAACTCTCCCATGGTTTCACTTCACCCCCGAAGAGGCATGCCTCCAATGTCTCCCGAGACAGACGGATACCAACAGCAGCAGCTGGTGGCATAAAAACATGTGCTACCACACCTGAGGCTGCAAACCAGATGGAGGGCCCAGGAGAGACCACACAGCGACAGAAGGGAATAGTTGAGGGCTGAGGATGAACAGGGAGAGGGAGTCGTCTCACTTTGCCTAATGTCAGGAGCAGCTCTGGATGCCTCCAGTGCATGGGCTTAGCCAAGGCGGGCGGGGGGGGGGGGTGTCCCCCTAGATCCACAAATATTGAAAAGCATTGAAAGTACACAATTATCTGCGCCCCCCCCCCCAGCAGAAGCCTGTCCCCTGCAATGTCCTATTCACAGGGTATTTTTACCCATGATTTCCCCAAGAAAACCTCAACAACTTTGGCTGCCCTCCTCATCCCAGCCCAAAGAAAAATCTTGGCTATGTTCATGCTCCAGCGGCTGATTTTTAGACACCATGAAAGGGCAGCAAGCAACTGCTTATTGCATTTTTAATGGCAGATAAGGGAAGATGTATTTCTGGTATATTTTGGGTACTAAGCACCGTAACAAGGGTGCGGGGTGGGGTGGTAATTTGCTGCTTTGCCTCTGCAAATGTCTTGGGGCAACTCTGCCAAGAGAGCTCAGACTGTGTGCACAAAGATCTCCCAGCCCTCCTTCCCAGAAGCTGATCTCCTTGGCAGAGGAGATGGGGAAAGGGAAGACAGTTAAAAAAACAGAAATTATCAAGGCAGGTGGGGAGAATGTGGGGATTGTCTGCCACCTGCTGGACTCTAAAACATCTGCAGCCAAGTATTTGAGCAGGCGTGTCCAACAGGTCAAGTCTCCCCTAAAAAAAAGCTCAACAACTCCTAGCAATGACAATGGGTAGATCACAGCTGGTCTTTTTTATACTGTGAGTAGATCGCAGTCTCTTGGGAATTGGATGTGCCTGATATAGAGCAAATTTGGGAAACTGGGAGTGTTTTCTCCTGCAATTCTTCCCTGAGGATCTGAGAAGGTAAAAAGCATGCACAGGCCGCCTGATGCCCAGGAGTTTGTGGAAGAGATAAAAGCCCTAAAAGGAAGAGAAGGAAAATAGGTACAGGGTGTCAAGACCTGCCACTGATGCCCCAAAGCGCCTTCACATCTCTTTTCTCTGCCCTCCTGTCACCATCAAACTTTAGATCAGCCTTCCCCAACCTGGTGCCTGCCAGATGTTCTGACGATTCCCATCAGCACCAACCAGCACTGCCACATGGGAACTGTAGTCCACAACCTCTGGAGGGGGCAAGCTTAGGGAAGGGTATATTAGTTTGTAAGCTCCCAGGGGCAATGAATATTGCTTTCATTTTTTATTTTATTTTTGCTTATACTCTAAAAAGCATAATGTGAATTGATGGTGCTGCAGAAACAAGATCTACACAATTTAGTCAGTCCCCCCCCCCAACCCTGATCATCTCTCTCCGCAGTCTGCACCCTCTCTTTTTTCTGGTCTTCACTTATGGCATCTTAGTCCCTTCTTCCAGGCAGTGTGGTTCAGGGCACAGAATGCTTAGTTAGGCTAGGAAGAACAATGTTCACTCTCCATCCCCAATCATTTAGCCTTAATGTACCTTACTGGGCTTACGTCAGCCTCTAGCTCTGTGAAATTAGGGATAGTGTCTTGCTTTCATAGAATTCTAGAGTTAGAAGCATAGCTGCCAAGTTATCCCATTTTTAAAGGGATTTTCCCTTATGCTGAATAGGCTTCCTCGCGAGAAAAGGGAAAACTTGGCAGCTATGGTTAGAAGGGGTTGCAAGGGTCATCTTGTCCAACCTCCTGCAATGCTGGAAGCTTTTACTCAACGTGGGACTTGAATCCATGACTCCAAGATTAAGAGTCTCAGAAAGATGCAATAGGGGAGTTTTTGGTTTATCAAACAGTTTAGTTTTATCTTGCTCTTTTAGTATCTTTCTTTAAAGAGCACCTTCATGGGCTGCTTGCTAAATGTGCAATCAATTAAGTGATTAGTCACCTGTCCTTAAACAAACCACTCAGCGAAAAAATATTTAATAAGCGATGAGGAACCATAAAAACAGGCTTCAACCCCTAAATGCAAGTTTTCTCGACAGTTGAATTGCCTGACTTTTTCCTGTGACCGTCATTTGCTTTAAACATTTTTAATGCAGACTCTTGTAAGTTGTTACAACCTGCCCTGGGACGACATAATAAACTTAAATCACGATACATAGGGTACAGTTGGGAAGATGAGATATCGAAGAGGCAGCTGGCCCAAGACAGAGGAATTACTAGTTACACTACCCTAGTCCATCCTGGATAGCTCAGTTGGTTAAAGGGTGGTGCTAATAATGCCAAGGTTGCAGGTTCGATTCCTGTATGCGACAGATGCTGTATGCTGAGCACTAGGGGGCAGCACTTGCATTACAGAATACTCACCAGGCAAGGAGTGAAGGAAGCCATCAGAAGAACTTGTTCAGTGTTCACAGGAAGAGCTCAACCTCCTAAGAGACATCTTCTTGCTAAGCAGAAACAGCTGCCAGCACAGAACACTGCATAGGAAACTTAAATCGGCCACCTGCAATTGACAGAGGGACAAGGGAAGCAGGCCACACCCTCAGCTGTTTGGCTCTTCTCCTTGAACCAGTTTCCATCCCAGCTGGTCTGCACAAAAGCTCCGTCACTTTAAGAACTGATGGCTGAGTTTGCTTCTTTTCCTCCTCCCTCCCCCTCCCCTTTTCCTTTTGTGTTGTGCCTTTTAGACTGAAGACAGGGTCCGCCTTTGTTTTTGTATTGACCTGTAAGCATCTCTTTGACTATAGAGGGAAGTAAAAATGCTTCAAATAAGTAGAGCTTTTCAATTCTTTTTAAAAGGGCGCCAGCCCCAACTTAGCCTTGTAGGAACAATCTACACCAAACCCCCAGGAACCCAAAACAGCCTTCCCAGTTATGGGTGTCAAAACACAGGTCCTTTTCAAAAGAACCATACACTTCAGGATATTCTACGTACATTATAGAAACAAGCACTTCAGGGGCCCAGGGCTAGTAGCAGCAGAATCAGAGGTTTGGGGGTGGGTTATTCAACTAAGTTTTACTCAAGCAGACCTACTGGAATTAATGGGTCTTAGTCATGCTCATTAATTTCTCTGGGCCTACTCTTGAGTAAAGCTTACAGTAGTTGAGTGTTGGGAGAAACAGCTGAGCCTCACATTGACATGCCTGGGATGCTATCTGCCTTCCTAGTGGAGATAAGCTTAGTGCAAGAGGTGCTCTGCATGCCAAATATCCCTTCCTGGGCAGGATCTAGCTCTGGATGTTTATGGCTAGAGGGCATTGCTTATGCCACTCCTCTTTGACAGTGAAAACTGTTGCATATCCAGCCTCCGCTCCTGAAATAGTTCTCTGCTGGGCATCACAGGCTGGTTTAGCCCTCAAATGTAGGATTCACACCCACACCTGCTACCTTTTGGGTAGAAGAAAGCAAATAGGCTTTGGTTCAGGCACGCTTCAGTGTTTACGCATCCAGGATCATCAAACAGGCTGCAAATTATCTGTCACTTGTTCAACAGAATTTGTATAGCGCTAAATTGTAAGTAAAACCTCTAAGCGGTTTAACAAAGGTGCTTGGTCTGTAGCATTTACTCTTGGGTCTGACATTTGCTTTTAAAACCCAAAACCGAGACTCTAGACCATACTTTCTCAACCTTGAGTCCCCAGGTGTTGCTGGACTACAACTCCCACCATCCCTGCTAGCTAGGGATGATGGGAGTTGTAGTCCAACAACACCTAGGCGCCCAAGATTGAGAAACGCTGGTCTAGACAGTGAGCAACATCTTTTCTCCAGCTCAACAGACAGCAGCCTCAAACAATTAGAAACTGAGTTTGGAACCTCAATGATTTTCTGTGCGGGTATTTGGTGCTAACTTTTGTCAATCCTTGGTTGACTTCCCACAACACACAGGAACTTGTTACCGGTAATAGATGGCGCTTATGTTAGCCAAGAGATCAGAGTGGGTAGGAGTTCAATTCCTCCTCCATCTCCACAATTCCAGAAAAGTAATCGTAGCTAAGCAATTTAAGCTCTGAATGAATCTCCTTCGGGGCAGAATTGCAAACAGCACCTTTCCTTTAGTTTACAACCATGACGGCTATATACCCATGTCTTATAGTTTAACGAACGGAAGCTGCAGTTCTCTGCAGGATGAATCAAGAGTGCAAATTTCAGCACTCTTCTGGGAATGATACGAGAGCAGAGGCTTACCATTGGCCCTCTAAACAGCACACTGCCACATAGACATGCATCTAGCAGATCCACGTTTAAACCAGGACCACCCAGTTCAATAGAAGGGGTTGGTGGGATCAAACAAAGGAAGGTGGCTGAAACCTGTTCCTTTGCCAGGAGTTGATATTTCCTCCTTTGGATGCCTTATAAACCATTTGCTGTATTCAATGCTGCCATCCCCTCTCTGCAAACGCAAAGGTTCCCCTACTGTGCCGAAAGACAGCTTGCAGCTAGAAACATTTTCTCCGCAAGAGACAAAGAGGCAGGAGCAAAACAAAGGATGCATGCATGTGATGTTGTGTGCCTGCATGTGTATATGGGTGCCTGCCGAGAGACATGGTTTGGAGGGAGTATTTTCTTCTTCTTTTTTTACAAGATTGGTTTATTAACTATGATACATATCACATAAGGCCTTTAAGTTTTTACACCATTCCCATTGAGACACATACAATACTCTGTAGCAAATACATGATTTTTTTCTTTAAACTCAGCAGAAAAAGGGCCTTCTTTTTTTACTTTTACTTTTTTTTGCCCAGAGCTTTCAACATTATCATGCACTAATTGGATTGGCCTGGGGAAAAAGAACCACAAATTGTTAAGAATGTCTTTTAAAAGAAGCATAAAAAGGAAATATTCTATCACCAATAACTAAAGGATGTTGTTAGGCTCCTAAAAATACAGAGAAATAAGCATTATACTTTTCTTTACATACAGATCTTTCAGTATTTCTTGTTTGTTTCTGTGAAGAGTGTTTTGGGCACATACTTAGCTGGAACTACTACACATTTTATTACCATTAATATATTTTTTTCCTTCCTCTTCTGATTCCAAAAAATTGTTAATTCAACATATATAGAGGTAATTTTACATGTGAAAATACAAGTACCGGGGGGGGGGGGGTTATATAAGCTGAGTGCAGAAACTAAACCCAACTTTTCAGGACAAGTTTAATTCCCATACAATTTGAGAAACAAATCGGGCTTTTTTTAATGTACATGGGGGTGGGGGAGTTTTTTTATTTATTTAAACAATAACTTATGCCCTGCCTTAAACTACATTTAAAAATACAATATTTCTATCGTATTTCGATTTTACGGAACAAGGGGTGGGGAGAGTTAAACCTAACAGTTAAACTAGGACCTATGATAGAGGCAGTGGGGGAGCAGTGCTCCTCTCCTCCCCTGAACCTCTACAAAAGACTATTCAGAGTTTTAGACAGAGACAGATGTTGTGGGTTGCTGGGGGTCACTGTTTTGTCTGCAGACCAAAGCATATCCCACCGGCCAGGCATCAGAAACTGAGGAGGAGAAACCAAGACCAGGTGTACAAAAACGCTAAGTCAGGCTTAGAACATTGGCTGCTGAGTCACAAAAGTTAAGAAGGGAAAGATCCGGACAAGCAATTAAGAACAAAAAAGAATTCCCCAGTGGGGTTCCTTTAGCGAATGTAAAAATAAAAATAAAAATGCACATGCAAGTTAGCTGATAGCAGAGCCTTGGCAGCCTTGAAATGTTTGTCATTTCAACCACAGGAGCAGCTGGATCTAGTGTTTGTGTGTGTTTTGAAATGAAGGTCGAGTGGCACAAAAAATTTGCCGCTTGTCTCCCGCTTAAAATAATCATAGAACAGCAAAGCCCAGCAATCCTCTCTCCCGGGGGGGGGGGGGGGAGAGAGAGAGAGAAGGGATACAACGGGGTAACCTTTGGCACCAAAAGTGTGGCCTTCCAAAGCAGATCCCGGTGAGTTTCCACGGAAACCCTCCAATTAGGGCAGGCGAACATTTCAGAGCAACGTTCCCTGGCCCAGCACCCTCTGGGGGTTTTGAGCAGCAGCTCCCATCAGTCCCCAGCCTGCCTGGCTGATTGGCACGGAGGTTGCAATCCAGAGAGCAACAGGCTTGGGAAGAAAGAAGAGGGCTTCAGGAGGCATGGGACAGTATTTTGCAGCCTTGGGCAGAATGCTGTCAGAGAAAGCTGGATTTACCAAGACTGCGGCTGAAAATGCCCCTACAGACTCCCAATCCTTTCGTGACTGCTCCTCCTTGCCTGTATGACAGCCCAAGCACGCATGTAGTCTCAACTGCAGAAAAAGCTGGGAATATTTGCGCACACGTGACATGATGCTGGACACCGAAGTGGGGCACTAATGCGTGCAAAGGAAATGGCACAGCTTAGGCAAAATGGGGTGTTGGGGATAGATCTCAAGTCTTTTAGCAAGTTATAACCAGTCAAAAAACAAACAAACCCCAAACCCGTCACTTGTAACCAAAGAGACTTACACAGGTAGTTTGAGTGGGAACTGGATGTCACTTATCTCTAAAAGAGAAATGACAACATGTGAAGCACTTTGCTGGGTAGATCAGCAGGGGCTGCCTGGTCTGACCCTCCCCAGGGACGTTTTAAAAAATGGCCTCTTGGTTCTGCAGTCTACATGCCTCCCACTGGGCTGCACCACCAACTTTGCTTCTCCAGCAGACTTTTAATATGACAAGAAACCTTGTGGATTGTGGAATGGTAAATCCTATGGGGAAGCCACCATCGCCCGAAAAGAATGATGGGCATTTCTCCCTGCTACATGACACATTCTGAGGAAGGGGCAGGATCGGGAAAAAGCACAACTCTTCTTACTGTGCCCCTTTCCCCTTTCGAGAGCAGCAAATGAGGGTGGAATCACAAGGCCAGATCAACAACAGTAGAGCACCAATCAGGACACTGCAACCTTTGTGCCTGCCCCGTCCAATTTTGTGTGTGCTGCTGTCTTCACAAAGCAACAGCATGTGGGTATCATCCTGCAGCAGAAAGCAATAATGAGGCTGTATCGGAAGTTTCAAGGTGCAGCAAAGCGATGGGGTTTGAGGCAGGTTAAGCCCCCCTTCATTGATCAAGATAGCAAGGAAGAGCACCCTGAATCTAAAGAGCTGTTAATAAGAGGTCCTTCAGACAGAGGTGTTTGGCATTAGGCCCTAAGAGAAGGCACAGGAAAACACACTGCATACGCAGCAGAAATCACCAACCTGTCCCAGGTAGAAAGCCTACATTATTAGTTGCAACAAGTCAAAGCTCACCCAACGCTCACAGCTCACAGCAAAACACGGCCGAAGCAAGGTGGAAGGTTGGAGGGGATCTTTCCCAGCCCTTCCATCCCCCTCCTCCCTGTGGGATTTTTCTTTAAGGTTTTGCATGCATAAAGGATGGCAAAATAGTCTGCTTTCCTTTTAACAGTCTAAACAAACCAAAAAGAGTTTGTTATTTACACAAAAGCTTCATTAACGCATGAGAATATTAAAAAAAAAACTTGTAAGGAATGCTCACAAGGGATGCTTTCAAGCACACAATCCTGACATAGATACAAATTTTAAATGTGGTTCTAAAATAAGGAGTACATAATTCAGCTTATTTATAGGAGAGAGACAGTTTGCTGAAGATTGGGCTCTGGATGCCGGAAAGAGGCGGGATAAAGGTGGAGGGTTGGTTTTTTAAAAAAAAAATTGGGGAGGACTGGGGTTTCTCTCCCCATCCTACTGAAATTAACACAAACATCCTTGAAATGCTAAAACTAGCAATAAACCACAGGTTCTGCTTTAAAGTGCGAAGAGACAGAAAGGGTGGCATAGGGGATTGCTCCCTTGTGACCTCCCGGGGTACCGTGGAAACTCCAGTTAAAACTGCCCTGTTACCAAGTAGATTCCTCCCTCTCCCCCGCCCCACAAATGCGCGCGCATACATACACACACACACACACACACACACTCTACAGGACAGTTTACCAGGCACTGCTGATGTACAGCCACCATTCATCTCAATGGTGCCTGCACAGGAAATATTGATTGGTTATCCCTAGTGGTTTCACTTCTTGCCTCTTCCTTGCACAATGCCCCCACTCCCACGATGCAAGGAAAGAAGCCGAGGTCACACAGTAGCAAAGCCGGGGGGCACTGCATGCCCAACATGCACTCCGGCTAGGAAAAGACCACAGGTTTAAGGGTTGATATGAGCATACTGTGGCTCCAGGTGTGGGAAAAGGGCAAGGGGCCGTGCACGGAGTCAGGATGCACCAAACAGCAGAGCCAGGGCAGAGAGACACACACACTGCATGGAGAGAGGAAGGGAGGGGGCAGAAGCAGCTCAGTGACAGCCTACAACGAAGGTCCAGGCTCCAGGCATGGCGATAGTGACTCGTGGCCATTTCAGGGATGCTGGAAAGGCAGCTAATTCTAGTGATTCAAAGTTGTGCCTGAAGGTTTTAAGAACCTGCCGTCAGATTTATCCTACTATCCTGTGGCGCGGTCACTCCTCAAGCCACCTTTATAATGGCAGCAAACCGCAGAAATTAGTGAACTGAACCCCCAAGGAGTGACTGGACCAGCCACTCCAGGAGACCGCAGTGGAGGGCTTTATTCTGTTAGCCTGCCTCCTCTGACTCTGGGTTTGGACAGGGGGGTGAAATTCATTTGCACTTCCCTCCACTTCATTCCTGCACCAGCTTTTATCCTTTAAAATGTTTCCACCAGCAACATTTTTTTTTAAAAAAAAACACCATTGTTCTAGCCACACCACTTGCTCCCAACCCCATACGGCCCACATACACTCGCGCACAAAGATTAACAACAGTGTTTCTGTCAACATAGTGTTCTAGAGGAATTAAATCCCAAGTCAGACAGCACATCATCGTTTGTGTTTGCAAAAGACAAACACACACACACACACACATGCCCTTGCCTCACACTCTCCCTTCAATTAAGTGCAAACACCAATATTTTGCGTGAGGCGGAAAAGTGTGGGTGTGTTTGTAGTGTGAGAGATATGTTAATGATTTGTCAAATAAAGACAGCAGAACCAGCCAGACCAAACCTGGACTGCCCTCACCCCACCTTGCCAGGGAGCCTCTGCCACACACAAATTCTCTGCTCAAGTAAAAAGGAGCCATTGTCCCAAACTACTACTTTGCCAGATTAAAAACAACCCAACCAGTGGATGGTGGAGATGTTTTCATTTCTTCTAATGTTCCTCGTCATTTGTTTGTTTTCAAGGTTAGTTCCTTCCCCCTTTACGATTGGCCGATACTTTAAAGTCAGGAGAAATTTACATTCCACCTTTGCCAAAACATAAAAAGCCTCTCTTTCAGATGTGTTGGTCCAGACCTTCTGAGCAGCTATGCTGGGATGGTGAGAGTTGGTCTAAGGTGAAATGGTGGTCTCCCCCAAAGAGGTGAGGAGGTGCCCAGCAGTGCAGAACAGGCCCTTGGTTGCAGCTCGTGGAATGTGTTTGGAGGTGGGGGCTCCACAACTCGCCAGGCTCTAGCAGGTCTTCTCTGTCTGTGCACAGGAGAAATCCCCAAACACTCATCCAAAGCCACCCACCCAGCTGATCGTGGCAGTGTTCACGTGAGTTCCACAGGTTTGCTCCGGTCGGAACTGATCAGATCCAGCATTCAAAGCGAGGTCCGGACCCCTCCTGCTCAAAGGAATGTCTGATGTCATCCTTGACGCAGCAGGCCCTTCCGTGCCAGGCACTGAGGCAGAACCAAGGCGTCACATGTGTCCAATACTCCAGCTCGCCCCTGCCCTATCAGGCCGCTGAAGTTTGCCCAGCTGAATTTTGCAACCAAGTGGCAGGGGAGGGGGAGGGGGGGAGGGCGACAGATGACGGGGTTGAGTTTCCAGTCTCTGTTCCGCGTGAAAGAACAGGAGGAGACCTCGATGTCCTCTTGTGCCCAAGGTTCACAGTGTGTGCTGCTCAGCCTGAAGCTGTGGGGCAAGAAGGGGCTGGAGGGGAGACTGCGGCGAGGGGGGAGGAGGAGTCTGTGGAGGGGACGGCTGGGCCATCACAGGTGTGGAGGACAGGAAAGGCGTGCTGGCAGGAATGGCGGAGGGAGAGCTGGGCATGGCTCCAGGAGGCTCAATGATGGGCCGATTGTAGAAAAAGAAAGGGCATTGATGGATGAAGAGTTCTATGATTGTCTGATAAATACGAGTAGCAGTGAGAGCATCCATGGTGCTGAAGTCGGGCCTCATCAAGGTAGGCCAGAAGCAGATGGAGAGGTTTTCGCTTGTCATCAGGTTGGTTTTGTTGTTGTGGCTTACTCTGCAAGACACGGGAGACACCACCACACAAGGTTAGCAAGGCCTGCTCAAAACCACAGGGGAGCTGTGGGCTACTATGCAAAGCGGAAGGCACACTCTACGCTTCCTGAAGCAGGGACAGAAGGGTCTAGGTGGCAGCTGCGCACATCAGGGGCTAGTTGTGGGGCAGGCTAACTCTCGACCCAGCCTGCTGCTGCAGGACAACTGTCTTCCCGGCTGCATGTGTGTCTCCTGGTATCTCAGTTATGCTCTTATATTACTGCACATATATAGGAAGGCAAGGAAAACACAGCAGCAAGAAGTGTGGACAGGAGGGACAGTTATTGGAGCAATGCAGGGGCAGGGGGAGAGATGAGACAGGGTTGGTTGAAGGTGACAGGTAGATTTGCTGCAGCTGGCAAACTAAGAGGGTCCTAAACATGAATTACTTTTTACTCATGCCAGTCAGAACGGTTTAAAAAAAATGACAATGAGATTATTTTGCCTCCTTTCTTTCTAAGAGTAGAACAGGGCTCAATACAAAATCACTCCAGGTTAATGCACCCAGAACTGAAACACTCTTAGATTAAAACAGGACTCCAAAGATACACTCAAAGCTATACAAGAAGAGCAGAAAACCTCAAAATCCTTTAGTCATCTTGTTTTCCCCGAACTAGTGAGCTGTCAAGAGCGCTGCCAAGAACACACCTTCAAGTGTTATAGGGCCACGACAATCTATATCAGTGGCTGTGAGAACCGAACCAAAGGGCTGGTGGTGATTTGGGCTCATTAACTGGGGCTCTTAAGAGTGCAGCCTTGTGAATATGACCTCTGAAAAGCAGCAAATGCCCCCTGGCCATGGCTAATGAAACTGGGGAGACAGCAGGCCTAATACAACCTCTGCCAGAGCACGGCTGCCAATTTCTGGAGGAGCAGGATTTACCAAACTTAATGAGACCCCTGATAAATGGAGGCTTGCTTAATTGGGAGAAACGTCAGGGAACAGATTCTCTTCAGGCAGGCTCCACTGCCCCATTGTGGCTGTGAAATGACCCAACATTAGCTTTACACAGCTCCAGTGCTTGTTAAGAAACCAACAGCTAAAACTAAGGTGAGACCCCCCCCCCACTTCAATCTCAGAGGGACAGAAAAAACATGCGTTGAACATACTTGCTCAAGTGAGAGATAACGTATTTGAAGACCTCATAGTTCTCCTTGGGAAATTTCTTCAGCACCTCTTTAAGTGCATGCAACTTCTGCTCTCTGTCATTGATCTCTGTTTAAAGGGGAAACAGACCAGAATTCACAATTTTACAAGGTGCGAGCAGGCATTCATGATCTCCAACTATCCAAATGCAAACTCAAAAAGCCTGCAACTGATGTTTAAGGAGTAAATGCAGGAAAACAAATCCCACAAACCCAACCACCACTACCACCAAGGCACCCAACAGTCCTTTGTATCCATCAAACCCAAAGAGCGCAGAGGGATTCATGGTAGAGGATCACAGCTGATTTGCAGGTCATTAAAATAATTTCCTTTTATTTTACCATGACAGGTACCAGACCACATTCAGTTATGCCAAGTTGCATTTCTTCTGCAACAGTCTCCATTTGCAATTGCTATCTTCATATTAAGTTTGAACAAAGTTATTCATATTTGGGGCTGATAACTGCTGGGGAGTTAAAATACAATGAAGCTGATGTTCCTTCTCATTGCCTCAGTTTATAAGCAGCTCTAGAAACTAAGGCTAGAAACTTACATTTTTTTTAAAAAAAAGAAAGAAATGAAAGATGAAATAATCAGGGTATTAACCAAGGCCCACAGGGCTAATACTCATTCCTATTCTAAAGAGAGACTCTTTTAACATTAAACCGTTTGACAGGTCAATCTTTTTTAATGTTTTCCTTCAAGATCCAAATACTAGTAAGAAAATCTCTGCTTCCTGTTTGGTTTCCATTGTGGAATCATAAGTATGTCAATCTCCTACACAGGTAGCAAACTTTCCTACAAAGGCCTTGGTTCTCTTATGATATGCAAGCATCACAGGGGTAAATCTAACAGCCGAGCAATTTACTTGAAAAGAGAATATTATTACTTTTATACATCACAATGCCACAATAAGAAAGGGGCAAACACCATCTCTCAGAAATCCTCTGGGAATTACTTCTAAAACAAAGGGCCCCAAACCTCACACTACTTCCGACAGACTAAAGCAAGCTCAGTACAAAGTCTTTCCCAAACTGACCACGTCTGAAATGGACAGAAGAAACATTTCAGACCCAAGGCAGTGTCTTAGATTTGCACCAAACTGAGTCCTGCAGAAGCACAAAGTTGCTTTTCAAAGTATTTATGTGACGGAAATGTGACTCTTCGGTCTTGTGGCTTTTTCTACCCCACTTTTTTAAAAAAATCAGAAGAGCAGCTCTATGTTAAACCTGATTTCACAAGAGAAATCTCTGCAGTGGGAAGCCATGCGGGATTGCCCAGGCTTTGCTTGTGTTAAATTCAAATGAGGGAAACACCTCTAGAATGCACATACGTATTGTTAGCTTACTAATCTGGTGCTGAGGCATGCTTTGATCAATTGTTGAATTTTGCACACTTTTTGCTCATTTTGTATCATGTGGGTTTTAACTGTATTTGTTAAACTGCTTGTTTATTACTGCATTGTTTTTTTTTATTACTGTATTTGATGGTTCTACTGTGAAAACCACTCTGGGTTGGACACTTAATAGCTGAGCCAATTTGCTTCAAAGTGTGTTGTTAATTAACCGAGCATGTTGTGAAACAGAACCAAATAGGGTAGAAATATCTGTTTTTGTCACGTGGAATCATCCAGTCAGAAGGCATCCATGTTATGGAAACTTAATTCATATTTTTATAGCGAAATACAGTCATAGGCCACTATTTACACCAATGAACACATCCAGTAGAGACCTGTGACACACCTGCTACCTCAATCCATACAATTGCTGACCTTAACAATATTAGCAAAGGCTTATATATGTGCTAAAAGGTTTAAATAACGTACATCCTGCTATTCCCAAACATGTTCAAAGCAGGCTACCAAATGTCCCAGCAAGCTCATTTTATCGTGTTATCAAAATGTTCCAAATAGTCTTGAAAAGGCATTCATCAGGCAGGCTATTTTTGGGGTGGGGTCAATTTTTGAAATATACCACTCATCTCAAAGGGGCACGCACAGGAGAATTTATATGTGGATTAGCTCCTCATTTCAGAGTTGTTGCCTTTCTGCTCTGAAGCCCTTCACGCAGTGTCTAAAATACAGCTACCACACCTCAGGTTTTAAATCAGTGCAAACCAGGGATGTGAAACCTGTGTCCCTCCAGATGTTGTTGCACTACTACTCCTATTGTCCCTGACCACTGCCCATGCTGGCTGCAGGGTCTGATGGGAGTTGGAGTCCCAACACATCCGGAGAGCCACCCCTTGTGTAAACGGATATGTGACAAAAATCAAGTGACAGCCATTTCTTCTTAAGAATGGTAAAAAAGGGAAAGAAATCCATAAGGTGCTGCTTTAGGCATTCACACACACAATGGAACTCTTCCATGCTATTTTATTTTCTCACTCTAGATGTCGCCATGGCAAGGCTCACATCAATTCACTAAATCCCCTTAGGGAGCAAGCATTCTTTTAAAAGGAAATATTTTAAATAGCTCTGTCAGAAATAGTGAACTATAGTTCTTCAGGAGAAAAAAAATATTTTGGTCAAGTTTAAAGCCGATCCACTACCCCCCCCCCCCGAAAAAAGCATAATTTGTGCATGCAACTCAGAAAGAACCACAGCATTACACCTGATTATGAAATAGGAACATGAAAGAGAAATTAGTTTTTAAATAGCACACTCACTGATGGCATCAGAGTGCAGCAGTCAAGAGTGGTCCTCCAAGGATTTTGTACTCACTGCACTGGGAGGTACAGGACTTAAACTCAAAGGAAATTCTGCAACTCCATCAGCCTAGTTTCTTAAAATGTAGACCCTGAGTCTTTTCCCCGCATCATCTGTGATTTTCCCCTCCCTTTTAAGGTGGCAGCCTATTAAGTATTGCCAATATTTTATTAACAAGAGCATCCCATAATACATCACAGTCTAAAGAATAGAAGACTGGTGAGCAAAAAGGATGCATAAATAGGACAGCAAGAGTCTTCAGAACCATTTCCTATCACACTTGCCATAAACACCCATGATGTTGGCAACATCACAGAAGTGAAATAAGATGGAGAAATATGGAATTAAAACCTGTGCACATGAGTCAGCAGCTATGAACATGGGTTCCCAAACAGAAGGAATGCCAAATCTGACGCTAAGTGAGAAATGTGGAGGAAGATTAAAAGGCTTTCTAATACGGGGAAAACAGTGCTTTTCATCACCAACTGTTGCGTACTCACTGTGGGCCTCCACCAGTTCATTCTGCATGTTGTAAGGTACCAAAGGGTCAGGCAGTTCTGAGAAAAAGCTCTTCATGGCTCCAGCTACGGCATTCACAGTGAAGTCCTTCTCTACAAGGTCCAGATTGTGATCTACAAGGAGCAAATTTAATGGTTACACCTTGCAAAGTGCTGCCACAGAGGCGCACACATTTCTGAGATTTGTTACAAGTATCAGATCAATTAATTAGTGAAAGAGGATGGTCCTTGGTATTGCGAGACTACTTACCTGGGAATTATGTCAACTAGTGTAGTACAGCAGAGATACATTTATCTGTGTTCGTAGGTTAGGACTTGGACTAGGTGAGACATCTAGAACTTCCAGCAACTGCGTATTGAGTGCACACAAACTCAGGTACTGTTGTGATAGTCAATGACGGCACACCACTTAACATTTTAGATTTGCAACCATATGACTAGGAGAATAAACACAGAGACTTGCATTCCTCTGCATGTTGTGCAGAGATCCAGAAACACACATAAGCATAGTTCTAAGATGCTTTGCTCCATCCCACATAAAAGAAAATGGACAAGACTTACCTTGATCAAACTGCCGCTGTAAACTTTCCATCTCAGACTTGTTTCCACTCACCCGATAGATACCTTCAGTACCCAACCCTGAAAGAGAAAAAAATTGCGCTGGATCAAAAATGTGGACCTAAAGGCAACATTCAACAGAGAAGAAATGTGTTGAGGAATAGAAAATGTTTCCCTCAAGAAAATAAAATTGTGCAAATGCACCCCAGCCACATGAGGCCTCCCCCTTGCTGAAGAGTCCGGAATATGTCTAGTGCCTGGTTGGAGATCACATGTACACCACCTTGGGTTCCATAATGGAAAAGGGGGGGGGATATAAACATAAGGAACATGTCAGATGGGGCACACAACACAGATGCCTTTTATTTTCTCTCAGTACAATAATTTGTTAAAAGGAAGGTACGGGTAGAATTCCAGAAGTAACAGAACTCTACACACAATGCAAGGAAGAAGAAAAAAGAGCTAGAATTGTGGTCTGCACAATCTCCCTTTCTACTCTTCCCTTGTCACACCCCAAGCAGCTCTAACATCTTAAAAAGTGATGTTATGAGAACCACTTTCAAGAAAAACAAGACAAATATAATGAACAGAACTCTGTGCAAGAAAATCTAAAAATTTCCCATCTATTACCGTAATCTGAATCTGGAGTGAAGAGGATTTATTCAGAGCACAGGTCATCAATCGCACAGCTTAAAAGCTCTTAATTGCTACAGAGGCTGCCTGTATAGGGACCTCATTTCATAGAAAGCAATTCACCTCATCAGGGAGGGAAACTGGGTTAATGGGCCAACCCAGAGGGCTGTATAATTCCAAGCCTGGAACAAAAGAGCCACTGTGCCCATGGATGGGGAGAGGGAAAGTAGCAGCTGCCACTGCTGCCATTTGTCTTCCCACTGCCTGGAATCCAAACAAACTTGTCAATGGACAATGCAGGATAGATTAAACACGCAAAGTACCTGTTCTGCCTGCTCAGAAGCAGCCCTCACAGGCAAGGTAAGGTGACATCTGAGTAGAATAATAGAATTTTGGAGTTGGAAGGGACCCCGAGGGTCATCTAGACCAACCCACTGCAATGCAGGAATTCTGCACCCACAGCCGTCCTCAGTGGGCTTGAACCACCAACCTTCTGGGTAACAGCCAGATGCACTGACCCACTGCACCACAGGAGGGTGCCATTAAGGACAGCTGAGTGGGAGATTCTGCAAATGCTTGCACAAATGAGCTTCTAGTGGGTTGTGCCATTCAGAAATTTCCTGCCTCAGGCATGACTATCTTTTGAGCCAGCTTCACTAGAATAAAATGCAACAGCATTTCTCAAATCATTTCCCCCCTTCCCACTTAAACTCCTAGACTTGAGTGTGGCCACACTGCACAGCAAAGGCTCCATCAACAGGAACTCCTAGGCTCCTCCAGTTCGGTTGTGCATCCCAAGACACACCACATATTGCTACATTACTTGCAGCTGCTTTGTGGATCCTTGTCATTAGGACGTCTCAGAGCGCACCATTAACGCCTCTCTGCGACAAAAGGGAGCTAGTTAAGCAACAGCCCACGATGGTTGCTGGTTCCATTTTCCTACGTGGTGCCCACCCCCCACCCCGCAGAAAATCAAAAGGCAAGTGTGTAAACTAGGAGGAGAAGAAAAGAACCAGAAAGAGACATGAAGGGCTGTTTGAACGCCCTAACGCAGTCATTAAGCCTCTGCAAGCTCTGCGCTCTAGTTAGCAAGCTTGACCCCAAATGCTCCCTGATGCACCACACCGAACAAAGCTAGCCTCGTTTCTGTGGAGGGGACATGGGTGCTGCGGAAATATGATGTACTCGCACTACACAAAGCGATCAAAATGAGACATGACAGCAATTTTTGTCCGTAAGAGTCAGGCTATGCGAAGGTGTACATAGCAAACAAGACACACCTTGGGGCAGAAAGGTCTGCAAGATGGCTTTACAATAAACACCCAATTAATGCTGCGTCCTTCTGCCCACCCACCCCTTCCTGAAATGTTAAGAGAGATTCTCATGGAAACGCATTCGCTCTATTCCTTCTCTCCACGATCAGTTACACACAGGCAGCAACAGCAAGACATCAATCACCACTGAGTTGAGAGGAGAGGCAAAAGCCAGAGACAGCTAACAAACCATACAGCAAACCAAGATCAACGCAAGGCGATTGTAGAAGGCGCTCAACACACAGAAAAGAAGCAGTGTTTAATAACAGGCTCAATATTTCCTGCAATCCACTTCCATGTTTATGTTACAAAATCCTGTTTTACACCCACCCGGTCACACGCAAAAGTAGGCAGGATTCATACACTAACATGTGAGCTAATATAATAGGCTTGTGTATGTGCCAAAACAAAGAAAGGAAGAACGAGCAGTGACTTTGCAGAACGCAAACAGCAAAGCATGGGCTGCCAGGTATATTTGAGAACATCAAACCACACCAAGCCCAACTCAAAAGTAGGTCTAGCACATGCAAGCAGTTGAAATGGCAACTGCAGCCCTTGTTCCACTCTCTAGGGACCAAAATGACACATTTTGCAGGCAATCTGTGACCCAGTTTCTCAATCTTTCACTTTTACTTGGAAGCAGGGAAATCTGAACGGGACCCAGTGGGGGCAACAGCACCTGGGGAAAGGGGGAAATTCTGATAAGGGAAATGGCGTGGGGTTGTTAATCTTCTCCTTCCCCTAACATCACTGCTCATTTCTACTTTGGAGCCCCATCATGCAGTTGCTTTTAAGAATGTGCCCTTTGGCTCTCACACATCTTTCTGCTAGTACCGTGTTTCTCCGAAAATAAGACACCATCTTATATTTATTTTTCCTATAAAAAACCAAAACACTATGGCTTATTTTCAGGGGATGTCTTATTTTTTCCCTCCTCCTCCTGCCGCGGCCGGCATTGCTGCTGTGCCTATCACTATGTCTTATTTTGGGGGATGGCTTATATTCCTTGAATGCTTAAAAATCCTGCTATGGCTTATTTTATGGCTACGTCTTAAAATAGGGGAAACAGGGTACCACTGCATGAAATTGAAGATGCTCAGAACTGCTATTTACCAAACAAGAGAAGTAAGGATATTAGGTTAACTGCTAAATGCGGGGAGAAATAGATGCTAATATTGGGTTGGATCCAGACTTAGTCCCCTGGATGTCAATGGGTCTAATTCTAAGCATGACTAAGACCAGCTCCAACCCTTCATTTTTCATCAATTGCCTACCTCCATCTGGGTGGAGTCAAATTATATATATTGCACAGACATACATACCCACACTACAAGTACAATTTTGTCTGAATAGGGCTAACATGTCTGGCTTATCCACTGATTCAGAGGTCAACTTTCTTCACTATTGGCTTGTGACCTCTGATCATTCATTGTCAGTAGCCTAGCAATTTGAGATTCAATATTCCAGTTGCAGCCACAAGCAACCTTCCCACCAGGATTTTCAGAAACTCAACTGAAAATAAAAGTCTCCCCCACAGGATAGCAAAACAGTTTTGCAATTTTTGTTCAGCTATGAATAAATCTAAATGTGGGGATGATCAAATTTGTTATACGCAGAACAGGAAGAGGGTAAGAAGACTTGGAATGGTCGGAAAACTCTTAATCCTATACAGTATGTTAAAAAGATACTAGGTTCATAGCTGAGAAATTTTATGAGAAAATGCACCCGGCTGGATAAGGAGTAGATGACTAGATCTTCACTTTTGTATTTTCAGTATTTTAGAACTCAACTGGCAGCAGAAACCCAAGTCTCCAGGCCCACAAAAATCCCAGGAACACATTGCTACCTGTCACAGCTGCACTTCTAGATATAACAAATATAAATACTGAAGGCACTTCAGAGTAACCAGAAGGTGTAAGGGCTGAGCGCTTGCCCAAAGTTCCTCAAGGGAGACAGAATTTCAGAGGCTGAGAAAAGTATCTGTGCTTTAGGGATTTCTCTACTAGCTTGGGAAAACCTAGGTACACATTGTCACCATGGATCTCTTTTTTCAAGGAGATGGGCTAGAGTCTTCTTAAACTATTTAACAGCAACAGCAACAGATTTCTCCAAATACGAACTTAATGCTGTGTTTATAGACTCAACAGTCATTTTCTTGCAACTATAGAAACACTATAAAACACATTAAAACACTTTAAAATTTTAAAAAATGATGCTGTTAAGGTGCTACACCCAATATGGCAGCAAGTTTGGAAAACTCAGCAATGGCCAGAGGATTGGAGAAGATCAGTCTACATCCCAATTCCAAAGAAGGGCAGTGCCAAAGAATGCTCCAACTACCGCACAATTGCGCTCATTTCACACGCTAGCAAGGTTATGCTTAAAATTCTACAAGGCAGGCTTAGGCAGTATGTGGACCGAGAACTCCCAGAAGTGCAAGCTGGATTTCGAAAGGGCAGAGGAACCAGAGACCAAATAGCAAACATGCGCTGGATTATGGAGAAAGCTAGAGAGTTCCAGAAAAACGTCTACTTCTGCTTCATTGACTATGCAAAAGCCTTTGACTGTGTCGACCACAGCAAACTATGGCAAGTTCTTAAAGAAATGGGAGTGCCTGATCACCTCATCTGTCTCCTGAGAAATCTCTATGTGGGACAAGAAGCTACAGTTAGAACTGGATATGGAACAACTGATTGGTTCAAAATTGGGAAAGGAGTACGACAAGGTTGTATATTGTCTCCCAGCTTATTTAACTTATATGCAGAATTCATCATGCAAAAGGCTGGACTAGATGAATCCCAAGCCGGAATTAAGATTGTCGGAAGAAAATTCAACAACCTCAGATATGCAGATGACACAACCTTGATGGCAGAAAGCGAGGAGGAATTAAAGAACCTTTTAATGAGGGTGAAAGAGGAGAGCGCAAAATATGGTCTGAAGCTCAACATCAAAAAAACCAAGATCATGGCCACTGGTCCCATCACCTCCTGGCAAATAGAAGGGGAAGAAATGGAGGCAGTGAGAGATTTTACTTTCTTGGGCTCCTTGATCACTGCAGATGGTGACAGCAGTCACGAAATTAAAAGACGCCTGCTTCTTGGGAGAAAAGCAATGACAAACCTAGACAGCATCTTAAAAAGCAGAGACATCACCTTGCCGACAAAGGTCCGTATAGTTAAAGCTATGGTTTTCCCAGTAGTGATGTATGGAAGTGAGAGCTGGACCATAAAGAAGGCTGATCGCCGAAGAATTGATGCTTTTGAATTGTGGTGCTGGAGGAGACTCTTGAGAGTCCCATGGACTGCAAGAAGATCAAACCTATCCATTCTTAAGGAAATCAGCCCTGAGTGCTCCCTGGAAGGACAGATCGTGAAGCTGAGGCTCCAATACTTTGGCCACCTCATGAGAAGAGAAAAATCCTTGGAAAAGACCCTGATGTTGGGAAAGATTGAGGGCACTAGGAGAAGGGGACGACAGAGGACAAGATGGTTGGACAGTGTTCTCGAAGCTACGAACACGAGTTTGACCAAACTGCGGGAGGCAGTGCAAGACAGGAGTGCCTGGCGTGCTCTGGTCCATGGGGTCACGAAGAGTCGGACACAACTAAACAACAACAACAACAACAACAACAACAACAACAACAACAACAACAACAACAAAACACCTGGCATAATAAATTATAGCTAATGCTCTTGTGACCAACTCTGGGGTTGCGCGCTCATCTCGCATTATTGGCCGAGGGAGCCGGCGTATAGCTTCCAGGTCATGTGGCCAGCATGACAAAGCCGCTTCTGGCAAACCAGAGCAGCACATGGAATTGCCGTTTACCTTCCCGCTGTAGCAGTTCCTATTTATCTACTTGCATTTTGACGTGCTTTCGAACTGCTAGGTTGGCAGGAGCTGGGACCAAGCAACGGGAGCTCACCCCGTCACAGGGATTCGAACCGCCGACCTTCTGATCAGCAAGCCCTAGGCTCAGTGGTTTAACCACAGCGCCACCTGGGTCGCCGTGGGTTAAAGCACAGAGTCTAGGACTTGCTGATCAGAAGGTCGGCGGTTCAAATCCCTGCAACGGGGTGAGCTCCCGTTGCTCGGTCCCAGCTCCTGCTCACCTAGCAGTTCGAAAGCACATCAAAGTGCAAGTAGATAAATAGGGACCGCTCCGGCGGGAAGGTAAACGGCGTTTCCGTGCGCTGCTCTGGTTCGCCAGAAGCAGCTTTGTCATGCTGGCCACATGACCCGGAAGCTGTCTGTGGACAAACGCCGGCTCCCTCGGCCTATAGAGCGAGATGAGCGCCGCAACCCCAGAGACGGACACGACTGGACCTGATGGTCAGGGGCCCCTTTACCCTTTTTACCTTTAATGCTCTTGTAGATTCCCCAATGTTCCCTATGCAAACCCACACAACTTATTCATCAGGGATATCCAAGGTAAAGCTGTAATAGAATAGTCAACAGTCTTCTGTTGTGGAAGGGGCACATAAAGTGTGTTTCTTGGAACTGTGGGCTCTTTCTTTCCACTATTCTTGATCGAATGGAGAATGATACCTCAAAATCCACAATACCCAGTCTTGCTCAAGTTCTATTCCAACAAATCCACCTGCCCAGACATTTAGCACGTAAGATCATGTTAGAGTAGGGGTGGGGGATGTCTGGCCAGGCCTTTCTATCTGGCCCTCAGGACTCTCCCCAGACCACACCTTCACCAGTTCGTGTTCTCTGCCCTCCTTGAGTGCTTCTTTCTGTCCAGAGCTTGTCCTTCAACTGCAATGACTCTTTGTAGAATGAACGAAGTATGAAAAAAGAAAGACGCCTTGCCTGTTTACAAACACCACCAAATCATATTTTGAAGGGATTCACCACCCATGTGACTGCATTGTACTATATTTAAGAAATAACCCTCAGGCAGAGATGAAATCAGAAGGATCAGTGCATTCTTATACCCCATGTGTAATTTTATAGTTGTACTTATTGCACTTACTCCTGCTTTTTTCTTTTTCTTTTGACTTTGTCATCATTAAAACAAACAAATAAATGAAGGCTGCTCTACATTAACCTTTCCTAACCTGGTACCCTCTGGATATTTTGGACTATGTCTCTCATCATCCCTGATTTCTGCCCATGCTGGTTGGGGTTGAGGGGAACTGTAGTCTCAAACATCTGGAGGTCACTAAGCTGCTCTAGGTCTCCTATCCCTCCTCCAATTCAAGCAGATTATACCCCACCCCCACCATAAAGTATGCTCTATAAAGCTGGAGGGACCATGCAGAGCACTTCCCCTAGAGCACAAGCTACTGCAATTAGAATGGAAGCACTCAAGTGCCCCAGGGCAGGCGCATAAGCTCTTGGACGCATCTATGGGGATCTTTATGACTTCAACCATTACATTTTTAAAAATAAATTTCATAACCGGAAAGAGCAACCAAGATTACGGTGCTTTGGATATATTGAATGCAGACTCTTGAAGATTAAGATGGAAGATGACAGGATCCCCATGTATGTGCTCTATGGGGAGCTGGCTTCAGGAACTAGGCCTGTTGGCAGACCAACTCTATATTACGAAGTCTGCAAACATAACATGAAGGCTGGCAACACTAACTCTGCCAGATAGGTATCCCATGCAGTCAATCACAGTGCCTGGAGACAGTCAGGTTGTGTATCCACAACAGTGACCAGAGGATGAATGACCGCTGGGAGGAGCACAAAGAGAAGAAATCCCATGGTGCAACTGTATCATCAAAACCAGACACCTTCATCTGCCCCACCTGTAATAAAACACATATATCATAAAACACATATAAAACCCTATATCAGTCTCTACAGCCGCAGCAGGTGCTGTAACTCTCCAACGATTTGACTTATCCGACAAATATGCACTCTTTTATTGCCTCCTGAGACAGGTGGATGGCAACAACAACAACCTGTTTAAATCTAAGATCCAAGGTTCTGTGGTTGCAACCTTATCTCAAATGAGAACCACAGAATAAGCTCTCCTGACCGTCAGTATTTCTGATGCTCTGAACTTCGAACCATTTATCTTCTGCCACAGCATATCCAAGGGTTGTCTATACTTCACACATTCTCAGATTAGATTCAATACTGAGAAAAGGTGTCAGACGAAGCTTGCATCCTTCACTGGGTAACTGGCAATAGAAATCTCTGTAACCAGGAAGTGTGTCTTGCTGGCAGTAAGCCACTGGCTTTCACCACCAGCAGACACGTTATCTATGTGGTCTGATGTGACAGTCTTGAGAGGCGCAGGCCTAAGGACCAGATGCTGCAGCTCTTCTAATTTATGGAGTCATTTTGTACACAGCCAGCTGCGCCATAACATTCTTAGGTTTAGGAGGAAAGGAAAGTGGAAATCTCTCACCACACCTGGAACATCACTTGACGTAATTATTTCTTAAGATTCTTTTGTGCCTCTTTTGACAGCAAAATGGAGTAGGAAGCACGTGGAGATTGTGATTTAAGTTTGGAAATGGCATGTTAATATGCAGGAGTACAAATAGGACTGGCACACTGACCATTGACACTGGCCACACTGCATCCCATAAAGTCAATCATGCCATTGTTTAAGGTGGCAGCTCAACTATTTCATTGCAACATGGTGTCCAAGGACACAAGTGAAGGAAGCTTGCCCCTCAGCCCTGAAGCAGTTGAGGGAAAGTCAATGAGCATGGAAAGCTTCTTCTATTGCCCACTTGCTGTAACTATAGGCTTCTCCAAAAGGGGACACAATTTTCTGCTTTAGATTTTGTTTATTAGCTTTGTATACCACCCTTGATCAATAAGCTCCAGCGTGGTTTACATCATTAAAAATATAAAACAAATATAATAGAATACAAACCAATTATAATAAGAATGATTCAATAACTCCAACAAAGAAAAGAAAAAATGGCAGCATTAAACTGTTCACCTGTATGCTGACTTTGGTGTTTCAGGATAAAAGACAAAGATAAGGATTGTTCAGTGAAGCATCTACCTCTATAGAAACCTTACCTAGCATCGTTCAAAAGTTGAATTTTATTGTTCCATTGTAACGGTTAATTTAAAAAAATAGCATCACCTGTCGATGATTAAGGTATCTTTTTTGTTCTAATAAAGTTAATTATTTTCTAAGAATAACAAAGTAGAAAGGGGTCCCAGAATAAGCCTGTGTACCCAGCAGCCAATATAAGCAAGAACCACTCATTCCCACACATCTTCTTAAGCAATCTGACAAGTGTTTATTGGAATCACAGCCAATAAATGAGAGGGTACCTGCTGAGCATTTTATGTAATATGCAGGCCATTTTTTGGCCCGCAGGGCCCTCAAAGCAACCTACAATAAAGGAATAGAAACCAAGTCAAAATTCAATCACCTCCCAACTCCCCCCTCTATTATATTGAAACAGGGAGCTCTCCTGGTATAAGGCATTTGTGATAGCACTGGGGGGGGCGCTCCCTTGGAAAACACTTTCCTTGGTGTGATTGGTTCTCAGCAACTCACCAAGTCTTCACTCTTCATCTCTTTCCCAATGCACCAACTGTCTGTCTGCAATACCCCACACTTGTTATCCTTCCTTACTCCAAACAGAGCTCCAAACGAAGTGATATATTTTGCACCAAAAACAACCAAAACAGTGGTCCTGTTGTCTTATTTGTATAATTTCAGTCACAGATTTGGGGATTCCCATAACAGTGGCGGGGGGTGGGAGTGGGGGTTGGTTCAAAAAGATTTTGGTTTTTCAGTAAGGCTTTTAAAAATATATACATATAAAGCACACATTTCCCTTAATAAAAAGATCCATGTCACCGTATCTGTTTCTGCAAAAATGCATTCCAAGTAAATTACAACAGCATGCAGATATTTGATGGGGCCTCATGGAGCTGCCAGCTCCTTTTCAACTTTCTGGTGACAAAGACTCCTCCTGATAGTTCTGCTGATGTGTATAAATCAGCCATCAGAACTACGGTTTCTCTTGTCCCAACGTATCAAAGTACTTGGATAAAGCAAGACAAATGTCACTGGCTGGCAAAAAGCATAATTGCAAACGCATAAAAAAGTAACTTCAGGAACGATAAGAGCCACTGGGGGACTTTTGCCAATTTAGTAGTTCCCTATTCCCAGCCAGCTAACAAGTAGGAAAGGCTTTCCAAGCCAAACCCCATTTTGAATTTACATTTTGATGATGCTCTGATGATTTCACAAATGCTTTCCCCCTGCAATACTCAGCATCTAGATGCATAACTATTATGTACAGCACAAGCCCCTCACCATCACCACCCAGGATTCAAAGCAATCAACTGGGAGCCAATAACACTAGCAATTATATTGTCTTATATGTATATTTCGCTTTTAGAGTCAAGATCAACTCCCAAAGGAGCTCATTATGTTTATATCCCACAATTCTTTGATAGGGCACAAGTCAATGTATATGGCTCTTCCCCGTCCTTGCTCAATTTTCTTCACAGCCACTTCCACGTTTGTTAGGCCAAGAGATATTCTGGCTCAAGGTCACCCAGTGAGTTTAGTGGGCAAGCAGGGATATGGAAGTAGGTTTCTGCAGTCCAACATTCCACAAGCCCTGACACACTAACTCTCAAGAGCTTTACAATGAAAATCCACACAAAGCTTTTATCTACCATTCATTCACATTCTTCTCACACACACTTCTTATATACAGTTGTACCTTGGGTTTGCATACGTTTTGGTTTGCATATGTTTTGGATTACAAACACATCAAGCCCAGAAGTGCGTGTCCTGGTTTGCAACCTTTTTTTTTTTTGGATTACAACCTTTTTTTTCCGATTATGAACAATTTTTTTTGGGAGGCCCCATTGGTGAAAACGCGCCTTGAGTTACAAGCTGTTTTGGTTTACAAACGGACCTCCGGAATGGATTGTGGTTGTAAACCAAGGTACCACTGTATAGGTTTTGACCTATAAAGCCTTAAACAGCTCAGGACTGCAATGCCTCAAGGACTGCCTCTTTCCTTATGAACCTACCCTAACCCTGAGATCATCTTCTGAGGCCCTCCTTCATGTACCTCCTCCGCAAGAGGTCCAGAGGGTGGCAACACAAGAACGGGGCCTTCTCTGCAGTGGCTCCCTGTCTGTGGAATGCTATCGCCAAGGAAGTTCGCCTGGCGCCTTCATTATACACCTTTAGGTGCCTGGCAAAAACATTCATAATAATAATAATAATAATTTATTATTTATTTTTTTTTTTAAACATACTTTTTATTAATTTTACAAAATACAAAAAAACAAAAAAACGGTACATACTTAAACCCCTTTTCCACCTCCTTCCTACCCACCCACATGGGTCCTCCCCTGCCACAGAAGTATCCCATGTTTGTGAACAGTCAGAAATGGTCCATTTTATGCTTGGATTTCTGTCCTCCTCCCCCTCCCCTGACCCCAAAGCCCCCCCCTGCCACCAGGGAGCTCCAGCAAACCAGGGCAGTACGCAGGAGGACATCCATCCAACCATCTATTGTTATACCAAAAAAAGAGAAAAATAGAAATAGGAAAAAAAGGGGAAAAAGAAAGGGCGAAGAAAAAAAAGAAAAAGAAAAAAACAATACAAAACAGAAAAATTTTTCTTGCATTCATAGTTGAAAAACCATATTTTATGGGCTTCCCCTCCCCCCCTTCCCCGGTTTTCATCCCTTTTTTATCATCTGCAACAGTTTCTTACTTTATAAAAATACACCTTTGTATCTTATACAACTTATAAATCAATTGTTAACATTTTCATCTAATATTCAAATCACTGAAAATTCAAACTCCCATTTTCTCTTCCCGTGCCTAATTTTTTTTTTCTCCCTCTATAAGCCTCCATATTTTCACATTTTCCAAAATCCATTCACTTTTAAATCTATAACTATTCTCAATTTAACCTTACATCCCCGATTACCGGCTCCACCCCCCCCAATCCAGCAAATTCCAAAATCAGCAGACCAGTTATAAACCTGTTAATCCATCCTTATAATCACAACATCACTTTCCCTTCACCCCACCCCCTGTTTACAGTCTCTTGCCATCCAGGTCACCATACAGGACCCCTGAATTTCTTCTCTTCTCTGCATATTTTTTCCTTCTTCCCTGTGGGCGTTCTGGAGTTCCAATAATACCAATCGTGCCCCCCTCAAAGACAGGGCACTCCATCCAACTTTTTGTAGAGTAGAGTCATCATTTTTTTCATGGTGTGTTTCATTTTGTGTTGAATCATCACAGTCCTCATCTTCATCTTTTCCTTCCCCATCATTGTCATTCTCACATTGCTCTTTTTCAGTGTCAAAAGCTTCATCTCCTAGAAAATCATATTCCGCCATCACCTCCTGAAATTTCTGCTGTAACTCCTGTCGTCGTGTCTCCTCTTGACATAACTCTATTCTTGTTTCCCACATTAAGGTCAAAACAGACCGCTGGAACTCAGGGGAACACTTTTTTGTTGACATATTTCAGTCCTGCCAAGGTCAAAACTTATCACGTGGGGTGGAATATGATCACAGTTTATTTTCTCGACTCCATTTTAACAAGCTGGCTGCATTCTTCAAGTCTTGTTAACAATAAAGTTCGAACTCACATTTCACAAGCACTTAAGCCAAAAAAGAAATTCCACAAAGTCCAGAAATACAAAGTGAAGTAAAAATTGACTTATAAATCCTGATCAACTCACTGAATTGCCTAGGCTGCCGGCTCCCGAGGGAAAGAAAGGTTTTTCTTAGGCTTTACCTCATTGCTGCAGGGCAGTCATAAACCACAGTCTCTCTCCCCTTTTCACCCTGCATCAAAGGGGATATTCTCTTTGATGCCTTTGAGGGATCCTTTTGAATTACAAATCTTCTGTTTATGGCTTCGGGTTTCTATTTACTGTCTCTTTGTTGCCGTGGGGGGGGGTGGCTTCCTCTTTTCTCCCCTCTCTCCCAGACCAAATTGTTTTATAATCCAAATCGTGAGGTTACTTACAGTCTTTTCCAATCGTTTTATTTTCGGAAGAATCCAGCGCTCTCCGCCTTCGGCTTGAAGCTTCTCCCTGCTAGAATAACGTTGCCGCTCAAAATGGCCCCCGCGACTTCTACCCTCCTCGCTCCGGAGCTCTTATTAGAGCTAACCGAAGAGTTGGGGAGTCCGGATTGGGTCTGTGCCGAGCAAATTGCCCTCGGGACGCCCTTCCCGAGGTTCTAAGGGGCGCAGCGTTGCTCTCGCTGCCCTCCCCACTCCTAGCAGAGACGGGCCGTCTCGGAGACGAGACGAAACCCCGCCGATCGACGCTGGCGCTGAATCCGGAAGCCTCTGGCGCTGAATCCGGAAGCCTCAATAATTTATTATTTATACCCCGCCCATCTGGCCGGGTTCCCCCAGCCACTCTGGGCGGCTTCCAAAAAAAAACAGAAATTATAAAATACAGAAATCCATCAAACATTAAAAGCTTCCCTAAACAGGGCTGCCTTGAGATGCCTTCTAAAGGTCTGGTAATTGTTCTCTTTGACCTCTAGTGGGAGGGCATTCCACAGGGTGGGTGCCACTACCGAGAAGGCCCTCTGCCTGGTTCCCTGTAACTTGGCTTCTCGTAATGAGGGAACCGCCAGAAGGCCCTCGGAGCTGGACCTCAGTGTCCGGGCAGAACGATGGGGGTGGAGACGCTCCTTCAGGTATACCGGACCGAGGCCGTTTAGGGCTTTAAAGGTCAACACCAACACTTTGAATTGTGCTCGGAAACGTACTGGGAGCCAATGTAGGTCTTTTAGGACCGGTGTTATGTGATCTCGGCGGCCGCTCCCAGTCACCAGTCTAGCTGCCGCATTCTGGATTAGTTGTAGTTTCCGGGTCACCTTCAAAGGTAGCCCCACGTAGAGCGCATTGCAGTAGTCCAAGCGAGAGATAACTAGAGCATGCACCACTCTGGAGAGACAGTCACTGGGCAGGTAGGGACTCAGCCTGCGTACCAGATGGAGCTGATAAACAGCTGCCCTGGACACGGAGTTGACCTGTGCCTCCATGGACAGCTGTGAGTCTAAAATGACTCCCAGGCTGCGCACCTGGTCTTTCAGGGGCACAGTTACCCCATTCAGGACCAGGGAGTCCTCCACACCCGCCCGCCTCCTGTCCCCCACAAACAGTACTTCTGTCTTGTCAGGATTCAATCTCAATCTGTTAGCCGCCATCCATCCTCCAACCGCCTCCAAGCACTCACACAGGACCTTCACCGCCTTCACTGGTTCTGATTTAAAAGAGAGGTAGAGCTGGGTATCATCAGCATACTGATGGACACCCAGCCCAAACCCCCTGATGATCTCTCCCAGTGGCTGCATATAGATGTTAAAAAGCATGGGGGAGAGGACAGAACCCTGAGGCACCCCACAAGTGAGCGCCCAGGGGTCTGAACACTCATCCCCCACCACCACTTTCTGAACACGGCCCAGGAGGAAGGAGCGGAACCACTGCATGACAGTGCCCCCAGCTCCCAAGCCCTCTAGACGGTCCAGAAGGATGTTATGGTCGATGGTGTCAAAAGCCGCTGAGAGATCCAGCAGAACAAGGAAACAGCTCTTACCTTTGTCCCTAGCCCGCCGGAGATCATCGACCAGTGCGACCAAGGCAGTTTCAGTCCCATGATGAGGCCTGAATCCTGACTGGAAGGGATCCAAATGGTCCGCTTCTTCCAGGCGTGCCTGGAGTTGAATAGAATCATAGAGTTGGAAGAGACCACAAGGGCCATCCAGTCCAACCCCCTGCCAAGCAGGAAACACCATCAAAGCATTCTTGACATATGCCTGTCAAGCCTCTGCTTAAAGACCTCCAGAAAAGGAGACTCCACTACACTCCTTGGTAGCAAATTCCACTGCCGAACAGCTCTTACTGTCAGGAAGTTCTTCCTAATGTTTAGGTGGAATCTTCTTTCTTGAAGTTTGAATCCATTGCTCTGTGTCCGCTTCTCTGGAGCAGCAGAAAACAATCTTTCTCCCTCCTCCGTATGACATCCTTTCATATATTTGAACATGGCTATCATATCACCCCTTAACCTTCTCTTCTCCAGGCTAAACATACCCAGCTCCCTAAGCCGTTCCTCATAAGGCATCGTTTCCAGGCCTTTGACCATTTTGGTTGCTCTCTTCTGGACACGTTCAAGCTTGTCAGTATCCTTGAACTGTGGTGCCCAGAACTGGACACAGTACTCCAGGTGAGGTCTGACCAGAGCAGAATACAGTGGTACTATTACTTCCCTAGATCTAGATGTTATACTCCTATTGATGCAGCCCAGAATTGCATTGGCTTTTTAAGCTGCTGCATCACACTGCTGACTCATGTCAAGTTTGTGGTCTACCAAGACTCCTAGATCCTTTTCACATGTACTGCTCTCAAGCCAGGTGTCACCCATCCTGTATTTGTGCCTTTCATTTTTTTTTGCCCAAGTGTAGTACTTTACATTTCTCCTTGTTAAAATTCATCTTGTTTGCTTTGGCCCAGTTGTCTAATCTGTTAAGGTCATTTTGAAGTGTGATCCTGTCCTCTGGGGTATTAGCCACCGCTCCCAATTTGGTGTCGTCTGCAAACTTGCTCAGGATGCCCTCAATCCCATCATCCAAGTCATTGATAAAGATGTTGAATAAGACTGGGCCCAAGACAGAACCCTGTGGCACCCCAGTAGTCACTACTCTCCAGGATGAGGAGGAGCCATTGATGAGCACCCTTTGGGTTCGGTCAGTAAGCCAGTTACAAATCCACTGTATGGTAGCATTGTCTAGCCCACATTTTACCAGCTTCTTTACAAGAATATCATGGGGCACCTTGTCAAAGGCCTTGCTGAAATCAAGATAGGCTACATCCACAGCATTCCCTTCATCTACCAGGCTTGTAATTCTGTCAAAAAATGAGATCAGATTAGTCTGACATGACTTATTTTTCAGAAACCCATGCTGACTTTTAGTGATCACAGAGTTTCTTTCTAGGTGCTCACAGACTGTTTGCTTAATGATCTGCTCTAGTATCTTTCCTGGTATTGATGTCAGGCTGACTGGGCGGTAATTGTTTGGGTCCTCTCTTTTCCCCTTTTTGAAAATAGGGACAACATTTGCCCTCCTCCAGTCTGCTGGAACTTCGCCTGTTCTCCAGGAATTCTCAAAGATTATTGCCAGTGGTTCTGAAATCACCTCTGCCAGTTCTTTTAATACTCTTGGATGTAGTTCCTTTTTAACCAGGTCTTTGGTTGATCCGATTTACATCCTATGCCCTTTAAAAATATGGTTGGGGGGTTATTGGGTTGTTTTTATTTTTATTACCGTAGGTATTTTGTGGTTTTATATTTTGATGTTATTCTGTGAACTGCACTGAGACCCCTGGGAAGAAGAAGAAGAAGAAGAAGAAGAAGAAGAAGAAGAAGAAGAAGAAGAAGAAGAAGAAGAAGAAGAAGAAGAAGAAGAAGAAGAAGAAGAAGAAGAAGAAGATGATCTCTTGGGGTTGTATATGGCAGACTCTTTTAGCCCCTGGCAGTTCCAGGATCACCTTCCAGAGGAGCTGCAGGTGGCTTCAGGGGCTGATCAAAAGCAAAGAAGCACATCACAGAAATAACCCAAAAGTTTACTGCTATCTTGTTTATAAACAGTTAGTTCTACTGTTTAGATTCATGGTAGTGTTAGAGCAAATAGATAGTTACACACACACACACACACACACACACACTACTTCAACCACTGAGCTCTCCTGTTGTTGTTGTTTAGTCGTTTAGTCGTGTCCGACTCTTCGTGACCCCATGGACCATAGCACGCCAGGCACTCCTAATCCTTTACTTGGAATTTGTAATCTTACATTGAAAAATAGGAGATACACATATAGATGTACATACGGGGGGAAGGTGTTGGGCTGAACATGGCTACAGATAACAAAGACTGCTTTAAGAACCATAGTTTGCAAGCCCAATTCAAACCATCAAACCATTTCGAGGACAATCCTGGTTAGCTTCAATCGTGTTTCTGCCAAAGCCAACATAACAATAATCAAATGACAGAAGGGAGACTGTAATTTGTATGTGTGGGGGAGAAGGGAGATGGAGCATGAGCTCACAGCATTGCAAGCCACATTTTTAGTAGTCCCAAGCCATTCATTTTCTTATCCCTAAGCTTGGCACTACAAATAAGACCTATTTTTAGCTGTTTTTAATAGTTTCCCACTCTACAGGTAGATATTGCCTTGAAATACACCTTACTGTTTTCTTCGTTTAACCCAGTCAAAATTGACCATGGCTATCACATTAAGTAGCACTAAATGGAGCCAACATCAAGCTTAACTCATTTCCAACACACACCAAGGAAACAGCAACAGTCTGCAATATTACTTACCATTTCATCCATTTACAAGATGGGATGGATGAAGATTAATCCTGGCTTAAGAACTAAAACAGATTCTGGCTACATTAAACTAGAGTGAGACTAGAGATGCTAAATTGGCACAGGAAAATCATTTGTCAACGGTACTGGTGGAACATCTGGACTGTACATCAGGGAAGAGGCCTTAGATCAATAGTGAAGTACTCGCTCTGCTTGCAGAAGATCCCCACATCTCCAATTAAAATGTCTCATACAGGGGAAACCAAGGAGGGTCGCTGCCAGATAACATGCACAATAAGTGCCCAAGTTTCCTATTTTCTGCCTTTAAATCTACTTAAAGCAAGCAATCAACTTGACTAAAACAGAACTTCTACCTATTACAAGGATCGGGTACAACTTCTGTACGGTTCCATCAAGACTGATTTTGAGATGTCATGAAACTTTGAATCATAGAGTTGGAAGAGACCACAAGGGCCATCCAGTCCATCCCCCTGCCAAGCAGAGATAGGTGAGCATCTTCCACCCAATCACCTCCTTCCCCAAAGTGAAGCACTTTGGGTTGGATCAAAGACAAGTGAAGCTGTTTTACCCAAAACCCATTTTCACTAACAATTTCCCAAACCCCTAAAAACTGAGATAGCATTCACTGATTTGTGTACAAGAGTACAACTTGGAAAAAACTACCTCCAGTAGGGGACTCTTCCATCCTCAAGGATCTCATGCAGGTTTTATCTCCACCACCATGGGCGTATGGATGTGCAGGCAGCGTTTTAATATAATCTTATTGCTTATCATTGGAGAAAGGCATCCAGAAAGACTGGGTGGAGTGCAAACAACAACCCACTGCTTTTCAGCCGCCTGTTCCAAGGCCTTCAATTCTGGGTGCTATTTGCCCCTGTCCCCCTGCTTTGAGCCATTTTGGGTCTAACAATGTGGGTGGTTAGAGAAGAATCTGGGAGCTTTTAGTACTTACCTCTCCTTTGAAGTGAGCATTACACCAAGCCCCTGAAACTCATTTTTGGGCCTGAATCTGAAGGACTTCACCAGTTATCTCTAGCAGCAAGAGATCCATCAACTACTGAGTTCCTTCCTTTCCTAAAGATCCTGCAGAAATCTCTTAAAGAATCCAGCGTACATATGAGTTTGCAAAGTTATCATGATGTTATAATTCAGCCTCTTCCTTGCCCATCCATTAGGCTGGTGTGATTGCTGGCCAAGGCAAGAGTTGCACAGCAGCCTGGGCAACCTCTAGGAATATCCCAGTTTAAAAACAATCTTTCTTGGACAGCTGGAGTTATTTATTTGAACACAGCCAAAGAACTGGCTCAATTACCCTAACCAGTTACTGCTTGAACAGACTCTTGGAATCAGAGCAATTCACAATAAATTCTGGTCAAATAGGCCCCAGGCAGAAATCTCAAAGCACACACACAAATACGGAACTCATTTTCCAGCTGAAAGCCTTACACAGGTACTTAGCAAGTGGGACATTCAACAAAATGTTTCAGTGTAGAACACTCCTGTTAAGGATTTCAGCCAGTCAGCCGTATTATTTTCCAGTAGAGTTGGTCGCATTCCCCTCTCAGCACCCCCAGATCTTCCATCTCCAACTGTTAGCATTTTATACCCATTTAGCACCCACCCCCCAATCCCTTGGGTGTTTTTATGCAAACTTCAGGTTCTGTCCTGTTGAGACCCCTCCCCATCATGTGTGGATATTGCTACAAAAGGATCCACTTGAGTTCAATAAGAATATATAGGATTGCTATGACCATGAAACAATCTAATTCAAAATGGGCCTTGATAACCCTTGGACAGTGAACCAATTATTTGTCTTCACTTTAAAGTCTTCATCTATAGCCTAAATTATGCTGTCCGGTTACTTATCTGCCTACTTGTGCACATTCTTTCAGCTGGTGGCTGTGGAAATAGAAACCATCTGCTCAGTTCCCTCCTTCCATTTCCTATCAACTGTCCGAAACCTTGTTTGCAGAGGTCTGATAGTGCTATTTTTGTTATTGGGCTTTTCTGTTTGTCTTTTGAGACCTGCATTTTCATTATGGAAGTCACCAGGCCAATACTTCGCTGGTCTACAGCCGGGTTGCCAAACTTTGTGCCAATGGACACATTTGGAATTTTGAGAAAGTCCTGTAAATGCTAGGCACAAAATGGCTTGGGGCGGGGTGGGGGCATGACCAAATGGTTACCGCAAATAAAAGCAGAAAAAGAGGCAGGACAAAAGAAGGCTGCAGACATATCCCACCCCCTAAAACAAGCCGTCAATGTGGGAAAAGGCACCGACATCAGCCACTACCACCCTTTACTCACAGTGATAAAGTTATTTACATCTCTACACTGTTCAAAATGTATGGAAGGGTAGGGATTCAATCCTGCCATCCAATGCAATGTCGGCATGTTCAATGTAGGAGAGGCTGATCCAGTTCAAGTAAGAACTGAGCAGGGGGGGGCCTGTTCCTGGTGCATTGTGTATTTTGGAGGGGATATTTACTGAGACGTTTTGCAAGTGTCATGGCAGGTACTGGAAGCCACGTAGCATGGGCGGCTACTGCTCTAAAGGTAACCCAGGTCATGAAGACGACCTCACTAAGTGGAATGGAAAGTTGCTTATCCTCAAATGCATGCTACTGTGGTAATAAATTTTAATATTCTCAGGAATTTTTGTTTTCCAAATATAAATTTTTTAATGGTTCTTTTTTTGGCCGTTTCTCTCCCTTACTACCATTCTTTAATAGGGTTATATTATTTTATATATTGATAATCACCTTGAGTTTTTTATGCTTTTTAAAAGGTGGGATAGAAATATTTAAAACTAAAAATGAATGCCAAGTTTTAGACATATCATATAGTGCAACACACTTGTAATACACCGATTAAAGGGGTTTATAGTGTTAAGAAGTAGTGCAGATTTTCTTTTAGGGAAGACAGTTCAGGGGCAGACTAGCCAAGCTTAGCTCCCCAGCGGAAAAACAATTATTGGCTCAGGATTTTTTTGACATGTGATTGTCGATACATTCACATTGATTTGTGACCTACCCTGTTTCCCCTATTTTAAGAAGTAGTCATAAAATAAGCCATAGCAAGATTTTTAAGCATTCAAGGAATATAAGCCATACCCTGAAAATAAGACATACCTGTAGTGATAGGCGCAGCAGCAATGCCGACCGCGGCAGGAGGAGGGGGAAAAATAAGACATCCCTGAAAATAAGACATAGTGGTTCTTTTGTTTTTCTTTAGGAAAAATAAATATAAGACGATGTCTTATTTTCGGAGAAACACGGCATCTGAAGACATGCCTGTTTGCCCAAGGAGAGTTACTGTGTTTGTTTGGTTTTTTTTAACCAATTTCATCAGTTGGGGGGGGGGGAAGCCCACCAAGTGCTACACTGTGAGGTACCCACCACTATAGTGTTAGGAGTTGGCATGAGTAGCAGGAAAAGGGCTTGCCACTGTCCTTGAAGTTGAAGGCAGTGTCAAAACACTGTTGCCTGAAGGAGGTGTAGCAGCCAGGAGAGAGGATTGGGGTGCTGATCAGGTGGGAAAGACCTCTGTGATTTGTCACATGATCAGAAGAATACCAGAGAGCTCCCACCACCATACAAATGAGACCAAGTATGGGGACATGGGGTGGTGATATTAAGAACAGAAGGAGGACCTTTTTTGTTGAATCAACTCCTGCTAGAAATTGGACAGATTTGTTGGATTTTTTGACATCAATTGAGATTTGACTTTCCTTATATTTTTATGCTTTGACAAACTGACTTTCATTCTTATGTTTTGTGTAAATTCGTTTTCTGTTTTTCTGTTAGCTACTTTGCGTTTCCCTCAAGGAGGAAATGTGGGATATGGGCAATAAATCTGACCCTCAAAGCAGAACCTGCCTACATTTTCACAACCACTACCTCATCACAAAACACTTAAAAGGGGTGTCTGGGGTTTGAAGGATGAAGTTAAGATTCCTATGATTCTTTTTAAACCCTATTGAGAACAGCATAAAGAAATTCTTAAGCTATTAGGTAATAAAGTACCTGTCCAGCACCTTCCACAGAGCTTTCCACGCACACACAGCTGTTCAAGTATCAAACTCTGCAGCTGTGGATCTACAGCACGGGTGTCAAACACAAGGCCCGGGGGCCAAATCCGGCCCGCCAGACCTCGTCATGTGGCCCGCCGAGCGCCCCAGCCAGCGGGACCCAGCAGTGGGACCTTGCTGCTGAAGCGCCGCGCCAACAAAGCGCTGACAAACAGCTGGGGCCGGGGAAATGCTTTTTGCCCCTGGGTCCCTTCGCGCTCTTTTCTGGCACTGAATCAAGGCGGCGACCCCCCCTTCCCTTTCTTTCTTCCTCTCTCTCGTTCTTATTCTTTCTTTCCCTCTCCTTCCTTCCTTCTTTATCTCTGTCTTCTCTCCCTCTTTCTTTTTCTTTCCTTCTTTATTCCTTCTTTCCTACTCTTCTTTCTTTCACCTCTTTCCTTCCTCTCTCCCTCCTGCTCCCTCTTTTCTTCCTTCCTTCCTTCCTTCCTTCCTTCCTTCCTTCCTTCCTTCCTTCCTTCCTTCCTTCCTTCTCAACTTTCTTCCTCTCCCTCATTCTTATTCTTTCGTTCCCTCTACTTCCTTCCTTCTTTCTCCCTTTCCGTCTTCTCTCCTTCTTTTTCTTTCCTTCTTTATTCCCTTCCTTATTTCCTACTCTTCTTTCTCTCCCCTTTCCTTCCTCTCTCCCTCCCACTCCCTCTTTTCTCTTTCTTTCTTTCTTTCTTTCTTTCTTTCTTTCTTTCTTTCTCCCTCCCCTCCCCTCCCCTCCCCTCCCTCTCCCTCTCCTCAGAAACATAGGATGCTGCTTTATACTTCTGGCCCTTAAACCCTGGAACCAGGAGAGCAGCTTCAGTGAGTCAACCTCAGCCAGTCCCTTTGGTGAAGGGTGGTGTCTCACTGGCAGAACATCTGTCCTGCATGCAGAAGGACCCCAGCATCTCCAGGTACTAGTAGCTCTGCAAAGGTCCTGCATGAAACCCTAGCGAGCCTCCACCACCTAGTGCAGTTACCAAAAATCATTTTTCAATAAATTTTACAATAATTGTACATTTGAATATCTACTTGCCATTATTCTGACTATGTTTCTGCTTTCAGAGCTAATTATTACTTACATTATTACAAAAAACAGTAATAATTGAATGCAGTGACAATAATTTATGAGAATAAAGAGTGGACACATAGTCCTACAGATACAACCGGCCCTTTGACCAAACTGCTGATGCGGCCCCCGATGAATTTGAGTTTGACACCCCTGATCTACAGGGTCCAACCAGGCATTATATTACACTCATTCATGATGTACTGAAACAAGAACACAGCCCCAAAATCTTAGCTACTTATGTCAAGACCAGCCCCCTACTTATTCAAACTCGCTTGATGCAAGCTAAGGAAAAGCAACAACATATAGTTGGAACCCAAGAGCTTCTTTCTTTCTTCTGAGAAGCAGACAGTTTCTCACAGCCATATCAAACTGCATTAGAAATTTTGCTTCAAAATCAATAAGGTGCTTTGTCATGTGGCACACACGACTGATGTTCAGAGACAGAAGTCGAAAGTCCTCTAGGCACATGAAACTGATTGCACAGCTGTTTGGATACGGGCTCATGTTTGTTGCTGGAAACACCCTAAGAGATACTGAAGTTCATGATTAGGGGTAATACAGTGGTACCTCCAGTTGCGCACGGGATCTGTTCCAGAGCTCCAATCAGATCCCGAAGAATTCGCAACCGGAGGTGCCTGTTCTGCACATGCATGCGGCACGGTAGAGAACTTCTATGCATGTGCGGCAAAACCCAGAAAAATGCTTCCAGGTTTGCCGTGTTTGCATCCTGAAGGATACACAACCAGGGGTGTGTGTATTCAGAGGTACCACTGTACTCTCAAATTACCACACTGTTTTTAGAATACATACATGCTGATAATGTTAGCACCATAACTGAGTATTGCATATTAACAGAGAAAGGGATGCTGATTTAGGAAAAAGCAGGAATTGCCAAGCAGCATAAAATTATTCTGCACCTTCAATGCAGTCTTCTGGCATTCAAAACTTAAGGCAGCACCAAGTCTGTGTGTATGAACCAAATGGCCCACACTAATTCAGTCCAAATCTGAAAGTGTGCTAATATATTAAACGTAAATTTCTAAATTGTTTTCTGTATTTCAAGCAAAGTTATTACCTGTTTAGCATTTATTACCAAGAGACGTTTTGCAAGGTTCTCTGTCTTAAGATGGGTGGGGTACCCTTTACAGCAGAGGGCCGCATTCCCGTCCAGCAACCACATTCTCAGAGTGGGGAGCACTAAGGCAAAACTAGTGGAGAATTGAGTGTAACACTCATCATGGTACAGCAGGCTACTTTCTATACCCACACCTCTATTCTCCATCCAGAAAAGCAAGAGGCATTAATGGTTCGCATTTGCATATGATATTATAGCTACCGGTAGGTAAAAACGCTGAAGGGGAGTATGAAGTAAGGCTGGTGACGGATGATGGGGTGTAAGTCCCAAGGACTAGACAGAGGCCTGGAGGTCCACATATGACCCACCCACACACCCCGGCCTGAGGTAGAACCGAAAAAGCATCCAAATGAACCATAGGCTGCCTCATCCACAGTTTAGATGCGTTCGGAATAGGAGCACATGCACAACCATCCAGTTTATAAACGTCACGTCTGACTAAACCCAAGTAACAAATGAAAGTTAGTATTAAGGGTATAACGCAAGAGGGAACATTGGACTAAGTGAGGATAGGAGACACACTTTGCTTCTGTAGGAATCAAGGTTTAGATGAATGGGTGGGAAGGAAGAGGGCTTTCAACATACGGTAACTTTCCCCCTCATACAGCAGGCATTCATAAATTCATTGGAGGCAGGAGGAGAATTACAAAAATCTGTTCCAGGTCAGTTCATTTTGGAGTTGGGGGGAGAGGAGTGCTTCCAGACCAGAATCTGCTCAAATATGCCATGCTATTTACAAAAAATAAAAGAAATAATAAAAAAGATGAGGGTAATTCTGGTTCACATAGAAGCATCTTAAATACACAAGGTTTGTAGAATTGCATTTGCAGGGGTGCACAACCTGCGGCTCTCTGGATGTTTCTGGACTACAACTCCCATCATCCCCGATTACTGGCTATGCTGGCTGGGCTGATGGGAGTTGTAGTCCAGAAACATCTGGAGGGGTGCAAGTTGTGCACCCCTGGCTTATCCAAACATAAATTCCAGTCTGCAGAAAATGTTGGTTACAAATGTAAACAAAGGATGAAAATCTTGCAGTGACTCAGGCTATTTTTGTGACCTGTCATTCAGTTATTAAATTTCAAGGAAAACCTGCTAGTGAAAAAACAGGAAGCTAGGACTGTGATCCAATTTCAAAACCGTTACTTCCTTGGGACCTTAGATTTTATGCCCAGCAATACTTTACCATCGGGGACCAGTAGCCATTCTTGATTACTCTCTCCATTCAGAACTTTTCCTTAGCACTGCTACATGCCACAAGGCAGCTAACCATGTCTGAGAATAAATCAAATTTCCCAGAGAATAAATTGGGTTCAGAGGCTCCGCTGCCAATCTGCTTTCTAAAGGTCTATCGATCTGCAGGGAGAAATGTTTTTCAGAAGAGAAACTTCCACAGGGTATAGAAAATTAAAAGTGATAAATTCATGTGCTCACTCAAAAGCCTTCAGCTGTTTTACCAAATCAGTGTGGCCAAGAAAAAGGCATCTCAACTACCAATATATAAAATTTTAAAAGCCCAACTTTTCAGCCACAACAGAAAATAACAGAGGATAAAATGAGAACTATAAGCGACACACACAATCTGATTTGAAGCAGCCATTTATCTGCAACTTCAGGTTTTAACTTCCGCTGTGAAATGCCTATTTCTGGGGAACAAAGATGCTCTGTATCTTTTGCCAGTGACATCTTGATGGACTGAAGCTTGCACGTTAAAATAAATGATTCTATGTGCTGTAATGCTGCCCTAACAAGAATGCCTGCTGATGCTTCATCCCCACAAAAAACTTCTAGGTTATTAGTCATGATCAAGAACTTTGCTTGTAGTTTGGTGGGTTAACAAAGCAGAACTCCAACCACCGAAGAATGAACTGTTTCAACAAGTGACCACATGAAGCCACAAGCGAATGCCACTCATACCACAATATGAAACCAGAGCCAAGACCCCTCCTTATAAGGAGGAAGTGGGGGAACCAGGCTAGAAGGCTAAGGGAGCAGTTTAGTCCACATAGTAGCTAACAAGACTCTTCTCATTTTTGTTGTGATGGAGAGAGCAGATCTCTCACTTAAAAAGTATACTTTGCAGTTTTAGCCCCAAGGTTCACAGAGCATTCATCCTAGGGGGACACACATATGCAAGGATTTCTTTTAAGACTCCAAGATCAACCTGGAAAATAATTAAATATTAAAACAGTCCACAGATGTTATCCAATTTCACCTACCATTGCTTCCAGGTATAAAAATAATCCATATTCTGTTTGAACTTCTACAGTCAGGCACATTATGTCAATTATTGATGCAGCAAAGAGGTGAGCTGATGAGGAGCGACGTTTGGAAGACTATCATTTAGATGAGGTAGGTTTTTAAACTAGTGAATTAGGTTTAAGCCATCACCGAAAACTAGGATTCCACTTTTTATCCACTGGACTCATGATACAGGTTCAATAAGATTACGCATTATTGATATCATAATTTATGCTCCTCCAAGGAACTTAAGGCAACGTATTTATTTCTCTCTACCCACCTACCAATCTCTTCACTATAACCCTTTGAAGTAGGTTAAGCAGAGAATTTGTGACTAGCCCAAGGTCTCCCAGTGAGTTTCATGGCTGAAAAGGAAACTGAAGCTAGGCTCCCTGATGCAAACCTAATATTTTAACCGCTGTGCCACAACCACCCTTTCAAATCCTGGCTTTTAATTTTGTTTACTGGTTTTCAGTCAGTGTTCTGGATAACTCTAAGGCTTCATGCAGTCTTATTAGGGTTCTCTCAGGTGGAAATCAGCAATGGTAGACAGGATTCCCTGAAAACTAGCTTGTGTATCACTGCTGATCTTTCTCTACAACATGTAGCTGTAGGAGAATATTAGGTGTGTTCTGGATCACATTCATGCACAGTGATGGCAAAGCCCCATTAGAACAGAAAGCAAGCCTAGATCATGGCCTAGAATCCCCTGCAAAAGCAAACAAATTCATCTGAAGGATTCCCCTAGTACAGTGGTTTTCAACCGGTGTGTCATGGCATCCTGGGATGCCTTGAATGATGGCCAGGGGTGTCATGGGCAACATTGGCCTCTGTCCCTTCCCTCCCTCCTCCGATGCCCTCTCACATCTCTGTCTCCCAAAGGTTTGCACAGCTGTTTGTTGCAGCAGCCCTGGCTATAAGCTCCCCAGGCAAATGCTGCCTCTGGGTCTGGTTGCCAGGAGCTGAAGCGGCCTCGGAGTAAGCAAGTAAGCGGGTGAGGGAGGGAGCCAGTCTGCTTGCCCTTGCTGTTGAGGACAGACCAATCCCAGGCCCCTGTGGGGCAGGGTGAGGAGGCACCTCTCCTTGGGGCGGGGCGGGGGGACAGCCCAGAGACCAGGGGCAGCAGCTGTCCAGAGGACTCCCAATGAGAGGGGAGAGGAGAGGAGGCTGAGCGAACACTCCACAAGGGAGGGTGTTCAAAAAAGGGTGAGAAACTGCCAGCTCTGCAGGCAGGGGGTGACATAACTGGGCTTCTGAGCCCTACAGGGGTGCTGCAGAAAGAATGTAGTTGGTCAAGGGAGCCGTGGACTCAAAAAGGTTGAAAACCTCTGCCCTAGTATAAAAAAGCACTGTCCTAGCAACAAAAATGAAAGTGTCTGAAGATGTACAATTAAAAGCATGCAATAGCTAATTATGTTACCAAGCAGCAAGGTTAGAATATAGATGTGTCATCTTTCCTGCCACAAAACCCCAGGTATGTACACAACACTACCTTGGCAACCCACATGAAAGCTTTCGTGGTGGAGGCAAATCTGGATGGCTTTGGAGTCAGACAGAAGACAAGGATTATCTTGATTGGACCACTGCATAAACTTACCCACCCACCTGCAAGTGGGTGCCCTGTTACAGCATCAACCCAAAGCGTCTAATTTTAGAACTTCCTTTTCTTCACAGATCCTGTCTTGGCATAGGAGGCTGGGTTGTTTGTAGCCAGAGGGTGGGGGCCTTGAAGCCAAAGTTCTATGATGCTTTCCTTAGGCAAGCCACTGTCCTTTGTCTCACATACATACCCATCTGAAAGATTCTCCTGGCCAACCTCTCAGGGTTAGAATGAGATAATAAAGTGAAGCACCATGGAATGCAATGTTAAATGCTTAGTATTGTTACCAGTACAGATCCATGGACCTGGATTATGAGCCTTGTTTGCTCCCTGCTCCTGGGCTTGTCAGGAAAATCCCAGGCAACCAGAAGCCTGTGCTTCTTCAAATAATATGTTGACAACAAGGAATCTGAAATATTTGTTCAGCCAAGCACAAGGGTGGTACCAAGCAATCTGAAACTCACTTCCTCAAATAAGAAGAATTCAGGTCATTTTCTCCATACCCCACTCTAATCCAGTTGTCTTTCAGCCTTGGATGAGGTCCTGATAATGCAAACTTTCAAAGGTGGGTCTCTATTTCTACACAGCCAGGATTAAAGGAGAATATTGCAGCACTTGGAAGTCTGCACTGAGAACAGTGGTGCTATCCACAGGGTATTTCACCCCGCTGGGACTACAAGATACGGAAGCACTAAAAAAAAAAATCGTGTTCTCATAGCTATTTATACAGCACTGTCTGAATACATTACCACCAAATATGTTAAAAGCAGCTGAAGGGAACAGCTTTACATGCAATGTGGAATCATCTTTCTGATCTCACAAGACACCTTCCCCCTCCCCAAAATGCAGGAAGCAGTGAAGAGGTGGACTGCTGTAGTGTCTGAGCGCTAGTGTCTGATGTTGGGCCGGTATGGTCTTGGGGTGGCCAGCATTTCATGGCCATTGCAAGACCAAATGAGAATGCCTGCTACCAGCCTTGTGAGACTGGGACTTAGGAGATGCTATAAAAGGCCGTGTCCCACACCATACAGCCTCTGTTTGGAGGCTGGGTAGGAACACTTTAATGCTGTCCAAGCTGCCTGTGAATGGGCATGCTTTTCACCTTCCCTGGGTGAAAATCATGTTATGTATGGTGTAGTTCATACTTCTTCTGATTAAAAGGACCAGTGTGACAGCTGGCACATGGGACAAAAAAGGAGGGCCCAGAAATCCCTGCCTTTGTAAATAAAGAACGTAAGAGCTCCTCCAGGGAGGGAGAGGTGTCTGTACTTGGCTAATGGGAAAAGCAACAGAGCAGGGCTAGTCCGCTGATCTGTGCAACTGGTGGATGGTACCTGCTTGCAGCTTAACTCCACTCTCTTTTTTAAGTCTCAAGCACAGCACCCAAGCAGCATATAAGTAATGAGACAGCCAGGCCAGTTGCATATGTGTAGAGAGTATGAGTTCCCCAGCCCCTTCCTCTCCCCTAACTTTTACCAATATTCACAGCTGAACTTTTATATATTTAGTAATGATTGATAGGACTGAAGCTGCCTGGTACAGAGTCAGACAACTGGTCCTTCCATCTTAGCACTGTCTACACTGTGTGGCAGGGGCTCTCCAAGGTTTCATACGAGGGACTTTCACATCCCTACTTGAAGATAGAATGCAAGGCAGATGCTCTGCCACTGAACCATGGCCCTTTAAATCCATTATTAATCTCTTCATTTTCACCACAAAGCAGTCAGTTACACCAGCAGGACAGAAACCCACAAACATGGCAACTGCAAAGCATATTTAGTCAATGATTAATTTAGTAGCAATATGGACAAATCCTTCTGGTTTTTTTTACGAAATTATATTATAGCTTAGGACTTGTTTCCTAGTTTTCTTTGTGACTGCTGAAGACCAGTAAGAGCACATCCTCTTAACACCACCTAAGAACCAAGATCAACAGCATGAAAGCTTGGTAGCCTGTCCAAATTCATAGGGAAACTCCCTTCAGATGCAGATTTGTTTGTTACAGCCCTTCCTCGGCTAATTTTTGAAAACGAAATGCTAGGATCTCTCTGGTTGGGTGTTGAGGTTAAGATATGGTATAATAAAGCTTACTTGTTTCACTCTAATGATGCACTGTTATCTATTGTGAGAATCCAAGACAAGGAATTATAAACCCCCTTATTTTGTTCTGTTATCTTCGGCTATTAAAGGATTCAGTCAGGCACAAGCAAAGCAGAAATGCCTCTGGCCAATTAGGAACTCCTGACTTAGTTTTTAGTATGCAAACATATTCATTATCACAATTATTCAGAAGGGAACACAGTCTACAATTCCAAACAACCACACAACTACCCCAGTGACTCTGAAAGCCTGAGAAATGGAGGAAGCAAAAAACTAGAGATTTGCCCTATGTTAACAAGGGTGCTAATTCAGGACAGAAATCCCAAAGTATGTCTGATATCTGATTGTGCAAACAAGCTCCAGGACCCAAAACAAAATGTTTGGAGAACTCATGTTCCAAGATTCATGTCCTTTTTCCAGGGTACTCCATTCCAGTCCCCACCTTTCCTCCCCACTCCACCCCCATTTTATGTTTTCTCTCCAAGTCAGCCCCAATATTTTTTGTATTTCTGCAAACCTGAGTCCCTCCTTGAGTGCATAGATGGCTTCACAATGATCCATACACTCTGAGAACCAAGTTCACTAGGAGTATATGAGATTTCCATTAATAGGTATATCAGGTCTTTGGTATAACTCATATTAGTATGAACAGTACCACAAATCAGCACTTTACTAATTTCATCTGAATCTACTTCTGGGAAGTTGGCATTGTTAAAAAATACTAAAGAAGTTTACACATAGGACAGGTTTTCCACTCAGATGAGTCATTTGCAGCTCAACCCTAAGGCACGAGAACTTTCAATAAAGCTGCAGTATTCATTTCAGGTAGAGAAATGGCAGATTCTTTGTGTAGTAAAATCTTGAGTAAGAATAAATATGTCTTGTAGTCAAGGCTTTTCAGTCATTGCTCTGAAGTTGCACCTAACAGGACAGGTGCATCTTGGACTCTGCCCAAGCTCTGCTCCTATCTGCAGTAACATGAGCTGATTGCAAAGGCAAAAGGAAAGTCTATTCTCTCATTAGAATAGTAAAGAATAGAATGCACCAATTTCACTCTGCAGTGACTTATTTCCAAGTACCCTAAAACCAAATCATAATGCTTTTGCACATACACACTATTTCAAAGCAAAAACCAAGCACTCTCTCAAATTATTTAAAGGAGCTAAAAAATCAAATGAGGAGTGAAAATAAATATTGGGAGTGAAATATTGCATTCAAAGTATTAGTGCAGGAAGCAAAATGGAGCTACCAAAACTGCACCATCATCTTCTGAGATGCAGTGGTACCTCACAAGACGAAATTAGTTCGTTCCACAAGTCATTTCGTGTTGCGATAATTTCGTCTTGCGAAGCATGGTTTCCCATAGGAATGCACTGAAATTTAATTAATGCGCTCCTATGGGCAAAAAAAAGCACAAAAAAGGGCGCCGAATCACCCGCCACGGCCGGAAGTCTTTAAGGTTCTGGGGAGGGGGAAGCAGGAGGGCCAGGGGTCTCCTCCCGCCGCAGCCTCCGCTCCTTCAGGTGCTGCCGCTGTTCCCGTCAAGGGTTGCCTGGCGAGCCCCGCTGCTGCTCCTGCTGGATCCCGCCAGTCCACCAGGGAGGAGCCGCGGAGGCCGGCATGGCTGCCGAGGAGGGCAAGGCCGTAGCAGGAGGCAGAAGCAGCGGCCGTGGACGTCACCCCCGCCCGCGACAGCGGAGTCCTAAAGGTAAGCGGCAGCAACTTCCCTTCCCGTCGCGAGGCTGCTTCGTCTTGCGAAGCACGGCCATAGGCGACTTCGTTTTGCGAGTCTTCAAAAAAATTGCCTTGCGGGGTACCACTGTACAGTATAGGAATTTTACAGACACAGCAAGAAAATGAAGGCCCTTAAAGCCTTCTCCACTTGCTGAACTGCAAAAGACAGCTGCTCTCTGCTTTAGCTGAAAATGTTCTGATAGTACAACAGAGTAACAGCAGCCCTTCATTGTGGGAAGGGATTCATCTTGTCAGAGCAATGCAGAAGCATCAAATAGGAATACTTTACACCTGATAAATACCACTACAGGCAAATTCAAGTTACTTTTAACATTTGACATTTTATTATGTTTTTATATTCTACTGGAAGCCACCCAGGGTGGCTGGGGAAACCCAGCCAGATGGGCAGGGTATAAATAATAAATTATTATTATTATTATAACTACTACTACTACTACTACTACTACTACTACTAAACTTTCTGGTACCTCGGTATAACAGGAAATAAAATAAAACAGCATGCAATACATCTATATACTGCTCAAGCATAAACGACATTAAGTTAAAAGTCTCCAAAGCACAGCAGGCATATCCTTCAAATACTGTTGAAACAATAAACTGTTTCACTTCTCTGGAGATGCTAATCTGTTTGTAGAACATTCCCTTTTAATTCTTTTAAAACCAATACAGATAAGAGAAAATGGTGTTTAGAATGTGTTTAGTATAAATAATATTTGGAGCTTATTTTTGTTCTTAAAAGCAATCAATTGCTGCCACCACATTTTTCTATGAAATCCATTGCTGGCTCATTTTACCCAGAATTCAATGCACAACTGAAGTGACATTTTATCAATGATCTTCAATAAAGTTTGACCAAAGGCACACATGCTACACTGCTAAACTAAGGTACATGCAAGAGCTTTCATAGCTACTAAACTGTAAGTTTCCCACCTTTGCCCACCCACCCACAAAATGCAAATGGAGCCATATACTCTTTCTGAACCAACCAAGGGGCTTTCGTTGATGAGAAGTGGCATTGAAATAAACTAACAACAACATGTCTTGCTACAAAGATCTTACCTGTTGCTTCAATGTATTCAATGCATCTCTCAATAAAAATGGGAATGGGCTTCTCTGGTGTCACTACAGTGGACAAAGGCACCCCGAAATAGTTGCTCTCCCATGTAGCTTTTGTGATAGATGGCCGAGGCTTAGGCTTTGGTTTCTGTAGAGAAGAATTTACCAGAGTTAATATTGTTGGAAACATACGTTATACAATAAATAATGAAGCAATGGGTTTAATGAGGCTTTACCTAAGTAACCAAGAGGTCAATAATATAAGAAACTGGGACGATAAAAGACACAACTTGTTAGTCAAAAACAAGCTGTGCTTCTTATTATACATATGTGCTCAATTTGCTATAAAGCTATGGTTGCTATTGCTACATAAGTAGAATGTGAGTTCATACAACTATATATAATGCTTTAAATATAAAAAGGTAACATTTAAAAATAAAGCTTAAAAGGAAACATTTATAAACTACTTGGAATGATACCACCTGCCACAGCAAATGCTACACAAACAGTTTCACAGTAATAAAAATAATTTGAACACCAGATACCTTTTACACCTGACTAGCAGGGAGTGAAATAGCAGCAAATACAAAATCCAACAAGGAAACCTTCTGCACCTCCTCTTCCAAACTAGAATGCTATGGTGCAAGGTACATTTTGTTCGCTTACAAAAAAATGCTGTGAAGCCAACAGGTATTTTCTTCCCACAGTGGATAAAGAACAGCAAACAAATAAGGATTGTTTCTGTCTAAACCAATCCTATTCTCAAGCAACAATGTGCCAAGAACAGCTAAGAGCAACAGGCAAGGAAGGCACAAAGCGTCAGGTCAAGTGACATGTTTATTCCAAGACAGCGATTCACAAACTCTATCCGGGTGAGCCTTTGAGTAAAAGTGTGTGATTTTTTTGGGGGGGGGGAGCGTGGCTCCACGGAGGTTCACTTGGAGCACCAAGGGAAAGCTTATACTTAGAGATGTGAAGGGCCAGAAAAAAACCAGAAAATTTGGGGGGGGGAACCATTTCCCACCCTTTTTTTCCTGAAGGCTTTTTTGTTTTTTCCCAAAAAATTAAATACTGTGGAGAGGAAATATGAATAATTGTTACTTCTGGATTTTTAAAAATTGTTTTGTGGAGTTTTTTTGTTCCACATAAACTAGTAAACAGTTCAGGAGATTGTTGCTCCATTTGTTACAAATACAAATAAATATTATTTTAAAAGTAAATTCTGTTTGTAATAATTGTTTGGATACACTATATTTTTAATGTGCTACCGCAGTTGTGATAATTTTATGCCCATTAAAATTGTACACATTTTATGTTTCTAAAGTAACAGAATGACTTTCAAACTGGAAAAGAAAAAATAAGTGCTAATGTAGCATTTTTTTTTCAATTTTTCCGAAAATTTTCACTTTTTCCCCAGAAAAAAACGGGAAAAAACAGGTTTATTTTCCCCAAGCTTCAAAATTTCTGGAAATTTTACATCTCTACTTATACTTCAAAAGCAGGAAAAACAAACCAAGCAGCAAAGAGAAAAACAGAATGGCCCACTTAGGGAGAGATGGAAGGGCAAATGTATCTTCTCAATATACAGTATGGCTGAACTTCCCCTAGTGAAGGAGTAGCCAGCGTGGTGCCTTCTAGACTCTCATCAGGTCCAGCTAGCATGGCCAATGATCAGGAATGATGGGAGCTGTAATCCAGCAACATTTAATTGGCTATTCCCTGCTAGCTAGAACCTCTGGTACTAGAACAAGAGCCATCCCACAGGTCTATGGTCCTTTCCAGGCTGCAAAATTATTTTTCCCCACTTTTCACTAGACTATTTATCCACCTTTCATCAAATTCATTTCATCAAATAAAATTCAATTAACACCAGAAAGACAAATGTTACCTCAAAAACTCTAGCAGCCAAAGTATTTAATTTTTAGATACCAATACTGTATAGGGCTTGCAAAAGTGTTAAATGTCAAAACATTTTAAAATCCTTGGTTAGTGGAGTACCTGAAATCCCACCACCACCACAGTTTGCTCTTACACTCTCACTTGTGCATTCCCATTCTACTAAAAGTATGGAAAAAGTCATAATTCCATTAAGGTATCAGAAGTGGGTGGGAGGCAAGTTTCCCTATATTTTCAATTCCCATTTTTTTGCATTACACTTAAGGTACATGGTACCTAAAGTCTCAGCTGGATTCTTCATTTGTTTTCCTAGGTGGATTTCCATGGCCAATTTTCCTTTAAGACCTGTGCTCCAGAAACTGAAGCAGCTCTCTTTTCCTGTAGCTATGACCTATGGTGACACAACAGATATTACTATTACACCACTCTGCGGCAGAGATGGAAAGTAGGAAAGAAGAGTCATTCTACTGGCTTTGTTAGGTCAGCAACTTTTGGCTCTTTCTGTGAACCACGCCCCACTCAGCCAAGATGCCTTGCCAGCTGCAAAGCATCCCTGAATGGCAAGGAGTGGTAAGTGAGATGTGCCCTACACTTCAGTGTGCATGTGTGTGTTTGGAATCAAGCGCCTCTGTGCCACCACAGGGTGTGGGAAGTTCCCAAAGCTGTTTCCTTTCCAAATTCCCCCCTTGTCCCACCCAATCCCTTTTCCTTCTATGTATTGTTTTTTTATCATAAGCCTGAAGACAGGGGGTGTCTTTTTCTTAGTAAGTCTCCCTAGGAGCATTTTTCAGCAAAAAAGCAAGGTTGAAATACTTCTGATTTAAAAAATCACTTTTTTGTGCTGTTTCGCTATTGCGGGTTCACACATGACATGGGAGGAGAGTTACTTACCGTATTTTTCCGTGTATAGGACATGGTTTTGTTTTGTTTTTACGAAAAAATTAGGTTTGAAATTGGGGCTCGTCTTATACATGGGTAGTGCTGAGGGGTGTTTTCTTAATTTGGAGGCCCCAAAAATAAGAGGCATCTTATACATGGGGGCATCTTATACACAGAAAAATACAGTATTTCATTTATCTGTCACTTTTTACAATAAAAAAATTCAAAGTGATATGACAATAAAATTACAATGCATATAAACAATAAAAAGAAAAACTTGGAAGCCATGACAACACAATAAACAGAAACTGATCATCCAGAAACCAGGTCCTACCCATACTAAAAGATGTGTGCCACCATAGGGGGCTACATTAAGAAATAAACAACAACAACAACAAAATCTAACAATGGACAAAGAGGGCACCAGGCACATCATCTTAAGAAAAGCATTTTATAGATTGGGGAAGGCACACCAACACAAAGGCCTTTCCTTTTTGGCCATCCTCCACCCCTCCTTTGGGTGGGGAACAGAAGAGAAGGACCTCTCATGAAGACTGCAGAGTCCCGGTTGGTTCATATGGGGAGAGGCAGTCTATGAGGTATTGTAGTCCTGAGCTGTACCGGGTTTTAAAGGTAAAAACTAGCACTTTGAACTGAGCCCAAAATCTAATCTGTAGTCAACACAGTTGGGTTAAACTCCCCATGCTGAAGTCTCAATCCAAATCCCCCACTTCTAGTAAAGGAAAACACACACAACAATGTTGGTTGATCCTGCTGCGGCTGCCATGTGTAAGTTCAGTAGTCAGTATTTGCATTAAAAAAAAAAAACTAAAAGAAGGAGTTAGCAGTCAGAGTACTCCCTCATGAATTAGCTCTGGAATGTGCCTAATGATGCTGTTGCTATTGCCAGGGACATCAGATGAAAGCCATGCAATGACGTTTGGGTAGCCCTGGTATCAATATTTTCAAATATATTGCATTCTCTATCAATGTCAGGTTATCAGATAATGTTTTTTAAAAAGAGGTTTCTTTAAAATTCACTTTATCTTAAAAATAGTTGTTCATAATATTCTCTCCAGATGAGGAAGTTGGCAGGAAACCCGGGGAAGATGGACGCGCTGCACTAATTGAAAAGTCACAATATGTAGTGTATGACTCAACTGCAAGGAGGTTTCCAGCTTGATAAAAAGGGCTACACAAGGGCAGGTGTTCTATTATTTTGAGCTCAAGAGAGGAGATTAACTCACTCCTAGCCAACAGCTTCCCTTGAAGACATCTGTTGAACCATGTGGCCCCAGGAAACTTCCCACCCGCCCAACTCCCCCCCTCCATTGTCTATACCCCATTCCTAGCTAAAAAATGATCACTTCCTGTTTAGTCTGTTTCCATATAACTTCCTCCCTCCAGAGCTCTGGTGACAGAAGGATACGTAGAACAATACAACAACAGGGGGAGGGGTGACAAATTATTTTCAGACACCAATGACAGAAGAGTTTTTCTGCCAAAGACATTAGAGAGCATATTAAGAAAATAAACCAGGTAATTGAAACTTAACAGTAAGAGCCTATGCCCTATCCTTTCCATTCATCACCATTCATGCTGGACAGACCACCGATTAATATGCTCCATGATGGCTATCAAGATTATACCTCAACACAAGCTTCAAGGAAGGAAACCAAGGCACAAAATGAACACTCAACCCTTGAAGATTAAGTGGGATTGCTTCCAAATGACTCTTAAGAACCATCTGATTTCTTTTTAAAAAAATAAAAAAATTTAATTAATTTTTCCAAATAAACAAAAAAAACAACCACAGAAAGCTGATTACATTTTATTTTAATTTCCCCCATCTCAGCCTTTTGCTCCACCGAGCTGTGACTTCCCTCCCATCATTCGGTTTTATTTCTCACTCCTGTCTCGCAGTTCCTTTTTATAAACATGGATAAGTTCACTTCGTAGGATTTATTTCAGTCCTGCAAGTGTCTTTGAACTTCTACAGTTCTTCTCCATATAGTCAATAAATTTACTCCATTCCCTCTGGAACTTTGTCTCTCCCTGGTTTCGAATCCCGCAGGTCAACTTTGCCAGTTCTGCATAGTGCATCATTTTCGTTTGCCACTCCTCAATCGTCGGTATCTCCTGTACTTTCCACCTTTGGGCTAATAAAGTACTCACCGCAGTTGTAGCACACATAAATAATCTCTGATCTCCCCTTGCTATTTCCTCTCCCATTAAACCTAATAAGAAAGCTTTGGGTTTTTTGGGAAAGGTGTACTTAAACATCTTTTTCAACTCATTATAAATCATTTCCCAAAATCCTTTTACTTTCTCGCATGTCCACCACATATGGTAAAACTCACCATCTGTATCTTTACATTTCCAACATGCTTTATTACTCATCCTATACATTTTAGCTAATTTCACCGGTGTTAAATTCTTTTGAGGAGGCGCTGCTCCGTGCGGCGCTGCTGGGCGCTGACTCTGCAGACCGGCTCCTTGATCCAGTGCTCCGTACAGCGCAGATCAGTGCCGACCCGGCAGGCCGCCGGATCAAGGAAGCGGCCTGCCGGGTCGGCACCCAGCACCAGATCGAGGAAGCTTCCCAGGGCGGTGGTTGGGGAGGGGAAAGAAAGAGGGAAAGGGTGTCGGCGGGGAGACAAAACGTGCAAGTCCTCTCCCCTTTTTTCCTCCTTAGCCGACTTGCGAGCATTTTACAGGAACAACCAACGTGAAAAGAAGAGGCAACGAGCCCGGCCAGCGGCGTTTCCCTCCCTCCAACTCCCCCCCCCCATGGAACTTCCCGACACACACCCTTTAAACTTTTGGACAGAGGCGTCCTCCGTGCTGTGCGCCCTGAGCCAGTGGGACCCAGCAGCAGCAATGCTGGCCGCGGTGAGGAGGGGTACTTACAGTAATAATAATAATAAAAGACACACACACACACACCCCGAAAATAAGCCATAGGCTTGTTTTCTTGAGTAAAATCAATATAAGACGGTGTCTTAAAATGTGGGAAACACGGTACCTGCTGAAGTCTTCAAAGTGAGCGGAATTGAACTTACACAACTTCACAAGCTCATCAAAAAATCTGGGAGAGAGAGGAGATCCCAGCATACTTTAAGGATGCAAAAATTATCAACCTTTTTTTAAAGAAAGGTGATAGAACGGATAGCGGAACCTATCAAGGCATCTCTTTATTAGCTGTGGCCAGCAAAATTATTGCAAGGATCTTAGCAAACCATCTCTTAACTATATCCGAAGCAACCCTTCCTGAATCCCAAAATGGTTTTCAACCTTCTAGGGGGACAGTGGATATAATTTTCACTGGTGAACAGCTTCAAGAAAAATGCAAAACAAAACCAGGCATTTATCGACCTGATTAAGGCTTTCAACACTGTAAATTGTATTGTCCTATGGACTTTCCTTCTGAAAATTGGCTGCCCAGATAAATTTATGAACATCCTTTGGCTCCTCCATGATATGACAGCAACAATCACAGATAACAATGGCTCTCAAAGTGAACCATTCACAATGGGATCAGGTGTTAAAAAGGGTTGTGTTATCACCCCAACTCTAATGATCCTACACTTTGTCAAAGGAAAACTCCCCACCGGGGCAGAAATCATATATCGAACAGATGGAAAGCTCTTGAGTAAGGTGAAAGTAAAGAGTAAGGTTACCATAACCCAGCGTTTCTCAACCGCTGTTCCGCGGCACACTAGTGTGCCGCGAGACGCTGCCTGGTGTGCCGCGACGTGCGGCGACGAGAAGGGCGATTTGCATTGTCACGTGCCTGGCGGCCGCCAATATACAATACTGACCCGCCGGAAACCAATATTTCTCCTCCTCTTTCCCAAAGCTCAGTGCAAACGAGCCTGGCGGCACAGATAATATAGGGCGGCACAGAGTTAATTTTTTTAAACTTTTTTAGTGGTGGTGTGCCTCGTGATTTTTTTCACGGAACAAGTGTGCCGTGGCCCAAAAAAGGTAGAGAAACACTGCCATAACCTACGTTTTGTTGTTGTTGTTTAGTCGTGTCCAACTCTTCGTGACCCCATGGACCATAGCACGCCAGGCACTCCTGTCTTCCACTGCCTCCCGCAGTTTGGTCAGACTCATGTTCGTAGCTTCGAAAACACTGTCCAACCACCCCGTCCTCTGTCGTCCCCTTCTCCTTGTGCCCTCAATCTTTCCAAACATCTGGGTCTTTTCCAGGGAGTCTTCTCTTCTCATGAGGTGGCCAAAGTATTGTGGCCTCAGCTTCAGGATCTGTCCTTCAAGTGACCACTCGGGGCTGATTTCCTTCAGAATGGATAGGTTTGATCTTCTTGCAGTCCATGGGACTCTCAAGAGTCTCCTCCAGCACCATAATTCAAAAGCATCAATTCTTCGGCGATCAGCCTTCTTTATGGTCCAGCTCTCACTTCCATACATCACTACTGGGAAAACCATAGCTTTAACTATGTGGACCTTTGTTGGCAAGGTGATGTCTCTGCTTTTTAAGATGTTGTCTAGGTTTGTCATTGCTTTTCTCCCAAGAAGCAGGCGTCTTTTAATTTCGTGACTGCTGTCACCATCTGCAGTGATCAAGGAGCCCAGGAAAGTAAAATCTCTCACTGCCTCCATTTCTTCCCCTTCTATTTGCCAGGAAGTGATGGGACCAGTGCCCATGATCTTAGTTTTTTTGATGTTGAGCTTCAGACCATATTTTGCGCTCTCCTCTTTCACCCTCATTAAAAGGTTCTTTAATTCCTCCTCACTTTCTGCCATCAAGGTTGTGTCATCTGCATACCTGAGGTTATTGATATTTCTTCCGGCAATCTTAATTCCGGCTTGGGATTCATCTAGTCCAGCCTTTCGCATGATGAATTCTGCATATAAGTTAAATAAGCGGGGAGACAATATACAACCTTGTCGTACTCCTTTCCCAATTTTGAACCAGTCAGTTGTTCCATATCCAGTACTAACTGTAGCTTCTTGTTCCACATAGAGATTTCTCAGGAGACAGATGAGGTGATCAGGCACTCCCATTTCTTTAAGAACTTGCCATAGTTTGCTGTGATCGACACAGTCAAAGGCTTTTGCATAGTCAATGAAGCAGAAGTAGACATTTTTCTGGAACTCTCTAGCTTTCTCCATAATCCAGCGCATGTTTGCTATTTGGTCTCTGGTTCCTCTGCCCTTCGAAATCCAGCTTGCACTTCTGGGAGTTCTCGGTCCACATACTGCCTAAGCCTGCCTTGTAGAATTTTAAGCATAACCTTGCTAGCGTGTGAAATGAGTGCAATTGTGCGGTAGGTGGAGCATTCTTTTGCGCTGCCCTTCTTTGGGATTGGGATGTAGACTGATCTTCTCCAATCCTCTGGCCATTGCTGAGTTTTCCAAACTTGCTGGCATATTGAGTGTAGCACCTTAACAGCATCATCTTTTAAAATTTTAAATAGTTCAGCTGGAATATCATCACTTCCCCCCCCCTTGTTATTAGCAGTGCTTTCTAAGGCCCATTTGACTTCACTCTCCAAGATGTCTGGCTCAAGGTCAGCAACCACACTACCTGAGGTGTACGAGACCTCTGTATCTTTCTGGTATAATTCCTCTGTGTATTCTTGCCACCTCTTCTTGATGTCTTCTGTAGGTCCTTACCACTTTTGTCCTTTATTATGGTAATCTTTGTACGAAATGTTCCTTTCATATCTCCAATTTTCTTGAATAGATCTATGGTTTTCCCCATTCTATTGTTTTCCTCTATTTCTTTGCATTGCTCGTTTAAGAAGGCCCTCTTTTCTCTCCTTGCTATTTTTTGAAAATCTGCATTCAGTTTCCTGTATCTTTCACTATCTCCCTCGCATTTTGTTTGCCTCCTCTCCCCCGCTATTTGTAAGGCCTCGATGGACAGCCATTTTGCTTTCTTGCATTTCCTTTTCCTTGGGATGGTTTTCCTTGCTGCCTCCTGTATAATGTTACGAGCCTCCATCCATAGTTCTTCAGGCACTCTGTCCACCAAATCTAAATCCTTAAACCTGTTCCTCACTGCCACTGTGTATTCATAAGGGATTTGATTTAGATTGTATCTTACTGGCCCAGTGGTTTTTCCTACTTTCTTCAGTTTAAGCTGGAATTTTGCTATAAGAAGCTGATGATCCGAGTTACAGTCAGCTCCAGGTCTTGTTTTTGCTGACTGTATAGAGCTTCTCCATCTTTGGCTGCAGAGAATATAATCAATCTGATTTTGATGCTGCCCATTTGGTGATATCCATGTGTAGAGTTGTCTCTTGTGTTGTTGGAAAAGAGTGTTTGTGATGACCAGCTTGTTCTTTTGACAGAACTCTATTAGCCTTTGCCCTGTTTCATTTTGAACTCCAAGGCCAAACTTGCCAGTTGTTCCTTTTATCTCTTGATTCCCTACTTTAGCATTCCAATCCCCTGTAATGAGAAGAATATCCTTCTTTGGTGTCATTTCTAGAAGGTATTGTAAGTCTTCATAGAATTGGTCAATTTCAGTTTCTTCAGCACCGGTAGTTGGTGCATAAACTTGGATTACTGTGATGTTAAAAGGTCTGCCTTGGATTCGTATCAAGATCATTCTATCATTTTTGAGATTGCATCCCAGTACAGCTTTTGCCACTCTTTTGTTGACTATGAGGGCCACTCCATTTCTTCTACGGGATTCTTGCCCACAGTAGTAGATATGATAAGTCATCCGAACTGAATTCGCCCATTCCCTTCCATTTTAGTTCACTGATGCCCAGGATGTCAATATTTATTCTTGCCATCTCATTTTTGACCACATCCAGCTTACCTTCCTTCATGGTTCTTACATTCCAGGTTCCTATGCAATATTTTTCTTTACAGCATTGGACTTTCCTTTCGCTTCCAGGCATATCCGCAACTGAGCGACCTTTCGGCTTTGGCTCCTCCGCTCTTCCTCAGTAGCATGCTGGACGCCTTCCGACCTGAAGGGATCATCTTCCAGCGTCATAACTTTTATATGCCTGTTGTCTTTGTCCATGGGGTTTTCTTGGCAAGGATACTGGAGTGGCTTGCCGGTTCCTTCTCCAATAACTTACATTATAGAGCTACAATAAGCTGATGACAACGTAGTGTGTGAACACTCAGAGGATGACCTCCAAGCCATCCTAAATATCTTTGCAGAAGCCTACAGATAGCTTGGTCTATCACTCAACATCCAAAAAACCAAAGTGCTGCACCAACAAGCACTAAACAACCACTCAGCAGTGCCACAAGTGTCAATCACTTCTCCTCCCTGGGTTCTTCCAAAAGGGCTGACATTGATCCTGAAATCCAGCATCGCCTGAGCTTGGTGAGTGCAGCTTTCTCCCGACTGAAAAGCAGAAGCCTGGGACATTCACAGGGAAACCAAAATGCTTGTTTAAAAAGCTATTGTACTATCAACCTTATTATACTGTATGCTTGTGAAACATGGACCACTTATAAATGCCATCAGCAACTCCTCGAAAGATTTCATCAACGATGTCTCCCAAAAATTTTTTACATATCACTTGGGAAGACAGGAGAACTAATGTCAGTGTACTGGAAGAAGCAAAGACCACCAGTGTCAAAGCAATGATTCTTCAACATCAATTTTGTTGGAGTAGTCATGTTGTTCGGATGTATGATTATAGTCTTCCAAAGCAACTACTCTATTCTGAACTTAAAAATGGAAAGTGTAATGCTGGTGTCAACAAAAGACGTTTAAAGACTCACTCAAGGCAAATCTTTTAAAAATGTGGTATAAACACCAACAATTAGGAAACACTGGCCAGCGAGCGTTCCAATTGGAGAACAGCCTTTACCAGAGGTGCCATGGACTTTTACGACAGTTGAACTCAGGACGAAAGGGAGTTACAGTATATGCTAAGAGGAAGGCATGTTTGGCAAATCCTCACCACAATCAACTCCCACCTGGAAACCTATGTCCCCACTGTGGAAAGATGTGTGAATCCAGAATTGGCCTCCACAGTCACTTACAGTCTCACTGTTAAGACCGTGTTCATGGAAGACAATCCTCGGTTACAAATGATTGCCAAAGAAGAAGACTATTAAATCTGTCATTTAATATAAACTGCCTTTTATCTCAAAACAAAAAATTAAAAAAAAATCCCTTCCAGTAGCACCATAGAGACCAACTGAGTTTGTCATAGGTATGAGCTTTCGTGTGCATGCACACTTCTTCAGATACCTTTTATCTCTTTATGCATTGTGTGAGAAATAAATTAGTAGCACCTTAAACATTAGGGAATATTTACTGATATTTTTGACTTCACAGGATAAGCCAAACATTTAAGTACCTAAAAACGTAAGAGCAGCTGTGCTAGATCCAACAACAGAAACATCGATTTCACATGAAGCATCTTTACAAATGGATATAAAGTATGTGATGCATGAATTTATAAGGTCCCAAGATTGGGTTATTTATATAGCATACATGCTAGAGCAAATTATCAGTTGAAACATTAAGATCCATACAAACATCAGCCAAAAATGGCAATACAGCAGAAGGGAGTTGTTATTTAGTCTAGTAAAGGTTAAAAAAGGTCAGAACCCTCTTTAAGGGCAGCCTACAAACAGCACATTGCAATAGTCCAATCTGGAGATTATCAAGGCAGGGATCACTGTTGCAAACTTCTCTTCCTCCAGGAAATGCTGTAGCTTGAAATAGGCACTCCCAAGCAATGGTGGATCAAGGTGCACCTCCAAGCTATGCACCTGTTCTTTCCAGGGGAGTGCAAACCTGTCCAGGACAGGTGGTATTCCTGCTTCCTGGTCTCAGGAACTTTGAAGACACAGCACCTCCATCCTGTTTGGATTCAGTTTCAATTTGTTGGCCCAACTCCAGTTTGCCACACACTTTTTTGCTCATTCTTTCACACTGGACATATAAAAAACTTCGTTGAGCCAGAAGTTAAGTCCCCCATGGCAGATTATGTACCAAGATTAAACTAACTCTTTAGGAAGCTGGCCGCATTAATGCAAAGATGTACTGCCTAAAGCTACAGAAGTTCCCCCACCAACGCAAACAAATCCAGCAGGCAATGCAAACAGGACTATATATTTGATCATGGCCTTAAGAAACAACAAAAGGAAGAAACAGCAAAAGGAAACCTACCTTTTAAAAGCACTGATGATTTGCAATCAACACCTCAGCAGAAGAAAAGAAAAAAGAACTAGTGCCGAGATGAGATAGGAGAGTTATAATTGTGATGACTCAAATCAGTGAAAAGCTTTCACACTGTACATCATTTTAATGATGTACAGCACAGCAGGAGGAAAGTCTAATACAAATCTCAAAGCTATGAATTCCCCCCTGCTTCTTAAAGTAGTAAATGGGATGCAATATTAAGTGGCAAAAGCATGGGGGTTCAATCAACTGGCAACATTTCTCTCTGTTCGCCAACAGAAGCATTAGTAGAAAAGTGATGGAATACCTAGTGCTCTGCAGCTATTACTTCAAGGCTGACTATAAAGTGAAACAGGCTTGGGATTCCAGCCTCATTTCCCTGGCCAGGCTGCCCAAGGGAGCAAGACACAACTATCTAACTTGGAATGAAAACCTAGACCAAATCACAAAACTAGTGTAAGGGCTCAATGTAGCTACAGTGGAACCTCAGTTTGCGACCGCCTCTGTTTACGACAAACTCGGAGAGCGACCGCCGTGGACCCAGAAGTATTTACATCTGGGTTCCCGCGCACGTGGATGTGCAGAAGCGCTCTATCGGCGCCATGCGCAGAAGTGTGCCTTTGGCGAGCGATGGACTCGGGGAGCGACCGGCTCCCCGGAACGGATCATCGTCGTAAACCGAGGTACCACTGTATGACCTTTTCTAGCTACACACTTGACCAAAACGGAGGCATGGGCAAAAATGGCATGCAGCCACCAGAATATATGCCAAGCTCCCCCTGCTCCTGAACATTTAAGACCTGCACACAGCTTTCTGCTTTGAGGCCCCAGCAAAACAGATGAAAATGTGAATAAAAATGCACACTCCATCACAATAAAGGAAGGGCTGAAAGCTCAGTGGCAGAGCACATGCCTGGCAGAGAAAGTTTCAATCCCCAGCAATTTCAGTTAAAAGAACATATGAGAACTGAGAGGAAGGCATTTAACATCTTTGCTCCACCAGCAGCTCCTCCATCAGCCCCCAGGGCTGTGAAAGACAGCAGCAGCCGCCACCCGGCAAGGAGGTTCTGGCCTTCTTTAACAGCCAGTTCCAGGCCAGGAGACTCAGTTGCAGAATGCAGTTTGTTTGAACATCAGAGAACTGGGGTGGGGGGGCCTTACATACACACACCTTTGCCCTGCTGCAGTGACTACTGTGTCATTATCTATTTTATTGTGTTTCAAATATCTAGTAAGCCGCCTCAATAGCTTCAGTTAGTAGGGAGGGCAAAAATACTGTTTTTGGCAGCCAAAAGGATCAGAAAGGAAACCCTGGACAATATAGCAGTGAACTGTAATGGAGAGGCAGAGATCTAAAGAGAGACTAGTTACAGGTAGGTAGCCGTGTTGGTCTGACGTAGTCGAAACAAAAAATAAATAAAAAATTCCTTGCTGTAGCACCTTAGAGACCAATGACGAACTTACCGGTAGTTGGTCTCTAAGGTGCTACTGGAAGGATTTCTGTTTGTTTGTTTCAACTAAATAGAGACTATAAGTTATGCTTTGCCTGTATTTTTTTATTTAGATTTGTCATGGCCAATGGCTAGTACAATAAAGTTATTTGGATTGGATTGTATTGGCATAAATAAATGGGACAGGCAGCAAGTGATGGGAAAGACCCCTGCTTGAGAACCCTGGAGAACTGCTGCCAGTCAAGAGTAGACAACACTGAGCCGAGATCAGGAATAGCTAATCTGTGCCCCCCCCCCAAAAAAATGTTGTTGAGTACATCTCCCATGCTGACTGGGGCTGCTGGGAGGTGGAATCCATTAGCATTTGGAGGGCCTCAGGTTAGTCACCTGAGCCTACAGAGGACTCAGGTTAGTCACCTGGCCTACAGAGACAAAGTTTTACCTTGTATGAGGCAACTTCCTAAACTCTCATAATCACAACCAGGGACTGAACAAATGCCTCAGTCATCAAAAGGGTTAAAAGCAAGAAGTCCCTGCTGGAAATACCATCGCATCAGTGCTTGCCAGATGTCTGAGTCTGCTACCCTCAGCCAGGCATGTGTCTGTCATTAGGGAGCCATTAAAATGTTACACAGCAGCAGCAAGCAGTCCAGCGAAGAGAAAGCAACACTATTCCAGAGATTACCTTCATTTAGGCTAGTGAATTCTTAACTAGAAAAAAACATTAAGGAGTTCTCTGCGCTACACATTTACACACATGCAATCACATATGCCAGATCATAGATTTCACCACCAGTACTACTGAAGCACTAAGCAGAACCATTTGAAGATCTATGACTATCCAACACAATGGAGCTTTTCTTCATACTCACTGCATTGTCTTTAAATGGCAGGCCAGCCTCCCAGTTCCTCTTGCATGCTTATAGCTTCTATAAAGCAGCAGGTGCCTGAACCTCAACCCAGCATTAAAAGGATTGCAGCAAAAGGACTGCAGAGAATGCTGTTTATTATTTATCAATATGTTAGAGACTCATTTGGAACCTGCCTTGGGACTCCTGCTTCCTGGCTCGTAGCCAATAAGAAAAGGGTGTGGGAAACCGTGCATAAAGAATACACATCATATTCATCATACAATCAAGTATCCACCAAATGTTTAATGGGGTAGGCCAGTGGTTCCCAATTGGTGGTAACCCACCCAGGGGGTTTGTGGCACCATTCACATAACAAAAACTACCACAGATATATCAAACTTTTCAAAAGTAGGGGGTCCATGGCTTGGGTTTTAGAAAAACAAGGGGTCCGCAGTACTTAGCTAATTGGGAACCACTGAGGTTGACCATTTCACATACCCTTCTTTGTCTTAATTCTTCAAGGAGGAGCTTGAGAAAGAAGTACAGTATAGATTTGACTGAGACAGGAGGATGGGGGACAAAAAGAAGTGAGTATTGCCTGAAATTTGACATAACATTTATGTTTCCTAACAAACCACATTTGCTAGCTCACCTTAAACCAGGGGTAGGCAACCTCAGGCCCGTGGACCGGATGCGGCCCAATCGCCTTTGAAATCTGGCCCACATATTGTTTCTACATGAGAAGAATGTGTCCTTTTCTTTAAAATGCATCTCTGGCGCGTTACCTGCCTGGTGTTTTTACATGAGTAGAATGCATGCTTTTATTTAAAATGCATCTCTGGGGCATAGGAATTCGTTCATTTCCCCCAAAAAAATATAGTCCGGCCCACCACATGGTCTGAGGGATGGTGGACTGGCCCATGGCTGAAAAAGATTGCTGACCCCTGCCTTAAACCATGGCTTGTTTTTGATTTGCTGATACTGCTCTGCTAGGGAGCAACAAGCAACTATCTGTGGTTCAGACCACAGATAGGAATTCCACAGAGCAGGAATTGTTGAGGCATGTGTGCCAGCACAGTAGTGGTTCACAGTAAACTATGGTTAAGGCAGAAGGTCTGACTTATTATGTATTAACATGGGCAGTGAGAACACTAGATCACTTTGTAACAATTTCAAGAAGTACAGTGGTCCCTCGACTTACAAACTTAATCCGTTCCGAATACACATTCGTAGGTCGAAAAGTTCATAAGTCGAAAAGCGGTTTCCCATACGGAAAAAAAATCGGAAAAATTTGTAAGTCTAGGAAACCGCATTTAAAATTTGTAAGTCGAGGAAACAGCATTTAAAACCGCCAACAGTTTCCGTTCGGATGTCGAGTAATTCGTAAGTCGAGGGACCACTGTACTCTGAAGAGCAATTCACACAGTGAAGCTCATAACCAGTACAGAGATGTGAGTTGCATGTCAAAGGCAACAGGGAGCTGTAACCCAGTTTAACTACCACTCTACACTGTGCAATCACCATATTACAATGACATAATTCTAATAAATGCAGAATGATTCCAAGAGACATTTTATTCAAAAGGACTATATTCTTAGTTTTACACATTCTAGTAGGAGGAACTATCTTCAGCAGGGTCCATATAGTTAAAGCTATGGTTTTCCCAGTAGTGATGTATGGAAGTGAGAGCTGGACCATAAAGAAGGCTGATCGCCGAAGAATTGATGCTTTTGAATTATGGTGCTGGAGGAGACTCTTGAAAGTCCCATGGGCTGCAAGAAGATCAAACCTATCCATTATGAAGGAAATCAGCCCTGAGTGCTCACTGGAAGGACAGATCCTGAAGCTGAGGCTCCAATACTTTGGCCACCTCATTAGAAGAGAAGACTCCCTGGAAAAGACCCAGATGTTTGGAAAGATTGAGGGCACAAGGAGAAGGGGAGCACAGAGGATGAGATGGTTGGACAGTGTTCTCGAAGCCACCAACATGAGCCTGACCAAACTGTGGGAGAAAGTGGAAGACAGGAGTGCCTGGCGTGCTCTGGTCCATGGGGTCATGAAGAGTTGGACACGACTGAACAACACAACAACAACAACAACAACAACAACAACAACAACAACAACAACAACAGTAGGAGGAACTATCTTCAGCAGGGTTAGAGTACAGAAAAGGAAATAAACGCCTGTTCTATGTCATAAATGTTCTTAGCTAAAATATTTTTTGGATGAAACTGAATGTTGAAGTTCTGGGTTTTCACTATCTTGACATAGATTAAGTGAGCTAAGCATCCAAATAAGGCTTTCATGGTCAACTTAAGGAGACTGCCAACATGAGGATCAATTAGTGCCAATGGGAAGGTGTGTGCTACAAACCTGCTTCAATAATGATCTGGGCCATAGCCAATTAGTTAATTTCGGAACAGTGAAATTTGGTAACATTCTTGCTGTGATCAATAGCGGAGTCCAACTGACCTACTAGACTAAGCAGTTTATAGTTCATTGTAAAAATGCAGTATTATTTTGTTGCCATTAACAGAGAAATCTAGATAAAATTAAGTTACTGTCTCTGTACACAACTGGCTTAAGACCATATGCTGAGTCAGCTACTAAACTTGTGGCCTAAGAATGCAGATAGAAAGGGGAAGAGATTTATTACTAAAAAAAAATCAAAAAAAAAAATCAAAGTGATTGAAACAAGAAGAAATCCGTGTACAGGGACCTGATAGAGGCAATAGAGCATTTAAGAATCTACGCATGTAGCAGGGGCAGTGTTATAGTAAGATTAGAAGACTGCCTAGTGCAAATACAGTGGTACCTCGGCTTAAGTACACAATTGGTTCCGAAAGTCTGTACTTAACCTGAAGCGTACTTAACCTGAAGCGAACTTTCCCATTGAAAGTAATGGAAAGTGGATTAATCTGTTCCAGACGGTCCGTGGAGTACTCAACCTGAAGCGAATTTTCCCATTGAAAGTAATGGAAAGTGGATTCATCCGTTCCAGACGGGTCCGCGGAGTACTTAAATTGAAAGTACTCAAACCGAGGCGTACTTAAACCGAGGTATGACTGTATAGGCAATGATTTTGGGGAGGGAAATGCACATACATAAAAGAGGAAAGTGTAACGATATTAACAGAACACAGCTGAGCTGTTAAGGATGCAATGCGTCACTGATAAATGTACAAAGCTTGAGGAATAAATTAAGCCAGAGAACAGACCAAGCTTACAATTTGAAACTTTGCCATCATCTCTACCAACATATCCCTTCCAAGAGTTTGTGAACATGTGCTTACTTCAGTGATGAGGAACCTCCAGCCCACAAATGACTCATGATCAAACAAGGGGTCCAAGTTGGCCTACAAGGCAATTTTCCTTAAACAATGCCCACTTGTTCATCAGCTAATGTCACTGGGTGCCATTATCTGATGGGCAGAAGAGTGGTATTCAATCCTTGCAGGGAACATATTGGGCAAGGGTGGGGCAAAGCAGACCCTTGCTGCCATTAAGATTGAACCCTCTGTTTAGCAACTGGTGAGCAAAGAGTTCAATCCTGCTGTTTGGCGGCATGTGTTTGTTCCCCTGCTGGAAACAGGGAAACGTAGCAAAAAGTTGTTCAGAAAGTTTTGCAAACAGACCTGCATGGTTCTTTAAACCTCTGGTTTGCAAACCGGGACTGTTTGCAAAAAGGGCTCTCAAGCAGTCCTAAGCTGCACTTTTAAGTCCCAACACTTGGGACTTCCAAGTGCAACATCACCCAACAACACTATAATAACATCAGGTGACTGACAGGTAAGCAGCCCTGCCCATCTGTAAAATTTGCCCCTTTAAGGGTAGGGAGCTAAGGATCTGGCCCATTACAGTGTTTCTCCGAAAATAAGACACCGTCTTATATTTATTTTTCCTCAAAAAAACACACTATGGCTTATTTTCAGGGGATGTCTTATTTTTTCCTCCTCCTCCTGCCGTGGCCAGCATTGCTGCTGCGCCTATCACTATGTCTTATTTTCGGGGTATGGCTTATATTCCTTGAATGCTTAAAAATCCTGCTATGGCTTATTTTATGGCTACGTCTTATTTTTGGAGAAACAGGGTAGTCAGAAAAAGTTCTGCACTCCTGATAGACATTTTGCCCCATTAGGACAATCTAAGATTCCAGGGAAGAAAGCTACTGTTCCAACACACTTGAAGAAGTACAAGTAATATCATCTGCCCTGGAGCAAGCTGTACTATCTGATGAGATGTTATGAAAATAATCTGCAGAATTTGGAACCTAAGCTCTACAGATTGCTCTTTGAAGACAAAAATGTACTCAGAAGATGTCTGCTAAATTTAAGTCTAGACTGACAGTGAAAATACATGGGACACTGAGGCAGAAGATGGAGAGTCAAACAACATATGAGATGGGAGCTCTGTGAATAGATCTTTCAACATCTTTTTCTATTATAAAAAGCAACTGTTGCTGTGTATGCTTTGGACCAGGGTCGCAAAAAAGATGGGGGATAATTTTAAGTTAAGTACCAACTGAGGTAGAGAATTTGGAGGGAGGGAAATGCAGAACATCAGTGCTCAAAACTCCCATTGTTCTAAGTGCATTTTGTGACAGGGAATTTCATTAATGCGAGCAGTTTCTGAGCTCTGGGCGCAGTACTGTGCCTAAGATTTCAGATTAAAACTACAGAGTAGAAGGAAAGGAGGGCTTTTTTCTCCCTCCCCACTTCCAGCTACTCTCTGAAGACTGGAGAAGAGACCCTCTTAAGAATATTGGGGCGGTGGGCAGGGGAAGGACTACACCATGCGAAAAATCAACACAATATTTTAGCTGCAGTTCATTCATTTTCAGCACTGCTTGTTATAAAAAGTGCACCTGGATTCTGTTGCTGCACCCATAACCTAGGTTTAAGGTGCCATTTAGTTCCTAGCTTTTGTATCTCATATTCTAACACTGCCTGACATGCTAGGTTTTTTAATTATTAATATTATTATTAATTAAATTTGTATACCGCCATTCATCCACACATCTCAGGGCGATTCACAACACATTGAAAAGGAATAACTATTCATTTTTTTTAAAAAAAAAAGTATGTCTGTACCAACCTTATTTGGTTATCAAACTTAGCATTAAACTTCCTGTGATTACCACTTGCAGATCTGCATAGTTGTTAGTGTTGCTGAAGCTACAAACCACTCCAGGTGATGAGAAAGCATGTCTGTGATGACTTCCAGGCTTTCCTAGTAGACTGGTGAGTAGGTGCTGCTGCTTAAACAAGGCTGCTTTTCAGAGCATGCAAACATTGAATAGCCTCATATTTTAAGACCCATTGAGAAAGTTGCCTGTTGCTACCTTCCTTAAGAGCTCAAATATTAACACTCCTAACTTGAATGAATATGCTATTTAAAAAGTGAGATGCCACCAAGAGCTCACTCCACTCCATTATTTATTACCTAAAAGTACAGCTCTCCTCCTATTTGTCTTTTTTTCTATTAAGCAAGTACTGCCAACAAGGCTTGAAATTCACAAAAGCTTTCAATTTACTGTTCTTGCATCAGCTTTTAAGCTTTACAAGTTATGTCTGGCAGTTAATTTGTGCTCCCTCTGCTGGCTATGCAGTAGGTTAGCACCTTCAACCCAACCCTTTCCCCTCGGCCTTTGAATGCATTCCAGTCACAGTTTTTGATTGTTTTCTGAGGGGTAAGCTAACACTTCTAGATATTACTTCTACGCTTCATGAAAATACTTAGAGGGCTGACCTCCAGTCTCCCTTGCACGTCCAAGTCTACTCTCTTTTTACTGGAAGTTCAAAATAGGAGCTGTGGTTTGCACACACTGTCTACACCAGAAGAGTTAACGGCATTCACATTCTTTCTTATTAACATTTGCTTTCCTACTGGGAGATGCAGAAAACCATCGTGGGATTCAGAAAGAGGAAATTAGGCTTTTAACTTTTTATATTTCCAGCTCCCAATGTATTATGTCATTACAGAATTCTGAAGCTATCTATCTATCTATCTATCTATCTATCTATCTATCTATCTATCTATAACCTGCAAGAAAAAGAAAGCTCCAAGCTACTACTGAAGCTTCCTCAAAAGGGGTTTTAGCAGTTCAGTCTGCCTTTGTGTTTTTTCTCTCTTCCAGGAACAGGGCTCTAATGCCAATGAAGAGAAGTATACCCTGCTGGCAAGAGGACAGCTGCTGCAAGTATGAAATCACCACTGTTTTGCAAAGCAGTCACGACATTGTTTAAAGAGACAAAAGTCTTTGCATAAAAGAAATGAACCTACTTCTGTTCAGTAGCTGTTTGTGTTGTAATGGAAAAAACCCAAATTAAGAAAATAACTCAGTGAAAGAAAAGTTTGAAATGTAGAGATAAATCTTACATGAAAAATAGCTTTCCACATATCCTATTTACAAGATTAAAAGCTGCTGTTTGACTGGCTTCTCTGCACATTCTGGATGGGATATTTCAAGTCATTCAATTTTAGAACAACAATGAAGCTCCCAAATAGTAAGTTTAAACACAAGCTTCACACTGCATGCCAGACAAATGTTCTTCAAAATTCTCTACTCCATAAGAAGGAATCAGCTGCTACTTGTTCCTAATTTGCTTTTAGAAGGTGGACTTGAAATGAAAAATGGAATGTTAAGGGGGGAAACAATTTATAATCTTTCATTACAACACATTTTCCACCCTTATAAAGCAGACGCATCTAATCTATCATCTTGATTAGGAAAGGTCATCAGAAAATATTCCCCCCCCCAAAAAAAAAGGAAAAAGAAAAGGAAAATGCACATTTGTTTTCAGTTTCCAAACAAACCCTGGAAAGAATTTGATGGCATCCTTTACAATTTTCTCTCATATACTGCTGAATAGGTAAGAGAGCTGTTCATACTTCATACAATTTGAATGTTTGTACTCTATTGTAACTCTGATTATCTTAGTAAAAAACCTTGAAAATTAAAATTAAAAACACATAAGTATTAAGTTACCTTTGTTGTCCTCCTCAAGCTACGTAAGATGTTTCTTTTCCTTGGATCTTCATCAGTAGTCTCATATGGAATGACGGCATTATCTCCCTTATATCCTTGGGAAGTGTGGTCTTCTTCTTTCTTCCTAATTGGCCCCAATTCATCATCACTCCCTACACTGAAACTGGTCCTGTAACTGGCAAATCTCCCAAGCCTCGTGCATCTTGTCCGATACAACACTGGTTTACTAATGATGGACACCTTCCGGCCTCGTTCTAAGGAGCTTGTGTCCATTTCACTGTCCGACCCATTGCCGCTGCCATTGGACTGGGTTTTGTTAATGTTACGAATGGTGATGATTTTGCCTTGGGTGCTGTCGTGAGGCACAGAGTAGATATTTTCCTCCTCATTTCTTGGTTTTACTACTGCATCCATGGGTTCCGCATAATCAGAAGGGTCAAAGCCATCTGTAGGTGGCCACGTGGTAGAAGACATGGACTTCCTCTGTGCATCCCTATGCCCTTGATCCAAATAGGAGAGGTCCCCCTTAATATCAAAGTGGACAGGGGGCTTTGGTTTCACTGGCGGAGGTACTTTGTTGTTCAATTTGCTTTCAAAAGTGCTCATAGCAGAAAAGACAGAAAGACCATCATTCCCCTCTAACTCCATGGAAAGTTTAGAAAGATCTTTGGACAAATTGGGCATGGATGTGTCATCTCTGAAAGGGCTGTAGGTTGGAGGCTCAATATCTTCTTCTGAATCATGAAGGTTTGAATTACAGAGAGGCGAGCCAGCCCGGGGTGAATTGAACACTTCTTCTGTGGTGCTGCATGCTTCAGCAGCATTATCATACATGTGGGTAGCTTCAATGATGTTTTTTCGCTCCACCACATCTTTGAAAAACAGATGAAAAATCTCTAGTTTATGTTGAGGCTGACTACAAGGTATGGTTGTAAACTTTCCATCTATATCCTGGGCAATTTCTTCTCCCTCAGTTAACTGTTCTCTGCTTAAATCATTGTCTAAAACATCTATTGAGCCATCAGTGAGTGCCACTATCTGAACAGGGATAATGTCCTGCACTTCACAAAGAAAGGCACGTAACATAGCCAAAGATGCTTTACGTTTAGCTGAATAAAACAAAATGTAGCCATGGACCAACCAGCTTTTCCTAATGCTAAAAGAGGAATGGTATGAAAGCAAGGAGAGTTCTATACGCCTCTTGTGTGGTCCTATGGGATATTCAAGTAAGACAGAATTGCTGCTTCCATACTGGGAAGGCCTACAGGTTTGGGACTGAAGAATAGGTAGAATAATATCATCTGCATTAAAAGGATCTCCGCACAACAAGCACATGACAATCCGAAGGTCAATATCGGCCAGATCTTTAATGCTTGCTGTTGAGCTCATAAGATTTAAGTTTCGCTTTGAGTCCAGCAAGCCTTTCAGAACTTGACTGATCTGCTTTTCATTAATATTACGCCCATATCCAATGCCAGTAGAAGCAGGGTCGAGGAAGACGCATTGTAGCTTACTGGCAATCTGCTGTCCTTGCTGTATTAAACTGTGTAGTGTTTCTCCACTGGGATCTCCTCTCTTGTTGACCAGAATCAGAGTCAGAGGAAGATGAACTAAGTGGTTGTCCCTTCGGCCAAGGGTTGACTCTCTGCTCTTTTCAATACTTTCAACAACGTAAGACAGAGATTCCTTAGAGTTATAAAGGCAGAGGCAACCATGCGGCTGAAATGTTGGTGTCTGGAAAGAATTAACAGGAAGTCTGACATTACCCTCTATAGGTCTCAAGGAGAGCTCATACATCTTCCCATCTATCACATACTTGTCATCATTTGTGCAAAGAGCTCGAATCTCATTTGCTAGCTCACGTGCAAGTCCATCTTTACCAAGAATGACTAGATTGATTCTATCTATATTGGAATCTGAAAGCAAGTTTTTCTGATTGCGATCAGATGGCCTGATAAACCTGGAACTTATCAAGTGCTCGATTTTAGCATCTATGCAAGCTGGACAGCTGGGACAGGTTTCCTTTGTTGGGTGGTAAACAAAATGAATGTGTTTCAAGATCAGGGCATCTCGTTCAGCTTGCAGCTTTTGTAGTGCTTTAAATCTCTGCTCTTCACCCAACACATCCTGGATGACACCCATTTTCTCCTTGCTTGGTTTGGCATCAAGCTCCAGTTCATAGAACAGTTCTGAGTATTCTAAAAGCAGTTCCTGAAATTCTTCCTTGGCCCTCTCTATAATTTGCTTTTGATGCCTACTGTAAATATCCATGTAGACAGACTCCTCAAGCCACATATAAAAATCCTCGTTCATGATGAAACTGCGAGCTTCTTCCCAAGGTTTTCCTGGTGTTATGAAAGGGGAAGTTTCCAAATTCTCTTTGAAAGACCTTCTCATTTCTGCCCTTTTCCTCTCGTTCCTCAACTTCTCTAAGTGGGCCTCATAGAGCTGCTGAGCAGGCAGAGTCTCCATCAGGTCAAATGGAATGCGCTCATTCTCCATGTTATCTATATGGCTGGTGGCATCCCAGGGGGTCTCTTCAAGAACAACAAACCACTTTAAGAAGTCTGGTTTTGTCTCCAGCAGCTTCTCCATTTTTATGCTGCTCAAGTGGTTTATTTCATCCAGGTCTGGAACAAGGGCATCAAAAGCAAGGGGCAATGAGGCAAGGTACATCTTCCTCCTGCGCTCTATATGTTCTTGTTTGAGGCGATGAATGTGCTGCAGGAAGAGCTTCTTGGCTTTCTGCGTCCCTTCCAGATACACATAATCCTGATACTCAGGGGAGGACTGCATCTTCCGTGAGACATTCAACCAAGTCTCGTTGTGATTTTTGACAATGCGGCTCACCAGCCACTCGTACTTATCTTTAGCAGCAGCAATCTGCTGGCTCTGCTGCTTCAAAGCCTCAAAGTAAGGGATAATTTTAGTTTTGCCCCTGCTTTTGTCGATCAGCTGCACTAAAGTGCTGAAAGCCAAGTCAACGTTCACATTGGATCTGGCAGACGTCTCCACCACCTGGAGATTCTTTTTGCTTAAGGCAAAAGTGTGCGCATCTCTAATGTACCGCTCCACTCCTTCATCACACTTTGTCAGAACCACCACAGTGGGCTTTTTAGTTTTCGTGAGTTGATTGTACAGGTTTGAAACAAACTTGAGCTGATCATCAAAGTTCCTGTTCATACCCCTGCTGACGTCGATGCAGAGGAGAAAGCCGTCCACCAGCAGCTTCCCATCTGGCATCTGCTTCTGTTCAAAGTCTTGCTCCAGCCCAAGCTGATCAGTGCAAAAGTACATGAGCTTTTCAGCTGATGCGAGTTTTGTCGCAGCCGCCCTTTTGATGTAGGGCTGCAGGGCTGTGCTGCGGTGGGGCTGAAAAGTCTGGTCATCAATAAACTCAGTCTGCTCCACAATATGCATTTTACATTCCACACAGTCCTCCAAAGAACGCACAACATCTCCCCAATACAAGAAGTGGTCATTGTTAACCACCCTTCCTCCAAAGTCACTGGTGCTGAGAACCGAAGTGTGGTCCAAATGGAAGTCATCTGCCCTAGGCCGTACAAACCGATTGCACAGGCAAGACTTCCCAATGCCACACTGCCCTTTCTCTTTTTCTGTCCCAGACAACCCCACCACACTGATGTTGTAGGTGGGAATGCGAACATCTTGTTTCCTTGCCATCATCATCATCCAAACATCCTGCCACACTCGGCTTCTTCCTAGAGTATTAGAGTCTGCCGCACTCCCATGCAATATCAAAAATGACTGGGTGGCTGTTAGCGATCCAGGTGAATCATCTCCAGGACAGTGAAGGTGGCTATTTCCCTGCTGCATGTGCCATCAGCAGCTCAGTTCTCACTGATCCTCAGCACTGGATAGACAGCATTTGCCCCTAGAGAAAAGAAAACAAACACAGTCTTAGGATGATTAAAGGTATAGCACTAGTATGGTTTTAAGAAAGATCTTTAGCACAAACATGAGATAAAAAGAGAAGTTATGCTTTAAATGTATTACGAAGACAAATATTAAAATAGAAACTGACTTTGAGGCTGTGTTCTGAAAATTGCTCCTGGAATTCTCTCTCACACACACTACCAGGAAACAAGTAAAGAACACCCCTTGTACAACCCTCTTTACAGCCCTAATATCCTTTCTCATTTTAAAAGCAGCATAAAGGGGGGGCAGTCGGTTCCACAGGCATTTTTTCCACTTCCCCTTTCTGTCCTGAAAAGGAAATGGGTTCCCTGTTATGGGGCGCAAACCTGAGTGCTAGTAATGCTAATAAGTATTCTATATTACAAACAGCTTCCAAGGCACTGTCTCTATAGGCAGGAATGCTGCCCTTCTTGCTTTGCACCAGGAAGAAAGAGGAAGCAATTGGAAGACCCAACAATGCAATACCCCAAAAGCTGCTTGTGCAGTTCTCTTGATTTTAGGAAGGATGGAAAGGAAAAAGACTTGCATACAGCTTTTAGGAAGTAGCTCTATTGACCCTTCCAAGAATTTTTTTTCTTCATGGTACGATGCAAGAAGAAAACCCCACCCACAGCCTCTACAATGCAGCCCTGTTTTAACGCAGGGGAAGTATCATGGAGGGCTCCATTTGAGATAAGCCTTGTACTAAGCATATTAGCCCACTGCTTGTCTCTCATTGCTTCTGCCAGTTCTGTAGGGGGAGGGGAATGCATTGGGGGCCAGAAAGAAGTGATAGCAGAATGAGGGACAGAAGGGGGGACCATGGAGACACAAGATAGGAGCTGTGTGGACAATTATCCTATATAATATTGAAGTCACCTTCTCTTGGCAAAAGTCCTGTGTTTTTAAATGGTTTTCTGACAGGCAGAAATTGACATGTGAAGCTTTCTTTGGCATCAAAAGGGCAAATTTGGACCTGTTGAACATTCACCTGCTGGAAGGCTGTTGGAGGCACAGATGCCCTGGCAGGGAAAGAACATACCCTTAAGTATTCTGATTTCCTTTTGCAGAATGTCTGTCTACTCATATTGCTCAAGGTCAGCAAGTCCTTGCAAGAGGACTATCACTTTGTTGTTTGAATTTGTTCATGTTATTAGGAGAAGCTTAAAAATGTGAACTATGTACCAAAGCTCGACTGGTGCACAGTCAGAACAATTGTTCTAGGCAGTATCCAAAGCACCATAGCAATTGACAAAACAGAAATCGATGTAGCTGTGAACAAAGTGAGCATTCTAATGAACAATATATTCTGTCACTGTCATATTTCAAGGGATCCCCCACCCCCAGCAAATGTACATATATAGGCTTTGTATGCTGCCTTGAGGCACGTGGGGGGGGAGTATTTTCAGTGTGTAAGTTGCCTTAATAGTTTTTCTTGCTCATCTTCAAAATAACTAAAGTAGATGGCCACTGCATCCATGAGGAACTTATTGGCCAAGGCCACTAAAACACAAGAGAATTTGAACTGAAGCCTCCCAAACCCAACATTCTTTGCAATGGACCAAAATTGCTCATTACGTGTGTTAGAATATTGGGGTTTGGTGACTTTTTAAAAATGTTTGAAGTCCCCAGTCATGAACAGTAATGTGATTAGATTTACAGTTTAATATTTTCCACTGTGACAATTTGGGGTTTTTAGCAACACTTGAATTTTGGCAATTGCTACCTACTGCAAAATCCAGCTGGCAATATTCCCAAAATGCTCCAAATGTTTCCTTGAGGGAGAAAATTCTTGCATTACTCAACCCAGATTTATCAGTGCATCTAGGTATCTCTTGTTTGGGGTGATTTCAAATGCTCTAGATATAGGACACGTATGGGAACATGAGGCAAGACCACTTCCAGATTTCCTGAAACAACAAATTCTCAAGAAAATCTGAGCAGATAAGCTAGTTTACAAAAGGAGAGCAATTCTTACTCATCAGGCAAAAGGTTATGACAGTAAAGGTTTAGATGGACAACTGTGTTTCTACTTTCTGCAGTTTATCTGGCAGTGGTTACTAACCAAGCACTAATCACAATCAATGAGAAATCATCCTAACTACCTATTAACTGCCACACCATGTGGTCTGTGGGTACTAGCCGCATGTCCGCAAACTATAAACTCTCTTTGCCACCTCACTACAAAACTCTGTTGAAATAGTCCATCACCAACAATGAGAGTGAGAAAGTTCTGTCCTGGAGAACAGCAAGAAAAGCTGTTCACTTAAAACACAGCCTTAGAGAGACAGAAATAATGAAACTACTACTACAAGCATACACTCCTTACTCTCCCCCTCTACTCAAACATATTTAATGTTTTATTTACACAATGTTGTCAACACCAAATGCACCAAGCCAAAGACCTCTTTGGGGTTTTTTTTGGGGGGGGGTTGTTTAATGTAAAGAATGGTACCAGATTAATAGCTGGTGATTCCATTCATCAAGAGGATGAACTGTACTCCCTGAACTGACAGGCTCAGTCTAATAGGATGACAACAAGTTAAAAGTGTGAAAAGGCCCAAGTAAATTCTTGAGCAATATTACTGTGGTATCATAACTACTTGCTTTTAAGTGGCTCTTTTCTTCCCAGAACTGTTTTAATATTTGCTTAGTGATTTAAAAATATTTAAAATACTGTTACATAATTCACCTTGGGAGGCTTTATCCCTACAAAGCACCCTAAAAAAACTCTTATAAAAATGAAACAAAAATTAAAATTAAATTACTAAACAATCAGTAGTCTCAATCATACTGCTTTAGTGACATGTTAAAACTGACACTATTAATTAAAATTGGGGGGGGGGAGCCATTCAAATGGCATTGCTTGCTTTCATAGGTACAACATGCCTGTTTTTAGAGAATGTGGACTTTGAATCCGCAACCAGTATAAATTATCCTTTGCTTTGAGGGCTGAATAATGTAGTTTAACTAGTTCTTCAGTTGGAATGAATTACACAAGACAAAAGGCTGCTGTACGTTTGAAAATGCTATTGTACGCTTGAGTTAGAAAAGGAAACCTAGAACATTTGATCTTAAGTGCATTCAAATTTTCTAAGAGGTAGTTAAAAAAAATAGTTGAGTCACCAGATTAAGTATTTGGACTACTACAAAAAAGTGGGATAGAGGAAGTTGACATGTACTATAAACTGAGAGCTGCTCTGAATCTACAGCCAACTGGGTATTTTATCTTCAGTTTACAGTTATAAATCAAATATTTTCTACCAAGTCCAAGTCCATTCAGTGCAGCTGGAATGTTTTGGGTTGGGCTTTTCTCACATATAAAGCAAATAAAGTTATAGGCAACAAGATTCTCAACCTTGAAAGAACATAATTCTACTAGAATTTTCATAATAAATTAGCATTAGCAGTTAAAGGCATCTTTACAGTCAATGGCGCTCAGACAAAGAATAGTTTTTTGCATGCAACTTTCAGGGCTTGGCACCTCAAATTTGAACTTAAAATCAAGCATTCTTGATTATACACATTACCTCACACAGGAGAACAACTATCACAGGGTCAGCATAAGGGGTTTGGGACCTTAGAATCAGATCCTAATGGTGTACAATGTAGTACCCTGACTATAAGACTGGTTACCTATTTCCCTTTCATGCTGCAGTCCAAGAAAGATAATGGCACAGGATTGATCAGCAGCTTTCTCCTCCATGTAAATATACACATATAAATATTCCTTTTCCAACAAGCCTTTTACGTGGACATTTTTATTCCAGTCTGTATTGTACTTCAAATTCTATTTATAAATGTTTTATTGTTGATACTTATTGTCAAGTTTCTCTAGGATATTTTATGGGAAGAGATTCTTGAATGAAACGAATAGATAAATCCTGGCACTTCTGTGTAAAATGGCACCTCCTTGATGCTGCTCAGTTCTGTGTGCCACTCATTAAGGATGATCCAAGGATGATGATCAGGGTGGCAAGGGATCTAGAAACTGGGCATTTTTAGACTGGAGAAGAGAATGATGTGCAGTTAGGGGTGCTGTAGTTGCATTCTGTATGCAGATCCTGCACCGATTAGGGGTTGGACAGGATGACCTCTAAGATGCCTTCAAATTCTAAGAGTCTATGAAACCTAGCCCAGCATCTTGCAACCCTACTCTTATTCTCAAATCTTGTTTCTGATGCTTCTCTTTCTCATAATTACTACCACCTGTTTCCTTGCTACGCAGAAAGCCAATGAGCAGGCAGACAATGGCTTTTAAGGCTAATCATTCTCACCACCACTGGTGCCTGGGTCAGTGTGAGAAGTAGGCAGGCAAGCTGAAGAGCAAGTTCAGTGGGTGCCTGCACAGATGCACAACTATGCCACTTATTGATACTGGTCTTCATAGCCAACACAGATGGATTGGAATGTAGTAGAAATAATGTGTCCTGCAACACACTACAGATAGAAAAAAAAATGCTCACATAAAAGCAGAAACTGATCTGTCACCAGGCAAAATATGGAGAAGACACATGGTGGCAAATCCAGCTAATATTGCATGGCAAAGTCCAAAGATAAACTAAGAACAGTCTTCTCCATAAGGTAAAGGTAAAGGGAACGACTGGGGTTGTGGCGCTCATCTCACGTCATTGGCCGAGGGAGCTGGCGTACAGCTTCCAGGTCATGTGGCCAGCATGACAAAGCCGCTTTTGGCAAACCAGAGCAGCACACGGAAACGCCGTGCTTTCGAACTGCTAGGTTGGCAGGAGCTGGGACCGAGCAACAGGAGCTCATCCCGTCGCGGGGATTCGAACCTCCATCCTTCTGATCGGCAAGCCCTAGGCTCTGTGGTTTAACCCACAGTGCCACCCGTGTCCCAACAGTCTTCTCCATACAAGGCATCAAATACTAGTAAGTTCCAAGTCCTGGGATGCGTTGAAAGCAAGCAAACCATAATGGAAAGCATTAAGCGCCAGAGTAGGAAAAGATTGAGACTGCTGGTGTTGGAAAGAGAGCAGGAGGATACCAAAACAAACCAGCAAAGTGGCATGCCCAAGTGCCTGAGGAGAAAGTCAGCAGGGGGCTGTCTCAGCACTAGAAAACCTGTGGGAGGCTTTTCATTCAACAGAACAGCAAAATGACACATGCAACAAATTGATGATACAAATTGAACCAAGGCAAGCAGTATCTCCGATTTGGAAACTGGCCAGGTAAACAATCCTTGTTAAGTACAACTTTTAAAACAAAAAACATTGTTACACACCGAACTTCACCACCACTGAAACTTTAGTCACGAATATGGGTGATGAGCATTTGCTAAAATATGTTGTACTTAATGAAGCCTTGTGGCTTGGGGTATCACAATACTGGCTGGAACTGCTATGTTTCAAAGAGTAAAACTATAAACATATAAGACTGTGCCTGCAAATTTCCTACCAAGTAAAGTTTTAAAGCTACGAACAAAAGACATTACAAGTGATAAAGATAGGAGTCCCAACATATAACAGCCATACAACCAGTTCCATACTCACTCCTCCTGCTCCACAATCTCAATGCTTTTCTCTGTGTTGCCATTCTTGCTGTTCTCTCGATCAGCAAAACAGACACACTTTTCAATTTTCTATTAATTATCTAGTAAATAATTTCCCTACCAGACAAGCAAGCAGCTCCAGATAAAGTTATGAGAAAAATATTAAATAAAAAAATGCCAATTCAGTGATGTGAAATCCATGCACATACTTGTAACCCAGTATATACAGTTCCATAGCCAGCTATCAGCTCTTCTCTTCATTTTAGTGGAGAAAAGAAAGGCTTGTATGTCTTTTCTAGGATGGTACCCTGCAGTTTTTAGAAGCACCAATATGAAATTGGTTGCCTGATCAGTAAGGGCACATTTTAGACCATGGGTAGGCAAACTAAGGCCTGCTTGGACTACTGCAATGCGCTTTACGTGGGGCTACCTTTGAAGGTGACCCGGAAACTGCAATTAATCCAGAATGCGGCAGCTAGACTGGTGACTGGGAGCGGCCGCCGAGACCACATAACACCAGTCTTGAAAGACCTACATTGGCTCCCAGCATGTTTCCAAGCACAATTCAAAGTGTTGGTGCTGACCTTTAAAGCCCTAAATGACCTCGGTTCAGTATACCTGAAGGAGCGTCTCCACCCCCATCATTCTGCACGGATACTGAGGTCCAGCGCCAAGGACCTTCTGGCAGTTCCCTTGCTACGAGAAGCCAAGCTGCAGGGAACCAGGCAGAGGGCCTTCTCAGTAGTGGCACCCGCCCTGTGGAACGCCCTCCCACCAGATGTCAAAGAGATAAACAACTACCAGACTTTTAGGAGACATCTGAAGGCAGCCCTTTATCAGGAAGCTTTTAATGTTTAATAGATTATTGTATTTTAATGTCTGTTGGAAGCTGCCCAGAGTGGCTGGGGAAACCCAGCCAGATGGGCGGGGTATAAATAATAAATTATTATTATTATTATTATTATTATTATTATTATTATTATTATTATTATGCGGCCCAATCAACTTCTAAATCCGGGCTGCGGACGGTCCAGGAATCAGCGTGTTTTTACATGAGTAAAATGTGTCCTTTTATTTAAAATGCATCTCTGGGTTATTTGTAGGGCATAGGAATTCCTTCATCCCCCCCCCAAATATAGCCTGCCCCCCCCACAAGGTCTGAGGGACAGTGGACCGGCCCCCTGCTGAAAACGTTTTCTGACCCCTGTTTTAGACAAACAAATGTATTTTCATGATCTACATATCTACTATTTAACCTTCAACACTTCCAAGAACTGGCCCACAGACCTCACTGAATGTAGCCCTTATCCACCCAAATCTTGATGATTTTGTCTGCCCATCACAGTTGTAGAAAATGCAATGTAATAAACAAAAGGGGGGGGAGTAAAAGGGGGAAAGCAGGACTCCTCAGCACAGAAAGCTAGTTAACAAAGAAGCTACACAATACTAGAGTGAACCCTGGTTAACCCTACATTAGGTAAAGAAATACAGCCCCACATTTCGGATGTTTTATTGGTATAGTAATGCTTCCCTGCCGCAAGTAGCTCAACTAAATTATCTTCCCTGTTTGCTGCATACCATTTCTTATGCAAAATTAAGCACAGCCTAACTCAGCACTCTCTTTAAAACATACCCTCAAATTAACCTAATTTAAGGGGTGTTTGTTGCTGCAAACATGTGCATTATTTATATTTAATGCTAACTTCTAGCTTAGTGTGGTTTTAGTGCTCAGAATTACACACTGCTGAAAATCACTTTTAATAAAGCAAATGCTGAACAACCCTGAAGCACAGCAGCACAAGGGGTGCCGCTTCAGTCCACTGCCCATACTGTATGTGTAACAATGGGGAAAGGCTTTCCTCACAGAGTCGTAAATTTTCTCACTGCACCACAGTGGCTCAAGTGTAGAAAATCTCTGAAATGGGTCATTTGTATCTTTGGAAAGGCTGATTTAAGCTTTTAACCATCTGGATCTGAAACATTTAATCTCAGGCAACAGATGGGCTATTCTTAGATGATGGGTGTACATGAGCTTATAGGCCATGCACACCAACCCCAGCATCACCCTCTGGATCCTTTTGGAAATTTACTGATACAAGGAGAGAAACCAAGTACAGTGGTACCTCTGGTTAAGAACTTAATTTGTTCCAGAGGTCCGTTCTTAACCTGAAACTGTTCTTAACCTGAGGTACCACTTTAGCTAATGGGGCCTCCCGCTGCCACTGCTGCACGATTTCTGTTCTCATCCTGAAGCAAAGTTCTTAACCCGAGGTACTATTTCTGGGTTAGCGAAGTCTGTAACCTGAAGCGTCTGTAACCCGAGGTACCACTGTATGCGCACAAATCACATAGGCACTGCTACTAGCTGGGATGAACACACTCGGGTCCTGCTTAGCAGCATGCATTCTCCTCAGCACATAAAATCCACTATCAGTTGCATGGGTAAAGGCCCACTATGAGAGGTGGTTTTCCAAAACCCTATTCCTTCAACACGACACATCTAAGATTAGCACAATCCCCTGGAAGCTAAGCAGATAAGTAGGCATATTGTAAAACTTCAATTATGTCACATTAGTAGCATACCTCACCACCACCCCTAAGGGAGGACATTAACAGGGACAATCTTCCTTCCACTTTAGTAAAAGAATGTGCATAATTCTCTTGCAGTTCTTTCAATAAAATGAGACTGAGATGGAAAGATTTATGTGCATGCTACCAACAGTTGTCTCTATCAAGTATTGAAATCCTAGAGCTGCATCAAGCTCCAGAGGTTCCCTTGATTTTGGGGGTAACTTTTCAAGTTAAAGATGGGGAACCTCAGAAATCCTGGTGTATGCAGTAAAGCCTGTCACTCAACAATTTAGATCTCACCTAAGTCTGCTACTTATATGAAAGAAATTAAAAGAAAGGCTACATTTGCTTTTTGTTTTGTTTTTACTATTACAGTATTGATAAAAGAACTCATTTTTCTTCCTAGCTGGACAGGCAAAGCTTCTCTCTTTTCTGTTTACTTCAATAGACTTGCATACCAAAACCTTCTGCTAACAGAGAATGTACTCAAAGAATCCAGTGTTCAAGCAGCAACTTTATTAGCTATCACAAAATCTATGTTAGGCGAAAGATTAATATGCACACACAGATTATAAATACATCATGTACAGCCTGCTGTACAAATGCACCCTCATTTTAGCTTGCCTAGTGCTTCTACCGTGTTTCTCCAAAAATAAGACACCGTCTTATATTTATTTTTCCTAAAAAACAACAACACGGTGGCTTATTTTCAGGGGATGTCTTATTTTTTATTAAGTATGGTACAGTTTAACCTACAAGGTTAAACTGCCTATCACTATGGCTTATTTTCAGGGTACGGCTTATTTTCGGAGAAACACGGTGGGTGGGTGTGGGTGTGGGTGGGTGGGTGGGTGGGTGTGTGTGTATATATATATATATATATATATATATATATATATATATATATATATATATATATAATTAAGCATATATAAGATGCTGTATTCTTATCTCCACTTGAAACATTGCAGAAAACACCACCTGTATAAGAGCAAGAAAAGCCTAGTTTTGCTTCTTAGCCAGGAAAAACATTCTGGGCCCTACATGGCAGGAGGCATCTCTGTTGATATGCCTAACTAGGGGTATGAAAATCGAGAAAGACAGCAGTCACTGGTGCCTAAAAAAATCCTCAGGCCTGAACTGGCACAGGGATTGCTGCACAGGTAAAGAAAAAGGGTTTCTTTGCCTCTTGACATTTACAAAAAAATGTTGCACAGCATCTAAGCAAATCTGTAACCAGAAAGTTACATATATATTTTTTAAATGAAGCATAGGGAGAGTTTCTCTTGACAAACAGTACTAGTTATATGTCTTACCATCTCACTTTCAGCTTTTAAGAACAATGGGGTTCTCTATTTAGTTATAAAGAGAAAGTCTGTTGTTAAAATCATTTAGAAAGCAGACATGAAATAAAAGAGGGAAATGCAAAACACAATCAGAATTTCCAAAAATATCCAGTATTTGATACATAGGAATCCTATCTCCCACAAGTTTAATCTTAAAATGGGATTTGTCTAATAAGTCCATCTGCTGGATACCTTCACCAGCTTGTTCTGAGACTGGAAAGCCAATACACACCTCAACATAAAAACTGAGGTTTAAAAGAGGAAATAGCTTGTTCAGCATCCCACCAATTAGTTAGCAATAGCCCCATTGGTTATTAAATCAGAATGAGTGAGTAAAATAATTAGATTTTAAATCAAGTGTCAGGGACTGGCAGGACACTGACGATTGCGCACCAGGAGAAGGGGCCCTAGAGTTTGACTGGGGGGGCAGTGATTTGTGGGGAACTGTACTTGTCAGGAGGCAAGAGTCAGGGCAAGGTGAAGCTTCACAGTTGGAGGGTGGAGCACAGGATGGGTCAGAAAAAGAAGATCAGGCAAGCAAAGGGCCAGGTGTTCCCCCCTGCCTCCTCCAGAACCAGTAGGGGATTGCAGAGGGATGAGCAAAGGAAGCTGATATCCAGGCACAGTCTCTGGCTGCATGCACATAGCCTGTTGGGGGGAGGTACATAACTGGTGGAAGTGGAGTGGCCCCCTGTTGCTACAACTGCTCCATAATAATAATAATAATTTTATTATTTATACCCCGCCCATCTAGCTGGGTTTCACCAGCCACTCTGGGAAGCTTACAACCTATCTTAAAACATAATAAAAACATCAAGTGTTAAAAACCTCCTGATACAGGGCACAAAGTGCAGACCTGGGAATAGCTGTCTAGACACTAGACTGGTGTGCATGGGTATTCGAAGCCATACAAACTACTCTTCAGTGTCAGCTTTGACAATAAAGAGTTTACTATCTGCTGTGCGCATTTTTTGGTTGGGAAGCACCCTTTCCAGGCCTCTCTACTGGCCTTCAGAGCTCTCTCCAAGCCACAAACGTCTCCCCAGGCCACATCCATCGCTGGCCCTGCTTCATACCCCAAGTAGTTTTGCCTGGCTAGAATGTGGCCTTGAACTCTGACCGTGCCTCTTGCTTGCTTGGATGGCAGGAACAAGCCTACTGTACAAATATAAAATTACCATTTGTTCCTCCATGCACCTATGCCTCTGGTCTCCGAAGGATGCCCAGAAGGGATTGAGGGCTTTGGGCTGAAGGTTGCCCACCCCTGTGTTAAACTAATAGCAAAACTGGCTATTAGCATTTGTAATTTATAGGGCCAAAGATCCAAAAACTATCTAGGCTACTAACTGCAAGAGCTAGTAAAGTTCTTGAATTTTTGCATTGAAACAAAAGGCCTTCATATTCCTGTATCGCAGGCTGTGCTGGAAACTCCCTTCAGGTTCAAAGGTGATTTCCCATGCAGCATAGAGAGCAAACAATGTCTGCTCACCACAAAAAGGAGGGGGGAGTATGGGTAAATAAACTTTGCCACATTTAAAGTAGTCCAGTTCTCGCAACAACCTCTCTCTTAGCTTGCTCAGAATCTTTCATAAAAGACAGCATCACTACTCCACCATTTTTTGTGCTACCACATAAAAAGAGCTGTGCTTCTCTTTCCCATCCATCCAGAGAACTGTGCTCTCTTGGATTGCTTCTTAAAAGGGAATGAGGGGCAATTTCTCTCACCTTTCTACTTTAGTTTCCGAGAGCAGCAGATGGGATGCTGTCTGACTGCTTTGTTCCTCAAGCAACAAAGCTCCCCGTCTTTGCCAGCTGTTAATTAAAAGTGATGAATGAGACAAAAAAGGGATATATCTATGCTAGCAGCATTTCTACTTCCCCCCACCTTTACTGGGGGTTTCCACACATGGAAGGGTCAACCTCTGTGAACTCCATGTACCAGTACTCTCTTTTAAGAAGAACCAGACAGCCTTCACAGTTCTTAGGTCTGCTGAAAGAGGTGCAACTGAAACTACCTAGATCAGGGGTCAGCAACCTTTTTCAGCAGTGGGCCGGTCCACCGTCCCTTAGACCACGTGGTGGGCCGGATTATTTTTTTGGGGGGGTGAATAAATTCCTATGCCCCACAAATAACCCAGAGATGCATTTTAAATAAAAGGACACATTCTACTCATGTAAAAACACGCTGATTCCCGGACCGTCTGCGGGCCGGATTTAGAAGGTGATTGGGCTAGATCCGGCCCCCGGACCTTAGGTTGCCTACACCTGGCCTAAATCCTCAACCCTTGATGGACTATGAGGCGTCAATAAATCCAAGCATTCCTGTAACAAAGTTAAAAGGCATCACACCTCTGCTGTTGGGCCATTCCGTGAAAAATGAGCCTGATTAGAAAAAAATTATTTTTAAAATATACTTATTTTACTTATAGTTTCATTAACTAAACATATTAAAGTTCAATATTCCAAAGGAAAAAAGAATTTGAAATTATTTTTTTTCATGAGAAATCTGAGCTTGAAGTTTCAGTATCATTTTTCTGATTGTGTAGCTTAATTTTGTTCATTTAGGTTGGCATTATTTTTTAAAGATAAACAAAAATTGTGGTTGTCATTGTTGGTATATTATTAAAGTGAAGAACTTTGTCTACACATTGGACTTGAAAATTTTTAAATAGGTAAGTTATTTCTATTTTATTTTTATTATTGAATGGGATGCTGTTTCAGTGTCCCACCCGTGACAGCAAAAGGTACAAAAGTTTATTTTGTGATAAAACTAATTTATAGGTTATGTTTGTTTTATTGTGGGAGTATGTATTAGAGTATAACACACCTATCAATAATAAAAATGCAGTTAATTAATGTAAACACCATGAAATTTTAATAATTCTTTTTCTGTCCCACCCGTGACAGTTTTCAACTTGTTTTACTGTTGTAGCTTGAGTTAGTGATTTCAGCAAATGATTTCAGCTCTCTGCAGACAGGAGACAGATTCCTCATGTAACAATTCTTTATTCTGGCAAACAAGACTGAGGGACTGAGGAGAGGGGAACTAGCTAGAAAGGGATACATTTTGGAGGGAACAATCTCAAGCAATCACAAAGCTGCCTTTTGGTGGAAACCAATAAGACTAAGGCGCCAAATGCAGCTGCTTGAATGAATCAATAGTAGCTGTTCCTTCTGGAACATAAAGGCAGTTACCGTTACTTTACCCTAGTACGAATACATACAGTAATACAGATAATATAACCTTTGAATCAATACACAAAATGGGAAAGACTACATCTGCAGAACGTATGAGAAAGCTGCGTGAAAAACTAAAACAAGATAAAAACGAATGTGAAAGCTTCAAAGAAAAGGAGAGGGTCAGAGATAAGAAGAGGCGAGAAAAGTTGGTAAAGAATTTGTCTGCAAAATCACTTATGGAATACAGACGGAAAGAAACTGAGCGCAAAAGAAAGTACAGACAAAAGATAAAAGAAAAAAATCTAGGCCAATTGGCGACACTACTATTCCAGAGATTGGGTCATTTAAATGCCCACAATCTCTTGGAAAGGCTGTTACCAAAGTTAAAAGAGTGTTGCCATTAAGTCCACGGAAAAGAATAAAGAATAGCCATGTTACGAAAGCTTGTGTATGAGAGTTCACCTCAAGCGCCAAAACCACTACAGTGGTACCTCGGGTTACGAACGCGATCCGTTCCGGGTCGCAGTTCGTAACCCGAAAAGTTCGTAACCCGAAAAGGGCCCAAACCGCCTTTTGCGCATGCGCGCGCGGCAAAATACTTCCCGGTTTGCGAAGTTCACAACCCGAGGTACGACTGTATATGATAAAAGCCCTAAACAGAACACCAAAAGTTCTATTATTTCACAAGATAATATCTCAAAGGTCCATGAGTTTTATAATTCAGATGATATTAGCAGGCAGGCACCAGGATTTAAGGATGTCAAATCTATTAAAGATCCGACAAGTGGAAAAAGAATCAAAATCCAAAAGCAGCATATGAATATGACAGTCCAAGAGGCCTATGCCTTATTTAAGATTGCATAGCTGCCAAGTTATCCCTTTTTTTAAGGGATTTTCCCTTATGCTGAATAGGCTTCCTCGCGAGAAAAGGGAAAACTTGGCAGCTATGAGATTGATAATCCAACAGTTGAAATCAGCAATCAAAATCAAGAAAATATTTTTTTAATAGATTTTAATTTTAGTACAGTGGAACCTCGGTTTACGAACACAATTGGTTCCAGAAGTCTGTTCTTAAACCGAAGTGTTCGTAAACCGAAGTGAACTTTCCCATTGAAAGTAATGGGAAGTTGATTAATCCGTTCTAGACGAGGAAAAACACCCCCTAGAACGGATTAACCGCTTTGCTCCGATGCTGCAGCCGCGAAAGCGGTCCCGGCCTCCGCAAAGGCATCGGAGCAAAGCCCCAGCCTCCGGAAGGCATCGGAGCCGGGACTTCGCTCTGATGCCTTTGCGGAGGCCGGGGACCGCTTTCGCGGCTCCCCGGCCTCCGCAAAGGCATTGGAGCGAAGTCCCGGCTCCGATGCTTTCCGGAGGCCGGGGAGCGTTTCCGCGACTGGGCTGTGCAGCCGCGAAAGCAGTCCCCGGAACGCTCCCCGGCCTCCGGAAGGCATCGGAGCCGGGACTTCGCTCCGATGCCTTTGCGGAGGCCGGGGAGCCGCGAAAGCGGTCCCCGGCCTCCGCAAAGGCATCGGAGCGAAGTCCCGGCTCCGATGCCTTTGCGGAGGCCGGGGAGCACTTTCGTGACTGCAGCCCAGTCACGGAAACGCTCCCCGGCCTCCGCAAACGCATCGGAGCGAAGCCCAGCCTCCCCGAAGGTATCCGACGCTCCGATGCCTTTGGGGAGGTTTGGCCTTTGCTCCGATGTCTTCGGGGAGGCCGGGCCTTCGCTGCGGGCCTCCAGGAGGCATCGGAGCGAAGGCCCGGCCTCCCCGAAGGCATCGGACGCTCAGTAGACCTCCGGCACCTCGGTTTACTAACTTCCGGGTTAGGATAGTTCGTAAACCGAAAGTTCGTAAACCGAGGTGTTCGTAAACCGAGGTACCACTGTAAATACAACATTATACTTTGTAGGCTATGGTAGATAGTAAGTATAGTAATAGCAAAAGGTTTTTTGTAATTATTCTATTTTTAACAACCTTAATTGTATGTTAAATCAAGTGTATGCCAGACGCGTCCCACCCGTGACATTTCATTGTCCCACCCGTGACAGCATTTTTTCCTTAATTTTGTATCATTAAATTTCTTAACCTGAATTTCTGATTGCATAGTTGTAACCAATAAACATTGATTTAAACAAATATGCTGAGTTTATAATTGATTCACCTCCCAACTCACAGAGTTTTTCCATAAATCAAACTTATCTCAAGCCCCATGTCCTTTTTTTGTCCCACCCGTGACAATACTTTAACATTTAATAAAATTGTCAAAAATATCCATAAAAATAATAAAAAATTAGTAAAATGTTCAGTATCTTATTAAGAACATAGTTCAAATTTTGGTTGTTAATTTTTATGTATATTTACATTCTTACACATGTGTGAATACCAAAAAACATGGTCCAAGTGTCCCACCCGTGACAATGGAATGGCCCTGTTTCAGTGGGTTCTCTTATTTTCCACACCCCAATGAACACACCCCTTTTTTAGTTTAGCAGCAAATTGTATTAAATTTAAGAGCTACTAATAGGTATTATGTCACTGCCCGTGTTTATATTACCATTGCTTATCCCTTACTGCCCTGAGATAAAGTGTTGGATATTTCATGGGATGTTACAAGTATGAAACCTGGGAACAGTATGAAGTTCAGGGAAAGAGACAGAGTATAAAGTTTAATATTTTCTACCTGTTTTCTTATTAATTTTAACAGTGGGATGAATTGGTTTGCAATCTATAAAAAACTATTTTTACTAAGATGGTTTCCCCCCATCTGTTTGCAACACTGAATAAGCACGTTAAGAATCTGCACCATACAGCTTGGGTATATCAAGATGCCAATTAAGATGCAACTGCACACACCCCAAGCTCTAAGGCTTGTTCGTTATCACTCTGTACTCAACTCTTTTCACTGTGCTTAACAACTTAAGATTGCAAGACTGTATAACATCTATTCATTTTAACCAGGCTGATTTCAAATAATGCCCTATATAGAACTCTAAAGCCATGTCCTTTCTCTCTGTGATTTATAAGCAATGCACACAGGGTTTTTTTTCCCTCATCTACAGATTTACCTTGCCCCATTGCAGTTCAATGGATTATAAGAACAAGGTCTTTCTTCTGTTTTCTGTATTAAGAAAAATTAAGGAAGCAGAGGTTATCAACTCAAACACATCTGTCACTAGCAAAGGGAAATCCTAGTTTCCCCATCAATATTCAAGCCACAAGAGAAAATGTAAAGACCTCGTTCTGGCATCATTATTCAAATAGATTATTATTAAAGTCAAATAATTTTTTACGGGAGCAGACTTCAATCATCTAAGAATTAGAGTTAGACAAATAATGTGAGACATTCTATAGCTTGCTTGATCACTGCCAAAGCCCTATCACCGTGGTATCAGAACACTGAAGCATCTAACAGCTCAGATAGTTGGAGACTTGGACAGTAGCCATACCACCTCCCTAGCTGGGTCATTAAATCTAACTAAAAGGGGAGAGGAATCCAGGCTCTATCTCAGGTCATCACAGCCTGCCTTCCCTACTCCCAGGGATGTGTTCAGTGGACAAAGATCTTCTCAAAAGAGACAGGTAAAGCTATTGTTAAAAATAATGGTTTAAGGCTTCTGCAATTATAACTAAGCAGCTAAAAGCTAGAATTTGGCCTCCAAAAGAAAAAAGGGGCCATCAACTGGGGAACATTACCATCACAAACACCCATGAAATTAATAGGTGCTTCATGAGTATAGCTCTCACTTCTGTTCCATTTCAGAGGAATTCAAAAACAAACCATTTACAGGAGATAGTGAACCAAAGTTAAAAACTACTAACAGTTAGTAGTAAAAGTCTGATGTTTTCCAGCTGTCAAGATTTCTGTGGTGCAAGTGGGCAAGCACTACTGGATGTCACTCCCTATATTTAATTTAACATTTATCAGAGTTGAAGTATCTGAAAAAATATAGCAAAATTATTATTATTATTTTAAAAAATGTTATTCAGTGATCCCAATTTCAAAGTTCATATAGGTTACTCATACCAAGTTACTTGAAGTAGTCAAAATACTGGCTGGACATATTTTCTGATACTGGTGTGTTTAATTAGTTAAGTAATTAGCATACCTCCGTTCAGCCGAAGATCACAAAGTAGTTCACAACATAAAAATGCAAAATGAGAACACAAAATACATAATAAAACAAAAACAAACCAATAACTCCCTTCCACAAATACATTTAAAAGATAATAGATATTTATTTATATTTGAAACCTTTCTACTCCAGTGGCCTCTTGGTTAACCTCTCTACATGCACATTTTAATGCACTCCCTACCATGCAACCACGCTGAATTTGAATAAGCTGACAATGTCATGGTCTCTAAGGAGTATATCAAATGCTTCTGAAATGTAAAAAAAGGGGGGATACAGAGCTGTGTTGTTAGCACATGTAAAAATATTAGAAGCTTTTTAGGGTTCAATGCTATAGATCAGGCACCCCCAAACTTCAGCCCTCCAGATGTTTTGGACTACAATTCCCATCTTCCCCGACCACTGGTCCTGTTAGCTAGGGATCATGGGAGTTGTAGGCCAAAACATCTGGAGAGCTGCAGTTTGGGGATGCCTGTTATAGATGAATATACCCTATAGTGGACCTGATCTGTGATCCTCTCTGAATTTCATATAAACTTCCTTTTATGCAAATACTCAAGCAAAACCATAGTGGGTGATAGGTTTCACACCAGCTCACCCCACATTCCCTTGCTGCCCACTGATGCCTATGAAGGACCAAACCTCAAGATATGTACACCACTAAACCAGAGTGTAACATACAGTGAGTGGGACCTAAATCCTTTGGGGCTAGTAAGGCCCTATTTTGAACCTTACATCCAATATAAGATCAAAGAAGAAGACTTATGAGTGGGGCAAGCTAGCCTGATTCTGATCCTCCAACATATGTTCACTCTAGCATCTGTATATGTAACCTCTGACTGTGTGGGTCCTAATGGGCTTAAGCAGAGTAAAACTTAAGAGGCAATAGACCCTCTAAGTCCAAAGAAATATCAAGGTGCTGGACACTTCAGAGCTGCTTCTTTGCAAAAAGCTTTAGTCCCAAAGGGATGGAACAACCACAGCAAATAGTAAATGTATAATTTGCAGCTTACACAAGATAAAAGTCCAAAAATATTATTCAGCTCAACTGCAGAACAAACTTCCATTCCCTCTTTCCAGCTCTCCACTGTGTAACTCCCCACTACTGGGCTGAACCAACCCATTTGTAAGGATTACACATACAGCTAGTGTGAACTAGCAACTGATCAGCTAAGAACAGCATGAGTAATTGCCATTCTAAACCAAAACCTCTTGGGATAATAAAGGCAAAATCTTCATAAACTTATTAGTCCCTTTTAGGATATGGAAGAGTATGAGTAATGAACACTTTTCTTTTGTGAGAATTTAACCAATTTAAAGGACTGCCCACTGTACAACTATGCTTTTAAAAATAAATAACAACAAGAGGGGGGGGGAACCAAACTTATAAGTCAACAGAAAATACAAAGTGGCAGAATTGTTTGTTACAGTATACAAAGAGAGAGAGAGAGAGAGAGAGAGAGAGAGAGAGAGAGAGAGAGAGAGAGAGAGAGAGAGAGAGAGAGAGAGAGAGACTCAGAAAGATAGATTGAAACGTAACAACATTAAGATCATCCACGGATACTGTACTTTATTTTCCTCAAGATCTGTCAAATCCCACATATCCTTTCCCCCTTATTTACCTAAAAGCACACTACTGTACTACCAGAGGTAGGAAATAGGAACACTGCAACATGGCAAGCCGCCTTATACAGAGTCAGATCCATCTAGTATTGTCTACAACTGACTGGCAGTGTCCTTCCAAGGATTAACCCAGCAACCTTCTGTGTGCAAAGCAGATGCTCTATCATTGAGAAACAGCCCTCTCCCCAAAAGGAAACATGCAAAGTTTTTGTACAAGTTCATTCCAAACCATTGGCCGTAATGAGACCAGGATACAAGAGCACCTACATGAGATTACCTGGGATTTCTCTCTTTCTAACCACAGTGCAAGACAGCCAAATCATTGGACAGGCATAAATTAGGTTGGCTCTGGTACAGCAAGAAAGATACCCATTCCTGCACAGGAGACAAGCGTGACAGCCAGTTCCTGTCTCCTGCTGACAACTTCTGAGCCCACACACACTACATTACTGAGTGCATTTCAAACAGTTGAACACAGACCCTGAGTTAGAAGAGAAAAGCAAGAATATCCCAAAGCACTAACCAACCAGTATCCCATACTATCAAATATTTAATGTTCATAGTCCTGCTCGGAGAAGCTCTGCCCAGTCTGCACCCAAAACAGGTAGCACCTATCACACAGCATGGATGTGACGTCAAATACTGGAGAAAAGTGAGAAAGAATCCACTTTCTTTCAATATTGTACAAAGCCCTGAAAAACTGTTTCTAACAGAGGCATAATATCTAAGAATGAAGTTACAACTGGGCCATTCCATTGTCACGGGTGGGACACTTGGACCATGTTTTTTGGTATTCACACATGTGTAAGAATGTAAATATACATAAAAATTAACAACCAAAATTTGAACTATGTTCTTAATAAGATACTGAACATTTTACTAATTTTTTATTATTTTTATGGATATTTTTGACAATTTTATTAAATGTTAAAGTATTGTCACGGGTGGGACAAAAAAAGGACATGGAGCTTGAGATAAGTTTGATTTATGGAAAAACTCTGTGAGTTGGGAGGTGAATCAATTATAAACTCAGCATATCTGTTTAAATCAATGTTTATTGGTTACAACTATGCAATCAGAAATTTAGGTTAAGAAATTTAATGATACAAAATTAAGGAAAAAATGCTGTCACGGGTGGGACAATGAAATGTCACGGGTGGGACGCGTCTGGCATACACTTGATTTAACATACAATTAAGGTTGTTAAAAATGGAATAATTACAAAAAAACCTTTTGCTATTACTATACTTACTATCTACTATAGCCTACAAAGTATAATGTTGTATTTACTAAAATTAAAATCTATTTAAAAAATATTTTCTTCTAGTCCATCTCTGGGCCAATCAACCACTTTCAAACACATCTACATTTTCAGTAAATTCATAAAAAATGCTCCTTCTGACTCGTTTAACATTAGGTTGGGGTAAGATACTAAGAATATGTTCAAACTGCACATATGATATGTCTTTTTCATCAACTTGAAACAGCTTTCCAGAATTGTTAACTGCTCGCATACACATCACCTTGACTTCTCCATCATCTTCAACATTACTTTGGCATATTGCAGCATATCTATATTTAGTAGGCCTGGTTCTTTGTCTTTTTGTAGTTGTTTCAAATTCAACTAAAACATATGTCCCAATAGTCACTCCATCAACGAACGGCTTCACTCCAACCACCGGCACATCTGTTTCATTTGTACAACTTGCTACACCATCTTGTTTTTCTGTGTCACTATCAGAATCTCTGTAAACATCAGAAACTTTTAACTTGAACAGTTCTGTGAAGACTACGTGGGTGGACTTTTGAAAAGAAGGTCCATAAACTAAACTTCTTTTGTCTTTAGCTTTAAAAAAATGGTTGGACTGCACATTTGGAATCTTCCTCACCAAAGTCCAGCGCTCATCTAGCATCGCCATATTTGCACTGATATCAGTAGGCATTAAAAGGACAAACTTCACTCTCGGTACTGCTTTTTCAGCACATTTAACAAAATCTGAGGCTGAATTGATTACTACTCTCCTTTGTTTCACTGCATTCCAAACTGCTTGCTTAGTTAATCCACCAATCCCATCCACGGCACCCTTGCCGTGGGATGTAGCAAAAAAAAAAAACCCATTCCCCATCAACACCAAAGTCTTCAGGCATAAAACACAGATTGGACAGTGTGTACTTATTTTTGAACTGACCAGCACACCCATCAGAAAAGATTTTGACCTTTGTCAGTCTGTTAAATTCTTTCTTAAGTTCTTCAATTATGGCTTTTAGGCATGCATATACTGAGTATTTGTCGTGGGTTAAGTGATCCGAAACCACGGCAAAAGAACGTACTTTGCCTTGAGTCCAAGCGCAACCAGTAAATACTGTGATTTGGTTGTGGGTCCAGTGTGCACTTTGGATTTCATCTTGCGATGTTGCCAAATAGTTTTCAGCAAAATCCACTTGAAGAATCACCTCATCATCAGCTACTGTGTCCTTCATATTTTTGAAAGCTTTAGCTTGTAATTGCTTTACAAAGAAGTGCTTCTTAAATTTACTAAATTGATTTTGTAGCTCATTGACAGCTTCTTCTATGGTTCCTTTTGCTTCAAAAACCTTAGGCCGGCTAGAACAGTCATCTTTCCATTGCTTCCAGAAAATCTCAGACGACATGTTTAAGTCTTCATCAATTAGGGTGTGCAAATTAAGTACACACTTTTTGCATTCACCATTCATGCACTTTTCATTTTCCAAATCACAACAAGTAAGGCTCAAAAGATCAGAATGTGTGGAAGGGAAAAAATGTCTTTCCTACTTATGGCTTCAATTAGGAAATTGAAATTAGCGTGGTATTTGCAAACGCAAACATTGTGTGGCATTTGAGAAGCAAAGTCAATATTTTTAGGCCTCAGTTCATAAAATTTTGATTTGCTGATTTCAACTGTTGGGTTATCAATCTTAAATAAGGCATAGGCCTCTTGGACTGTCATATTCATATGCCGCTTTTGGATTTTGATTCTTTTTCCACTTGTTGGATCTTTAATAGATTTGACATCCTTAATTCCTGGTGCCTGCCTGTTAATCTCATCTGAATTATAAAACTCATGGACCTTTGAGATATTATCTTGTGAAATAATAGAACTTTTGGTGTTCTGTTTAGGGCTTTTATCAAATAGTGTTTTTGGCACTTGAGGTGAACTCTCATACACAAGCTTTCGTAACACGGCTATTCTTTTCCGTGGACTTAATGGCAACACTCTTTTAACTTTGGTAACAGCCTTTCCAAGAGATTGTGGGCATTTAAATGACCCAATCTCTGGAATAGTAGTGTCGCCAATTGGCCTAGATTCTTTTTCTTTTATCTTTTGTCTGTACTTTCTTTTGCACTCAGTTTCTTTCCGTCTGTATTCCATAAGTGATTTTGCAGACAAATTCTTTACCAACTTCATCTTTTCTCGCCTCTTCTTATCTCTGACCCTCTCCTTTTCTTTGAAGCTTTCACATTTGTTTTTATCTTGTTTTAGTTTTTCACGCAGCTTTCTCATACGTTCTGCAGATGTAGTCTTTCCCATTTTGTGTATTGATTCAAAGGTTATATTATCTGTATTACTGTATGTATTCGCATTAGGGTAAAGTAATGGTAACTGCCTTTATGTTCCAGAGGGAACAGCTACTATTGGTTCATTCAAGCAGCTGCATTTGGCTCCTTAGTCTTATTGGTTTCCACCAAAAGGCAGCTTTGTGATTGCTTGAGATTGTTCCCTCCAAAATGTATCCCTTTCTAGCTAGTTCCCCTCTCCTCAGTCCCTCAGTCTTGTTTGCCAGAATAAAGAATTGTTACATGAGGAATCTGTCTCCTGTCTGCAGAGAGCTGAAATCACTTGCTGAAATCACTAACTCAAGCTACAACATTGAAAACTGTCACGGGTGGGACAGAAAAAGAATTATTAAAATTTCATGGTGTTTACATTAATTAACTGCATTTTTATTATTGATAGGTGTGTTATACTCTAATACATACTCCCACAATAAAACAAACATAACCTATAAATTAGTTTTATCACAAAATAAACTTTTGTACCTTTTGCTGTCACGGGTGGGACACTGAAACAGCATCCCATTCAATAATAAAAATAAAATAGAAATAACTTACCTATTTAAAATTTTTCAAGTCCAATGTGTAGACAAAGTTCTTCACTTTAATAATATACTAACAATGACAACCACAATTTTTGTTTATCTTTAAAAAATAATGCCAACCTAAATGAACAAAATTAAGCTACACAATCAGAAAAGTGATACTGAAACTTCAAGCTCAAATTTCTCATGAAAAAAATAATTTCAAATTCTTTTTTCCTTTGGAATATTGAACTTTAATATGTTTAGTTAATGAAACTATAAGTAAAATAAGTATATTTTAAAAATAATTTTTTTCTTATCAGGCTCATTTTTCACGGAATGGCCCAACTGCTTACGCCAACTTTAGCAAAAAGTCTTTTATGGGATCTGTGTCCCTAAACTTGGAAACGATGAAACAATTCCTAAAGCAGACACGCTGATTCTCAGTGCGTTGGAATGTGCCCGAGGTTCATGGCAGCCTTGTATCATAAGAACATGATGATATCCAATTCAGGGAACAGGATTCCATCCATGTCCTATACCAGGGGAGGAGAATCCTTTTCAGCCCCAGGGCTACAATGCCTCATGGGCAAACTTCCAGGGGCTGCATGCCAGGGTGCGCTGAGCCAGAGGCAACAGAGGCTGGAGCAAGGAACATGACTCTTACCTTTGTACAGTAAGCTACATGTGCAAGCCAGAAGTTTCTACACACTCCTATCTCTCCATCTAGACAAGCAAGAGACATTATCATAGTTCAAGGACACATTCCAGTGAGGCAAAAGTACTCAAGGAGGGTGCACAGCGGAGCTAGCAAGGACTGCAGCCAAGGTAGAGAGAGCATGTAAAGAGGCTTGAAAAGCAGTATTTGGACCCTGGGCCTGGCGTTCACTGCTCTGTCCTAAACAAATGCAAAAAATGCCCTTTGCTTTCATTTAAGAAACTGGCAAGGAATGATAGCTTAATTCTGTAAGTGTGCCTGCTACATTCTGCATTCCATAGGGGGGGAAATAAAACATCACAGTTGTGATGGACAAAAGGAAGTTTTCGTTATTTTGTCAGATACGATATACAAAATTAGAATATTATAGGCAGGGAAAGTAAGTGTTACTTCACCTGTTAATGTTTACCTTTTTTTAGAATGTCACATCATCAAAACCTCTATTCCAGGCATCCCCAAACTACAACCCTCCAGATGTTTTGGCCTACAACTCCCATGATCCCTAGCTAACAGGACCAGTGGTCGGGGAAGATGGGAATTATAGTCCAAAACATCTGGAGGGCCGTGGTTTGGGGATGCCTGCTCTATTCACTACCACGCCCATTTCAAATATGAATAAAATAAAATACGGTATGTAATGATTTGGTGGGAAGAAGAGGATTAGTAGGGGGAGAAATCCAAGCTGTTCTACAATAACATTAGTAGTATTGTTTACATAGTGTCCCCAACATAAAATAATAAACAAACAAACAAACAAACTTGTATACCACCCTACATCCGTAGATCTCAAGGTGGTTCACAATATAAAAACACAATATAAAAAATACATAATGAAAATAAAAACAACCCACTAATCCCCCTTCCCACAACATGTTTTAAAAGAGCATTAGATATCAATCAGCCAAAGGCCAAGTTAAAGGTATATAATGAAGGCACCAGCCAAACCTCCCTGGGGACAGCATTCCACAAACAGAGAGCCACCGCAGAAAAGGTCCGTTCTTGTGTTGCCCTCCTCCTGTGCAATATCTCAAACTATGGAAGGAATGAAACAATCGCCAGGAGTTTTCAGGTGCATTCCTTGCACACAGGCATCTCTCATCCTAAACCTTTTTGGTCACACAGACATAGGCATAACACTGCTGTCATGTCAGGGTAATGTACTGTATTCTGTGCCTGGCACAGGTGTTGCTACGTACTGCTCTAATCTCATGGTGCTGGCACAGTGTAATCTTTAAGATCTTACCTGGACATGAGCTGGAGTAGAGGAGAGATCTATCCACAGCTAATAACCATGGGATCAACACAGAACCTTTATGTTCAGAAACAGTATCATATGATGCGGACAAGCAACAAAACAACTCTGCTGTTGAGCTTCTAGAGGAATCTAGCTAGCTACTCTTGGAAACAAAATGCTGGACTAGATGAACCTTTTGATCTGATCCAGCAAAGAAGCTATTCTTATTAAACAGGTGGTCTTTGAAAAACACATGCAGACAGAACAATGGGGCGTACTCATTTTTCCATGTTTTTGGTGTTAACACAAATGCCTTCTATATTAAATTTATCAAATTGTTTATTTATGTTGTTTTTCTTGTATTGCCTGTTGGTCAGAGGATTCAAAAAAATAATCAGTAGGCTTCAGCCCATTAAAATTATCACAACAGCAGCATCACTTTGCCAATAAATAACTGTTGATGAGAAGCATATGCTTGCATCATGCCTTATCAGTTTATAGTGACAATTATCACCAAGGCATTTAGAGAACTCCTACCTTGCTACTATAAAAGTCATTATCTAGAAACAAGAGCATCTACCCTTGGGCACTTGTGTTTTTTTTGGGGGGGGGGGTATTTTAGCTGCTTCCAACTGAAAAATACACACTTTCCTTCAATCTAAAACTATACTAACTGTTGCCCAGGCTCAGGCCATGAAGAAATCATGCTATATAGCTAATATCTTAATGGCTCCCTTCTAATTGCTTCAATTCACATCCTTCAGCATTTTCACCACCACATTTCCAGATTGCTCGCGACACACCAATGAGGGCTAGAAACCACAGTACAGTAATAAAAATGCCCCTTAACCTGGTTGAAAATTATATGTGAATGTCATAAAAATTTATTAAATTATATATTCATAGGCTCTAATCCTGCTGAAAGTTAGTCATGGCTAATGTGAGTCTAATAACCTTCAATAGAACTTTACTTGAGTGCATCTGTGGGCAACACTCAACTATTACCCTTTATCAGACCAGTAAGTGCTGTGCTATGGCTTAGGATGACAAAGCATGAACAAATCAGAACAAGCTTCAGGCCCACATGCTCCCTTACATGCCTCCACTGCCAAAGCTAGTAAGAGAACAGAAGCTTCTGTCTCACTATGTTTTGTCATGTTGTCCGGACCAACAAACTGTGGTTAATACCAACTATGGTTTCAAACCAACCAACTTCGAATCCTAATTGACTATATAGTTCCTGTTTAAATTAACCATAGCTAAGATTAACAGGGTCACAATAAGAGCTGTGGTTAATCAAAAGCAGAACCAAAAAGCTTCTCAATTCATCTAAGTGAAGAGGATGAAAGGGGAGTGCACAAGCAAAAATCTCATATGGACTTCCTGTACTGTTGGCATCTGTCCATCTCAAGAGACAACGGAGTGCACCTCTGGGAGTGAAGTCAAACTGCTGCGATAGCATCACCGAAGCAACCTCCCCAGGGCTCAAGCCTAGGCAATGCATATGGAGCTCCTGGGATGCCCAGATGACAAGACCCACCCCCTCGGCCTCCCTGACATTGTCCAAAAGAAAGCAGAGCAATACATCTTGGCTGCAGGAGTTGCTAGAAGGAGGCACGAGACTCCACTCTGGATTTGTGTAGGGTTTTCTCCTTAGCCTATTCTCTTGAAGATGTCCTGCAAAGCAGTGGATGTTTAGGATCAGAGTTTTCCCTCTCCTAGATGGGCTACCTTTTCAGGTTGATGTCTCCCATCTACCCTTCAGCTCCCTCTATGCATGTGCAGAAGCTAAGGAATTGGTGGTCCCTGGTTTAAATGATACAGCAACCATTTGGTATGCACATTTGCTCAGGGAATAAATGACTTGGAAAGCTAGAAGCTTGATTTAAACTATTTAAATCACCTTGATTTACAAATCAATCGACCTACCTACCTATTTCTAGATGTCAATGACTGTACTCATAGAAACATGAAATCTTGACATGTCTTACTCTATTCTACAATAACTGAAGTTAGTCCAAAATTGCTATCACTTCCATAAAAATGAAACAAATGACACACCTCTCCAGAAAGAATAAAAAACTTTATTAAGGTGTGAGGAAATTCTGGCCCTCACTTGTTGCTGGATTCCAACTAGCGTCAGCCCCAGTTTGTCTTCTTTTTATGTTGCTTTTAAAAAAATATACAACCACTGTTTTGTTTTATCTGATAAGATACAGAATAGTTGTTCAAAAGTCAAAACACATAAATAATAAAAATTTAAATCCTCACCTTGGCAAGTGGTCTTTCTAAGCAACCAATAAAGTTTTGCTTTCAGACCTTATCCAAAAGTTCAAAATGATTCATCAGCACATCACACTAAACTGGGACAGGAACCTCTGGCCCATGGGCCCAATTTGGTCCATGAGGTCATTTCCCCCAAACCTTGCATGGGTGGACTTTAAGGGGGGGGGGTGTCTGCTTGTTTTCCGTAAGCATGCAATAAAAACAAGTGGGCACAGTTTTTTTACTCATCACTTCACAATGGAGCAGTCCTTGCAAGAGCCAAGCTCTGTGTTTCACACCAGCACTAACAAGACTACAGTGGTGCCTCGCTTAACGAATGCCCTGCTTAACGAAATTTCCACTTAACGAAAGGATTTTTCGAGTGGAGGTTGCCTCGCTAGACGAATTCGTTTTATGAAAAATTCGTCTAGCGAATTGCGGTTTCCCATAGGAATGCATTGAAATTCAATTAATGTGTTCCTATGGGCAAAAAAAAATCAAAAAAATTTCGATGCATTCCTATGGGATTCGCTAGACGAATTTTTCATTATAAGAAAAGACCTGTGGAACGAATTAAATTCGTCTAGCGAGGCACCACTGTACTCCATTGCACAGCAATGAAGAAATGGGAGCTTTTCCCCACACACAGTCCCTCCTCTCCATAGCTAAGACCCAGAGCAGGGACTCACTTAAAGTAGGCGCCCTTTGCAGCAGTTTCTCCCACACTTTTAAAGATTGCACCAGCCCAGTGCGGGAGAAACTGCTGCAAAGAACTCTCAGATCCCCCCCCCCCGCTCATACACACCCTATCCTTAGACACGAATATATAGGGAATGCAAGGGATTTTGACAGATAGGTGGGACAATCTGCCTGCCAATCATGTGTTGTCACAACACATTTGTTATTGCCAGGTGGATTGCCCTGCACATCTGTCAAAACTGGCTCACAGAAAAGGTTCAGCACCCCTGCACCAAACCACAGTGTGCACAAGCCAGAATGAGCTGCAGCAAGTCTCATGCACTCACTATTCCCTGGCTGTGTGGCCAGGAAGAGCTTGGAAGCTTTTGTTTAACCATGATTTGTTGTGTCATCTACAGCAACAAATTGTGGTTAACATTATCTATAGTTAATTTTAAAGCAAGAAGCCAACTAAGCCACAGTTACTGAAGCAGGATTATTTAAACTAGCCATACTCAAGATTAACCTCAGTTCCAGGTCTGGACAACATGGCAAATTGTGATTAATAACAAGCAGAAACAAGACCTTCCAAACTCTTCCTTTCAGGGTGAAAGGGAAGCTGAGTGCATGACCCTGAGATTTCTTGCAGCTCAGTCTGGCTTTTCTGGCTTGTGCTAAGCTATGGTTTTATGTGATGTGTAAAAGAAGTGTTTACACATAAGGTTTAGTCAGCAAACCTCTTAAGAAGACTGCAACAGTTCAGATCTAACACCAAACCAGGGTCTGGTACTATGTAAACTAGGCCTGTACTCTGGTGCTCCCCTCATGCAATCTGATTTTCTTTCTCATTGACATTTTAGCACAAGTCATAGTTTGCCTGGCTTAGAGGTAACAGTAAACTATGGCGTCCACTAAATCAGAAGGGAGAAAAATCAGAATGCATGAGAGAATGTGTGTGAGCACAGAGCTTGCTCACACAGTGCCAAACAAAAAACCCTACAAGGGTAGAGGCAGCACTATTCACCATGATTCAAAATATTTAGGAAAAGCAATGCTAAACCTTTTGGTCAGACTACTGACCAGCCAATTAGTGACCACGGCAAGGTGCCTTTTATGAAATAAATAATCAAGTTATATACCACTTGGTTGTAAAAAGCATCAAAAAGATAAAACAAGAAAATCAAGAAAAATTTACAACCCTACTTTAAAACATACAAAGGTTAAAATACTAAAATAGATTAAAATTACCTCAACTTCCTAAGCATCTGGGTAAAGGTAAAGGGCCCTCTGACCATTAGGTCCAGTCGTGACCGACTCTGGGGTTGCGCGCTCATCTCGCATTATTGGCCGAGGGAGCCGGCGTATAGCTTCCAGGTCATGTGGCCAGCATGACAAAGCCGCTTCTGGCAAACCAGAGAAGCACATGGAAACGCCGTTTACCTTCCCGCTGTAGCGGTTCCTATTTATCTACTTGCATTTTGACGTGCTTTCGAACTGCTAGGTTGGCAAGAGCTGGGACCAAGCCAACGGGAGCTCACCCCGTCGCAGGGATTCGAACCACTGACCTTCTGATCAGCAAGCCCTAAGGTTAGTGGTTTAACCACAGCGCCACCTGGGTCCCCACAAGCATCTGGGTAGGCTTGTCTAAATAAGAATGTCTTTAGCAGGCAACAAAAAGAGTACAGCGAAGGCATCTGCTTTATTTCAACAGGCAGGGAGATCCAAACTGTAGGTGCTGTCACACTAAACCATTGAGTGCTTACAAATGCGGAATTGGGTATTATATGGCACCTGTAGTAGTGCCAATTCCATTCATGTTATGTGTACTTAAAATACACACTCCTAATACTTCCTAAATGTGTCCCCACATACTGAGCAAGTTGTATATCTCTAATTGAATTCCACAGTATAAAAATATACACATGGCTTTAAGTGGCAGCAATTTTTAATCACTCCAAGGAACTATACGAATGCAAGCAGTTCAATTTGTTTCTTAACCACAAAGACAAGAGGAAAAGTTTGAGAGTTATCTGTCTGCACACAATGACTATGCTATGTCAGAATTAGAAAGGGAGCTGCAATCAAGAGGTTTTTTTGATAAGCGTAATAGAAAGGAATTCAATCAGAACAAAAGGAAAGGTGGGAAGACTGGGAAAAGCAGGATATTTCAGGCAATCACATTAAAATGACTCAAGAGGATACTTAATACTGAAAATACCTCGCCATCCTTCAAAAATAAGAACCTAATAGTGGAATTACAGAGTGTGAAAATATATCTGCTGTAATAAACTGGAAAGTAGCTGGTTCTTTAGCTAAAAATACTAAATCAACAGGGCTAGAAACAGACCAATGTGCTACTTTGTTCCTGAAACACAGCAATTCAACTATTCATTCAGTTGTTATTTGAGGACAAGGTCAAAAATTACTATAACAAACACTGAGCACTGAATGAATTTTTAAAACATGTTTAAGCTATATAGTCCTAAAACATGCTAACTGGTAACATAAGCAAAACAACTGCACTTGCTTCCAAGTAAACATTTAAAGGTTTAGGTGCCAGCTACAAAAACAGTGCCAGGATGGATCAATTCTCTCTCCTTTAAACATACATTCTTCTATCCGAACTTGACTCAAGGAGATGCAGTTGCATTACATGAGAATAACATAGATCTTTTATAAGACAGGTGTCAACTTATCAATTCTCCTGGGCTTTCAAGCACAGAATCCTAAGCTATTCTTATACAAAGAATAGTTGAAATATTACTATTTATTCCCTTGGCTCAGCACATCCTAGCACCCCAGTTTTACCTACTCAAGTGGTAAGAGTAAGAAAAAAATGCTTAACCTTTGCAGAACATGCACCTTCTTTGAGACAAAAGAGCCTCAGCAACAGGCATACACTCAGAACTATTACAGAAAATGTTACCTCCAAGGATTCTTGAAGCCATAAATATAAGAACAAAAGCAGATGCAAATATATCACTGGCTTTGAATTTCCTCCTTCATTGTCAGCTCTCAGCATGGAACAAGAGCATCTCCAACAGCTCCTAGCAAAGCAGTTACATAGCTCGGGAGCATAGGGAAAATCAGCTCTCAGTGAAGCCGTCTACTCATTCTATTATATAAAATGCTCTCACAGAGGAACACACACTAACATTTCTCTCTAAGAATGTGAATAGTGGTAAGAAGCCAGGAACAAGGCTTCAGTCCACACTGGGGTGGGGGGTGGGGACTAGCTATTTACTGCCACATCCTGAAAATCTGCTACTGGCAATATTTTCAGACCTCACTAAAGAACAAACTTGAATTTTTGAGACCAGAACTCTCTGCAACTGAACACTCAGATGCAGATGAATCTAAAAGCCCTTTCAGGATCAAATTAATTTCCTACTGAATATAATTAACCAGCCTTACAAAAAAAAACCCTCCTCAGCTAATGGTATGCATAATCTGAGTCCTTGCTAAGATTTCTCCAGCACCATGTACAATTAAAACCTCATGGCTGTTCCACTCATCAAAATTATTTTGACTTGCATCACAAGGGAACATTTCTGCTTGTATCACCGACTGATTCACATGATTACTTATATGTGGATACTCATTTAAACAAGGACTGAGTAGTAATTTTGAACTGAATGATCATTTGGAGAACTGCCTTTGCAAAAAAAAAATCTAATGGTCAGAATATATTGGTGTCAATACTGAGGGTGTAGACTCCGTTTCTCTTTCTGTGCACAACACCAAACAGAAAGCTATAATTTCACACAGGGCCGGAATCAGAACTACAGCTACAAAAATATACTTCAAACTTCTCAAAACATCCAAGAGAACTTTTATTCAATTAGCTTTAGACCAACAACACTGTAAGCCCCAGTTTCCTGTCCTGTTATTAGAATTAAGATATTTGATATAGCAGGCAGTCTTTACTAACTTCTAATTATCTGAACATGATCCAGCTCAAAAACAGAATCATCCATAAGGATAAAATGCTGACCTAGCTTTTAGTCTAGGACTGAGTCCCTGCAATTTAATCAGTGACTAAAAGTAAAGAGATAACGTCTAAACTGGGCACCCATCACTTGCCTTTCAGAACTGCCTGCATAAGAATATTATTTGGTGATGCCTCCAAACAGGGACAAGAAGTAAGATGGAAAATATTGTACTGAAATAATCTGATATATTCATGGTTTGGAACTCTTCTGCTGTCTGATTTTTAGGGAAGGTCAAAACCAGGGTAAGGTAAACGAGTTCCACCATGACCATTTCCTATCCTGAAACGAGAGAAAGATGGTGTCCTAACATGTTCTGTAGCTCATCACAAAGCCACAGAATAAATTTCTCCCCATAAAATAATTTAAAAAGAATTCTCAAGAAAAAAATCATTGCTCTCAACTACACAACCGAAAGCACAAAGGTGAGGCGATATCTGTGACTTTACCAGGAGGTTCAAGACTTGCAGACTATTAACTGTAATCTTACCAAGAATTTTGATGGTTTTATATTTTTGTAAACCCATTAGAGGTTGTCTTGCAATCAAGTGGTATCTACATTTGAAAAACATGAAAGGAAAAGAGTCTGAAAAAATAAAGGAACTTTACGGAAGAGTTTCCCAGGAGTTTGCAATCTCTCTAAGAAAATGTTCTCTCCTTTTTCTCTCCATTTTGAATGACTTTTAAGAAAAAAGTATTTTGATGGAGCCATATGCCCTCAACCAACGTTAAGCATAGTGAAAGGGAAAAGGGTCCTTGTTTCTCCAGATACATCTTGTTCTACCTTCTTCTCCAGTACTGTATTACCAACCATCTTCAAGAGCTGAATTTAATTATCATCATCTTGATAAAGTCTTGTTAAAAAAACACAGTTTGAACACACATTAACAAATTGGAAATTCCATTACCCTTCATAGGATTAAGTAATTAGGATGACTACACATGTCGGAAATATGCCATTCCTCAGAAACCTGGGAGATGTCCCAGAAGAGCAACATGGACAAGAAAGAGAAACACTAAGACATTTCCCACAATCCTACCTATCAAAAATAAGTAGAGAAGCTGGGGGCTGCTTTAAATGTTGCACTTTTTCTACACAAAAAGCACAGAGAAAGGGAAAAGAGATGGGGGGGACCAAGAATAGATGCCTATTTTTCCCCTACAAGACAAAAGAGGGAGGAGGGGGAGGAGATAATGCACACAATGAGAAGTCAAAAGTATGCCCCATTTTTACCTACAGAGTTTGGGGGCATGCACAACAGGACAGCAGGCACCACTTCTCAGCCCAGTAGTGCATTCAGGGAACAGTCACTTTCCCCTTATGCCATCTTCTCAACTTATCCAAATGCCTTTAAAACCTGGAGAATCTCCACATCCCAAAGAACTGAGCTGAGGAAAGCTGACACTTATTTATTCAGAAGTTTTCTTATCTGCCTAGGACAGGTTACAACAATATTACAATAAGACAATATTAAAACAAAACAGGTCAATAACAAAAATCAAAATCAAATATACAGGTATGGCCCTGCAAACATCACAAAAAACAAAACTGTCACAGGCCAACATAAAGAAGAATGTCTTCAGCATACAGAAGCTGTATGTTGAGGATGCTAGAAGCTTGGAATGGGGTTTTCAGAATATAGGGGGTGCCATGGAGTGTTTTCTGCCATACCCAATACTTCAGAGGGCAGCAGAACTGCCAAGAGTGCACCCTCTGCCAATCTTAATATCTGAAGATCATTAGGAAGGGGAGCAGTCTTTCAGATATTTGGGGCCTAAGACATTCAAGGCTTTCAAACACCAACATGAGCATCCTGAACTGGACCCAGAAAATATCTGGCAATCAGTGCAGTGGTTTCAAATCAGGGGTGATTTGAGTTCTAAATGGAACACCAGCGAGTATCCTGGCTGCTGTGCTTTGGACCAACTGAAGTTTCCAAGCTGTCTTCAAGGGCAGCCCCACAGTGTGCATCACAATAATTCAATCTGGAGTTTAACACAGTGCATAAACAGCCATTTGCCACCCCAACCATCCACCTCAGATCATGCTTTGAGGAGGCAGAACCACCCAGGCGAAATCAGCAGGTAGACTACCACTGGTCCCTGTCCAACATTAACTCAGGGATGAAGATGCTGGCAAGAATTTTTCTTTGCGTCTCTCTTCCCTGAGCCTCGTAGTTCCCCCCACCCCACCCCACCCGGCAACACTAGGGCTTCCCTCCAGGCAAAATAGCAGAAATTTCTATCAACCACTGGGGGTGGTCAAAGACAGAATAATACTTGTTTGCTGGTGTGCTTGAATCCACCTCAGGTTTTATTCTAGGGGCACCCCATGTGCCCTTCCACAAACTCAAGCTCCTTCCCCCTCCCCCCACCCCTTGCCACAATACCCCCGTTTTCAGCTCAGCCTGTGCCTCCATCGCCAGGGCCCTCTGCATGCGTGCTTCTAACCCCCATCCCCACCCCTCTGAACACTGGAGCAGTTTGTGGAAGGGACCCCCATCATCATCATCCCCCCCCACGGCCAGGGATGCAGGGAAGTATATTTCCCCCTGCAAATACGCAGGTGGGGGCAGAGCCTCTTTATCCATGTCAAGTTTGCCAACCCCAAAGTAAATGGAGAGGGCTGAGAAAGAGGGGGGTGGGAGAGAGAGAGATGAAGACTCTTGTATTATTCCTCAGCCACATACCTAAGGGGGGTGTCTTTTTTGCCGTTTGGCTTCCCACACTCCCCCCGACCCTCCCAGGAATTCCTCTACCTCAACGGGGGTGGGAGACATGTATTGGTGGGGGACGGAGCAGGAGGAGGAGGAGGAAGGGGCGTCTCTCATTCCCCCCCACCTCCTCGCAGGCAAGGGTCTTTTCTTCGCACCGCACCCCTCCCCGCGCAATGTGTGCTTGTGCAGTGGAGAGGGAGGGGATTCCTCCATTTCCGAAAGAAAAAGGGGGGAGAGAGAAAGGAGGGGAGGCTTCTTTCCTCTCCCCCTTTTTCCCATTCCACGCCTGAGGTAAACTGCGTTGGGGGGCGTGGGGGGGGGTTTCGCCCCTGCCCCCTCGGGATGAGGCAGGATCGGGGGAGGGGCGCCGCCGCCGCCTCATTGTTCGTTCCCCTCAGTGGGGACCGGGGCGGGGTGCGGAGGGCGGCGGGGAAGGCGAGGCGGGCGAGCGGGGTCTGGGCGGGGAGGCTCCAGACGGAGGCACCTACCGGATCGGCGGCGGCGGCAGCAGCGGGTCCTGGCCGGGCTCTCGGGGCGGGGCGGAGAAGGACCCGAGGCAGCAGCGGGAGGAGAAGGAGGCGGCGCCATGTTCCCCTCCTTCCTTCCTCTCTCCCTCTCCTTTCCTTCCTTCCTCCCTGCCTTCCTTCCTTCCCCCGGCGCGGTGAGAGGAGAGGAGGAGGGTATCGGTGGGTGGGGTGAAGCGAGGGAAGAAAAGCGGCCTTGTAATGGCGGCGGCTGAGGCGGCTTCTTTTCCCCTCACAAGGAGCAGTAGCGGCGGCGGCAGTGGCACCATCGACCGAAGAGAGAGAGACAGGGCGCGAGACCGCCTGTGTGTGTGCGCGTGCGCGCGCCGAGCCCAGCGAGCAAGCGGGGCGGGAGGGGGGAAGACAGGAGGAGGAGGAGGAGGAGAAGCTGCTGTTGCGGCTGGCGGCGTGCGCGCGCCGGCGGAGGGGAGAGAAGTGGGCGGGGCGGGCTAAGGGCTGCAGCGCGAGGGGGAGTGGGCGGGGCTCCGGAACCTCTATTCAGAGGGAGGAGGGGGAGTGCGCGCGCGCATGCAGGCATGCGAGGCAGGTTTGCATGCATAGAGGCGATACTTTACAGAGGCGTGCGCGCGCGGGTCACCTCCTCCCCGCTGGGGGGGCTTTGCGCGCGGGAGGCGTTCCACCGGCTAAGGCTTTTTATTTTTTTTGCATGCCTGCTCGCACAAGGGAAGAGGAGGAGGAGAGGCGGGGCGGCTAACGGGGAGAAGCGCTGCTGCAAGAGGCTGGCACGCGAGCCCGAGCGGTAGCCAAGATAGAGGAGGAGGGGCTGCAAACGAACCCACCCCACCCACGCACGCCCCTCGCGCGGCGGAAAATGCAGCGCAGATCTCTGGCACGGGGCGAAGGGAAGGAGCGCAACGTGTGCCCGGCACTGCCAGGCGCAGCGATGCCTCTTTGGCAGGCGTCCCTAAGATCGCGGTGTGTCTGCGTTTGCGTGTCTTTGAACATCGCCGGCGCGCGCGCACCCACGCCCTCCCTGCCAACGTTGTCGCCCAGGCAGATGCGAGTGCTCCCTCGCAGCGGCGGCGGCCCTTCCCGAGCCAGCGCGCATCCTGGCGCAGGGTGCGCCTCGGATATCGAAGGGCCGCCGAAAGTGCTGCAGCTGCTGCGGACGGTTTGCAAGCCAAATGCAAGGATCCGAAAGTCAGGGGCTCGTGTCGCTCCCCCTCCCCTCCTTCCTTAAGGATGTAATACATGAATAACAACCACCAGCAATGAAACAGAAGCATCCACTGTATTCTAGATAAGGGGGTCAGCAGCTGGAGGCCAAGCTGTGGGGGGCAGATGACGTAGCGAGGGGAGGCAGTTAGCCGGTCCTGCTCTAGGGCCAAAGCAACTTCCCCTGTTCAGTTCTGGCTTGGGCTGATGGGAGTTGGAGTCCAAAATGCCTGGAGGGAGCACCAGGTCTGGAAAGAATGATAGTGGCAAAAGTTATCTGTGACAGAAAACTTATTTTGGAGGGGTGGGGAGCAAACCTTTTGTTACATTTATTACATTTACATTAAAGGGACATCCAACTCCCAATAAACTACGATCTACTCACAGTATCAGAAAACTGGCAGTGATCTACCCATTATCATAAAAAGACTGGTAGCGATCTACCCAAAGTTGTGGAGCTTTTTTTAGTAAGCCAAAGTTGCCTGGGGGGGGGGCTTTTTTGTAAGGAGATTGCTGAGGGGCCAGAGATCAACCAGGATCTACCAAAGTAGATTGCGATCTAACTTTTGGACATGTCTGGATTATTACATTGATTACATGCTCGTACGTGATTTATGCAGGGTTAGAATAGAATCCCAGGTATATTATGGCCTAGCTTCCGAAAATATACACGAGAAGAGCCTGACTGCTGGATCTAACCAGCAGCCCATCTAGTCCAACATCCTGTTCTCGCAGAGCCAACTGGATGCCTGTAGGGGAAGCCTGTGAGCTTCCTATCAAGCCATCATACCCAATATTGTCTACTGCATACTGTGATGGGCAAAAGCTCTCCAAGGTTCCAGGCGACATTCCCATCCTCCCATTTAACTGGAAATGATGGCACCTTCAGCATGCAAGGCATATGTTCCGCATCTCAGGAGAAAAAAGTGGGATATAAATGTAGTAATCTCTAATAATCAGTTGGGGGGGGGAATTGACATTATTACTTCCTTTTCCATTTTGGAAGAACAGTTCCCCCCTCCGCAACTGGAGTCTTCTAATGCAATCCCATGCCTGTTTACTCAGAAGCAAATTCCACTGTGTTCAATGGGGCTTCACCCACCCACCCCAATAAGTGCATTTAGACTTAGGCTGCAATCCCTAAGCCCAACAGAATTGAATTTACGACTAAGAAGACACACAGTCCTACGCACATTTACTTGAGAGTAACCTTCATAGAACTCTGTGACTGCCAAACCAACGCGCATATGATCAGGGTGTTAAATATTTATTTTCATAGAATCAGAATTGTAGACTTGGAAGGGACCACGAGGGTCAGCTTGTCCAGCTCCCTCGGCATGCAGGAATCTGCGGGAATCTTAAAAATCTCATGCACCAAAACTGAATTACCTGGAGGTTTAAATTCTGTGCTTCTAGAAACTGATCCGCCCCTTAATCATTCACAATTTTTGTCACTTTATGAAAAGATCAAGGAATCAAAATATCCAAAAGAACTCTTATTTAAAAAAACAAACTCTCAGCTGTGCAGTGTACCAAGATCCCTTTGTCTGCAATTAAAAACTGGCATTGGTTAGAAATCTGGCAGAACCTCACCCATCCATGACACAGCCTCCGCAGCTCTTAGCGTTCTGGAGAGACAGCTGGGGCTAAAATCCTTTCTGCCACAACGAGCACAGTAAATGTATCATAACTATTGATGTGGCTTCTTAATATAGATAACCGGCGTGCTAATTGCATAATGCAGAGTCGTTTTGCCCTGTACAGAGCCTGCCCCTGGAAAACGATCACATCACACAGACCAGAAGCTAATGGCAGCTCACTTAAATACCTTCTGTGGCTTAATGGGTGGCAAAGGTTTTCCAATGGCCTGGGTAGAAGGTGACCTCTTAAAAAGAAGAAGGGAATTCCAAACCAGAGTATAACGTGACCTTCTGGTGACCACTGTTGTAAATGGCTTTACAACAAATTAATGCAGAGTTCTATCAATGGCTGTTTGTCATGATGGATAGATCAAGCCTCCAAGTTCAGAGGCAGTCTACCATTTGTTGGGAGGGCTTTTGCCTTCAAGCCCTTCCTGGTGGCATCTGTGGCTACTGTGAGAAGAAGGCTGCTGAATTGGATGGACCCCTGATCTGATCCAGCAAGGCAGATTATTTGATAAATTAATTAAGTGAATAAATTAATGGAGGACAGGCTCTGTGGAGCCCTCCCACAGTAGCAGAGTGCATATTCTACGTGGTCCCAGGTTCAAACCCTGGAGAACCAGTGTGGTGCAATGGTTAGAGTGCCAGACTCAATGGTTAGAGTGCCTGGGAGACCAGGGTTCGAATCCCCGCTCCGCCATGAAGCTCACTGGGTGACCTTGGGCCAGTCACCATCTCTTAGCCTAGCCTACCTCACCGGGTTGTCCCAATGATGAAATGGGGAGGAGGAGAACCATGTACACCTTGAGCTCCTTGGTAGATAAAGGTGGTATGGAAATTTATTTATTATTATTTATTGAATTTATATACTATACTACTCCCTATACGAGGAGGTCTCAGGGCAGTTCACAGAACAAAATCAAAATAGAAAACCACAAAATATATAATCAAAATAAAAACAGCCCAATAACAACAACACCCCCTGCAAAAAAAACCACCCACATTTTAAAAGGGCGTAGGATGTCAATCAAATCAACCAAAAGCCTGGTTAAAAAGGAATGTTTTTGCCTTGCACCTAAAGGTGTATAATGAAGGCACCTGGCAAACTTCCCTCGGGAGAACATTTAACACGGGGAGCCACTGTGGAGAAGGCCCTGTACTCGTGTTGCCACCAAGAAGGGCCTCTTGGGGTCTGGGTAGGTTCATATGGAAAGAGGTGGTTCTGGAGGTATTTCGGTCCTGAGCAATGTAACAAATAAATAAAATCAGTATGTCCAAGTAGGAGCGGTCAAGACTCCAGGAGATCTGCTTCCAAACATGGACCAATGCTTTGACTTGAAAGAAGGTGAATTCCTATATTCAGATCCTTGGGACAGATAACCAGGCCAAGGGGGTAGGTGTTGGTTGTGTCACACCTTGATTTCCGTCCTTCCTGCCGCTGTGGTGAGATGAGAGCAACGCAATAAACTAGATGGGACCTTTGGCAGGCCTCCTTAGTCTGTCATACAAAGATCAACTGCCTCGTTTTGTACAGTGCCAAGCACCAGTGTTCTATAAACAGATGGCAACAGCATGGAATGTAACCGTCATAATAATTAACAAGAAGGGCAAACAAGCCTTGTGCTTAGAATTCCTCAGCTGTTGTTTATGCTGACCCAAGTCCCTCCCATACACGGAAGCCCCGCCTGCATGGGGAAAGACCTTGCCGGGGGGGGGGGGGCACCAGATGGCAGCAGCATCCTACAGGAGTTTTTGGACCTAGGTGGCTAAACATTTGCCCATGTTCTTACCTGGTGGGAGGCAGGAAGGAGGCGAATTTTATCCCTTCATCCCTTGGAGAAAAGGAGCTGGGTGTCTAAATTCAGATCCACACTGCATTTAAAACACATTACTTCGCCCAAAGCGTCCTGAGAACTGCAGTTACCCTTGCACAGAGCTACAAGTCCCAGTACCCTTAAACGGCAGTTCGCAGGAATCTTGGGCAGGGAGCCAGGTGCTTCAAATGTATGTTTAATGACCTTTAAATGCCTTATATCTCCGCATCTCTGGTATTAGATTAGGAAGAAAGGTAGGTCCAGCTTTATGAGCACCTCAGAGCAGATATTTGCAAAGGTGTGGAGGGGAGCTGGTGAGAGTCACAGGGGAAGCGAATGCCCCTTATAATATTTGTTACTTTTCAACTAAAGTCGTTTATTCTGCGGTGACCTTTACTGCCGCAAAGGCTTGTGTCAATATTTCTCATCCAGGCTCATCGTGGACACTGAGATTTGAACTCTGCTCCTTCCTATACCAGAACTTTGCCCAGACATGTTTCAGAAGGAAATAATCAAGCAGGCAATGAGGAAATAAGAGGGGAGGTTCCTTCCCCCCCCCTGTAGTCCAGAAACATCTGGAGGGTTGCAGGTTCCCATCCAGACAAGCATCCATCCGAACAGCTTCTTATATGGGGGCGGGAGGTCCAGGCAATGGCTGCAGACCCTTCCCAAGGATTTTGCCTGATGGAGCCCTGCCGTCTTACCAAAGAGGTTGCCACTGGGAAAGGAGAGGGGGCACACATCCTGCTTTTCCATTGATCTAGGGAAGTCTGCACAGGCTCAGAACAGCAAGAGAGAGGCATACCACAGGGGTTGGAGGTCTGGGTTAGTTCTACGGGGTGCCCCAAAACGCTCCATACAAACTTCATAAAACATGAAGTTAAGGCGCATCTGGGACTCCTTCCCAACTTTCCCTGCTGGCCTTGGAGGTTTTGCTCCCATGGAGGTCCTTGGGAGTAGAGTGGGGAGTCCTTTGCTTCTCCAGGACCACCAAAGTAATGGGTCACTCTTCCAACATGAGATGGAATTGTAAAGCATTTGGGATACTGAACAATGAAAGCACAGGACTTGCAGCAAAGAATCCTGGGAACTGTAGTTTACTCTTCACATATGCTACAGTCCCCAGCACCCCAACAAACTACAATTCCCAGTATTATCTGGGGAAAGCCCAGTGTTTTAAATTTGTGTTAAAGGTAAAGGGACCCCTGACCGTTAGGTCCAGTCGTGGACGACTCTGGGGTTGCGGTGCTCATCTCGCTTTATTTGCCGAGGGAGCCGGCGTACAGCTTCTGGGTCATAATAATAATTCATTATTTGTACCCCGCCCATCCGGCTGGGTCTCCCCAGCCACTCTGGGCGGCTTCCAGGAAAGATTAAAATACATTAAAATATCACAGATTAAAAACTTCCCTAAACAGGGCTGCCTTCAGGTGTTTTCTAAATGTCAGGTAGTTGTTTATCTCTTTGACCTCTGATGAGAGGGCGTTCCACAGGGTGGGTGCCACTACCGAGAAGGCCCTCTGCCTGGTTCCCTGTAGCTTTGCTTCTCGCAGTGAGGGAACCGCCAGAAGGCCCTCGGCCGCTGGACCTCAGTGTCCGGGAAGAACAATGGGGGTGGAGACGCTCCCTCAGGTATACTGGGCCGAGGCCGTTTAGGGCTTTAAAGGTCAGCACCAACACTTTGAATTGTGCTCAGAAACGTACTGGGAGCCAATGTAGGTCTTTCAGGACCGGTGTTATGTGGTCTCGGCGGCCACTCCCAGTCACCAGCCTAGCTGCCGCATTCTGGATTAGTTGTAGTTTCCAGGTCACCTTCAAAGGCAGCCCCACGTAGAGCGCATTGCAGTAGTCCAAACGGGAGATAACTAGAGCATGCACCACTCTGGCAAGGCAGTCCGCGGGCAGGTAGTGTCATGTGGCCAGCATGACAAAGCCGTTTCTGGCGAACCAGAGCAGTGTACAGAAACGCTGTTTACCTTCCTGCTGGAGCGGTACCTATTTATCTAGGTGCACTTTGACGTGCTTTCAAACTGCTAGGTTGGCAGGAGCAGCAGGGACCGAGCAACGGGAGCTCACCCTGTCACGGGGATTCAAACCACCAACCTTCTGATCGGCAAGCCTCCTCCTCCCATCTAGCCCTGGAAGGCTGATTGGCAGCAGGTTTTCTGAGGTCCTATACTCTGATCTTTTACATCATCTGCTGCCTGGGATTCTTTCAACTGGACATTGGGACATCGTGCATGCAAGGGTGTATTTGCCCAGAGAGTGACAGCCTCTCCGAAACACGTAGCTGACGAGAACTAGAGGTGGGAAAGCCCCAGGACCGGTTGGTACCTGAGTTTTGAAATCTTGACACAAATATATTTTGATGCTGCTCCAGAAAAGGAAAAACCATGTCTGTATCATAGCACTCTGAAAAGCCTACATTTTTTTGTATTGCTAAGCGAGGTAGACCTACGAATTGCTCCTGGCTTTCCGCCCCTTTGGAAATGCTCCGCCAGAGCAAGGGTGGGAGGCAGCTGTCAGCCCACGCTGGGGAGCAGACGTTTATCCTAGACACCTCTGTGCTGAATGCCAGCCCCATGCCAGGACACGATACATAAATAGAGCTAGCAATTAGCAGTGTTTGACTCATTGCAGGAGCCAACACCCAGACTTCCTAGCTTCAGGGTGACAGGCTGGGAAACGAAGTCACTGCCTTTTCATCACACAGTCCCCGGGGACTTCCTTCTCCTCTCTTGCTCGTTTCAAACTTCGTGGGCTTCGTGGTAGAGGAGTGCAGACATCAGGCTTAGGAGATCTACCTTGGGGTGGCTCCCCCCTTTTTAATATAACTTCTGAGATTCAACAACTGAAGCCCAAACTGTGGCTCAAGCATACTTAAAAGTATGTGGACAACAGGGTGTCTCTTTCTGTGAACCTGTTAAGATCAGGAATTTGTCTTTCAGGATCAGAATTATACTCATGGTCCTGTGACACAAAAAATCCACTCCTGGTTTTCCACCTAAGCATTCCATCAGGTTGCAAAGTCAGATGCATCTGCAGGGCCCCTCCATCTTTCCTGCTCAAAGGCCAGCTTTAGCAGTCTTCTCTCTCATTTATCACCACCAGACCTTCCACTGGGTTACAGGAGAGGTGGCACTACAACAGCAGGGCTTCTCCATGAAGACCAGTAACTTTTGGCTCCTCCCTCTTGAAAGCTTTCCACTCTTAAAAAAAAAATTATTTTTAATTTTCAGCTTTTACAAACATTTAAACAAGAAAAACCGAATCTTTACAACTCTTAATTTGCCTTCCTCTCAACTTCCCTCCCCTCCTTTCTGCAGTTATTTATTTCATATCTTTTTATTGCTGCATATCCAATTCAAATATATTTACAAATTTTTCCTTATCTTCCCCTTATTTGTCTCTTACTGCACGTGTTTATATCAGTCCTGCTGATGTTTTTAGTTTTGTTTACAATGTGTTTCCAAATAGTCTATAAATTTTCCTCATTCTGTTTCTAAAAAGAGAAATATTTCCATTCCAACTGGTCATTTTGAAAACTCTGTAACTGAGGAATAATAGTTCCTGGATGATCTTTTCCCTCTTTCAAATTCCTTTGCAAGCCTGACATGTGGGAGCCTTTGTGGCTAAAGGCCTGGATAAAAATGCTTTAAATAAATAAAATAAATGAATAAGTTTCCTTTGTTTCCACGGCCTAACTCAGAAGGAATGGGGAGAAGACCCGATCGTTGTCTCCATTGTTCAACCTTTGGGAGTCAGAAACCCCTACAAACTACCAAGAGCTCTTCCCTGGATCCTGATCCACCTTTTGCCTGCCCCTGCTTCACAGTGGGGTGGAGGAGAGAAGGTAAATTTCACCCGCAAATTGGGGCGTTTTATTTGTTTTATGCGCCTCTTGAAGGGCAACCATTTCCATTAACCTCCATTTTCAATAACCTGCCCCGAGGCGAGGGCGCCCCCTTCTGGGCGCCCCCTCTGCCCTAGCCCCGCTCAGGGCCTACCAGGCCTCGCCAAAGCCGGGGACTCAAGTAACGGCCTGGCGGAGCCTGACCTACGAGGCGCTGGGCTTCGCTTCTCCCGACAAGTCCCCGGCTTGGCGCGAGCGCCGCGTTGCTCGGGCTCCCCCTGCTGGAGGCAGCCTTGCCCTTCCTTAGTGATTCATGGGACTATTCCGTACTCCCATTACCGCTCAGGTCGGAGGAACTACAACTCCCGGCATGCAACGCCGGGTCGGGGGGGGGGAGCGAGCGTATAGCCCTGGTGGAGCGGGTTTTAGCCGTCTCGATGTAGTTCCTCCTCCTGCAGCCATTCTTAAGACTACAACTCCCGACTGCCCGGGGGCCGGGGCGAGCGGCTCACCGGATATCCGGTGGAAAGGGAGGGTCCGGGGAGGGGTGTTGGAGCAGCTGCACCGAGCTCTGCGTGGAAAGAGGATTTAGGGCAGGGGGTCGCCATGGTAAGAAAGGGGTGGGGAGGCACTTGAAATGGGGCTCAGCCGGAGGGGGAGGGAAGGCACGGTCAGCAGTGCCCCCCCCAGGTCCAGGGGTGAAAGGCTTGTTGGGTGTGGGGAGGGAAAGGGATTGCTGGTGGGAGAAATAATGATAATTACAATTATGCCAGTTTTCAATGTTAGCATTTGCTGCAATGCTTCAAGGCAGCGCTAAATCCCTAACGACTGCCCTGCAAGGTAGGCCTCTGGTGTTGTGCCCATGCTTCTCTTAGGGTCAGAAGTCCGGGGCCCATGGCAAGCCGAATGAGAAGCAAGGCTCTGTGGCCGCATCCTGAAGCTGACCTTGCTAAGGCCATTGGCTTCCAGAGCTTTAAATCACCTGGTGTGCTACACCAACCTTGCCATAGCTCAGTGGTTAGAGCACCTGCCTTGCAAGCAGAAGATCGGAGGTTCAATAACAGATAGGGCTGGGAGAGGCTCCTTGCTTGAAATCCCGGAGGACTACTGCCAGGCCCTTGTTCTTGTCATTGGACTACAACTCCCATCGTCCACAGATAGCAGGGTGCCATGGTTAGGGATGATAGGAGTTGTAGTCCAACAACATCTGGGGACCAAAAGTTGAGCAAAGGCTGGAGTGGGCAGTACATAAGCAAGACGGGGCACGGGTTCTTCTGACTTGGTATAAGGCAGCTTTCTATGATCCTCTGCCCAAAATGTGCAAGGGGTATGTGGGTTGGGGAGAGAGAGTATTTTTGGAGGAGAAGGCTTTGAATAGTTGCTAGCCATGAGGGCTATGCTCTGCCTTTACTGCCAGAAGCAAGGATTTGGTGGAATAACAGTAACGTTTAAGTAGGCTTTCCTTGCGCTTGATCCAGGCATTTATGAAATATTAACTGTACATCTATGGCTTTATCGTTCTGTATCATTTATATTGTTTTCATTGTTTCCAGAACATGTGCTTTACTTTTGCCTTTGGGGCTGCAAAGCAGGTTATAAATTTGCAAAACAAATAACAATAAACTGGAATCCTCCTCTTGATGCGCAACTTGGAGAGCGTGCATGGACTTAGTGAGATTTTCCTATTGGGAAGAAGGATGTGCAAGTGCTGCCCATAGTTGGAAAGTAGCTAGAAGATGCCTACAGGAGATGGTGGTAGTGCCCCATTTGACTGGCACATGTAGAGGAGGTGGTTGTTGTTCAGGGCAGAGAGCAGTCCATTCTCATGGAAGTTGCATCTTTTCTTCTTCCTATCCCTTTTCCCCTGATCACCAAGTGCTCTCTAGGAAACCCAGCAAGTGGAGTTATCCAGAAATGCCAATATTTCCACTGCAACATATTATGGTTTTTAATCCAGTGACTTGGGTGTAGTGCATTGCAGACACAGTGGGTTCAAGATTATGGCGTGCCTTTAATAGAATCATAGAGTTTTAGAGTTGGAAGGGTACAACCCCCTGCATTTTGAGGAACCTCAACTAAAGCATCCATGACAGATGGCCATCCAACCTCTGCTTAAAAACCTCCACGGAAGGAGACTTCACAATCTCCAGAGTGAGTCTGTTCTTTTGCGGTTGGTCAGTCACATAAATCAAGGAATCTTAGTCAGTTGTAAGAGGATTAAACTGTTCTACATTTGCCTATGAATAAGATAATATTTCTGCAGGTAAAAATATACTTGTTTTATCTTGGCAAACCCCATCTTAGAAAAGGCATTCTGCTATTTTGCTTCCCATCTGCACTTAGATTAAAACAAACCTTTTAGAAAAGTAAGTACCGTAAGTTGTGCTGCCTGATATAAGCCATCAAAACCTTTTGATTTGTGAAAAGGGTGGTTGTGATTTATTAACTAAATATTGCAAACAACAAAACAAAAATCTGTTCTTGAGTTCATTAGAGTTTGTTACAACTTGTATTCCCATAAAGAGTTCCTTGTCAAACTCTTCTAGCTGGATATTGTGCAAATTCTTTTTGGAAGTGGTCCACTTCATTAGAGTGGGGAGGAGACTGGCCTCTTTCTGTGGCTTGGCTTGCTTGCTTGAGTTACCTGGAATCTTTACATTTCTTAATGTGAAGTCTTTGCTTTGCTTCAGCTGTGGTGTGGATGGAACTGTGCTCCTAGCTTGTGGTGTAGCTTCGAAGTAGATTTCTTTTTGGTCTCTTGATACTAGAATAACATGCAAATCATAACATGCTTTTTCTGGTTCAGATCTTGAATATCACTCCTAAAAATGTGCATTAAGATATGATTTTATAATTTATTTATTTTTTAAAAAAACCTTTGCTCGGGCCTGAACACAGTATTCTTTGGAAGCATCTGTTATTGAGAATTCTGGAGAGAGATAACATGTTCATATGCTTGTGAATCTGTGGCTCTTCCTCTCTAGTCAATTCTTGCAGGAGGAGAAATTCTAAAGGGAAGGATCTGTCTGTTAGTTGTGCAACTCTCATTTCCCTTGTGGCTTTTCCGTGGAAATGCGTATCCACTACACAACCTCGTTGGATAACAAGGGGCACTATCTGTTAATTTGGGTGTCTGCATTCTTTTTTTAAAAAATGCAAATACACACAAGCAGCCAAGCAGAGTCTTTTCCATGGGTGTTTCCGCTTACAGAATATTCGCTGACGTCTGCATATTGAAGGAGCGGAAGCTCAATTCAGGCATGGTGTTTCACAGTGCAAGTGGATGTTACAGCCAGGACGCGGGTGACACTGTGATCCAAACCACTCAGCCTCTTGGGCTTGCCGATCAGAACGTCGGCAGTTCGAATCCCCGCGGCAGGGTGAGCTGTTGCTCTGTCCCAGCTTCTGCCAACCTAGCAGTTCGAAAGCACACCAGTACAAGTAGATAAATAGGTACTGCTGCGGGGGGGGGGTGTTTAAACGGCATTTCTGTGTGCTCTGGTTTCCATCGCAGTGTCCCGTTGCGCCAGAAGCGGTTTAGTCCTGCTGGCCACATGACCTGGAAAGCTGTCTGTGGACAAACGCTGGCTCCCTCGGCCTGAAAGCGAGATGAGCACTGCAACCCCATAGTCACCCCTGACTGGACTTAACCGTCCAGTGGTCCTTTACCTTTTGCAGCCAGGAAATAAACCTTGAAGGACCACATTTGGCCCCTGCTGGAGAACGCAGGATGCCACCTGGTGTCAGAAGTGCCCCATGCAATGATAGACAGAACTTCAAGAGAGCGTTACTCTTGCGTGCCTGCACTTTGGGCTGGAGCGCAAATATTCTTGTAGCACCAGACTTGCACTGCCCTGTGTTTCCCTGCAGCTTGCTCATTTCCTGGAAGCTTCATGCCCAGGCAATATCCTTTGGGAATGACAGGGCTGCGTATCTCCTGTAGGCTGCATTAGGACAGTGCTGTCATACTTGGGACCAGATCTCTCGGGAGGTGTGCCACCGCTGTCGTGCCGCCTCTGTGATGAGGAAAGCAGGATGGTGTGGATGCTTGTTCAGCCTCTTTTTATTTTATTTTTATTTTAAAAAGCAACATCATGTGACGCTGGAACAGATAGCCAGCCATCCCTTGTTTGTCTTTGCTGATTCTGCTGGGCTGGCTTTCTCGATACAGGGTGGGGTCCCTTTCCTATCTCTTGAGCACACTAGGCATGAAGAGGCATGGATGGAGGCTGAGGAGAAACAGCTGCTCTGTTCTTTAGGGACGTCCTTGAGCTTCCCCCTGAAGCACAATCCATGCACAGCACAGCAAAAGGAAGTCAGGGGGAGGAAAGGGGAAGGAAGCAGCTGGGAGGCAGGAGCTGTTCTGGTCAGGACAGCCCTCAACAGCCCAGTTTCGCTCCCATCAGCTCTAGCCAAAATATTGAGGGGTGTTGTAGTGCATCTGTAGGGCACCGAGTTGGCAAAGGCTGAGTTTCGGCATTAAACCGCCCCCATGTTGGGAGGAAGACTCGGAACCACTGTGAATGTTTGCATTTTAGAAAAAGTTAAAATCTGCATGGCTGTGTGGTCCTGTACAGTCTTGCTTGGGCGTAAAGCCCGCTGATCTTAAACCATAAGCTGTAATTCTCGGGAGGCTCCGTAATACATTTCGGGAAATGAATAACAACGGTCCCAGTGAGCCCAAGGAAACCGTGCTTTGAGGAGAAGGTCTGTTGCTTCTCTGTGTGAGTGCCTGCTCAGGCCTTGCTGCTTTCCACTCAGCCTTTTCGGGGGGTGGTTGAAGCCATCATGTGTGTGTGCATTAGTTACGCTTGGCCCAGCCATTCCTGATGCAGAGGCTTGTTCCCAAGGTAGGAAGGCCTTTCTCTCTGAGTGAGTGGTGGCTCTTGGCTTATGTCCAGTGTTAGAAACTCAGATAAATACGCTAATTGCCAAATAGCACCTTAAACCTAGGTTTTGGTCGCCACGAAATGTCTAGGCGTCTTTCTTTTGCAATGTGATTTTTGTGTTGTTATTCATTTCATTTCTATAACGCTTTATATTTTAAAGAAAAAATCTCAAAGTGGTTTACAACACGTTAAAAGAATCCAGAATACTGTAAAACAAGTTCAAGCTTCCAGGAAAATATTTCAGAGCCTTCTCTAAGTGACATTTTGCTTTCCCCATATTTATTTACCTGTTTAAGTTATATAGCTGCCCCGTAGCAGAAGTACTCTAGGAAGACAGTCTGGTGCAGTGGTTAGAATGTCAGAGTAGGGCCTGAGAGATCGGAGATCAGTCGCCAACCTGGCATTCAGAGATTTCCACGTGGTCGCAATTGGACTTGTGCCAGTTGTAAAACGCACTTGGCGCCCGGGGAATTTCGAACATTGCTTGTGTCCTGATAAGAAAGGATACTCCAACAGTGACCATAGGCCAGGCATCCCCAAACTTCGGCCTTCCATATGTTTTGGACTACAATTCCCATCATCCCTGACCACTGGTCCTGTTAGCTAGGGATCATGGGAGTTGTAGGCCAAAACACCTGGAGGGCCGCAGCTTGGGGATGCCTGCCATAGGCAGTTCTCTACCCCTGCACACTGTACAAACAAATACCCAAGAGTAAAGGGTATTCTCAGCTGTAATCTGTTTTTTAAAAAGCATGTCCGGGTATCTGTAGTCTGGGGAGTGTTTATTAAATCCCAGGTATCTTTGATGCTGCTTTCTTCCCCCTTCTACAGATTCGCTTTATTCTGATCCAGAACCGTGCTGGCAAAACGCGTCTGGCCAAGTGGTACATGCAGTTTGACGATGACGAAAAGCAAAAGCTCATCGAGGAGGTCCATGCTGTTGTGACTGTGCGGGACGCAAAGCACACCAACTTTGTTGAGGTAACGTCTCTGTTCACTCACGGCTTTCCTTTGCGTATGAAGCTGTCGTGCTTTTGCCTTCCGCAGGCCGAACTGGCTTCGGCAGAGGGGATTGAAGGACAGAGTCTCTTAGGACCTTTAGCTGTAATGTGGCTTGGCTGGATGGCTCGAGTTACCTGCCATCGTTTGCTGTGTGAGCACCCTCTTGCCTGATCTCTGTGTTTCCGAGTACCGTGTGTTTCCCCAGGCGTCACAAAGTCCTGGAGGCAGCTTCCAGGACAGCATAAAACATCAGCAAAAGCCTCTGTATTTATGCCAATTAGGAATTTGAAGGGCAAGGGGAAGAACATACTGCTATTTACTTATTGAAAGTATTTTTATCCTGCTCTTTGGCTGAAAAGGCTCTCAGAGCAGTTAAAAAACAATCAGGATTACAACCTAAAGTAATCTTAAAAGTGCATATTCTCTGAATACCAAACACTGTTGCAGTGGAACCTCAGTTTCTGAACATAATCCATTCCAGGAAACAGTTTGACTTGCAAAACGTTCGAAAACTGAGGATCAATGGGCGGTTGGCAAAATCCATTGAAAAAATTGAGAAACGCGCCTCCGAAGCTGTTTGACTTCCAAGGCACATTCGAAAATGGAAGCAATTACTTCCAGGTTTTTGGTGTTTGGGTTCCGAATTGTTCGGCTCCCAAGATGCTTGAAAAACCAAGGTTCCACTGTACTTGTATTGGCACCTGCAGTTACTCAGCAAGCGAGGATAAAGACCTTTTTCATGGGTCATAGAACCATAGAATCATAGAACTGGGACCCTCTAGTCCAGGCATCCCCAAACTGCGGCCCTCCAGATGTTTTGGCCTACAACTCCCATGATCCCTAGGTAAGAGGACCAGTGGTCAGGGATGATGGGAATTGTAGTCCAAAACATCTGGAGGGCCGAAGTTTGGGGATGCCTGCTCTAGTCCAACCCTCTGCAATGCGGGAATCCCAGCTAAAGCGTCCATGACAGATGGCCCTCCAAGCTCTGCATATTGAGGTCATTTTTGTATACAGTAGTCCTTCAATGCTTGGTGGTTAGCGATAGGTGCCTTTCCCCGACCAGGAGAACAGCCTCCACAGTCCTACCCTAACCCTGCAATAGACACTGTAAGGGTGACTCCCTACAGGGAGTCAGCCCCCATCATCCTGACGTCCACCTCGCCGAGCACAGAGAGCAGCAGTGGGTCTGAAGAGGCAGAGGGGAGGGGAAAGTCTTGGAGGGAGAGAGAAATCAGCGTGAGGAACAATGGGGAAGCTTGGGGGCGGAGAGATGCAGGCAAGAGCTCAGGGATGTTGGAGAGCCTTGCCACTGCCAGCTCAGGGAGGAGACTGAGAGGGCATCGCTCCTTCCGGCGCAAGAGTTAAGGAGAGCACCGCGACGCAGGTCAAGGGGGAGGCGTTTTGGGGTGCCCTGACTACTTTGCTGGCGTAAGAACAGACGTACGCCATTGCCGGATTCTGATTTGGAATGAGAGGTCATGTTTTAAGCTGTCTCTGCACTGTAAATAGCTTGCACAATAAACGTCTTTAAAGACAAACTGGACTCAAGCGGAGATACTCTAGAGCAGGCATGTCCAACAGGTAGATCGCGATCTACCGATAGATCACTGGATGTCTGTGGTAGATCACCGGTAGATCAGTGGCTCCCCCCAAAGAAGCTAAAAAACTTTGGCTCCCCTAAAAAAAACTCAACACCTTTGACCTGCACCCCTAAAATGACCTGAACCACCAAAAACAGGGCTTTCATTCCTAAAAAAAGCTCAGTGTTGCTTTCCTCCTTCCTAAAGAAGCTCAACAACTTTTACGTGAATCCCAGAAAACAGGGCTTTCCTTCCTAAACAACTTTGACCTCAATCCCCAAAAGGGGGTAGATTACTGCCAGTTTTTAACTCTGAGTAGATCGCAGGCTCTTGGAAGTTGGCCACCCCTGCTCTAGAGTAGCCCCGACGACCCTCAGACAGACACCATCTTGTGCTTCTATCCAGTGATGGCTATTTTCACCACCCTTTCTCCCCCCCCCCAGTTCCGCAACTTCAAAATTATCTACAGGCGCTACGCAGGGCTTTATTTCTGCATTTGTGTGGACGTGAACGACAACAACCTCGCCTACCTAGAAGCCATTCACAACTTTGTGGAGGTGAGTAGTACCTGCAGGCTTAAGTCTGCGCCCTAAGAATGTCCACGCGTGCATGCTCTCACACCCAGGCATGTGTATGAATACATATGCGTTTGATAAGCGACACCCCTGCGCAGATGAGGTGGTACATTATTTCTGATCAGCCAGATACCTGACAAAGCTCCCACTTGCTGTACTAAGAATCACTTTTAGAGAACTACAATTCCAATCGATGCCTTCGGCGGTGTTGGATGGACAGTACAGCAAAGTACATTATGAAGAGAGACTCTTGTCTGTGTGGACAACCCTGCATCAAGGACCTGTGCCCTTATTTATTGCAGTGCCCATTATATATAGACCCAGACAGATTTATAAAACCCCTGTTTACGAATGGAACACATTTGAATAGGGTGGAAAGGATGAAATGGCTGCTGAGCGACACCGACGACTTTGTTACTTATAAAGTAGCACTCTATGCGCTGGCAGCTAAGAAGATTAGGAGGAAGGAACTAGTCAAAATAGCGGTGAACTGCAAAGGGGATTCGAATATTTAATTTGGCACATCTTACTTGAGAATCTTCTGCTATTCTATTCTATTTGAATGACTAAGATAATTTTAGTAGCCTTGACCGTGGTTTTATTGTATGTCTGTGCCCGATGATTTTTATGGTTATTGTTGTTTTTTGTTTTTTCTTCTGAATAATGCCATGTCCTATGGCCAGTGCAATAGAAAGTTTAATTGGAATTGTGTTACTTGAAGAAAAAGAGAGAGAGACATTGCACACACTTTTGTGGACCAAGGAAATCTTTAATAAAAATACATTATAAAAAAAAAAGCTGGTCCCACGTAGAGCGCATTGCGGTAGTCCAAGCGGGAGATAACTCTTTTCAGTTCTATGTCCTTTTATTAAGGGACACGTCAGCATAGGAGTGGAGTGGTAAAGGGGGTACAAGTGAAAGAGGATTGAGCTGAGAAACGTCCTCTTGTTCTGTTTGTCTTGTGGCGAGGAGGAGGATTGAGTTACCTGGGGCAGGAGGCAGGGAAGCAACCAGAAGGGGTTGTGTCCAAGGCATGCCTTCAGAAATTGAAAATGCCCCCCCCCCAATGTTTTCAACCCCTATCCTAATGTTGCCTACTCAAAGTGTTAGAGAGAGTCTTTTCCGTCACCTAATACCTGATCCTTTTCACTGTGCAAAATTAGCACTCCACCGCTGAGCTACAACTGGCCTTGCAAATGTTAGGCACCTTCCTTGCACATGGCCGCGGCCCCCCAAAATCACGACTATCTTCCTCCTCCTCCTCTCTTCCCAGGTGCTGAATGAATATTTCCACAACGTCTGTGAGCTCGACCTCGTCTTCAACTTCTACAAGGTGGGTTTTTGTTCCCTGACCTTTTCCAATAAGGCAGAACGAGGAAGGAAAACGAACCGTGCGTGTGGATAAAACAAAAAACAAAAACCTTGGGGCTCTCGTTTATTTTATTTAGCCTGACAATTCATAGGCCGCATGATTACAGGCTCTGCGCGATGAGCTTAAGAGGTAAATTCAATGAAAAGCTAACCATAAGATTGGAATTGACTTAAAATGGCCACTGAAATGAAAAAAGGGAAGAATGTCGGTTTGGTACACACTCTTGCTACCTGTAAAGAAAAGGGGTGTTGTGTTTTGGTAAGTCTGTGCACCTAGATGGGTCTTGTGTTCATAGTCTTTTTAATTAAAAAAATAAAGAGTCAGGGCACAGTGCCAGCAAAGAACGGGGCAGGGTGACCTGCTGGTGCCAGCCCTGCCCACAAGGTGGCGTTAGACAGCTGCCTAAGGCTGCACACCTTGAAGCTGTATCTGATTCAGCAGCCTCTGAAAGAAGCTTCTGTGTTCCTGGCCTCGCTTCTGGCACCTTGAGAGGAGGAGCAGAGAGGGGTCAAGGAAGGGTGAGGCCCATGAGCGAGACGTCCAGCAGTGGTGGGACTTGAGAGGTACCCAGCATGCAAAAGGCCAAATTTCCCTGCCGGCTGGAGGCCCAGAATTCATGCACCGCAGGAGTGTGGAGCAAGGAAGAGCTTTCTGCTACAGAGTCCAAGGGCAGGAAAGGCCTTGCTGTGGAGCAGGAGGCATGAAGAGGGGCCCAGTCTGGACCTTTAGGAAGCTGTAACCAGCTGGGCAAAACCTGGACCTTGCTGGTACCTCACCAGTGGGTGGGGTCGGAGCAGTGTTGGGTCACCTGCTGCCAGAGGGTGGCTCTGCCTTGCACCCCTTAATAATAATAATGTTCTTATTTATACCCCACACATCTGGCTGGGTTTCCCCAGCCACTCTGGGCAGCTTACAACGTACTGTATAGTGGTACCTTGGTTCTCAAATTTAATCCGTTCCAGGAGTCCGTTTGATCCCCCAAAATGGTTCGAAAACCCAGGTGTGGCTTCCGATTGGCTGCAGGAGCTTCCTGCACTTAATTGGAAGAAGCGGCGGAAGTTCGGCTTCTGAAAAACGTTTGCAAACCGGAACACTCACTTCCGGGTTTGGAGTGTTCGGGAGCCGATTTGTTCGGGAGCCAAGCAGTTCGGCTACCAAGGTATATAAAACACAGTAAAGTATCAAACATTAAAAACTTCCTTTGCTCCCTTTTGGAAAGGTGGCAGAGAAGTTCAGACCCATGCTGCTTTGGATTCTTTCTAGGGGATCCCCCACAGCACCCCCTTTCTTAGAGGAGGAACGTATGTATTTTCTCTGCAGGTTTACACCGTGGTAGACGAGATGTTCCTAGCCGGCGAGATCCGAGAGACCAGCCAGACGAAGGTCCTGAAGCAGCTTCTCATGTTGCAATCCTTGGAATGAGGAGCCGAGAAGTAGATCCCCTCGGATCTCCCCCTGGCAAGATCCTGCCGCTCCCCCCTCCAAGGCTCATCTCTCTTCACCCCGGTCCCCTGAATCAGTGACTTGCTCAGAGCAAATTTTTGCCACTTAACCTGTAGCTGGAGGTTTGCGGAAAGCGGGGGGGGGGGCATCTTGAATTGGCATTCCTAGTTCGGATTCCTAGCCGTGCTTCCTCCTGCATGGGCCGAATATGCAAAGGGGGCGGGGAGGCCGCAGGTTGGGACTGGGTTGCTTTTCTGGAAAAGGGTGGGAGTGGAGAAGTAGAGATAGCTGCCGCACCCCACCCTCCCTGTGCTACCATCCCAACACAACCTTCTGTCTCTGCCCTCCATGTCACCAGCCTGCTGCCCACCCCTGTCCATTCACGTAAGAAAAAAAAGTGTTGTCTGCCGTAGAAGAGGGACCATAAGTGTGTGTGAGTGCGTGTGATGAGTGTTTGTACTGCCAGTAAAGTGATGTACTGATTAAATAAAGCATCTATGGGACACTTAAACACCCACCAAGAGAGTCTCGTTAATGTCTCGTTAATAGTAATAATAATAATGATAATAGAATATTAAAACAATACAGCATTAAATATTAACAACTTCTCTAAACAGGGCTGCCTTCAGATGTCTCCTAAAAGTCTGGTAGTTGTTTTTCTCTTTGACATCTGATGGGAGGGCGGGTGCCACTACCGAGAAGGCCCTCTGCCTGGTTCCCTGTAACTTGGCTTTTCACAGCAAGGGAACCGCCAGAAGGCCCTTGGTACTGGACCTCAGTGTCCGGGCTGGACGATGAGCGTAGAGACGCTCCTTCAGGTATACAGGACCGAGGCTGTTTAGGGCTTTAAAGGTCAGCATCAACACTTTGAACTGTGCTCAGAAACGTACTGGGAGCCATTGTATGTTTGATAGGAGGGCGTTCCTGGAGTCTTAGCCCCAGGATGGTTTCACGTGGTGCTTGGAAGCCTTGGCACCAAGTACACGTCGTAGGTTAATAATAAGCCGCATACAGTAATGGCAGCTTTCCAGTTGCTGGGAACCACAGGAGGACAGAGCGCTCTTGTGCTCAAATCCTACTGGGGGGGGGAGGGTTCCCATGGGCATCTAGCCAGCCACTGAGAACAGGCGTTGCAAGGTGGAGGGTACCTCAGCATTACAAACTACTTGGACATCCAGAAAACTTAATTTATTTGTTGTGTTCACCTCCCACCTTTGACTTCCAGGAGGTCAAGGGTGTGGGGGGGGGGGCTTCTCTCTTATTTAATTTCTACAACAACGCTGTGAAGTAGGCTAGGCTGAGAGGTAGTACCTCTAGCTCAGGATCGCCCAGTGAGCTTCCTGGCCAAGTGGGGATAGGAACTACTCTATTCCAAACTTTAAAATGGAAAGCATAATGCTGGTGATCAACAAAAGAGGTTCAAAGACTCTCTCAAGTCAAATCTAAAAAAATGGTTTAAACACCGACAACTGGGAAACACTGGCCTGCGAGAGCTCCAATTGGAGAACATTTTTTACCAAAGGTGTCATGGGCTTTGAAGATGCTCAAACTCAGGACAAAAGGGAGAAATGTGCTAAGAGGAAGGCACGCTTGACAAACCCCCACAATGATCAACTCCCACCTGGAAACCTATGTCCCCCCCGCCCCCGTGGAAGAACGTGTGGATCCAGAATTTGCCTCCACAGTCACTCACGGACACACTTTTAAAACCATGTTTATGGAAGACAATCTTACTTGGCTATGAGCAATCACCAAAGAGAGAGGGAGAGGGATGAACTCTGGTCTTGCAGGTGCCTCTGACACACTAACCACTACACTACACTGACACTATTATTACCTGTAAGCAAAGTCTTAACTTCCCCGCTTTACCTGCCTCCCCTTCCCAGCATAGACAGCAGCAGAGGTTCTGCTGGTGTCTACGCCTTGGGCTCCTTGGCAAAAGCAGAGGGGAACTGCAGACTTTTTCCACACGTGTGCACATGTGATGAGTTTTCAGGGTTTAGCATTTACCCCAGTAGCTGAACACTCCCACGTGCTTGAGAGAGGACCTCCCCACCATGCACCCTTCCTGCAAAGGGTTTGGTTACACCTTTGGTGGTTTTTGCATGCAACCCTAGAGCCTTCTAAAGGTCAGGGCGACCCAGCTGCAGCACATCTTTCTTTGAAAGCAGTATTTAAACAGGAGGGTCATGAGGCTGCAGATGGGCCTTGATTGCCTCTCGGAAGGGCGGGTAATTTCATGTATTGCATCCTTATTTGCCTTTATATTACTGTCACAGGAGCATGAGGAATCGAGGCTGGAGCCAAGCCTACAGAAGTCTGCCCTCGGCTCCACATGGATCTGAGCCAAGTGTCCCAGTGTGGCTCTTGATGACCTATTGCAAAGGTCAGCAGAGTTTGTGGAGCTGTGTTTTTTTGTCAAAGGCCACCAGGGGGCAGGCTTTTGCACCTGGTTCATGGGGAGCCTCCTACCAAGTCAGGCCAGTTGCCTTACCACAGGGTACAATCTTGATGCCAGTGGGAAAGCAGAGGTAGTGAGGGTCTGTGGTTGAATGGGGGGTGGGGGTGTTCTGAATGCAGCCAAGGCAAGTGTGGCTTCCAAGCTGATTCTAAACATCATCACAACACTTGAGGGACAGTCACCGGCTCCCTAGTGGCCTCTCGGCTACTTTGTTGTTGTTGTTGTTTAGTCATTTAGTCATGTCCGACTCTTCGTGACCCCATGGACCAGAGCACGCCAGGCACTCCTGTCTTCCACTGCCTCCCGCAGTTTGGTCAGATTCATGTTGGTGGCTTCGAGAACACTGTCCAACCATCTCGCCCTCTGTCGTCCTCTTCTCCTAGTGCCCTCCATCTTTCCCAGCATCAGGGTCTTTTCCAGGGAGTCTTCTCATGAGGTGGCCAAAGTATTGGAGCCTCAGCTTCAGGATCTGTCCTTCCAGTGAGCACTCAGGGCTGATTTCCTTCAGACTGGATAGGTTTGATCTTCTTGCAGTCCACGGGACTCTCAAGAGTCTCCTCCAGCACCATAATTCAAAAGCATCAAATCTTCGGCGATCAGCCTTCTTTATGGTCTAGCTCTCACTTCTCGGGGATGCTACCCCTCTGCAAACATATTTTCAAGAAATGGGTGCAGGACCCTGTCTAGGCATGATCTTGGAGGGCTGCTCTCCCCCTGCAGCGGAGGACAGGCAGAAAGGGAGCTCCTTCCACCACCTTCCCAGAGCCACGCCTGGCGTTTTTTGAAGGTTATCCCTTTTGTCCTGCGCCAGGGCTTGGAGTGCTCGGTCAACAAAGCCAGCGTCACGATCTCAGCAGAACCGGCTCGTCAAGTGACTTCCTCCCAAACAACTGCAGGTGCAAGCCTCTTTAAAAAGTGACGTCTTGGGAAGAGGGCGGGTAGTTGCAATTGGAAACAATCTGGCTCTTAACGCTAAAGAAGAAGAAAAATCACAATCTATGGGTGAGGTTTTTCAGCAGCTTCGAAAGAAGGGGCTGACTGACACCCGGCGAGCCTGCTCTGTATCTAGCTGGTCATCTTCAGGTAATGCCAAAGGTCTCTTGTAAAAAGTCGTCTGTGAACTTAATGGGCTCATCTTGCTCACTTAGGGCCGCAATGCCAAGCAATCCACAAATTCCTTCTGCATGTGTGTTAGTAGTGTTACAGAAAGAACAGCAGAGGGTCTTGTAGCAAGGTAAAAGGTAAAGGGCTCCTGGACGGTTAAGTCCAGTCAAAGGCGACTATGGGGTTGCAGTGCTCATCTCACTTTCAGACCGAGGGAGCCGGCATTTGTCCTCAGACAGCTTTCTGGGTCATGTGGCCAGCAGGACTAAACCACTTCTGGCACAACGGAACACCGTGATGGAAACCAGAGCGCACGAAAATGCCGCTTACCTTCTTGCCGCAGTGGTACCTACTTATCCATTTGCACTGATGTGCTTTCGAACTGCTAGGTTGGCAGGAGCTGGGACAGAGCAATGGAAGCTCACCCTGTCGCGGGGATTTGAACTGTTGACCTTCTGATCGGCAAGTCCAAGAGGCTCAGTGGTTTAGACCACAGACAAACACATCTATTGGAGCTTGAGCTTTTGTACACTAAAGCCCCACTGGCAAAGAGAGCCTTAGTCCGTGAGATGTGGCTAGAGGGTTACATTTGTTTACTTAATTTGAATACTAGTGCCCAGCTCTTCAGCCAAGAAGGCTCCCAGATCTGTCTATCCATATAACATACAAGGGGAAAGGGACAAGGAGGGAAGAGGAAAATCAAAACCTAGGCATGGATTTCTAAACAGCTGTCCCTATAAAAGACAGCTGGCACATAAAGATACCCCTGACTGTTTGGTCCAGTAGCAGATGACTCTGGGGTTGCGCGCTCATCTCGCTCTATAGGCCGAGGGAGCCGGTGTTTGTCCGCAGACAGCTTCTGGGTCATGTGGCCAGCATGACTAAGACGCTTCTGGCACACCAGAGCAGCGCATGGAAAAGCCGTTTACCTTCCCGCTGGAGTGGCACCTATTTATCTACTTGCACTTGACGTGCTTTCAAACTGCTAGGTGGGCAGGAGCTGGGACCACAGCGCCACCCGCATCCAGTTCAGGGGCAAAGAGGTGCCTCATGGGCCTCCAGCAACGCTGATGAAATGAGCCCTCCTGCTTCCTGTGTCTGCCTGACGCCGCCTGATGCAATGGCTACCCCCAGGTGACAGCTGAGAGAGAAGGAGGCCTGATGGAGCTGGCTTGCCCCAGCAGAGGCATTTGGCCACCGGGTTTCAGGTTCCTTTCCCTGCTTCAGAGGAACGCAGTCCTAGGAGGAAGTACAGTAAAGGGAACAGTTCGAGCAAGTAATGAAATGAGAGCGGCCACCTTTTATTTCTTCTTATTTTCTACTGGCCCCACTTTCATGCCTTGACCAGCAGCCCGGCATACAGAAAGGAAGTTGGCGACGTTTCTCTGCTGCAGAGCAGAAATAGTTTCACTGGCTTGCTTTCTGTAGCACGACAGGCTGCGGATAAAAAGGCATAGGAGCAAGTCCAGAGGAAAGAAACAGATGGCAACCCTGGCACCATGTAAACACCTACAAGCCATTCAAGCATGGCCATTCAAGGGCATCGGATGAGATCTGAGCTCACACGGAGGATTGCCACCTTTTTTGCAATCACATTTTTGAACTGAAAGCTTTCTTTTAACATATTAAACACTAGCATTTGGGCTTGCAGCCTTTAAAAATAGCCCTGTTCCTGCAACATTAATAGCCTTGAAGCTTCCTTGGTTTTCTGGCGTAGGGATGGCGATGGGAGGGGTGGATGGGAAGGTTATACATTTAATTTCTCTTCAGATGTAGAAGAGCAGCGTGCCAGCCTTCTGTAGTAAACAAAGGGCAGGGCAGTAAAAAGCAATCATTAGCAGAAGGTGCTATTCACCCCACGGCTTCCATACCTTCCATACCTCTCTTACGTCGCAGGTATATTCTGCACATTCGTGGAGGGTCCATTCTGCTTTAGCTTGTACCACAATGTTTTCCCCAAACGTTTTCACTGTCCAGGGGGGCTTAAGTCCCAACAAAAGCTTGGCAACCACACCCACCTACCCCTCTGGAAACTTGTGGCATGCCAAGTTACAATATTTCACCAGGAAGTTGCAGGATGTGCACTAACTGGAAGTGAAGCAGTGTGGCCGCCCCAAAACTCTCGTAGGCACAAATAGTATTGAAAGCGAGACCACATGCGATCGCGGTTGTGGGTGTGAAGAAGACAGTCTGGTGGTTATTTATTTTGTTTTATTGTTAAATTTATATGCCGGCCTTCATCTGAAGATCGCAGGGTAGTTTGCAGTACAAAACACATAATATATGATGTAATATTAACAAACAAACAAAAATACTGTATGTGCCCCCCCAGCCCATTTAAAAGGCCATAGATTGTTTAATCAGTAAAGGCCTGGGTGAAGAGGAATGTTTCTTGACATTGCTTTTTCTAATCTGTGGTATAGATTTTAGTGTGGGGTCAGGCAAGTAGGAAGGAATTGGGGTACAGCGCTGGCATTGCAAGAGGTAGGAGGAGCTGGAATCGAGTAGCACGTGGGGGAGGATGCAGAGAGCTAACTATTACATTCATAGACATTGCAAATACCAGTCCAGACCCTCCAAATACCCCTATTTTCCAGTGACAGTCCCAGGTTTACAAAAGCCATCCCAGTTTCTGATTTGATCCCCAAATGTCCTAACTTCCCTTAGGACATCCCTATTTTCATCGGAGAAAGCTTCTATCTTCTTCTTCGGACTAAAGATGAGTTAACGTACTACAAAGCTTTTGCATGGAATTCGCTTTCCAGGCAGGAAAATGTGTGTCTGCAGAGATTTGCACACAATGTAACCTCATTGTGCGTAAATACCTCCATGCTGAATTTGCACCATTTCCTACAGAAACAGACTTCCATGTAAGAATTCTGTGGTATGTGAAGTGGCTCCTAGTCTCAGTGAGTGCTGTTCTTCAACACCAAGGCCATTACAGATGTCTGCGTTTTGAATGAAATTCTGTTCCACAAATGGTAACACATCGTGCCACCGTAAGATGCGCCACCCTGTACATGCAGCTATAATAGGAATGCATTTTAATAGGCGTGCATTTTGGTATCTAAAATACTAAAATCTGACGCAACTGGGCCAGCTATTTCATCTTCCCTCTGCTACTGGTGGTTTTTCACTCCTCATTTGTTCTGCTTTCAAGTGGCCCAGCCCCACCATCGCTACCGTATCTCTCACTTCCTCGATTGGCTGATGCAACATGTGTGGGAAGTAACAGCAGCAGACGCAGCAAACGTAGCAAGAGAGGCAGTGAAGGGTAAATATTTGCATGGATGGAATACAGGATCTTGAAATATTAACTCATGGCCCTCCTGCATGATGATCTACACTACTGCATAATAGTAAAAAAAGGTAAAGGACCCCTGGACAGTTACGTCCAGTCAAAGGTGACTATGGGGGTTGCGGAGCTCATCTCGCTTTCAGGCTGAGGGAGCTGGCATTTGCCCACAGACAGCTTTCTGGGTTATGTGGCCGGCATGACTAAACCTCTTCTGGCGCAATGGAACACCGTGACGGAAACCAGAGTGCATGGAAATGCCGTTTACCTTCCCTTACCTATTTATCTACTTGCACTGGAATGCTTTTGAACTGCTAGGTTAGCAGGAGCTGGGGCAGTGCAACGGGAGCTCACCCCATCGCGGGGATTCGAACCGCCGACCTTCTGATCGGCAAGCCCAACCTTCAGCCCTCCAGACGCTGCTATACTACAACTCCCATCAGCCGCAGCAGGTATGGCCCCTGGCTTGGGATAATAGGAGTTCAGCAACGTCTGCAGGGCAAAAGGTTCCCTACACCTGATCTACATCACCATGCTAGCTAGCTAGCTACAGTATTTTTCCCCAGACTAGAGGGCATTGAGAACCTTAATGCCCCGGGCCTTAGCCACTTCCTTGAAAACAGATCCCATTGATTTCGGTGGCCCTTTTTGCAGGATTTCTGAATTAGAACTGGAGGTCACTTAAAGAGTACTGAAGCTATGTTGCTCAAGTGATTTACAAGCAGGCGGGTGGGAGCTGTAGTCCAATTCATCTGGAGAGTACCGGATTGTGAAATGCTGGGGCAGAGCAGCTAGATTTTAAAAAAATATCTCTTTAGCCGAAAGAGCTATCACCTTTGCTTGGAAACCTATACCGCAGGCAGACTATAGCCATTGGCCACACCGAATAATGGTGGGGGACGGGAGCCTCAGGCAGTGATTTGTGGTTGTATTAAGAAAGGAGTGCCACACACATGTGCCCCATCTGTGAGGCGGCTGAAAGGTGTGCACTGTTGTGGAAACGAAGAAGCTTCGGGTTGACACCAGCAGACGCTTATTTCCAAAACATGATAAAGAATCAGTGTCAAGCAGCCCAGCAAAGAGCGCCCTGGCAATAAGAGGAGACCTCTAGCTGGTTGTCTGAGGAATGCCTTGCACCCAGGAGCTCCCAGGTTCAACCTCACTCCAAAGACCTCCTGTCAAAAAGGACATCAGCCTCAGAAAGGGTTTTGTCTAAGGTCACAGAAGAAGCAGTTGGATGTTTGGGCCAAATACTCCTTACAACGCAGTCAATGTGGTGCCTTCCATATGGTGCTAAACGACAACTTCCATCATTCCTGACTGTTAGCAATGCTCCCCTGGGGTTGGTTAATGGAGGTTGGAGTGCAATGTGATTAGGAAGGTACCATGTTGACTATCCCTACTTCATGTGGTGAGCCAGTGTGGTTTGGTTAGAACAGGGGTTGGCTGGGCCAGTTCACTCCAGCGGAGATTCCTCTGTGGGCTGGATTGTGTGCACGTGCCTGTGATTTCCGATGTCTGCACAGACACGATTTCTGGTGTCTGTACAGACACAATTTCCAGCGCAGTGGAAGCAAGTCCCTGTGCCGCACTGTGCCGGTTTAGCGCAGTGCACGGGGACTCGCCAAGTGGGCGGCTTGGTTCGGGGGTGGCTCATGGGCTGGTTAAACAACCCGCATGGGCTGCTTGTGGCCCATGGGCCTTAGGTTGCTGACCCCTGGGTTAGAAGAAGGGTAGCCAATGTGATGCCCACATTATTAGACTACAACTTCCATCATCCTTTACCACCCTGGCCATGCTGGCCGGGGCTGATGGGAGTTACAGTCCATCAACAGCTGGAAGTCATCACACCGGCTACCCCTGGAGACAAGGGTTCCAAATCCCCACTCATTTGGTGACTTTTTTTGGGGGGGGTACACAGCCAATCCCTCTGCCTCACCCCCCACCACATTCAGCTGAACTTACTTCACACGACTGTTGCAAGGATAAAATTAGGAGAGGTTGTGCATCTTGCTCTGAGTTCCTTGGAGGAAGGAGGGTACCGGAGCTCAGGGGCAGAGCACCTGCTGTGAGTGCAGAAGGTCCCAGCTTCAACCTCCGGCATCTCTGGATAGGGCTGGGAATATCCCCTGCTGCTTCCAGTAAATGCAGATAATACTGATCTTAATGGACTCGATAAAGCAGCTTCCTATGCTCCTATAGCAGAGGTAAGCAACCTAAGGCCCGTGGGCTAGATCCAGCCCAATTGCCTTCTCAATGCGGCCCGCGGACAGTCTGGGAATCAGCGTGTTTTTACATTAGTAGAATGTGTCCTTTTATTTTAAATGCATCTCTGGGTTATTTGTGGGGCATAGAAATTCGTTCATATTTTTCCCCAAAATATAGTCCGGCCCACCACATGGTCTGAGGGACAGTGGACCGCTCTACGGCTGAAAAAGGTTGCTGACCCCTGTCCTATGGTAACAAGATGGCCACTAGCCACCATAGCCGGAGGCAGAAATGCTTCTGAATCCCAGTTGCTTCCTCCCCTTTTGTCTTAGTTTTGCCCTTGTAGTACTCAGCAGGGAGGGAGAATTAGGTGGCTCCACGCTGCCATTGACTCTGGCTCTGCCTACTGTTGGCCTCTGTCTGCTTTCTACCTTACCTGTTCCAATGGGCACTAGCCGCCACTAGCGCAGCCAGCAGCCTCTGTAGCAGCAGACAGAGGCAGGTACCGGCTGCGCACCCTGCAAACTAAGCTTAGCATCTGGCCCCTTTATCAGGAAGATAAATGCGTGTGCAATGGAAAACCGAGACCCCGAGGAGGAAAGCATCAAGGTGACGAACATCTTTTCTGCAGCTCAGAGCCAAAGTCAAATAAAGTCAAAGACAAAAGAATCTGAGTCATTATTAAAACAAAGGCAACTGAGCAAACAGTGCGCAGTGCCAGGAGGCTGACATTTTTACTCCAGATCAGTAGAGAGGTCAAGGCAGCTCAACTGCAACATGTTGCACGCTGGTGTTTGTAGGAAGCCAGCAGAGGAAGGAAGACAAGCAAGCTGGGGGCAAAGTTACCCCTCTTCCCTGCTAGTTCGGTAGCGTTATCAGTGGTGATGAAAAGCTCTTGGGGCACATTTGCACCATATGATTAAAGCACTATGACACCACTTTAAACAGTCACGGCGTCCCCCAAAGAATCCTGGGAGCTGTCGTTTGCTAAAGGTGCCGAGGGTTGTTACGCACACCCTCACAGAGCTGCAATTCCCAGAGTTCCATGGTGAGAGGAACTCACTGTCCAAACACTCTTCCCAAAGAGAACCATATAATAGGGTCTGCCAGCAAATTTCCACCTGCTATTTTTGCAGGAAGCAATCAAACCAGGAGATCTGTGCAGCGCCACTTGAGGTGGATGTCAAGGGCTGGTGATCTGCACTTGCTTGGGGGGTGGGATTCCCCGGTTAGGGAGGGAGGGAGGGAGGAAGCCCTGACCCAGGCTGCTTACAATCTACATTCTGGTGATGGTTGAGGGGAAGGGAAGGGATAGCACAGGAGGGAAAGAAAGAAGAGAGCAAGAAACATGGTCAAAGTCATCCTCAACAAGGATTATTTGCTTCAGTTCTACTGGGGGTTCGGCCAACAGGAGTCATCCTTTGCCTAGCCATGCCGGCCATTGTGGAAACTCTGATATATAGCATGCGGGGTACACAAGTTTGCCGTTATTGCCCGGAGTGGGACAGGGACACTGCACGTGCTCAGAAGCATGCCTTCAACGTGATCCAAAGCTGACGCTTCCTTCAAAATTAAGCCCTGAATGGAGCTCTTATATTCTTAATTGTATCAGCGCTCGTTCCAAGGCCTTCCAGACATTTAGGTCCTGTGGATCATTCTCCACCTCCTTCACCCCACCGCTCAGAAGCGCTGCAAGTCGCAGCTTGGCAAGCAGGGCATGATGAGACTGATGTTCTCAAGTGATAAAGGATCCTCAGCGCCCATGTTTTTCAATAAGCCTCTTGCAAGAGCAAGCACCCTAGCATAATAGCTTTAGAGGAAAGGGGCAAAACATACAGTTGAGCTGATGATTAAAGGGCATGTCTGAGATTTAATTTCCTTGTATCTCTCAATCCCTGTGGGTGCCATAGCACTGGGAAGGCAGAAGGCCAGGAACAACAAGCACCAGCTGCAGAAGGAGAGGCGTCCTATCAGGGAGGGAGCTTTGCCACTGTTGTGTGACTACTAGTGGGTATTCCCCCCCCCCAAAAAAACCACGCCTGTCCTGTTTAAAATGAGGCATAATTGAGATGAATTTTCTTCTTGTGGAGAAAATTTCCCATCCCCGGAGCTAGGGCAGAGCTGGTAATTAGGAAGTTATGGTGTAATTATCGTGAGAATGTGGGCAATTAGGCAAGAGTTCCGGACATTCATGCCTCAACGAAATGATCTGGCAAGGCTGACCATGGGCTGGGGAAAAGATGTCCCAAAGACACCTCTCCTCCTCCTCCTCCTCCTCCTCCTCCTCCTCCTCCTCCTCCTCCTCCTCCTCCTCCTCTTCCTCTCTCTGCCTGAATGAATGCTTCACATTTCTTGGCTCTTCTAACAAAGCCCTTTAGGTGCTCAGCAGGTGAATCAGGAGAGGAGATCCAGCCAGTACCAAAGCCTGGAGTCTCCTTGAGCTAAATGTGAAAAAAATCCCATCCAGGCATCCTTTCTCTTGGGCCTTCATGAGGACTTGTGTTCATGATGGTATTCTGTATGTCATATGCAGTCTCACTTTCAATCCTGTTTGCACCTGCAAAAGTTTCCAACAAGTGTGTGCCCTGAGACTTCCTCCTGAAACTTTTTGTACTATAAATCAGGCTTCCTCAACCTCGGGCCTCCAGATGTTTTGAGACTACAATTCCCATCATCCCTGGCCACTGGTCCTGGCTGCTAGTTAGGGATCATGGGAGTTGTAACCCAAAAACATCTGGAGGGCCAAGGTTGAAGAAGCCTGCTATAAATGTTCCTGGGGCTTTCTTGGTCTTGCTTCTGTTGTGCTGAAGCGCAAGAGTGCTCCTCTGGATGGCAATAATGCAGCAACACTGGCGAAGCACTGAAGAACAGCTAATGATGTTTGGATGGTCCAGCACAGGCACCCCCAAACTCCCATGATCTCTAGCTAACAGGACCAGTGGTCAGGGATGATGGGAATTGTAGTCCCAAAACATCTGGAGGACTGAGTTTGGGGGTGCCTGGTCCAGCATAATGACCAGATGGGCAGGGTATAAATAATAAATTATTATTATTATTATTGTTATTATTGTTATTATTATTATTTTGCATAATACACCCACCAAAAAATTCACCAATCTGGAGGGAACCAAAACCTTATTTTCTTAACAGAAGACCATCCCAAGAACTGCATCCTGTTCTCGGTGTGGCCAACCAGATGCCTGGATTTAGCACAAGAGACCTGCTAAGAGACCTCTTTGCAATATCAGAAGCTGCCATGCTGGGGAAATCCTTCTAGAAAGAATAACGAAGGCACTTGCAAGCCTCTTAACGTGTGGCTTATTGAGGTATGAGGTTGCCAGTTCATCCTTCCAATTTTTCATTTACAGGCTGGGGTTCACAAGGTCCAGTGTCTTCTGCGAGTGACCCTGGATTTGGCCAAGCCTGGAGGACAGAAAAGGTCACCATGCAAAAGCTACGTGCGTGGAATATATCCACCTGGCAACGGCTCTGCAGCTTTTAATTAACAAGCAACGGATGTTTATTGTTAATAACAAATCAGAAGGCTGACCTGTCAGTGTTCTGCGAGGCCATTTTTCAGAAAGTGCACCCAGCACTGTGATCATCGTTCCCAGAATTATGGGGAGGAGACTTGCTGACTGAAGACATAGTTCAACCATACTGCTGAGAGAGCAGGAATCCCAGAATCAAACGACATTTTATTCTGCAGGAAAATGGGGCAGAGTGGAAAAGGGAGATGGAATAACGCTACCAGAAAAGATTATCACTCCTCTTCCCTTGGGAGGTGCAGACAAGGTGCCCACAGGGGGTGAGGGCTGCCTCTTGGGTTTCCGCTGCCTTAGGCAGCCCGGCCATGATTGTAGTCCCAACACATCTGGAGGGCACCACATTGGCTAACCCTGACTTGAGGCATACCCAGATCAAATTATTTCATTTGAATGCTAGTTTAATGTAATGTGGTGAAGGTTTAACTGTAATGTGGTCAAGGCGCTAAAAAGAGAAACTAATGCTTCCTCCACAGCCAGTGTGGTGTAGTGGTTAAGAGTGGTAGACTCGTAATCTGGTGAACCAGGTTCGTGCCTCCTAGTCACACATCTCTGAAGTCTCTCAGCCCCACTCACCTCACAGAGTGTTTGTTGTGGGAGAGGAAGGGAAAGGAGAATGTTAGCCGCTTTGAGACTCCTTAGGGTAGTGATAAAGCGGGATATCAAATCCAAACTCCTCCTCCTCCTCCTCCTCCTCCTCCTCCTCCTCCTCCTCCTCCTCCTCCTCCTCTTCCTTGGAATATGGTTCCCAGGATTTGTAGGGAGAGGAATGCTTATTAAGTCAGTTTAGATGTATACTATAGACATGGCCCTATGTGTTGGAACCCAAGATCTGTAATATTCACGATGCCGCTGCTGTCCCTCTCTTCTGCCAGCTCTTCATCCCTCCTCTAAACAGTTGCTTCTCAATCTCCCAAATTGCTCATGTTTTTCTCCAGAACTCATAGGTGTGTTCCTTTTTGATGGCCTCAACAATTCAAAATGGGAATTTTTTGAGAAGAATGCAGAATTGAAAGCTGTAAGTGGAGGGTTCAGCCTGGGTTGGCAGAAGGGAGGTTATTGCAGCCTTGTGCTTGTGGGGAGTATTTTCCAGTACCTCTTGCTGAGTTCACAAGTAAACTCCTCTTCGGAAGGATATAGATAACCAAGAAGTCAGGGTCTAAGATTACCAGCTATATAAAGGAGGTGGTTGTGTAATATGTGGAAGGGAAATGAGTCCTAGCTGAAGCACGTGGCTTCAATAGGATTTAACCTGTGCAAGATGTATATAGGGAATCAGAATTATTATTATTATTTAGTTTTACTATATTTTAACAGGAAAAAGAAAAGTATATATGCAAATAACAACTTTTCAGAAAGGTAGCTGGTAGAAAATAGATTACACAATGTTTAGCACAGTACTTATTGACAAACTCATCCACATGATTCAATCTTGTTCCGCTACAACTCTAACAGTCCATAAGTGTGTGTGGTTTCCGCCCTCAATGAGAATTTATAATGAGGAATTTCATTAGCATCACCATGATGCTAGATGGCAGCCTATCAAAAGGTTTCGGCCCATTTTGGTTCCTGATTGGCTAGAACTCCACTGGCAGTTAGGTTCCACCTCCTACACTATACACCCTTAACAAACTACATTTCCCAGGATTCTTTAGGGGGAGCCGCAACTGTGGCACGATGGGGCCTTCATGTGTTTTTGTGCATCTCCTATAAATTTCCTATCAGTGGGCTTTGCACTTTGTGGGATGGTACATGTCCCATAAACAAAAGCCAACTTTTATGGGCTTGTGTGCAGATACGCAAACCAGAGACACTCTTGTGGGTACTACCACACAAACACACATATCTCATCTAAGCACATACTATTCTCTGGGTTACAACAGAATGCTTCTTTCAAGCTTAACTCTCAGGGCACCCATGGGCAATCTGGATGTTCCTATTGCCCTTAATTATACCCCAACTCCATCTGAGGCAGCTTTACCTTGCCTGGATCATTGTCATGATCGATTAAGGACATGACACTTAGAATCATAGAATTGTAGAGTTTGGAGGGAACCCGAGGATCATCCAGTCCAACCCCCTGAAATGCAGGAGTATGCCGCTGTCCCATATGGCGATCGAACGTGCAACTTTGGCATTATCACCACCACCTTATCCAGGCTGGCTTGAAAGACAGGCCTCTGCCTCCAAAAGCTTACAATCCAAATTTCACCAAAAGGCAGGGAGAGAGAGGCAAAGGGCAACACTGCCTGTCGTTTCTGCAGAAACCGAGGAAGAAGGGCTGGATGAAAATGTTGCAATGTAGGAGGAGAACAGCAAGCATAGCCTGCCCTGGAGCATTGAAGTCGGGCTCCTGCATTGCAACAAAGGCACTGCCATGGGGCTGCTCTTTCCTTTGCTGTCTCAGAGGTAAAGCAAGACGTTCTAGGCCATCCTGTGGGAGGAGGCCTGCCCACGTCAGCGCTGACCTTCTGGAAAACTCAACAGGGGAAGTTTGAGAAGGGAGAATGTATTGTAGCCAATAAACTCTTTGCTGCTTCACCAGTTTTGTTCAGATTGCATTTTAAGGAGCGGGATTAAGGGTTTTAGGACCCACTTCTTACAGGGTATCTGGCTGCTTTGGGACTACAATTCCCATCATTCCTGACCGCTGGCACTGATGCCTATTCCACAGCTTCGCTCTGCCCTGGGGATCCCACCCAGGGTCACTTCATCCTCGTGGCCTCTCTCTTACGCCAGACTGTCTGGCTCTCCTCTAACTTCAGCAGGGTTTGGTTCAGCTTGTGTGACCAGCAGTCAGGGGAGATGGGAGTTGTACTTCACAAAATCTGGTATTGCCTCTAGACTTTCAATAATTTCTGTGAACCGCTTTTCCAACTCGCTGGAAAATCAGTATACAAAATCCTTGCTATGATATTGTTTTTATTTATTACATTTATATCCTGTCCACAATGGTTACTAGTCATGACAGCTATGCATCACACCCCTGAATACAAGTCGCTGCGAACTACAAGTGAGGAAGTGTTAGTGTTGCACTCAGGTCCTGCTTACGGGTTTCGGACACACATCTGGTTGGCTGCTGTGAAACGGGATGCTGCACTAGGCAGGTTTTTGGCCTGATCCAAAATGGCTGCCCTTATGCTAAATGTGCAACTGATAAACCTGTCCTTGGACAGGGAGCTTCCCTCACCCTTTGAATAATATGTTTGTAGAAATGTTGTTGTTCGCATTAATGACTTTCTGGTATGCGGGGTGGGTTGGCCAGGTAGTTAATTTAGTTAGCCTAAGTTAATTAACTGAGAGCTCCGGGGAGGGGCCTCCTTTTTGCGCAGTCTAACCGTCGGCTGAGGCAACATCCCTGAGGTAAAAAGAAGCCCAAAAGGCCTGTTGGGCGGGAAACCTCGTCAGAGGCTCATTGGGCCGCCCATCCCCATCAATCCCCGCCCATTTCCCCCCTCCTGAAGAACATTACGTCAAAGAGACCACGCCCCCTTCCCCTGCCGCCGGTAGGGAACACTTTATATCGATCGCGCCCCGCCCTTCATGACGTACATCCCCTTCAGCCAATCAGGTGCCGAATTCCAGGAGCCACCGCCCATGTCCCCGCCCAGGCACCGTGCAGAAGAGGCGTGTCCTCCTCCCCGAAAAGAGAAGAGCCGCATGGGCACTCCCCCGGCATTTCCCGCGTGGCGGAGAGCGGAGCCGGGTCCGTTCAGCGGGGGATCAGGACGGCCACGTGGAAATCGGAGCCGGCAGCGGTTTAAAGGAATTTCCCTGGGGAGGAGACTGAAGCAGCAGCAGCACAAGGAATTCATCGGATCACGCTTGGCCACCTGAGCTGGCCAAGGGAACCCCCCACCTCGTTCCGCGTGGCGCTTATTCCATTGTGCACCAAATCGCATCTTGATTTTGGGAGGACTTTTTCGTTCACTCGTGGGAACTTCATCCGAGGCTGCAGCTTCTTTCTTAAGAAATTCCTTATTTGGTGCATTTTACCAGATCTCTCTCCAATCCACCCATTTCCGCCGCCCCCCTCTTCTTCTTTTTTGTGCTTTTAATTGCTCCGCGATGGCGGCGGAGAAATTCTCCGGAGCCTCCAACGGGAGTATCGGGGCTCCGGCGCACGCTGGGGTGGAGGTCCCCGAGGGCGGCAAGAGCAGCCTGGGCGCGTCCCGGCTGCGGGGCTGCCTGCGGGCCAACCTGCTGGTGCTGCTGACCGTGGCCGGCGTGGTGGCCGGCGTGGTGGTGGGGCTCGGGGTGCGGCAGCTGCCCGGCGGCGGGCTGAGTCGCGTGGACATCCTGCTCTTCTCCTTCCCCGGGGAGCTGCTGCTGCGCTTGCTGAAGATGATCATCTTGCCCCTGGTGGTCTGCAGCCTGGTGGCGGGCGCGGCCAGCCTGGACCCGGCTGCCTTGGGGCGCTTGGGCGGCTGGGCGATGCTCTTCTTCCTGCTCACCACCCTGCTGGCGTCGTCCATCGGCGTCGTCCTCGCCTTCATCATCAAGCCCGGAGAGGGGGCGTCGGCCCCCAAGCTCTTCGGCGACGAGGCGGCGGTGCCCGAGGCCAAGCAAGTGGTCGACTCCTTCCTCGATCTCATCAGGTGAGTGGGGAAGCTCCCACCACGGGCGGGGGGTGGGTGGTTCGGGTTTCTGAAGGCGTCGCATGCTCAGAGGCACTCTTGAAATCGTAGAGGTGGAAGGGACCCCGTATAGCTTGCACTGCATTTTATACTTTGTACAATTGCACATTTCAGGAAACCAAAAGAGTAATGTAACTCTGGAAAGGAGCAATTAATTTAAAGGGAATATCGCCTGTAGGCAGCGATATATAAGGATTGGAAACCCAGTGTGAGGAACGGGAGAGCGCTTCACCATAGGCACTCTTGTTTGTCCATTATTGGTGCTGTTGCCCACCCTCCAGGAGGAACGCCACCAAGGCTGAACCCTGGGGTAAAGCCACACGTGGCAGGAGCAGTTAACTGCATTTTAATGTGACGTGGTTCAGTTCTGCCACCTAGGCGGATCCTCCTGAGAAAGCCATGCCCCATGGGTAGTGTATTCTGAAAGCTGGTACAGTAGTTGTGGTTGCTTTGCAGGCTGACCAGCATGTGTATATCAAAGGGTTTTTTTAGGCCTTTGCACATTAATCACTAGCCATAAAATCTTGACCATATTCCTGTGGAGTAGCTCATGGGATGGTGTGTCATGTGAGGACAAACATTGCCTCTCCCTTCTCGCATTTTCTTGGATCTGTTTATTCCACCCTCCCTGTCACGCATGCCTTTATGAGCTGGAATATAATCCAGTGTAAGAGGATCGCATTTCTCCCAACCAACCAAAAAGCCTCCCCTGCCCCCTCCAGAGAACCAGAGAAAAGGGCCGAAATGTCTCAGTCCAGGCTAAAATACGCCCTTCCAGAAGGCCATTGGTCACAGGGTGTAGAGTCTTCTCCCCCCCTCCACCGATGGGGGTACAGAATGTTCTAAGATGGTCATCCTGCTCCCTCATGGTTTTTTCCCCCCGCTCTCTTCCTGGCAGTTTTTGAAATAATGTCATCCTTCCTGACGAAAATGGAAATTTCGGACGGGTGCAGGAGTGGGAGGCCTGGAATGTGCTGAGATTAGGGTGGCGTCTGCATCTTCTTGCTGAATCCAGGGTGGTTGTGGTGGGCCAGCCAGCCTTCTCTGGGCGGTGTGAAAAACACTTGGCAGGGCAGAGAGGGCCGTGGCAAAGTTGCAGAGGGATGCGGAGACCTTGTGCCAGCCTTCTCTTCCCCTCATGCGCTGCATATGTTTTCATCTACAACTCCCTTTGAGGCCCCAACCAGCACAGAGAGTAGTAGTCCAAAACATCTAGAGTAACAACAGCTTAAGAGACGGCTGGTACACGGTTTTATTGGGTGGCAGAAAACATCTCTTTATACACAATAGGCTGGCAGCCCCACTTGGAAAAGGAACTTGAAAGTATCAAATCGCCATTTCTGATTACGGCCACTTCGGCAAAACTGGATGGTGGTGCTGTACCCCATTCTTAATCTTTTAGCATACGGTTCTCCTGTTAGAAAGAAACTCAGATATATAAGCTTAGGTGCCTTAGACCAAGGTTACAGTCACCAGAATGGAATGTCTAGCTGCCATTTTTGGGTGGCTCTTGAGTCTTATTTTTCAAAGGAAAGCCAGACTGCGGTTGATTCTCAGTTAAACATCTGGCTAGATCAGAAGACGACCTTGAGCTAGGTTAAGACCTTTGAGAACTTAAAAGAAGAAAAGTCACTTGATCCCGAGACCGTCTACGTATATATTGGCCTATTCCTGATCTCTTTTTCCTAATAGTGACTGCTCCTGCTCAGGCTGCAGAGGAAAAGCATTCTGGTTCCCTGGGCATGTGCCTCCAGATGGTGAAGATGTCAGGCGCTGTCCTGGCATCCAGGCATCTTCACTTGGTCACAAGTAGTTGAAAGCCAGGTGCAAAATGCACCTGGTTGAAAAGTCCTATGTCTCCATCACTGCTGCTCATCTGCAGGTCAAGAGAGCTGGTGGACTGAAGAGGCCATGACCCAGAGCATGCCAGGTTTGTACTGAGTACCTTGCGGGGTTAGCCCAAAGATCCATTGACTGGTTAAATGCCTCCTAGGAGTAATAGCAATCACCCAAAAGCCTTTCCCTCTTGGGCTCATCCTGCCGAAGCTTTTATTGAAAATGCTTCCCCCCACCTCCCATGGTGCCCAGTGCTAGTTGTGCTGCTGGTTGCTGTGGCAACCACGCAACACTCATTTCCGCAGGTTTAATGATAGCTGTGCAAAGATAATACGAGACTGTAATCTAATCTACGGGTCCTCTAGACAGATTTCCTCCTGTGGCAGAGGGGGTGAGCATCTACTGGGATGCTTGCCGACATTAACACTCACCTGGCAGATTGAAACCTGGCAGGTAGCTGTGGCATGTCCAAGGCCTCTGCCAAATGGGCTGGCTTTTGGTTGCAGAAGGATTTGACAACAACAAAAAACCCTGGTGTCACCATCTCAGATAGAAAGTTATGAGAACCACCTTCTTTTTCTTTATCCGACCTGGATCTTGGAAGCACTGGAACATCTTGTCCGTGCATAAAACAGATTTATTTGTTATCTTATATTCTTTATTGAAAGATAAAAGAATACATAATTACATGCAGACAGGGTAAGATAAGACACAAAAAAAGAAGAAAGGGAGAAAAGAAACGGTAGGAAACAAAACAGAACAGTAACAAATGTATAAATTACAAGAAAGTGTTATTGTAACTACCCAGACCATAACCTAATAACAGATATATATATTTTGCTACAGAGTACTTAAGAACTTGTGTAGAGACCCCTGTTCCCAGCCCAGCCTACCAGCTGGAACTGGTACCCCATGTGATGCATGCACAATAGATGGCCCAATGTTTTGTGATCATGTTTGCCTCGCACTGTTGCAACCTTTGGGCACATGCCACGGCAAAGCACTTGCCCGGGTGCTGTGCCCCTGAGACACAAAGTTCCAAGGAGCTGGGGAAAGCTAAGAAATAGCAAGAACCAGTTCCCCCACTTCCTCTGCCCAGACACATGCTCCCAGTCCTGGATCTGTTGCAAGACCTTTTTTCCGCATAGCTTGGAGCTGTGGGTGCCACGTAGAGATAATTTCTACCCTCTCCTAGATGGGAATCTTTAATTTCAGGGCTGGCTAGGTTTTAACATCCCCCCCCGGGGGGGGGAACTATAGAAGCCTTTTTATACACCTGCCCATTACCAAATTTGTATTCTGGTAACCCTTGCCCCCTACTTTCTTCCACCTCTCCCCCCCCCCAAACCCCCTCTGTGTTTGTAACAACAACCACAAACTAGACTGTTGCAGGAGAACGTGGATTGGTTGAATTGCCTTCCTTAACCTCCAGGATAATGGGATTTCAGCTCATTTTCTACAACTGTTGGCCCTTTGGGCAGGGGCAGATGGGAGCTGTAGTCCAAAACATCTGGAAGGCACAAAAGCGTTAGCAGGGTGATCCTACAGCATCGAGCTGTTGCCTCCGCAAGCAGTGTCTTAATGCCGAAGAGAGAAAATCGGGAGCCCCCTAATAAAATTGTACCTTGGCTACCAGTTAACCTTGGTTGCACCTCTTCAGGGTCTCAAACACAGAGGCATTTCACAGCTCCCACATATAACCAGTGTTAGAAATTAGGCAGACACGTTTTTGCGACTGGCGCAGGTCCCATTGCGACCACGTGGAGGTCTCTGGATGCCGGACTGGCGACTGGGGAAAGCCAAACGTCCCTTAGAGAAGGATCTGAAACATTTCCCTTGAAGCTTGAATGTGTTTTGTTCTGGATGTTTGACTTGACTGTGCTGTCTCTTCGAGACCTGTTCTTTACACTATAAAGCAGCATACAAACGGGGTTAAGAATAAGAATAAATTCCATTGTTTTTTAAAAATGAAGGGCTCCCAGACGTTTCGTTGTGGTGACTGTAACCTAGGTTTAAGGTGCCGTTTCCAACACTGCATATGATACATGGTAGCTCTGCTTTTGCCAACTTGGTGCCCTCTGGGTATTACAAGTCCCATCAATTGGAGTCGAGCAGAATTTGGAGGGCACCAGGTTGAGGATGGCTGGGTGGGAGCTCAACAGCCTTCTTTACTGTGTGTGCTTCTCTCCCCCCCCCCCCAAGCTAAAAAAAAATTGCACTATGTAATCCATTTCTGATGCTCTAGCAAGCACAAGCCTTGAATGGGGGGGGGGAGTTCCCCTGTTTTTATCAAGCTACCTGGCATTACACACAATTGGGGTAGCTTCCTCTCCCTGCCTAGGTGGAGTCTATCTACCTTTGCTCACCTTTGCAGAGTCAAAGATGTGACCCATGTCCAGCTTTTCCTGTTTGGACCATTTCCAGTTGAAGGAGTGACGATCTCATAAAGAGGGTTGCCCTGCCCGCTTGCAAATAGACTATTGACTTCACCTTGCCTTAAGACCAGAGAGGTCATGCAGTTTCCATTGTTATATTGGCCACAATCTGATTAGTGTGTCCACCCTCCGAAACAGCTGCTTGCATCACCCCGGTAATAAGCCCAGAAAAACAGTTTTGTTCAGAATTTTGCCAAAGCTCTGCTCCCCGTTTCTTTTTGTAATATGTTTGTAAAAATTAATTCCCCCCCCCAACATTTTCACAGCAAATAGTTTCATAAATTGACTTCCTACCCCCACTTCAACAGTGTTCTTACTCAAACCATTTCTAAACTATATCTTTATTACACAAAGTTTCTCTATTACAGTTGTTTTGTCATTTTGCTTCCGTTGCTTCTATCTCCTACCCTGACTGCGATTTCGTTTGACTATAGTATTTTTTAAAAAATAGTCCAAGAAAGGCCATCATTCTTCTGCGAAATGTTCATAATTTTGATCTCTTAATTTTGCCATCAGCTTTGCCATTTCTGCATAGTCCCTGCTGTTTCTGAGCTCGAAGGCTGCAGCTCTTTCAAAATAACTTGCCGCCATCAAATTTGGAAACTTGTCCTGTAAGAGCCCCGATAACAGTCGTACCTTGGTTTTTGAACAGCTTAGCTCTCGAACGTTTTGGCTTCCAAACGCCACAAACCTGGAAGTGACTGTTCTGGTTTGCGAATTATTTTTGGAAGCTGTACGTCCGGTGAGGCTTCCGAATGGCTGCAGGAGCTTCCTGCAGTGAATCAGAAGCCGCACTTTGGTTTCCAAATGTTTTGGAAGTCGGAACGGATTTCCGGAACGGATTCTGTTCGACTTCCAAGGTACGACTGTTGCATCAGAAGCAGCGGAGGGTATTGTGGTGCTTCGAAGTGAATTTATTATGGTACAAGCTTACCACTTAATCAGAGATGCATGGAGTTAAATTTCTGCAAAGAAAGTTACTTTGGCCTTGGGTTCACTTTTGGTCTAAGCTGGTGATGAAGTAGAATAATATAATTGTCACTTGTGCTTTTGATAAGCCTGAGCTCCAGGAGAGCTAAACGCTTCACTATACGAGGCAGAGATGGGAGGGAGAGCTTTATTAATGCTGACATTGAGCTTGAGCCAGGTTAGTCCTCTGCCTCTGCCACTCTGGGGGAACAAAGAGGGTGTCTTTCAGGTTGACCTCAATCTGGGGCTCCCCGTTTGTGGGTGGAGGCATATTGACTGATTACTGCTGTGGGTGGAAATCCAGTTTTCCGTTGTGACCTACCAGAACCTGGGGTAATGCTGAGCGACTCTGAATCGAGCCATTGTGGACAGATGGAGTAAGCTGGCAGCGGTGATGTAAAGACCCGGCTGTCGGCCTCTGGCTGCAGAGAAACAGGAGCTTTCCGGGGGCAGAGAAGACCACTCAGCGAAAGGGGTGGGTTTTGCCAGGCATTCCTGGGAGCAGGAATGCTTTTGGAAGATCCTAACACAGCCTAGGGACGTGGGTGGTGCTGTGGTCTAAACCACTGAGCCTAGGGCCTGCCAATCAGAATGTTGGCGGTTCGAATCCCCGCGACGGGGTGAGCTCCCGTTGCTCGGTCCCAGCTCTTGCCAACCTAGCAGCTCAAAAGCACGTCAAAGTGCAAGTAGATAAATAGGTACTGCTCCAAGCGGGAAGGTAAATGGTGTTTCCGTGGGCTGCTCTGGTTCGCCAGAAGCGGCTTTGTCATGCTGACCACATGACCTGAAAGCTGTACGCCGGCTCCCTCGGCCAATAATGCGAGATGAGCACCGCAACCCCAGAGTTGGTCACAACTGGACCTAATGGTCAGGGGTCCCTTTACCTTTAACACAGCCTAGTGCCCTCTGGCACAGCTGGCTGAGAACGATGGGAGTCGTACCCCAAAACATCTGCAGAGCAACAGGGTGGTGAAGACTGTGCTAGAACTCTCTTTCCCCCCATGTCTGGAAGGGTCATGGTTTTAGGGTTTATTTGTTTTTGGGTTGTTGTTTTTTTGCATACAATAAAAATATCAGAAAATGGAAAACACACACTGGTTTAAGAGTTGCTGAGTCACCACACAACAAAAGTTGCTGGGTCACGCTCAAAGGAAAGATAAGTTTAAAAAGATAAGTTTTTGGTTGCTGTTCTCTGATTCCAGAGAACTGGAGCTGCAAATCTCCCGGAAAACTATACTGTTACACCCAAATTTGGCGAACAATGCTGTGCCTCCCAAGTCAGAACCAGAGCATTGGTTTATCTTGCTTATGCTGACTGGCAGCTTTTCCCCTCTCCATCCTTACATGGAAATAGCACAGACTGACCTTGGGACCTTTTTGCATTTAATTTCTGTGCTCTCCCACTGAGCTCTGGGAGTTCCCTTGAGAGGCATGTCCCACTGCTTTTCTTGCACAACAGCCTTGAACTTGCAACCTTCAGTGGCTCTGAGCAGCCGGCCGGCCTCCAGCTGGCGAATTGTGCCTCCATTTTCCATTTGGGAGGCAAGCAGCAAACTCTCTTCCTGAACCAGGAAATTGGATTGAACTGGAGGGTATTTGGGGATGAAGGGAGCAGCAGGCGAGTCTGAGGCTGGGTGCTGCTGGTGCTCAAGCCGTGGTTTATCTGTTGCATTTGAATTTCACTAGATTTTTGAAAACCCCAACTTTGCCGGGTTAGGTCAGCCTCCATTGGATTGGCCGAGTCATTTTCTTCCTGAGCTTACGCACCCCCGGCTCTTCTCATTCAGTAGAGCACGAGGCTGTCAATCTCAGGGTTGTGGGTTCGACCCCCCGGATTGGGCAAAAAAGTTCTGCATTGCAGGGGGTTGGTCTAGATCAGGCATCCCCAAACTGCGGCCCTCCAGATGTTTTGGCTTACAACTCCCATGATCCCTAGCTAACAGGACCAGTGGTTGGGGAAGATGGGAATTGTAGTCCAAAACATCTGGAGGGCCGAAGTTTGGGGATGCCTGGTCTAGATGATCGTTGTGGTTCCTTCCAACTCTGCAATTCTATGTTTATCTTACCCATAACAGCCATAGTGGCCCATTCAGAGAAGCAGTCAGGAGATGGCCATGTAGTCATTGAAGGACAAGCTGTTCCATTTCTTAGAATCGTGAGATTCGGCTGGCCTTCTGCGAGCACGGTAATAAATCTGAAGTCCTTTGCCTACGGTGTTTTGGTTTTTTTTAAGACAAATGGCAAATGGTTCTTGAGAATACCACGAGAATTCAAGAAAGGCAGAATGGTCCATTTCTCTCTCGTGGTTCACAATGTGTTGTTGTTTGTGCTTTGTTTAGTCGTTTAGTCGTGTCCGACTCTTCGTGACCCCATGGACCATAGCACGCCAGGCACTCCTGTCTTGCACTGCCTCCCGCAGTTTGGTCAAACTCATGTTCGTAGCTTCGAGAACACTGTCCAACCATCTTGTCCTCTGTCGTCCCCTTCTCCTAGTGCCCTCAATCTTTCCCAACATCAGGGTCTTTTCCAAGGATTCTTCTCTTCTCATGAGGTGGCCAAAGTATTGGAGCCTCAGCTTCACGATCTGTCCTTCCAGGGAGCACTCAGGGCTGATTTCCTTAAGAATGGATAGGTTTGATCTTCTTGCAGTCCATGGGACTCTCAAGAGTCTCCTCCAGCACCATAATTCAAAAGCATCAATTCTTCGGCGATCAGCCTTCTTTATGGTCCAGCTCTCACTTCCATACATCACTACTGGGAAAACCATAGCTTTAACTATACGGACCTTTGTCGGCAAAGTGATGTCTCTGCTTTTTAAGATGCTGTCTAGGTTTGTCATTGCTTTTCTCCCAAGAAGCAGGCGTCTTTTAATTTCGTGACTGCTGTCACCATCTGCAGTGATCAAGGAGCCCAAGAAAGTAAAATCTCTCACTGCCTCCATTTCTTCCCCTTCTATTTGCCAGGAGGTGATGGGACCAGTGGCCATGATCTTGGTTTTTTTGATGTTGAGCTTCAGACCATATTTTGCGCTCTCCTCTTTCACCCTCATTAAAAGGTTCTTTAATTCCTCCTCGCTTTCTGCCATCAAGGTTGTGTCATCTGCATATCTGAGGTTGTTGATATTTCTTCCGGCAATCTTAATTCCGGCTTGGGATTCATCTAGTCCAGCCTTTCGCATGATGAATTCTGCATATAAGTTAAATAAGCAGGGAGACAATATACAACCTTGTCGTACTCCTTTCCCAATTTTGAACCAATCAGTTGTTCCATATCCAGTTCTAACTGTAGCTTCTTGTCCCACATAGAGATTTCTCAGGAGACAGATGAGGTGATCAGGCACACCCATTTCTTTAAGAACTTGCCATAGTTTGCTGTGGTCGACACAGTCAAAGGCTTTTGCATAGTCAATGAAGCAGAAGTAGACGTTTTTCTGGAACTCTCTAGCTTTCTCCATAATCCAGCGCATGTTTGCTATTTGGTCTCTGGTTCCTCTGCCCTTTCGAAATCCAGCTTGCACTTCTGGGAGTTCTCGGTCCACATACTGCCTAAGCCTGCCTTGTAGAATTTTAAGCATAACCTTGCTAGCGTGTGAAATGAGCGCAATTGTGCGGTAGTTGGAGCATTCTTTGGCACTGCCCTTCTTTGGAATTGGGATGTAGACTGATCTTCTCCAATCCTCTGGCCATTGCTGAGTTTTCCAAACTTGCTGGCATATTGGGTGTAGCACCTTAACAGCATCATCTTTTAAAATTTTAAATAGTTCAGCTGGAATATCATCACTTCCACTGGCCTTGTTATTAGCAGTGCTTTCTAAGGCCCATTTGACTTCACTCTCCAAGATGTCTGGCTCAAGGTCAGCAACCACACTACCTGGGGTGTATGAGACCTCCATATCTTTCTGGTATAATTCCTCTGTGTTATCACCCCTCATTTCTCTCCTTCCTCCTCCTCCCAAAAAAATTGGTTTTCCAGCCCATCAGGCTCTTTTTAAAGCAGACTGGCAGAGAACACGTTGCTGAACTTCTCTCTGCTTCTTTCCAAGCAGGCTGTTCACTACCACGGGATCCTTGCGGTGGCAATGATTTTCACACACCCATCGGGGCGCCGAGTCAGAAGCGCCTGTAGTTCATGAGTCGCATGGAATCTTGAGTCATAAGAGCTGACATTTAAACGTCTGCCATTAGAGGGAAGGTGCTTTGAAAAAAGGTGGGAGAGAGGAGCTCATTCTGAAAGCTTTTATGCAGGGGGCTTCCAGCAATTTGACTGCTCATAATGGAACTCGGGCACTGTCATGGTTGGAAGGAGAGACAGTTTGCAACGATGCTTTTTGGAGTAGGTGCAGTTATTTTTGTACACAGTCTGTTTCTTTGACTCGGTTCGTTCTGAAAGGGGGTGGGGCAAGGATGGTTTTGTCCTCCCAAATCTGATGCAACATGCGTCGGGTATTGAGTTTCCTTGCTGATGTCGTGAGGTTGGAGGTTTTTTGTGTCCACCCCCCCCCTAAAAAGGCTATATAACAGTTCATTTAGGCTAAAAAGATGACTTATTTCTGGGCTGAGAGCAAAAGGAAAATTCCAAATTCCTGGGAATTTGGGGTGGGTGGAAATCCTCAAGAGCCCCGGGTGGCATTCAGCCAAGTTTTACTATGTATTGAAATGAATGGGCCTAACTTAGTCATGCTCATGAATTTAAATGTCTACTCTGAGTAAAACTTAGTTGAACACACACCCTATTTTTTAGATCGGGGGTCCAAAATCCTGGGAGCCCCAGGCGGACATGTATAAGTCTAAGAAACTTACATGTGCACCACAGTATGCATTCGTACCTTGGAAGTCAAACTCCTTGCCAGTCAAATGTTTTGGCTCCCAGACTTTGCAAACCTGGAAGTGATTGTTGCGGTTTGCGAATGTTCTTTGGAACCCGAACGTCTGTCGCGTGATTGGCTGCAGGAGCTTCCTGCAGCCAATCGGAAGCCGCGCCTTGGTTCCTGAACGTTTTGGAAGTCGAACGGACTTCCAGAAGGGATTCCGAGGTATCACTGTACCCTTTGCACAGAAGAAAACCTGGTGGGGCTTAGACATTGCCCCTCCCCCCCGGAAATAAAAAAAAAGGCAAAACCCTTACACTGCCCCTCCTGTTGTAAAAGGAGATAGGAACCCTAAAACATTTAGGATAAAAACCACCTCCCAGTTATAAGAAAATTAACAGGGGGGCGGGGAACAGAGGCCTTGACAGACATTGGGGGGCTGGGTGGACCCCAGTTTTACAGTATGGCTATGACATTTATTCGTGGATTGAAAGGGGTTTGACTAGATGATCCTTGGGATCCCTTCCACCTCTGATTCTATGGTCTAAACCAGCGGATCTTAAATGAGCCTTGTACTGAGGACTGCTGCTCTGTTGCTGTGGTGTCTTTGGGTTCCCGAGCTTTCTAAAATGATAGTCATTATATGGAGGGGTGCTTGGAAGGTTTTGGAATTCAAACCTTCCTGCTGTTTGTGCGTTGTAGCCACAATTTAACAAAGATGTACTTGTTCTGGGCTGGGGCGGGAGGTGATTTTGAAGAGGATGTGCCCGGAGTTTCTTAGAAGCTGCCTCAGACGTTGCTGGCTTTATGCAGGCATAGGTAAAGGGACCCCTGACCATTAGGTCCAGTTGTGACCGACTCTGGGGTTGCGCGCTCATCTCGCATTATTGGCCGAGGGAGCCGGCGTATAGCTTCCAGGTCATGTGGCCAGCATGACAAAGCCACTTCTGGCAAACCAGAGCAGCACATGGAAACGCCGTTTACCTTCCCGCTGTAGCGGTTCCTATTTATCTACTTGCATTTTAACGTGCTTTCGAACTGCTAGGTTGGCAGGAGCTGGGACCAAGCAACGGGAGCTCACCCCGTCACAGGGATTCGAACTGCCGACTTTCTGATCAGGAAGCCCTAGGCTCAGTGGTTTAACCACAGCGCCACACCACTGTCAAACGCAAACCGCTTTAAATTGTGGATCCCCATGTCGGTTGATCACCAGCCTTCGGCCACGGTTCAGAATGTGGAATGGGTGAGATTCAAGAGGATATAAAAAGCACAGAAAGGGGGCAGAGAAGGTGGCGCTACTTTAAATCGGCTTTCTTCAACCTGGTGCCCTCCAAACGTTTCGAACTGCCTTCCCACCAGTCCTAGTCAGCAAGGCCAATAGTCCAGGATGATGGGGTTTGTAGCCTAAAACATCTGGGAGGCATGTGGAAAGGTTAATGGAGGCATTGGGAGCAATAATTTGGAAGACTTAGGCCGGAGCAAGTGGAGTCGGAGAGTCTCTGTAGGTAGAAATCCCAAGCTGCAAGAAGCTATACTACATGCTAGTTTTATCCTCTTCCCTAAAGCTATAAGGGTGATAACCGAGAAGGAGAAAAGAAGCTCAGGAGATGGCTGGAAGAGGAAATGGGAGACTTCATTCCAGCACCTTACGGACAGGGTAAATAGCTGCTCCGTTATAATAACAGACAACGCTTCAGATACGATTGTGCCTTTCGGAAAGAGATAAGAGACTCAATCCTTCATTCAATAATGAGCAACTGTGCAGGGCAGGGCCGTTACCTGCCTTTCTCAAACCTGACATACCTGCAAGTAGAAAATAGCCTGGTTGGTGTCTTGAGTTTCCGAAGAAGAATGTCTCATAAGTTGGAGGCATGAGATAAAAGGGAGGGACGAGTCGGGAAGTTCAAATTCCTTTAGGCGGTGGCTCAGATTCACTGTAAGAGAGGTTCAGATGAAATCTCCATGTGGGTCGTATCCAGCTATGTTAGACATATGTACATATATCAGTGTTTGAAATTAGCCGGGCGCCAGTCGCATTTTGCCTGGTTGCAGTCAGCTGGTGTGCTGGGCACTGAGGCAGCAAAAGATACCACATGATCTGGTATCCAGTTTCTTCCCTTTTGTGTTTCTCAGTAATATCCCCTCCCCACCCCACCCCCCACTAAAATGAAATTTTAAAAAGCCATCCTATCACAGGATGCTTCTGTCAAGTGCTTTGCTGGAGCTGCGATATCTCACCCTGGCATCTTTGCAGCATTCAGGAAATGTAATGTTCAACGGCGCAGTTCTCTACGTAATTTTTTTGATTCTCCTAGCTTCTAGTGTTGCACCCATGTCTTCCAAGCATGAAGCAGAAACAGATGACAGTCCATCACACTTTCAGTTCCCAAGGTTCAGCCTCTCCTTCTCAGGAACATCTCTCCCTGAAACATGCCCACATTTCTCTGGAGGCCAAGCTGAGGAGAGATTGCAGGGCCTTCTGCGTTTTTAGATGGGGCAGCCATTTTGTGTCATGCAGCGGCCCCCTCCCCAAATGGCGGCCATTTTGCAACTTCCTCAAAGTCCCAAATGCTCCCACCCCCCCACCCCCCAAATGGTTGGTGGACCCTGGGAAGGGCTGCTCCTCCCTCGCGACAAATTTGGAAGGGTGCGGGAGTGAAAAAGTCTGCTGAAAGCGGGATTGTTGGCACTGGGAAAGAGCAGTGAGGGAAAGCAAAGAGATCTGGCGAAGAAGGAAATTGGGGTGGGGGAGAGAAAAGGAGACGCTTAAAAGCTTGAAAGAAACTGCCACAGCCATCTGACATTATGGCGTAACCAACCTAGTTGACTTGGGTATCCAATAAATTTGTCTGCCCCAGTAGCCAGTCACTGTTTCCCAGCCTGGCCTACCTTGCACGGTTGTTGTAGGCCGGCTGATTGTTTAATTTATGCTAATATTGCTCAATTATGGGTTAATTTGCTTAAATTTGTGAATGATCCACTTTTATGCTCCTCAAATCTCGAGTGATGGCTGCCCAGCTCTTCTTACGCAGCAAAAAGTTCTCCTCACGTAGCAAAAAGCTCTGAACCACCATTGCATCTGGCGTCCCAAAAGACAGCTAAATAGCCTTCAGTTTAACAACACAGCTCTGTCTCCGGTCCTGATCTGGATTGTTTCCTGGTTCTCTTTGCTTTCTACTGCTCCTGATTTGACTATCTGGTGCTGATTTGATTGCTCTTCCTCTGCTGATGGGTTGGTGCTTTGGCGCCTTGTAGTGAGCTGCACCTGTTGAATTCCAGCCTGTCAGGTGGCTATTGAAAAATGAAGGAGAAATAACAATGCTGGCTATGTAGATTGCTGCGACTTGATTTTGTTTTCCTCGTGCTGGGGTGAGTGGGGTGGAACTTGTGCTGAAATAGAATTTGGGATGCAGGGAGACAGGAGCAAATTGCTGCATGTGCACAATTCATAGCTGCCAAGTCTCCTGTTTTCCCCGGGAAATCCCCGTTTTTCCAGCTGTTCCCAGCTGAAAAAACAGATTTTTTTGTTTTTCCCTGGTTTATTCTGGCGCGGCGGCCATTTTGGAGCTGGGCGGAGCATGCTCAGAAGCGACTTTTGATGCTGCTCTGCCCAGTTCCAAAATGGCTGCAGTGCGACTTCTGGCGCGCCGGCCATTTTGGAACTGGGCAAAGCAGTATCAAAAGTCACTTCTGAGCATGCTCCGCCCAGTTCCAAAATGGCGGCAGCGCTAATTCCGGTCTGCTATTTCCAGCCTGGTCCCTTATTTCTCTGACAGCAACTTGGCAGGTATGGCATAATTGCATCCGAAGTCACTTGCTACAAATAGCAGGACAGGTTTGGGAAGTGAGGGGCTGGTCTGCACGTGTGGGATGGGGGGCTTCTCCTTGATCTGGCATGCCACCCCCTGGGTTCCCCCTTTCTATGCTGCAAGAGGAGAAAGTAGGGCTGCCCCCCTAAGTGCTGATGGGGGGGGTCTCCCCTCTCAAAAGTGGGTCAGTGTGCTGCTCTATGGAGCCAGCCACTCACTCCCGGGATTGGAGTCTTAATCTTGTTTGTGCTGCCCAGTTAATCTTCTGGCAGTTCCAAGCCCTGAATTGATGGCGTGGGGAGAAAAGGGGCGACCAGAGGGGGGATTAGGGTGCAGGGAAATTCAGAAGCCTAGTGAGCAAAGGTGAAGACTGTGATATCTGATCTATCCAGGAGTTACGGCAACGGAGCAGGTTATTCTCGGCCAAGGCTCGGGTGACCCAGAGAGGCGGGGGGGGGGCGGAGGTACACAGGCTCTGAAATGAACAGTAGCTTGTGAGCGAAGTGACCGACTCAACAATGGAGAGCCTGGAAGTCCCCTTGGGGCATGGGCTTTCTGGGTAGCCCTAGGTAGACACTGGGTACAAAATATGGGGATAACAAGCACACTGGCACATAATAACACAGAGGGAAAACTGATCCCATACCAATAGAATAGAATAATTTTTTGGACAAGTATCAACCATACTTGTAATTTTGCTTCGACTACATTGCAATGTAAAGAAAAAACGTACCTCATACAAACACTATTCCCCTCACAATACAACAGCATAGCGAAAAGACCCCATACCACCAACTGGCCTCCCTTCCGCCCACAGCTACAGATTCAACCATCATTTGATGGCACAAGGAAAAAAGCTATTCCTGTGCCTAGACATTTTTGTATATAGAGTCCTGTACCGACGTCCGGATGGGAGTAAATCAAACAGGTGATGACCAAGATGCGAAGGGTCTACAGCAATTCTCTCTGCTCTCTTCCTGACTCGAGCAGCATAAAGTGCCTCTATTGGAGGCAAACTAACACCAATTACCCTCTCTGCAGTTCTTACTGCTCGTTGGAGCCTCTTCTTATCCAGCTTAGAGGCTGTACCATACCAGACAGTAATGGAATTACAGAGAACAGTTTCAATAGTACCTCTATAAAATTGGACCAGAGATTCTTTGCTGCCTTATGGGAAATCTTTGGGAGGAAAAAAAGCTCAGAAGCAAACCCTGCACAGATCCAGAGGGGAGTCCCTAAGGCAGTTGGATGGTGCCTCGCATTCCTCCTTCAGGCAACTCCTGCAGCCAGGCTGGGGCAAAACATCTTGTTCTGCTTTCCTTTGGCCACATCAGTGAGGCCGAGAGGGGGGTCTTGTTGTCTGGGCAGCCCAGGACCACCAGATACTCTGCCCAGGGAGGTCACTTCTGTGCTGCTAATGCAGTAGTTGGACTTCACCCTCAGAGGCGCACTCCATTGTGTCTCAAGACAGATGGATGCAAGCTGGAAGGGTCAGGTTAACCAGCAATGAAACAGGATACTGGAATAAAAGGAGCTGCTCTGGTTTGACCCAGTGGAGCCTGGACATTCCTATGAGAGGCAGCGGGTTTAGTGGTTAAGAGTGTTGGGCTAGGACCTGGGAGGCCAGGGTTCGAATCCCCATTCAGGCATGAAGCTCGCTGGGTGACCTTAGGCCAGTCAGTGTCTCTCAGCCTAACCTACCTCACAGGGTTGTTGTAGGGATTCTTTGAGGAGAAGGGAGAACCATGTACATCGTCTTGAACTCCTTGGAAGAAAAGGTGTCATTATATAGCTAATGAAATAAAATGAATGCATTTTGGGAAGCGTTATGGAAGAAGAAGAATTTGAATTTGATATCCCGCTTTATCACTACCCGAAGGAGTCTCAAAGCGGCTAATAATCTCCTCTCCCTTCCTCCCCCACAACAAACACTCTTTGAGGTGGGTGGGGCTGAGAGACTTCAGAGAAGTGTGACTAGCCCAAGGTCACCCAGCAGTTGCATGTGGAGGAGCGGAGACGCGAACCTGGAGATAACATCCTGGAGGGCTATGTAGAAGGCTGACGCTCATTGAGCTTGCAAGTGGTCACCTGCCAGAGAGGAGTTGGAATTTGCTTGCAGGCAAATCAGCCTTGCAAACAAGTCTCCAAAAACAGCAAGCCCAAACGCATGCGCGAACCCACACACAATGTTTACAAGCCTTGCCATCGATTCGCAAGAGCTTGCAGCTGGTCGACACATCTGTGTTTGTGTGTGGACTTGCAGCTTCTGCAGATTTGTGTGCTTTGGTCTCGATACAGTTTTCTGGAGCACCCTGTTGCCCTTAAGTTGGGAGAAGTTCTTTTTGGAGGTCTGCAACTAGTGCATGGGGGAGACCAACTGGTGGGACCCACCAGATGCTTCCATCAGCCACAGTCCATGTGGCCAGTTGTTAGGGAGAATGATGAGTCCAGCAACATCTGGAGTACCACAGAAGTGTCATCCTTGAGCTCCTAGCTGCCTTTGGGGTGTATACAGGACACTGAACATAGAAACTGCTGAGGGCGAAGGTTGGACTTGGGCTAAAAGGGGAATGTGGAGAGGGTGGGTTGAGTGATTGAGAGAGGCTATTTCCCACTGCAACCCTGTTTTTAATGTTTTTTCTCTTCTTCCACACAGGAACATCTTCCCCTCCAACTTGGTATCAGCTGCATTCCGATCGGTGAGTTTCTTAACTCCTCCCAACCTCCCCATCCCCACAATTCTCCCTCTCCCATTGAACCCAAGGCAGGCAGTGTTGGTCCAAACACTACATCGCGCAAAGCAAAGCCACTTTCTTTGGGTACTTGTGATCCCAGAAGGGGCTTTCACAATCAATTGATGGGCTTTTTCTAACAAAGCTTGACGATTTGCATCGTGAGCACTTAAGAGGGGCCTGCTGGATGGGGCCAGTGGCCCGTCTAGGACCGCATCCTGTTCTCACAGTGGCCAACCAGTTGCCTGCAAAACAGGATTCAGCCACCAGAGCACTCTTCCGTCTGGTGGTTTCCTGAGACTGGTCTTCCGAAGCTGTGGAAGCAGAGCCTAGCTATGGCTAGTAGTCCTCCATGAATTTGCCAAATCCTCTTCTAAAGTCATCCAGCTTGGTGGCCCTCGCTGACTCGTGTGGGCAGTGATGACCACCAACCCTAGATAGCTTAATTTGTCCTATCCTCTTCTCAAGTCATATAGAGAGAGCCCTTTCAGGAGTTGTGATTCTCCAGAAAAGGGAGTGGGAGGCTACGAAAACCGGGGAGCAGGTGCTTCTTTCCAGAGTGGAGGAAGCTAGAACAGGCAACTGCTTCGGTTACAAGACAGCCCATGCTGCTCAGTTGCCAGGATACGCAATCACTTTGGGACACAGTTGTTGGGTGAAGCGTATCATTGCTTTGGAAACCTGAAATAATTTCCACGGGGAGAAGTGCAGCGTTCTGGCCAGATCTCGAAGGAACCCTTCCCGGCGTTCAGCATAATATGGCATTGCTACAGAGCTATAAAACTCCTTAACCAAACCTTCCCCAACCTGCGGACAGACCTAACCAGCACGGCTGGTTGATGAAGCCGGCCCAATACTGCTTTCTGTTGCAAGCAGCCGTCCAGGAAATGTGGGGGTCAATATTTGGAAGAGGCACCTGGCTGCCTGTGGGGAGCAGTATCCTTGACTAGCCGGACCTTCTCATCTCATCCCACTGGACTCTCCTTGCATTCTCATGATATCCCTGTAAACAGCTTGCCCTGACTGCTGCTACTACTACTAATAATAAATAACAATAGGAATAATTTTATTATTTATACCCCGCCCATCTGACTAGGTTGCCCTAGCTGCTCTGGGTGGCTTCCAACAGATATAAAAACATAGTAAAACATCAAACATTAAAAACTTCCCTATACAGGGCTGCCTTCAGATGTCTTCTAAAGTTTGATGTTTCTTCTAAAAGTTGTGTAGTTCTTTATCTCCTTGACGTCCGATAGGAGGGTGATTCACAGGAAGGGTGCCACTACTGAGAAGGCCCTCTCTCTGCCTGGTTCCCTGTAACCTCACTTCTCACAGGGAGGGAACCGCCAGAAGGCCCTCAGAGGTGGACCTCAGTGTCTGGGCAGAATGATGGGGGTGGAGATGGTCCTTCAGGTATACTGGGCCAAGGCCGTTTGGGGCTTTAAAGGTCAGCACTGACACTTTGAATTGTGTTCGGAAACATATTGGGAGCCAATATAGATCCTTTAAGACTGGCATTGAATGGTCCCAGCAGCTGCTCCCGGTCACTAGTCTGGCAGCCGCGCTCCAGATTAGTTGTAGTTTCTGGGTCAGCTTCAAAGGTGACCCCACTAGGCAGTAGTCTAAGCAGGAGCTAACCAGCGCATAGACCACTCTGGTGAGACAGTATGCAGGCAGGAGGACATTGATTTTCAAATTTGGGTTCACAATGAGTGCCTAATTCCCGAGACTGCAAATGCGTTTTGAGCAGGAAACATGAACTGGGAGGGGGTTCAGAGCCCCTCATTGGGTGACCTTGGGCTAGTCGCCACCTCCTGGCTCAGCCTTCCTCCCAATGATGCTTTCAACAACACCAGAAGAGCTTCACAGCTGCATCAGTCTAAAAGCCCATCTCTGGTCCAGCCCCCTGTTCTCACAGTGCCCAGGGAGATGCCTCTGGGAAGTCTGCAAGCAGGTTATGTGTTTGCGGCTGCATTGGAGAATTGGTACGTCTGGCAGGAGGTCTCTGGGGTCTCTCCCAGGCTTGTAAATCAAGATGCCTCTGGCTTCTCTGTTTGCCTGACCGAGAAATAACGAATTTCCCTATCTGCAGTGAGCAACTGTCTTAGCCGTGTGCTAATTAAACATCTTCCTTTCCACCAGAGGCTTAAAAAAAAGGGAGATGCCTTTTGTGTGTGGTTACAAAACTATACCCTACATTAATGTTCCCCTGCTTTTTATTGACTGTTCTTTGTGATGCATTAATCCTCTTTAGGACGCAGGCAGGGTATGGGCAACGAAGCCAGCTTGGCTTAATTTTTAATAGCCTTGTTAAAGGAACAAAGGTGAATTCCCAGGTCGGATTTCAGGGGACAGATCCAGGCAGCCCATGGGGAAGGATGGCTTCTGCCTGCATCTCCCACCCATTCAGCTTGAAACCGTTGGCACATCCCTGTAAGGTCTGCTTACCCACAGCTGAATGTCTAGTGGATGAATAATCTGAATGCTTAACAGATAAATTGATCGGTTAATCTTCCCACTTGTCAAAAAACTCCAATTTATCTGTCTTTATCCAAGTGGCCTCGGTAGGGTTCAATGAGAAGCCCCCTTTAAGAAATCATTTTCAAACTTCCTAGTACTGTACAGTAACACCCCAGAGCCCAATGTTTCCAAAGGGTGCCCTTAATATCTTGGCTCCACTGAGCAATTAATCAACACCCACTGTTGATTAATTTACCAAGCAAAGCTTGCCACTGAACCATCATCTTGCCCAGGCACCCCCAAACTTCGGTCCTCCAGATGTTTTGGACTACAATTCCCATCTTCTCCGACCACTGGTCCTGTTAGCTAGGGATCATGGGAGTTGTAGGCCAAAACATCTGGAGGGCCGCAGTTTGGGGATGCCTGATCTTGCCAGTTGGATTGGATTGCAGTGGGATATATTGATAATCTGTTCTTCCCCAGCCGCAGGGGAGCGTCCAGGGTTTGCACCTTCTGAAAGGGGAGGTGGATGAACTAACAGCCTGCAATTTTCCTGTCTGTGTTGGAAGCATCCACAGAACCCCATGCAAGTACGAAGTGAATTTATTTTCAGCCGCAGCTGACATTGTTTTTCCCTCTTTGTGTTTCTCCCCAGTATGCAACCAGTTATAAACTGGTGATAGAGAAGAAGAACGGGACAGGAGTCAGCAAGAATGTTACGTTTGGTGAAAATGTAACAGTTGGTGAAAGCATCGTGGAGATGAAGGTAAGCGGAATGGGATGCACTTGGAATATATATATTTGGATGTGTTGCCTCGGAAAAGAAACCTGAAGCATGTTGGGCTCATTTTCTAGCACCATCCTTGGCAAACAACAGCTCCCAGAATCCATTGGGGGGGACGGGGGACCAAGATAGTTTGAAGTGGTATCATAGCACTTTAACAGTATGGTATGAATGGGGCCTTGCTGTTCCACTTGTTCCAATTTACCCGGCGCTCACGAAAGTTAGCGATGAACACTGGCTTGCTTTCGTTTCCACCGTGCCTTTAGCAGGTGACACCCCTGCCTGCCTGAACTGCGCAGGAATTTCCCACACAGGCCATTTTATGGGTCTCCTGTTTGCTATTGGCCACGGGACCAGCCACAAAGGCCTGTCCCCTCATTGCCACTGTGCCTCTTCTGGCTTGGTGACCATGTGCTGCCGGGTTCTCTGAGGAGTTTGAAGTATTCCCTTTCTGAAAAGCACTTGCTGGGCCTTGTTTTCCTGTGGCCCAGGGAGTTGTCGTGGAAGGATACAGAAGAGGCACTCCCTGTGGGTGAGGTGGCAGCTGGTGCTGTTACACCTCAATCGGTGGTGCCACAGATAGAGAAAAGGGCGGCAGGAGCGGTTGGGGGGTAACGGTTGCTGCTCTCCCCCAGTTGTTGCTGTCTTGGTGTCAGGGACTGGTCTGAGGAGGAATGGTGGAGACCAGCCTCCCCCTCCTCCTGCACTTTCCAGAGAAGAGGGAGACAGTATAGATTTAGAACAGTGGTTTGCAGAAGGTCACAGATCAGAGGCTGCAGAGGGGAAAAGCTGGAAAATACTGGGAGAGGAGCAGGAGGAAGAAGCACTAGAGGAGAGACGGCTAAAAGTGTCTTTGGAAAGCGTGCCAGACTGGCGGGCATTGAGAGTAGGAGAGCAGAAAGCTCAGAGGCAGAATGCACAGATTAGCCGATGTAGGAATGACGTATAATAGAGACACGGAGAGGGTGGGACTTTACTCGGAGCAATGCCATTGTCCAAGAGGCGACATCTTTACGTCTCTCTCTGTGAATATTGAATAAAATGCTTTGGTAAGAATGTCTTGTTTTCCCATTTCTGGCAGCCAGCCGTGAGGGAGGGGGATCGGATTCCTTGAAGCCTGACACTTTGTGGTGGTAAATAGCGGGATAAGCAGTTGAGGCAAGGAGGGGCAGGAGATGCATGCTGCCCTGGTCTTGGAAGTGCGATGGTGTGCTGCTGCAAACCTTCACCCAACTGCTGCATCCTCAGGACAAAGGGCAAATTATTCGCTTGCTATAATCTCAAGGATATGGCTACTGTGTAACCACTTTTCAACCACTCAACCACTTTTCAAATCCCTGTCTGTTTTTGTGATGGAAGCCTTTCCTCCCTCTTGCCGTCCCCTTAGATCCCCACAGGCACAGAGGTGGAAGGGATGAACATCCTTGGCCTGGTGGTCTTCGCCATCGTCTTTGGGATTGCTCTGCGGAAGCTCGGGCCCGAAGGCGAGAACCTGATCAAGTTCTTCAACTCCTTCAATGAAGCCACGATGGTGCTCGTCTCCTGGATCATGTGGTAAGGAGGCCACCCGGTCCACATTTCCCCAGGAGTCTCATAGGGGAACAGTGTAGGTGGGGATAAAACGTTCACACAGAAGAGTTGGATGCAAGGCCTCTGGGCTGGGTTTTGTGCATTCCTGTGAATTTCTCTGCCAAACTGCCAAACGTAGCAAAAACTGATTTCTGATACACTTGTGGTGCAATCACATCTTATGCGGCAGTTTGTTTCTAAGGGTTCCACATATACACGAAAATCGCATATACCGAAAGCCTTGGAGCCACCCCATAGCTAGCAGGGGGGGGAGGGGAGAAGAAAGAATTCCCAGTATCCCCAGAGTCTGCACGTCAAGCAGGCTTTGCCCTCCAGGCAAGACGGACTGTTAAAAAACTCTTTTTACACCGGGAAACCACAAGCAGACCTGGCACAAAAAGAACTTTCAAGCTCTCCGCTTTGCTTGAATTTAACTTGTGAAATCTTGAACAGTCTGCCTTCAATTGCATATGGTGGAAACCTCGTGAGTTAAATGCTTGTAAGATGCAATCGTACCTTGGAAGTAGAACGGAATCTGTTCCGGAAGTCCATTCGACTACCAAAACATTCAGAAACCAAAGTGCAGCTTCTGATTGGCTGCAGGAAGCTCCTGCAGCCAATCAGAAGCTGTGGAAGCCTTGTCGGATGTTCAACTTCCAAAAATAGTTCGCAAACCGGAACAGTCACTTCCAGGTTTGCGACGTTCGGGAGCCAAAATGTTTGGGAACTAAGCAGTTTGAAAGACAAAGTACTACTGTATATATGTTATGCAGACCAAAGGAAATCGGAAAGATGCGTCGATTATTCCGGATTTGCTAGTGGCAGTGGAGGGGGAGGCGTTGAAGCCCTGCCTCATGACTCCTAGAACTTCTCCAGCTTCTGAAATCTTACCAGGTGTTGCTCACGGCCATAAAGGCCACTGGGCAAGTGTTGTGGCTGAGTGGAGATTTTCTCTCCTGCCTGCTGTTCTGCATCAGAGGTCTCGGTGGTGCTTTTGCTGATCCCCCTCTTCTCTCTCTCCTTCCAGGTATGCCCCTCTGGGTATCATGTTCCTGGTAGCTGGCAAGATTGTGGAAATGGAGGACGTGGTTGTCCTGTTCACCAGCCTGGGCAAGTACATCTGCTGCTGCCTGGTGGGCCATGCCATCCACGGTCTCATCGTCCTGCCGTTCATCTACTTCATCTTCACCCGCAAGAATCCTTACCAGTTCCTTTGGGGCATCTTCACTGCCCTGGCCACTGCCTTTGGCACTTCCTCCAGGTATTTATGAGCTGGTTGTGGCTCCAGAAAGCCAGGAGAATGGGGTGGGGGTTTAAAAGGACGCCTGTTGCATAGCCAGAGAAGGGGGAATTTGCTTGGAGTGAATGGTACTCGAATGCCAGGCAGGGAGATTGGCTAATCTCTGCTTCATTCCCACCTTAATTGGCATTGCTGCCTTCATAGACCCCCTCTCCTGCTCCCTCTTTTATTAGCCATGCCTTTGCAAAAGCTATTCCAGAACGATGTGGCAACCCAATCAGATGGGTGGGGTACAAATATTATTATTATTACTGCCACCAATCTTTCTGGTTCCTGTTTTACAGTCTGTTTAAATGTCCTTAACATTGCCTATGAGTCCATTCCTCACTTTGCTTCCCCCCCTTTTTGCTTCCCAGATTCTACTTCTGCCACACGTGTCCTTCATATCCCTAGTCCAGGCACCCCCAAACTTGGCCCTCCAGCTGTTTGGGGACTACAGCTCCCATCATCCCTAGCTAACAGGACCAGTGATCAGGGATGGTGGGAATTGTAGTTCCAAAACAGCTGGAGGGCCGAGTTAGGGGATGCCTGCCCTAGTCCCTCCGTACGATTGTTCTCCAAGCCAAATCTGACCTTTCACTTTCTCTCTGAAGCTGTACTGCGTACTGACGTTCTATTGCTGATGGTCTCCCCTGGCCACGTGCAAACAACTTCATGGGGTTTGCAGCAGCAGCCAATGAGCAGAGGGGAGTGTGCGCAAGAAAGTGAATGAATGAAAGAGAACATTGTACTTTTCTTCCACAGACCAGCCTTTACTTTAGAAAATGGGATTTAAAGTGGTTTGGCAGACAATTTTGTCACATCTCCCCCCCCCCATGGTTGTGGGTAGCGACGCCCGCCCCGCGGAATGCCCTCCCATCAGATGTCAATGGAATACACAACTATCTGACTTTTAGAAGATGTCTGAAGGCAGCCCTGTTTAGGGAAGTTTTTACTGTTTGATGTTTTATCGCCTCTATTATTATTATTATTATTATTATTATTATTTCTGTTGGGAGCCACCCAGTGTGGTTGAGGAAACCCAGCCAGATGGGTGGGAAATAAATAAATTTTACTTACTAAATTACTTACTAAATTACCTACTTACTTTTCCATTCCCTTGCAAAATGGATCCTTGAGAGGCTACCAGCCATAAAAAAATTGACAATCACTAAAACAATGTCAGGAAACGGTTTCAGCAATTAAAAAACAAACAAAAACAAAGGCATATAAAGTCTCTGTGAACCCTCCCCTGGAAAGCTCATGGGCACAGAATTAATGCGGGCGGGCGAGGAGGGAGCCAGGCAGCTCTCCTGAAGGCAAGGAACCGTGCAGCTTGGGTGCCACCACTGAGAAGGCTCACCTTTGCATGTGGACGGAGGCAGCCGTGATTTATTCCATGTTGGAACCGGTGGGCTGTTTCAGGAGCACTCTCTGCCCGTGTTCTCAACCTGCCTCTTCCTCCTCGCAGCTCTGCCACCCTGCCCCTGATGATGAAGTGTGTCGAGGAGAAGAACGGCGTCTCGAAGCACATCAGCCGCTTCATCCTGCCCATCGGGGCCACGGTCAACATGGACGGGGCTGCGCTCTTCCAGTGCGTGGCTGCTGTCTTCATCGCCCAGCTCAACAGCATGCCTCTCAACTTCATCCAAGTCATCACCATCCTGTGAGTATTCCAACCGGTCTCCCTTCTGACTCAAAGGGTGGTCCTTAGAAGCCCACCCATATTGCACAACCTGTGCCCTCCTCTTTCCCCAAACAGACAAAGCCCACCACCCGTAGACAGTGGCCCACCTTGCCAAGCTGGTGGCAGGCTCCCTTCGCTGTGTGTGCTTTGCGTTCTTCCTCTTGCTGTTCGCCATGGGGTTGCTCAAAACACCCACATTCTCCTAAGACTTTTCTGCAAAACCAGCAGAAGAGAGACTAGACAAGCCACAAGCAAAACAGCAAGCACATTGCCAACCATGACAAGGAGTGGAGGGAAGCAGCAGGAGCAGCAACAACGCAACTAAGTTGTTGAGCATGAGCATCAGGGCAAATATTCCTCTACATCAGCACAGTTTAATACTGTGGAATTTTGAAAGGTGGAGGGCGGGTGGCTGGTAGCCCCTGCCACATCCTGGGAATCAAGGGGAAGCAATGAAAGAGGCCAGGTTGAAGAAAACAAAGAGGAGATTCCCTTCCCAAAATGCTGGTTCCTGCACAAATTTCTCGCGGTGATTTCCTGTCCTGGAGCTGCAGGAAGTGAGCTTTGGGAATGAGGAAGGGGGGGGAGTTGTCCAGCCCATTCAGATAACCAGCTCCCAAAATTTCAACTTCCTGTTGCTGGAGTGGATAGTGATAATCCACATAGGATCTAAGGCCCCTCTGCCCTTTCCTTCCTGGTAGAATGAGAGCGTGAGTCTGCCAGAGGGCACGTGCTCAGGCTATAGTGCAGGGGTCGGCAACCTAAGGCCCACGGGCCACAAGCAGCCCACGGGGGTCGTTTAACCGGCCCACGAGCCATCTGCTCAGCGAGTCCCCGTGCGCTGCACTAAACCGGCACAGCACGGTGCGGGGACTCGATTCCACGTTGCCGGAAATCACGTGTGCGCGCGCAAACCAGCCCACAGAGGGATCTCTGCTGGAGTGAACCGGCCCAGGCGAGGTAAACCTTGCTGACCCCTGCTTTAGTGGGATATAAACTCAGCTGCGGAAAAAAGGGATTATGAGATGGCTGCAGAAACAAAGGGGGGATTTATGCTGGGAGGTTGCCTTGGGCCACCCAGAATGGATGGACCGGGGGTTTGGGGAGATGAAACCTTAAAAAAGATTGTGGCAGGAACAACCAGAGTTTGGTGTGGACCGAAGTGACCGTCTGGGCAGACCAATGTAGCTGAGCTTTTGACAAGCACTTGACTTGACAGGCTGCCTCTGTAAAGCTCCCTGGAGTCGATCTTAAGGACTAGGAACCTGGACAAAAGCTGAGGCCATTCAGCGTGGGTTGGTTTTGCACCCAGTACCGAATTCTGATCCTGTTCAGGACTTGATGTGGCAAACACAGAAACTCTTTCTAGTCTCTAGGGTTTTATTTGCCATGCTGAACACAGACACCTGCCGCTGCCCTGTGCACCTCTAATCTCTAAGCCTTCTGCTCTGTTTCTGTCTTACAAATTCCTACCACGTCAATACCCAATTCCTGCAATGATGGTGATAAACTTCAACTGGGCTAAATTGTCGAGCACCAGCACAAATGCTCCTCTACATCAATATGGTTTAATAATGCAGAATTTTGAGAGGTGAATAGCGGGTGGTTTGTGGAGCTGTACATCTCTAGCTCCACCCCCCAAATATCTCTCTCACACACTATGCACTGCTTGATTGTAATAATAAAAAAAAAACACTCTCAACGCAGTTTACAAAAGATGAAACAGCAAAACCTAGAAAAAAATGTACAACCCTACTTTAAAACTTGCAAATATATCTTCATATTCATTCACGTAACATCTGGAGAAGGGCGGCCCAGCAGCTAGTGTAGAGTCCTGAGCCATTACCACTTTTGTCAGTGACAAACGTCTAGTCCTCATGACTAGAAGAGATGCACTCAGCACAGCTACTTGAGCTTCTGCTTGGCTTTGCCACTCAAGCCCTTCTCCTGCTGCGCTTCCCATCCTCTTCCTCCCCCTATCAAAATGCCAACTCTTCTTAAAAACTCCTCTATCTAGGTTGGAATAAAGTAGGGGTCAGCAGTTAGATTGACCAAGGAAAGGCTAGAGACCTTCCTTGGCACAAGATTTTGCTTTTTTAACAGAAGTGTCAAGGGCAGAAAACATTTGCAGATTGTTTTTTGGGTGCATTTTTTTTAAAAAGCAATTGCAAGTAAAATATTGTTTTCTCCAGTTCAGGAGGTGGACCTGTCCTTCCTGGCCTCGAGGTGCTTAATCATCAACTCTGTCTGAGACCCTTTGTTGCGGCACAGCACAGTAAAAAAACTGCAGGCTTAGGCAGAACTTGCGACCTGAAGGGGTCTGGGGGGCGGAGGTGGGAGGTTCTGCTCAAGTGACCTCTGCTCTGCTGGAGGCAGGATTTCAGCTGGGGCTGTTTTTGCTCCTGGCTGGTCATCCGTCTATGTTTGTTCCTCTGTCTTGGGTTAAAAGTGCAGGCCCCCTTCCCCCACAAGATCCAGCTCTGCAAACCAAGTTCCAGTCCAGTTTGTGTGTCTCGGTCAACAGCATCACGTGCCGCAGATGTGGCAAGCTGCTTTTGGACCCTGAGGGGATTCTCAAGAACACTTCTGTCACTGACTGCCAGCCACGAGGAACCTAAGCAATTCCTTGGGGCTGCCATGTGGTTTTTTTTAAGGGGTGCTGAGGAAGCAGAGGGAGAGTTGTGCCCCCCTTCACCCTCCGTTGCATTGCAAAGGATCCCCCAGCAGATGAACCTCTCAGTATTGCCCCCCTTTGTCATGCTGCATGGGAGACAACTTAACAAGACTGCTGTCCAAAAGGGGTGGTGGGGGACACACAAAACCTAACAGCTTAAATGATGATGATGATGATGTGTGTTTACCCTAAAGTAGTTCTTTGGAGTCTAGACCAGTGTTTCCCCAAACTGTCCCAAGTTTGGGAAACACTGGCTCTGACGGTTTGATTTTCTTATTCATTCATTCTTTATACAGCGCCATAAAGGCTTTCAATTTGTCATTTGATGCGGGGAGACAACTGCAGTGGAATTCCCTCCCTTAAAAGGCCAGACTAGCCCCATCACCGATGGTCTTAAGGCAGGCAGTTAAAACTGAAATTTCATCTGTGTTGCAGACTACTTTAGGGGGTCTTTGTTAGGATGGAAAAGTGATCTCAGAAACAGATTACGAATTGCCGATGAGGAGGCCTCTGGGTCTCCTTTATTCTGCTCTGTGGGCTTAGGTTTGGCTATTGCAGAGCAGCCATCGCCAACCTGGTGCCCTCCAGATGTTTGGGACTACAGCTCCCATCAGACTCGGCCAGCAAGGCCATGCTTCCATCCATCTCTGCGTCATACAGCTGTGCTGGAGGGGGATAATGGCAGTTGTAGCCCAGAACATCTGGAGAGCCCTGAATTGGTGAAGGGGGCTGTTGGGCATGAGGTGAGAGATCTGACTTTTAGAAGACATCTGAAGGCAGCCCTGTTTAGGGAAGTTTTTAATGTTTGATGTTTTATTCTGTTTTTAGTGTTCTGTTGGGAGCTGCCCAGATGGGCGGGGTATAAATTATTATTATTATTATTATTAGGTATGATTCTCCAGAATGCCAAGAAACGATAAATTGTGAGGGTTAGGGTGGTGCAGAGAGGTCATGGTTTGAATAAGGAACCTACAGTAGAAGGAGGGAGATGAGGAAATCTTTGGCCAAGGGTCCAAAAACCCAGGCACCCAGTTGCCACTGGTTACTAAAATTGGGAGTAATGCTTGAGTTTCCAGAAGGTGGCTGATCTCTCCCTACCTATCACTGACTGAATTTATGCTGGTCTGCCTAGGATCTGGTTGCTGCCTTGTCCTGTTCTCAACCAGTAGCCACTTCCTGGAGGAAGGGCTTCCCAGTTAGAGCTCTGACCTCTCTTGGCTAAGCTCTGTGTGGAAGGAAGGAGGCTGATCTTGGCGCTCTGCTCTCCTTCCAAACCGGCTGCCACAAAATCTGGCTGGCGCCTTCGACTTTGCAAAATCGAAAGTTACCCTCCTCTCTCCCTGCTGCTTTGGGTTCCCCCCACACTCTCCAGATAAAGACTAAATCCTGCACTTGAGCATCAAGAAGGACACATCTCTTAACCAGCCCACTTCCATCCCACAGAATTACTGCGACGGCGTCCAGCGTTGGAGCTGCTGGGATTCCTGCGGGCGGCGTCCTCACCCTCGCCATCATCTTGGAAGCTGTTGGGCTGCCGACCAACGACATCTCCCTCATTCTGGCAGTGGACTGGCTTGTGTAAGTACTGCAGGGGCAAAGGTGGAGGGAGAGGCTCGGCGATCAGGAGCGACCAGCGATTTCCCTGACTGATGTTTATAGCATCACAGGGTTGGCAGGCTAGCAAGTCCCAACTTCCCCATCAAAAGACAGGATCTTTCCCCCTCCCGCCTTGCTAGTTCCCCTTCAGATCCTCTTCCTCTTGTGATGGCCTCATTCCTCAAGCGGAGAGGAGGGACTTCTGCAGCAAGTGCCTCAAGGAAGAGGCCCTAGGTTCACATAGGAAAGCAGAAGCCATTGCAGAGAGTTGCTGCCTTGAAAGGGGGTGGTAGATAACCAGTTGAATCTTCTGCAAATAATCCTCCAAGGACAATTTTTGGGGTTGGGGCATTTGACTGGACAAAGGTGCCTTGGACCAAGGCCACATTTGTACCATACACTGTTAAAATATGCCATATAATGCCCATTCTGCATTTATAAGAATTCAATCTTTTAGCATGGCAACACCTAAACTTGAACTCGCTGCCTGTTGACATCAGGCGTGCTCCCACACTGTTCTCTTTTGGTCACCTTCTGAATTTTGTTATTGATCAGACAAGGCTATCCAGCTGCATAGAATGTTGATGTGTGTTTTGATCTGTTTATTGCTGATTTAGTTTATTGCTGATTTTAATTTTTAAATAGTTTTTAAAGCTGTTTTTGCCATTAATTTTACTGTTTCCTTCTTCTTGTAAACCACTTTGAAGTTTTTTCAAAAAAAATTTTTTGCAAACAAGCTGTGTATAGGTTTTATGAAATAATAAAAATCAATAAATTTAAAGGGTTATGATTCCGCTTTAAACAATGGCTTGGCCTAGAAAATCCTGGGAGCCGTAGTTTATTCAGGGTGCAGAGAGTTGTTATGAGACACCCCTATTCCCCTTCACAGCTACAATTTCCAGAGTTGCCTGTAAAGAAGGATTGATCATTAAAGTACTCTGGGAATTGTAGTTCTGGGAGGGGAACTGAGTCTCCTGACAACGCTCTACACCAGGCATCCCCAAACTTCGGCCCTCCAGATGTTTTGGCCTACAACTCCCATGATCCCTAGCTAACAGAACCAGTGGTTGGGGAAGATGGGAATTGTAGTCCAAAACATCTGGAGGGCCGAAGTTTGGGGATGCCTGCTCTACACTCTGTACCAGGGGCCGGCAAGGTTTACCTCGCCTGGCCAGTTCACTCCAGCAGAGATCGCTCCATGGGTCGGATCGTGAGCGTGCCCGCCTGCAATTTTCTGCGTCTATGTAGACACGATTTTTGACGTCTGTGCATGTGCAGACGCGATTTCTGGTGCCACAGAAGCGAGTCCCTGCGCTGTGGCAGGTGGGCGGCTCGGTTTGGGGGCGGCTCCTGGGCGGGTTAAACAACCCCTGTGGGCTACTTGTAGCCCACGGGCCTTAGGTTGCCGACCCCTGCTCTGTTCAAACCAAAGCTCCCAGAATTCTTCAGTGGAAGCCATGCCTGTTGAAAGTGGTATCATTGTGCTTTTAATGGCTGATGCAGATATGGTCAAAGTCAGCTCTCCAAAGATTCAAGCAGGGGGCTTTCAAGCACAGATGCAGTGTTGAATGTGGAACCTTCTGACTCTGAGCCATTTTTCTTGCATTTATTTTTTTAAACCCAGTCACTCTGGGGAGGAAACAAGGAGGCCTGTCCTCCAGCTCTCCTTCAATATGTCCCCGGGATGCCCAGTCCCCCCCCCCCGAGCGGTGTGTTTTGTTTGTGACGGCCACGTATTTGTCCAACTGACTTGTCCAGTATGGCTGGCTGGGCCAGGTGTGCTGAGGGTCCCTGGGGGGGCATCAGAGGAAAGGTTAAAAGCAGCTGAGAATTTAGCTTTTCCTCCTGTCGCTTGGGGGAATCTGCACACGGAGCAAGAATACAGGAAGGGCCCGGCTGGATCTGGCCCAAAGGTCTTGCCTGGTTCAGCAGCCACATGCCTCTGCATGTTCTTAAGCGGGGCATGTTCTTAAGGTCTCTGCATGTTCTTAAAGTCTCAGCCTTTCCCTGCTGTTTGTCTGGTTCTCAGAGATAGATTGCTCCTGAACACGGAGGCTCTGAGTCCAGTGAGTGTTCCTAACAACCCTTATTGCTTAACCCCGAGCACCTTCTCAGGCAGGCTCAGTCATTTTATTATTTGTTTAATTTATTTAATCAATTTTTCGATACAAACATTTAACTGCAAAAGACACATACAACAAAAACCTATAATAACAGTAATCACAATTTGATAATTCAGATTTGGATACACTGATATACCTATGACTACACCTTTTTAATCATTTTCCCACCTCTCTCTCCTCCCTCTACTTCCCATCACTATCCGTCATATCGCTTAGATAGTCGTTCCAGATTTCTTCATATTTATCCATTCTTATTTTGCGTTGACATGCAATTTGTTTGTATGTAGCTAATCTGACCATATTATCAATCCATGTGCTCAGTGGAATCTTTTTGCGGCTCTTCCAATTCATCAAAACAAGTTGGGTTTTTTTGCTACTAATATAGCATGGTACATCCATTTTTTTTTTGACCCCTTGAAATCTCCCACGTTTCTGGAATATGGTTTAGAATTAAATTCAGTTCCTCTAAATAACAATTTCTTTTTATTACTTGCTATAAATATCCTCACCTTGCAGCAAAATGCTCAGTCATTGCCTCTTTCTTTTGCACCAGGGATCGCACCTGCACCGTCCTAAACGTGGAAGGCGATGCTTTTGGCGCTGGGCTCCTGCAGGTGTACACCGAAAGGACGGAAGGCAAGGCAGAGGCAGAGGAGCTGATGGAGATCAAGACGGACACCGGCAAGGGAGTGGGGGCGGAAGAAGGCTCCCCACTGATCAAGAGGGACGGGCCTGCCCCCTTGGAGGGCATCAACTCCTGCGAAAAAGAATCCGTGATGTAAAGCAGCCTACGAAGAGGCTAGACTTCGTTTTTTTAAAGTTAGGGTTCCATTTTTAAGGACAGCTCCCGAATCTGCTCCACCCTTGAAAGACTTCTGTTTCCCATAAGAAGCAGGGGCAGGCGGTTCGATTTTCACCGAGAACACTCCTTTCCACCTTTTTTTAATGACTGATTTTTCACACAGTTGCTTTTAAATTTCAAACAGAACTTCCCCCCCTGAAAAATGTCAACTGCTGGGGGCTTGATGCTGCCTGGAAATAGCCCTGTTTGGCTGGAAGCCTCTCCCTCTTAAGGAGATGAGGGTCAGGGTGCTGTTGCTCAAGAGAAAGGGCACTCTGGATATTCTCAGAGGCACAATACTTTGCACGTTCCAGGCTGAACCCTTAAGTTTTTAAATCTGCAACGTGGAAACTGGTAGCAGTGACTTTGGAGATCTCTTAATATCACTCTTTTCCTTCTTCCAGATCTCTAGCTACCTTTGCTGCTTTTTATTTTATTTTGTGTTTTGGACCAAGCAAGTGGGTGGTGGTGGTTTGTCCTTCCTGTGTCTAATATCTTTGTCTCCCTCCCATTGCCCCCCCCCCACTTTTAGTTACATTTCATTGCAGGAAGAGGAAGCAGACTGCTTTATTTCCGGACAGATTTATTCTCCTCTGGTCACCCCATAATTCAATAACTTGAGCAGTGCACCACTTGAACCTATAAATACCTATCGTCAAAACAGGAATGGGGATAGAGAACATTTCTTTCTGTCTTTTACATTTCTTTCTGTCTTTTACAATTTTTTTGCTGCCTTTCCGCCTTGCAACCCCTTAGAATCCTCGTGCCAAGGCTGTGCGATGTGCAATTGAGCATTGAGAGTCGCTGTTGGGTCGCTGGAATTTCTGCCATTCCCTGCAAAGCCAACTTTCCTTGAACTGCTTAAAACCTATGTATTTTCCTCCCTTCTTCCCTGCTGGCTCATCACGTGCAAGAACTAGACAGTACTGCAGTGCTCTCTTGAAGTGGCAACTCCTGGTTCAAACAGCTGCGATGCAATTTATTTTATTTCTGGAACTTAAAAGGATCCAAATGTTTTTTCCTCCACACTGGAATTAAAGGGGCAGGGCAGGGTTAGCAGGTAAAAGAAAGTGAGAGAGACTGGAGTAGCTTCAGAGGTGAGAGTTAACCTCTGAGGCTCAGTTTCCCATCACTTTTATTCTAGTCTTGTGCCGAGGAGCCACTGATGAGCAAGTGGGCAGGCTTGCAGAAGGAGCTGGTGAGTGGTGGCCCCCCTGGACCAAATTTTCAGCACTGCCTGGCCTGTCCAAAGCCCAGCAGACGCTGAAGCAGACATTAGCAGTGAGGAAGAAAGGGAGGAAGTACCAAGGTGATTGAGCGAGTGGTTGCTGAACAACTCCAGGCACGCCTGGAAGAAGCGGACAATTTGGATCTAGGGACAAAGGTGAGAGCTGTTTCTTAGTCCTGCTGGATCTCTCAGCGGCTTTTGACATCATCGACCACAACATCCTTCTGGACCGTCTAGAGGTGTTGGGAGCTGGGGGCACTGTCATACAGTGGGTCCGCTCCTTCCTCCCGGGCCGTGTTCAGAAAGTGGTGGTGGGGGATGAGTGTTCAGACCCCTGGGCTCTCACTTGTGGGGTGCCTCAGGGTTCTGTCCTCTCCCCCATGCTTATCAACATCTACATGCAGCCGCTGGGAGAGATCATCAGGGGGCTTGGGCTGGGTGTTCATTAGTATGCAGATGATACCCAGCTCTACCTCTCTTTCAAATCAGAACCAGTGAAGGCGGTGAAGGTGCTGTGTGAGGGTCTGGAGGCGGTTGGAGGATGGATGGCAGCTAACAGATTGAGGTTGAATCCTGACAAGACAGAAGTACTGTTTGTGGGGGACAGGAGGCGGGCAGGTGTGGAGGACTCCCTGGTCCTGAATGGGGTAACTGTGCCCCTGAAGGACCAGGTGCGCAGCCTGGGAGTCATTTTGGACTCACAGCTGTCCATGGAGGCGCAGGTTAATTCTGTGTCCAGGGCAGCTACCTTCTTTGCAGTGGCTGACAAAGGCTTGGCAGCACCCCCACAGAGAACTGCAGGACCTTGTTGTTGTTTAGTCGTTTAGTCGTGTCCGACTCTTCGTGACCCCATGGACCATAGCAGGCCAGGCACTCCTGTCTTGCACTGCCTCCCGCAGTTTGGTCAAACTCATGTTCGTAGCTTCGAGAACACTGTCCAACCATCTCGTCCTCTGTCGTCCCCTGTCGCAGGACCTTAACTTAAAGCAAATACTGTATATGCTTATGCACACACAGGGTCACTTGGAAACCGTGGCTGGGCCCGCAGCCTTGTCCTTTGTCACTCGCAGGCCTAGACCTTGACCAATGGAATCTTTTGTACATTTTCAAGTGTCTCTGCAATCTTGAGGACTGGGAACTTAGCTGAGAACTATTTTGATTCTCCCATAGGCATTGGATTCTACCCAGGCATATCTATTTCCATACCTTGTAGCTTCTGGAGTCTGTAGATCGGAATCCAGGTGCCCTGTCCTGCCACAATGCCCTGTGCAGATCCAGAATGCATACTACCTACTACCAATCAATAATAATAATAATAATAATAATAATAATAATAATAATAATAATTCATTATTTATACCCTAAGTCTTTCCAGCCACTCTGGACGGCTCCCAACATAATCTTAAAAACATGAGAAAAGATCAAAGGTTAAAAACTTCCCTAAACAGGGCTGTTTTCAGATGTCTTCTAATAGTCAGATAGTTGTTTATTTCCTTAACATCTGATGGGAGGGCGTTCCACAGGGCGGGCGCCACACTACCTTTTGCAGATGCAAATGTGGGTTTGGCCGCAGGCGCTCATGACCTGGCTCATACCTGCCTGAAGCATATCAGTGGAGATGTTTTGCAGTCTTAAAAATAAATTTAAAAAAATCAGTAGAATGTCGGAGCTTTTAATTCCGACTTCCAAGGTTTTGAGCTGTAGATCTTCTTGATTAGTTGGACGCAGTCTCCCTATTTTTGCCATGCAGGGCTCCTTAGTAGGCTTTGTGTGTCAATTTAGAGGTAGGCTTCAAGTGGGGTCTAGGCCAGGGATAGGCAACGTAAGGCCCGGGGGCCGGATGCGGCCCAATCGCCTTCTAAATCTGGCCCGCGGACGGTCTGGGAATCAGCATGTTTTTACATGAGTAGAATGTGTCCTTTTATTTAAAATGCATCTCTGGGTTATTTGTGGGGCATAGGAATCCGTTCATTAAGATCTTTTTTTGCTGCTGAAATGTTACTTGATGGAAGTGCTAGACTAGGGCTGCCTTCTTTAGTTACTCTTCTAAAGCGTATAAGATGTTAGGGAGAGCCATCTGTTGGCAAAAATGATCAATCTGTTGTGAACCGCCCTGTGATCTTTGGATGAAGAGCAGTATACAAATTTAAATAATAATGATAATCTCTGACAGATTTATGCTCCTCCATCTAGCAACTTTCACCTTTAGCAGTTCTTGTGGTTGTGCAAAGGAGACTTAAGGAAGTGGTCAACAGGGCTCTGCAGAGAAATGAAATTCTGCACAGCGGAAAATGCTGGGTTGGTAGACGATGTGTGGATTAAATGTGTTTGCTTTGTGAACATCATAATAATATTGCAAGGACGACACAAGTAGGCATTTTCACCTCTGACGGCTGAAAGTTGTAGTTTCATCCCCCAAAATAAAAGCTACTTTTTTGTGACTGGTTCACCACCTGCATGCAATAGTACATAATGTCCAAATAGGTGCAAAGTTCTCCTGGTGAGAATTCTGGAGTCCTCCCTTCGTGCCAACAGAGCTCCCCACCTGTTTGGGCAGGAATGGTGTTTTAAGTGTTCTCTGAGTGGGCAGAGATCGCTGGCATTAAACAGGAGCTCTCTAGATGCACCTCCGCACTTCGGAACGGGTTTGTGCCAAGGCTTCCCCTGCCAAAGCAACTTTTATGATAATGCCTGTTGAGATCAGACCTCCAGATAAGGGGCGGAAACATCTGCCTTCTCTTTTGGGGGCACGGGCTGTAGTACATCAAAGCCCGGAGCCTGCAAGTTTCAGGGTTTGAACTTTTGGTTCTAGCAAGTCCAGGTGTGACTTAACAGAGAGAGAGAAAAGTGTTGGACTCTGGGATGGGGGAAAGCAGAGGCTTCTGGCAGGGCTGTGTGTTGTGCAGTTTGTGACACAGTGCATAGAGGTTTCAAGGTTCTATCCCTCATTGCTGCAACAATACGATTCAAAGTGGAGAAGTGGTTAAAGTTCGCAGCCCTTAGGTGTGGGGATCCAGGGTCTTCCTCCTTTCCGTGGCTAGCAAAGCCAAAATGAAATTGTGCACAGACTGCAGAATAAATTGTACAAAACATGAAATAACACCAGTTTTATCCATGTGCCTGATTTATATAAAGGATGTGGTTTTCCTTGGTACATAATTTTTTAGTTTTAGCGCAGAACACATGCATTCCCTGGCATTGGGTGATCATAAGAGGCTGGCTCCTGTACCCCAGACACCCCTTGTTCCACATTCCACTTTGGGTCGACCTTCAAATGCCAGTGACTGGTATCCAGCTGGCACTTCAAAATAAACATGGGTTTTGTTTTAGTGCCAAATATGCCACCCTCTGTATTCTAACAGGAGGTGGTAGTTCCTAGTACAAGCTGTGTTGAGAGCCAATGCAGGTGGATTGTTCCAAGTGGGAAGCTGCAGGTGCAAATTGGTACTCTTTTCATGCCGGTTTAGTTAACAGTTGCTACCTCTTGTTGCTTCAAAGTATGTACCCTCTGTTGCTGAACACCATTCAGAATTGCCCTCAACCCACAAAGAGGGAAAGTGGGGACGACCATTGGGGCTCTCTAAGCTCCCACCATCTGCAAAGGGGTTTGGGTGCATGTGACAGCTGACACTTCGGTGATCCTGAGCCACAAAATTTGGGAAGGGAACCTCCGGGGTTATCTGGTCTTGCTGCTTGCCCAGAGAGAGGATATTCTACTTGCTGCTAACTCTTCTCAGCTGCTCAGAGATGGGCACGGCCTCCCCCTGTCTTTCCTTCTGCTGCTATTGCAGTTCTCCTGCCCTCGGTCCCGATCCTGTACGGAAGAGAACCTAGCTAGCCTGGAGGCTGCCTATACCACTAAGTGTTATTGGGTGGTACACTTGCTTTAGCGTCTTGTTTCGCAGTCAACAGGGATGCAGGATGGCACCATCTCTGTATGTCGGGGGGTATTTGACGCCTGGGTTAAGAGCTGGCTTTCCTAGGAAGCAGCTATGATAACTTCCCAATATCAGAGCAGGTGAGCAGGGTGGGCTGTTGTGCCAACTGGCATTTTTCTCCTATGTTGAACCTGCTGGGCTTTGGCAGGGGCAAAGGGGTGCGGTGGGCTTGCATTTCTTCAAACCAGGTCCTGCTCTTCTGTCCTTAGTGGCAGCCTGATCTGCAGGGAGCTGCTTCTTTCCATGCTTTTAAAGCTGCACCTGCAGGTCAAGCTGCTCTTAAAAAAATGCAGGCAGGGCCTTCCGTGTTTCTGGTGAGCTAGCGAACCCCCAAAGTGGTGGCAAGACTGATTTTTTGGGGGGTGGGGGAGACAAATCAGGCTGGTTGTTATTTGCACACAATCTCCTCCCTACATTGGGGGTGGCGAGGGGAGGAAATGTACAATTGCCACATCACATAATATAATAAAAACAGATTTGGAAGCAATGCGTGCCGATTTGTTTTCTTCATTGTCTATTGTAGTCAATAGAATTTGCTGCAGTGTGTAAGAATTGTGTCTGCAATAGTTTTTTCTGCCCATTAGTCCAAAAGCATTGGCAACCCCTGCTAGTGATACTGCAAACAACGGCTTATAAATTACTAAAATGAGCATTGTTCCAACAATTTTTTAATCTTATTATTACAGGAACTTCCATGATAAATAAATAACAGACTCTGGGAAATTTATAAGGCATTGCCTGCATGGGTTGTGCTCTTCCTTTTTTTTTTTTTGCAAACTCATGCAGTTCCTGAGTTTAGTGGAAGTAATGCTGACCAGCCTTCCTACCTTATCCCCACCTCGAGGGAAGGGGAGAAGGAAACACAGGAACCTGCCTTACACCTGGTCTATTTGTTCATCTAACTCAGTACTGTAGCGCTGTGGTCTAAACCACTGAGCCTCTTGGACTTGCCATTCAGAAGGTCGGCAGTTTGAATCCCCGCGACGGGATGAGCCCTCTTACAGCTCCTGCCAATTTAGCAATCGAAAGCACGCCAGTGCAAGTAGATAAATGGGTTCCACTGCGGCAGGAAGGTAAAGAGTGCTTTCATGCGCTCTGGTTTCCGTCACGGTGTTCCGTTGCGCCAGAAGCTGTTTAGTCATGCTGGACACATGACCTGGGAAGCTGTCTGTGGAGAAACGCCGGCTCCCTCGGCCTGAAAGCGAGATGAGCGCGGCAATGCCATAGTCTCCTTTGAATGAACTTAACCGCCACCAAACTGAGGCCCCTCCCTGCATCCAGGACTCGATGCCATGGTGGAAGAGTGCACTCCTGCACTTGGGGGTTTCCCACAGGCAAGTGGTTGGCCATGGTGAGCCCAGGATGCTGGAATATGTGGGCCATTGGCTTGATCTGGCAGGCTCTTATTGCAGGCACCCCCAAACTCTGCCCTCCAGATGTTTGGGGACTACAATTCCCACCATCCCTGACCACTGGTCCTGTTAGCTAGGGATGGTGGGTAGTCCCAAAACATCTGTAGGGCCGAGTTTGGGGGTGCCTGCTCTTATTGTGTACTTCAATGCTGCCTGCCTGCAGCGAGGGGCTTGTTTCCCTTGTTGCATCAGAACCCAGACTTGGGCATCTATCTCTCCTGTATCCTCATTCCAAATACTGAAGAGGAACATTGCAAGCCACATCATGTACTCTTGACTGTAGCTACATTTCCAGCCCATGGCAGGTTTTCTTTGTGGAAGCTGGAACCACAGTCAACTCTGCACGAAAGCCAAGGGGTGCCTGCTCTCTCTGCAGGCTGCATTAGGCTCAAGGTGAGTTCAGGTATCCTGCAATTCCTGGCCTGCCCCGGCAACTCTGAGAAGCTGCTCGTGCCCGGGCTGAATAGCTGCGTGGGTGCAGCTCCTGGGTGCTCGCCAGCATCTGAACAAAGAAACGCAGGGCTTGAGGTACAGTACTTGGAAAAACAGACCTTAAGGGAACGCAGTCTTCTGTCCTCTGTTGACTTGCTGTAGCTTGCTTCCCACTCTGCCCTTTTGGTACCTGGCAAGAGAAGCACCTGGCACCTACACGACACACCCAAACGGCTGGGTGTGTAGCAAGGGGAAGCTGTGTGCACAAAGGGAGAGGGAGGCTTGGCACAAGCTTGGCTGGGGGGGGGGTGCTGTTTTTATTTCTCAAGCGCCTAGTAAGTTAAAGCCTTTCTGATAAAAAGGGCAAAGAAAGACCTCTGTGCGAGACCTTGGGAATGCTAGGAAGCCATCTTATATTGTCAGACTATTGGTCTATTTAGCTTAATATTGTATTCACTGACTGGCAGCAGCTCTCCAGGCAGGGACCTCTGAACGCTATCTGGGGATACAGAGGATTAAACCTGCATGCAAAACAGTTGCTTTGAGCCATGGGCCTTCCTTTGTTGACAGCCAGACATCAAGAGTGCTGGACTAGGAGGCGTAATGGTTTGACACGATATACTCCCTGTTGTTTTGTACCCATTTTCTAGATTGTCTGTAGTTGGGGATGATGAGAGCTGGAGTGCAATGACATTGGGAGGGCCATGCTATAAGCTACCCTGAGTGTCAAACAAAACAACACAACACAACACATTCTGGCAATGCATTTATTGTGCCTTTGGGCAATTGTGTGACAGTCACACAGAAACGGGCCTTAGCTGTTGATTTGTGTTGAAATACTCGGAAGAAGGAAAGCTCATGTGGATAGTTTTACATAAACATAAAACTGATGCAAAATCTGCCACCAAAGAACAATCACATAGGGTTTTGCCTCATTTAAGTGTGTCCCAATCCTATGCATGTTTGCTCAGAATTATATCCCGCCCCCTGACAGCAAGAGGACTTATTCACAAGCTAACTTAATCCCCAAAACAGCGCTGTGTGGCTTTCCAAACAACATTCAGGAATTTAGTGCCTTTCCTAGCAGTGACTCACTGCATTTCTGCCTCGTGTACAGCTGTGATGGGCACAAAGAGTTCTACTGATCGAGCTGAAACTCAACCCCTCTCATTTTAGAAATCTGGAGTCTCGTGCAAATTCTGAAGACAAGAACAGCCATGCTGGATCAGGCCAGCGGCCCATCTAGGCCAGTATCCTGTTCTCACAGTGGCCAACCAGATGCCTGTGGGAAGCCTGCAAGGACTTTGATACAACAGTAGTCTCCCCTTCTGCAGTTTCCAGCTACTGATATTCAGAAGCATAACACCTCCCATTAATGCAGAGCATAAGCATTGTGACTAGTTGCCATTGATAACAAAATATCCCCCGTGAAGTTCTCTAATCCTCCTTTAAAGCCGTCCAGGTTGGCAGCCATCGCTACCTCTTGACTAGGTTTTCTTTTGTCTGTCCTTAATCTTAGGCCCATCCAGTGAAACTGGATCTTGTGAGGGTGGCAGCAGCTGCCAAGCTGGATGACAGTGGAGGTTTGTAGCTTCAGTGTTTTGGGACAGTGTCTTATAAGCAAGTTTGAGGACGGCTGCTGCTGCCCTCTTCTGGCAAAAACTTCATACAACCTAGCAAAAAGCTGGGCCAACAGGTGAGGTGGAGACATCCTAGATCAGGCTTCCTCAACCTCAGCCCTCCAGATGTTTTAAGACTACAATTCCCATCATCCCTGACCACTGGTCCTGCTAGCTAGGGATCATGGGAGTTGTGGGCCAAAAACATCTGGAGGGCAGAGGTTGAGGAAGCCTGTTCTAGATCTACCCCCTGTGACGTTTAGCTAAGGATTAGATCCTAGATCGCATTTGTAGAAATCTCTTGCATGCACCAAGTCCTTGGCTGGAAAGGAACTGCAGCCCTCCCTGCCCATTTTCACTTCCAGCTCAGGGAAAGCCCACTTCCTTTCCAAGCCCGTTCTGTTTCCTGCAACGGCAATGATGCTTCCTTTCTCGCCGGCTTGTTTCTTTCCTTACTGCTGCCTTCCATCTTCTCTGCACACAATTTATGTGATAAATGTAAGCCACAGGGATGATACATTTGCTGAAAGGTAACCTGCCTCTATTAAAGGCCAGACAGGAGCCAGGATTTTTTTTTCTAAAAAAACCCTCTAGGATTATTGGGAGATGGTAAACTTCAGAGGCGGTAGAAATTGGGAGGGCAGGTTATCAGCTGAAATCTCAGGTCCTGGAAAGCAGACACCTGCCTTTGTATTTCCTGTGTCTGATGTGCAGGGGGTGGGGGAACCTCTACGTTGTCTACAGGGGACATTTAATTTTAAAGTATCTCTTCCGCTTTCTTAAGAACACTAGGTGAGGATCATTAACATGAATTAAACCAAAGGTCCACAAGGCATTAGAGCCTCGTGATGCCAGAATTACTGACACCAAAACGTGTGCAAAAAGAAAATTTGAAAGTGCAGGATTGTCAATACCATAAACTGGGTTTATAATAGTTTCGCTGCCATGGCCCTTCATCCAAGATATCCTGGGAAATCTAGTTTGGGGCAGGCAATAATTCTACATTGAGAGTTCTCTGTTCCCCTTCTGAATTCAAATTACACGAAATGAGATTTCAACTAAGCATCTGGAAGAACTTTCTGACAGAGTTGTTCGACAGTGCAACAGACTCCCACAAGAAGTGGTGGACTCTCCTTCCTTGGAGGTTTTTAAGCAGAGGTTGGTTGGGCGGATAGATGCCTGTCACTGTGATTCCTGCAATGCAGGGGGCTGGCCTAGATGATTCTCGGGGTCCCTTCCCGCTCTACAATTCTATGATTCTACCCTTTCAACTCCAATCCTCAGTGTTGTTTAGGGAAAAGGTGGAAGAAAAACAGAAGACATAAAGAAGGGCAGAGGCATTTTAAAAATTACTGTATATTCCTGCATGTAAGACTACTTTTTAACCCAGGAAAATCTTCTCAAAAGTCAGGAGTCGTCTTATACGCTGGGTCGTATTTCTTATGCGGCGGGTATATCCCAAACTCTATATTTTAACTGGAAAAGTTGGGGGTTGTCTTATATGCCCAGTCATCTTATACGCCGGAATATACGGGTAAATCTGGGTGCTGTGGGTTCGGGTTGAAAGCGAGTTTGAAAATCTCAAGTCTGGCTCTTTCCATCTTCTGGGCAGTCAGGATATGGGCTCTGCTTTCATGCCGAAGGGCTGCAATTAGCTACAAAGCCTCTCCTCATGTGACCCTGGAGCTTGAAGGCTGCCAAGCTGTGCATGTGAACTTGTCATTGTGCTTGTGACGATGCATTCACAGCTATAAGGAAACTGCTTGCAGGGAGGTGAAACAAGGGGACCATGTCTGCACGACAACTTTCGGTACACTAGCACACAGCCAGAGAGGGACAAAGAAACAGGCACCTTTGCACCCGTACTAAGTGAGACACCTGCCACAGCCGCTGCGTGGCCCCAGACAAGCCCACGATTGCTACGACTATGCTGTGGAAGAGTGGGCTGGGGTCACGTGAGCAGGTGGGGTGCACACCTGACCACCTTCAAAGCCGCTAGCCACCCTCCCCAGGCAGTTCAAGTGGGCTGGAACAAAAGCAAAAACACAATGGGACTCTGTGTTATTTCTCCTTCCTTTAGAGTTTCCCTACATTTCTGGTATTTTCTTTGGCTTAATCCAACAACCCCTGAGGAGGGTTAATTTTTTTTACTTTTTACAATGCTGTGAAATATAAGAAGCAAACCAACAGAAGCATTGCCAAGTTAAATGCTGGTGGCACAAGGTTTGTTTTCGTTTTCTTTCTTTTAAAAAATTTAATAACACTGCAATCATAAAATGCATCCCCGAGGCAAAATTTATACAACACCCTGCTCCCCCCCCAACAACTTTCAGTGAGGGGAAGTGATGTGTCTGCACAAATGACTGTAGAATGAGTCGTCTTCCTATGTGAGTGGGTGGGTTGTAACTCTGCCGCCACCCACCCTACCAGGCATGAGTATACAGGCAACCTCCCCCCCCCATTTATGCACGATCAATATATGTGTGATCACATATATGCGCTGAACGCAGAATTGACCTGAAAACGCCACAAAAATGTCGTGGAAAGGGGCAAGAAGAAAGGGGTACTTGTAGGCTTTTTCAATGTGTTTCAAATATACGTGATTTCACTTATTAAATGCATGATGCCTTGGAACGTAACCCCCACGTAAATAGAGAATTGTCTTTAAGTCTTTGGAGCAGCCCCTTGTCTCTAGAATATCTGGCTGCCAGTGGAGGCCTGGCAAACCCCATCACCAGATGCCCTTTAGAAAGCTCTGAAGATGCACCTGGGAACATAACGAAGGTGCCTTATCAGATTATTGGTCCATGTAGCTCAGCCTTGTTTACACTGACTGGCAACTGCAGGTCTTCTGGGTTTCAGACAGGGGTCTGAATCCCCTTGGGGATTGAACCTGGGGCCTTCTGCAAGCAAGGCAAGTGCTCCCCCACTAGGCCATGGCCCATCCCTATTTCCTTGGCTTTCTCTTGAGGGGTGCTTGGTGGACTGAAGGCTTTAGCCATACATTGTCGTCAGATTTTAACATTTGGAGGCTGATATTTTATAGTTCGTTGCTGGTTTTATTTATTAAGTATGTTTTCCTGTGTTCTGTTTTACAAGCTGCTCTGAGGTGGCTTTTCCTCTTAAAGGCGGTTTAAACGTATGTTAGATAAAATCCAATTAACCTATCCAATAAATATCAGCTTGCAGCAGCAGAACCAAGCAGTGTTAAAAGAGGGATAGCCCCCCCCCCCCCCGGTTCTGAATTCTACAAGGCAAGATCCTCACATCTATGGTGCATTTGTCTCCTTGCTGCATTTGCACCAATGGCATCTCTGCAGGAAGGCTGCCAGAGCGTGGCTGCAATCCTCAGCTTACCTCCTTTGGGGTATGTCCTCCTGACTTCACTTGAGCATTCAAAACAGTGTGATCTAGTCCCCCACATCCTGCCTGAAATAAAAGTCTACTGGTCCCCCTCAAAACCTGACCCCCTCCTGCTACAGCCAGCCTAGCTTCAGTGAGGAGCAGCAGCTGCAGTGAGACAGGCACTTCCTGCATTCCAATCTACCAGTAAATGGGCAGAATATGAGGACTTAGAATTTGCAATTCATGACTGTGAATGCTTTCTGCCTGACTTCAAAATCACACCAGCAGTGCTAATTCTTTTCCCTTTCTGAAGCCCTGGCCATCATTTTTCAGTCGCAAAATAACTGACCACACTGAATTTGCTAGTCCTTGAGGTGCCACAAGACTCATTGATTTTTTTGCAATGACAGTCTAACACAGCTACCTCTCTGGAAAATGACTGCTTTGTGAAAGCCACTGCAGCTGCTTGCTCTGTTGCGTGACTCTTGCTGAAACAACCAGCTGTCGACAACGGGGGGGGGGGATCCACCTGGGGTGACGTAATAGACCCTATTTTGAAAGGGAACGCTGCAACTCACTGCAACAATGGCCCTCCCTAGCCTTTCCGTTTTCAAAGGTTTCTGTTTGCTATGGATCAGCAAAATGAAACCTTCAAGCACCAAGGCAGTCTACTTCTGAGTACCTGCTGCTGGGAACCAACAACAGCAAAGAGCCATTACCTTCATGCCCTGACTGTGACCTTCCCAGACGCACCTGTCTGGCTGCCATCGGAAACAGAATGCTGGACTAGATGGGCCTTTGATCTGATCCAGAAAGGCAGAATGTACATTCAGTGTTGCTACTTTGAAACAATTCACTGTTGCAAACATCTCCTCCAGTATAGACAAGACACCGAGGTACAGTAGTACCTCGCAAGACGAATGCCCTGCAAGACGAATTTTTCGCAAGACAAATGCGTCTTACGATCTGATGGTGACTCGCAAGATGAATTCATTTTGCGAATTGCGGTTTCCCATAGGAATGCACTGAAATTTAATTAATGTGTTCCTATGGGCAAAAAAAGAAATTTCAATGCATTCCTATGGGAAACCGTGATTCGCAAGACAATTTTTCGCAAAACGAATTGACTTACGGAACGAATTAAATTTGTCTTGCGAGGCACCACTGTACCTGTAACGGGCAGGTAAATCACCTCACTGCATAATCATTTGCATGACATGGCCACATGACCTGGAAGCTGTACGCCGGCTCCCTCGGCCAATAACGCAAGATGAGTGCCGCAACCCCAGAGCCAGTCACGACTGGACCTAATGATCAGGGGTCCCTTTAGCTTTAAGTGTTCAAGGAAGGAAAGCTCTCGGCTCCGAGATACTCGAGAACCTCTCCTTTTAAGGCTTGGGCCTTCACGAGGGCTCCTTCAGTTTCCCTTCTCCATGCTCTTCACAGCTGGGTTTGGATATTCTGGGTTTTCAATCACCCCTTCTCCAAACTTCAGCTCTAGGAAGCTCCAGTAATCATTGGGCGCCATAGCCAGGAAGCCGGCAAACGGGATGGGGACCAAGGGCTTCAGGAAGTGCTCCGGGAACTCGATGTCCTGCCGGTGGTCCATCCACGTGTCCTTGGTCATCACGCCATTCTTGGGGTAGAAGGGCCACAGGTCGACGTGCAAGTGGTTGCGCTCGCTATACTGCACTCGGTAGAAGTCCCCCTCAATAGCTTTCTCCCAGACAAAGCCCTTCTCGTCCACGATGGAGCCAGAATCTGCACTCCGGAGCAGCTCGCAGTTGGGGATGTCTTCCAGGTAGACGCCGAGATCCACGTCGTAATCCCATGGGATGATGTCTTGGTGGCGGGCGGCTCCGAGGAGCGTCCCCCCTTCCAGCCAGTAGCGCACTCCGGATGCCTCCAGGATGCTGATGACATACTTGGCTGTCTCCCTCAGGGCTCGGAGGCAGCAAGGCGGCGTCCACCGGTTCTGGTAGAGGTATTCCGGCGTGTCATCGTGGATGGTGCCAAAGCACCGGGGCGTCTCCTTGCTGCAGCCAAACCACTGCTCCTTGCCATCCTCCAAGACGACCCGCTTGATGCCAAAGTCGCGGAAGAGCTGCAGGCGGTTGGCCTTGGCGAGGTTGTCGGCCTTCCACTGGTTGTGGGAGGAGGTGAGCAGAGGCTGGTGGAGCGCCAAGAAGGAAACATCGAGGAGGCGGACGGCCCATCCCCGCAGGGATGCCTGGATGAAGAGGGAAGTCAGCAAGGGCTTGGCCAGGGGCATGGAGAGGTTGAAGAGGTCCCTGGTGCGCAGGAGGATGACGGCCTCACCTTTCAAGGCCACACACACCTTGGAGGAAGGCGGAGCTGCCGTGTAGTCAGCCGTCCATTCTTTAAGGTTCACCTTGAGGTTCAGGCACTGGAGGGGAGCTAGCGACTGCACTGGAGCCGCCACCATCTCCACCTGAGCTTGGTTGGCCTTGAACTCCTCCAGCATTCGCTCCAGCTGGGAAGCGGAATCCACCCTCACCCCATCCGGCACCAGCGCCACGTATTCTGTCTTCACATAGGTCTCGGGCCTGGAGATGTGGGCAGGCTGGTCCGGGGACGGCTTGAGAACGACAACCTGGATGTTGGGAGCGCCAGGGAGAACCATAGGAGGATAAGGCAATCGGTCTGCCGCCACCACGATGGGCAGCTCGGGTTTGTGCTTCACGAAGAGACGCACCACGTCAGGGACGTAGTTTTCAAAGTCTTCAAACTCCCTGATGAGGACGGTCACGCCCGACCTCAGCAGGCCACGGGGCTGGTGGGCACTGGGATGCGGGTGGTCCCTGTGCCGGTGCAAGACACGCTGCTGCAGCCTCGAGATGTAGAAAAGGATCAGTAAGTTTATGGCGATGGCAACAGCAAGCACGCCCTGGCAGAAGGTGATGCGCATCTTGCGAGCGCAGGGCAAGTTTTGAAGAGCTCTCGTCTCTGCCCCACGGAGAGTCTCGCAGTTCCAGATTCATCCATCCAAATTTAGTTCACCTGGAAACCAGGGAGAAAAAATAATCAAAAGATCGTACATTTAGGAAATACCATTTTACCATCAGCTATAGATCACTCCAAACTTCTGAGACCAAAAGCAAACTTTTTACCTAAAATGATTTCCTTTTAGAGCGTCTTACTGTCTTCCGGTTACAGGTAGGTAGCCGTGTTGGTCTGGGTCGAAGTAAAATAAAAAAATTCCTTCAGTAGCACCTTAAAGACCAACTAAGTTTTTATTTTGGTATGTCTTCCCACAGAGAAATCCATCTCTCTGTTTTTGCAAGACTCATGGCACTGGGGCGTACGTCAAGATGGAGATACATTTACATTTACACTCCTTCGGCAGTGGAATTTGCTACCAAGGAGTGTGGTGGAGTATCTTTCTTTGGAGGTCTTTAAGCAGAGGCTTGACGAGCATAAGTCAAGAATGCTTTGATGGTGTTTCCTGCTTGGCAGGGGGTTGGACTGGATGGCCCTTGTGGTCTGTTCCAACTCTATGATTCTATGATTCAATTAGGACAGGCTGTTCTTAGAGCAAGTCATTCTGCGGTTCCTCCTTACGAGGCATGACCAATGATGCATAGCTGAAACGGAATTATTCTGCACTGTAGAACAAGAAATGTTTGGTAGGAGGCAAGTTCAGAACAACAATTCATGCAGAGAAGCAACAGGCAGCCAACTCTGCGGGCAGCCTTTCATTACTGAATTAGTTTAGCTCCTCTCTCTCTCTCTCTCTCTCTCTCTCTCTCTCTCTCTCTCTCACACACACACACACACACACACTGTTACACCCCAGAACACAGCTCTCTAGGCAATCCAGACTGTGGCGTGCCACCAGCACAAAGAAGTGTTCTTGAATGAAGGATGGGGAACCTGTGGAGCCATTATATCCAGAAAAACGTAAGAACAACAAAGGAGACTGCTGAATCAGGCCATCATAGTCCAACATCCTGTTCTCACACAGGTCAGCCAGATGCCTATGGGAAGCATATAAGCAGGACCCAAGAACCAATAATAAAAGCACTCTCCCCTCGTGATGTTTCCAGAAGCATACTGCCTCCAACAGTAGAACATAAGCCATTCAAAGGAGACAACTTCTAGCCCCCCAATAAAGTATTTGAGGGGGGTGAACCCCCTGCCAAGTTGATGTGATCAATTATATGGAGTGGGGCTTATCTGCCCTCCCATATTTTATTCAAGTTGTCACCCCTGTCCATTAGGCTCAGTGGCCATGAACTGCTATTAAAAATATGGAGGGAACATCACTCAGTAGCAGAGCCCATATGCTCTGGAAGTCCCAGATTCAAACCCTGGCAACTCCAGTGGAGCTGGGAAATGACTTTGCCCGAGACTTTGGAGTGTTTCTGCTGGCCAGAACATGCAGTGCTTATCTAGACTCTGGCTTCATATATGGATTCGAGGGACCTAGCATGAGATGGAACACATTCAGATCTCACGATGAGGGCAGGTGAATTCCACAGCCAGTCTTTGCAAATGAATTGCAAGCAGCCCTTCCAAAAGAACTGCAAAATGCCAGGAGGAGTAGAATGCACAAGCCGGGTAAATGGTGAGGTGTGTTGGGAACAGCGCCGCCTGGAGAACGGTAGCGTAGCGCTGCGAGAAAATGCCAGCATGCTTTCAGGCGTGTGCAAGCATCAAGGCTCATGCTGGGCATTAACCAGCAGCAGCAGGGAAGCCGACAAAAGAGTAATGCTAATGAGTGCAACCCCTCAACATATGTCTTTTTTTATTTATTTTTAAACCCACTAATCCTCCTGGCGTGGCAGATGGGCCAGGAGAACAGGAGGGGGGCTGCCTTATTTAATCTTATTTAGATCAAGCTTGCTCATTTCCCTGGAGGGATCAAGGCTTCTGTTTGTAAAGGGACAATCATTGCTCTGTAACCCTCCTCCCTCTGTAGACAAATGAAGGGTGGGGGGCTGGAACAAGAAAGCTTCGCCACTTACTCAGGAGGAGAAAAAACACAATAAAAAAAGATCAGGTCTCTTTTCTATAATAGCAGTGTTAACACTCATCACCATCTTGCTATGCTGCGCAGACGGAGGCTTGATTCTCAATGAATGAGGTACAGGGAACAAATTTGGTCACTGGCTTAATGCTAACCCCAAGCACATACCCCTTTGCTTTCTCCCACATTGGTAAATAATTGCCATTTCATTTTATATCCTCCAAGGAAATAAAGGGGCAGCAAACATGGTTCTTCCTGCCCCCATTTTATCAAGCTCAGGTAGCACAACGGGTCAGTGCACCTGGCTGTTAAGCAGAAGGTTGGTGGTTCAAGCCCACACAGGAATGGCTGTGGGCAGGACTCCTGCATTGCAGGGGTTGGACTAGATGACTCTTCCCGCTCTACAGTTCCATGATTCTGCATTCTAATCCAGGCATCTCCAAACTGCGGCCCTCCAGATGTTTTGGCTTACAACTCCCATGATCCCTAGCTAACAGGAGGGCCTAAGTTTGGGGATGTCTGTTAATCCGACACGCTAACCACTACATGGAAAGTATTTTCATGTAGGGATACTATTCCAGTGAACTGGAAGAGTGTAGTAATGATTTTTTAAAAGGACACAAACCTATGAAATTCAGATCAGGCTGCACCCTTAGCAAATTGTGGGGTCCCCAGAATAATAGGATCCCCCTCCCCACTGCAGGAGTGGTTCCTTGAGCTTAGTTTGAGCTAAGCCTTGAGCCCAGCTCCTGTTTTCTATGCAAAGACAGGCAGAGGAAGCAGGAAGATAATGTCTCTGAGTATGTGCAGAGTGTCATCACACCCTACTCCCCCAGGCATCTGGGAGTCGTTCAGGCACACTTGAGCCTTGACAGCTATTATTTTGAAAGCAAACATGGAAAGCATGGAGGATTACAGCCATTTTAAAGATTATTTGTCGGTAGCCTTTTTGACAAACCATTCTTTAAGAAGGGAATGGGACTTGCAGCACTCATCAATACACGTAGAATTGTAGAGTTGGAAGGGAACCCGAGGGTCATCTAGCCCAACCCCCTGCAAGGCAGGAATCTCAACGAAAGCACCATTTCTGAAGGACAGCTGTTGTTACATTCTGGTGGTCCTGGTGGTGAGTCTGATCGTTGTCACAATGCAATGGAGACCAGAGAGGAAGGGTCAGGAATATGCAATGAATTCAGCCTGAGGGAGCAGGAGACCCTTGGGCCATGTCCCTGCCCTCTTCTAGTCTGTAAAGCGCTGTGCACATGGATGTTGCTTTAAAAGATAACAACAAATGGCAATGATGATGACGACATCTAATACAGTGGCAACAGCAGAAATAACCACCCCTGACCACAGGCCTTTCTGAGAGGACACCTTGGCTGAACGTGCACACCTTCCTTGTAGCAAAGTAACCTCACTCCCCTAATTCTCTTTGGCAACCCCCTGCTTATTTATTACATTGCTTATTTATTGCAAGTGCACCCCAGCTTTATCCAAGGTGCTCAAGGCGACACAATCCTCCTCCGTTTCATCCTCACAACAACCCTGCGAGGTAGGCTGAGAGGGGCACCCACTCAGTCGCCAGGCCTCCCAGTGAAACTTGGCCTCCGAAGCCACAATCCGGGTCCTCTAACCACTACACCACACCGCCCCTCTTCTACCTTTCCCTTCACACCTACCCCCGCACCCCAAATAGGCTTCTGCGTGCCCCTAACGCAATCCCACTCAGATCTGTCACATCCTTTTAAATTTAATTTCACTTCATGGGGCGGGGTGGTGGTGGAGTGTATGTTGTCTATCCTCCCGAGGAGCAGGAGGAAGAGGAGGAGGAGGGATGACGGCAGCCGGTTGCTAAGGTGCTGGCGGTGGGCGCCCTGCTCGGGGCGGCTTTCCCCGATGGCCCCGAGGTAGCAGGCCGCGTTGCCATGGTGACTTTGCCCGCTCTCTTTCGAACGGACGGGCGGTTAGATTCGGGGCCCTGCGCGCGGACGTTGCATGAAGGTGGGGAGCAGCCTGCGCGTGCAGGGAAGGATAGACCGGCGCGCGCTCCCCCCCATTCCGGTTACCTCGACAACCCCCCCCCCCCAAATTCCGCGAGAGGAGCAGGAATAGGAGGCGGCGGAGATCAGAGAGAGGATGCGGCCCACCCCTCCAGTCACCATGGAAACGCCTCCCCTCTCTTGTCTCCCTCCGGCTTCATGCTCTTCTGCGGCGTAGTAGCCGCGAGCGCCTTCGGAGCCGACCTAGGCCGCATTTCCTGGTTGGCTCCCTATTTGGCAGGAAGTGGCCCCCGCTCCTCCCTCCCGCAGGTCCTCTCTGTCCCCCGCTCTCGCTCTCCTCCTCCGCCTCCTCCCCTCGCAGACCGGGACCCGCTTCCCGCCGCCCGCCCTCCTCCTCCCTCCCCCCGCGCGCGGCGGGCTCACTATGTGGCAGCAGCTGCAACAGCCGCCGCCACCACCACCTCCGCCGCCGCCGCTCCTGTCGCCGCCGCCCTCCTCGTCGTCGTTGGCGTCGTCGTGCTCCTCCTTCTCCTCCTCCCCGTCGCCGCCGCCGCCTCCTCAGCCGCAGCCGGCCGGATCCCCGATGGAGGCCGAGCGGGTGGCGGCGCGGGCCCAGCAGCTGCACCAGCAGGCGCTGGCCGCGGCGGGAGACCAGGCGCCTCAGCCGCCCCCTCCGCCGCCGCCTCAGCAAGGCGCAGCGGCGGCCTCTCAGGGTGGCCCCGGCCCCGGCCGCGGCGAGCTGAGCCTGCCGGGCATCCTGCACTTCATCCAGCACGAGTGGGCGCGCTTCGAGGCCGAGAAGAGCCGCTGGGAGGCCGAGAGGGCCGAGCTGCAGGTGAGAGGGGCGAGCGGTTACCGGGAGCCGAGGGCGCCGGGGCGGCGGTGACAGCAGCGAGGGTCGTCTCTTCTTCCTCCTCCTCCCGCTGCTGCTGCTGCTCCTCCTGCCACTGCCGTCGCCATCTTGGTGGGAAATGGTGGCCGACGGGACTGGCGGGGGTGGGGGGGGCGCGGCGCGGCGCCCCCCCAACGTCCGGGGGCCACGGCTGCAGCCACGAAACGGGGGACTCCCTGCCAGAGGACGGCACTCTGGCCCCCCATTGCATAACCCTGCAAGGGGGCCTGACATCACCGCCCCCCAGCCATCCCCATCCCCTGCAACATTTCTCCGTTGGAAACGGGCGTCCTATCCCATCATCATCATCATTATATAGGATAAATATATAAATATGTGACCGGGTTGCCCCAACATATATAAAAACATCGAACATTTAAAAACAGTACAGCGCTGCCTTCAAATGTCTTCTAAAGGTTGCATTAGTTACTTTTCTCCTTGGCTTTGGGGTCACATAACTCCATACCCTCCAACATTTCTCTGATGAAAAGATGAAAATGGGACGTTCCGGGATCAAATCAGAAACCAGGGCGTTTTGTAATTCCAGGCTTGTCCCTGGAAACAGGGACACTTGGAAGGTCTGCACCCCTCAGGAAGGCTGTGGGGATTATTCCCCACAGTGGGTCTGGGGATAAACCCCAAAGAGTGTTTTGGGGTCCTTTCATGTAGCAGCTAAAATTATGTTTTGGTGGCGAGGGGAAGATATACTCCCCCTCCTTCCAGAAGGTGTTCATTGTAAGCTTTTCCATCTAATCTCACTCTGGACAGCTTCTCAAGTACTACTTGGTGGGGAAGACGGCTGCTTCCACTTCAAGGCCCAGGATGCCAAAGCGAAAGATGTGCTTAAATCAATGGGAAAGAGAGTATGTAATTCCAGAAGGACTCTTGTAGTCGGTTGCCCAGACAATGCTGAGCTAGGTGGTCTGTGTCTGCTTCCTGTGCTCCTGAGGCCTTCCTTTCCATTCTTCAGTCCAACAGGAATATCCCTACTACCGTACTCTGTTAAAAAAGGGAAATTTGAGGGGGCTGGATTCCACCTCCCTCCCCCAATTTTGCCACCCTTCTAGAGATGCCGTATGTTGTGATGGTGGGCTGATTCTCACAGAAGAGGGCTTAGGAGCTGCTAGTTGTGGATTTTTTTGCATGTAGGAAGAGGACTTATACCAGGTCAGACCATTGATCCACCTAGCTCAGGCAGTGGTTCTGCAGGGTTTCCAGCAAGTGTCTCTCCCTGCCTTAACTGGGGACACCAGGCATTGAACTTTCCATATGGAAAGCAGGTTCTCCCCTTCTGAACTATGGACTTAAACACACATCCTACTAGGTGAGGGCAGCAGGGAGAATATGTTCAGTGCTGTCTCAACCACTGTCAGTGATGCATAGTCAGTGGGCAAGATACGCATAGGGAGAGTGAACCTCTGGGGATGGAGTCAGTGAACCCTCAAACCCAAAGCAATTTATGATTATGGTCTAGAACTCTGTCTCAAAGAACACGAGAGCAGTAGCATCCCCCACTGATTTCAGTGAAACTTGCTTCATTGTTTAGGGTTTAGAGAGTATTAATCACTTCAGGTCAGTATTATCTGGCTGCCAGAGATTTAGCACAGGAAATGGGAAAAGGGAGATGGATGGCAAATCTCAGTCCAAATAACTTCTATAGTGAAATGGGTGAAATCGATGAGAGCAGGGAGGCACATTATTCTAAAGTTGTCTTGGGTGTTGAGTAGGTTTGAGGCTGGATGTAGTAAAGGGGGTGGATAGTTGGTCCCTTCCCCTTGTAAGGATGTGGAAAGAAATGAGTGACCTGGGCAAAATATCTGCATTACCTCAGAAGGGCAAGAGGCTGAAAGTACAGTAATTGATGTACAGTATTACCAACTGTGAGTGGAAGCCTGTGAAAGGATTTCATCTCTACCTTCTGTGGTGACAGAGTGGGGGGGGTGAGTGGGTGGATATTGCTGCCACCTGTTCCATAGCAAATGAGGAAGGGGGGTGTATGGGAAGAGGAAGGAGGAAGCTGACACCTATGGTTCCAGGTGGTTGGGAAGCAGCTGTCCCTACTGCCATAGTAACTGGCACAAAGGGAGATGGAACAATATATTTGTATTTTAGCATGGATGCAAAGGCGGTAGAGAGAGCAGGGGGCTGAACAGAGGTTGTGTTAAGAGATGGACAGTGTGCTCTTATTTATTTATTGCGTTTACATCCTGCCTTCTTACCCAACGATCTCAGGGTGCTGTATATGGTTCTCTTTCCCTCATTTAATCTGCACCATTTAATCTGCACAACCGCCCTGCAAGATAGGTTAGGCTGAGAGGTAGTGACTGGCTCCAAGGCCACCCAGTGAGCCAAGTGGGGATTTGAAGCTTGGTCTCCTAGGTCCTAGTCTGACCCTCTTAACAACTGCACCACACTGGCTATCTTTTGAACGGGCTGTAGCCAGAAGTTACTGCTCATAGTATAAGTGCCCATCCTTCTTTTTCCCTCTGGTGAACCATTGTTTGTTTTGTGCTGAAAACCTGTTTGGCCAGAGGTAGCATGCAGCACCAGAAATCACAGTGCACATCCCATGGGAAGCTCTGTCTCTCACAAATCATGTTCGGTTTTCTTAAAAACTGAATGGTTATCTGCCAGCAGAATGATAAGGGAGCGTAAATCAAAAGCAATTGTTCATCCTTAAAAACTGGCACTTGGGGTCATCTAATAGAACCAATTGGCAGTATGTTGAAACTCTGCAAAATGAAATTACATTCAGCTGACCGGCTAGGAGCCAGGATCCAAGTGCACATACCCCCTTGGCTATGATGCTCAGCCTATCCTACTTTGCAGGATTGGTGTGAGGATAAAACTAGGAGGGAAGAACCACACATCCTTGAGCTCCTTGGAGGAAAGGCAGAATAGAGATGTAATCATAATAGGCAGCTTTAAAGATAGATTAGGCATGTTCACAGAGAGATTTAGATGGCTAGCCATAATTAGCTTAAAATGGTATTCAGAGGCAGTAAACAGCTGATTTGTAAATGCCGGAGACAAAGGCAAGAGCCACCCACTGTTGTTCGTTTGTGAGCTTCCCTAGGGTGCATGCAGCTGATCCTGTCAAGGACACATTTCAGATAATCTGTTCAACAAGAACAGATTCCATGTGGTTGGGAATTGTGTTAAGGGAAGCTGTTTAAAGTCAGTACTGTATGTGACTTTCCTACCAGTGGGGACATTTGACAGTCTTAATGAGAAATGAAGACTGAGGATGAGAAATAGATCTTAAGTGAATTGAAGTGGTTTTGCTTCCCATGATGAACACGGTCTCCTCCTGTATTGCTGCTACCTCTCATCAAACAGGTTTTGCAAGTTTTTGGAACAATACTAAAACTTGCGAAATCTGTTTACCTGCAGGGAAAGTGGGATGAGTTGTGTACACTGTGGGCAGCAACCAAACCCACTTGAAGTCCTAGTACTGGGAAAGCAGCAGAGAAATGGAAATACTAAAGAGAATCTCCCTTTCAAACCATCTTCAATTCTGGAAAAGAGCATACAGAATTGCTTGTCTCCCATTTGAGGTGTTCTTATTACCGTAGTGGAAACTAGTTGCCCAGTCCAAGGGGTACGTACAGAAGCAAACTCCTGGGAAGTTCAGCTGCATGTTTAATTACATACTTATTGCAGTCCAGCTCTCCCTGTGAGGTTGTGGCTGGATTTTCCTCCAGTGCTGTCAATCCATGACAGGAAACCAGAGCTACTGATGGAGGCAAGTCAGTGAGCCTTTGACATGGCTTCGTATCAGTGAAGTGCCCCAATTTGCAACCCCTTACAATTTTCCTACCTTCTCATGATGGACGCCACTGATGTTCAACTAAGACAGAATATCAAACCTGCTTATTGTACCGGGAGTGTGTCCCCTGCAGTTTACAAACCACGTCACTTTTTCAGCCACATGCAGCTTATCGCATCAACGTTGTAAAGTTGTTATAGCAGTTAAACAGGGCAGCAAGGGCAGGACTTCTGCATATTATTTTGAATTCATGGCCTGATGAGAGAAAACACGGAATATGACAGTCACCTAGTTCCCAGTCTTTTCCACTTGGTTACTGTGGGGATGAAGGGAGGATTGGGATTTGGTTTAATAAGGGAGCTGTCATATAAAATCCAGCCCCTCTTTGCACTATCAACACAAAGCCCTTGTCCCTAGAGGATTTTCCTCCCCTTTCTTTTGCCTTGTTATCTGTTTTTGTTTCTCAAACCTTCCTGCAGCATGCAATCCCTCCTGTTCATGGGCCCTATGTAAGCAGATGCCTTTTCCTGTTCCCTTCAAGCTGTTGCAATGACATTTATTAATCCTGTGACCTCAGAGCAGTTAAACCAATGAGACGAGGGAACTCAGTGTCAGGGGAAGACTTATTTACATACATCAAGTCGTGTGTTTTGTGTGTGTGTGTGTGTGTGTACTTATGCTAATATTTTTTAAGATGGGTTTTAGCCTATAATGCCCTCATAATCCTGGGTTGGGCAGGAACGGGGTTGTGTGTTGTCAGAATTCAGTGCCTCTGACTTCCGGTTCTTAACCCTCCAGGCGCAAGTGGCCTTTCTTCAGGGGGAAAGGAAGGGCCAAGAGAACCTCAAGACTGATCTTGTACGGAGGATAAAGATGCTGGAATACGCTTTGAAGCAGGAGAGGTGAGCCATGCCACACACCAGTGTGCCCCCCTTGTGGTGGCAGAGTGGACACCTCTGGGTTGCTGCCGCTGCTGGGCTCTCATTTTGGGAGAAGGTGGAGTTTCCCTCATGGTGCAGTGGGGAGACTCAGTCTGGAGTCTTCTTTCCGCTCTGAGTGTCATCCTGGTATCCTTATGTGACAGTCGCCTCACCATTGTATTCTGCACCCATCACCCGCTGTAAGGAAAATGACACGTGCTCATTTGCTCCCGGTGTTTTGCTCCTAAGGTTTCTTCTGCTTCTTCCAGGTCAAAGTACCACAAGCTGAAATTTGGCACTGAACTGAACCAGGGGGAAAAGAAACCAGATATGTCAGAACCAGGTATTGTGCTCCCCGCCCCACCCTCGGGTGTCAGGGCATCTGCTCACTTGCACCTGTGATGTTCCTTTATCCTTCGCTGAGCCACCTGTCAGGGCCTAAACAGGTGCTTCCACTGTTGTTCCCCTGGAATGGCAATGGCATCCTTTCACAATGAGAGACACCCATGAACCTGCTCCTACAGTTGTCTTCCGATGTGTCCACTGCTCTTTTAGGTGCAGGCTGCTGGTGAATGAGAGCAGGGCATTCCTACTTAAGTAGTATCTTGCACAGACTCCCACACCTTCCAGACATTCCAGGCCATCTCCAGTGAAATCTTATTCTTCCAAACCTTTCAAACGGATACTCTTCTGTGGCTACTCCCCCCCCCCTTTTTTTTGCAATTTAGCTTTTGGAGCTTGGATTTCTTCCATTGTGTGTTTGCTGTCTGGAAGTTGCCACAGGCGCCAAAACAAATGGAAGGGCAGCCTATAAGTATTTAAATAAATGTTTGTGCTGGTGCTTCGTTAGCAATTGACTCACTTTTGCGTTGAGGGGAAGGAGGAAAAGGGCAGGAAGTTCACTCCCTGGCTGTCCTCTCAGACTCTGTGCCTCGTGTGCACAGGTAAAGCTAGCAATAAAAAATTTAATTAAAGCATTTTTTAACCCTCTCTCTAGCCAAAGATATTCCTACAGTGGCCTTCAGATCAGTTAAGAATACAAGACAGTCCCTGCCTTCAGGCTTTCAGTTGAAAAGACACTGCACAAAATAGCAAAGGGATTGGGAGGAAAATAGTTATTGTTTAAAAGGCATAGCAGGTCTGGGAGAGAAAACCCTTCCTGAGGCCCTGGAGCTGTCCTACTGGCAGTCAGAGGAGAGAGACAGAGCTGGCCTGAATGGGCCAAAAGATCAGAGAACCTGGAAGAGGAGGGAAATTTTGCTCTCCTTGACCACTGGAAGACTTTCCTAGTCCTGCTCTAGGCCTTCCATATGGTTTGAGTTTTTCTGGGTTTTTAAATAGCAAATTCTGGCCTTGCCATTTGCAAAGTTGAGAACATACTAGTTTCCTTGTCAGTTGCTGATGGAAACCTTTCCTCCTTTCGCCCCTAGTCTCCAACGGGCCAGCGGAACCGATCTCGTTGGAGAGCAACCAATTCATGTGGAAGGAAGGGCGCCAACTCCTCCGCCAGTGAGTAGGGAGACTCCTGGGGCTGAGGTCCTGGGGGTGAGCAAAGAGACCCTGCCCTGTTTGCAGCCTCCCTCTACGGCAGGCCTCCCAAGTTGCTCAGCCCTATACTGAAGGCTCCTTTTGATCGGCCTCCCCAGGTACCTGGAGGAAGTGGGCTACACGGACACCATCCTAGACATGCGATCCAAGCGAGTCCGCTCTCTGCTCGGCCGCTGCTCTATGGAACTGAATGGTGCTGCTGAGCCCAGCGGCCTGGGGACTGGGCCTGCGCCAGGACCTGCTGGGCTGAATGGGGGCGAGTCCCTTCTCGTCAAGCAGATAGAGGAGCAGATCAAAAGGTACGTTATCAGTCACTTTGGCCATGGGGCAGCAAGGAAGAGAAGCTTCTCCGTGTGCCTTGCCCTTCCCCCCCCCCAGCAAGAGGGCCACCTTGACCCACTGTCAACCCTCTGGGAGCCACATGCCTAGAGCATGCATGGCCAATTGTAACTTTTTTTCCTTTTTAAATACAGTTTTTAAAAAAACCTTCTGTTACTGTAGACTCAGCACAGGATCTGTGGTCAGTGATTAATTTTTTAAAACGACACATTTTTCAGGACCACAAAAAAATCACAGCAGAGAAAATATAAGAGCAGTAAAAAAAAAGTCAATGTTTACATTTTTCAAAAGAAGCAGCACATTGCCGGGGGGGGGGCACACTAAAAAAACCGGGGGGTGGGGTGGGGTGGATTCAGCCTTCAAATGAGCCACCCCTGCTGCACTGGGTGTGGTTGTTCCATTTGGTGCCCACTCTTCCTCCTCTCCATAGCAAATGTCCTGAAGGAATGAACTGTGGTCCAAGCTCTGGAAAGGCAGGTACAGTCCTCCTGCAGGCCTTACTAGTACCTTCTGTATTATATCACTGCTCTGATTGCCAGCACAGGGTACATAGGACTTTCACCATAGAGCTGCAAGGAGGGGGCGGTGGCCATATCTACATTCATTGAGGCTCATGGCCAGTGTTCTTTTTTTCAGGGTTTGCATTTTTTAAACCAGATGTTCAGACTGTGTGTTACTCTAATATTTTCCTACTTCCATGGTCTGTGGCTAGCAGCAGGGAATGAAACACCCGTGGGATGTATAGAGGAGACCTTTAGAAGAGCAGGTGCCTTAAAGCCAGGGGATGAGACTGGGCTGGCAGTGGGTCCGGTACAGGACAAAGGGTGTAGTGCTGGTGCCTGTGGAAGGGACTTTTCAGTGGTGGCCCCACATCTGTATTCTTTTAAGGAAGCGGGTGTAGATGCACCCTTTTTGCCAGGCATTTGGATGAGGGAAATTTGTCAGACTGCATTTATTAACAGTTTGATGTGGCTGTTTCAACTCTGAGTTGTATTTGTGTCATGTTGTTGTTGTTGCTGCTGCTGCTGCATGATAGTTACATTGTTCAATATTCTGTAAACCTCCCTGTGGCCTCTTGCAAAAGGTGGGAAATAAAAAAATAAAATAAAAATCCTGGTCAGGGAAGGTTGTGTATAGTCTTGCACCGTGGAGGTCCATAAAGTCACAAGTGACTGTGCCGGTGGCTGTTGGTTGATCCAGGAATGGATCTACACAAATCAGATTAGAGGAGGGGGTGTGGAATCCCTCAGTGAATATATTTCCAGCCTGTTTTGGAGCTGAGTTCATATTCCCCATACAACAATTTTCTGCTTCTTTTCTCCTGATAATGAGCACATTTTTCTATTTTCATGTGAGGCAACCCTAGACCCCAGTGTCTGTTGTTCTTACCCTTCTTACTTGCAGGAATGCTGGGAAGGAGGCAAAGGACCGGACTGGCAGCTCCGTGATGGAGAAGATTCCCTTCTTGCAGGGCTGTGAGGAAGAAGACGACAGTGATGAGGAGAAGGACTTGGAAAGCATGCCTCTGGAGTCGCAGCGGCAACACAAGAAGCAGCGAGTAAAGGTATCCTCCCCTCCATGAATCTAGCAAAGAGCTGGAGGACTTAGTTTAGCATCATGTAGGCAAGCTTAGGTTTCTTGAAGGTAATTTTTTTTTAGCAATATAGAACAGAGGGCAGGCACTTAGAATCATAGAATTGCAGAGTTGGAAGGGACCCCAAGGATCATGTAGCCTAACCCCCTGCAATGCAGGAATATGCAGCTGTCCCAAACAGGGATCGAACCTGCAACCTTGGTGTTATCAGTACCATGCTCTAACCAACTGAGCTATCTGCAGCTGCAAATATTTTATTTACTGTATTTATTAAACTTCTTAGCTTAGTTCTCCAAGTGACTATCAGCAATTTATATATCGTGTGTGTGTGTGTGTGTGTGTGTGTGTGTGTGTGTGTGTGTGTGTGTACATATGCACCCACACACCCACAGAGTATAAGGAAAGTGGGTGTCATACAATGCAGCAATCTATTGTTTAATATAACATTCATGGAAACAAACAAACAAACAAACAAATATTAACTATGCTCAAATAATAAACAAAGAATACTCCCACCCACTAATATCCCCCTTATAACCTACCCCCCCCCCCGAAGTCTAGTATCAGGCCAGCTGTTCCAAATCAACATACTCCTACAGGGATGGTCCATCATCTCTTCCTTTGTGGGAAGCAGGAGCAAGGCAAAACAGGCATTTGGACTGTAGCTTCTATCCCCGGCTCTGCCAGGGCAGTGAAATCTCATCCATTAGTCCATTGGCTTTCCCCCTTTAGGCTTGTGGCTCCCATTCACAGCTGAGGCTGTTGCTTTGGCATTTTGCCACACTTAAAATACTCTTTTTTATTGTATTCAAGTTGAAAAAGCAAAGCGTAAATCTTCTCCTGCCAGTCTTTGCCCAGTGACATGCTCACAAAGGACTTGTAAGTCCACAATGGTCTCAGAAATCTCTTTGTTAGCAATGGTGGGCCTGGGGGTTGGGACTTTTCATTGTGTGTTTTTCCCCTTGCTACTGTTCTGAGGACACAAAAGGGACATGGATACCTACAAAACCCACCTGCAATAGGCCATAAACTGGCCCAGTCATGCTCCTTAGTTCCAGGTGGGGAGGTTCTCTTGTTGGGCTGGTGCTTGCCCATGCAGATGTGGCCACAATACACATCCAAGCTCTAACTTGCCCTTGTCCCTCTCGGCAGCTCACCAACAAGCCCCTGATGCCAGAAGTGGAGGATGAAGACGACGACGAGGACTCCGAGGATGCACTGAGCGAGTTCGACTTCCTCGGCTCAGGGGAGAACGGCGAGGGGTCCGGGGACATGCGGCGAGCTGGAGATGGCAATGAACTTGGTAGTTACAGAGCTGCATCTTAAGTTTCCTCCGCATCTGAAATGCCCCCTTGGCTAAACTGGGGTTTCCTGATTAGTTCCTCCTGATTGTGTCTCAGTCAGCTATCGGGGTGGAGATGTGGGGGAAATGCCTAGGCACTTTTACCACCATTGACCAAGGTTCAGCAGCTGGGTCATCTCGGCTGCTGCGCATTGGAGTTCCCTCCCTTGACACCACGAAGTGCTTGCCAGTTTGCAGTGGCCAGAAACTGGCTTGACCTTCCCCTCTCCAACCGCCCCCCCTTCCTCTTCTGCAGAAAGCCGCCGGGTGAAGCTGCAGGGCATGCTAGCTGACCTCCAAGATGTGGATGGGCTTCCCCCAAAGCCTTCCATGCCGGCAGCCATCTCCAGTCAACCCAGATCTCACGAAGGTGCAAAGGCTTGGTTTGTCCTTTATGCCCCGCCCCCTTTCCTTTTGGCTTTGTTTTTTTGATTTTATTAAATTCGTCAAACATTATAACAACACCATGCAGGCCAAGAATGAAATACCCCACCCCTAACCCTGAAGCTGGTGCATGCAAAATAACAACCAAACAAGTTATTATCCCAGGCTGCTATTTGTATAGAAAGCAATGAACATTTTAAGCTAGCCAGTGAAAGTTTTCTAATGCGTGGGGAAGTCCTCTACTTTCAGTTTTAGCCTTGTGGGTAATAAAGCCATGCCATTCAGTCGCAAAGGGGTATTTCTGCTTCAAGCCTTGCGCCAATGTTATTTTATTTTAATTTTCCCACAAGCGCTGTTTGCCACACTTCCCTGTTGCCTTTTGTGTGGTCACATCCAAAACAACCTTCACCCCACCCTGTTTCATTTGTCCTGTAGCTGGCACATTGCCACACTCATAAGCTTTCCTCTCCCGTCCCTGGAACAGGTTCCCTGGGCTTCTCCTCGGATGTTTTTATAATGGACACCATTGGCGGAGGAGAGGTCAGCCTGGGAGACCTTGCAGACCTGACCGTCACCAACGACAATGAGCTCAGCTGTGATGTGAGTTGCAATGCGAGTTCTGACTCTTGTCAGTTTCCATTCCCCCCTACTGCTGCCTCTTCAAGCTGTCTTCTGCTCCTCCGGCTGCTGCCACGGGGGCAGCCTGAGCTGAGAAATAATCTTCCATGGGTGGGAGGTGGTGACGAAGCAGCTCTGTAGCAGCAGGGGAGGTTCAGGATGGGGAGGAGCACCTGGCTAAGCAGCCACTCTATTCTTTCTCCTCCTCTCCTCCACCCCTGCCTCAGCTCTCGGACAGCAAAGATGCCTTTAAGAAGACGTGGAACCCCAAGTTCACCCTACGGAGTCACTATGATGGCATCCGGGCCTTGGTCTTCCATCACGCCGAGTCCGCGCTGGTCACCGCCTCGGAGGACGGCACCCTGAAGCTGTGGAACCTCCAGAAGACGGTGGCCGCCAAGAAGTGAGTGCAGAGAGGATCTGCTGTCTTTAGAGCTGGAGCTAGCATAAAAATGGCTCCCTCTCCGGAGAAGGGCAAGGTGGCTCAGCATGCCTCCGATTGCCAGTTACCGAGGAGCAGCAACAGGGAAGGGTCCTTGCCCTTGCGGTCTTCCTGTAGTCATCTGGTTGGTGACTGGGAAATGCAATGCTGGAGGAGGTCACTCTTTGGTCCAACCCAGCAGGGCTCTCGTTACGAGGAAGAAACTGCTTTAGGCATTTTTGCGTGCCAGGTGGATGCCCGTTTTTCGTCTCCGCCTGCCATGACTCCCAGTCAAGGAATGCTGTAGGGCTGTGGAGAGTTGCACAGTCTTGTAACCCTCCCTGTTCCCAGAGTTCTTGTGGGGATGGGGGAGAGATGGGATCCACCAAGTGGTTTAAACTTGTAGCGTTCCTGTGGGAGAGATGCCCTCCAGGAGATGATTCGTGCATTGCAGGAGGTTGAACTAGATCACCCCCGGAGGTCCCTTCCAACTCTCTCTGAATCTGTTACCATTATTATTAATAAAATTTGTATACCGCCCTTTATCTATAGATCTCAGGACAGTTCACAACATAAAAATACAAAATACATAATAAAAACAAGAACAAAAAGAAAGCAATAACCCCTAGTGATAGATTCTGTGAATCTGTATGAGGAAAGCATACAAAAATAACCAGCCACAGGAGATGAAAAGAGCTGCAACACAATGAGAGCTGGAGCCCCCAACCTTCCCTTGACTTAAGTTCAACCCCCGAAAGCCGGAAGTCAGTAGCGCTTCCCCAAATCTTTGAAAAGAAAACCCCAGAGCTCTCCCTCTCTCATTCCCTTTGGTTCCGCATCTTTCTCTATGGGATTCTTTGCATTTGCTGTTTTTGCAAAATATGACGCTGCCTTATAGCAAGTCAGAGCACTGGTCCATCTCACTTCCTAGTGACTGGCAGCACTTCCCTGGGAAGAGAATCTTGCTCAGCTCTGCCATGCGAGGCCCTTTGATTGGAGCTGTCTGGGCCTCCTGCATCATACCTTGCAGGTGTCTTCCCCTCCCCTAAGACCAGAGGTTTTGAAAAAGCTACACTAGCCCCCCCCCCCCGCACACAGAGCTTAGGGTAGTGAACATGACACTCCTGTTTTTCTCACTACAGTGGCCTTAAGGTGTGTGTGCGTGGGGGAACCACAGCCCTCCATACGCTGGTAATGTGAAAGGAATGCTACTGAGAGTTGCACGTAAGCGTAGCCTGTAAGTGAGAAAAGCAAAGACGACATGTAGATGTGTAGGCCACCCATCTGACTCTTTTGTCATCCCTCTTTGCTGTTACAGGAATGCAGCGCTCGACGTGGAGCCAGTCTATGCATTCAGGGCACACAGGTGTGTATAGGAGCCGAGCAGGTGCAAGGGGAAGGCATTGATCCCTAGCTAACCTGTGAGCTGCCCTAAAGCAGAAATGCCTGTTGGATTCCTCCTGGTGGGTGTAGGGGGAGCATTGGTGGGTACAGCCCCACCCTCGTTCCTTCCACTCCTTCTCATGCACCTGTTGCTGTTCCCTACTAGGGGCCCGGTGCTTTCTGTTGCCATGGGCTGCAACAGCGAATATTGCTACAGTGGAGGCGCAGACGCGAGGATCCGTTGCTGGAGGATCCCGGAACTCGGCATGGACCCCTACGATGGCTATGGTAGGGACAGGCAGGGGGGTGCCCCGACTCTGCTGCATCTTGTCTCCTTGCTTGCGTTCTTTGATCTAGGGATGACTGCTGTTTTCAGCACAGTAGCATTATATGGACAGGATTTGGGGATGCCTCGCCCCACCCTGCAAGTTTAGAATTGGGCACTAGGTTGGGTGGAGTGGCAGTATTGTTGACAGCCGGTTTTCGCAAGGCTGCAGCCTCCACAAACTATTTGCTGTCAGGCTGCGATGGTAACTGCCCGCATGTTTTTGCATGTTGGAGGGCGGAGCGTCTGTGGGGTCTGGCCTTCTCCTCGTGTGCGTGGACCAGGAAGCAAAGATCATGCTCTTCTCTATCCCTTGCCCTCCAGAGGGCTAAAGCTAATGCACCTATTGGGGTGACACATGCAGAGAGAGCTTCCCCAGTTGTGGAGCTGCACCCCAGCGCAGGGAGGCTCACCTGGCGCCTGCTTTGGCACGGGCCTTTAAAGTTTCCAGGCTCTCTCTCTCTGTTTTATTTTTGTTACTTGGATGTTTGCTGCATAATACTCCTGCTTTTAAGTGTCGGGTTCCGTTTGCAGTTCTGTTAGCCTCCCCTAGAAATACACGTGTCGAAGGGGGAAATATTAAATGCATGAAATAAATAACTTCATTTGGGCCTCGGCTCCGAAGTATATGTGATGATCTAGGCCATCTGTCACTGCTGTGCGAAGCTTGAAAGGGAGGCAGGCAGTGCTAGGTTTTGCTTTTGTCCTTGTTTCTGGCCCAGACCCAAGTGTGCTCGGCAATGTCTTGGATGGCCACACGGACGCCGTTTGGGGCCTGGCCTTCAGCCCCTCAAAGAACCGCCTGGCTTCGTGTTCTGCAGACGGCACGGTGAGGATATGGGACCCTAGCTGCAGCAACTCCTCCTGCCTCAGCACCTACACTGCGGACAGTGGTGAGCCTCCGCCTCTTTTTGACCGCGCTGGGCCCTTGGATCCTGCCAAAGGGCTTCTCATTCGTTCGTGGTGTGAACTTGCTTTGCCTTTCCCTCTCTAGCGCAGACCCCACATCTTTGGGCGCTCAATCTCTGATAGCAGCTAGAAGTTAATAACATCTGGACCATTGCTCTATCAGAACACCTGACATACCCTCAGCAAATAATCCAGGGCAACTCCAAAAAATGGGGGGGGGGCCTTCTTAAGAGGGATAAAAGTTCAGTGACTCAGAGAACTGTCAAAACAAATGTTAGAGATGTATAAATCCTCAAGGTTAGGTGGAGACTCATCAGCTCTGTGTAGATTGGCTTGGGCAGAGCAACTTCCAGTTCTCTCCAAATCCTACTGACTACTGCGGTCACCCTTGGACCATAGCAAGAACCCAGTGCCCAGATGCTTGTCTCCATCATCTTCTGCAGAGAACGGAATCCCTACCTCCCTCGCCTTCTCCGGTACCGACCCTGCACATGTTGTGGCAGCCTTCCAGACGGGATGCACGGTTCTCTATGATGTGGAAGCCAACTGCTCTGTCCTGACCCTGGAATCCAGGCCAGCCAGCGGTGAGTTGGGGCTGAGAGTGGGGTGGGGCTAACGAAAAATGTGTAAACATAACAAAAGCAAAGAATAAAAAATGTTAACCATAAAGCATCATCACAACATGAAAGGACAAAATTACGACAACAGCAGCAGCAGCAGCAACCAACCAACCACAAGAAGGCATCATAGCTCCAAAGGGATAATAAAGCATTGGCTCATACAAAGATTCCCTTTATAAATAAAAATGATATAGAAAAATAAAAGTCTTCTCCATCTGTGAGTTTCTGCCATTATTGAGAATAAAGGTTCCGTTTAGTCTTAAATGAGCCAGACACCTGCATATATGGTGGCATTTCTCTTCTCTTGCACAAAGTGGGACATTTGCCCAAGTGGGAGTGTCATTCTAGTGCGTTAGATTAGGTTGTTTAGGACTAGGGGTTATAATGATAAACCAGCAACAGCTTTTACAGGTCCCTTGTTTAGAGACTACCCAAGAGTGGGTTTGTTTCTTGCTGGGGTGTGTGTGTGTGTGTGTGTGTGTGTGTGTGTGTGTGTTACCATTGGAATACTGTGTACACAATTTCAAGGTAACATTACACTTTATTTTCACTTTATCTCACATGGGGCTCGAACCCACAACCCTGAGATTAAGAAGCTCACGCTCTACTGACTGAGCTACGACAGCTCTTGCTGGGGTGTAGTTGTGGACAGGACAGAGGTGGGGTAGGCCTGGGGATCTCTGAGGAATCTAGAAGAGGAGAGGTGGGGAACCAAAGTGCCTCAACAAAATTTAGAAAAGATAAAATTTTGGAATTGGAACTGTGCTATAAGGGGCTTGGGGTCCAAGAAGAGAAGGTTCTGGGAGTGAAATGCACTTGCTGTGAATTTTATTTCCACTGACAAGTGAAATACATTAAGTGATTGTAGCATTAACTAAGTGGATGAGTTTGGGTTGGTTAAGTTTACAAATGAGCTGAAGCAAAAAAGTTTTTTAGGTGTAATTGTGTGCATAATCTTAGGAGCAGCACCCGTTCCTGAGTCAATGAAGGGGGGAGGCCTCTGTTATGTTGTACTTTTATTTTTTAAAATTTAGAACTGTCCGGTTAATTCCGGGCACGTTTTTATGTCAAGCCAAAATAAACAGATCATTCATATAATGCAGCTTTGTGCTGGCTTAGGCTGATGGGAATTGTATTCTGAAAACCTCTGGAAGGCCCCAGGTGTGGGAAGGGCTGGTATAATGTCTAGTCTGTTTAAAAACTTTGCAGAAACAAGTAACATAGGACACCTGGCCCTCACATTCTCTTTCAGGGTCTCCCGAGTGCAAATTCAGCAGAAATTAGAGGCTGCCTCCTCAGAGAAGTTTCTCCTTTTCCACATCTCTGCTCTTATCTAAGCAAAGGTGTGCTTGTCCGAGGACAGTCCTTAAACTCTCCTCTCTTCGTCTCTGAACAGGATCCAGTCAGATCAACCAAGTTGTGAGCCACCCAACCCAGCCGATCACTATCACAGCCCATGACGACCGAGGGATCCGCTTCCTGGACAATCGCACAGGTAGGGCTGTTGTTTGGGGGCCAGAATGGATGAGTTGGCAGAAACCTGTAACCTCTGTCTCCTTTGCAATGATTGGAAGAGCACTTGCTTCTCAAACACAGTTTTAAGTTGGCAGGTTTCCTCTGAACACGATTTTCCAAAAAACCCAGGAACGGGAGTTGCGTACATGTACATGAGTTGCGTACATTTTGTAACTCAGAAGGAAAATGTTCTCTCTGTGCAGGGAAAGCTGTGCACTCCATGGTGGCACACCTGGACGCTGTTACCTGCCTCGCTGTGGATCCCAACGGAGTGTTCCTTATATCAGGAAGTAAGTGCCGCCTCCTCCATCTCCATATACTGGGATCTTTCTCTGACATTGAATGAATCCCATAACCTTACTTGGGCAAAGCTTTTATGTGCACAGTAGAACCCCAGTCTGCAAGGTTGGTCCCCCTGCCACCCGGTAGCAGAGCAGAATGTCAGGCTCCTACCGTGAATGTACTCAACTTTATTCTAGGAAGTCTTGACTTTGGCATCAGGAACTGGCAGCTGCTGGGTTTTAATCCATCCTTTGTGAAGGGCATGAGTTGGCCTTCCAATCTCACCCCTTAAAGGTGCAAATTCAGGCCTATAAATGTCACGGAGCCAGCCAGTCAGTAAATCAAACCGTTTTCAATGCTGGGGTTAACATTTTATCAGGAAAACATGATCTTCACAGATTGGACAGACTTTCAGGCCTCATGAGCACAGCAGTTCATGCCCTGTCCATGAAACCAAATAAAAAAATTCCTTCAGTAGCACCTTAAAGATCAACTAAGTTTTTATTTTGGTATGAGCTTTCGTGTGCACGCACACTTCATCAGATATCTGCATGCACACGAAAGCTCATACCAAAATAAAAACTTAGTTGGTCTTTAAGGTGCTACTGAAGGAATTTTTTTATTTTGTTTCGACTCAGACCAACACGGCTACCTACCTGTAACTAGATCCATGAAACCAGTTGCTGAGATTCCCCACTTCCCCGCAGCCTATTTCTGCTGCTCCTCAAGGCATCTTTCCAGCAACCGGAGATTGTGCACACATGCACAGACTGTCTTTGCTCCTCCCTTTTTATACCTCTTTCTGGGAGTCGGGGCGGGGGGGGAGAGGAGTCTGCCACATCAGGAGGGGGAGACCACTGACTTTTCACCAGCCTGAACTCCTCTCTGCCTCTTGGCCTCCCTCCTCTGCCTCTGATTCTGGACTGCTCTCTGCCACGGACTCTCCCAGCCCACTAAGCCCTGTCACCTCTCCAGCTTCCAACACTTCCTCCTCCCAGTCTTCTCCCTCTGATCACTCGTCATCATCCCACCGTCATTCCCCAGGCTCATGAGCCTTCTTCCCTTGGGGGTTGCCCAGCCGGCTCCCTCCCACCGCTCCTCTGTGACCCAGCTGTTCATGACAGTAAACGAGAAGCACCTGCGTCACTGGGACTTTGGCAACTGGCCCAGTTTGAGTGCTTGTGGGATGGACGGGCCTTTAGTCTGACACCCTATTTCCTCGTCGAAGTGCCTTTGCACTGTCCCCTCCTTCGACAGCTTAGAGGTCTGCAGGTACCCCTTAACTAAGCCTCGGGCGTGCCTGGGCACATGGGCTTCCTTGCTTAACCCCCATGGCCCTTCCGCCTCTCCTAGGCCACGACTGCTCCCTCCGGCTGTGGAACCTCGAGAACAAGACCTGCACGCAGGAGATCACAGCTCACCGCAAGAAGCACGAAGAGGCCATCCACGATGTGGCTTTCCATCCCAGCAAGGCCCTGATTGCCAGCGCTGGGGCTGATGCCCTTGCCAAGGTCTTTGTATGAAAAGAGGGTGGGGCCTACAGGTAAGCCATGCCCAGGAGGGGGCGGGGCAGGAGGAAGCAGCCTTGTGGGGTCTGGCCTTGCACCTCCTTGTCATTTCATCGTGCCTCTCTCTCTCCTCCCCCCCTATAGGTGCGTCCCCAGGAGCCCCCTCTTTTCTCGTTTTCCTTGTTCTTTCTTCATTTCTCTGGCCCAGCCAGTGGTGCTAACAACTCTTCTCTTCGCCACGGGCCCCTCCTGCCATCCCCACCCAAGCTCAGGACTGACCCCTGCTGGACAGCGGTGGCCGGGGCATTGCAACTGGGGAAAGAGGCAGCTGCTTCCCTGACCTTGGGACTCACCTTCACCAGCACTGAAACAGTTTTCCCGCTCCTTTCAAGGTTGTCTGGTTTTTATTTCCCAGCTCAGGCAGCAGAAACGTTTTTCCCAGTTGGTTGGGAGCGGAGAGAGCGAGCATGGGCCTGGGATGCTCTGCTGTGTCTGGGAAGGGCTTTTCTGGCAAGCTCTGCCTCCTTGCCATCTTGGGCAGGGGTTTTCGAAACCTCCCCTCCTGCCCCCTTGGACCTGCAACTTCTTCTCAACGTCTAAACTCCTTTGGGGAGAAACAACCTCCTGGTGTGTGAAAAGGACACCCTGCAGGGCCTGACACAGCAGCGTTCCTGACCAGAGCAGTCCTGGACCAAGCAACTTTCCCTCTCTCCTGGCCAAGATCCCTCGTCCCAAGCCAAAAGAGGAGCGAGACGCAAGCAGAAGGGCACCCACCCACTACTCTCGCACCAGCCGGTTGCAGCCACAAAAGGCTTTCACACTGCTTTGCTAACTGTTAAAGACTTTTGGGGGCGGGGAATCACGTGCCAGCTGTGTGTGGTTCAGCAGGTTCTCCCCCCACCCCTCGTGCTTCCTTCAATTTCACATTTCCCCTGCCCTTTCCTGACTCCAAACGCACAGGCGCCGAGGACTTCCCAACGTTAACGCTCCCCAAGTAGGCGGACCCAACAGAGGAGCAATGGGCCAGGAGGAAGGGCAGGTGAGGTCCTTCCTTCTCTGCCTCCTGTTGCTTTCAGATACTGTAGACGCGAGGCCACAGGTGAGAGGAGGGGGGGGGAGAGGCAAAAGGAGACAGAAGGAAAAGACTGCGGGTAAGCAAACAGGGATGGATGGGCGGGAGTCGTGTTGATTTGGGAAGCCAGCCAGTTGTTGCCCGCAGGCCGGACATGGGCCAGTGGGCCCATAGTTGCTGAAGCTCGTTCAGGGAAGAGAAACGTGTCTGCGAATGTGGGAGGAGGGTCTGGGGGGGGGATGCAGGAGCCAGGGAAAGGGGAGCAGAAGGATGAGCCGTGGGGCGGGGTTTAGTTTCTGGTTAAATTAGGAATTGGGGGTGGCCAAGGGAGGCACCCCGCTCTGTGACAACCTGAATCACCTTGTTTAAGCTGGGCAGGATTTCTGAGCCTGAGCCTGTGGAAGATCTAACATTCAGATCTCACACTTGCTCACACTCTGAGCAAGAGGCGGACAGGTTCTATTAACCACTCAATGAAGAAGTATGGTCTGTTGGATAACTGGCAGTTCCCCACTTCACCCTTTTTTTTAAAAAAAGCCATCAACCCTTAGAAGCCTGTTCATAGATGCTAGCCCTGGGTGGGGTAGAGCTTTCATCTCAGCAATAAGCCCCACAACTCTTGGCCTCTCTTGCTTCCCTATTTCCCAGGCGAGACTGAATTGCAGCCGTTGTTTCCTTTGGGGGATAGGGAGCGAACTCTCTTCCCGCAGCCAGAAAGGGCCAGGGCTAAAAACCAATAGGCACGGCTTTTCTCCCATCACTCTGGCAGGTAACGCATGTGATGGGAAGGTTCTGCCTTGTCCTGGACCCAAGTGATATCCTTGGAAGCGGGTTTCAAAGGCCAGGCAAGAGAGGGGCTTGCTTGTCGGGTGAAAGGGCCAAATCCAGGAAAGGGACCAGACCTTTAGATCCAGGGGCTTGGAGACCAGACCCTCCTGTTCCCCTACTGCACCAGTTGGGCTACCTGTGGCCTGCAAGGTGTTGCTAGGCTACGACTCCTCCCTCCTGGCCCTGCTGGCTGGGGCTGATGGGAGTTGGAGCCCCACAGCATCTGGGGCGTCTCAAGTTAACCACCCTGTGTCCGAGGGGCTGCTTCTTTGCTTTTATTTCACTCTTTTTCTTCTTACCTGTGTTGTAACTTGACCCAAGCAGTTGGCAATCCTTACTAAAAAAAAAAAGACAAGAAAAAACACTAAAAAAGAGAGATCCTTGCTGAATTTGGGAATCTGTTGCATGGGAGCTAGGTGAGCAATGCCTTCCTTGGGGCTCTGGTTTTGTTTCTTTTACATTGCCCTCCTCCCTCTCCTAGGAGGACTCTTTGGGGAAGGGTCTGCTGTGCCCACCCTCAGCAGCCAGCTGGGGCAGCTCTAGCACAAATAGGATCAGGGGTGTGGGGTTTGGGGCTCCACGACACTGTTTCTTGCAGACCCTGGCTTAGCAGCAGCTGCACCTAATCCTACCTTAGCCAGGTCACTGTTGCAGCCTTTTAACACTACTGAGGGGGCTTAGGCAAGGAGACGGGGTCAACCTGGAGCCGCTCAGCAGTTGTCCGCTCTCCCTGGCATCTTGCAAGGTGACGACTCTGGATTTGCCCTCCAGCCTGAACTGACAGTCAGGGAGAGCAGGGTTGGTCTCTCTCTTCAGCTGGGGTTGCCTCCACCTTCTGGGCCAGCAAGGCCTTTTGGGAGGCTCTGTCCGCGTCTGCGGCACCCGCATGTGAGCAGGGTGAGAGGGGGCAAGTCCACATTGCGGCAGCACCTGCCTGCATGAGCTCAGCAGCAAACAGGGAGCGGCTGTCCTGGAAAGCAGCGGGAGCTTCCGAGCTCCCTTTGGGGTAATTGTATCTTATTTTTTGCAGCTGAGGCTGCATTAGATCTCCCTGTCTAGCACCTTGCATCCTTCCCTACCCCAATTCCTCCCTCCCCCCTTTTTTGTACATTCTGTATAGTATTTGAAAAGAAAAAAAACGAAACCCAAGAGATACCCAAAGGGCTGATGCTGAAGTAACCACGATCACGTTATCACTGTGTGATAGTTTCTACGAGCCATGGTCTTCTTTTTTAAAAAACAGTGCGGAGTTTGAGCCTAAAGCAAAGGGGGAGAGGGCGAGGAAGAATGCTGTTTTCCAAAAGACTGGTGCTCTCTCCGACTCTCATGGGCATATTGGGTGGGACACGCCCACTCGCCCTGCACCACCGATCACAAGGCACTTCTGAAACTTTGGCCTATTTCTCTCCCTGCCCCACTGAACCGATCCCCTTTGTCCCCAAACATATCTGTGTGCTGTATTTATCCAGACTTGAGAGCACTCCTGCCTTTTTAAATGCCGGTTAGCTTTTTATTGTATATTTATTTGAACTCCCATCTTTTTATTTGTAATTTTTTTTGTCCTGTTTAATCACAAGACTGAATTGTATGTGGGACAAAAAACAAACAAACCTGTCTCGGTGGTAATAAGAATAATAAGAATAATAAAAAAATCCTTTGGCATAAATGTGGGTTTCTTGACAAAGTTGAACTAGAACTAGTTACCATCTTGTGGTTTAAAAACAACAACTGTGAAGTTTTATTTATTTTGCGAATCTACACGCCATCAGCATTCAGGAGAAAACTGCAGACCTGGCCGTGAAGAGCGTAAAATCAGTTGAGGAAACTGCATTCATGAAACGAGCATAAAATACAGCACAAATCAGTAGATCCACTTAATATAGCAACGATCACTAGATCACTCCTTGGGGAAAGCCTGGGTGAACAGGTGAGTCTTGAAGCTTAACTGCTGGCGATGTCAGCTCCAGCCTTGTGTTCACTGGGAACGCATTCCAGTGATCGGGTGCCACCACACCAAAGGCCCTGCTCTTGTTGCATGTATGGCAAAAAATGGGAGCATGCCACTATTAAGGAACAAAGTGATTGGGCAGGAGTGGGCAAGTTTAAGGCGTTGTCAGCGGAAACTCAGTCCTACACTGGCAGCTGCCCCTCACCGAGATTTGCTATGGCGGTGGTCTTTTGAAGGGTAACTCTGAGAAGTGTGTGTGTGTGCTTGCAGCCTCTTTCACAATCATTGACTGCCTCCCGGCATTAAGGGTGGTGGGAAGAGGAAAGTTTCAAAGCTGAACTTCCTCTCTGGGGCACAACACCCTTAACTTTTGAAGAGAGAGGTACTGAGGCCTGTCCTTGCTATCTGCCTTGAAGGGAGACCCTGCTGCTTCATTCTAAACGTGTTGGGGAATAGATTGCAGCTGGGTTGCTCGGTGGGTTTATTACTGTTCCGGGAGCTCAGGGCAGCACTCTGCACGAGCCCCAGGGTGCTTTTTAAAAGGAATGAGGGCAAGGGGAGTAGCAGCAGGTCTGGCGTTAAATGGGTGCCATTGAAGGGGTGCAGTTGTGGAAGCAGCAGTGCCTGCTCCCACCTGCGGGGCACAATCCATGGGGGAATTTTTTTCCTAACTGAGCATCGGGGCCATGCAAGTTATTCGGGACCAATTCTGTCCCTGGATAGGAACCTGCTGTATCTAATGAATGGCCCAGCCAGTCCAGCAGTTTGTTCCCATAGGGGCCAACCTGTGGGGAAACTCGCAAGCAGGGCCCTCTCCCTTCCTGCAGTTTCCAGTAACGGGTATTTGGAAGCCTTCCAGCCATCGATACGCCTCCATGAATTTGTCTAAATCTTTTAAAGCCATTTAGGTCGATGGGCATCACTCTCTCCTGTGGGAGCAACAGGCTGAATGGACTGGGGATCACTACACTGGCTTCCTGTTCGTAAATGCACGCAGAGAAGTGGAACACGGGCTCCACTCTTGCACGCATTCCACTCTACAGAGGACTGCCTCCCATCGCTTCTCCCCTCTAGGCCTAGCTCCTTGCTCTTCTTCCTTCTAGACCCCAGGGAGCTGCTCAGTTACAGCGGTGGCCTGTTGCCGAGTGAAGTTCTCTGTTTGCACAGGGTTGCGAGTGTGGAGAGAGCCGGGAATGAGAAAGCGACTGCCAGGGCCAACACCTGCAGCTTCAGCTTTGAACAAAGCTCCTCTTGTGCCGAGAGACACAACAGGTCTTTTCACCACGGCTGCTCTGTGCTCCAAGGATGTGGAGCAGAGAGCCAGGCTTCTGCAGCGGTTCTAGGGCACAGGGAGGACAAGCCCCAGAGCGCAATAGCCAGCCCAGGTGCTACCTTTCTGAACACAGGCACCCAAAGTTCATGCACTCTTCCCACTTTGGGTGGTGGTTTAGCTACCAGCTGGCCGAGCAACGCCATTGACTTTTACTGATCAAATTAGGTTGGAAATGAACTAATTCCAGGGCACGCTTTGTTCTCACTTTGTCAAGGGGTGGCTTATTCTCCCAAGATAGTGACATAAACGAGGACGTATTAGTGTGCAGCTTCATTTAAAAGGCACTACCGTAGTTTTAAGAGAGAACAGCCTCCTATGCAGCTGCTATTCAATGTGGCATGAGCCTATGGAATTCAGCTGCCTCTGGCCATTTTTTAAATTAAGATTTAAGGTTCCATTCCTTAAAAGATTGTGAAGGAAAGTCTTTTGCACTTCTCCATAGGTAAAAGAAGCAGGTTTGCATTGCAATCCTCTGCACGGTTTGGTGGTAAGTAAATTATAGTCAGTGCGGCTTAATCCCAGGCCAGCGTGAAAACTGCCCTGGAGGCAATTTTTATGAAGGGCGATATTTTTAAATAAGTGTTTGAAATAAAAATGTGGTCCTTTAGTTTGGCTGGTTGAGGTGATGTGACACAAAACTTGGGCTTTTGGAGTTAGGGCATTCAAGCACCCTGCTCTGGATCCATTTATGTAAGAGAACTTGCTATTTCCCACACGATGCAGATAAGGAATATAAGGCCTGCTCCTTTGTATGGCTTTGCTGTCACCAATTGTTCTTCCTTATCGTGCCACAGCCTGCTTCCTCCATTCGGCAGCCCATAAAAACAGCCCCCAACACAAAACGTCCCCAAGTATTCTGGCTTCTCCCCATCAAAAGGTAAGGCGCCAAAAGCATTTCTATGCCCTCTTCTCCTTGAAGGTCCATTGATTTCTGATTCTCTTTCACAAGGCTCCCCGACCCCCACACACATGGGGAAATTGTAGCTTCTGAGAGTCTTTGCAGGGGGGCAAGGATCTAATTCCCTTTATCTGGGTGCAGCAAACAAGCTTGAGCAAAGCTATGAGGGGCCACCCTCCTGATCACTCGCACATGAATCAAGAGATAGGCAAAGGGTGTTCCCTTATATGGCACCTTGACTGCTCATTCCTATTTGCATGAGGGAAGAATTCTATCTGTTTCTGCCGCTACCCCTGGGAGGAAGAGCATTAGTTTCCCTCCACACTGGCTCATACGGAATAAAGTGTTGTATATGCCCAATTGATCAGGGAAGGGCATTGAATTGAGTGTCCCCAATGCCATAATCAAGCCTCCACCTTGCTGTTATGCCAAAATATTTGCATAAGCAATTCATTTTTTTAAAAGAGAAGAATTCAAAGTGGTTTACAACAACAAACAAGTGAAAATTTACATGAGATCAGCAATTCCAGAAAGACATCTTAATTGCTTGCATAAGCTTGGCAGCATAGAAAAGTTTTCGGCATTGTTTAAAGATGAGAAAATAGCTCAGTCGGTAGGGCATGAGACTTTCAGGGTCATCGGCTTGAGCCCCGTGTTGGGCCAAAAGATTCCTGCATTGCAAGGGGATCCCTTCCAACTCCATGATTCTAAAACAGAAGGTAGCTGCTGCTGGGGCTGGGATATAAGGGTTCAGGTGGTTCTTATAAACCTAACTTGTTCAAGGCCTTGCCAATACAAGCACCTTGAACCTGGTTCAGTATCAGATGGGCAGCACTGCAAATGCTTTTAATGGGCGCCCCATTTTGCCACCTGGGTCTCGCCAGTTACCTCTCTTCTGCCTTGGTCAGACCACACCTGGAATACCATGTCCAGTTTGGGGCATCACAATTTAAGAAGGATATTGACAAGCTGGAAGGTGGGCAGAGGAGGGCAACCAAGATGATCATGGGCCTGGAAACCAAGTCTTATGAGGAAAAGTTGAGGGAGCTGGGTATGTTTAGCCTGGAAGGAGATAGGATAGCCACCTTCAAATATCTCAAGGGCTGTCACGTGGAAGATGGAGCAAGCTTGTTTTCTCCTGCTCTGGAGGGTAGGACTCGAACCAATGGCTTCAAGTTAAAAGAAAGGAGATTCTGATTCAACTTCTGACAGTAAGAGCTGTTTGACAGTGGAGGGGACTCTCTTGGGAGGTGGCAGACTCTCCTTCATTTGAGGTTTCTAAGCAGAGATGGGATGGCCATCTGTCAGGTATGCTTTAGTTGAGGTCCCTGCAAGGCAGGTTGGACTAGATAACCCTCGTGTTCCTTTCCTGCTTTTTGATTCTATCATAAGGAACAGTGGTTCCAGCTGAACCTCCCTGGGGGGAGCATTCCACATGTGGGAAGCCACCACTGAAAAAGCCCTGTTCTCATGTTGCCAATATCTGGACCTCCCAAGGAGGGGACACATGTAGAAAGGCCTCAGATGACCATTGCACAGTCTGGGTCCGTTCCCATGGGGAGAGGCGGCCCTTGAGGCTTAGCTTTGTATAGCTTTCTTCAGTTGCTGAAGACACAACCCAAAACCCTGGCTTGGTTTTCTTTTCTTTTTTTTGACCCATTGCAAATTGTTTTAACAATAATCTGGTATTTGTACATTGTTGTAGCCCACTCATTATGTTGAAAGACAGATAAGAAATGTACATAATATTATGGGCTGCCGTGCAGAGAACTGCGATAACAAATTGAGTGTCATTCCATGGGGCTGACTCCCGGGGAAGTAGTTGCAGCCTTACGGCCATAGTGCTCCCTAGGAATCCATGTTGGTATATCTTCCAATCCTGGATTTTCAGAAGTACTGATGGGCCTTGAACGTCTATAACAAAAGATGTTGGGCGCCATTGTGACTCTGGCGTGTGAGCATAATCGGAACTATTCCACATTCCCTAATTAGATGGGAATATTTTTTAGAGGCACTGCCTTTCCACAGTAGCTCATTCCTTACATCAATTCTGGGTCAGCTATGTTTTGCACGTCAATGAGACTCTGTGCTGCTTCCAAACCTCAAGGAAGCCCCCTCTGCTGAACCTTTTCAGTTAGGTAAATGTACTTTAATTTCATTCATTAATCAGACAAAAGCCAGGCAGTTAATTAAAAGCTTTTGATAGCCCTGATTAACACAGGCATGGGTATGTTATTAATCACTTCTACAGCGCTGGTACAAATTGCCTTTTGGGTTGCTAACCCATTCATCAACTCTCCAGAAGGCCCATCATCCATCAAGTGGAGAAGCAGGTTAGTTTGACTGAATGAGTGACCGTGGGCGTTTTGAGACTGCATTTGAGGTGGGGGTACACTAGCCTTCAGCCCCAACACCCCAGTTCTCAGGGCCAGGTTACATGAAAGAGTAATAAGAGTTTGGATTCGATATCCCGCTTTATCACTACCCGAAGGAGTCTCAAGGAGGCTAACCATCTCCTTTCCCCTCCTCCCCCACAAGACACCCTGTGAGACTTCAAAGAAGTGTGACTAGCCCAAGGTCACCCAGCAGCTGCATGTGGAGGAGCGGAGACGCGAACCCGGTTCCCCAGATTATGAGTCTACCGCTCTTAACCACTACACCACACTGGCGGGTAAGATGGCCTCACCACTGAGCCTCTGCTGGCATCAGTCTGTCTCAGGAGGCAAGGAGTGTGCCTTCAGGGGTGAGGTAGAGACTGATGCAGGAGAGACATGTTTTGTTGCAGCTGGGGCAGATGAAGGCGTCCGGTTGTGCTGCTGCAGATGCACCATGGCATTTCTTCTCTCTGCTCCTCCCAGAGGTCATTCCTCCTCTGGTCCCTGCTATGGATGCGCGACCTGACTGTCTGTCTCCGGGCACTGCGGTCGTCTGCAAGGGATTCTCACATGGCGGGGTTGACACTGCCAGCCTTTGCGTCATTTTTTGCAGACATCTTTGTAGCGCAGAGTTGGTCTGCTGATGGGCCTGGTGCTGAAAGCGCCACATCCTCTGGGACCCTAGCTGGTTTTGTATGTCACTTATGAGGACGCTTTTGCTGAAAGGCAGGGTGTAAACAGAAGTTAATAATAGACAATAGCTTTATGGAACCTTCAGGTTCAGAGGCGTTCTACCTGGGAAGAGTAAGGTTACCTGGTTGGTTACTCGCAAAAAGGTGCTAAGGCAATGCCCACCCTGGTCTTCTCAGCTTAGAGCATCCTTTCAGAATAAGCATTTAATGATCCCTGAGGACTGCGACTCCTGGGCTCCCTGTGTGCTTGTGTGTCTACACCAAGGGGGAAGTTGTGGCTGGCTTATCCTGGAGTGCCTTCCCCTCCAACAGGATGTTTCTGCAAGGCGCAAGCAACAGGAAGGTGGGAGGGAACCGGCCCCTCCTAGGGGAGCCATGAGAGGATATGCTTCTTGCGACTCCGCCTGCTTTCTGCATTTTTGCCAGCCGAGGTAGGGGAGAGGAATGCAGCTCAGGGAGGAAGGAGTGCTGGAATACCTGGTTTGCATGCCAGAGGTTCCAAGTTCAAACCCGGTCATCGCTCCAGCACAGCTGGAAGAAAGACTCTCGTGCCTGAAACCCTGGAGAGCTGTTACTAGGCTAGTGCAAATGCACAGCAGCGAGCTCAATAGCAGGTTGGTGCCAAATCCAAAAGTGCAGGCTCCCTTTAGGACAGTCACAGCCGTTTTCTAAGATAACCTCATAGTGATCTTTCTCTGAAGCCAAGCAGTCTGAAACCCTGGGGACGACATAGAAATCCACACAGACAGACCGGAAAAGCAGCAAAAAAATTAATTCACAAGGGTTGTCAACTTCTTAAGTAATTTTCAATTGCTTAAATGTCAGCCACCAGATTAACTCAGGCTTGTAAACAGCCGCTAGCCTTGGTCGCCGCTGGGTGGGTGGCAAGAGTCGCCCACCAGGCAGCTAGGCAAAGAAGTGGAAGAGAGTTGGGTGTGTATCGTTGTCTTTCCCCCACAAGTGGATAACTGAGATCCACAGGGGCATCTGGCCCACTCAGTGCTTTTGAGGATGAGTTCCTTGTAGACTTATTTGAAAAAAATGGAGCTTGCAATCCTTTACTGTGGTTCACATGGGAGGTAAGCCCCATCAGGAATATAAAACCCATGAAAGCGGCTTGCTGAGTTTCCCGGCAAGGGAGCCCCTCCAAGGGACTGAAACCTGCATGCAAGAGTCTCCTGCATGCAGGATCTGTGCTCTGCTTCCGCAGCCCCTCCTTAAAGCAGCGGGGGAAATAATTAGGATTGTGCCCTGTGTTACACAAAGTGGGTTCATCAAAATGAACAGGCACGACTAGCTTAGCTGCATGGGTTTCGCTAGGTCTACTCTAAGCATGACTAACGTTGGATAAATCCCTTCGTGCTTGATGTGGCAGCCGCAAGCCTGAGCTTATTGTGTGCGAGTGTCATTATCCCCATTCTGTAGATGCGGGAGAGGAAGAGGCCTGCCTGGCAGAGGCGACATTGGGAATTCCAGGCTTTCCAAATCACTGCAAGCCCCTGCACCACACCAGCCTCCTGAATAACTCTGCCAGTTGTTAAGGAAAAGGAGAGGCGAGGAGGAGGTGGAGGAGGAAAAAGCCAAGAAGAGAGAGAGTAAAAGAGGTCGTCATCGGGAGAAACCCTTTCTCCTGCAGCATCTCCACTGCAAGGAAGTGGACCGCCAAGACTTCCTCAAACCCTAGAACTCTCTACTGTGTCTCACCGAAAAAGGAAGGAGCGTGTTGGAAAACAGGAAGCATTTCTTGGCATAAATGGGCATTGCTACGTGTAAATGACCCGCTGCCAGATCAGAGGTGGACATTGCTGCTAGGTACTTGGGACACAGGGCCCCCCACCCCAATTTGCACATACCAATTATAAACTTGGGCTGACTTTCAGAGTGGGTGGGTGGGGGAACAAACTCTTAACTATCCAGGCTTGCTTCTGAGCTCTAAGGGGCCAGCAGGATTTTCTGGGCCCAGGACACTGGATAGCAATGTAATTAAACCCCTGCTGGATCATGCCAATGGCCCATCTAGTCCAGCATCCTGTTCTCACAGTGGCCAACCAGATGCCTGTGGGAAACCAGCAAGCAGGACCCATGCAGAAGAACCCTTTCTCAGCAACTGAGAAGTATTGCTGCATCCAGCCATGGAGGCAGTTAGCAACATTTGAGAGCTTTACTGCTCTCTGTGAATTTGACTAATCCTCTTTTGAAGCCACCCAGGTTGGTGGCCCTCCCTGCCTCCTGTGGGGCTGAGTTCCATAGTTTAACTACACCTTGCATGGATAAGAACTTCCTTTTATCTGTCCTGAATCTTCCAAGATTCAGTTTCACTGGATGCCTTTATGAAGTGGAGATTATACGCACTTTATATGCAGCTGCCCCATATGGGGTTCGAACCTGCAACCTTGGCGTTACCAGCACTGTACGCTCTAACCACCTGAGCTCCCTTTGCCATTACATCACCAAGCACTTAGGAACACAGGAATACAGAAAGTTGCCTTAATCGTGGCCCATCTTTCTCAGTATTGTCTACATTGATTGGCAGCAGCTCTCAAGGGTTTAGGGCAAGGAATCTCTCCCAGCCCTACCTGCAGATGGCAGGGATTGAACCTAAGCCCTTCTGCATGCAAGGCAGGTGCTCTGCCGCTGAGCTATGGCCCTTCCTGAGGGGAGGAGTTGCACTACAGCACCATATGATCACAGGCTCTCCCTCCCGGTGCAGCATGAGTGCATCAAAAAAAGAAACACTTGGCTGCAAAAGTACCTCCGGTTAACTTGGTGGCAGCATCGTACATTAAAATAATAATAATAATAATAATAATAATAATAATAATAATACACCGCAAGCACAACAAGCTTCTAGTCCTCTGCGACTTATTTCTCTAAGGCAGCCTCTACCTTGTTCTGAGGCCCTGTCATTATGCAGATTGGCATAGTGAAAATCTACCTGGAAATTCCTCGCTGGGTGGGGATCAGGTGAGGTTAACTCAGGTGAAAAGTGAACACCATAGCTGCCAAGTTATCCCTTTTTTTAAGGGATTTTCCATTATGCTGAATAGGCTTCCTCGCGAGAAAAGAGAAAACTTGGCAGCTATGGTGAACACTTTGTCCAGGCTCAGAGGTTCCCTTGTTGTTTTCTAATCCCCGCCTTCCCACGCGGGCTCGGTTTTGGCATAAAGAACCGAAACAGGAGAGGCGGGAGGCCGGGGATTGCCAGCAGGGGGCGCTCTTGCACGACGTGCTGATCGAATGAGTGTAGCCGGCGGAGAAAACAGGGCAGGCTCCGGGGAGTCGTCTCCAGCAGCGAGGGAATTTTTGGATTTTCCTCATCCCTGCTGTCGTCGTCTCCCAATTAGGTTTGACACCTGGCACGATGTCGAAAGACAGGAAGCGGCTTCCACGCCCTTACCCACAGCTGGAGAGGTTTGTGATGGCTACGGGGCAGAGACTCCTCTCAACCTTTCCCGAATCCTGGAGAGAGGAGTCTGGATCTTCCTGGAAACCCACTCCAACTATGAGCAAAGAGGGTCTGTGTCCAGCCCCGATACCCACCCAGCGCACTGCAATGCAAACTGGAAGGATCTGCAACCCTGCGGGGCAGACATCCTCTCCTCTCTCTCCAACTTCTTAAACGGCGGACAAAATAAAGGCAGCAGCTATTCGCCTTTTAAAGAGAGGCGAGCCAGCAGTCCAAACTAACCTGCAAACCAAATCTTTTTCCCCCGTATGAATTGTCTAGAGACGACCGGCGCTCACTCTGTACGCGCTCAGGGGCACTTTTTCTTACATGCGCCCAAGGCTGGTTTCCCCAGACGCCCGCCCCCAGCGCGCGCTGAGCCCCCGTTTCGCTTGCAAGCGCCACATCTCGGCTCCTTCCTCTCGGCGCGCTCCCCGGTGCCTCGCCAGCCGTTCCGGATCCACTCCGGAGCGGCGGGGCGGGGTGTCGTGACTTCATCGCCGCCGCCCGCCATTGGCGCCGCGCCTTGTCACTCAAGGCACTTCCTTCTCGGGGTGGAGGGGGGAAGGCGAGGGGAAAGAAAAGCGAGAGAGGGAGAGAAAAGTTTGTTGGCGCATCAGGAGCGCAGCGGCGCCGCTGTTTCGCCAGTGGCCTTTGGAGACGCGCGCGGAGCGCACCGAGGCGCGCCGTCGGGTAGGCAAGCAGGCGCTCCAGCCTCCATCCATGTGAGACCCTCCCCGTTTGCGGGGTGGGAGGTGGCGGGAGACTCCGGCGACCGCCGCCCCGACGCCGCCACCACGATGGCCTCTCCGCCCGGCCGCTCCTCGTCCTGCTCGCCAGCCCCAATGTCCCCGGGAGCAGCAGCAGCAGCAGCCCCCGAGCCGGCACCGGCTCCGTCGTGCGCCCTGGCCGGCGCCTCGCCTTGCCACGGCGTCTCCTTCCAGATCCAGATCGGGCTGACCCGCGAGTTCGTCCTGCTGCCCGCATCTTCCGATCTCGCCCACGTCAAGCAACTGGCGTGCTCCATCGTGGATCAGAAGGTGCGCAAGGGGGGGGGGGTGGCAAGGGGTTCGCCATGGGGCTGTGGTAGGGGGAGAGCAGAGACCTCCCGTCGGGGGAAGTCTCTAAAGCCTGGGGGCTGGGCTCGTGGATTTGTAACTCCCGCCTTTGTTGTTGTGTTATCTTTACTTCGGGTTAATAACTCCGGATTAACTGGAAAGGCGAGCCTATCGCAGCTGCGTGGATGCTTTGGGTTGCTTTAGGTTTTGTATTTGGTCAAAGGCTGTGCGTAGCTCAGTCGGTAGAGCACGCTTGAGTTCAGGGTTGTGGGTTCTAGCCCCATGTTGGGCAAGAGATTCCTGCATTGCAGGGGGTTAAGACCATAAGATGATTCTCGTGGTCCCTTCCAACTCCACAGTTCCATGATTCTATCTCAATGGTCTAAGCCTAAGGCAATATTTTGGATAACGTGTTATCCACGTGCTCCCTTGTTGGGTCATATATGCAAGATAATGGACTGTTTTGCTTATAGTGTAACAGATACTTTTAAGAACTCAAAGAATGCCAGGTTAACTACTGCAGTTTTCGACCATGAATGTGAAATTGCCTTCCATTCCTGAAGTTTGTGCTGGTTTGAAAGGGCAGTGAGCAGGATATGAGGACCTTTTATTCCTCCCTGGTCTGTGAGCACTGAAGCGTGGTAAGAATTACGTGGTACTTTGGCACCAAAAGGGAACCGTAGTACATGTCATGGAATCTGTTTGAGGTTCCTCCGTCGCTGCAGATTCTCCCGCTTGCAAACCTGCCGCTAGTCGAAGCCAGTTTGCTGGGTGGGAGCTGCCTCCACTTTGAATAAAATGAAATAAAATAAAATCCATCCCTGCTTTGCTGCAGGTGCCACACAACAACATCACCACCACCAAGCCTGTGGCAAAGTCTCGTCTCACGAGATTTCTTTCTGTGCCTTCTGAAGACTAGGGGGAAGCCTTGCCACCTATGGGGCGGCCCTCCCTCTCCATCTGTGAGCAGTTCCTGTCTGGCTTCGGGCTCTGGCCAGCTCAGCCGAATGCCAGTGGCCAGGGAGTGGCCGGTTGACCGGTAGCCACTGCTCCCTTTCATTTCCATTCAGAGCACAGCCTTAGAAGCCATTGGTGCTCCTTGGTCCAAGCTGGCAGAGTGCCAGCCTGGCTGCAGGGCACCTGGGCAGGCAGAAGCTATAAAGTGCCAAGGTGGAGCTGGGGGGGGGGGCATCAGTTTTGCTGCCCTTCCCAACCCACACCACCCATTGAAGACACACTGAAAGTGCATGGCCTCCGCAAGAATCCTAGGAACTGCAGCTCTGCAATTCCGGCAAACTACAGTTTCCAGGATTACCTGGGGTAAGCCATGCACTTTATGCGTGTGACCGTGACCCTTCCGGTCATGCTTTGAGTCTTCCCTCTCTTTCGTATTCTTTAGCAGCAAAATAAATTGCAGGCTCCTTGGGGCAGCGACCTTCGGGAGGTGTTTCTTTTTAAAAAGGGCATTTACTCTGCAAAGGTAGATGTGCTGTGTTAAGATTAATAAAAAGTGAGCCTCGCGTCTGAAGGGCCTCAGTATGGGTGCTGTGATTTCATTACTCACACGGCATCGCCGGTGTGGTGATTTGTGTGTGCATTTTATTATGTGTGTCGTGGGGCTGCCCAGCCCTTTGTATATATTGGAGGCTGTTTGTGTATGGTTCATATCCAGCTGTGTGTTTATCTGTAGGTAAACATTGCTGTTTGTATGTGTGCGGCATTGGAGGCCTTGTGGACAGACTCACATTACTCGCCCCCGCAAAGGTCTTTTGGGAACAAAAGTTGGCATTAGAATCACAGAACTGTAGAGTTGGGAGGGACCCCAAGAGTCATCTAGTCCAACCCCCTGCAATGCAGGAATCTCAGCTAATGCATCCGTGACAGGTGGCCATCCAACCTATGCTTAGAAACTTCCAAGGAAGGAGACTCCACAACCTCCTGAGGGAGACGCTTACTGTCAGAAAGTTCTTCCTGATGTTGAGTCGGAATCTCCTTTCTTGTAACTTGAAGCCATGGGTTCAAGTCCTACCCTCCAGAGCAGGAGAAAACAAGCCTGTGGCCCTGCAGATGGCATTGGACTCCCATCATGACTGGCCATGCTGACTTTTTTTTGGGGGGGAAGGCGTGTCACCAGCTTCCCCCTGCCTCACGCACTAATGTCTGTCAATCAAGCAGAGTAAAAGAAGCTCCCTGAAGCCCGACGGATGACTTTCCCCCAGCCTAATCTACTTCCCAGGGTTGTTGGGAGGGTAAAATGGAAAGGAGGAGAAGCAACTTTGCCGCCTTGAGCTCTTTGGAGAAAAGGCGGGATATCGATGCAATAATAAAGAAATAAAATGAAGTTGGCAGCCTTTGGGGAAACCCAGTTTGGAGTCCTTGACTGGACCCGAATGCCCCCAGCTGAACTTCAGGGCAGTGACCCTTTGCTGGCCTGACCTACTTCGCAGGGTTGTTGTAGGTAGAAAACGGAGGAAGGCCTATATTTCTGCCACCCCGAGCTATGGGGAGGGGAGGATAAGAACGAATTGATGGTCAATGTGTGTCTCGCTCCAGATTGTGTTGGAAGTTTTGTTTGAGTGACATATATTGAGACAGCCTTCTCTGGTCCACACACACACACACACACACACACACACACACACACACAATACCTTCCAGATGTTTTGCACTACAGTTCCCATCTGGCAAAGCTGTTTGAAGTTCCATTCGCTTCTTAACCCTTCTTTCGACAGCCTGGCTAGACTCGCACTGAAGCCATGTTCACACCATACATTTAAAGCACCCTGATATACCACCTTAAACAGCCCTGGCTTCCCCCAAAGAATCCTGGGAGTTGTAGTTTGTTAAGGGTGCTGAGAGTTGTTAGATCACCCATATTCACAGAGCTGCAATCTTCTGAGTTACCCAAGCAGAGGGAATTATTGATAGACCGCTCTGTGAATTGTGGCTCTGAGAACTCCAGACCCCTTTCAGCTCCTTTAACAAACTACACTTCCCAGGATCCTTTGGGGCAAACCACAACTGTTTAAACTGGCATCTCAGTGCTTTAAATGCATGTGGCCAGAATCTAGCCCAGTTTTTAAAATGAGAGGTGCCGGGGCTTAAGGCTGCAAAAACTCAGACTGGCAGAGATTGGTGATGAGTCTCTCAGAAGTAGGAGAGAGGGACCTTAATGCATGCTCAGAGGCACTCTTATTTTGCATGCTCTCAAGGCTGGATGAGGCAGAAGTTAGTTCTGAGCTGTGTGAGGAATCCTGGTTAACCCATTACATAAATAAATGTAAAATACAAATTTCTAATCTTCAGGGGGGAAGCACCGCTAGTTTCCTAGGCCAAAAGCCCGTCCCATTCGTAGGAGGTTGACAATCTGCAAATTTGGGGGGACCCCTGGGGTTTGAGCAATCTTTTTCTTGCAGGGGGAAGCACCCAAAAGAGGGATAAAACCTCAAACTGAGAGGAAGGGAGCAAGGAATGGAGTCGCTGGAATCCTGGAGTAACTCAGTACTGCAACATTCTGTTGCAGTTCCCTTTTTGTCGCAGCCGTAATATTTACATAGCGCTTTTTGAGTCGCGCTTTGCATAAACGATCTCGATAATTTTTGCAACGGTCTTGCAAGGTAGGGTCAGGCGTGCAGTTATTCCCAAAGCGAAGGGGGCGTGACACTCATACTGAGAAAAGCGGTTTCTCCTAAGGCCACGTACTGCATCTGTGGCTGAGAGATGGGTGGTGTGGCGATATTGTGGCTCACGCCACCACCGGCCACTGCCCTGCCCTGACTCCTTCCCCTCCCCTCCCAGCCGGTCCAGGGCCCCTCGTGCTATATATACAAGCATTTTATGTTTCAGCAAAGGAGCGGAAACAGCAGCCAAGACGCTGGCTGCCTCTCTCTCCTCTGAGCAGGAAAGGGAAGTGTCCCTGGTTCCGAGAGGCCAAGCGATAATCTTTGGGATGTCTCCAGGATGGGAGCGTCCCTCGTCCACATCCTTTAGCCCCGGGCTGGAGGAAACTTGGAAGCATCCTTGCCAGGGAAAGTTAAGTCAAGCCAGGTATTAAGAGACAGGCAAGCCTCCTCCTCCGAGTCACACAGACCCCTCTGCCATGATCCCAAACTGCAGATTTGCAGCTGATAAACTGTGGAACTCCTTGCACCAGTTTCTAGAAACCAGAGGGAGGGGAGATTTGCACTTGTGCTTGGGTCCTGCTTGCAGGTTTCCCATTGGGGCATCTGGTCAGTCCCTCTGAGAACAGGATGCTGGCCTGGGTGGGCCATTGGCCTGATCCAGATTCTACGTTCTTAATGTCCATTCCGATCTTTTTGCTCCATAAACGTCATTCCCTAACACTGGGCTGTATTCCATGCTTAAAAAAAACAACCCAACTCAAATCAATAATACCAAAGTTCCGCCCTTAGGCAATCTGAACTATGGGTTATGCAGATTGAGAGCCAATTTGCATAATCTTTTCTATTTTGCATGTTAACTTCCCTTTTTCTTGTTCATTCATTTTGATTGTAGGTGTCATGGGGAGAGCCGGAGGCACCTCCTGCTACTAAAAAAACTTGCTCAACCACCTTCCTGGCTTTTGCAGTGTCTCTCAGCTTTCCATGAGGACTAGAAACCTGCTTCTTGTTTGCTTGAATTGAGGCTGAGGTTCTTGGGAAGCTGGATCCTGTCTCCGCTGCCACATTCTGGGCTCATCTAAGCCCTACACAGACAACTCAACTTCTTTAGTTCATTCTCTGTGTGTGGTCCATCTCTGCAATTTCTATTTTGCAAGCAGGGCTTAGGGAGGCAAGGCATTCTGTAAATGTTAGCCACCACCAAGGAGGCCCTGTCGCCAGTACCTGTCAATCATATCTCCAGTAGAGACGGGGCAGGAAGGAGGGCCTTAGAAGCTCATCTTAACACCAGGGCAGGTTCACCCGGGCAAAAGCCAGTCCCTCTGTTCTTCAGTGTTTGAAGCAAGCAAAGCGGCAACACAGAAGATGGCGCTTTTGAGCATGTGCAGAATTTTGGAGGGCTAGGCTTTGGGGAAATAATGAGGGGCAGGAAGAGGTTTACAAACTGCCCTGGTCTGTTGTTTGCCCTCAGCAGCGCCCTCTCCCACACACTTGAATGAGGCAGGCTTATTCAGAGGGTGCCCGACAGGCTGTGGAGCATGCGCAGAGTTCTGATCTCCCAACAGAGATGGTCGGTTGTAGGACTCCGGAGGAACAGCAAGGGAGCTGCAGTTGCAGTGTGCCCACTTCACATCTGTTTGAGCCCTGAACGTGCGGGAAGGGAATTCAAATCCTGCTTCCCTGTATATCATTTGGGAGGGCCGCGTTCCTACCATCCATTTAAAGCATTATTACTCTGCATTAACCAGTCGTGGAGAATCCTAGGATCCGTATGTGATGACCTTGCCGAGCTACAGTTCTCAGCACCCTGAAACTACAGTTTCTTCACGGTGGCTAGAATGGCATGTTGTTGTTGTTGTTTAGTCGTTTAGTCGTGTCCGACTCTTCGTGACCCCATGGACCATAGCACGCCAGGCACTCCTGTCTTGCACTGCCTCCCGCAGTTTGGTCAAACTCATGTTCGTAGCTTCGAGAACACTGTCCAACCATCTTGTCCTCTGTCGTCCCCTTCTCCTTGTGCCCTCCATCTTTCCCAGCATCAAGGTCTTTTCCAAGGATTCTTCTCTTCTCATGAGGTGGCCAAAGTATTGGAGCCTCAGCTTCACGATCTGTCCTTCCAGGGAGCACTCAGGGCTGATTTCCTTAAGAATGGATAGGTTTGATCTTCTAGCAGTCCATGGGACTCTCAAGAGTCTCCTCCAGCACCATAATTCAAAAGCATCAATTCTTCGGCGATCAGCCTTCTTTATGGTCCAGCTCTCACTTCCATATATCACTACTGGGAAAACCATAGCTTTAACTATACGGACCTTTGTCGGCAAGGTGATGTCTCTGCTTTTTAAGATGCTGTCTAGGTTTGTCATTGCTTTTCTCCCAAGAAGCAGGCGTCTTTTAATTTCGTGACTGCTGTCACCATCTGCAGTGATCAAGGAGCCCAAGAAAGTAAAATCTCTCACTGCCTCCATTTCTTCCCCTTCTATTTGCCAGGAGGTGATGGGACCAGTGGCCATGATCTTGGTTTTTTTGATGTTGAGCTTCAGACCATATTTTGCGCTCTCCTCTTTCACCCTCATTAAAAGGTTCTTTAATTCCTCCTCACTTTCTGCCATCAAGGTTGTGTCATCTGCATATCTGAGGTTGTTGATATTTCTTCCGGCAATCTTAATTCCGGCTTGGGATTCATCTAGTCCAGCCTTTCGCATGATGAATTCTGCATATAAGTTAAATAAGCAGGGAGACAATATACAACCTTGTCGTACTCCTTTCCCAATTTTGAACCAATCAGTTGTTCCATATCCAGTTCTAACTGTAGCTTCTTGTCCCACATAGAGATTTCTCAGGAGACAGATGAGGTGATCAGGCACTCCCATTTCTTTAAGAACTTGCCATAGTTTGCTGTGGTCGACACAGTCAAAGGCTTTTGCATAGTCAATGAAGCAGAAGTAGACGTTTTTCTGGAACTCTCTAGCTTTCTCCATAATCCAGCGCATGTTTGCTATTTGGTCTCTGGTTCCTCTGCCCTTTCGAAATCCAGCTTGCACTTCTGGGAGTTCTCGATCCACATACTGCCTAAGCCTGCCTTGTAGAATTTTAAGCATAACCTTGCTAGCGTGTGAAATGAGCGCAATTGTGCGGTAGTTGGAGCATTCTTTGGCACTGCCCTTCTTTGGAATTGGGATGTAGACTGATCTTCTCCAATCCTCTGGCCATTGCTGAGTTTTCCAAACTTGCTGGCATATTGGGTGTAGCACCTTAACAGCATCATCTTTTAAGATTTTAAATAGTTCAGCTGGAATATCATCACTTCCACTGGCCTTGTTATTAGCAGTGCTTTCTAAGGCCCATTTGACTTCACTCTCCAAGATGTCTGGCTCAAGGTCAGCAACCACACTACCTGGGGTGTACGAGACCTCCATATCTTTCTGGTATAATTCCTCTGTGTATTCTTGCCACCTCTTCTTGATGTCTTCTGCTTCTGTTAGGTCCTTACCACTTTTGTCCTTGATTATGGTAATCTTTGTACGAAATGCTCCTTTCATATCTCCAATTTTCTTGAACAGATCTCTGGTTTTCCCCATTCTATTGTTTTCCTCTATTTCTTTGCATTGCTCATTTAAGAAGACCCTCTTGTCTCTCCTTGCTGTTTTTTGGAAATCTGCATTCAGTTTCCTGTATCTTTCCCTATCTCCCTTGCATTTTGCTTGCCTCCTCTCCTCCGCTATTTGTAAGGCCTCGTTGGATAGCCATTTTGCTTTCTTGCATTTCCTTTTCCTTGGGATGGTTTTCGTTGCTGCCTCCTGTATAATGTTACGAGCCTCCATCCATAGTTCTTCAGGCACTCTGTCCACCAAATCTAAATCCTTAAACCTGTTCCTCACTTCCACTGTGTATTCATAAGGGATTTGATCCAGATTGTATCTTACTGGCCCAGTGGTTTTTCCTACTTTCTTCAGTTTAAGCTGGAATTTTGCTATAAGAAGCTGATGATCTGAGTTACAGTCAGCTCCAGGTCTTGTTTTTGCTGACTGTATAGAGCTTCTCCATCTTTGGCTGCAGAGAATATAATCAATCTGATTTCGATGCTGCCCATTTGGTGATATCCATGTGTAGAGTCTTCTCTTGTGTTGTTGGAAGAGAGTGTTTGTGATGACCAGCTTGTTCTCTTGACAGAACTCTATTAGCCTTTGCCCTGCTTCATTTTGAACTCCAGGCCAAACTTGCCAGTTGTTCCTTTTATCTCTTGATTCCCTACTTTAGCATTCCTATCCCCTGTAATGAGAAGAACATCCTTCTTTGGTGTCATTTCTAGAAGGTGTTGTAGGTCTTCATAGAATTGGTCAATTTCACTTTCTTCAGCACCGGTAGTTGGTGCATAAACTTGGATTACTGTGATGTTAAAAGGTCTGCCTTGGATTCGTATCGAGATCATTCTGTCATTTTTGAGATTGCATCCCATTACAGCTTTTGCCACTCTTTTGTTGACTATGAGGGCCACTCCATTTCTACTACGGGATTCTTGCCCACAGTAGTAGATATGATAGTCACCCGAACTGAATTCGCCCATTCCCTTCCATTTTAGTTCACTGATGCCCAGGATGTCGATATTTATTCTTGTCATCTCATTTTTGACCACATCCAGCTTACCTCCACTCATGGTTCTTACATTCCAGGTTCCTATGCAATATTTTTCTTTACAGCATCGGACTTTCCTTTCGCTTGGAAATGGCATAAGAGGGCTTTAAATTTGAGGTGTGGATGTCCTTATTAGGGAGGGCTTTGGGAAGCGTTTAAAATCAAAGGGAGATGGCGTCAGCCAACAGCGGTCTTGCTGCTTTTAACGCTGACAGCTTGGTTACGCATTGAATGCATTGAACCTCCATGTTGGGGGGCAGTCTACCTCTGAATTCCATGTGCTGCGTTGGGAGTAAGAATTCCTGGTACTGTGGACCCACAGAGCACACCCACGCCCTACGTTTCAAAGTGTGTAGTCTCCCCTCAATCCTGGGAACTGTAGCTTACCCATCCGAGAACTACAACCCCCAGCGCCCTTAAGAAACTACAGTTCCCAGGATTGGTGGGGGTTTTTTGGGGGGGAGGGAGCTTTAAATGGGTGCTGTAGGTGTGACCCTTTTTGCACCTTTCTTCTCCTCCACTGTCTTTTCTGCTGGCCAACCACAGTTCTTTCGCAGAACTACAATTCCCAGGATTCCTGAGATTCCTGCCTTGCAGGGGGTTGGACCAAATGACCCTTCCAACTCGACAATTGTATGATTTTTTTGGGGGGGAGGGGGGAAAGTTGGGTGCTTTGACTGTATGCTGTGGACGCCACCTTAGTTTCATTTATTTTGGGATACATCACCCCTTTGACAACATGACGTCTCCACCCCTTTAGGATGGCTGAAATAACAGTGCGTGTGAACTCCTTGGGGCAGAGACCTACCTCTGTCTCCCTCTGTTTCCGTTCCTTTGCATTGCTCTGTCCGGTTCCATGTGCGCCGAGGACCCTGCGTCAACAATAATCCAGGGTATTTTTAATTTTGGGGGTGGGCGGTGCAGGAATAATATTGCCGCCCTGACCCACTGGCTCTCGGTACCTGTTGCTTAGATACGGGGAAGGCCTTGGGGGTGCCAGCAGCTCTTCCTCCTCCTCCTCCTCTTCTTCCTCCTCTCACCTTCTGGGGCCGCCTTCTCCTCCAGCTTGGCTCTCGCTCTGAATAGAGGGCTGTTCCCTCCTGCGTGACTCACAAACAGGCAGCTCTTTCTGTTGGGCTCACCCTGGCCTGGCTCGGCTGCCTTTATTGCCTGCTATTATTGAGGCCGTTTCCTGCCCATCAGGAACACTTTGGGCTGCCAGGAGGAGGTTCAGGAGGGAAGTGCGTGACTCAGGCCCTTAACTGCTGCCTCACTGGGCCCAGGTGCCCCAGGGTGGCAGATTCGAGAGCCGCTTCCTCCCAGCCCTTCCCTCACCTGCAAAGAACCGGGGTGGAGTTTCCCTGCCCCTATTATACCTGAACGTACTGGGTGGACGAGCTCGTGCAGAGTGTCATAAAGGTACAGAATCTTAGAGTTGTCGAGCTGGAAGGGGTACCCAAAGGCCATGTAGTCCAACCCCCTGCCGGACCAGAATCGCAATGAAAGAGAATCGTAGAATAAGAAGACCCGGCTGGTTCAAGCCAGCCTCCTGTTCTCACAGTGGCCATGTTCTTTTCCTCGCCATCTCTCCAAACCACTCGTTCTCAGCTTCTCCAGCCCTCCTTTGGGCCACACTTTCAGAGTACTGTATTTTTCCGTGTATAAGACTAGGTTTTCCCCCTAAAAAATAATGTCCAAAATTTGGGGGCATCTTATACATGGGGACCATATCCCCCCATTTTCTTAAACCAGAGTCCCTGAAATTCGGGGGCTCCTTATACATGGGGGCGTCTTATAGACAGGAAAAATACGGTAATTTTTTTACTCCAGCCACACCAATTTGTCAATCGATAGCTGTGCTTGATTTGTAACCTAGAGCACAACAGCTTTATAAGATACGTGAGCCTCTTACATATGTACCTTAATTATCTATACAAACTCATCCCTTGATGCTCTTGCCCTCATTTTGAAAAGATATTGTTCCATTTTTTGCAAATTAAAAAAAGAACATTTTGATACTATACTGAAATGATTAAATGCCACTTTTGACCGTCGCTGAATCTTCCTGCCACACCTTCTGAGAACTAAAAATAAATAAATCCCAAATGCTACAACCTTTGTTTGTAGGGGAATCGCTCCACCCCCTAGATCAATCATTTCCTGGAAACGTGATGCAGCCTTGATCTGAATCAAAACCGGAGGCACACTGAACACCACCCCAAAACTTTGTACGGATGTTGTGCCCAACCCACCGGTGGGCATCCTTTGCCCTGCAACCTGGGCACAAAACCAGCAGCTGGGTAGCTGGGTGGGAAAGCCCGTCTCGGCGCTCTCCTTGCAGCAGCTATGGCCTCCTGTCTGTCCCTGTCGCCCGGTGTTTGGTGGTAGGGTGCCCCTATACAGGGCTAGACATCAGCCAGGTGAGTTTTGGGGCTACGTAGAACAGGTCCCATTGCGACCACACCGAGATTTCTGGATGCCGGGCTGGTGACGGGGAAAAGCCAAGTGTGTCACCTAGAGAAGGATCTGAAATATTTTCCTCGAAGCTTGGATTTGTTTTGTTCCGGATGGTTTTAGTGTGTTCTAAACCGCTTTGAGGCTCCAATACTTTGGCCACCTCATGAGAAGAGAAGACTCCCTGGAAAAGACCCTGGTGTTGGGAAAGATGGAGGGCACTAGGAGAAGGGGGCAACAGAGGACGAGATGGTTGGACAGTGTTCTCGAAGCTACGAACATGAGTTTGACCAAACTGCAGGAGGCAGTGGAAGACAGGAGTGCCTGGCGTGCTATGGTCCATGGGGTCACGAAGAGTCGGACACGACTAAACAACAACAAACCGTGTTGAGATTTGTTCTTTAAAATACAAAGCGGTGTAGAAATGTTAATAATAAATTCCATTGTAAAAAAAGCAACAACCCAACAGTGCCTAGACCAGGCACCCCCAACCTTTGGCCCTCCATATGTTTTGGACTACAATTCCCGTCATCCCTGACCACTGGGGTCATGGGAGCTGTAGGCCAAAACATCTGGAGGGCCACAGGTTGGGGGTGCCTGTCCTAGACATTCCGCCATGGTGACCGCAAAGTAGGCTGATTAGATTATATATCTTGAGTTTCTCACACTGCTCCTGTACCTGGAGCTTCCATTCCTGGTGGCATCATGAGCCCTGTTTCTGTATTTTAGTATACAGTATTTGTTTTGCTTCATTCCTTCTCATTCTGATGGGGATTATGCCACTGTGGTAGGCGGAGGATTAGATTTTCAATATATATAACTCTGTGGGGTGCCTTGTGTTTTTTTCGAGACCACATCCAGGGGCCCCATTTCCAGCACCCAGGGCACATTAAATTGTGATTAATTTGAAAGGCTAAAAATAATTAGCTTAATTTAAATGCCTGCTCATCACTAATTTCATTCATATGCATATAGTTTTCTTTTAGAATCAAGCCCTGCATGTTCCTTAAAATTGGAACTTATCTTTTATAATGCAGAAGGGTTATTTCCCCCCCCCCCAGTAACTATTTTTTAGATTACAGTTTTAGAAAGGATTAGACTATATATATATATATATATATATGGCGCATTTTAGGCAACAAACGATTTGTATTGCTGCCCTGTTCTGCATTATTTTAAAAATCATTCCAGGCTTGCATATTTAGAAGTATTTCAGCTTGATTTGATGCTAAGGCTCAGTTATTTGAATTATAAATCATTATGTCCTTTCAAGCTGATCAGTCATGGAACAGCTTTGAATTCATTTACATAATGGAATATATTAGTGATTCCTTCATGTCAGTGAAAACATGGCGCTGCCTCATGCATCCTCTTATGTTTTGTTGTGAACCTCCCTGCGATCATTGGATGAGGGTGGTATACAAATTTAATAAATTGTACAATTGCCGGGATGTAAGGGACCACGAGGGTCATCTAGTCCAGCCCCCTGCAATGCAGGGACATTTTTGCCCAATTTTTGCCCTGAGATTTAGAGTCTCATGCTCTACCAACAGCTATTCCAGCAGGCTAATAATAATAATAATAATAATAATAATGTTTTAATAAAATTAGACTTTTAAACTATCATCTTTCATGTGTTTTTAGCTTTTTGGGGGGTTTTTATCTGTGTTTTAATTTGCGTAAGCCACCTTGAGTGACTGGGAAAAGGGCAAGATGTAAATAATAATAATAATAATAATAATAATAATAGTAGTAATAGTAATAAATTAAATTATTTTGTGCCTGCTTCGTCAGGGATAGGTGAGATTTGCTTTCTGGGCAAAGAGTGTTTTTTTTCTGGGATGCCCCCCACCAACCCCTATTTCCTGTCACATACAGCGCAAGCTGCACTGGGGGATCATTGTGTTCCCTTACTCCACCCTCCGAATGTCTATACAGTGGAACCTCGGTTTATGAATTTTCGGTTTACAAACGTCGCGGACCCATCTGGAACGGATTAATTCACTTTCCATTACTTTCAATGGGAAAGTTCGCTTCAGTTTATGAACGCTTCAGTTTATGAACAGACTTCCGGAACCAATTACACTCATGCTTCGGGTTAAGTACGCTTCAGGTTGAGTACTCCGCGGACCTGTCTGGAACGGATTAATCCACTTTCCATTACTTTCAATGGGAAAGTTTGCTTCAGTTTATGAACGCTTCAGTTTAAGTACTCCACGGACCGTCTGGAACAGATTAATCCACTTTCCATTACTTTCAATGGGAAAGGTCACTTCAGTTTATGAACGCTTCAGTTTATGAACAGACTTCCGGAACCAATTGTGTTCATAAACCGAGGTACCACTGTATGTATTGATTATTATTGGGGGCGGGGAGGATCAATGCTGCTCAACACTCCAACAGATCAAATAATGGCAGGTGTGTGCCAACCGGGTGGCTTCGCCTTTTGAAGAGCACGTACTTCCTCTCTTGGCTCGCAGCTTGAAAACTGACTTTGTGGAGAGTTGTCCCCCCCCCTTTAATTTTTACAATGTGGTCTTAAGTGTGTTTATCTGGAAAACTGATGGGAAGGCCATAGGCCTTTTGCTGGCTGAGGCAGAGCCACCAATGGTTGCCCCTCTGCCCGCCCGGAAGCGAAAGCTTCAGGCCAGCTAAGTTATTTAGGCCCCTGGGGCAGAAAACCCCACACAAGGGGCTCCTTCCCCTTCCCCAAATGCAAAAGTCCAGCGACAATAAATTGAGGTAACTAAGAATTTGCCGCTCTTTTAAGGACACCTCCCAAAGCGGCTGCCTGAGGCAGTCGCCTCGCTCTGCCTAATGGCGGGGCCGGCCTTGTGTGGAAGCAAGACGTACTGAAATCTGTGGTCAGCTTGAGAAAGGGATGGGAGTTTTAGCCTGTGGTGGCTGATGGGAGTTGTAGCCCAAAACAGACTGGCAAAAGGCCGAGATGGCACAAGTGAGAGGACCCCCGTGGTTCCTTCTGCATTCACAACTGCAATTTCTGGTGGTTGGTTTTTAACCCTTTGTGCGTGCGCCTCTGCTTAATGGGTGCCGTACCAGTGCAATTTCCCCGTGGCTTTCCCCAAAATGCTCTGACGCAGGCGTCTAAGGACTCCCTGTTTTAGAGGAACTGAGTTTTTGAAAAGTCAAGATCTTGCAGCAGTGGAGTCCACAGTTTCCCCTGCACAAGACATGGTTTGTTTCTTCATGTAGCTCAAAGTGATTCTGCCACTCCTCATTTAACCCTCACAACGACCCTGAGAGGTAGTCGAAACAAAATAAAAAAATTCCTTCCAGCAGCACCTTAGAAACCAACTACCGTAAGTTTGTTGTTGGTATGAGCTTTCGTGTGCATGCACACTTCTTCAGATACACTGAAACAGAAGTCACCAGATGCTCATATATAGTGAGAGGGTGGGGAGGTATATTACCCCCTCCTTGTGGTGGGAGTGGGTGATTGACTGACTGATAGCTGTTGACGACTGTTAACGACTGCAATTGGTCTTACAGGAAAAAGCAAGGGGTGAGATAGCTAAAGATAGCTTTATCATGTATAATGAGATAAGAATCCAATGTCTTTATTCAGACCTGGTCTCTCCATGGTTTTAAGCTTGGTAATAAGTTGCAGTTCAGCAATTTCTCTTTCCAGTCTATTTCTGAAATTCTTTTGTAATAAGACAGTTACTTTGAGATCTTGTATAGAATGTCCTGGGAGAGTGAAGCGTTCTCCTACTGGTTTCTCTGTCTTGTGATTCCCGATGTCAGATTTATGTCCATTTATCCTTCGGCGTAGGGTTTGGCCTGTTTGTCCAAAACTGAAGGGCTACCTGAGAGGTAGGTTAGACTGAGAGGGATGTTGGTCACCTAGTGATCTTCATGGCCGAGTGGGGATTTGAACCCTGGTCTCCCAGGTCCTAGTCGAGCACGCTAACCACTGCACCCCGTTGACTCTCACTGGCAGTGTTTCAGAGGATCTGAAGTGAGAATCTTGTGGCAGTGAATTCCACAGGCTCCCCAGGATAAGGCCTGAATCAGGGTTGTTCTTATGCACATGAATTTTTTAAAGAAATAGTTAGGGGGGAGGGAGCAGGGATAGGAGCTGGTTCCTCTCGCTTGCGATGAAATTATAAAGATCTCTCTGCTTTAAGGAGGAAGGAAGGAGGAGTTCGGAGGTCAACTGGAACGAACAAAGCGTTTCAGATGGGGTACCTTTGAGAGTTAAAAATAACCGCCGGGATTTGCATAGTGTCTCACTACAACCAGAAAGCTTGAAAGGCTGAATGTTGCTCCTTCCCTGAGCTTGGGCGAAATGTCTCTTCTCCTTGGCTGCCTTCCTTTAAAAAAACACACACACACCCCATCCATCTTTGCAAGACAGGTGTTTGTCTGCTGATGTCTGACAGCCCTGGACTCCTTTTCCGTTCGAGATGAGCCACACCTGAAACTGAGCCACACCTGAAACGTTTTCTCTGGGCTTGAATATACTGTATGCATGTGTGCATTTGTATATATTCCTTGCCGCTGACAATGAATTACTCCAGGAGAGCAGCAATCTTTTTAGGAAATATGGGTATATTTGGATTCTTGAAGCGAGTGCCAGTGGCGCCACCCCCTACCCCAGAAATAGGTACACAGTTCGGATTTCCAGATGACCTGGGTAAAATTTGGGTCCGGTTACAGCAATGTGAGCCTTGAAAAGCACATAGAGCCGAAAGAGGAAGTGGGAAAGAGCGTCAGTTTTTCCAAATTCCTCCTTCAGTTCTATGTCCTTTTTTGAGGTGTGTACGTGTGTGTGTGAGGCGAGATAGGTAAATGCTTTCACTGCCACAGCACCAAGGCAGAACGGGGTGAATGGGGCTCAGAGGCTTAGAGGGCATCGAGGGGAAGCGTGACCCCCAGGCACCACATTGCTGAGCTATGTGCAAGTTGGCGCTTTCCCTCTCGCCCACCTGCTTCACCCCGACAGCATATGGGGAGCATAAAATGATCTCTTTATTTGATCCTTTGCTGGGACAAGGGGCGTTCTGGTTGCCCATTTGCCGAAGGGCAGAGGGATCATAGAATTGTAGAGTTGGGACCCGGGGGTCATCCAGTCCAACCCCCTGCAATGCAGGAATCTTTTGGCCAACGTGGGTCTTGAACCCACGACCCTAAAATTAAGATTCTCACGCTCTGCCAACTGAGCAAACATGCCATGTTTCAATAGCAAGGGGAATTTAGCCTGGAGAAGAGAATACTGAGAGGTGATATATCTGAGGGGCTGCCCCATGGAAGAGGAAGCAAGCTTTTTTCCCTGCTACTCCGAATGGTTGGACCTGAACCAATGGATTCCAAACTACAAGAAAGGAGATTTGGACTAAACATTAGGAAGAACTTTCTGATGGCAAAAGCTGTTTGACAGTGGAACAGACTTCCTCGGAAAGTGGTCTCCTTCCTTGGAGGTTTTTAAGCAGAGCTTGGATGGCCATCTGCCATGGATGCTTTAGCTGAGATTCCTGCTTTGCAGGGGGTTGGACTAGTTGGCCCTTGGAGTTCCCTTCCGACTATATGATTCCATAAGCTGGGGGAAGATAAGCTCTGTTTTAGCAACAGTTTTTCAATGAAAACCACTAGGTGCCACAGGAGCAGCCCAGCACCTTGCGCTGTGGTTCCCAGGCGCCCGACAAACCAGCTGGCTGCTGGGCGCTTGGGACGTGCTGCATAACAGACTTTCACAGGCGGGCGGAACGACCCACTCGTCAAACACGTGGCCTCATAGTGACATTAGGTGACTAGCAGACTGGTTGCCCCACTCACCTGTCAAAACCAGCCTGCGGGGCGGGGACAGATGAGGATCCGGCCCACTGGCACAAAATAAAGTTCCCCCACCCTAACCAAACGGCCATGCTTTCGACCCGTTGCTTCAGCCGAGCCACTGCCCAATTAATGGAGGCCAGGCGAGCTGAAATCTCGTCGGCCCGCATTTTTAAGACCTGCCTCGAGTCCTGACGCATCAGTGACTCGCCCCGAAGAAAGGGCCATCTGTCTTTCGGTTTCTGAAAGTTTCCCCGCCTGGCTGCCCAGAGCACATTGTTACTCACTGGGGAGCAACCTCATTTGTAGACTTCAGTCAGCCCAGAGTATTGCTTTGGAGGCGAGCTTTAAAAGTTTGCCGCTGCTGCGATTGGCCTCCGGGTACACAAAGGGCTTGAACCTGAAACCACCGCCAACTTGCAGGGACTTGTCTTTCTTTCCCGTCTCCCTGCGGTGTCCCAGGGACGAATGTGCTCTTTCACCGCAACCCTGTTCAAACAGCATTCTGACTGCACTGGAGTTAACTGAGCAACGCCCAAGTGCATTGAAATGCATAGAAAGCATCTGTTTCTTTGACTGAGTCAGGAGCCTTGCTATTATTATTATTATTATTATTATTATTATTATTATTAACAACAACAACAACAACAACAACAACAACAATATCTATGGCCTTTTAAACTGGTGGAGGTATTGTTTTTATTCATTATTATGGTATGTATTTTTGTGTTTTTATATTGTAAACCACCCTGTAATGTTTGGATGAAAGACGGTATAGAAATACTACTAATATTAATACTAATAATACTAAGACTTCTCCCACTCAGGGGTGATCTACTATGAAACTAATGAAGGTTAATCCTGGAGGGGCCCCAGAAGTGACCCTAGTCCACATTGTTGTTGTTGTTTTTTTAAAAAAATTGCTTTGAAAAATGCACCTTGCACGCATATACCATTTCCCTAATTTTCATCCCCCCCCCACCCAATAACTCTATGGGAATATAACTCCATAACTCTATGGGAATAAAGCCTGGGAATTTTTTATTCGCACCAGTGATTTAAACATGTGATATAATCCAGCACAGCAATTTTAATCAAAATCTGAGATGTAGTAGCTTTATTTTTTTAAAAAAAATTGTGGTGATCTGGAACAAACCCATTGGAGAAGGTGGTTTCCCAGACCTTAATGCTGCTTGCAAATGGGACGCCAAATCATTTCAAGCTTCAGGGACCCCAAAATGTAGGAGAAGTTTGGATTTGATATCCCGCTTTATCACTACCCGAAGGAGTCTCAAAGCGGCTAACAATCTCCTTTTCCCTTCCTCCCCCACAACAGACACTCTGTGAGGTGAGTGGGGCTGAGAGACTTCTCTCTCTCTCTCTCTCTCTCTCTCTCTCTCTCTCTCTCTCTCTCACACACACACACACACACACACACACACACACACACACACACATATCTCAGGACAGTTCACAAGATGAAAATAGAGGATAAAAACACAAAATAAATAGAGCAAAAACAAAGAGTGCCATGGAATCTTAGAGTTGAAAGGGGTACCCCTGGGGTCATCTAGTCCAACCCCCTGCAACACAGTGCGAACTTTCTGCATGCCAACCTCATGCCCTCTCTGATCCCACGTTGTTTCCCCAGGCTCTCCCTATCCACCTCTGTCTCTTCCTTTGCAGTTCCCCGAATGCGGCTTCTACTGCCTCTATGACAAGATCCTGCTCTTCAAGCACGACCCGTCGTCGGCCAACATCCTGCAACTGGTCCGAGCTGCCAGCGACATCCAGGAAGGGGACCTGGTGGAGGTGGTGCTCTCAGGTGAGCTGGCTTAGCAGAATCGTGATCTAGCTCGGCTGCGGGTTCCGCACAGCAGGGGGTTGGACTAGATGACCTTTGGCGGGGGACCCCCTTTCCGACTCGGAAATTGTACGATTCTAACAGAACATGCATTCACTCCTCATTTACTCCCTACAACAACCCTGGGAGGTAGGCTATGCTGAGAGGCGGTGACTGGCTCCCCAAGGTCGCCCAGTTAGCTTCATGGCTGAGTGGCAGAATTAGAACCCTGGTCTCTCCCAAGTGCTTGTGCAGTGCTGCAGCCGTTTCACCACGCTGGTTCCTTAGCAAAGGCTGGCACAGTCTTTCATCTCTCTCTCTCTCTCTCTCTCTCTCTCTCTCTGTGTGTGTATTTCTCTCTCTCCTGGCCTAGATCTCTCACTTGCTGGAGGCGGCAGGTGATGTTTTTTGAATCCGACGCCCAGGCAACAGAGCAGGATGTGGGTTTTGGGTACAGACAACCCCTTTCCTTTGCTTGGGGGAAGGGCGGTAGAAGGTGCTTCCTGGCGAATGTCCTCTTGCACCCGAGGGACCCAGGGCATTTCCTGCGTACCTGGGTGGGGCTAGGGAAGCCCCCCAGAAACAGCTGCTTCTGCCTGGGGCGAAAAGGGTGGCAACAAGGATCTTTCCTCTTCACAACAACCCTGTGAGGCAGGTCGGGCCGAAACATGGCGACTTGGACTAGAGGCCACTCATTTCTAAACTATTTCAGCTCGGGTATGTGGATGGGCTCCTAAACAGGGACAGGCTATCCTAAGACAAGAGTGTCTCTGAGAGAGTGCAGAGTGCCTTGTTTCCCTGTCCACTGAGTTCCCGCTTTTAAATATCTGGCCTGGCAGCCCTTGATAAAATGATTTGCAGCAGCCTCGTGAGATACCAGGTTAGGCTGGGAGTGGAGTTCAGTCAGTGGCACCCAGCTAGCATTGTGCCTGGAGGCAGGATTTGAATCCGGGTCTCCCAGGACGGATGATGTAATGCAATACAGTCAGATAACCGGCACTATTTCAGCCTCTAAATCTGGAATCTCCACTTCCTCTAGGGTGCTAAATTGCCCCCTGTGTCTGTTTTTATGCAATGCTAAGTCCTAAAGAGAGACATGGGTGGTACTGTGGGTTAAACCACAGAGCCTAGGGCTGCCGATCAGAAGGTTGGTGGTTCGAATCCCCGCGATGGGGTGAGCTCCCGTTGCTCGGTCCCAGCTCCTGCCAACCTAGCAGTTTGAAAGCACGTCAAAGTGCAAGTAGATAAATAGGTACCGCTACAGTGGGAAGGTAAACGACGTTTCCGTGCACTGCTCTGGTTCGGCAGAAGCGGCTTTGTGATGCTGGCCACATAACCCGGAAGCTGTACGCCGGCTCCCTCGGCCAATAACGTGAGATGACCGCCGCAACCCCAGAGTCGGTCACGACTGGACCTGATGGTCAGGGGTCCCTTTACCTTTAAGTCCTAAAGAAGCCTTCACCCCCGTGGTGCCCTCCAGATGTGTTGGACTACAATTCCCATCAGCCTTAGCCTGTGCAATTGAGGGTCAGGGATGATGGGAGTTACAGTCCAAAAAATCTGGAGGGCCCCAGGCTGCTGACCTAAACAAACCGTATTCAGCTAAGAACAAAACCTTGGCACTTTTGCAGACTTTTATCTTCTCGTTATGTGGCAGATTATCAGAAGACTGATAACTCTGAGGGGAAGAATCATAGCTCGGCATTACAGCATCTGGGCGGGGCCTGGGAGAAAAGTGGGTGGAGCAATGAATGTGACTCCTCCCCTTGCCCCATTCAAAAGCCCGAGATATCTGGACACACAACACACACTCTGTCCACCCGTGCAAGCAAGTGGCAAAAACCTTTGCAAAGGGCTAGGGAGGGGTGGTTTGAAGAGTGTTCTGGGGGCCAGGCAGTGAGAACGGGAGGGCTTTATTTTCCCCTTCCCTGCTTTGAGATTCCCTAGCTCCACTGTGCTCCATTAATCCTTGAAATTGAATTGCTACTCCCTTTTAAAAAACCCTCTTCTCTCCTTCTGAACATGGCAAGAATCGGGGCAGATAAAAGAAGGGGCTTATTCACACATAAACTACGGAGCTCCTTTCTGCAGGAGGCAGTAATGGACACCAGCTAACATGGCTTTAGAAGAAGATCGGATAAATTCATGGAGAAGAATTTGTGGCTACATACCATGGATCATGAATCATAGAATTGTAGAGTTGAAAGGGACCCTGTGGTCATCTAGTCCAACCCCCTGCAATGCAGGAACCCCAACTAAACCATCCCAGACAGATGGTCCTCCAACCTCTGCTTTAAAACCCACCTCCCGAGGGAGACCATTCCACTGTCAAAAAGCTCCTACGGTCAGAAAGTTCTTCCTGATGTTTGGTTGGAATCGCCTTTCTTGTAACTTGAAGCCATGGGTTCGGGTCCTACCCTCCAGAGCAAGAGAAAACAAGCTTGCTCCCTCATCCGTGTGCCAGCCCTCCTCTCGGTCTCCTCTTTTCCAGGCTAAACATCCCCAGCTCCTTCAACCGTTCCTCATCCGGCTTGACTCTGCCCCCATGGTCAGAGGCAGTGAACGCTTCTGAATACCAGTTTCTGGAAGCTGTGGGAGGGGAGAGTTGCTCTGGTATTCTCATCCTGCTTTGCGTGCTTCCCTTCGGGGCATCTGGCCGCTGCGGGGGCAGGATACCAGACTGGATGGGCCAGGGGCCTGATCCTGCAGGCTTCTTCCAATGTTATTCCCCTGTTTAGGGAAGTTTTTAGTAATAATAATAATAATAATAATAATTCTAAGCGCCCTCTTCCTCCTCTCCTAGCTTCCGCCACATTTGAGGACTTCCGGATCCGACCACACGCCCTCAATGTGCACTCCTATCGTGCGCCCGCTTTCTGCGACCACTGTGGCGAGATGCTCTTCGGATTGGTACGCCAAGGTCTCAAGTGTGATGGTGAGGGTCCCTCCTTCATTTTTTTTTTTTTTTGTGGGAAGGCGGAGGGCTTTTTGTTTTTTGTTTGCCAAGTCCTGGGTACATTTCCTCCCAAGGCTTATTTGGATCATTTACCTATTTTGTCTGGCTACGTCCCTGAATACCTCTCCCGGGGGGGGGCACACCTGTGCCCTCTCCAGATGTTGCTGGACTCCAATTCCCATCAGGCTCAGCTGGTTTGGCCGATGCCCAGGGGTGATGGCATGGGCGTTGCCAAGGGGGTGGGCAGGAGGGACAGCTGCCCCCCCTTAGATCAAGCAAAACAATAGAAATACTTAACTAACTGACCGATCACATCGGTTCTGGTGCCCCCCCCTGAAAGTCCTGCCCCGCCTAACAAAAATCCTGGCTATGTCCTTGGATGATGGGATTTGGAGTCACAGGCTCCCTCAAGAGTAATACACGTGCTGATTTTTTTTTTTTATTTCACTGCAAGAAAACTCTGCGTTAAATTGTGGAAACTGAGCCACTTTTAAAATATTTGCTTCCTTACCTCACATATTCTACTCTGCTTTTGCTAGCTGTTAGAGAGGAAGGCGAGGCAAGACTTTCCCCCAATGGCCAGGAGCCTTCTCTTATTTGGGTGCCCTGCCAGACGCCCAGCGATTTTCTTGCCAGCACATTTTCAAGGGTATCATGAGGTCTAGAAACATCCCTTAAAAAAACAAAGAAAAAAGGACAGCTGAGAATCTCTGCTGCCCAATGAAAAGGAAATAAAATATTTGGTCCCTGTAGAAAAATGACATATCGGGGAGAAGGCGAGGACGGGGGACAACCTCTCCTTGAAACATTAGGTTTGTCTTGCACCCTGTTAAGTGTGCCCCCTCCTGCCACCCCAAGTGGCGCAGTCCGGACACAGCTTGGCCACTTCGCCTGCTGTTTGGGAGCAGCGGCCCGGAGCGTTCCAGTCTCCCACGCAGGGGCCGGTGCCCTTGGGCTCTTGCTTTTGACCTCCAAAGCCACGTGACCCTTTGAGCCACATACTCTCGCTCTGCACCTGCCCCAGGGCCCTGGCAGGAGATGAAGCATAGGGCTTTAAGGCCATTACTGTGCTTAATGCTTAATCGAAGGCGGAAAACCTCGCCCTCTGTCCCACCCCACCCCCTCCGAGCCCCTTCCACTGCTCGGTTCTCATGCGGTTTGCAAAGCATTTGGGAACACAGGGAGCTGCCTTTATACCAGGGATTTCCCACAGAGGGGTTCTTTTCCAGGCCTACCTCTCCGGGGATCAAACCTGCAACGCCCTGCTTGCAAAGCAGATGCTCGTGCCCTGAGCCTACACTGACTGGCAGCAGCTCTCTGGGATTTCCAGGAACCTGCGCCAGCCTTGGAGGTGCCAGGGTTGGAACCAAAGGCCATTGCCAGTCAGTGTAGGGAATAGCGAGCTAGATAGCCCCCAATTCCCCTTCTCTCGGTTATCTGAATAACTAAACTGTTGTTATTTGCACCCCGCGCATCTGACTGGGTTGCCCCAACCACTCTGGGCAGCTTCCAGCTTAACATAAAAACACAACAAAACATCAAACATCAAAAACCTCCCTACACAGAGCTACCTTTCAGATGTCTTCGAAAATTTGTATAGTTATTTATCTCCTTGACATCTGGTGGGAGAAGGCCACTACCGAGAAGGCCCTCTGCCTGGTTCCCTGTAACTTTGCTTCTCGCAGGGAGGGAACTGCCAGAAGGCCCTCGGAGCTGGATCTCAGTGTCCGGGCAGAATGATGGGGGTGGAGACGCTCCTTCAGGTCTAATGGGCCTTTGAGGCCGTTTAGGGCTTTAAAGGTCAGCCCCAACACTTTGAATTGTGCTTGGAAACATACAGGGAGACAATGTAGGCCAGGCATCCCCAAACTGCGGCCCTCCAGATGTTTTGGCCTACAACTCCCATGATCCCTAGCTAACAGGACCAGTGGTCAGTGATGATGGGAACTGTAGTCCAAAACATCTGGAGGGCCGAAGTTTGGGGATGCCTGATGTAGGCCTTTCAGGACTGTTGTTATATGGTCCCGGCGGCTGCTCCCAGTCACCAGTCTAGCTGCCACATTCTAGATTGGTTGTAGTTTCCGAGTCACCTTCAAAGGTGACCCCACATAGAGCGCATGGCAGTTGTCCAAGCAGGAGTATAAAACTACATATAGTTTCAATTATACCAGCCTTTAATTGTTCTTTAACGATTGTCCCTGCCCCCCATGTTTCTAGCTGTTCTTATTTTTTTATATGTAAGCCACCTTTGAGTCCCTATCAGGGAAAAAGGCAGGGTGTAAATAAATATATAATAAAAAGAATAACTGATGATAATGGGCATAAGGCGGCTTCCTCTCTCCTGCCTCCCTGTGCTGTTTCTGCTGCCAACCTCGTGCCATTTATGATGTTCCTAATCTGCCTCCCAGGCTGTGGGCTGAACTACCACAAGCGCTGCGCCTTCAGCATCCCCAACAACTGCAGCGGAGCCCGGAAGCGCCGCCTCTCCTCCACCTCCTTGGCCAACTCTCAGTCCCTGCGCCTCTCCACCACGGACTCCTTGCCCTGCAGCTCCGAAGAGCTGGTGAGTGCACTTGCCCCCCCCCCCGCTGGCTGGGAGTGGGTCTGCCCTGCTCACCTCCCCACCTGGTTCTGTTTCTTTGCATCCCTCTGTCTCGAGAGACAATGGAGTGCGCTTCCGGGGTGAAGTCGTGATCTGCTTCAAACTGCTTTCGACGGTGCATTTTAAAAATTGTACCCCAGAGTGACTGGGGTAACCAGTCAGATGGGCAGCATATAAATAAATTATTGTTGTTGTTGTTGTTGTTATTATTATTATTACAACTTGAAATGGCATTAAAAACAGTTTAAAGCAAATCACAGTCACGGCTATGGTGTGATGGATCAGTGCGAGTGATTATTTAACCAGAAGGTTGGTGGTTTGTGCCCACCCAAGGATGGCATTGCAGGGGGTTGGACTAGATGACTCTTGGGATTCCCTTCCCTGAACTGTACAGGCTTCTTTCTCCTCTCCTTCACCCCGTGCCACTGCTGCTTACTTGCTTAAAACAGAAGTGTGGAGCTGCTTCAAAGAGCGCTTTTGCAAAGGGTTTTAACCTCCATGCTCATCAGCTGATGAGTGGGGATTAAATCTTGCCTTGGTTGCACAATCCTGTTCCCCACTGAGAACAGGGCACACAGTGAATTGGGTGGGTCCCAAACATAATGCCTCAGGGTAGAGATGGTGTTCTTCTATGCCTGGGCATAGCTGCCAAGTTTTCCCTTTTCTCGCGAGGACGCCTATTCAGCATAAGGGAATTTGTAACAGCTGACCCTTCTCCCTCTGGCTCCCCTTTCTGCTCCTCCTTCCTCGCAGACTCGGAGCCTGATAGAGACCTTCCCCCGCCGGCTGACTTCCTCCACCTACATCGGCCGCCCCATTGAGCTAGACAAGCTCTTCCTCTCCAAGGTCAAGGTGCCTCACACTTTCCTCATCCACTCCTACACCCGGCCCACTGTTTGCCAGTACTGCAAGAAGCTCCTCAAAGGCCTCTTCCGCCAGGGCCTTCAATGCAAAGGTGAGGAGGGGGGGATGTGACCCCGAGGGAGGGCTCTGGAGATCTTCAGCCGTGGTTCTCCGGGACTTGTTGGACTGCAGCAATAAAACTTCCAGCATGTTTGCAAAACTAAGTATGGTTCCAAATTGGGTGGGGGACTGTGCCTTGGTATTCCTGCATTGCAGGGGGTCAGACTAGATGACCCTTGGGGGTCACCTTTTATGATTCTTTGACTACAACTCCCACCATCCCCAGCTTTGCCCCATGTTCAGGGATGATGGGAGTTGTAGTCCTGCAGCACCTTATGACCCAAGGCAGGACATTTGCAGTTCCTTTATTCCAAGTCTGGCCATTGGGCCATTTAAACCAGTATGCTTTGCTCTGCCTGGTGAAGGCTTGGTTGTAGGTTCCAATTGAAACTTTTTAACCTGCTGCTGTTCTTCCACCCCTGCCTTGCCTCCTTCCCTAACTCCTTCCAGATTGCAAATTCAACTGCCACAAACGTTGTGCGACTCGCGTTCCCAATGACTGCCTGGGAGAGACGCTGTTTAACGGCGGAGGTGAGTAACGGCCGCTGCTCTCATTGCGTGGAGGGGGCTGGAGGGGAGGGACCTGGTTTTAACTCTTGAGATGGGTGTGATTTAGCTCAGGACCCACCATTTCAATGTGTGTAGATAATCTGGGTGAGGCTTCTGTTTGAGCCTCCAGAAGCTGAAACAGAAATGTTGGGTTGGCTTAAAGCGCTTTGCAAAAGTACTCTTTGAAGAAGTTCTTTGTAGCCAAGGAGGCAAAGAGAGGAAAAGAAAACCCTGAATTGTACAAGCTTCTTTCTCCTCTCCTTCACCCTGTGCCACTGCTGCTTTCCTAAAGCAGAAGCATGGAGCTGCTTCAAAGAGCACTTTTGCAAAGGGCTTTAACCTCCATGCTCATCAGCTGATGAGTGGGGATTAAATCTTGCCTTGGTTGCACAATCCTGTTCCCCACTGAAAACAGGATTGTAATTAATTAATTAATTAATTATAATAACAACCACCGTGTCTTCCCGCCCATCAGCTGACATCACCAGTGATGTCGGCTGATTGACAGGTAGGTGTGCTTTGTTGGGGAATAGCCTTGTGGACCAAATTGAACTCCCAGGCATGCCAAGATTGGCCCAATGGCCGGAAGCTCCCCACCCCTGGTCTACCCTGGCTGGCACCAGCTCTTTAGAGTGCCAGACTGGAGTCTCTCCCAGCCCTACCTGGAATTGAACCTGGAACCTTCTGCACGCAAAGCCAGATGCTCTATTGCTGAGCTACGGCCTTGCCCCAATGATTGGAGAAGTCTTGGATACATTTTATTCCTCTCCTATGACCCTCCCAGATGTGCAGATGGAAGAAGCCAGCGACCTTAGTGAGGCCGATAAGAACTCGCTCATGGATGAATCGGACGACTCTGGAATCATCCCCGGGTCCCATTCAGAGAACGAGATGAGGATGGGCGAGGACTCTGATGACAGCAAGTCCCGGGGGTGAGGAAGGGCCAGCCCTGAAGCCACAGCTTCGTTTTCTTTCCTTAGGTCCTGTATGGGGTTTCCCTTCACGGCTGGATCCAACCTTTCACTCCCCTTACAGGAGCTGCAATGTTTGTTAACGTTCCATTGCTGCTGATCTGGCAGTGGGGACACACTGAGAATGTATGGCTTTCATGGTCTAGATTTCTTCACTAGGCTGTAAGGCAAAGAAAACTTGCATCCTCTCTTGAAAAGGTTTCTCTGTTTCCCCGTCCACCTCTCCCATGATTTCATTACACTTTCCCCCCTTTTTTTTCCTTCAAAAGGAAAAGTTTTCTAGCATAACCTCTGTCCTCTACCGGTGTTAAGACTACAATTCCCACAAAAACAGGCTGGGGATGATGGGAGTTGTAGTCCAAAACATTTGGCATGGCAATTTCTGCCCTGGTATTTCCAAGAATCCCATTTTTTCTAGGATTTTATTTGTTCATAAAATAGGGCGACTGTGGGCTTGTCACCATTTCTCTGGCTAGCCTACCTCACAGGATTGTTCGGAAGACAAATTGGGGTTGGGGGGAAATTCACAGTGTGAAGGGCAGGATAAAATTTGAGGAACCGTCATTATCTCCCGATCCTCGCCTGCTGCTTTCATGGCATATCTTTAGGTGCCAGGCAAAAATGCTTCTCTTCAGCCAGGCATGTTTATTATCTTGTATTTTTATGTTGTGGACCTCCTTGAGGTTTATGGATGAAGGGCGGTATACAAATTCAATTTTTTTAAAAAAACTATCTACATCCTTTTAACTGTGGGTGGGAGGGAGGGGTTACTGTTTTGGTTTCGCTTGTATTTTTGTTTTATTGTGTTTTCATTTTGCATTTTTGCCTTGTAAACTGCCCTGTGGTCTTCAGACGAAGGGCGGAATATGAGTTCAATAAATAACGGTTTAAAAAAATCCCGAGGGGCTTCCCATGAGCACACGCACCCAGTTTTAGTTGCATCTGTTGTGGGTCTCTTCCCCCTCCCAGCGCTTTCAGACCCACCAAATATTTATTTATTTATTTACTTATTCCACTTTAATGCATCACAGAAAGAAAAAAAAATACAATAATAAACAAATATCCATCTAACAGCAAATAACAAACAGAACTAACACACAAACAGCCGCCGCCACCACCACCACAATACATTGTTTAATGTTCGCAATCTTTTTAACCTAACAATGATCTTTATATCTGACTTCCCGTCTACTCCTTAATTCTGTTCTCATCTTTTAGTCACTGCCATATCATAACATGTTTTGGTTTTATTATTCTTTAGTCTATCGTAGATTTTCCATCAAATTTGAAATTCCTACTGAAATTATTCAAATGCTGCAACAGATTTTAGAATATCATTGCTATTTTTCAGATAAACTTTAAAGGCTTCCCATTTTGATATAAACATTTCCTTTGTATTTGATAAATTATCCAATTCTGCATATTCTGTCCCTTTTTTGGATCCACTCTAATCTAGAAGGAACTTTATCACTTTTCCAATTTGTCGCCATAAGTATTATTACTGCGACCGTAGTATAAATAAATATTTCCTTTATCCACCAAATTTAAAGCGCACCTCCTGCCTCTTCTTCCAGCTCCATGGGCTACATCCCCCTGATGCGAGTGGTCCAGTCTGTCCGGCAAACGACCCGCAAGTCCAGCACGGCTCTGAAGGAAGGCTGGGTGGTTCACTTCAGCAACAAGGACACCCTGGTGAGTTGGAGGTGTGGGGTGAGACTGGGGTGGGCGGGCATTGAGGCTCACCAAGCAGCTGGGCCTCTGGAACAAACCCCAGCCTCCGAGTACCGCCCGGAAATGCGGGCAATAGATTGATTTTATTTCATAGCACCATCAGTAATAGGCTTGCTTGTGCTTACCCTCGCTCCTCCGGCAAAATGCAGGTTTTGTAAGCTCCTTGGGGCATGGGCTTTTCTATTATTCAGAGCTCTCTTGCTCTCTCTCTCTCTCGCTTGCTGCTTCTAGTGATGGAGCGATGCAAGCAAGAAGAGCTGGAGCCTTCCTCTCTTGCTTATTGCTCTGATCTTGATTATTGTTTGTTATTTATTTCTCCCCCCCCCCAATGGATCTTTTCTGGGCCTGCCTTCCTCTGCTTTCTCCCCCCCTTGAGAGGGGGAGAACCCAAACTTCTTAGAGCTCTCCTACAAGTCCACAGATGTGTTTCAAATGCATGGGTCAGACTAGAAATGGGGATGATGAGAGTGGAGGCTTATATTTGCCTAACATCAATCTACAAATGGCTGTCATTGACTCTGCTCCCCCGAGGAATAGCCCCACTGATCCTCTGCGACCAGTTCCAGTCAGGCTGGCAGACAGCAGTCCTGAACACCCTTCAGAAACTGGGTTTTGCCCCTCAAGCCCTTCTAAGTCTGGGGTTGAGCCAAGCAAAAGCTACGGTTAGGCAAAGAATCATAGACACCGAGAGACAACAGGATTGCTCAAGGTGCCCCGACTATAAAACGGGAGAAATCGAGAGAGAGATAGCCGCACCGGCAGCATATCTCTTCTTTCTAGTATCCAAAAATGCAAGAAGGGCTTTTACTCTTGCCAGGAGTTCGGCTTTGCCCTCGCCAGTCCTGGAAGGATTCTTTTAAAAAGTCCCATATGCTCAGAGAATTTGCGCCTCTTCATTGGGGGAGATAGGAAGCCCAGAGCGCTTATTTTTTAGATGTCCCTTTTATGAAGAGGCACATAGTGAGACCATTGATCCCCTGCTGGTGAGGCTCACAGACCTCCCGGAAAAGCAAAAGTTCAATCTTCTACTGTTAGGCAAAGATCAAAAGACGACCCGGATGGTCACCAGATTCTGTGTACAGATCTGTAGGTGCAGACCATCGCCCGATCCAAACTAGTTCGTCAAGAAAATCCCCAAACTCGGTCCTTCGGGTGATTCTGGGTCATGTCTTTGCGGTAGCTTATCTCAAAGTTTTTAGTGTCTATACGCTTATCGCATTTATAAATTTTAAATTGACTGTTGTTCAATGTTTTAAATGTTTGTGTTCCTTTTGGGATTGTACCCCCAAGTGTGATTTATATGCTGGTCTCCGACCGTAATAAATTATCTATCTATCTATCTATCTATCTATCTATCTATCTATCTATCTATCTATTCCCCACCCCCCTTCATCCGAAAAAGATCCCTGAGTGGCTTACACATAGTCAACCAAGATAAATCCCTACCTGTAGGCTTACAATCTAAACAAAAAAAGACACGACACGCAAGGAAAACGGGATAGGGAAGGAAGAGGAAGATCAAAATTGAGACATTGGTACCGATCTCTAAACAGCTGTTCCTATAATCACCAGTTGACATAGTTCAGGGTAAGGAGGTGACTGAGGGAGCTGAGCTTTTGGGTGAGCTGATGAAATGAGCCCTGCGGCTTCTTCCTCCTCCCACTGTGGCAGCCTGGTGGGGATGGCTGCCCCCAGGTGACAATTGAGGGGAGCGGCCTGATGGATCTGGCCTGCCAAAACCATTATCCATGATATGTATAACCCACATTTCCCCTTCGGTGTTCTAGGGGGCGGTACCCAGAATCCCATTAAAATGCAATGCAACGAAACCTAAAACAAGAGCCTCATAAAGCAACAGGCGTCCTAAAACGTCCGTCTGGCAGCAGAGAAACCAATTGTTCACCCCCGTAGGCCCACGAGGGAAAAGATAACGTTACATCTTGACGTCACAGATCTGTGAACATGGTGGGGGACAACTGTCTGTCCAATGGGAGGGACTCCTACATCCAGGGTGCCTCCCCAGAGAAGGCCCCACTCCATGCTGTTCCACCACAGACCTTAGGTGCTGATGCAGCTGCAAACATGGCCCCTCCTGCAGCTCTTAGCATGTAGGGCGGCAATTAACCGGATGGTGCATGTCAGTGTATGGAATTAATGCTCTGCGTGTGCAATTATGAGTGTGAAAGTCTTGCATTGGGCCCTCAGGATGCTTCTAAGGCCTCCTTCAACCCCTGGAATGCTATGACCTGTAAAAACACTCCTCTCCTCTCTTCCCATTCTGCAGCGGAAACGCCATTACTGGCGCCTGGACAGCAAATGCCTCACTCTCTTCCAAAACAACACCAGCAGTCGCTACTACAAGGTAAATTGGCCGTCCCCTAATATTCAGGGTCCCCAGTGTGGATGAGGATGGGGAAGCCAGAGCGGGGGGGGGGGAGAGAGATTTATGGGCAGCAACTGCCCTCTTGCAAATATTTCTGGAGCTGAGCCAAATGTCCTAAGGAGGAAGAAAAAACTGCCTGCAAAGAAGGCTCTTGGGGGTGGGGGTGGGGTCAAAGGTTTGGTTAATCCACAGCTGTGGGGCTCTTGGGAGTTGTAGTTCCGAACATCTGGAGGGCACCAGGTTGGCAAAGGCTCCCCACCTCTTCTTTGCTCCTCCTTTGCGGTTCGAGACAATAGGGCAGTTGCAAATTCAGAAATGCAGAGTCCCTGCATGATAGTCACACCCGCTCACAGCCGTGCCTCTTCTAAGATTATGTGATAATCTTATAATTATGCAATTATAGTTAGGGATGCATTGCAACAATTGATGCAGCTCTCCCAAGCTGCATCTTTCAACCAGATCTGCTATTTTCTGTGCATTTACATGCGCAGACTATTAGGAGTGCTCCAATATCTTCTTTTGGAGTGGCTTGAGTTCTGTTTTCCATTGCACATAGAATCATAGAACGGAGAGTTGGAAGGGACCACGAGGGTCATCTAGTCCAACCCTCCTGCAATGCAGTTGGGGGTTGTTGTTTTTTGCCCAATGCGGGGCTCAAACCCATGACCCTGAGATTTAGAGTCTCATGCTCTACTGACTGAGCTATCCCAGAGCCACATAACAGAACGTGCACCGTTCTCCTGAAACCAAAGCGCCTTGTGCTTTCATTGCTCCTAAATGCTTAGTTTTGGAGCCCATTGTGGCTCAAAAGCTCCCCTTTCATGCTCTAGGGTGCTGGAGATGGGGAAATAGTTGTGGGTCATTGTCCCCCACCTCCGTAACCCCGGACCATGGCACCACTGGTCCTAGATCGCAGCCAAGACGGTGTTCCCTGCCACTGACCAACCGATCCGTTGGAGAGAAGGCAGGAGACTTTGCCCTTGCTCTGGCTTGGCTGAATGATGTCATCACTTAGCGCCAGGTGGGATGCGGGGTGTTCTCGTGAAAGCAGCTTAGGGCAAGGAAACCATGAAAGAAGGGTTCCAGCATTTGGGGAAAGGCGAGAAAGAAGCAACATGATACAAGTTTATCACATTATGCCTGGCATGGAGAACACCAGCTGAACGCCAGTTGCTGGGAATACCAAGTGGGGAGAGTTGTTGGAGTGTGTGGGGTCTTCCCATTGGGGCTTGACCATCATGAGATCAGGGGGCTAGGCGAGAAAGGCTGACTTCCATTTCCTTTTCCTGTAGGAGATTCCGCTCTCGGAGATCTTGGCCGTGGGTCCGGCCCAGGACTTCTCCCTGCTGCCTTCGGGCGCCAACCCTCACTGCTTTGAAATCACCACGGCCAAAGCGACCTACTACGTGGGGGAAAACGGCGCCCCCAGCAACCACCAGCATGCTGGGGACAGCCTGGAAAACGCCAGGACGTGGGAGAACGCCCTTCGGCAGGCCCTCATGCCGGTCGTCCTCCAAGGGGCTCCGAGCGCCCAAGGAGAGGCGCCCCACAGTGAGTGTCTGTCCTGGACTGGTTGGACGCAGAGGAATGCTGGGAGGCGCCAGCTGGGGAACCCCCAAGGGAAGAAGGCTCAGCCCCCAGGGAGTGGTGGTGGGATGACAATGAGAGGGAGCAGACTGGGAGGAGGAAGTGTCAGAAGCTGGAGAGGTAGCAGGCTTTAGTGAGCAGGAAGAGTCAGTGGCAGAGAGCAGTTCAGAATCGGAGGCAGAAGCTGGAGAGGAGGGAGGCCGAAAGGCAGAGATAGCCTGGTGAAGGGGCCAGGGGGTCTCCCCTCCCTGCTGGTCTCCCAGAACTCAAAGAGGTATGAAGAGGCAGATCAAAGACAGGCAAGATGGTGGTGCCTCAGATTTCTTGTATCAGGTATCAGGGAAGGAGGAGCTTTAGGGTGCTGTGGGAAGGCGGGGACCTTTGGTCCTCACAGGGGCAAGTTCTGCCGGGAAGAGTTGCTGTACTCACTAGGTGAATTAACTTCACCTACTCCATGTGATTTACTCGCCTCTGACAATGTCTGACCCATGGCTTCCCCCTCACACGCAAGATTGGGGACCTTTAACCCCAGATGCCCAAATGCGCCCTTCCAAGCCTCACTCTCTGGCCCCAGTCCAGCCACTGCCAGTCAGTGTAGCCAGTACTGGCGTCGGTGGGCCTTTTAGGGATGTGGGTGGCGCTGTGGTCTAAACCACTGAGCCTCTTGGGCTTGCCAATCAGAAGGTTGGCAGTTCAAATCCCAGCAACGGGGTGAGCTCCCGTTGTTCGGTCCCAGCTCCTGCCCACCTAGCAGTTTGAAAGCATGCCAGTGCAAGTAGATAAATAGGTACCGCTGCAGCAGGAAGGTAAACGGAGTTTCTGTGCGCTCTGGTTTCTGTTATGGTGTCCCGTTGTGCCAGAAGCGATTTAGTCCTGCTGGCCACATGACCCGGAAAACTGTCTGCGGACAAACGCCGGCTCCCTCAGCCTGAAAGCAAGATGAGCGCCACAACCCCATAGTTGCTTTTGACTGGACTTAACCGTCCAGGGGTCCATTATCCTTTTACCTTACCTAGGTGGGCCTTGTCCCCTGTACAGCATTGGCATGTGATGCATCAGGAAATGGGCTAGGCCCTGACTTCTACCTTCCTCTTTCCAGGGCAAGCGTCATTACGAATCTCTGTGTCCAACAGCCAGATCCAAGAGAACGTGGTGAGTTCTGGGATCACTGGGTTTCCGGGTCTCCTTGCCTGCTCCTTCTCCTTGCCTGTGTGGTGTAGTGTAAGAGCAGTAGACTCGTAATCTGGTGAACCGGGTTCGCGTCCCCGCTCCTCTGCATGCAGCTGCTGGGTGACCTTGGGCTAGTCACACTTCTCTTAAGTCTCTCAGCCTCACTCACCTCACAGAGTGTTTGTTGTGGGGGAGGAAGGGAAAGGAGAATGTTAGCCACTTTGAGACTCCTTAGGGTAGTGATAAAGCGGGATATCAAATCCAAACTCTTCTTCTTCTTCAACTGCAGGATATCGCCACCGTCTACCAGATCTTCCCGGATGAAGTTTTGGGCTCTGGGCAATTTGGCGTCGTCTACGGAGGTGAGTTAAAAGCTTGGCTAGACTTTCTTTCTCCGATAGAGGGTGCTGGTTGCTAATCTAGCCTGGCCTCTAAAGCAGATTGGAGCGGATCCCACTGCTCTGGCCAGCAATTGTGGCGGATCCGACACTCTATAACCACCACAGATTATCTGTCTCTTAAGCTTTGGTTGCTTATTTTCAGTTATTACTCTTCAGTCACATGTTGCAGGTTTCTAGATGGTAAATGCTCAGCTTATTTCGAGTTATTTCACTTCAGTTCCTTAACTCGTAGGTGTTACAGCTCATTACTTTGGATCTTAAACAAGGTAGTACTTTCTGTCAGTTTCCCAAACTTCTACCATAGAATCATAGAATCATAGAGTTGGGAGAGACCACAAGGGCCATCCAGTCCAACCCCCTGCCAAGCAGGAAACACCATCAAAGCATTCCTGACAGATGGCTGTCAAGCCTCTGCTTAAAGACCTCCAAAGAAGGAGACTCCACCACACTTCTTGGCAGCAAATTCCACTGCCAAACAGCTCTTACTGTCAGGAAGTTCTTCCTAATGTTTAGGTGGAATCTTCTTTCTTGTAGTTTGAATCCATTGCTCCGTGTCCGCTTCTCTGGAGCAGCAGAAAACAACCTTTCTCCCTCCTCTATATGACATCCTTTTATATATTTGAACATGGCTATCATATCACCCCTTAACCTTCTCTTCTCCAGGCTAAACATACCAATCGGATCACTGCATCTGGTTTTTCCATATACTGTATATTCATATATTGTTTTCTTTTCCTCTGCACATTTTTGTGCCTTTTTCCTTTTTTCCTTTGTATCACTTTATTTCTTCATAACTAAAAAATGTTCAATAAAATATTCAAGCCAAGATCCGTCCTAACTGGTTTGGGAGTCTCCTCTTTCTAGAAGATCTCTCCCCTGCTGACTGGAAGGAGATCCAAGGAGACTTTATCCTCACAGCTTCCACTTCTCCATGCTCAAACTCAGCCCTCCAGTTCGCTCTCGCAAGACACCAAACACTGTCCTCCTATGTAAACTCAGAAATATTTTCCTCAGAGCGGATGTTCCACACACAGACCTGAACCAAACTCTCCCCTCCTTCCCGCTCTCTCTTAAACCCTCAGGAATGGCTCCTTTTATTTTCCCTCCCAAAGTGCTGGCTCCGCCCCCTTCTGACTCACTGTCTTCGTAGCCAATCAGAGAGAGGCTACAGCCCTCTGGTGGAATTTCAAGGTACTGCCACGACAGCAGCCAGGATTATTTGTGCTCATTAAAATGGAAATAAGATTCTGTACTCACCAAGGAGGAATGACAGTCTAAATTAATGGATGGTGCCGAAATGGCAGAACTTACGGGAGCAATAAGGAATCAAGGGGGGGGGGGTACTTTATAAAAGATTAGAGAAAATTCATGGATTATCTGAAATGTCATTGTATACATAAAAGTTCTTTAGCAGGATTAATTTTAACCAAACGGTTAAAATTAATGTTCATACAAGAGCCATATTTCTAAAACTTTCATCTTTTCTCACATTTTAGGTTAACTTCCTCAGGGCCCCCCTTCCTGCGTTTCATCTTGTATAATCTTTCATTATATTTTTCCTTACAATCTTAAACATACTTATACACTTATAATCATAAACTCTAATTCTATACTATCCTTATCGATTATTCTTAACATATTTAATATTCTAGATATATTTTTCTATCCATATTTAAAACAAAATAAGAAATACATATCCAATCATGCTTCTACATTATAAAAAAATCCTTTTCTATTTTGACACAAAACGAAGTTAAAATACATATATTTTTTGGAAAATGTTATTGTTTAGTCATTTCCGACTCTTCGTGTCTCCATGGACCAGAGCACGCCAGGCATTCCTTTCTTCCACTGCCTCCCGCAATTAGGTCAGACTCATGTTGGTGGCTTGGAGAACACTGTCCAACCATCTCGTCCTCTGTCGTCCCCTTCTCCTTGTGCCCTCCATCTTTCCCAACATCAGGGTCTTTTCCAGGGAGTCTTCTCTTCTCATGAGGTGGCCAAAGTCTTGGAGCCTCAGCTTCAGGATCTGTCCTTCCAGTGAGCACTCAGGGCTGATTTCCTTCAGAATTGATAGGTTTGATCTTCTTGCAGTCCATGGGACTCTCAAGAGTCTCCTCCAGCACCATAATTCAAAAACATCCATTCTTCAGCGATCAGCCTTCTTTATGGTTCAGCTCTCACTTCCATACATCACTACTGGGAAAACCAGTATAGCTAACTATACGGACCTTTGTCGGCAAGGTGATGTCTCTGCTTTTTAAGATGCTGTCTAGGTTTGTCATTGCTTTTCTCCCAAGAAGCAGGTGTCTTTTAATTTCGTGACTGCTGTCACCATCTGCAGTGATTATGGAACCGAAGAAAGTAAAATCTCTCACTGCCTCCATTTCTTCCCCTTCTATTTGCCAGGAAGTGATGGGACCAGTGGCCATGATCTTAGTTTTTTTTTGAAGTTGAGCTTCAGACCATATTTTGCGCTCTCCTCTTTCACCCTTATTAAAAGGTTCTTTAATTCCTCCTCACTTTCTGCCATCAAGGTTGTGTCATCAGCATATCTGAGGTTGTTGATACTTCTTTTGGAAAATACTGGATTGTATTTATGTCGAAATATTTCTGAAAAATAAAATTTATATAGAAAAAGGAATTTCTAGGGATTGCGTGTATCACCAGACTCTGGTCTAGCTCAGCTGTCCGTCACACAGAGATGTTGCTAGATGTTGTTGGGCTTGGACTCCCAGCGACATAGCCCATAGGGATGATGGGAGTTTTAGCCATCATTTAGTTGGGGCGGGGACGGCGGCTGACCTAAACGCAACGGTTGGGCTGGTACCAGAGGGCCTTCTGCCTTCTCTGAGCCAGGAACAGTCCCTTCCTAAAATGCAGCCTTCCCTTCTTGATGCCCCCAGGGAAACACCGGAAAACAGGCCGGGACGTGGCGGTGAAAGTGATTGACAAGCTCCGCTTCCCCACCAAGCAGGAGAGCCAACTGCGCAACGAGGTCGCCATCTTGCAGGTGAGCGGCCGGCGGCCATTTTGTGGGTGTTGCCGCGGGAGGGCTGGCAGGAAGAAGGGTCCCTTAAGTCCCTCTGGACTCTGAGCCTCATCCCGACACCCCACCCTGTCTCTCTTCTTCTTCTCCTCCGACACCCCACCCCATTCCGCAGAGCCTGAGGCATGCCGGGATCGTGAACTTGGAGTGCATGTTCGAGACGCCGGAGAAAGTCTTTGTGGTGATGGAGAAGCTCCACGGAGACATGTTGGAAATGATCCTGTCTTCGGAAAAGGGCCGGCTGCCCGAGAGACTCACCAAGTTCCTCATCACGCAGGTAAGAATGCTAAACATACAGGTGCAACTTGGAAAATTAGAATATCGTCGAAAAGTGCATTTATTTCAGTAATGCAACTTAAGAGGTGAAACCAATATATGAGATAGATGCATGACATGCAAAGCAAAATATGTCAAGGCTTTATTTGTTGTAATTGTAATTATTTGTCGTTAGGCGGGTCAATTATAAATGGAATGTAATTAATGAAATGTAATAGTGATGTTTATTTTTGTTGATTTTTGTATTATTGTAACTATTTGTTTTATTACTGTGGAATTTCCAAAAGAAAGCATTTGTAAAAATTAAAAGAAGAATAAAAAATAATAAGTTGCATTACTGAAATAAATTCACTTTTCGACAATATTCAAATTTTCCGAGTTTCACCTGTACACCTTCCAAAGGCAGAAAAGGTACAAGTCAACCAGCGCCCACGAGGTGGCAGCAGAGCCTTGCCTGAGGATGCTCTTCCCCTACAAATTTCGGGATTCGCAAAATCTAATATTTGGACAAAAGGACAAAAGAGGAGCTTTCATCTGGGTCTCTGAAAGCAGAAAGTGTAGCAAGACAGCAGCAAACAGAGAGTAGCTTTCAGCAAACTGGCATTCACCGGAAATTTCAGGCTACAACTCCCATCAGCCTTAGTTGTAGATGGGAGTTGTAGTCCAAAAACATCTGGCAGGCACCAGCTTCGGAAGGCTGTTGTAACACATTGCGGTGGGCAAAAGATCCCTGCTTTGCAGGGGGTTGGACTAGAGGACCTCTGGGGGCACCTTCCATCTCTACTATTTCGTGGTTCTGTGGTAATTCATGTAATGCAATCTGTGGGAAGCTGACGTGGGTAGAATCCTGACCGGCCAGGATTTGGTGGCTTTCTGCTCCTTGCCACCTTTTGCCACTCCTGTTTCCATCTTTTCTGCTCAGATCCTGGTGGCTCTGCGCCATCTGCATTTCAAGAACATCGTGCATTGCGACCTGAAACCCGAGAACGTCCTTTTGGCTTCGGCCGAGCCATTCCCTCAGGTAAGGCTTCCAGTTTTGCCGCCCCTCTTGCATCTGAAAAAGAGATGGATGCATCCCAAATGGCGTTCGGGATTTTAGAATGGAACCGCTCAAAACTGAGACCCTGGTAGTGTTCCTTGGGGAAAAGAGTTGACTCTTTCACCGAGTGGTTTACTTAATGATTCGTTTAGGGCAGGGCTGGGTCGCCCATGGACCTCCAGATATTTTTACTGGATTGCAACTCCCATTATTATTATTATTATTATTATTATTATTATTATTATTATTATTATTATTATTATTTTGTGTGTGTGATATTTATTTATACCCTGCCTTTTTTCCTGTCAGAGACTCAAGGTTGCTTACAGATAAGATAGGAACAGCTAAAAACATAGAAAAGACACCAACAATCCTTTAAAAACAAAACAAAACCCAGTACAGTGGTGCCTCGCTAGACGAAATTAATTCGTTCCACGGGTCAATTCGTGTACTACTGTCAATTTATGTGTGCTGCTATTGCGGCCCATGTTTTAAAGGTAAAGGTAAAGGGACCCCTGACCATTAGGTCCAGTCGTGACCGACTCTGGGGTTGCGCGCTCATCTCGCATTATTGGCCGAGGGAGCCGGCGTATAGCTTCCAGGTCATGTGGCCAGCATGACAAAGCCGCTTCTGGTGAACCAGAGCAGCACATGGAAACACCGTTTACCTTCCCGCTATAGCGGTTCCTATTTATCTACTTGCATTTTGATGTGCTTTCGAACTGCTAGGTTGGCAGGAGCTGGGACCAAGCAACGGGAGCTCATCCCGTCACAGGGATTCGAACCGCCGACCTTCTGATCAGCAAGCCCTAGGCTCAGTGGTTTAACCACAGCGCCACCTGGGCTAAACCACATGGTAACAGAGAAAATGAGTGAGGTCCCACTTAAGTTGACAGAATATGCACAACTCGCAGACTTAACATATAGAATAGGAGAACAAGAAGAACATATGTTTCAAGAAGACTGGAACACGTTTATTGAATATCTGGGAAATAATTGTGTATAGCTGAAAACGCTGGGAGCATTAAGAAAAATTCAACAGTGTAAACAAGTTTGGGTGGATGCAATAACGGAATACTGAATGGTATCGTTTTTGTAAAATCTGCAAGGATTTATGATATGTAAAATGAACCATGGAAAGAGAAGAAGGGAAGTCATTGATATCTTAAGGATGTAAAATGAGTATTTTAAACTGTAAAGCAAATATATATGAGGTCTATATATATGTAAAACGTGTGTGTGTGTGTGTGTGTGTGTGTGTGTAAAATATGTGAGCCACACAAAAAACCACTATATAAATTTAAAAGAGCTACAGTATTAAAAATATGCCAATAATTACAATAGAAACAGCAGAGCCGCAGCCCATTCATTAAAAGCAGTCAGTTCCCAAAAGCCTGTTATGATAAGAAAGTCTTCACCTGCTGACAAAGGGACAACAGGGAAGGAGCCAGTCTAACTCCTGTAGGGAGTCCCAAAGTCTGGGAGCGGCCACCGAGAAGGCCGCGCCATTATCCCTTTGTTGTTGATGATGATGATGGTGGTGATTAAATTTGCATACCGTCCTTCATCCGAAGATTGCAAGGCGGTTCACAGTGTAAAAATATACAGCGGGGGGTGTTTTGCCGCTTCGCATGGAGGCCTTTGGATCGTAAGGTTCCTTGCTCACCATTCCGCAGGTGAAGCTGTGCGACTTTGGCTTCGCCCGTATCATTGGCGAGAAGTCCTTCCGCCGCTCGGTCGTGGGCACCCCGGCCTACCTGGCGCCCGAGGTCCTGCTGAACCAGGGCTACAACCGCTCTCTGGACATGTGGTCAGTGGGAGTCATCATGTACGTCAGCCTCAGCGGCACGTTCCCGTTCAACGAAGACGAGGACATCAACGACCAGATCCAGAACGCCGCCTTTATGTACCCGGCGAACCCCTGGCGCCAGATCTCAGTTGGAGGTAACTTTAAAGGAGCTTGGTGGGATGGGGAGGTAGAATCTGCCCTCAGAAATTGGCTGGCTTTCTGCTACACTATTTGGAATCCCGGCCGGATCCAGCAGTCTCTTCTCAGGTTCTTATAGCATTTCCTTTCTCCCTTTCCTCCTGCCCAGCCATTGATCTGATCAACAACCTCCTCCAGGTGAAGATGAGGAAACGTTACAGTGTCGATAAATCGCTCAGCCACTCTTGGCTACAGGTATGCAGAGATGGCGGCTGGAGTCCAAACTCACCGTGGGCCCTGCTGGCTGGGGATGATGGACATTATAGTCCTAGACATCTGCTGGGCAGCATGGTAGCGGCAGCTCTTTGATTTCAGGGCCACCTGGCCTGACGTTCCTGCTGCTGCCATTGCTGTGGCCCCTTGTGGCCTTGCTTGTGGGTTTCCCTTTGGGGAATCTGCTTGGCCGCTGTGAGAACAGGAACTTAGATGATCCATTGTCCTGATCCAGCAGGCTCTCCTTATGTTCTTTGTCCTCCTTATGTTCTTAATGTGAATTTCTCCTAATATGTTTTCCCAAAGCAGTTTTGCCCTAATAGGAAGCAATTTTGTTCGTTGCTTTTTTTCCAACGCACCTGTTATACCAGGCTTCCTCAACCTCGGCCCTCCAGATGTTTTGAGACTACAATTCCCATCATCCCTGACGACTGGTCCTGCTAGCTAGGGATCATGGGAGTTGTAGGCTCCCTGTGGAAGGGAGGAAGCCTGTGTTATACAGTGGTACCTCGGTTTAAGTACACGATTGGTTCCGGAAGTCTGTACTTAATCTGAAGCGTACTTAACCTGAAGCGAACTTTCCCATAGAAAGTAATGGAAAGTGGATTAATCTGTTCCAGACGGGTCCGCGGAGTACTCAACCTGAAGCATACTAAACCCGAAGTATGAGTGTAATTGGTTCCGGAAGTCTGTACTTAATCTGAAGCGTACTTAACCTGAAGCGAACTTTCCCATAGAAAGTAATGGAAAGTGGATTAATCCGTTTCAGATGGGTCTGCGGAGTACTTAAACTGAAAGTACTCAAACCGAAGCATACTTAAACCGAGGTATGACCGTACAGTCAAACCCCAGTTGTCGAGCATCTTGGCTGCTGAATGTTTCGGAAGCCAAACGCCGACAACCTGGAAGTAACCGCTTCGGTTTTCGAATGTTCCTCGGAACCCGAACGGCTTCCGAAGCACGCTTCTCTTTTTTCCCCCAAATAGATTTGCCGCCCTCCCTTTGATCCTCACTTTTTTTTTAACTTTTCAGAAGTCAAACGGACTTCCAGAATGGATTATAGTGGTACCTCAGGTTAAGTACCTAATTGGTTCTGGAAGTCCATACTTAAACTGAAGTGTACTTAAACTGAAGCGAACTTTCCCATTGAAAGTAATGGAAAGTGGATTAATCCATTCCAAATGATGAAAAACACCCCCTAAAACAGCATTTTAACACGAATTTTACTGTCTAATGAGAGCATTGATCCATAAAATGCATCAATGTACTGTACTATAAAATAAATAAGACAGTATTGTAGATAAAAAAAATTAACATTTACAGTGGTACCTCGGGTTAAGTACTTAATTGGTTCCGGGGTGCCATTCGCACCCCAAAAAGTACTTAATCCAAGCGGTGATAGCACGCATGTGCGAAGCGCCGATAAAGCGCTTCCGTGCATGCGCGAAGCGCACAGGTCGCTTCTGCGCATGCGTGAAATGCGCAGATCACTTCTGCGCATGTGTGCGCGGCGGAACCCGGAAGTAAACACTTCTGGGTCTGCAGAGTACTTAAACTGAAAGTACTCAAACCAAAGCGTACTTAAACCGAGGTATGACTGTATGTTTCTACTGCAAATTATTGTATGCCTGGCTCGGTTGGAGTGCTGCATTGCAAAATTCAGAGCGGTGTAAATTTCAACAGCTGGCTGGAATGTAGTTCCCGTCTCATTTCGGGAATCACGGCTTGAGCAATTTGTCTTTGAATATCTCCCCAACTTTCGGTGTAATAACCCATGGAAGTGCACAGAGAAGTGCGGCAGGAGTTTTTGGCCCTCCGGGCGTTGCTGAACTACAACTCCCAAGTAAACACAAACAGTGACTACATAATTGCATGAGCACTGTTCCAGAGTATTTTTCATTCTCATGTATATTACATCTATTGGAAAAAAAATTGGTAAATGGAGAAATTACATATCTTTCTACTTACGAGCGTTTGTTGAACTAACTGGCTGACGAAGAATTCAACGAAACAGTAGTTTGCTATCCGGAAACAGTGTTCAGCAGAGTTCAGAGTTGGACATCAGAATTGGACATTGCTGATTACAAAGCTTCACAGCTTGTTCTCCGCCGGGTAAAGTCTGGCACCGTGATTCATTCAGTACCTTCAGGGACTTTAGTTTGTTAATCTTCATGTCTTGAATTACTCCATACAGTTTTTCACATTGTAATTGTTTCTGACCATCGTGTTGCTTTTGATATTGCTGAACTACAACTCCCCACACCCAGCAAGCGTGGCCAACAGTCAAGGGGGTCAGGAGTCGCAGTTCAGCAACATCCGGAGGGCCACAGGCATAGAGGGCAACCGACAAGCATCCCCTTCAGTTTACAGATTTACATTTCAGCTTCTCCTCTTCATCCTTCCCCTCCAGGATTACCAAACTTGGCTGGATCTGCGGGAGCTGGAGAGCAGGATGCGTGAGCGCTATATCACCCACGAGAGCGATGACGCCCGGTGGGAACAGTTTGCCGCAGAGCACAGCATGCCGTACCCTGACCACCTACGGGTCCGGCGGCTGCACGAGGAGGAGGAGGACGAACAGCAGCGGGAAGTGGACATGAAGGGCTTGGCCGAGAGGGTCAGCGTGCTCTGAGTGCCTCCTGCTTGCGGGAAGCTCAAATGAAGGACGGACAGGCATGCGGAATCTCGCATATGGCGTCGGCTCCGCCCCCTGAGGGTGGGGCCTTGTTCTGAAGGAGGCGGCAGCTCCCCCTGCTGCCAGTGCCAGGGAACACACTCTCAGAACTTTGCTCCACTTCACACCCCAAGTTCTCCGATTCTCTCCGACTCACTTATTTTTGGGGGGGGCGTCATTGCGAGAGATCAGAAGCTGCTGAAGTAGAGGGAATGAATGTTGGGCATCTTGGAACAGGCAGGGTGGAGGGAATGAGCAGGGTGTTGTTCTGGTGCCTAAGGAGGGCGTTGCAATTCTTGACGGAGGAAAAAAATGTTGGGGACCCCCATCAATAGAGGTTATGGGGGTGTTTAGGTTCATAAATCATCTGCCTCTTGTTCTCCCGCTGTCGGCAGACTGGTTTCCAGTTTGGAACAGGAGTATGTCTCTCGGGTCAGCCGCAAAACTCACTTTGAATATTCCAGTGGAGGAAAGACTACCCCCATCTTCGGCTTTTAAAAGAGGTGGGCTCTGGAAACCCTCTCTCCATCTCTCTAGTGACTTGCTCCCAAAACCTTGTTCTGTTCTGCAAACCTGGATTATTTTCTCTCTCCGCCCCCCATCCCTGGTCTCTGCCCCCCCTCCCTGCCCCCAAAACGTCCCACCCGCTCCATTCCTGTTTAAAAAGTTGCCGCCTAAACAACCCAGAAGGAAACAAGACTAGTCCCTTGTGCACGAGAGAGACAAAGCCGGCTTTTCTTCTTCCAGGCCCAGAGTTAACGGCCAGCCTTAAGGACGGACATCTTGGCACCCAAGACCTTTGCAGCGGCCAGAAGCGATTCATTGAAAGGGGAAAATCACAAGAGGTGGTTAAGTTTCCAACCTCTCACTCACTTCTTAAAGGGGTGTGTGTTTGTGTAGCCCTGGTGTCTGCCTCTTCTGAAATGACAGCTGTCTGTTGCAAGGCTCAAGTGAAGCCAAGGATTAAAACCTGATTTAGTTTTGGGGGTTTGTGAAAGCGGGGAGGGAAACATCTACTACAGAGCAGCAGCGATTGAAGTTTCCGCCTTCAAATGACCCTGTCCACATGTTGTGTGTCTCTGCCGCAGAGTCCGGTGCTCTGACAAAATATTGTGGTATCTTCACACACACACACACACACACATCCCAACTGGGACAAGGTCCTTGCCTGTCCATTATTGACAGGTCTGGAGCCACACCTGACACCCCACCCTCTGTGATCAGCTGCCTTCCTTCCCCTGGCAGAGGATATCACGTGCCTCCTGGACTCAGCTCCTGGGTTTTCCTGAAAAAACGAGGCGCCTCATTCCAGATCTGTAAGGATATCAGTCCTGCCTTAGTTCTGGACTCCCTTAACCCAGGCAGCTGCAACGCCTCGAATGTCCCGTTCGAAAAGAAGTGGGGTGGGGAATCACCAAATGTTGTATTGTAAATAAAAATGCACCTGAAGCACAGCTTAAAACCAAATGCACAGAGTGAGGCTCTTGAAATGCACAAATGGATTTGCGCGGTCCAATTATATCCATGTACAGTACTGACAGATCTGCTAGATCAGAGAGTGGGCAGGGGGGGGGGGCGGAAGGTTGCCTAGCCTGGGGCACATTTCTGGGTAGATAGCACATGGCATGGGAAAAGTGGGGAAAGATTTTTCTCCCTCTCACAACACTGTTGTTGTTAATAATTTGATACACTGCCCTATAGCCGGAGGTCTCAGGGCAGATCACAGAACAAAATCAAAATATAAAACCACAAAATATATAATCGAAGTAAAAACAACAACCCAATAACTCCCTCCCCCCAAAAAAACCCCCACATTTTAAAAGGGCATAGAATGTCATAGGTCAATCAAAGGCCTGGTTAAAAAGGAACGTTTTTGCCTGGCGCCCAAAGGTGCATAATGAAGGCACCAGGCGAACTTCCCTGGGGAGAGCACTCCACAGACAGGGAGCCACTGCAGAGAAGGCCCCGTTCTCGTGTTGCCACTCTCTGGACCTCTCGAGGAGGAGGCCCACGAAGGAGGGGCTCAGAAGATGATCTCAGGGTCCGGGTAGGTTCATATGGAAAGAGGCGGTCCTTGAGGTATTGTGGTCTTGAGCCGTTTAAGGCTTTATAGGTCAAAACCATGACATTCAAGGAAGCTGAATGTTGGATGATTGAGAAAAGATAGAAGGAAATCCACAACACATAGTTAAACTGTGGAACTCCCTCCTACAGGGGACAGTGTTGGCCATCATTTTGGGTGGCTTTAAAAGAGGACTGGGCAAATTCACGGAGGGGAAGAGGGGGATACAACGGCCATGCTCTGCATCCATAGAGGCAGCAATGCTTCTGAATCCCAGTTGCCGGATCCTGCTTCTTGGCTCCCCACAGGCATCTAGTCTGGTGCTGTGAGAACAGGATGCTGGACTGGAAGGGCCATTTGCCGAATCCAGCAGGCTCTGTTCTTCTGTTATGAAACGGAAGGTGATCTGAGTTACCAAGTAGGATATTAGTATTTGGGGAGGGATAAACAATATTTTGTTCCAATTTGTGTAAGCTGCCACGAGTCTTGATCTGGCCAAAAGGCAGGATATAAGTAAATATCATTGCCATCATTCACTGTACTCTTTTTGGCGCCTGCGAAAAACATTCATGTTTGGACAAGCCTGCCCAAATGCTTAGAAAGTGGAGGTAATTTTAATATTCCTTAGTAGTTTAACTTCTGTCAGTTTTAAAGTAGGGTTGTTGACTTTTCTTGCTTTTCCTTTTTTGTTTTGGTTAATCCACCTTGAGGTTTGTTTTTTAAAAAACAATCAAGTGGTACCGTATATAAATTTTACATAATAAATAAATGAGGCCACTTTATCTGGAGAAGAAGTGAGGGATAATGAATGGGGCTAATTGACGGGCTTGGCGTCGCCACATGTCCTGCTCAATTAGGGGTTAAACGAACAGAAAAGGAGCTAATTTGGGGTGGGGTTAACAATCAATTTAATTGGGTAATTTGGGTGGGAAATTGGCTGGCTTGCCTTTTGTGACTTTTAAAAACTCCACTTTTGCGCATCGACATAGCAACGAGCATGTGCCAATTTTATGCAGATGTTATCTGTGAGCCCACATCTTTTAAAGTACAGTGGTACCTTGGTTTACAAACTTAATCCGTTCCGGAAGTCCGTTCTTAAACCAAAGCGTTCTTAAACCAAGGCGAGCTTTCCCATAGAAAGTAATGGGAAATGGATTAATCTGTTCTAGAGGATGAAAAACAACCCCTAAAACAGAAATTTAACATGAATTTAACTATCTAACAAGATCAGTGATCCATAAAATGAAGGCCATAATCAATGTACAGTAAAGGTAAAGGGACCCCTGACCATTAGGCCCAGTTGTGACCGACTCTGGGGTTGCGCGCTCATCTCGCATTATTGGCCGAGGGAGCCGGCGTATAGCTTCCAGGTCATGTGGCCAGCATGACAAAGCCGCTTCTGGCAAACCAGAGCAGCACATGGAAACACCGTTTACCTTCCCGCTGTAGTGGTACCTATTTATCTACTTGCACTTTGACGTGCTTTCGAACTGCTAGGGGGTGTGGCGCTCAGCACAGGGAGCCCCCATCTACGATGGCACCCCACCGGGATCGTGCCGCCAGGGGCGGTGCGCTCCCCTCACATCCCTGTTCCTCCGCCAGTGCCCCTTCCTCATTTAACCTCACCAACCAGGGAGAACGCTGGTGGACTTCCACGAGGACTTAATAGAATAAAAATATAAATAAAACCACAAGCTCTTGTGGAAATGCAGAGAACTGCTCTTAAGACAGGGAGCAGGGGGGAATTAGAAAGCGAGAGGCACTGAAAGGAACAAATTTGCCTCTTCCAAGGCATGCATTCAGAGATTGCGGTTGCCATCTGCTCAGTCATTCCTAGGCAGCCCCAGTGGATAATTTGGTGCGTTTTTTTCTCAGCTTGAATCATTCTAGGAAGTTCCACAAAGGCAGTTTCTCGCTATCTGCCTCTCTGCTTTTTCACCCTGTGGTTCCTTTAAAGGCATATCGTTCATCAGTTACGGAGTGGGTGTTGGCCTGTTTCCTTCAGGACGATGTTGTGGCGAGGCGACCACAGCTCGACTATGAGATACTTGCTGCAGCTCTCTGAAAACCGACAGGTCTTAAACGGCCGGCAGAAAAGCCAACTCAATGGGCAGCAACCTTTCATAAGGGCAGCATCCTCCTGCACACCTGAGGGCTTCCTGCTAGGTGGGCAAACTGCTGCTCACACACGGCTAAACCTTCCAATGGAGGCTTACTGCCAAGGGCTCAGGGCCGCCTGAAGCAGCTGCCTCACACTGACTAATGGTAGGGCCGGTCTTCCTGGCTGAGCCCTGGAGTCTGGTTCTAAATCCAAGACGCTGCCTGGGCTCACCTCACGTTGGGCTGACGGTGTTTGCATGTACAGTGGTACCTCAGGTTAAGAACTTAATTCATTCCAGAGCTCCGTTCTTAACCGGAAAACTGTTCTTAACCTGAGATACCACTTTAGCTCGTGGGGCCTCCCGCTGCCGCCGCGCGGTTTCATTTCTGTTCTCATCCTGAAGCCAAGTTCTTAACCCGAGGTACTATTTCTGGGTTAGCGGAGTCTGTAACCTGAAGCGTCTGTAACCCAAAGTGTCTGTAACCCGAGGTACCACTGTATGCATGTGTGCAAGATGTCAGTGATAGCACACAGATTTTCAGCATAGCTGCCAAGTTATCCCTTTTTTTTTAAGGGAAATTCCCTTATGCTGAATAGGCTTCCTCGTGAGAAAAGGGAAAACTTGGCAGCTATGTTTTCAGATGTGTAGCTGGGTGCATCACGGGCCTCTGGGAAGTCCCTCTTTCCGCAGTGCAAATGACGTGTGTTTGTGTGCACGTGAAAATCTCAGCTTTTCAGAATCTCACCAGCTCAACTATTAGCAGTGGAGTGGGTGGGAGGTGGCAGAAGTCTCTCTCTCTCTCTCTCTCTCTCTCTCTCTCTCTCTCTCTCTCTCTCTCTCTCTCTCTCTCTCTGGTGGCTGCTGTCGCTGAGTGGGGTGCAACTGCCTGCATCTCAGAAAGCGAGAAGTGGCGGAGATCTCCTGGGCACCCTCTCTTCTTTCAGGGGAGCCCAAAGATGTGTCTGGATTACACCAATGCCAGCTCTGCCCTTTCAGGTGGGGCAAACAGCACCTCCCCAGACACACCACTTTTGAATGGTAAGTCTGACACCCCCTCCCCCATTTTACAGAACTTTAATATCAAAAGAAAAAACAGAGGAAAGGGGGGAAATAGTTTTTTTTAAAGAATAAGAAAAGTTGTCACAATAGCCAATTAAGAAGACTAGGATACAGCTATGTGAATAATGATGATGATTGATGATGATGATGCAACTAGTAAAACATACCTAGAGAGGAAGGATGCATTGTCTATAATAATAACGGGTTTGTGGGCTCACCTAATTTTTATCTTGAAAAAGAAGATGAAAAAATAACCTTGGACTACATTAAATCCAGACACTGGCATTGATCAGTAGGACCTGATGCTCTTGGGCAGGCATCCCCAAACTTGGCCCTCCAGATGTTTTGGGACTACAATTCCCATCATCCCTGACCACTGGTCCTGTTAGCTAGGGATGATGGGAGTTGTAGTCCCAAAACATCTGGAGGGCCAAGTTTGGGGGTGCCTGCTCTTGGGAAGCTGTGTTGGTGTATACAGTGGTACCTTGGTTCTCGAACATAATCCATTCTGGGAGTCCATTCGACTCCCGGAACTGTTTGAAAACCAAGGCGCGGCTTCTGATTGGCTGCAGGAGCTTCAGACATTCGGCTTCCAAAAAACGTTCGCAAAACGGAACACTTACTTCCGGGTTTGTGGTGTTCAGAAGCCAAAACGGACAAGTACCAAAATGTTCGAGAACCAAGGTACAACTGCAAAATGAAATTAGACCAAATGGCAAAGAAGTGATCTCGAGCACCTTGCCTCTGGGCACTTTTAGTGTGAAGGTTCATTCATCTAGGCCAGGCATAGGCAACCTTTGGGCCTCCAGATGTTTTGGCCTACAATTCCCATGATTCCCTAGCTAACAGGGCCACTGCTCAGGGATGATGGGAATTGTGGTCCAAAACATCTGGAGGGCCGAAGGTTGCCTATGCCTGATCTAGGATCCTTCTAGCTCAATATTGCATACACTGACTGGCAGCAGCTCTCCAGGATTTCAGGGAAGGCTCTCTCCCAGCCCTGCCTGGATATGCATGCAAGGCAGGTGCTCTAACTGAGCTACAGCTTTCCCCCATCTATCCCTGGCAAGTGCAACTGACTCTGTCGACATCACAGGTGCGCAGCCTGGGAGTCATTTTGGACTCACAGCTGTCCATGGAGGCACAGGTTAATTCTGTGTCCAGGGCGGCTGTCTACCAGCTCCATCTGGTACACAGGCTGAGACCCTACCTGCCCGCGGACTGTCTCGCCAGAGTGGTGCATGCTCTGGTTATCTCCTGCTTGGACTACTGCAACGCGCTCTAAGTGGGGCTACCTTTGAAGGTGATCCGGAAACTGCAATTAATCCAGAATGCGGCAGCTAGGCTAGTGACTGGGAGTGGCCGCCTGGACCACATAACACCGGTCCTGAGAGATCTACACTGGCTCCCAGTACGTTTCCGAGGACAATTCAAAGTGTTGCTACTGACCTTTAAAGCCCTAAACGGCCTTGGCCCAGTATACCTGAAGGAGCGTCTCCATCCCCATCATTCAGCCCTGAGATCCAGCACCGAGGGCCTTCTGGCGATTCCCTCATTGCAAGAAGTGAGGTTACAGGGAACCAGACAGAGGGCCTTCTCGGTAGTGGCACCCGCCCTGTGGAATACCCTCCCAGCAGATGTCAAGGCAATAAGCAACTATTTTACTTTTAAAAGACAACTGAAGGCGGCCCTGTTTAGGGAAGTTTTTAATGTTTGATGCTGTATTGTTTTTAATATTCGGTTGGAAGCTGCCCAGAGTGGCTGGGGAAACCCGGCCAGATGGGCGGGGTATAAATAATAAATTATTATTATTATTATTATTATTATTATTATTATTATTATTATCATCATCATCATCACCATCATCATCATCGCAGCATCAGTTAAGACCCTCCTGTTTATGCAAGGCTTTAGAGGCAGCTAGTACTAGTTTTTGTTGTTTTATACTTTATATTATATTTCTTTTTATAGTCCACCTTTCTTCCAAGGAGCTCAATGTGGCATGCATTGTTTTCCTCCTCCCTGTTTTATCCTCACAATGGCCCTGCAAAGTAGGCTAGGCTGAGAGCTGGTACCTGGCCCAAGGTCACCCAGTGAGCTTCATTCTTTTCTGCGCCGATAATATTACTAGTGTCCTAATCTTGAGACCCCCCCCCCCAAGAAATCTTGGCTCCCAACTCTTTGCCATTCTCTGGCCACTAAACTTTCCAAACTTGGCAGGGCAAGGGACTCTAGGGAACGGGTGGCACAGGGAAGTTGGTGTATCTATTATTGAGTCTCTGGCAGTTAATCACGGCCCTTTTGCAGGGCATCCATCAGCTCGCTGCAGCAGTTGGCACGGGAAGAGCAAGGGAGAAGGAAGAAATCTGCCCCAGCCGCTGCTTGAATTAATAATTAGCAGAGCTGAGCAAAACTGAGAGTGGTTAACCCAGCAAACAGCTCTCCACATCCCAAAGCACCACCTCACAAGTTTGGGGCTTTTTAGGGGGATGCACAAGGGAGGGGGTGGCTGAGCACCCCCACATTCTCAGCCCACCCTATAGCTAGGATTTAGCTCACATTTTAAAGGTAAGCCTATGTAGTCCACACTTTCTGAAATAACCAGCAGACCAGAATGCCCGCCATCCTTTGAAATCCGCCGAGCTGTCACAAAATTGTATCCCATTGCCTTGCCTCTTAGTCTTGGCAGCCTAAAGAGCACAGAGCACGGGTGGGCAGCCTCTGCCCCTCCAGATGTTTCCGGGCTACATCCCCCATCATGCCCCTGTCCATTGGTTATGCTGGCTGCAGGGGCTGCTGGGAGTTGGAGTCCAGCAATATTTGGAGGGCCACAGGTTCCCTATCCCAGACATGGAGGGGGGGGGAAGCCTTTATTGGCCCTGATGAGAGTGGGAAGGGGACCCCAGGGTCATTTAGTCCAACCCCGTGCGGCACAGGGATCTTTTGCCCAACGTGGGGCTTGAACCCACAACCCTGAGATTGAGAGTCTCATGCTCGACCAACTGAGCCATCCCCTTTCATCCAACCCAAGGAGCTCAAGGTGGTGTACTGTGAGGTAGGTTCAGGGCCAGATTTAGGTTTGATGAGGCCCTAGGCTACTGAAGGTAATGGGGCCCTTTATATCCACTTTTCCTTTGTCAACAACAAATGGTCACTGTTTTTTTGTGTTGAATATATGCTACATGGTAATTTACAGACCTAATAGGTATCTAAATCCATTTGCACATGTTGCCATGTGACCAGTCCATGCAGAATGTAGGCACCCTATATATAGAAATGGGCAAATCAGTGATATTCTAGGGATCAGGCTAGCAGGCGGGGCCCATGACTTACATCCTAGGAGCCTACACAACACAAAACACTGTTGCTGTATGTAGATTTATTTTATTTGTTTTTTATCTTATATTTTGTAAATGTACATCCAGGTTTTTTCCCTTTAATTTTTTGGGGGCCCCCAAGAGAGTGGGGCCCTAAGCTATAGCTTGTTTAGCTTATACGTAAATCCGGCACAGGGTAGGTTAGGCTGAGAGGTGGACACATTTGTGGAGGAGAAAGGCTATCAATTGCTACTCACCTTGATGGCTATCACATGTGGGAAGAGATGCTGGGCGCCCCTTTGGCCTGATCCAGCTACTTTTCTTATATTCTTTGTGCTCTCCAACATATGTGTTTGGAGACAGGTCTCCAGAGGCACTTGGCTGGTGTGGTTGAGTAATAATAATAATAATTAATAATTAGTATTATGTTATTTATACTCCACCCATCTGCCTGGGCTTCCCCAGCCATTCTGGGCAGCTTCCAACACCTATAAAAACATAAACTTCCAGTAGAGGAAGAATGGATACAAAAACTTATGGAATATGCAGAAATGGCGAAACTTACCAGAAGAATAAGAAATCAAGATAACAAACTTTTTATAAAAGAATGGAAATGGTTTATTGAATATTTACAGATAAATTCTAAGCAGATAAAAACATTAGCAGGATTATTGTAATACCCTGCAGTTTTATAAGAGTATATATTTACAATAGGCAATTTAATGAGCAAGTTAAATGAATTTGGATATGCAGAAGATATTTGAAGAATTAATTTAGGGAACCGCAGAAAAAGGGGGAAGGAAGTCAAATTTTGAAATGTTAAATTGATTGTAAAACTAATGAAAATGAATAAATTTTCATTAGTAGCAGGACCCCTCCTGCTATGACAGCTACCCCCTGCAGCCTGGCGTGGCCAAGTTCAACTCCTCCTGAGTCATCACTGGCATTGCTTTCCCTCTCCTCATCCTGGCGGTCGCCTACCTGAAGATTGTCCAAACGGTGCGAGGCAGCGAGGCTCTGCTAGCCTGGAAGAAGGCCAAAGTGAGGAGCCTCTCTCTGGGCATTATTGCCCTCTTCCTGCTTTGCTTTGCCCCCTACCACCTCCTGCTACTGGTTCGGAGCTTCGCTGCCTCCTTTCTGGACTGCTGCTCCATCTTTAGCAATTTCTCCAGCTCCCCTTCTCTCTCTCCCTGGCTGCATCCAGCCTCAACAGTGCTCTGGATCTGGTCCTCTATGCCCTTGCAAGCGACACAGTCAAGCAAGGCGTAAAAGAAGGCCTTGGGTTTTTAACATCTATATGAAGCCGCTGGGAGAGATCATCAGGGGGTTTGGGCTGGGTGTTCATCAGTATGCGGATGATACCCAGCTCTACCTCTCTTTTAAATCGGAACCAGTGAAGGCGGTGAAGGTGCTGTGTGAGTGCTTGGAGGTGGTTGGAGGATGGATGGAGGCTAACAGATTGAGGCTGAATCCTGACAAGACAGCAGTACTGTTTTGGTGGGACAGGGGGCGGGTGAGTGTGGGGGACTCCCTGGTCCTGAATGGGGTAACTGTGCCCCTAAAGGACCAGGTACACAGCTGGGAGTAATTTTGGACTCACAGCTGTCCATGGAGGCGCAGGTCCGTTCTGTGTCCAGGGCAGCTGTCTACGAGCTCCATCTGATACACCAGCTGAGACCCTACCTGCCCGCTGACTGTCTTATCTCCCGCTTGGAGTACTGTAATGGGCTCTATGTGGGGCTTTGAAGGTGACCCGGAAACTGCAATTAATCCAGAATGCAGAAGCTAGACTGGTGACTGGGAGTGGCCACTGAGACCATATAACACCGGTCCTGAGAGATCTGCATTGGCTCCCAGTACGTTTCTGAGCACAATTCAAAGTGTTGGTGCTGACCTTTAAAGCCCTTAACGGCCTCAAAGGCCCTGTATACCTGAAGAAGCGTCTCCACCCCCATCGTTCAGCCTGGACACTGAGGTCCAGCGCCAAGGGCCTTCTGGTGGTTGCATCACTGCGAGAAGTGATTTTACAGGGAACCAGGCAGAGGACCTTCTTGGTAGTAGGGCCTGCCCTGTGGAACGCCCTCCCACCAGATGTCAAGGAAATAAACAACTATCTGACTTTTAGAAGACACCTGAAGGCAGCCTGTTTAGGGAAGTTTTTAATGTTTGATGTTTTACTGTGTTTTTAATATTCTGTTGGGAGCCGCCCAGAGTGGCTGGGGAAACCCGGCCAGATGGGTGGGGTATAAATAATAAAATTATTATTATTATTATTGGGTTGGGAAACCAGACCTCACTTGGCAGAGGACTTTGTGGCCTTGTGACAACAGAAATGGAAAACTCTAGTGACGCCACACCATTTCTCTCAATCTCTTGTTTATTTTCAAGCACAAGTTTCTAGCCCTCAAGGGGGAAGGGGGTTGAGCTGCTTTCATCAAGGCACGTGCCATGGCGTCTTAAGAAGAGCTTCCTCCAGGAACAGCATGGCTTGGCAGAACTCTTTTGCCTTCCTGCTGGCTAGCAGGCACTGCAGAAAGTTGTGCCAAATTGGCACATTCAAAGGGTTATGTTCCTGGAAGCCCTGGAGTTTCCAACCGCTCAGAGACTGGGGTGACATGTAGCAGTATGATGGCGAAGGACAACTAAGATAATTTAGACCCAAGGAACAAACTGCCTCTTTTATTATCCTGATCAAACCAACCGAAGTAGCAGATTAAAGATAGGAACTCCGGCACAGAATCAGAGCAACTGTCCGTCTAGTTTAGTACTGTCTACAATGACTGGCAGTGGCCCTACAGGGTTTCAAACAGGGAGTCTTTCTAGCCCCAAACAAAGATACCAGGGACTGAACCTTCTACATGCCAAACAACTGCTCTGACACTGAGCTACAAAAGCACTTCTTTTGCTGTCCTCCGCACTACTCCAATTCTGTTTTGATATGAAAAAGGTGCCTTCTTGGTTCCTACAGCAGCTTTAAGGAAAGTCTGTCCCAGAATCTGAGCCTCCATTTTGTAATAGTTTTCATAGAATCAAATCACAGGAACGTAAGAGTTGGGAGGGATCCCCGAGGGTCATCGAGTCCAACCCCTGGCAATGCAGTAATTTCAAAACACGGTCTCCCATCCGATTTGAAACCAAAGCAGACCCTGCTTAGCTTTCCAAATGTGCAAACTGTATTTTATTTAAACCAAGCCTTTTTACCAGTGCAGAGCCCAAGGCATCAATTAAAACAGGGGCAACTAAAAACGCACAATGAATATAAATCTTAAATAAGTGACTTTGTAGAAAAGAACACCGGAAACACATAACAGTGCAACACACACACACACAGAGAGGGGGGGGGGAGCCATTAAGCTAGGCTTTGCTAAGCTGGCCTCCTCCAGCTGGTTTGGACTACAACTCCCATGAGCCTCAGCTACCACACATGGGGCTGATGGGAGTTGTAGTCCCAAACAGCTGGTTGGCGGAGGCTGTTGAAGCGAATGACCCAGCCCTTGAGCGTTCTGTGGCTGCCTGTGATCTGCCAAGCTCTCCTGGAACAATTCCATAGATGGCAATGTGGCTACTCTGGAGTAGCATGAGTTGTTGTGACTTGTGTGGCTATAGCAACAGTGGAACATAGATAATAACATAGGCAAGGCTTGGGGGGGGGGGGGAAACCTGTGTGCTTTTTACCGGCACTGTGTGCATCTGTTTAAAGAATCTGATTGTGGCGCTGCAGCCCATCAGGCGCTGAGCTGTTTTCGAAAGATATTGCTTGCGGGATTCCAACAAACCTACCAGTGTCACTCAGAGTTACTGCAGAAACTGCAGCAGATTTAAAATCATCCCCGGTCCCTGGTGTGGGGCAGCAGACATGCAATGGTGTGAGAAATGCACTCTGCATGTGTTCAAGGGCACTGTTGAGGGCTAGACTGCATGCTAAAATTCACCATGTCTGCAGGACTGTCACTAATTAGATAATTAAACTTGCAATGAGTCAGTCCTTCATTGTGACAGCACAATTCTCTAAAACTCCCTGCCCATTTCCGTATATTGGCCTTTGCTGTATTATTTCTGGTCCATGCTAAAAACTTGTTTAGGCAAGCCTACCCAGATGTGTAATTTTATTATGTATATTTGTTTTTAAATTACTAATTGCATCTACATCCTCATAAACCACTTTAAGGCTCCCCCCCCTTTTCTTTTTACAATCAAGTGGCGTCCAAATTTTACAACCTAAATATTTTGATACAGTGTCTACATGTTTACCCACATTTTATTCCAAATACAGTAGATTTATTTTTGTTTGTTCATATCGCAACCTGTAAACTCCACCTGATTGTGATGAAACCGCAAAGCGGCGGCTTACGAAGAAAGCGCCACGTCAATCTTACTCAAGTAAAATAAATGAAAACGATATGCACGCCCACAATGCGTGTGCAAAGTCGCCCTACATCTCATGCGGTTAAAATTTGTAGGTCTGCTTCAAGGGTGGCCCCACACAGAGCATGTGGCAGTTTTATTGTGTTTTTAATATTCTGTTGAGAGCTGCCCAGAGTGGCTGGGGAAACCCAGCCAGATGGGCGGGGTATAAATAATATATTATTATTATTATTATTATTATTATTATTATTATTATTCTCCGTGGGTCAGCTCTTTGAAGTAAAGCTTCACTCTTTCCCTGCAGCTGATAAAATTAGCAAAAAGCAAAGCCCAAGAATGACTTCCCAGCACACTGAGAGCAGACATGCTCACCATGAAAAGGGGAGTGCATTTCCCCCCTTTCACCACAGCTCACAAGGAGCCACTCTTGGCCTTGCAGCTACTGCAGAATTATTACTTTTTGTGTTTTTTTTAAAATTCGCCACAGCCGACTCTGCTATTTTTCACTGCCCTTGTTGCCAGCTGCCACCCCCACCCCCACCTCCCATTGTCATGGCTACCACCGTCCCCATCACCATGGCTACCATCCTCGCACTATTATTATCACAACCATTTATAAACCATTGTTGAGCTCGGTTCCCCCGTCACTGTCACATCTGCCAGCCCCCTTCTCCCCGACGTTTGAGCCACCGCCGCTGCGCCCTGCGTATTTTTAGGACCATCCTCGGACCATCCTTACCTACGCCTCTTGGAAAGTTGGCCAGCAAGCAACGGCTAAGACCAGGCCCACCAAAACAGCGGGGTGGAGGTGGGGGGTGTCCAAGGCTTCACAGGTTCACTACAGATCTGGTAGCTGGCCTTTCGAAAGGGTCTGCTTGCTAAGAACAGGCCTTGATCCTCACACAATTTCCCCCGTGTCGGGCAAAACGTATAGTGTTCAAAACTGCTCGAGCAAGACCAAGGCAAAGCAGAGCAAGTTGTGAAAGGCTATCATTCTGTACTTCTTCCACTGGGCAAGTTATCCTGAATTATTAATATATATTTTTTATATTTGAACTGCTTATCTGTGAGACTCGGCTTCCTCTTGAAAGTTGGTACAATATCCAGAATAGGGGAGGGGGGGAATTAAAATCTTATTCCTGGTTTTCAATCTCCTCCATTGAGCCAGGATTGTGAAAATGGGACGGTATATGCCAGCACTTGCCAATGAGATGCCCTAGTCTAGATGTTTTGGACTACAATTCAGCACCACCACCCCCCAGCCAAACACACTTAGGAGGATCAGGAGAGGTTTGTGTGTGAGATCTCCTCCCTAGCGGATGGGATGCCTGGGAAACTCCTCTCTCAACCAGGTAATAGGGATATACCAGGCCAGACGCAGGGAACCTCAGGCCAAAGATTGGCCTGCCGCTCTTCCTATCAGACCCTCAAGACACTTCTGGCCTTGCTTTGCTCCCTAAGGATTGCAACACAAGGGGTTGGACTAGATGACCCGTGAGGTCCCTTCCAACTCTGCAATTCTTTAATTTTTCGGGCGAGAGGGGTGTGGGTGTTAGATGCTAGCCTCCTGCTAAACTGCGTGTTCCCTACGTGTTCCCCCGTCGTCTTTTAAGGGATTAAGACTCACTCACCCACCCATCCCAGGGGCGTTCGGCGTCTCACCTCCTTCTCTTACACTTGATGCATGCAGAATTGCACTTTCTGCAGATCTTGAGAGAAAAGGGACTGAGGCAGACGGGCGAGGAAAGTTGGCGGTGCGAAAGCCCTGGAAGAAAACTAATCTGCTTCCTCCATTCATGGTGGGCAGGGCGGGGGTGGTGGTACTGCAGGGCGGGGGTGGTCGGGAGTGCAAAGCAGAGTTCAAAGCGCACAAGCGCTGGTGGGCGGGGTTACTATTTTATCAATGGAGAGGCGGGACATGGTCAGGACGGAGATCCTTCCAATTAATTGCAAAGCAATATTTATTGGGGGGGGGGTTAGGCATATGAGCAAATGTAACACTCCGGCAACAGGGAGTTGGAATGAAGAAGGAAAAGGAAAAGGAATTTCGAGACGACAGTTGAGTTCATGGAAGCTTTGAAACAGAATTAGTGTCAATGACTCCATTTCCAGCGAGGGAACTCTGGAACGTCAATGGCTTGAACCGTGAGCGTGGCTGCGTAGGTAATTTAGGACCAGCGAGCCAATGGAGCAAGTGGAAGGGCGTGGCTATGCAGATAAGCTGGGTTGGGCGAACCAATGGTGGATGGTTGAAACATTCCTGGGGCGGGGTTTACCATGCAGATAAGGCACCGCAGGTGAGTCAATGACTCGGGTCCAGGGCGCGGCTATGCAGATCGCCTTCTGCCCGCCGGCCAATGGCTTGGTTCGAAGGCGGGGCCAAACTGTAGAAACCAAGGGAGCACAGCCAATGGCTCGGCTCCGGGGCGTGGCCATGCAAACGCCTAACATCAGGTAGCCGGGGTGGTTTCTAACTCTGGGGGCGGCCAGGCCAGCGAAACTCAATCACGGGGTCCCAATAAGACGGGCAGGAGGGGCGTTGCTTTGTAAAAATAAAGCGGAGCCCGGCGAACCAATGGCTTCTTTGGAAGGGATATTATGCAAAAAACCCACCAGGGTGAGCGAGGGTCCAATTGTTTGAATGGGAGGTTCGACCACGGAACACGGGGCCGCCCAATGGAGGGCTGCGCATGCAAATCAGCCCCAGCAGACTGGCCAATGAACGTTGCTATGCAGATGAGGCGGTGACAGCGCCGGAGCTGCAGCGGCCGGAGCGCACCCGGGGGTCGCTTTAGCGCTGCTGCGCTTGGCGGAGCAGGACTCGCACCCGGCGCTGCGCTCCGTCTGTCTGTCCATCGGAGGAGGATGATCCGGGCGTTCTCGTTCCCCGCCAGCCCGGAGCGGAGCCGGCTCCGCGGCTGGCTGGAGGGCACCTTGGCCGGCTTGTGCGAGCTGCATCTGCTCCGCGAGCGCCAGGAGCGCCGTGTCCGGCAGGCGCTGCGCCTCGCCGCCGAATCCCCGAGCAAGCAGGGCGATGTCGAGGCTGGAGGCGGCGACGCGGCTCCGGAGGACCAGCTGGTGAGTGAGAGAGGGGAAGCCCCATTGTCCGCCCCGGCGGTGGCCTTTGCCGGACATCCCTGCGCGGGGATCCGGTCCGATCCTGTTCGGGGGAGGTGCTGGGTTGATCTATCCAGTAGGTTCGGGGGCGAAGGAGACTCGAGACAGCATTCACGGGAGATGGGGGGGGCGGGCTTTGCAAGGGGAGGGGGGCTTCGCGCGAGGAAAAGGTCCGTACGTACCGTGGTGCTGTTGGTGGGCGTGAAAGGGTTAAAATGGAAGGAGAGGGCGAACCGTCGCGATTCTTCCTCCCCCGCTTCTCTAGTGTGGTTTTCGGGTGCGGGGCGCGCGCATCAAGGCTGCGATCCTGCTGCACCCGACGAGTTGCAGCGGTGTAAACGCGTGGCTGCCTTGGGGGGAAGGGTCCTTCTGCAATGTTATTGGAGAGCGGCGTGGCTGGGGGGGGGAGCGCTTCTGTATCGTCTGCCTGTGTTTCTGGTTCCCCCCATATCTTGTGTTGTCCACCGGAGAGCAAAGATTTATTTCATTTTTTGAAAGGGGAAAGCGGGGGCTTTAAGCCCAGCAAGGCTGTAAAGGGATCGGGAGACCGACGACGAGTTGGTTTCTCTGCGGTTTTATTAATGGGCTTGCGAGAAATGCCTGTGCGCCTTCGAAACCCGGGGGATCTAGCCTCGCCGTTTTTTCCTCCTGGCGGTTCGTCTTGAGTCGCCGCTCCCTTCTCCAGCCCACCCCTTGAACTTCAAGGCAGCCACCCCACTGGCTGGCCCGTCCGCCCGGGTCCTTCTTGTCGGTTACACAGGGCAAGTTCTTGGGGGGCGGGGAGGACAATGCTCGGACTCCTGGGTTCTCTCCCGGGGTCTGGGGTTGGGGGTTGATTGGTGACTGTGTGCGAGTGTGGGGAGAAAGGGTGGGAAGGATTTTGGGTTGGGCAAACGTGCGTTGCTCACAATATGTGCGCGGGTGCACGTGCAAATCATGCGATAGTAGGGTGTGTGCCAGTGGAACTCACTGCCACCAGGTTTGGAACCGATCACATAGTCTGAAAGAATCTATTGTTGAACACACTGGCTTATGATTCTCTTGCACCCTTCCTTTCTCCAAGCAATTGAAGCTTCAGCTTTGCAGTGGGCGGGGCGGGGCGGGAAGAGACTTTGAAGACCTGTGGGAAAATGCTGTTATTGCTGAACCTCTCTCTCCAGGAGCAGTCTAGCTCTGTGTTCCATAAGCTGCTGGCTGCTGTTGGAAGGGGGATGCAGGCTTAGATGAGCACCACAGGTCCGGTCCAGCCCAGACAATTCTTGGCTTCTGCTGCCAAATCTGAGTCTATTTACAGTGTGTGCAGCTTAAGAAGGAGTGAGGCGGAAGAGTGCTAATCTCAGTAAGCCCAATGTTCAGAGGGTAAAAACACAAGGTGAAAACACAAGTAAAGAGTTAAAATGAAAACAACAAAACAATAACCTGACACACATTTAAAAGGTCTCTCCATGGTTTAAGTTTGGTAATAAATTGCAAATCTTATTACAGTATTCTTATAGACTGGAAAGAGAAGTTGCTGAATTGCAATTTATTACCAAACTTAAAACCACGGAGAGACCTGGTCTGAATAGAGACATTGGATTCTTATTTCATTATACATGATAAAGCAATTTTAGCCATCTCAACCCTTGCTTTTTCCTGTAAGACCAATTGCAGTCGTTAACAGTCGTCAACAGGTTTACCACACCTATCAGCCAATCACCCATTCCCACCACCCTTCTGAGTAATACCCTCCCCACCCTCTCACTATATATAAGGGTCTGGTGACGTCTGTTTCAGTTTATCTGAAGAAGTGTGCATGCACACGAAAACTCATACCAGTGACAAACTTACTTGGTCTCTAAGGTGCTACTGGAAAGATTTTTTTTATTTTGTTCCGGATTGCAGTGAGCCGTGTGGGAGGAGTTACCCCTTGTGTTGGGCTTGAATGGAAGCATGGAGATTCCCTGTACAGTGGTACCTTGGTTTACAAACTTATGGTAATCCGTTCTGGAAGTCCGTTCTTAAAACGAAACCGTTCTTAAACCGGGGTGCGCTTTCCCTAATGAGGCCTCCTGCTGCTGGTACCCTTCCACCGTTCGGCTTCCGTTCTTAGACCGAGGTAAAGTTCGCAAACCGGGACACCACTTCCGGTTTTGCAGAGTTCGTAAACCGAATAGTTCGTAAACAGAGCTGTTCTTAAACCGAGCTACTGCTGTAATTTGAAAACTGGAACAGGAGAGCTGCAACGATTGCATCAAAAATCTATGGAGTTAAGGAGTAGAGATTGTGGGGCAACAGCAGTTGGAGGTGGACAACTCATGGGAGAGGGGTAATTAAATGAGCGTACAAGGGGTTCACAAACACAGGCCCCCAGTTATTGGGCATACTTGGGGAAAGAAACTTAAAAGCGGGGCTCTGTGTGAAACCACTGAATTGCGGTTCAACTCTCTTCACTGAGGTCTGAATCGAGATAACTGTTTCCTTTCCCATTGCAGAGGTTGAAGTCAGCACTGTCAAGTTGATTGTTCATTATTATTACTATTACTATTATTATTATTATTATTATTATTATTATTATTATTTAGATTTATATGCCACCCATTATAAAAAAACCAGGGCAGTGTGCAACATTAAAAACATATTTTACAGAGAATAACAACAACAACAACAACAACAACAACAACAACAACAACAACATAAAACAAAGCACAGTAATCAAAAAATCATAATAACGGTTGTCTACCTGACCTTTAACAAGCCCTAGATTATTTAATGGCTGAAGGCCCTTGGTAAAGAGGAAACGTTTTGCCTGGCGCTTATAGACATGTAATTATGGCACCAGGTGAGCCTCTCTGGGGAGAGCATTCTCCAAAATGGGGAGCCACCACAGAAAAGGCCCATTCTCTTGCTACCACCCTCCAAACCTCTTGGGGAGGAGGTACACAGAGAAAGGCCCCAGATGACAAGCTCAGGATGTTTCAACACCTATGAGCTTGTCATCTGAGCTACGAGCATCCCTGTGGTGAAGTGTCAGACTAGGACCTCTGGGTCTTGGGTTCAAATCCCCACTCAGCCGTGAAGCTCACTAGGCCAGTCACTGCTTCTTGATCTAGCCTACCTCACAGGGTTGTTGTGGAGATTACACGTGGCGGTGTAGATTCATGTACGCCACCTTGAGCTCCTTGCAGGATAAGGTGGGGTGTGAATGCAATAAATAAAATACACTCTCTCTCCAAACGGAACAAAATCATTTCCAAATGCATCCAGTAACTTGCTGGTTGTTGTTGTTTGGTATCCGTCTGTCTTAGGCAGGCATCCCCAAACTTTGGCCCTCCAGATGTTTTGGACTACAATTCCCATCTTCCCCGACCACTGGTCCTGTTAGCTAGGGGTCATGGGAGTTGTAGGCCAAAACATTTGGAGGGCCGCAGTTTGGGGATGCCTGGTCTTAGGAGACAATGGAGGAGTGCGCCTTTGTGGGTGAAGTCAAACCGTTGGAGAATCACAGTGCCTGCTGTGGCTGTAAAGACTGATACAGGAGAGACATGTTTTGTTGCAGCCGGGGCAAATGAAGGCACCCGGTTGTGCTGCTGCAGATGCACCATTTTTGCTTTGAAAGCCAGGCTTTTTTTGGGGGGGGGTGATGGGGTAGAGAGATTGTCGAGGACACCACCCCCAGTACACTGGGAGGGGTCTCAAAAGGAGAAGAGATTGGGGGTGGAAAAAGAGAACTGCCATTCGTTCTCCCCTCTCCGTGGTAAATAAATGCTTATTTCAGTGCGGGGAAAGTTCTTAAATCTTTCACCGCCTGTGGTTGAAATGGCAGCTATTCGGCGATTAAGCATGAAATATTAATGCAGGAGGAGAATTCTGTCTTATTTAAAATAAAAAATATATCAATGCAGCTCCAAGTTAAAACTGTGGTAGATGCATAGCCCACAGAGTAGTCTAGCATGTGTGCGTGATGGGAATAAAGAATGTCAGTGCATGTACTGATTTATCAGCGCATAATTCTGGTTGCAAACTTGGGGTCCCTGTAGGGAAACTGCTTATGGACCATGCATCCTGATTGGTTTGCTCGGAGGTCATACGAAGTCCTCTCTTCGCTGGTCTGTTTGCTGGGAGGTTGTATGCCAATGAACTTCCACCCTGATTTGTTGTGGGGAGGTTATTTGTCTTCCCGCCAATCAGTTACTATTCCATGCTTTTTATTGTCTTTCCTGTCACTTTCCTAACTGCAAAAACTCCTGCTTGTTGCGACAGAGCACTTTAAGCCACCTCAGTTGCACAAACCTCAATTTCCCGTATGTGACTGAAGCCCGCCTGCAAAACGGTGACAGTCTGGGGATGATTTGGTTTATATTCTTCTTCAGAGAGGTGTTTGCATATACGCCGGAGTCCTGGGGAGTAGTTGGTGAAGGAAGGTGTAAACTTAACTTGTAAACCGAGGGTAAGGGGCTCAAAGAAATACATATCTTGTGTAAATATTTTTTAAAAAATTTAAAAAATTCTCCAGTAGCACCTTAGAGATCAACTAAGTTTGTTCTTGGTATAAGCTTTCGTGTGCATGCACACTTCTTGAGATACTTGAGATATCTTGTTTATTTACCCTTGCTCCTGGAAGCCAGTCCTCTAGTTCAGAGGGAGGGAAACTTTGGCCCTCCAGACATTGCTGAACTACAACTCCCATAATCCCTGGGAAGCATGGCCAATGGCCAGAGCTGATGGGAGTTGTGGTTTGGCAAAATCTGTAGGGTCAAAGCTTCCTCCCACCTGCTCTCGTTCTTTCACCCACAGATAACCACACAGAAGCCCCTCGCCTCTGCCCATTCAATCTTTTAAGGCCTGGAATCTCCTTTAGACAAACATACATGCTTCCTTCTTTTCCTGTATGGTAGATGCTGTTGTCAGTGTCTGGCTGGCCACTGTAAGAATGCTTTGCGAGATGGTTTGTGACCTGATCCCAGCAGCTATGTTATTCTGCTGTTTGCGGCAGAATTAAAACATACCCTCAAAGCTTTTGTATTGACCACGTTTGATGGGCGGGAATAGAAGAGCTTAGAAACCTCAGATTTCCCCAAAACTTAAGGCGTAGCAGAGCTGGGTGCTGGAGGGTCTAGAGCCAAGATTCCCAAACTTTACTGGGCTGCAGCCTCCTTGATTCTCTAATACCTGCTACCCTAGCATTATTCAGAATAGCAATATGCGTGACTGACCAAGAAAGATAGTAACACAATAAAATTCAAAGCAGTAACAGCATGCCAGTCAGCTTCCCTGGAAAAATGGGGCATCCTGTTTTTTCTCACAAGTGGACAGTGGCCGAAATGGCTGCTGTGATCTCGGGCTGCAGGTTTTTTGGGATGCCCCCCAAAAAGGACTTTTGCGGGGCAGCGATCTTGCAAGCCTCCCCAAAACACATGTTTTGGGGTGCTGTGCCTGAAAAGTGCTTTGGGGGGTTGCAATCTCCTGTGGGTCACATGTCTCACGCGGGAGTGATGACCCCAAAGATGGTGTCCCAGATTTGGGCTGCTTCATTTTGGAAGGTAGAAGGTAACAATGAATTGCACGTTTATTCAATATCCAATGGAAGCTAGTTAGTTTAATTAACTCGACGTGGATGAACTTGATCCCAGGATACCAGCTTTTCAAAGTCTGATATTTACATCTCTAGTGACCCCCTACCTCCCCCTTGCCTCTTAGCACCCACCTAAGGAATCCCCTTCCGGTGGGGGGGGCAGCACTTTGGGAACCGCTGGTCTAGAGAGTGGTCTTTCTGGAACAGCCCCTAAAGCTGAGGTTTAGTCAAATGCCTGCCTCCCATTGCTCTTGAGACTGACCTGTTCCACGGCTCAAACACCTTTATTTTGGTATAGATATTTCCCAAATGTCTGAACAGCCCAAGACGAGCGAGAATGGCTTGCAAGCTAAACGCTGGTGAAAGAATGTTCCACAATGCCATTCTTTTTAAATTAGCATCATATCCTTTGTTTTCATTTTGATTATAAATGTGCAATAAAACCCATCCACCCAGCGTTTCTGTGATATATTTCTCTCTCTCCCCGCCTGAGTACCATGAGTTTTTTTCAAATACAATCTGAAACATCCATAAAGCACCGCAGGAACAACAGATTAATAATAGTAAAAAAAAAACCCCTCATCATCTTGGGACCCTAATTAAAAACACAACAAGACGCCTGCCAGAATATCTGCTTTGTGCATCGGATGGAGTAGACTCTGGTCCACAAAATGCTGGATGGGCTGGTCTTTAAGGCGCTCTAAGACTATTTGTGGTTCTGCCTCAGCCATTGCCAACCTAGTGCCCAGCATCCCTAGCTGGCATCGCTGGGAGTTGCGATCCAAAACATCTGGAGGGCACCAGGTTGGCGACGACAGTTTTTGCAGCAATGATAAAATCTTAAGACTGTTCCTGCATAAAAACAAGGCTATTCTCAGAAGAGGCTGGTCCATTAAAGAAAATGGGGCACTGCCCCACCAGCCTTTGCTCTTAGTCCCAATTTACCGGCCTTCTAGGGCCTTTACTCTCGCCAGAAGTTTGGCTCTGCGCTCGCCGGTTCTGGAAGGATCTTTTGGAAAAGTCCCGTATGCCCAGAGACATATTTCCCAGGGAAATAGGAAGCCCTGAACACTTATTTTTTTAGATGTCCTTTTTACGATGAGGCATGTAGAGATACCATTGACCCCCATCTGGTGAGGCTTGCTGACCTTCTGGATAAGCCAAAACTCAATTTTCTCCTCTTAGGCAAAAATCACAAGACGACCTGGATGGTCGCCAGATTTTGCACGCAGATTTGTAGGCGCAGAACACCCCCCGGAAAACTGCCGTTCCCGGCCTCCTGGGTCTCCCAGGGTCAGCCTGCATGTTAGTCTAATCTTAGGTCATTTCGTGTACAGGCGACTATTTTAATTTTAATCTATAAGTTGAAATTGTATACTGTTTAAATGTCTATTTCACTTTTGTGAAAGTAGTCTCAGTTGTGCTTCTTGAACTGGTCTTTGATCATAATAAATTATTATTTATTTATTTATTTATTTATTTATTTATTTATTACCTGCCTTCTAACTTAGCAACCAGTCCAGGGGGTGGCGCTGGCAGCCAGCTTCCCCCTTTAGTCTCCTCCTGTGTTGCCCTTGCAGGACTCTGCAGGGAGAAGAATGGGACAAAGCTTCTTCCTGCTGTTGGCTCTGGCGCCACCTGCTGTTGGGCTCCCTACCTTTTGCCCTATCAGTTCCAGTGAACACCAGCCCTCTGGTTCGGCGAATCTCTTTGTTCCCAGTTCCTAAAATAAGACTGATGGGGACAGCCTTAACACTCCTGTTAAGCTCTGCATCCCACTCGCTCCCATTGGCAGTTTGGGAAGTGGTGATAATGTGATGTTGGCTGCAATCCATAGCTATCTTGTTGTTTCGATGTGTTTCCCCCCAAAACCAGCTTTGGTCCTAATTGAGAATGACCTAGCTGCATTTGAAGCCGGTAATGTGTACACAAACCGGTAACGGATACACAGCCAGAATCTCAGCTTGGCAAGGAATCCATAACCCTCTGTCCTGGAAGCTGCTTCCCCCCAAATACGTGACACATCGTTACTGGAGTGCAAAGGAGCTCTGTTCAACCCCCTGTGCCCTGTACCCCCTGCCCCCTTCCCTTCGGCATTTTGCCTTTTGACACCCCTCCCCAAACCCTGCCCACCTGCCCTGTACTCCTTCCAGGTGTGCTTTCACCCCCCCTCCCGGAAGTTGCGCTGTTGGTGAGCATTCCGTTGAAGGCACCCCTTACAGTGAGAATGTCTGTGATGACCTCACATGACAAAAGCTTGACCAATGGCGGGTTAACAGGTCACAGAAGCCACTTGTTGATTTGTGCCATAAGGATCACGGTATTTAACTAGAAATCCATTGTCCGTGCACAAAGAGGGCCTGTATTCTTGGTCCGCTGACTAGTGTTAAATTCAAGCAATGCTTCCGACCGTTCCTGGCGTCCAGTATAAAGGAAGAAGTCACGCGGCTTCTTCTCTTGGCCGGTTCTGGTACAATTGCCTCCCTCCTGCTCCTTTCCTTTATGGCAGGAGAGGAACCGCACCCTTGCCAGAGTCTCTGAAGCATAGAGGAACTTGGCTGGATCCGGACAGTTGCCCATCGAGTCCAGCATCCTGTTCTCCTGGCGGCCAGCCAGGCGCCCGTAGAAAGCCCGTGAGCTGGATCCGAGCATAGTAGCCACTCTCCCACTTTGCGACCCACAGCAACTGGTCTTCACCCACATACTGCTTCAGACAGTGGAGATAGAATCACAGAACTGCTGAGTTGGAAGGGACCCCAGGGGCCATCTAGTCCAACCCCTTGCAATGAAGATAGAACTGCGGAATTAGGATAATAAGAATATAAAGGTAAAGGGGCCCCTGACCATCAGGTCCAGTCATGTCCGACTCTGGGGTTGCGGCGCTCATCTCGCTCTATAGGCCGAGGGAGTCAGCGTTTGTCCGCAGACAGCTTCTGGGTCATGTGGCCAGCATGACAAAGCTGCTTCTGGCGAACCAGAGCAGCGCATGGAAACGCCGTTTACCTTCCCGCCAGACCGGTCCCTATTTATCTCCTTGCACTTTGGTGTGCTTTCGAACTGCTAGGTGGGCAGGAGCTGGGACCGAGCAACGGGAGCTCACCCCATTGCAGGGATTCGAACCGCCAACCTTCTGATCAGCAAGCCCTAGACTCTGTGGTTTAACCCACAGCGCCACCTGGGTCCCACAATAAGAATATACACACCTGTATATTAATGTCTGGTAATACATCAGCATTTCTTTCTTTCTTTCTCGCTTGCTTTTTTTCTTTCCTTTTTCTCTCTTTTTATGAATGAAATTCCCTGAATAAAATAGCAAGAAAATATTATTAATTAGATTTATATGCTGCCCTTCGTTGCAAGATCTCAGGGTGGTTCACAGGGTGAAAATGCAAGTAAAGAGTTAAAATGGAAACAACAAAACGATAACCCGACACACATTTAAAAGGCTGTAAATATTAATCTGCTTTGTAAAATCAAAAAAATACAAATTAACATATGACACTTAAGAACAATTTAAAACATGCCCCCAATAAACAGCACACACCTGTTTAAACCCCATCCCCATTAAAAACCATAATTTTAGCACAAGATGGGCTTCCCCACCAGCCCTAAGGGACCAGCCTCCACTGTTCTCCCCCCGTCTAGGTAAAAAAAAAGGTAAAGGACCCCCGGACAGATAAGTCCAGTCAAAGGCGACTGTGGGGTTGCGGTGCTCATCTTGCTTTTAGGCCGAGGGAGCTGGCATTTGTCCACAGACAGCTTTCTGGGTAATGTGGCCAGCATGACTAAACCGCTTCTGGCACAATGGGACACCGTGATGGAAACCAGAGCGCATGGAAATGCCGTTTACCTTCCAGCCACAGCAGTACCTATTTATCTACTTGCACTGGCGTGCTTTCGAACTGCTAGGTTGGCAGGAGCTGGGACCGAGCAACGGGAGCTCACCCCGTCACGGGGATTCAAACCGCCAAGCTTCCGATCGGCAAGCCCAAGAGGCTCAGTGGTTTAGACCAGTGCTCCCCAACCTTTTTATCGCCGCGGACCAGTCAACGTTTGATCATTTTACTGTGGCCCGCTGAGGGGGGGACGTTGATTGTTTATATTTTATTTAGATTGTTTTGATTTAATAATTTTAATTTAATTGTATTTAATGTTCCTCGGGCGGCCCGGTGCCGATTGATCCACGGACCAGCACCGGGCCGCGGCCCTGGGGTTGGGGAACACTGGTTTAGACCACAGCGCCACCCACGTCTTGATTTAATCAGCTATGATGGACATGTATCACATTGATAGCCTCACTGCCACAAGTGACCTGTCCACACCGTTTGGCTGCAGCAATTGAAACTCATCCCCCAGGGTGTAGTTCGCTGTTGTGCCAAGGAACCCCCGACGGACCTGAACCAGCCATGGCCTCAAGCTCATCACGGATTCGAGTGATTTTGCCCTCCAGAGTGATTTGTACAGCTCTCACAGCGGGTTGCTGACTGGTCCGTTGTCAGTGATACATTAGTCTAGTCCAGCTGATTTACAGTGTGGGCAGCTCAACTGGGGATGCAGGTAAAGGACCCCTCTTTCTTGGGGATGCTGGTGGCACTGTGAGTTAAACCACTGAGCACTAGGGCTTGCCGATCAGAAGGTCAGCGTTTCGAATCCCCGTGATGGGGTGAGCTCCCGTTGCTCGTTCCCTGCTCCTGCCCACCTAGCAGTTCGAAAGCACGCCAAGTGCAAGTAGATAAATAGGTACCGCTCCGGCGGGAAGGTAAACAGTGTTTCTGTGCGCTGCTCTGGTTCGCCAGAAGTGGCTTACTCACGCTGGCCACATAACCCTGGAAGCTGTCTGTGGACAAACGCCGGCTCCCTTGGCCTATAGAGCAAGATGAGTGCACAACCCCAGAGTCATCCATGACTGGACCTAACGGTCAGGGGTCCCTTTAACCTTTACCTTTAAAGGACCCCTGGACGGTTAAGTCCAGTCAAAGGCAACTATGGGGTTGCGGCGCTCATCTCACTTTCAGACTGAGGGAGCCGGCGTTTGTCCACAGACAGCTTCCAGGGTCATGTGGCCAGCATGACTAAACTGCTTCTGGCACAATGGAACACCGTGACGGAAACCAAAGCGCACAGAAACACTGTTTACCTTCCCGCCACGGCAGTACCTATTTATCTACTTACACAGGTGTGCTTTCAAACTGCTAGGTTGGCAGGAGCTGGGACCGAGCAACGGGAGCTCACCCCGCTGCGGGGATTTGAACCGCCGACCTTCTGATCTGCAAGCCCAAGAGGCTCCGTGGTTTAGACCATGCAGCAGATCTGGGCTGAGAGTGAGAATCTCTTTGCTGCTGCCCCTGCTGCAGCCACGTGGCAGGGGAGGCTGAGCCCTCGCCCCTCTGTTGGGTCAATGCACAATGGGCGTCATTTGCACTCTGACAGACGCCCAGCTGGCTTCACTGCCCAGAGCCCCTCAGAAAACCAAGGAGCTTTCCGGATTCCGTTTGCTCAGAGAGAGGAGTGATCTGTGTTGTAAACTGCTTTGAGATTTTTTTTCCTTTAAAATATAAAGCACTATAGAAATGAGGGTGATAACCTCATCCCATGGTGAAATGAGGGCCTTGAAAGGAACAGCAGCCATGCTACTTGGAAAATTCTCATCCCTGAACGCCGCGTCTTTTGACCAAGTATTCAAACAGCAGCTGGTGGGGGGCTGTCACAAAAAATGTCAACATTCTTGGACCCTCCCTGTAATAAGCAAAAATCTGCTCTTATTCCCCTATTGGGTTCTCCATCGGTCGGAGAATATAAGAGGCCAACCAGAGAATTTTGAGAAGCAAAGCCTTTATTTTTGCTGTTGCGACAGGGTCCTTCCCCTCATGCAGGAGAGCAAGGAAGGAACACAGAACAAAAGAGAACCTCCACTTTTTATCAGTTTTCCCATCACCAAGAAACACCCCCATAATACATCATTCCTACATCACCGCTACATAATCAATACCTCACGAAAAGGGAGGGTTCAAGGTAGAAATCTGAGCACCTTTGACACCTCTCCTAATCCTCCTCTCACCCCTCCCAGGTGTGAATTCCTAAACACAAAGAGAAATTAACAGTTTCCTAAAAGTTGATCACTATCTTTTGTTCGGAGGAGTCTTCTTGTGAATGAGATGGCTAGTAGTCTGGCACAATTGATGGGGAAATGTCCAGTTGGCAGAGCCTCTGGTTTACAGGATTATGGCTCCCAAGTTGATAGTCATGTGGAAATGTGTGTGTGATTCTGGTCAGAGAGAGTCAAAATGGTGTCAGTCAGGCCTGTCTTCCTGTGCTGCTTCAGACATGTGCTTGTACATTTACAACACCCCCCTTCCTTTTTTGGTAATTTTTTTATCCATGCTTCCATGCCAACCCTCTCCTTGTCTTGACATTCCAGACCTCCCTGCCTTCACAGACTTGCTGAGTCAGACCCTGGTGCAGTTGACGGTGCTGAGTCATCTTTTTGGACTGGCAAGGTCTCCTGCCGTTTTCTTGTCTTGGAGACTGGTGTGTGTGTGTGTGTGTGTGTGTGTGTGTGTGTGTGTGTGTGTGTGTGTGTGTCAGAGGGGTCATCTGTGTTTACCCTTCTGCCATATTGATGCCCTCGCTTTCCACAGTTCGGCTCTGAGCTTGGCTGGCTGGTGGTTGATAGCACACAAGAGTACAGCTCCACAACATGCATTGCGAAGGCTTTAGAAATGCCCACTTTTGGAATCTGGATTGGAAGCATCTCGCGGTAGGAAGTGGGGAAAGGTTGCTTTTTGTTGTTGTTGCGGCTGTCTTTTTTTTCTGTGCCGTGCCATAGAGTAGAATAGAAGAGTTGGAAGGGACCGCCAGGGGCCATCTAGTCCAACCCCCTGCAACACAATGTTTAACTTTGCACTGTGCGGAGAAATCTTTTTCTTTTATCTGCCCTGAATCTTCCAACATTCAGCTTCCTTGAATGCGCATGAGTTCTAGTGTTATGAGGAGAGAGGAAGAAAAACCTCCCTCCCTCCAATTTTCACCATGCTTTTATAAACTTCTCTCATGTCTCCTCTCACTTGCCTTTTCTTTAAAAGTGCTGAGTGTGTCCCTTCACCTTTCTGGGCTATTTCCCTACAGTCCGGTCACATGTGGACAGGGATGGTGGGTGAGCAATGGGCCGGGCCGAGAAGGTGACTACTCCAGCAGGAAGGTCAGACAAACACCATAAAATGCTTGACGCTTTGTTCTAATGGGGGGTGGGATGGGGTGGGCGACTTACTGAAACTCAGAATAGCCAGGTAAATACTAAAAATATGGCAGGTATGTTGACAACAGGAGAGATAAAGAGGGGAGGAAGAGGTGTCATGGGGCAAGCAAAGGCAAGAAGGGCAGTTTATGGTGGGACAATGCAATTCGGGTAAAGGTTGACGGAGGGGAGGGAGATCTTTGGAGAGCACAGGGAGCAGGAGATTTGCTCAGCAAAGGCTGTGCAGCTGCCCTCACTCAAATGTTCTTCCATCATTTATTTCCTCCTCGCCACTTCCAGTGCTCCCATGCAAGCTCCTTGGGTCAGGGACCAGACTGTGTGTGTTTATGCCTTAATTTCCACAACCTACAGCGTCTTCCAACCTCCAGATATTTTGGATTGCAACTCCAAAAGATCTAGGAGTTTTGGTAGACCACAAACTTGACATGAGTCAACAGTGTGATGCAGCAGTTAAAAAGCCAATGCAATTCTGGGCTGCATCAATAGGAGAATAGCATCTAGATCAAGGGAAGTAATACTACCACTGTATTCCGCTCTGGTCAGACCTCACCTGGAATACTGTGTCCAGTTCTGGGCACCACAGTTCAAGAAGGATACTGACAAGCTGGAACGTATCCAGAGGAGGGCAACCAAAATGGTCAAAGGCCTGGAAACGATGCCTTATGGGGAACGGCTTAGGGAGCTGGGCATGTTTAGCCTGGAGAAGAGATGGTTAAGGGGTGATATGATAGCCATGTTCAAATATATAAAAGGATGTCATATAGAAGAGGGTGAAAGGTTGTTTTCTGCTGCTCCAGAGAAGCGGACATGGAGCAATGGATTCAAGCTACAAGAAAGAAGATTCCACCTAAACATTAGGAAGAACTTTCTGACAGTAAGAGCTGTTCGACAGTGGAATTTGCTGCCAAGGAGTGTGGTGGAGTCTCCTTCTTTGGAGGTCTTTAAGCGGAGGCTTGACAGGCATATGTCAAGAATGCTTTGATGGTGTTTCCTGCTTGGCAGGGGGTTGGACTGGATGGCCCTTGTGGTCTCTTCCAACTATGATTCCCCAACGCCTGGAGCACATGCGAGCACAGCTCTAATAGAATATTCCTTCTGGAGGTGTTTATCTAAAGGGAAAAAATCTGTGCGGGGCACTGGATATCAAGGGATGGCACTTGAAGGGGACAACCCAGTTGTAGGCGGATTTCTCAGAAATCTGCGGGAAGTGCCCTTTTTGTTGTGTTACGCAGGAAGCTGCATTCTACTGAGTCGGGCCATTGCCCTATCTAGCTCAGTGTCGCCTACACAGACTGGCAGCAGCAGCTCTTTGAGGTTTCAGAGAGGAGACATCCTCAGCCCTCGCGGGAAATGCTACTGAGGAACGAACCTGGGGCTTTCTGGCTGCCAAACAGATGCTCTGCCCCTGAGATGCAGCCCAGGTTCTTGGAAGTGGAGAAGAAATAGAACACACTTATATGTTCCTCGGTTTGCATCCTGGCATCTCCCCAAGCCAGTCATCGAAACAGAAATTCACTTTGTTAATTTGGGAGGAGATGTCAGGTTTTTGGCTTTCTCTCTCTCTCTCCCCCTTGCAAAGGGAGACTCGCTTTGTCACCTTCAGCATTGACAAACTGTGTGGCCTGCCCCATGGAACAAGAAAAACAAACCCTGCAAGCAAAAAAAAAAATCTAGCAAGCCCGGAGGGAGTTTTTAGCCTGTCTGCTTCTGGCTGTGCTAGATTTCTATGTGCAGGGATTTGAGGCTGGCTGCTTCGATACATAGGGGAGCGTTCAGAAGTGGCCTCTTTCACCTGCAGCGGCAATTTAGGTTCAGGACTCGGGCAGCTCATTCTTTTGCGCGCACAGGCCAGGCCTGTCACTTCTCACCCACGGCTCTTTTCTCACAATTGGAGTAGTTGAGCAAGAGGGAGGGGTGTGGGTCAGCCACCCCCACTGTGTGTTTAGGGACAGAGCAGGGGTTTGGAACTTCAGATCAGATTTGGTGGAATTATGGAAGTTCAAACTAATCTCTCTCTCCCCTATGCGCATATATAGGTAAAGGGACCCCTGACCATTAGGTCCAGTCGTGACCGACTCTGGGGTTGCAGCGCTCATCTCGCATTATTGGCCGAGGGAGCCGGCGTACAGCTTCCAGGTCATGTGGCCAGCATGACAAAGCCGCTTCTGGCAAACCAGAGCAGCACATGGAAACACCGTTTACCTTCCCGCTGTAGCGGTTCCTATTTATCTACTTGCATTTTGACGTGCTTTCGAACTGCTAGGTTAACAGGAGCAGGGACCGAGCAATGGGAGCTCACCCTGTCACGGGGATTCGAACCGCCGACCTTCTGATCAGCAAGCCCTAGGCTCAGTGGTTTAACCCACAGCGCCACCTGGGTCCCCATGCGCATATATATATATATATATATATATAGAGAGAGAGAGAGAGAGAGAGAGAGAGAGAGAGAGGTTCAAAGTTCTGAACATTCAGCTGGATTAGGTTTGACTTTTCAGTGATGCCATTTAAATCCCAGCCACAAAGAACTCTTGCAACTCAAAATCTGCCCTTAGAAGCCTCCATTAGTCTTATTAGTTTATTTATACCCCCCCCCCAATTCCTCCATGGAGCCCAAGGTACATGGTTCTCCTCCTCCCCGTTTAATTCCCGCAAGAACCCTGTGAAGTAGGTTAGATTGACAGGGAGTGACTGCCTCCATCTCTGAGTGAGGATTTGAACCCTGGTCTCCCAGGTCCTGGTCCAAGACTCTAACCACTACACCACCCTGTCTCTTGTGAACTGTGGTAGGTAAGCATTGAAAACAGATTTTGGGGTGGCGGGCAATGGCCAGGATCAGGAATAGGGAATCCTGGAAGAACTGCAGTCTGTGTGTTTACTTTGAAGCCCGTTCCACTGAGTTCAATCAGGCTTACTCCCAGGTAAGCAGGCACATAATTCCAATCTCTGCTGGCTCTCAAAAATAGGCAAAGCTCTAATTGCAAGCCCCTCTAATTATATTGCTCACAGCTGACGGATCTTGTTGGTTTCCAGAGAGAGGGAAGCGCCTCGCATGCGTTTGGCAATTATATTTAAATCTTCCTCCTCTCTTGTCCTAAAGGCACAGCCTCAGTTGCAACAAAGCACGCGTGACAGGAATGCCGTGCTAAAAATACAAGATCTGAAACCTTTATCAATGTGAAAAATCATAACCATTTGCAAAAGGCTCAGATCAGCCCAATTCTCTGAAGGAACTGACTTGTTCATGTCATCATCTCCCCACCCCCACCCCTTTCCTTTCCCCCACTAAACTGCCGTACCCACAAGAACTCGTGATAGGAAACAACCAGAAATGAGAAGATTACTATATAGGAGTCATGCATTTTGTATACCAGCATCAGAAATTTCCAGTTGTGCAAGCCAGTAATAAATGGCTGTGGGGGACAGGGGGGCGGGGAGGGATGACATAAAGGATATCTGTTTGCTACAAGCTCTGCTCTATTGATAAAAATGTAGGCGTTTCTGCATTCATATCGATAATCATCAGAAAACTGTTTATGATTCTGTGCATGTTTGAAAGCTGGATTTGCAAGATGCTGCTAGGAAAATGCATTGAGCTCTTTTATTTATTTATCATATCTTTTTTATATCCCACCTTTTTGGGGCCCAGTGAGCTTCATGGCCAAGTGGGGATTCGAATCTTGCTCTCCTAGGTCGTATTCTGACACTCTAGCCACGACAACACACTGGCATAGATTGCCTCTGCTTGCCCCAGTGGCCTTCACAGCAAAATGAAGGCATGTTTTCCCAGCCTGCTTTAAGAAGATACTGTCCTTTGGTTATCGCTGCTGCTCTCTGTAAAATGTCCGATCTGATCCTATAGTGATTTGTTCCTCTCACGACAAAACCCAACATTTTCCATCCTGGGTGATATATGGAGAGAACCGTCCCTACCATTAGGCGAAGGGAGGTGGTTGCCTTAGGCTGCTGTTTCTAGGGGGTCAACGGCAGCAGCCCCCTGCCTGTTCCTCCCTGGGCCGTTTCTCCTTTGTTGGAGGGCAGATCTTGTACACTAGGGGTGGTGGAGGATGCTGAGTGGAACTCAACTGCCCGCCCAGTCAACTTCTGCACATGAAATAAGGAGGGGAGGAGCATCACCTTGTCCTTTGCCTCAGACAGCAAAATCTCTTGGGCCGGCCCTGATATTTGGCAGTGGGCACAAAACTGAAATCTAATCCAAGTTATGCCATTCCTGAATTGGCAACCCTAGGGAGACAGAGCTTTGTGGCCAAGTGGTAGAGGCCTATGCCCTTTTAAAATGTGGGTTTTTTGGGGGGGGCTATTGGATTGTTGTTTTTATTTTGATTCAATTGTGACAGCTTATAGCTTTTAGCAATAAAGATTTCATTCATTATTTTGTTTATATATTTTGTGGTTTTACATTTTGATTTTCTTCTGTGCACCGCCCTGAGACCTCCGGGTATAGGGCGGTATAGAAATTCTAATAATAATAATAATAATAATAATAATAATAATAATAATAATAATAATAATATAGTGTGCTCTGCATGCAGAGGGTCTCTGAACCAATCCCCTGCTAAAAGGGACTCTGTTGGCAGAGCCATCAAAGACTTTGGGAAAACAGGGACGTCCTAAGGAAAAGCGGGACATTCCAGGATCAAATCAGAAACCAGGATGGCTTCTGTAAATCCAGCGCTGTCCCAGGAATATAGGGGCACTTGGAGGGTCTGGTGCTTAAGAGAGAGGGCAGCTTCAGGTGTGATCTCTGCGATGGCTTTGCCCTGGGCACACCTCCAAGTGTGCAATCCTTAATCTGTGTTTCAGGCACATGTTTTTGAACTCTCACCTCTCCAAACTCTCTCTCTCTGTGTGTACGGTTTTTAGTTCAGCAGTCCGGTGTAGCCCTCTTCCTCAGCTTAGAAAGAAACTCCGGCCGCCCCCCCCCCCGGCCGTGTTTGCAAGATAACCGCTTTATCACACACTTCCATACTGATGTGCGAGCGCCAGGACAAAGGCAGTATCCACATCACCACCGGCAAAGATTTCGTTATATTGGGCTTTCTCCCAAAAAGCTGATCTGAAAGCTTCTGGTAGGAAAACAGCTGTTAAGGAACAAAAGGATCTCTATTTAGAAAGGGGGCGGGAATGCAAACATCCTCCGTAATTAAGAAGGGGGGGCGGAATAGACAAAAGCAGAGGTGGGAAGCTTTGCACAAGATGCTTCGGTGCTCAGCGGAGGCTGCTTCTCTGCACACATACAAAATATATATATTAAAAATGGCCTTGGTTCATCTCCTTGGCTGACAATGGGAGTGTTATCCTTCCCTGGACGGTTGTTATTCTGACGAATGTTCATGGCGCCAAGCCAGGATAAAGGCTTAGAGGTGGTGTGGCGCTGCCGTTAAACAGCATTTGTTTGGAATTCTTCGGCGCCCGAGGAGCCTGAAGCATTTTGATTCCCAAATATTTCGACAGGAAGGGTGGAAACGACTGCAGCCGGCAGCGTCCCTCTTAAATCCCCTTCACCCGACCCTGTAGCCTTACAGAAACATAACATGTGTTTTATTTATTGAATCTATTTGCATATGGCTTTCTGGGATAAATATCCTCCCAGCGTGGTTTGCAAGGCGCACTTCAAACATGCAATAAAGGGCCGTGGGATGCCGCAGATCTCCAAGCAGTGTTCCAAACCATGGCTAAGAGCCAAGAGAACCATTGATGTCCTGGCTTGCCTTCAATTTTATGAACTGAATTTCTCGGGGTGGGGGGAGAGAAAGGTGAAAGCACCTTTTGCCATTACGGAAGTTGGGAGGGGGCTGAGAGGTTTTGTGGCCTTTGAAGCACAATGCTGCTGCTTTAGACAGTCATGGTCCCCCCCCCAAATAATTATGGGAGCCATGGTTTGTTAAGGGTGTTTGCAGTTTTGCAGAACAGTTCCCTCTTCGCTCTGGGAACTGCAGCTCTGTGAGGGAAATGGGGCTTGCTGATCAGAAGGTTGGCGGTTCGAATCCCCGCGACGGGGTGAGCTCCCTCTACTCGGTCCCTGCTCCTGCCCACCTAGCAGTTCAAAAGCACGTCAAAGTGCAAGTAGATAAATAGGTACCGCTCCGACGGGAAGGTAAACGGCGTTTCCGTGCGCTGCTCTGGTTCGCCAGAAGCGGCTTAGTCATGCTGGCCACATGACCCGGAAGCTGTACGCCGGCTCCCTCGGCCAATAACGCGAGATGAGCACCGCAATCCCAGAGTCGTCCACGACCGGACCTAAGGGTCAGGGGTCCCTTTACCTAGCCCCCTTCTCAGCACCTTTCACAAATCAGGGTACATTCTATCATATGTGGCGGACTTGTAAAAGGGCAAAAGTGTATTGGGAAATAATTTATAATGAATTGAAAAAAATGTTCAAAAGTACTCCCCCCCCAAAAAAACCCCAGAATCTTTTATGTTGGGGATAATTCAGATGGAAATTCCCAGGTGTCAAAAAAGGCTATTTAGGTATGCCACTACTGCGGCCTGTGTTTTGTTAGCCCCGAAATGGAAAACAAGTGAGGTCCCGACTAAAGAAGAATGGCAACATAGCTGGTGGAATATGTGCAGCTTGCAGACTTAACTTACAGAATAAGAGATCAAGAAGAACATATGTTTAAAGAAGATTGGAAAATGTTTGTTGAATATATGGGGGGAAATTGCGTACATCTGAAACGTTGGCAGCATTAAGATCAACAGTGTAAATAAGTTTTGATGGATGCAATAATGGAATACTGAATGGTTTGCTTTATGTAAAATGTGCGGGGATTTATGGCATGCAAACTGGACCATGGAAAGAGAAGAAGGGAAGTCATAGATATTTTAAGGTTGTTTAAATGAATATTCTATAATGTAAAATAGAAAAAAACTTAATAAAAATGATACCGAAAACCCCCATAAATCACAGTTCCCAGGATTCTCTGGGGGAAACCATGGCTGGTTTCAACCGATATCGTTTTGCTTTAAATGTATGCAGCTTTGACAAGGAATCTGTGGCCCTCCAGATGCTGAACTACAACTCCCCTCAGCCCCAGCTAGCATGGCCAATGGCCAGGGATGATGGGAGTTGTAGTTTAGCAATGCCCAGAGGACCACAGTTTTCCCACATCTAGAATAGGGGAAGACCTTGTGCCTATCAACACTACGATGGCATCCTGCCACACACACACACACACACACACACACACACACACCCCAAAAAAATTTTTGGGTGTCTTTATCTTGTGAACGGCCCCGAGATCTTTTGATAAGGGGTGGCATATAAATCTAATAAATAAATAAAATAAAATAATAAATAAATAAGACCGGCCCACCTATGAGGCAAGGAGAACCATTCACCCCGGGCAGCAGATCTTGAGCTAAGGAGGGTGCTGTCTGCTGCAGGGACATGGCGGTTGTGGTTGCATACCCTCCAAAATTTCTCCGATGACAATAGGGACGTCCTAAGGAAAAGCGAGGGATGCGGGTGGTGCTGTGGTTTAAACCACTGTGCCGCTTGGACTTGCCGATCAGAAGGTCAGCGGTTCGAATCCCCGCGATGGGGTGAGCTCCTGTTGCTCGGTCCCAGCTCCTGCCAACCTAGCAGTTCGAAAGCATGCAGTGCAAGTAGATAAATAGGTACCGTTCCGGCGGGAAGGTAAACGGCGTTTCCGTGCACTGCTCTAGTTTCGCCAGAAGCGGCTTAGTCATGCTGGCCACATGACCTGGAAAAACTGTATGCGGAAGCAGACAAACGCCGGCTCCTTCCGCCTATAAAGCGAGATGAGCGCTGCAACCCTAGAGTCGTTTGTGACTGGACTTAACTGTCAGGGGTCCCTTTACCTGTACCTTTTAAGGAAAAGCGTGATGTTCCGGGATCAGATCTGAAACCAGGACTTCCCTGGAAAATAGGGATACTTGGAGGGGCTGGTGGGCAGAAGCTATTGCCTCAAGCGCAAAAAGGCCCTGGCTGGCATTTCTGAATGAGGGTGGTTAATGATCTTCTCGGGACTGGAGTCTCCAGCAACTGTAACCATGCCTGCCTGTAAATGGTCTTGTTTTTAATTCTTTCTGACCTTTGCTATGCTTGGAGAGGCCTGTCTTACGATCAGCCAAAGTGTGTGCAGATCCTGACTTTCCTATTGCTGCGTGCTAAGCAATTCCATCTATTTGGCAATTAGTCAAGACACTGGATTAGCCCAGAAAATCTCTTTTGACTCACAGAGTTGCAAATTCCATGGTTCTCTGCAAAGAAGCTTTGGTTGTTAAACCACTCTGGGAAATATAGCTCTGCAAGGAGAATGGGAGTCTCCTAAAAGCTCTCAGCGCCCTGAGCAAACTACAATTCCCAAGGTGCTTTGGGGAAAACTGCAACTGTTCAAAGCGGTATGATCCTGCTTTAAATGCATAGTGCAGGTGGGATCTCAGGCACCACACAGGGCAAAACCCATCCAATTGTGGCTCCACTTTTTTACGATTTTTGTTTGTTTGTTAAAGAAAAGAATACCACCTTGGGTTCTAAATCAATTGGACAACAGGCCAGGGCTATTGCTGAGTCTATTAATCTAGCAGGTAGAAGTAGAGTCCTAGCTATGAAAATAGGACCGTTTTTCATGTTAGTTCCTGACTTAATTTGGTGTACACTTCCAGGTTCCTGTTCTTCTAAACCACTCGGAAATAATAATGTTTCAGAAATGGCGATGTGGGGGGAAACAAAAACAGTCTGTGAGGTCTTTAAAACGGAGAGAGAGAGAGAGAAATATTTGCTGCCTCTTTCTTTTCCATCTCCTCGTCTTTCAGCTCAGGAAGCTAGACATAACCATTCGAGCATCACTTTCCTTCAGAAAAAACAAAAACCAGGAGCCGAGCTTCCAACCGACAAGATTTTATGGGCTTTTCTCCTTCTTTCTGCTCCCCCACTATCCCCACCAACACCCGCCTCCTCCTCTTGGCAGTGGGTCGTGAAGGATGGCAGCTCCCTCAGCCGGGATTCCAATAGTGCCTTTCATTAGAAAAAGCACAGAGGCAAAACCACCATCATTGTGCCGATTGTGTGCCACTAACTCTGGGCTCTTGCCGAAGGGGCTGTTTGCTGTGCGAGGGCCTGGCGCGAAATGCAACAAACTGGAGGAAAGCATCGCCTTCCGTTTTTAAAAACAAATGCTCAGGGTTCTGTCCCTCATGGTTTTGAACTTTGGGTGCTTTTGCCAACTTCAGATTTCGAAGATAGTGGTGCAAAGCCACATTCCCACCATAAATTTAAAGCACTACGATACCAGTTCTAATGGCCATGGCTTCCCCCAAAGAATTCTGGGAACTGTAGTTTTGTTTTTTTAAGGGTGCAGAGAGATGTTACGAGGCCCCTTATTCTCCTCCTGCAGCCACAATTTCCAGGGTGGTTTAACAACCAATCCATCTTCACAGGGAACTTCGTAGAAAGGCGAACCTATCCAATTTGCTTTCACTCAGATCAGGCATCCCCAAACTGCGGCCCTCCAGATGTTTTGGCCTACAACTCCCATGATCCCTAGCTAACAGGACCAGTGGTCGGAGAAGATGGGAATTGTAGTCCAAAACATCTGGAGGGCCGAAGTTTGGGGGTGCCTTACTCAGATTCTCATTTTTCCACTCTTAAGCTCAGCTGCTGACATTTCCACATCCATTTGTGATAAATAATTTTAAAAGTCCTCTTGAAAATTCATCCACATCTGAGCCTGAATTTCTCCTAATAGATTCATGTTTGTATGCAATTTTTCCAAAGACACTTTCTTTTTTTGCAAAGCAATTTCCCCTAGTATAGTGCATTTCTGGATGTTATTTTCACTATTATATGCACTTTTATGCATACTTTACCCTGATACATACATTTTTGAACACATTTTGTGGCTGGAGAACTTCATTGCAAAATTCAGATGACTGCCAAAGATGTCCAAAGATGGCTGTGTTTCGGTTCTCATGTTTTTTGGGGAATGAAGTAGGTCTGCCTACTAAGTATTTTTACTCAGAACTAAGTCCCACTGAGTTCAATAGGATTTAGTCTCTGGTATGTTCCTGTTCATTCTCACAGTTTCTTTAATAATAATAATAATAATAATAATAATAATAATAATAATAATAATAATTTAATTCCTGCATTTCCCCCTGACAAGGACTCAAGACAGTTTCCGGCAGCTACCATTTTATTTCATTCCATTTATCTGTGGAAGGTGTTGTACATGAACCCCACCCTTCCTACATTTTTTTCCTTTACAACAATCCTGTGAGGTAGGTTCAGCGGAGAGGTTGCAATTGGCTCAAAGTGACCAGTGTTGATGTGTATAGGACTGTGCATGCAGTGAAATCAGAAACTTCCTGATACAGACCAGAATGTCCCTCTTTTCATCAAGGAAATGTTGGAGAAAATGCATACGACCACTTTACGGCAAGAAGTGGCCTGATTAGGAACAGGATTGTAAAAGAGAGAGACCAGTCTAATACTAGGCTTGCCTTGCCAAAAGGAATAAAGTCACAGCAGAGCAAATGGGATTCCCACCCCCCCACCCCTACCCCCACCCCCACCCCGCCTCTAAAGTCTCTGGCTTTGAAGATATCCAGTCAGTTCCCTTGAGGGATGCTCGCCTGATTATAATAGCTGCAGCTAGAATAATCTCCTCAACTGTGCCAGGTGAAAAGTAGGTTAGATTTAAATTTGACTGGCGGGTAAAAGTGGTGTGTGTGTATGTGTGTATGTGTGTGTGTGTGTGTTTTGCAGCGCCCTCTTAATTTTATTTATTATTATTTTTTTGCAATCAGGAAACACATAACCTACGATCACTTTAAATTAGGCAGCTGTGTGCCAATCAGTTCCTCAAATCACCCTAATTCCAGTACCCATCTCCCCTCCCCCAGAACTGCAATACAGTGGAACCTCTGTTTATGAACACCTCGGTTTACGAATTTTTGGTTTACGAACGCCGCGGACCCATCTGGAACGGATTAATTCACTTTCCATTACTTTCAATGGGAAAGTTCGCTTCAGGTTACGTACGCTTCACGTTGAGTACTCCGCGGACCTGTCTAGAACGGATTAATCCACTTTCCATTACTTTCAATGGGAAAGTTCACTTCAGTTTATGAACGCTTCAGTTTATGAACAGACTTCCGGAACCAATTGTGTTCATAAACCGAGGTACCACTTGTACATTTTGGGGAATGGGCTAAAGTAGCTTGCTTAACTTTCCAGCTGATCCCAATTGTTTCTGGGGCTTAAATGGCTTGGCGGCCCAGAAGCAGCCCATTGTTTTTATATCTGCTCTGATATTACAGACAAGGAGAGCAATGGAGGGCTGTTCCTAAGTCCAGCCGGCGACGTTGCGGTCAGAGCCTCGTTGCTTGCAAAGATCTGGCAGAGGTCCATCCTTGAAAAAGAGTCTTGATCATCATGGGATGCAGCTTTCACGCAGAGTTTTCCGTGCAAAGCCCCGCCGGCAATTGGCTTGTGCAAAACCTCCTTTGCGGAGATTTAAATGTTTGTGGGTATTGGCGCTTCTTACCAGCCAGATAGCTTTGAGCTTAACAGGATTCCAGGAGGGATTAGAAATTTATAGGCATAAGAACAGCGGCTGGGGCTAGGCGAGAGGAGATCAGAGGAAAATAAATTTTACATGGCTGGAAATCCATTTGCTATGGGGAATAAGGCAGGCTTCCACTACTGCTGCGCTATTGGGGAACATTGGAACCAAAGTCGTCATCTGTCTCAAATGAGATTCAAAGAGGGTCCTTGAGTGTTGGTAGCTTGTGTTGATTGACAGAGGGACTTCAAGGGCCTGCCCATTGGGAGCTTGGTTGGCATCCGTCTGTCTCGGGAGACAATGGAGGAGTTCGCCTTTGGGGGTGAAGTCAAACCATTGGGGAATCGTAGCGCCTGCTGTGGCTGTAGAAGCTGAAACGGCAGAGCAGTGTTAGAAACTCAGATATACAGTATAAGCTAGGCATCAAAAGGCTCCTTAAACTAGGGCTATGGTTGCCAAAATGGAATGTCCAATTGCCATTTTGGGGACAGACCACTCCGAAGTTGTATTTTTCAACCCGACTTTAGCAGTGACCAGAGGAGCAATGACTGCTGGGAGAAGAAGCGCCCTGGTGCACCTGCAGCGGCACAGCCAGACGCGTTCATCTGCCCTAGCTGCAACAAAACATGTCTCTCCCGCAGCCTTCAAAATTCGCCAGCCGCATTTTGCATCTGGCTATCAGCCCCTGGAGACCAAGTGAAGTTGCCCGGGCACCAGGATGGCGCCTGAAGTCTCCAACCATCTGGAGGTTGCATGCCTGGGGATCCTCGGATCTGGACTGTTTTCACTCATGAGCAACCTGTCCTGTAGAATTCTATTAATTTAATTTGCACAATCAAAACGAATTTCAGGAAGCATATATCTGAGCCTACCAGAAAATGGTACCCCCATTCGTTTGTGGTGGGACTTGGGGTTGGGCAGATCTGTAAGTTTCAATTTCTCTTGGTTTCTCATTTATCCCATCTTACGTTCAATTTTTCATGTTTCCACATCAGCAGGTCCTCATGAAAATTCAACAGCATTTTGGTGCAAATTTCTCCTAATTTACACATTTTTGCAAAGCCATTTCCCCCACTATCATGCATTTTTGTAAGTTATTTTCACTGATATATGCTTTTAAATATGAGCGCTTTACCCTAGCAGATGGGATATTGTGCACGCTACTCGGCTGGGGAATGACATTGCAAAATTGTGTGAATTTCGATAGGCGGATTGTGTTGCCAGTTTGCATATCATTTTGGAAAAGGCAAATTAGGTAGTTTTGCCTTTAAATGCAAACCAAATTGAATTTCACCCCAGGACAGAGCATATCCGAAAGCTCTTGCCCGCCCAGGTTGGCAAGAGCAAGTTGGCGAGGAGCAAAAGTTGCTGTTTAACGCCACCTTTGCCTTTTCTTAGTGGTTATTTTTTTAGCTGCCAGCTGCATGCCCTGGGGCAGAGACCTAAAACCCAGGTAGTAAAAGCTAGTAAAAGTAAAATCCCCCTGGCCTGAGGCACCTCTTCCCTGGCGTAGGGATGGGCCAATGATCTAACATGCATTGTAAGTCACCTTCCTCTGGTCTGTGGTTCAAAATGCATATGTGCAAATTCATTCAAATGCATGCAGATTTCAAAATGGCCTGTTGGCTTGCTGTATCTGCGGCCTTCTGAAATCTACCTCCAAGCTAATTTGCACAGCGTTCAAAATGGGCTGCTGCAGTCATGCAGATTAGGTGAGCTACATTCAGGTCTCGCGCCCCCTCCCCCCCCCGCCCTTCCAAACTTGCATCGCAAAGCATGAAGGGCTTCCCACCCCTGCCAAACCTGCTCTTTTCTTGCCTCCTTCCATGTGGTCTGGTTGAACATGACATCATTGGACAAGATGACAATAGTCAGACCCCCTTGAAAAGGCAGGAATCCTTTTGCCCAAGGTGGGGCTCGAACCCCACGACCCTGAGATTAAGTGTCTCATGCTCTGCCGACTGAGCTGTCAAAATAACATATAACGTAACACTCGATGGGGGGGGGGAAATACCACTTGTATAAATAGTATCAAGGAATTATTAAATAGTAAACAAAGCAATACTCTGACCCACTGATTAGCAAATAAACAAAACCTCAACCTCCTCCTAGTCCACGAAACCCCGTCAAACCAACAACAGATGCCAAACTGCTCCCTGGAGACCACAGCCCTCTTGCATAGAGTTCTCCATTCATTTGTTTAATCCTCATTCCAAGCCACCAAAAACACTTTAATCGTATTTTCAATATTCTGTTGGGAGCCACCCGGAGTGACTCGGGCAACCCAGTCAGATGGGCAGCATACAAATATAATAATTCTGGGAGCTGTCTTTGGTGAAGGGGTGTTGAGAGTTGCTAAGGAGGACCCTGTCCCTCTCCCAGAACTACAATTCCCAGAGTGATTTGACAGCCAATCCCTCTTCACAATGAACTCTGGGAATTGTAGCTCTGGGAGGGGAACAGGGGGGCGTCTCCTAACAACTCTTGGCAGCACCCTAAACAAGCGACAGCTCCCAGAATTCTTTGGGCCAAGCCATGGCTGGTTGAAGTGTGAATGAATGGTGTGAATGCAGTCACACACACACTCCTTTTCCTTTGGTTTTGGTGAGAATTTTGCCCCTTTGTTTCCAGACCAGAGTTTGAGTGACGCTCTTAAATGAGTCCTTTTTGTCCCTTGCGCACCCATCTGCCTAGCGGTCAAATGTCACCCTGTAGCCCACTCAATTTCCTTCTCCTTCCCAGCCTGTGCTTCTACACACACACACACACACACACACACACACACACACACACACACACCTCTCCTGGTGCCTCGGGTTCAAGTTCCAGCTGTCTGCAAAGGTGGCGTGTTTGTGCGTGCAGTTGGACTTCTGACCCCATTTGTTGGCAGCGGGGGGTCCCCCTTGCTGGTTCCACCCCTTGCTGCACGAATTCGGGAGGAGACCTCTCTCTTTTCTCAAAGGAGGGGGCACGCACTCCAGAAGTCACGTGCTCAGAAAAAGGAAGAATAGTCCAGCGCGGGCCCTCTCACTGTTTTGCTGCAATAAAGGAGGTCTAGGCATAAGAAGTTGCCTTACACCGTCTAGCTCAATAATGTCTTCCTTGAGCAGGGTTGGTTCTCAGACCAAAGCAGTTGCTGTGCCACTGAAACCTGTCTAGATGCCGCATGGTTAGGGAAATGCACTTTGCACCTGCTCAGGGACACTCTTAGCTCTCCTTACTTCTTAGGTTTGAAGCACAGAGACCAGAAACCGAGGATTCGGTAGGGGAGATTGCCCTGTCTGGCGTAGGCATCAAGCTTTGGAAATAGGGCAAAGCTTGTTTGTTTGCTGTAAAGCGACATTTTTTCCCTGGCAAGCGCCAGCCTTCCCTGTTCCCTTCCACCAACCCCACACCTGCTGCTTGGACCAGCAGGGATTAACCCAGTTGCAACAAGGCTTGGGGAAAACGTCTGAGACTCCCCAAAAAATCTCACAAGGAGAAACGGTAGCGGGGGACCAATCGTTCGGGTTGTGCCGAGTTTGGTGAAAAGCTGGCCACGCCGGGGTCCCTCCGAATTCAGCATCTTCTCTAGTACTACAAAATGCTACCAAGGAGAGATGTACACATTTGCAACACCCCTGCAAAAAAAACAACTCTTCATTGTTCCTGGTTTGTGTGCAACAAGGAGTAGATCGCTGTATTTACTTATTTTTAAGGGAAAGCATGGCGTGCGTTTCTCTGCAAGTGTCTTGGTGCTGCGGTCTGCGGCCTTCTGGCAGTTGTGCAGAGATCCAGATGAGGGGTAGGGTGGATTTTTTGTGCATCCTAAATCCATGATTCTTTGAGCCACTTTTATCTGCTTTTTTGCAGGATGCCCTGCCTGGATTGATGTGGGAGCTGGAACAGCAACTGGGGCTGCTGAGACTATACCCTGAGAAGACCTGCGGGGAGGCAGGCGAGACAGACAGCTGGCCCAGTTCAGGTAAGGGGGAACGTGCCCACCAACTGCAGCCCCCTGGTCGCTTCCCCATTGTTGGCCTGTTGCTTCGCCCCAAATAAATGCTCTCTTCTTGGTCACAGACCAGTTTTAGGGAAGGGGCCTGCTCTTTCCCTTCCAGGCTCCGCAAAGGGCCAAATAACTGGACCCTCAAACCCCACTGCTGTGCCTGCTTGCAACAAGGCCAGCCATCCCCTCTGCTAGGCTGGCAAGTAGAGGACGGGGTGGGTGTGGGTGGGTGGGTGAACGAGCCAAAAGGATAACCCTAGATGCCCATTTCTCCCGCCAGGTTTCTACGAGGGGGCACAGTCGGCGGTGGCCTCCGATTCTCCTGCCTCTGGGTTTGGGGATTCCTCTTCCGGCTTCCCGTCAGCCTCAGGGTCCTACTCCCGGATCGGCCGACCTGAGTCCCGTCTGGGCTACGCCAATGAGCGCCCCAAGTCTGTGGGTGAGTAAGGGGCAGTGAGGAGGGAAGGAGGGTGGGGGCTTCTGAGGCATAACCCGTGTGGAAGTCGGGGTGGGCCTGGGCCACAACGTTTAAAGCACCATGATGCCACTCTAAAGCAGTCCTGGCTTCCCCCCAGGAATTCTGGGAGCTGGTTTGTTTAAGGGACTGAGAGTTGCAAGGCGATATCCCACATTCCCAGAATTCCCTGCAAAGGGGGATTGACTGTTAAATCACTCTGAGAATTGTACCCCTCTGAGGAGAACAGAGGGTCTCCTAATAGTTTTCAGCACCCTGAAAAAGTACCCCTCTCAGGATTTTTTTGGGGGGGAGCCAGGACTGTTCAAAGTGGTACAATACTGCTTTAAAGGTATAGCGGAGATGACGCCCAAGGCAGGTGACACAAGCTTACTGGGAAATGATATATAATGAACTGAAATAGATGTTTAAAATAACATTTGTAAAAATAAAATAAAAAAACTAATTATAGGGACAGAACCACCGAAACTGTATAGAAATTTATTCATGTATGCGACTACAGTGTCAAAAATGTTTCTTGCTCAAAAGTGGAAAGAAGAAGAATTCCCAGCAAAAGAAGAATGGATACAAAAACTTATGGAATATACTGAAATGGCAAAACTTACCGGAAAAATAAGAAATCAATATAACAAACTTTTAATACAGTGGTGCCTCGCAAGATGAATTTAATTCATTCCGCGAATCAATTCGTTTTGCGAAAAATTCGTCTTGCGAATAGCGGTTTCCCATAGGAATGCATTGAAATTTCTTTTCTTGCCTTTAGGATCGCATTAATTCAATTTCAATGCATTCCTATGGGAAACCGCGATTCACAAGGTGAATTTTTCGCAAAACGAATTCGTCTTGCGAGTCACCATCAGATCGCAAGACGCATTCGTCTTGCAGGGCATTCGTCTTGCGAGGTACTGCTGTAAAAGAATGGAAATGGTTTATTGAATATTTGCAGTAAAAACAAACTGTAAACAGATAAGAACATTGGCAGGATTAATGTAATAACCTGCAGTTTTATACGAGTATACAGTATATTTAAATATATAATCAGCTAATTAAGTTAATTTGGATGTGCAAGAGAATATTTAAAATAAATTTAAGGAACCACAGAAGGAGGGGGAAGGAAGTCAAGTTTTGAAATTTTGAAATGATTGTAAAACTATTGAAATGTGTAAAACTGAAAATCATAAATAAATAAAAAGGCAGGTGACACATCACCACTTTAAATGGTCATGGCTTCTCCCAAAGAATTTTGGGAGCAGTAGTTTGTTGAAGATGCTGAGAGCGGTTAGGAGACCCCCCACTAGAGCTTAAATTCCCAGAGTGCTTTAGCAATAAATCCCTCTTCATATGGAACAGGGAATTGTAGTTCTAGGAGGGGAATGGTGGTTGGCTGGGGGTGTTTCCTAACAACTGCTAGCACCCTCAACGAACTACTGCTCCCAAAATTCTTTGGGAGAAGCCATGTTTAAAATGGCATCATGCCACTTTTTAAATGTAATGTGGCCAGCGAATTTCAGCCAACCTCTCTCTCTCTCCCCCTCTCCCTCTCTCTCTCTCTCTCCTTTTCTTCCTGCCTCGGTTCCCAGGCGATGTGGGTAACAGCAGCAAAGATGGGCCCCATCGGAGCACAGTGCCCCGCTCCTTCTCTGCCCCCTACTCCAGTTCCTACGACTACGCCGAGGAGCCCGCTGGCTACCCACCAGACCCTTTCCTGTACCCCAGCCCTCTCCATGCCGTGGCCCTGCAGAACCCCTTGCTGCGGAGCCACCTCTACGAAGACCCTGCTTTCTCTTCGGCTGCCTCCCAGGCCTACCCCGCAGATGGGGATGGGGGCCTGGATGCCTACGGCGGTGAGTTCCAGTTCTACTCGGAAGCTGCCGCCTCACACTGCCACAAAGTGGAGAGCTACATCTCTCGCCTCGTCCGCCGCCGCAGCCAGCTGGTGAGGGGCAGCAAGCCCCGGACGAGCCTGGGCTCGGAGCCGCCTGCCAAGGGCGCCGTGGCCAGGCAAAACAGCCTGTGCAAGAGGCCCCTGGAGCTTCTCCCCCCGCCGGCTGAGCGCAAACACCCTCCGGCCGTGGAGAGGGGCAGCAGTACCCCTTCGCCCTGCGGCCATGAAGGGGGCGCCGCCGCAGCCACGCGGATCTGGTCCTCGTGGGATGCCGCAGCCGAGAGGACGCTGGCGGCCAAAGCAGCCTCTGAGGACTACAGCCCGCCCCACGCCAGCCTCAAGAAGCCCCCCAAGCTGCAGGCCTTGGCCCATATGAGACCTCCGTCTGCTGACCAGTATGAAGCAGCCTATCCATCGTCCCCGCTGTTGGATAGAGACGATGGAGTCGCCCCTAGTAGCAATCAGGACCTGGGCTCCTATGAGTCTGAGGACGGGGCCTGCCTCATGGTCAAGGCTCACTACATCCCAGCTCAGCAGCCTCCCCGGGCACAGCAGGCCCTGCGGCCTGGCAAAAAAAAGCCCCCTCCCCTGACCAAGGGGCGCTCTGTGGAACTGTCACCGGAGCGGGCCCCCTTGCTGCCCAGGGAGCGGCCGCGGGTGTCGGCACTCCCCAAGAAATGCCGCTTCAGCGAGGAGGGCGGCGGTGAGGCCGCAGGGAGGAAAGGGGGCGGCCGGAAAAGCTCCCCCAGGTCAAGGAAGGCGGCTCGCTCGCAGTCGGAGAACAGCCTCCTCAACAAACCGGGGGTCAAGTATGGCACGGCTGAGCGGGACGAGGCCGCCAGCAAGCCGGCCCGCCCGAGGCGGCCTCATGGCAACGTGGCCAGCGGCTACCGCAAGTGGCGCTCGACGGCGGAGATCTGCCAGGAGGAGGCCCCCGGCGGGAGCGCCGCCGAGCCATGCCGGGGCCGTCAAGGGGCTGGGCCAGTGGGGTACAGCTATGCTGGGAGCGACTCCGAATGCTCAGCTGAACCGGCCCGGCAAGCGCCCATGTGCCGCCTGGAGGAAGGCCTTGTTTACGGAGACAGCGAGTCGAGCCTGAGCGACGGGGACTCGCCTGCAGCCTACAGCAGCGGGGCGTCCAGCGACACGGACGAGAGCGGCGGCCTGGTGTGGCCACAGCAGCTCTCTCCTCAGCTCATATCAGCCTCCGGGCCGGGGAAGGCTGTGGGCGGGCAGCCCAAGGTCTTCGTCAAGATCAAGGCCTCGCATGCGCTGAAGAAGAAGATCATGCGCTTCCGCTCGGGCTCCCTCAAAGTCATGACGACTGTGTGAAGGAGGACGGCCTTTCGTCCCTCTTTCGGCAGAAAGGTCTCCCTCGAATGCACCCCACATTCCCCCCAACATCCGGTCCGGCTCCAGCCCTGGGACTGAGTGATCTGCTTCACTTCTGTCCCTCAGGGAAAACCTGGGGAAGTTAACACTGCCTTTGAACAGAGTTTGGGGTGCCCATGATTCTTAACTCTCTTTTCCCAGCTGCACAAAAAATCGCTAAAATGGTTTCCCTCCCTCTCGCTCCCTCTGCTGTCACCCCTTTCTAATCCCGTCCATTTTTAAAAGAGAGGTAGTATTTATTATGGTTTTTGTACAGTTAACTTCTCAGGAGTCCAGGTTTCTCGTTGCAAAACTCTCGAGTCTGCATTGACACTGCCAATCTTGTATTCCTGTAAAGATATCCTTTCTCTCTGTGTAAATAAAATTCAGTGTTTTGTTTCTTGGGGGGTGTTTTTTTGTGGATGATGTCTTTTTGGTCAACAACTTGCCTGTAAAGGAGGATTGCTTTAAAGAAGGTGATGGGGGAGGGAACTCTCTCCTCTTTCCTAAAGGCTTTTGGCCCTCCATGTTTATGTTGTCTCTGGGTCGGCAGCTGGGAAGGCCACTGGTGATACTGGGAGGGGGGCAGGATGGGGCCCTTGAGCAGTCCAGCTTCCAACCCCTCCTTTCATTTCAGAGACGTGAGTCTCCCCTTCACATTTTACGAGTTAGCTGCCTCAAACGCTGGCCAAATCCTGGCGAAACCCAGTATGAATCAGCCCTAAAAGCTTAAGTTTTGTGGCCGAGATCCAGAAATAAAGCTGAGAAGCCAATGAAGCTTAAACGCTTAGCCGCATAGGTTTTCTGAGGGACCTAGAGGGGCACATCATGGGCTCTGGGTTTCGTCTCTTGAACCAGGTGAGAGTTTTATTTGGAGAGCTGAAGGCTGTTTGAAAGAGGGGCCTGCGATGATGCACACACACATCCCGCCTCGTGACTTGGGGAAAAGAGATTTTGTAGGGCTTTGCTTGGTTTCCAAAACCTCCAAAATCTGTTTAACTGAAGGCAAGAACAGTGTGTGTTTCTGGTTTGCAATAACTCTCATTGCAGCAATGCATCTGTGAGAGAGAGAGAAAGAGAAAGAGAGAGGAGGGGAAAAAAGAAGGATTTGACAGTGAGGGGTGTGGTAGGGTGGAGAAGGAGAAAAAGAAAACCTTTATCTCCTTTGGGCGAAAGCAAGCAAGTATGGGCTGAGGAATGAAGCTTTACTTAAAAGTCCAGCCTGGAAGGAACGAACAAGGGCCAAAATTCTGAAAGAGGGGAGAGAAAAAGGCTTTTGCTGTAGGCCTCAAGCCTGCTTGGAAATAGTATCCCCTCTCTGGAAACTCCCTGTTCCTAAAGCTTATAGTGCGGCTGTGGAAGAAAGCACTCTGCACTTGCTCAGAGGAAGCTTTTGATTTGATTGCAGAACGGGGCTGTGCCTTAAGCTTTTTTATATATTATTTTTGTCCTTGTAGTACGCAAACCAGCCCAACCGATTCCAATTCTGGATCATCCCTTTAAAGCGACAGCAGGAAATCCTTGGATCCTGCGAGCCCATTTGAGTCCTATAACCCCTGGGCAGCTCTGGACAAAATTCTGCTTTTTCCGCACTACTGTCTGAGCGCTCTCTCTCTCTCTCTCTCTCTCTCTCTCTCTCTCTCTCTCTCTCTCTCTCTCTCTCTCTCTCTCTCTCTCTCTCTCCCCCCCCCCCTTTTGCTCAGAGCTGCAGCTTCTTATGAAAACCAGATGCTCTCCGCGCAGCCAGGAAGGCGGGTTCTGCTTTTCCAAATTCCTTCCCCAGGAACGCTCGGCACTCCTCCCATCCCCCAACTGCCCCCAATATAGGGGAAAGCACGGTTCCTTTCCGCCAGCCCTTCTCCTCCCTCCAAGCAATCCTGGCTCAGCTAAATTATTGCAACGGCTTCTGCAAGGCGGGAGCCAGAGAAATGAGCCAGTGGTCTCCTTGGCTGAACTCCTCCTCCTCCAAAAAGGGACTTTTGTGTGTCTTTGAACCTGGGTCCCAAAGACTGGGCCATTGTGTGTTTGAAATGGGATCCTTTGCTCCCCGTGATTTCTATAGATAGATCAGGGACAGGGGATCCTTTTCAGATAAAAGGGCCACATTTGCTTAGGGGCACACGGACAACCCATTTCAGCTCCCCAGAACTATGTCTCCTAATAAGCATATAGTTGTGTTCATGAGTGTTGACATCTGAATTCTCTTTCTCTTCCCAGCCCCCTGTGAAATAAATTCACGATTCCTCTGCCCCCCTTTTTTGGCTGAGCACCATGTTTGCACCCCAGAGTACCCGGGAAGAGGGATTTCTTGTTTAAAAACACTGGGAATTGTAGCTCTGAGAGAGGGGTGGGAGAGGGTTTCCTAAGAGCGCTCTGCACTCTTAACAAACTACAGCTCCCAGGATCCTTTGTGGTGAGCCACGACTGTTTAAAGTCGTATCATAGTGCTTAAAGTGCATTGTGTTGGTGCAACCTTGGCATCAGGGCCCGCCCTACGGCAAGGCTGGGTGGCGCAGGGTGCCGGGCCGCCACGCAGCTGAGCCTGTGGCAGCCGCCATACAGCCGCGCTGGGAAACGGGGCAGGGGGACGCCGGAGGGATCTTCGCGCCAGGGTGCCAGCTATGCTTAAGACGGCCCTGCTTGGTATAAAACCTGTTTTGGAGAAAGGCTTTTTATTGGCCCACAGTGGAGTCCTTGTGGTGTTGATGGGCCCGAAGGAAAGACGCAGCAAAATCATGTGTCTTCCAGGCCAGATCAGTGACACATGCAGTATAGCGACAGGGAACCTCTTCCCTCTGGGTGAGTCCTTTAGGCTCACTGTTTGGTTTGCTTCTTTCGCCTGGTGCATGGTTAGGGAATTGTAGAAACTGAAGTTGGAACCAGGCATGGAGGGGTGGGTGGGGAGGCTTCTTTTATGAAGTGCGTGCCTAATTTGTACCATCTGAATATCTCACCGGGTCGTTGTAATGGAAACCTGAGCATGGGGGAGGCGAGGGAAGGGAGTCTTTTGGAGTCTCTTTTCGTCTAGGTTGCGGCTGACTTTTTTTAAAAAAAGAAACGCATGTCGTGGACGGGGCCTCTCCTAATGTGTTCCAGATGAGAGACACGAGACCCCCCCTCCCTTTCCTCCCTTTTACTCTGCGCCTGGATTTTGGCGCTCTTCACCAGTTGCTGAGTTGTATGGAGATTTGCGTTGCTGGTGGGGAAAGGCCCTGTCGCCCCTCTCTCGCACTCAGCCCTCGGCGGCAAAGTGCTCTTTAGCAAGCATCCTAAAAAGGTCCTGGGATCCCCAGGCCACTTCCAGGTTCTGAAGCCCTCTAAGCCAGGCTTCCTCAACCTCGGCCCTCCAGAGGTTTTTGGCCTACAACTCCCATGATCCCTAGCTAGCAGGACCATTGTAGTCTCAAAACATCTGCAGGGCTGAGGTTGAGGAAGCCTGCTGTAAGCTGTGCTAAAGTAGTTGCTGATCCGAGAGGACTCTGTTCATCACGATCTAATCCTGCACCACCAGAACCTATATACTGTAGTAATAATAATAATAATAATTTATTATTTATACCCCGCCCATCTGGCTGGGTTTCCCCAGCCACTCTGGGCGGCTTCCAACAGAAGAATAAAATAATCGATTAAAGATTAAAAGCCTCTCTAAACAGGGCTGTCTTCAGATGTCTTCTAAAAATCTGGTAGCTGTTTCTCTCTTTGACATCTGATGGGAAGGTGTTCCACAGGGCGGGCGCCACTACCGAGAAGGCCCTCTGCCTGGTTCCCTGCAACTTGGCTTCTTGCTGTGAGGGAACCGCCAGAAGGCCCTCAGCGCTGGACCTCAGTGTCCGGGCAGAACAATGGGGGTGGAGAAGCTCCTTCAGGTATACTGGACCGAGGCCATTTAGGGCTTTAAAGGTCAGCACCAACACTTTGAATCGTGCTCGGAAATGTACTGGGAGCCAATGTAGATCTTTCATATTATGTGGTCTCAGCGGCCGCTCCCAATCACCAGTCTAGCTGCCGCATAGGCTTTGATGACATGCAAGAGTAAAGGAAAGCAATTCAGTCGAAGAAGAATTAAAATCACACACAAACACACACACATAGAAAACACAACCTGAAGGAGGAGACGATGCATTTGCTTTTGTAAACGAGGAAAATCTTTAATTAAAAATATTATTAAGGAGAGAGAGAGAGAGAGAATAAGTTGACTGTTTCATTCGCATCCCCTGGAAAAAAATATTGGTGTTGTGAGGGCTAGTAATGCTTTTAAAAGGTTTGTAAAGCAAAGCAAAACAAAACAGGTTATTAGGATATTCTCCCTTAAAATGGAAAAATGACTGAGAATTCCGAATAGTAGCATATGCTTGTTAATATTTATGAACATTTTAGGCTCATTTTAGTATGTATACACATTAGTATGTACCAGTATATATATTGGTTAACCAAAAAAAGGTTCTTTAATCAAATAGCATCTTCTTATTTGCTTAAATTGGGAAAGCTGAGAACGTGTGTCCCATTTTTTGTGTGATGCACATCAAGAGAAGTTGCGAAACTTACCAAGTCCCCGTCCCCCGTCCCCATTTGCAGATGTCTAAATGTGAGTGAGGCTTTAGCTGAGACTGAGACCCTGGCCAAAGGACCACCCTTTTTTTTCTCCTGGGGAACACAAAGTGCTAAAGGAAGCAGCTGAATCATATATGTACAAGTTTCAAAAACAGTGCCAGAAACAGGGTCAAAGATGTCCCAAATTAACCCTCTCCAAAGGGCAGAACAGGTTAACCAATAAAAGGATGCTGGGAAGAGAGCCGACACAAGCTGCGACCACATTTGGGGGGCTAAGAAATGCTTCTCCCCATTTTGTCAGCACCAGGCAGGCAGCAAAGGCTTGCTGAGGCCTTGCCAGGCCAAAGTTGGCGGCTAGCGGGTGATGTTTGCCCACTGCAGAAAGTTCCAGAACATGCGTTGCAATTCCATGATTCCGCGATATGTGAGATAACGCACAAGATGGATGGTACCCAGCAAGGGTTAAGGTGCTCATCTCCTTTGCCCGCAACACAGAGGATGCTGGTGCTTGCAGAAGAGTCGCCATGGCAACGGCACCAGCCGGTCCCTACACCGGAAGCGTGAGAGGAGAGACGGGTGTCTTGAATCGCCCAAGTCGGTTAATTAGGAGCTGAGGAACTGAGATGGTGGCGGAGGCAGGGCAAAGCGGGGGCAGAAAGCTGGGCAATACCTGGACCCGGGTTCAAATCTCGTCCCTGCCTTGGAGTCACTGGGAGGCCAGGTTACGTTCCCTCATCCCGTTGCCAGTCTTTAACGTCAGGGGAATTGGACAGGCCTACCTTATAGGGGGCTGGTAAGGAAGGCTGAGATAGCGCATGTGAAATTCACGGGACACTCGGCCATGATAGAAACGTTATTTATTTATATAAACCAAACGTTATTGCTATTAACCACGATACAAACGTGATTTAAACCAGGATTTAAAGGTTACTTATTGAGTAATTTCCTGTATGGGCAACCCCAGAAGAGCAGGGATTTGGTGCACCTGAAGGTTATTGCATTTCGGACGTTTAAGTTTAGAGAAATAAAAAGGTTCTCTAAGAAAGGCTTGGTCAAAGTCACTCCTTTTATGTGGAGGATGCCCTTCCTAGGGGGAAATGGCTTTTAAAAGAAGGGAAAAGTTGCTTTAAAGAGCTTGTGTGGGAGGCGCCTGAACATAAGGTTGTTTTATATATACAGTGTCCAGCTCTCACTTCCACTTTAGTGGAGAGCTGGACCATAAAGAAGGCTGATTGCCGAAGAATTGATGCTTTTGAATTATGGTGCTGGAGGAGATTCTTGAGAGTCCCATGGACTGCAAGAAGATCAAACCTATCCATTCTGAAGGAAATCAGCCCTGAGTGCTCACTGGAAGGACAGATTGTGAAGCTGAGGCTCCAATACTTTGGCCACCTCATGAGAAGAGAAGACTCCCTGGAAAAGACCCTGATGTTGGGAAAGATTGAGGGCACTAGGAGAAGGGGACGACAGAGGACGAGATGGTTGGACAGTGTTCTTGAAGCCATGGGCGTAGGCAGGGGGGGCAGGAGGGGGCAATTGCCCCCCCTAGAAGCTGAGGGGCGCGGGCGTGGCAGCCCCAGGCTCCCGCTCCTGGCGCGAAGCTCCAGAGGCGCGCGGGGAGCGTAAGCGGAGGAGAGCGTAAGCAGAGCGTAAGAATGTGGGCGGGGCTACGTTGCCTGCGCCGCCCAGCTCTTCCGAGGAGGCGGCCCCAGGCTCCTGCTCCCGCCGCGAAGCTCCAGAGGCGCGCGGGGAACGCGAGCCTGTGGCTGCCTCCTCAGAAGAGCTGGGCGGCGCAGGCAACGTAGCCCCGCTCACATTCCCACTGTGGCCCCTCCCCTCCCACCCCTTGCCCCCCCTAATGTTGATCCTGGGTACGCCCCTGCTCGAAGCTACGAACATGAGTCTGACCAAACTGCGGGAGGCAGTGGAAGACAGGAGTGCCTGGCGTGCTATGGTCCATGGGGTCACGAAGAGTCGGACACGACTAAACGACTAAACAACAACAACAAATACACACACACACACACACACACACACAGTGTGTATATTGTGTATGTATATATATATATATATATATATAGAGAGAGAGAGAGAGAGAGAGAGAGAGAGAGAGAGAGAGTTTATTTCTGTGCTGCTCCCCCACATACAAAATTCATGCAAAAAATAATAATAGAGCTTAACAAAAAATTAAGGCAACTAACTTGAACATTTCAAAACAGAATAAAAGCCCAAATGCATTCAGGTTCCTGCCGAAAGGCAAAGGAGATTCCCGCAGAAAAAGTCAGATACACCAGGAATAAGTCTTTCTTAGGACAGTGGGTGCGACACCCCACCTCCCATAGCCCCCTTGCCACCTTTATCACCTATATCACAGCTGCCACATAGGGGCTGGCGAAACTGGAGTCGAGAGGCACCCCACCCCAGACACCTAACAAAAATAACGAAATTAAAACCCGCAACCTTGTCCTTCCCCATGCGTGCACTTCTGGCTTTACAGCCTCTTTTTCTCGCAAGCGTTCAAGAGGGCAAAGTTTATTGTATATTAATTTGTTGTCACTTCAAGGAGCTCAAAGTGGCCCCACTCCTCGTATAATCCCCACAACAACCCTGTGAGGTAGGGGGGAGAGAGAGAGAGAGAGAGAAAATGAGAGAGAATGAGAGAGAATAAGTTGATTGTTTCATTCATATCCCCTGGGGGGAAAATATTGGTGTTGTGAGGGCTAGTAATACTTTTAAAAAGTTTGTAAAACAAAACAAAACAAAACAAAACAGGTTATTAGGATATTCTCACTTAAAATGGAAAAATTACTGAGAATTCCGGATAGTAGTTTACGCAAGTGGCCCAAGGTAAGTTTCATGGCTGAGTCGGGGCGGGATTTGAACCTTGGCCTCCCAGGTCCTAAACACTACATTACATTGGCTGGTTGTCAACCCTCGTGCAAAGTGGGTTCATAAATGAGGGGTGCATCTGAGCATGTGCGCTCTGGGCCCATTCCTTGCTTCCTTTTATTCGCCTGCCCACTCTCCTTGACCTGGTGCTACTTTAACTGCCTTCTCCTCGCCTGGTGGGGGTCTCAAAGTTCCTGGAGACCCTAATTTTTACTTTCTCGTTCAGCTGCTGCTTTAAAGGGCTGGGGTTTTTTTAAACCTTAACTCTGTGTGTGTTTCTCCCTTCTCTCTCCCTTCTGTTTGCAATCCCTCTTTCACCCTCCTCCAAAGTGCGCTGAAACTATGCGCACACACACACACACACACAGACACATGTCTCACCCCCCACCCCACCCCGTCTCCTGGTGTCTGGAATGATTCTGATCTGTTCCAGACGCTGGCCCGAGATTTTCCTGGGGTTAATTTTAGCCCCCTCGGCATCCTTTATCGCAGCTGCCGCAAAGGGGGAGGCAGGCGAAAACCGGAGTCAGGAGGTGACCACCTCACAAGCATGTCTGCGTGTGAGCAAGGCCCTGGCGCATGCACACGCACACAAACATGACATCAGGTCGAAGGAACTGGAATCCCATCTGGATTCGATCAAATGCCACATCGCCCGGCAAAGTTCCCTTGACAAAGGAGCCAAGCCGCCTGCAGCCGCCCAAGGTCTCCTAAATAGATAAAGTTACCCCTGCCCCTCTCAAAATGGAGTTGCTTCTGTCAGGGATGGAAAAGGGTCATCCGCTGCCCTTCCTCCACCCTTACTCAAAAACTGGGAAGCCTCTGGAGGGGGCAGAGTGCCGGAGATGCCTTTGAAAGTAAACCCCCCAGATCTATTTATTAAGCAATTTTGCAGGAGCCAAAAGCGTTGCAAAGAGGCAGCTTTGCAGGGGTTAGAGTTTGAGGTAGAAAGGCCTAAGTCTCCAGTGAGGAGACCTGTCTCAGTAGGCAGGGTCGTAGGAAGATAGCAGGCACCTGCCCCGCCCCCAAAATGCACGCCCCGCCCCCGGAACGTGTGCCACGGCCCTCTGGGAGGTGCGCCCCACCCCCAGAACAGGCGCCAGCCCCGCTCCCGGTGCCGGAGCATGAAGCTCCGCCACTGTCAGTAGGACCATCTGAGCGGCCAATTTCCTACGAGGTGGGATTGATTGCAGATAACTTTAACCAAGAAATTCTGTCTTTCTTTGGCGATCCCTCGTAGCCGAGTAAGATTGTCTTTCATAAACACAGTCTTAACAGTGAGTCTGTAAGTGACTGTGGAGACCAATTCTGGATCCACATGTCCTTCCACAGTGGGGATGTAGGTTTCCAGGCGGGAGTTGATCACGGTGAGGGGTTTGCCAAACGTGCTTCCCTCTTAGTGTGTTTCTCCCTTTCATTCTGAGTTCGAGCGTCTTCAAAATCCATGACACCTTGGTAAAAGCTGCTTCTCCAACTGGAGCTCTCGCAGGCCAGCGTTTCCCAGTTTTTGGTGTTTATACTACATTTTTTTTAAAGGGACCCGTGACCATTAGGTCCAGTCGTGACTGACTCTGGGGTTGCGGCGCTCATCTCGCTCTATAGGCCGAGGGAGCCAGCATATAGCTTCCAGGTCATGTGGCCAGCATGACAAAGCCGCTTCTGGTAAACCAGAGCAGCACATGGAAACGCCGTTTACCTTCCCGCTGTAGCGGTTCCTATTTATCTACATGCATTTTGATGTGCTTTCGAACTGCTAGGTTGGCAGGAGCTGGGACCAAGCAACGGGAGCTCACCCCGTCACAGGGATTCGAACCGCCAACCTTCTGATCAGCAAGCCCTAGGCTCAGTGGTTTAACCCACAGCGCCACCTGGGTCCCATTTTTTTAGTATACTACATTTTAGTTAACAGACGGGGACATCTTACCTTACCTTACCTCATCTTACATCTTACATCTTACCTTACCTCAGGGCAGCTTGAAGTAAGAAAGCACCACCCTAGAATAATGTGGACAATGGGGTGGTCTGCAGGGGCTTGCCATGCCATCCACATCTTTGCCAACCAGATCAGGATGCAGAATGGTCTGGCTGTGACTGTTGGCATCTGAGGATGTCACCCGCAGATGCCACTCACTCTCACTCACTCACAGGACCCACAGCTACAGCTCATCTGGGAGATGGCATCCAGAATATATAAAATGATGCATAATAACGTGAATCATTCCCAAAATAGAATTATAAATGAGCCTCTTACACATGTACCTTAAGTATGTATACAAACTCAATGAGAGGCATGAGCTTGGTTTTGCCGGGTATGTTGGCATCCGTCTGTCTTGGAAAACAATGAAGGAGTGTCGCTTTTGCTGGCTTATCTCATTTATATTGGGGTTGCAAATAAAAAAAAACATTATTTTGATACTACATTACACTGCACTGAAATGCTTAAATGTTCTTTGATTGTCCTTGAATCATCCCAACACACTTGCCATCCACACCTTTTGAGAAACTGCAAGCTTGCAGCCTTCACAACAACCCTATGAGATAGGTCAGGCTGAGGAAGAAGAGGCCTCCCAGGATTTTTTGCACAGCAACAATTTGAACCCAGGTCTCACTAGTCCAATTCCAACACAGTCATTTGTGGATTTATTAGTTGAAAGCACCGTGGTTTAATATGAGCCTGGGTTGGCTTTGCTTGAGGGTGGGGGGTGGGGGGTGGAGATTTCAATAAACCCAGCTCCATTTTTTGAGGAGCAGGATTTGCGATTCCCAGAACCTTCGCCAACCTGGTGCCGCTTCCAGATATTTTGGACTACAACTCTCACCAGCCCCAGGGAGTTGTAGTTCAAAACAGCTGGAAAGGGCACCAGGTTGGCGAACGGCATTGACCTGCACCTTTGTGGCAAATTCCAGTGGCAAGAGGGAACCTTGAAGAGTCTAGGATTTTCCTTTGCTTCGTTTCCAAGGCCAACTTCCATGGTATCGTTCTCTTGCTTTATGCCGCCTCCACATGGATGCAAGTTGGCATTGCATGCAATAAAATAAATCCAGAGATGCTTTTTTATCATTTCTGTACCATGTTCTTTACGTTATAGTCACCCCTCCCAGCCTTTATGCTGTTCCTCTGCAGAAACTGTGGATGGGGGGCAGGTTATGAGGCATTCCTTTGGGGGGGGGAATGAGGAACTGAGTCAGAAACTGTGTCCCCCACCCTATATTGGTGCAGCTGGTTCTTCTGCACTTTGGCAGGAAGAATCAGCTGCACAGATACTGGTATATGAGATGGGGGTGGTGGGACACACATGGCTTGCCAGTAGCACGTGAAAAGCATCTAGGGGTCTTACTGGGCCGCAAGCTGAACATGTGTCAACAGTTCTGTTTCTAGTGTATCTGAAGAAGTGTGCATGCACACGAAAGCTCATACCAAAATATAAACTTAGTTGGTCTTTAAGGTGCTACTGAAGGAATTTTTTTATGTGTCAACAGTGTGATGCAGCTGTAAAAAAGAAAGCTAGTGCTATTCTAGGCTGCAGCATCAACAGAAGTCTAGTGTCTAGAGATCAAGGGAAGTAATAGGGCCATTCTATTTTGCCTTGGTCAAACCCCACCTGGAATACTGTGTTCAGTTCTGGACACCCTAGTTTAAGAAGGATGTTGACAAGCTGGAAGGTGTGCAGAGGAGGGCAACTAAGATGATTAAGGGTCTGGAAACCAAGCCTGGAAAAGAGGAGACTCGGAGGAGATATAATAATCATCTTCAAATATCTAAAGGGCTGTCCCATGGAAGATGGAACAAGCCTGTTTTCTCCTGCTCCGGAGGGTAGGACTCGAACCCATGGCTTCAGGATACTAGAAAGGAGATTCCGACTAAACAGGAAGAACTTTCTGACAGTAAGAGCTGTTTGGCAGTGGAACAGACTCCCTCAGGAGGAAGTGGTCTCTCTTTCCTTGGAGGTTTCTAAGCAGAGGTTGGACGGCCGATGCTTTAGCTGAGATTCCTGCCAAACTTTTTCAGCAGGGGGTGGTCCACTGTCCCTCAGACCTTGTGGGGGGCCGGACTATTTTTTCCGGGGGGGGGGGGAAGAGAATGAATTCCTATGCCCCACAAATAACCCAGAGATGCATTTTAAATAAAAGGACACATTCTACTCATGTAAAAACACACTGATTCCCAGACAATCCGCGGGGCGGATTTAGAAGGCGATTGGGCCGTATCCGGCCCCCGGGCCTTAGTTGCCTACCCATGGACTAGATTGACCCACCGTAGTCAGAGGCAGTAACAACAACAACAACAACAACATATTATTTTTACCCCGCCCATTTGGCTGAGTTTCCCCAGCCACTCTGGGCGGCTCCCAATCAAGTGTTAAAAACAATACAGCATTAAATATTAAAAACTTCCCTAAACAGGGCTGCCTTCAGATGTCTTTTAAAAATAGGATAGCTGCTTATTTCCTTGACATTTGACGGGAGGGCATTCCACAGGGCGGGCGCCACTACCGAGAAGGCCCTCTGCCTGGTTCCCTGTAACCTCACTTCTCACAATGAGGGAATCGCCAGAAGGCCCTCGGCGCTGGATCTCAATGTCCGGGCTGAACGATGGGGGTGGAGATGCTCCTTCAGGTATACAGGACCAAGGCCATTGAGGGCTTTAAAGGTCAGCACCAACACTTCTGGGTACCAGTTGCCGGAAGCCCCAGGAAGGGAGAGTTCCTCTTGTGCTCAGATCCTGCTTGCAGGCTTCCCACAGGCATGTGGCTGGCCGCTGTGAGAACAGGATGGTGGACCGGATGGGCCATTGGCCTGGTCCAGCAGGCTCTTCTGATGTCCTTCAGACCTCAGACACCTGAAATCCAAGCCTGTTCTCTCCAAAGGGTTTGGGCCTGCTCCCCCCCCCCCCACAAGCTGCCTTCCTCTGAAGCTGAGTCTCCCAGGGGTGGGCTGAGTGGCGCCTCCCTCCCTTCTTCCCCTCCCTGCCTGCTTGCCTGCGGCTCCCAATGCTCCAGGTGGCGGCAGCTGCTCATTCTGACCAGAGACAGCAGAGAGGAGCCACTTTGCTCTGCAAGGACGGTCGTCGTGGACAACAGGTAACAGCGAGAGTTCTCCCTTGCTTGCCTCCTTTCGAACCCGGGGCTGTCCCAGACTGGGGAGAGGCAAGGCAAAGGGTTGGGTTGGGCGAGAGGCTTATTGCTCTGACGGTCGCTTTCTGAAGTGATTCCGAGTGCCTGAGGATTGACTTCGTGTTTGATCCTGCACCTCCCTCGCTTCTCCCCCAAGTGCATCTGACTTTCCGAGTTAGGTCTTCTTGGCAGATCTTCTCTGTTTCATCTAACGTTTTATTTAACTTTTCAAGTTGAAATTCCCTGCCGGAACCAAATTTTAAAATCACAATGCTTCCCCATGCGCGCTCTCTCTTTTGTGGGGAATTAAATTATACAAGGGTAGTGTGGATTGGCAGGAAATAAAAATATTTGCAATACTGTATATGAGGCAGAATTCAAAATACAAAATGGCATGTAAGCAGTGCTTAATAATTGCACACCAAGCACACCTAGGAGTTAGCCCCATTGAATCCAACAAGACTTCTTTCTGGGGAGATGCAGTTAGGAATGCACTGTTAAGCTGCAAACCCTGTACACATTTTCTGTTGAACTCAGTGGGGCTTACTTCAGAGTAGGCATGCATAGGACCGCACTGTCCATGGCTGCAAAGAGAGAGCTTCCTTCTCCATGCGAACGGCATTAAAACTCCATGCGAATCCGGCATTAAAATAAAATATCTCTGGCTTTGCTCATCCATATGGAGATGTGGGTTTGAAAAGTTGGCTTGATTCCTTTTTGAACAGTTGTCTTGGGCTACCATCTTTTTGCTTTCTTATAAGGTAGAGGGGCAATGAACCATAACCAGCTAGCTATAACTATTTAACAGATGCCCCATTGTTGTGATTTTATCCTTAATAATCAGAGATCCCTTTTAAATGGCAAGACTTCTGCTTAAGTCACTATTGCGCCCCTTTAACAGGTGGTAGAACTGAGGCCACGAGAGTGCAATGCACTCAAGATGGAAGGGCTCAGTGGCAGAGCAATCTGCCTTGCATGTAGAGGTTCCCAGGTTCGATCCCTGACAGCGTGCAGGGCTAGGAAAAGACCCCTTCCTGAACCCCCAGAGAGCTGCTGCCAGTCCGTGTGAACACTATTGAACTAGATGTACTAATGGTCTGGCTTGGTACATAGGATAAGTCCCCCAAAGATGAGTGAGTGCCCCTTTCTTAGCAGCCATGGTATGGATTTTCCCACTGAATTTTGCACCCGAATCCAGGAAATTACTTGCCAATTATACCTGCCACAATATTGTGCACCCTGCCCACTGTGAACTGGATTTGCTAGTCTTTTAAAAATCCAAGTGGTTTTACCATGGTCGTGAGATACGATGGGGAGAGAGACGTTCTCTGGGTCCACCTTCTTGCCTTACAAGAGCTCATTCCCCTTCTGATATTTACCTGTGTAGATTCAAGATGAGGGACCTCTTTTCTCCCTTGGCAGCAGCTGTCAAGCTCAAAAGGGCCTTGGGCACAGCTGGCATGGGCGGGCACTCCAGTGAGTTGGTGCCTCCACAGGGAGGGAGGGAGGAAAAGCAGGTGATGAATCCCAGCCTTCTCCAACCTGGTGCCCTGCAGGTGTGTTTGGGACTCCAACCGCCATCATCCCCAGCCAACAGCTGTGGTCTAAATAATCTGGAGGGCACCAGGCTGAGACACCCGTGGCCTCCCCGTGTAAGTGTCCTTTGCATCCACAGGTGCAAACTCTGCACGTGCTCAGAGGCCCTCTTGCTTAGTGCTTCGGCTGCTCTGCAGCAGACCATTGAAAAACCAACTTGGCTCAAACCCGTCCCTCACCTTATGTCCTCAAATCCTGAATTCCCCACTCCTCGTGACTCCAAACCCCCCAGCAAATGAGCTGGGCTGTCTGGGAGCCACATTCCTCAACCCTGTCCCGGGTTATGTACGCCGGCTGGCTTCAATCATGGCGCAAGTTGCTTGGTGGGCAGCAGAATGACTCTGCCCATGCTCAGAGGCACTGCTGGCTTTTTCTATACTTCAGAGGTGGTGGATCTTGATATTAAATACTGATTCTGTCCCTCTCATATTGCACGTTCCCTGCACACAATGGAGCCCTCCCCCCAATGTTCCCACATGCTTTTATCATCTCCATGTGCTAAAACCTTCCCTTCTCCCTTGCAGGGGGCTTCTCAATTAGCTGACGGCTTTGAGCATGGCTGATGTGAGGGGTCAGGAGCGCATGGAGGTGGAAGGAAGGGGGCTAATGAGTTGCATTTGCCCCCCACGACCCTCTTGCTACTCCTGCCGTGTAGCTAATTCCCTTTTCCCTTGGATCGTGGCTCAGCCTCTGGGCTTCCCGCTGTTCCTCAGTCACACCCAGCTGTTCAGCTTCCCCTTCATCCACTCGAGCCTCTTTTTGGGTCTGTTTCCTTTACTAAACTATTAAACACTCAGGGCGGCTGAACCTGGCAGAGCCAGACGGTGTGGACACCATTGTTGTTGCGGCGCTATTAATTAAGGCATTTGAACGAAATTCATCCAGTGTAGCAACCCGATCTCACAGATCCAAGAGCCGTCTCCTCTCCTTTGTATGAAAGGTGTCACACAGCAGAGCACAGCCATCATGGCCAGTGGCCGTTGTTAGCCTTCTCCCTCATGAATTTATGCAATCCTCATTTAGAGCAATCCACGTTGGAGGCCATCACTGTCTCCTGTGGCAGACAGTTCCACAGTCTCCACCCCCATCGTCCAGCCCGGACACTGAGGCCCTCTTCCGAGGGTCTTCTGACGGTTCTCTCACTGTGAGAAGTGAAGTTTCAGGGGACCAGGCAGAGGGCCTTCTCGGCGGTGGTGCCCTCCCTGTGGAACGCCCTCCCGTCAGGTGTCAAGGAGATAAAGAACGACACAACTTTTAGAAGACATCTAAAAGCAGCCCTGTATCAGGAAGTTTTTAACATTTGACATTTTATTATGTTTTATATGTGTTGGACACCGCCCAGAGTGGCCGGGGCAACCCAAACAGATGGGTAGGGTTTAAATATTATTATTATTATTATTATTATTATTATTATTATTATTACTATTATTATTATTATTATTATTTGTCTTGAAGGCTTTTCTCTGCTTTTTCCATGCATGCATAATTCTATAGCCTTCTATCATGTCACCTTGAATTTGCCTTTCCTCTTAAAAAGTCCCACAAACTGCAACCTTTCTTCATTTCGCTTGCCCTTTTCTGAACTGTTTCCAACTCCACGGTATCCTTTTTGAGGTGAGGCAACCAGAAACACAAGGGACCCAGGTGGTGCTGTGGTCTAAACCACTGAGCCTAGGGCTTGCTGATCAGGTGGTCGGCGGTTCGAATCCCTTTGATGGGGTGAGCTCCCGTTGCTTGGTCCCAGCTCCTGCCAACCTAGCAGTTCGAAAGCACATCAAAATGCAAGTAGATAAATAGGAACCGCTATAGCGGGAAGGTAAACGGCATTTCCATGTGCTGCTCTGGTTCGCCAGAAGCGGCTTTGCCATGCTGGCCACATGACTTGGAAGCTATACGCCTTAATGGCCAATAATGCGAGATGAGCGTGCAACCCCAGAGTCGTCCGCAACTGGACCTAATGGTCAGGGGTCCCTTTACCTTTACCTAACCAGAAACACACAGTCTTTTCGTTAAACGGAAAAGGCCCAGCACAACAACCCCAAATGCTACTCTGCGGTTGCTAACCAAAGGTATTTGTAAGTTTGGGGCTTAGAGGGGCAGGCTCTCTGGACAAGGGTTGGTTCTGCTTTCAAAACAGCACCTTGCCCCCTACCTGCGTGACTGGTTAAATGGCAGTCATTGAAGAACCAGCTATTGATTCTGGCTCATTAACTGAAAAACCCCTTCGCTCCCAGAGGGACCAGCTTTTAGAAAGCAAATGCTGAGAGCCACGTTATCTACATTGTATAACTCACCAAGGACTTAATTTAGTAAGATTTAGCAGTCCTGTGCTATTCAAGGTGTTTTGCCTATAGCGGGTGGGGAGACCTGCCTCTCTGCAGATGTTATAAGGCTGTGGCTCTCATCAGCCCTGACTAGTAGGGAGAGACAAATCTGTCGATTTTGCCCTCTCTGAGTTTCTAATCTTAACAACCTAAAATGCAGTCCCCCTTGTGATTTTATTTTGTTTCTAAAAGCTGAGCAAAAATTAACCAGCGCTTAACTTGCATCTCTCCTAATGTCACATTTGCAAAAAGAATCTCTTGCACACACACAAAAAGATCCCCCCCCATATATTAGTGTTGTCATATGTCAAGAATTTCCCAGACATATTCAGAATACTGCAGTACGCAGCAGTTTCTGGGCGGAAATTGGAAAAAAAATGTCTGGGAAGAGCCGGACGTATGGCAACCAATGTCGGTAGTGTCGGGTTTTTTTTGCGATTTTCCATAAAAATAGCTCAAAAACGACAACTTTGGATCCAGCGCAGAGCAAGCATGACTCTGTGTCTCCAGCTTCCAGCCCAGCTCTCACACACTACTCCTACCTAGGAGCTACGGTAGGAAAGGCCCACCCATTAACCTGGAGGCCATAATCAGTTAGTTGTCACTCTTGCAACCTGACTATTTCTTTTGGGACGTTGATGAGGGCAGTTACAGGTAAGTGGCCAGCTATGGACATTGTCTTGCAAAGAAACTTGTCTGATCAGTTCAGCAACCTGCTCTGTTAGATTTTAACCCTCATCAGGTAAGGTAAAGGTAAAGGGACCCCTGACCATTAGGTCCAGTCGTGGATGACTCTAGGGTTGCGGCGCTCATCTCGCTTTACTGGCCGAGGGAACCGGTGTACAGCTTCCAGGTCATGTGGCCAGCCTGACTAAGCCACTTCTGGTGAACCAGAGCAGCACATGGAAATGCCATTTACCTTCCCGCTGGAGCAGTACCTATTTATCTACTTGCACTTTGACGTGCTTTCAAATTGCTAGGTTAGCAGGAGCAGGGACCGAGCAACGGGAGCTCACGCCGTCGCGGGGATTCGAACCACCGACCTTCTGATTGGCAAGGCCTAGGTACAGGAAGCCAATAATTGGAAGGGGCTTGGGGCATGATCCAGACTGATCCCTTCGAGCTCCGATCTTCTGAGAGATCAATAATGGTTGTGGTTTGCTCTGATGAAATTACAGCTTCTGTGAACGTTGCTGGAGGAGGGGAGGGCTCAGAGGTCAGCTGGTTCCACTGAATATTACTGTCTGCCTGTCTCTTTCTCTCTCTCTGCCCACCTGCTGACCACAAGGCCATTCCAGCCGGGTGAGGGATAATGTCTAACAACATGGCCAAGATTGCAGAGGCGCGGAAGACGGTGGAGCAGCTGAAACTGGAAGTGAACATCGACCGCATGAAGGTGAGCTTCCCCATCTCCTCTCCTGTATGAGGTGCAGTTGCATGTATACAACACCGTGTTTTGGTTCTGTGCAGTGAAGCAGCTGAACAGTCTCCAAGGGCAGCCCGGCCTGCCGTGCGGTAGTCTAGCTTAAGTGTTGCAAAAGGCATGCTCACTAGTGCTAACTCTCTTTCCCTCTGTGGCAGGTGTCCAAGGCAGCAGCCGACCTCCTGGCCCACTGTGAAGCCCACGCCAAGGAGGATCCGCTGGTGACCCCGGTGCCATCAGCGGAGAACCCCTTCCGCGAGAAACGGCTCTTTTGTATCGTGCTGTGAGCCTGGAAGTGGCTTGGCGGGGGAGACAAATGGCAAACTCCTCCCACTTCCAGACCAGGGCGGTGGTGGGCGGAACTTCCTCTTGTATGTTCATGGTATACCCTGATCCCCTTTCAAATCTGCATTTCTAACCTGGTCCTATGATCTCCCTCCAGCAAAAAACAAACAAAACAAAACAGGACTGTGTATATTCTGTAGAGAAAACGTGTCTTAGCTTTTTTTTTTTTTTAAAAAAAGCAAGTTGCTAGTCCTCATTGCTGTCAAAAATAAGCTTGTCCAGGCTGTGTTATTTCCTGATCCCAATTATAAACAAATAAACCCTGGTATGTCTGCATGGTGTCCATATCAGTTTCCTTGGTAGGCAGATGTGCCCACAGTCCCAAGAAGGTTGACAACCTTCTGCCCCAGGGGCTGGGAGGGAGGAAGAGACCCCAACATGCATTGCAGGGCGGTTGAACTAGATGAGCCCTGGGGAATCCCATCCAACTCTTTGGTTCTATGATCTCCTTCCATTCAAGGAATTGCCCCCAGGGTCCTGTTAGAGGAGAATTCTACCTCCCACCTCCTCCTTTGTTTATTTTTCCCAATAAATGTTGAACTGATTATTTCCATGCCTCTTCCCTGTTTCCACCAACCACGCTCTTGGGGCATCGAATGTCCTAATGGGGTGGGGGTGGTGGAGGTGGGTGTTTGACAGTTATCTCACTTTTCTGCAGAACAGCAGCGAACGGTTATCTTAGCAGCATTTCCATCAAAAGTGGGAGGCCCAGAAGGCAGATGTTCCTGGAAGGGAATAGCCGGGTTTCAGTGCTTAATCAATCGCACACATGTTTTTGAGGGGAGAGTTAGGGAAATTGTGCAATTCTTTAGATAGAGTGAGCAGCCTCTCTCACCAACTTTTAAATCTGTTGCGGTTTTGTGGCTGATGTGGTTTGAAGCGGGAGATGGATTTCCACCCCTGGCCTCGGTGGGAGAAACATAAGATTGTACTGCTAAGAGGCCATTGCCAAAACATTGGGGGCTTTTAAGAAGAAGACAATTTGCCAACCGTGATGCTGTCAGGCACCCACCCCGTCAGTGGGTTTTCCTGCCCCCCGTCCCCATGTTCCTCCGTCTGTGTTTTGACACACTGGGCAGGACGCATGTAAAGGGACAAATCACATCCTCATCTGTCACACGACGCCAGTGAAAGGGTGTCCCAGTCAATGCATGCTGGTGATTCTGTAAAGCAATGTGATGGTTGTTTTTAAAAAGGTCGAAACTGAAAATCTAAGAAATCTCAGCTCGCAAAGTTGAATGAAGGAAATGTAGCTCTGTGCTAAATGGCGGTTCCCAGGATTTTGTGTGTGCGTGGATGTGCTTTAAAAGTACAGTATGTATGTACAATGAGAGGGGAGGGCTGGAAGAAGGAGCTGAGCCTAAAGCTTCTTTCAAGAATATTTGTTGTTGTTTAGTCGTTTAGTCGTGTCTGACTCTTCGTGACCCCACAGACCAGACAGAGCACACCAGGCACTCCTGTCTTCCACTGCCTCCGCACTCCGCAGTTTGATCAAACTCATGTTGGTAGCTTCGAGAACACTGTCCAACCATCTACAGAGTTAGACCTATGGCTACATCCTGCTCTCCAGGCAGCAGCTCACTAGGATCTCAGCCAGGTGTTCTCTTCCAGTCCTACCTGGAGACGCCCGGGATTTGAACCTGATGCACTCCTGTCTTCCACTGCCTCCCGCAGTTTGGTCAGACTCACGTTGGTGGCTTCAAGAACACTGACCAACCATCTCGTCCTCTGTCGTCCCCTTCTCCTAGTGCCCTCCATCTTACCCAACATCAGGGTCTTTTCCAGGGAGTTTTCTCTTCTCATGAGGTGGCCAAAGTATTGGAGCCTCAGTTTCAAGATCTGTCCTTCCAGTGAGCACTCAGGGCTGGTTTCCTTCAGAATGGATAGGTTTGATCTTCTTGCAGTCCATGGGACTCTCAAGAGTCTCCTCCAGCAACATAATTCAAAAACATCAATTCTTCGGCGATCAGCCTTCTTTATGGTCCAGCTCTCACTTCCATACATCACTACTGGGAAAACCATAGCTTTAACTATGCGGACCTTTGTCAGCAAGGTGATGTCTCTGCTTTTTAAGATGCTGTCTAGGTTTGTCATCGCTTTTCTCCCAAGAAGCAGGGGTCTTTTAATTTCGTGACTGCTGTCACCATCTGCAGTGATCATGGAGCCCAAGAAAGTAAAATCTCTCACTGCCTCCCTTTCTTCCCCTTCTATTTGCCAGGAGGTGATGGGACCAGTAGCCATGATCTTAGGGTGTTTTTTTTTTATGTTGAGCTTCAGACCAGATTGTGTGCTCTCCTTTTTCACCCTCATCATATCATATCATATCATATCATATATCATATCATATCATATCATATCACTATATAAGAAAATTGGAATGCTGTTGTCATGCTGCAGTTCATGTGGCCACCAATAGGCGGTGGTGTGTTGATGGTTGTTTAGTCGTTTAGTCGTGTCTGACTCTTCGTGACCCCATGGACCATAGCACGCCAGGCACTCCTGTCTTCCACTGCCTCCCGCAGTTTGGTCAAATTCATGTTCGTAGCTTCAAGAACACTGTCCAACCATCTCGTCCTCTGTCATCCCCTTCTCCTAGTGCCCTCAATCTTTCCCAACATCAGGGTATTTTCCAAGGATTCTTCTCTTCTCATGAGGTGGCCAAAGTATTGGAGCCTCAGCTTCAGGATCTGTCCTTCCAGTGAGCACTCAGGGCTGATTTCCTTAAGAATGGAAAGATTTGATCTTCTTGCAGTCCATGGGACTCTCAAGAGTCTCCTCCAGCACCATAATTCAAAAGCATCAATTCTTCGGCGATCAGCCTTCTTTATGGTCCAGCTCTCACTTCCATACATCACTACTGGGAAAACCATAGCTTTAACTATACGGACCTTTGTTGATGGAACAGCAGGCACAGTAAGGAAGCAAGCAGGTAAACTGTTCAAAGAAGGCGGAGTGGTGTCTTGAAGCCTACTTCTGGATTTCTGGAAGTGGTCTGACTGGTCACCGTGGGAAATATGATGCTGGACTAGGCAAAGCCTTTTTTCCTGGCAGCAGAGCAGAAGCCAAGGGCCGTCTACCAGCCATGTATCCAGAATCTGAGAATGCAGCCGCAAAGTACCCCCCTCCATGGCGAGGAGAGATCTCCCACGCTCTTCAGCTGATTCACCCACCCATCCAAGCAAGCATCATTTCTCAGCAACAATGATCCCAGAAGACCTCTCTCTCTAAATATATTTTTAAAAACCTGTGTCAGAGATTTTGAAGAAAACTGCAGATAGAATGGGCACTCTCCCAGGATTAATTGGAATGAACCTTGGGAATAACTTCCTTTTAAGAAATATTTCATAATCTTGACTTTTTGTGACCTCTGGAACTCCAGGCTGCAGAGACAGTAAATTCACTATAACCCCATCGATACATAAAGAGGAGGGGAAAGCCCAGCAGCAAGGGTCAAGGGAGCATTTGTAAAAGGCCTGTGAGGAAGCTGGGAAAGAATTTGCATGAATCACAATGACAGATGGAAGCTATGAATAACGAAAGGGGAGGGGGAAAGCTAGCTCACTCCACCTTGACTCAGAAACCAGAGAATCAGACTGATGACCTAGGCAGTGTCGAAGATTTAGGTGCACTCTGCACATGCTCAGGCTGTTCCTCAAAGGGATAACAAAGGTCAACTCCAGGGGTCAGCAAACTTTTTCAGCAGGGGGCCGGTCCACTGTCCCTCAGACCTTGTGGGGGGCCGAACTATATTTTTTTTGGGGGGGGGAGAATGAATTCCTATGCTCCACAGGCCCGGCTCTAGGTGTAGTCCCGGTGGTGCGGGGTGGCAGGGCGCCAGACTGGCAGGGGGGTGCTGCGCGGCAAAGCTGCGCGGAAACCATGTTGCGCACTGCGAGGGCGGGGACGCCAGAGCGATCTCCGCGCCTCAGCGCCAGGGTGCCCGACCTGCTTGAGACGGCCCTGATGCCCCACAAATAACCCATAGATGCATTTTAAATAAAAGGACACATTCTACTCGTGTAAAAACACGCTGATTCCCGGGCAGTCTGCGGGCCGGATTTAGAAGGCGATTGGGCCGGATCCGGCCCCCGGGCCTTAGTTTGCCTATCCATGGTCAACTCCATATTTAAAGTGTGTTTTGCGCGCGCACACACACACACACCAAAATCCTGGGACTTGCAGTTTACCCCTCACAGGGTTACATTTTCCCCAGGATCTTTAACAAACTACAGTTCCCAGGATGCTTTGAGGGAAGTCATATGCCTTAAATGTGCATTGAATATAATTCAAATGTGTCGTGTGGTTCTTCCCCCCCAAGTAGCCAGACTCTCTGAATTTTATCAGTTGAAAACCAGACCTGTGGGTTTATTTTTAAAATGAAAAGAAGCTCATTGCTGTTTCGACGTAAATAGAACAGAGCTTGGGCAATGTGGTACAATAGCTTATTACAGGAGGGACAATAAGGAAAAGAAAGGAAAGTTTACATTACAACTTTAATTGGTCCTAAGTAAATAAAGAGGGCAATTAGGATAATTCAAAAGTGTAAGATCAACAAGTGAGACAAGTTGAAAGATTACAAAGGCTTTGTGAGTCAGGCAGAGGGTACAGCTTGAATATAAAAGAGGGAGTTTTCACTTTACACTTAAATTATTAATTTAAATCCAGTGTGAGCACACACAGACACCCATGTGGTTACTGATTCTGCTGGACAGCTGCATTAACCAGCAGAGTTTGCCCATAGAGGTAGGGGGACCCAGGATGGGCAAATTTAGGGAAGTTTTTAATGTTTAACGGACCATTGTATTTTAATATTTTGTTGGAAGCTGCCCAGAGTGGCTGGGGAAACCCAGCCAGATGGGCGGGGTATAAATACTAAATTATTATTATTATTATTATTATTATTATTATTATTATTATTATTATTATGGTTTCTCATTTCTCCAGTCTCGGGTTCAGATCTCCATATTATTTGTTCAAATCCTCGTGAAAATGTGTCTGCATTTGAGTACTCCTTTCTCCTAACAGGCAAATTTGTATGTCACTTTCCCTATGCTGGGACTGAGAACTGTTAAATTACACTACTGATTGGCTCCTGAGTTGAAATTCTTGGTTGCTCATTGGATGGGAAAAGTGGCTTGAGGAAGGGGGAATCTGGTTGATTGCTGGCTGGGACATAAACAGGCCTATTCTACTCTTGTTGAGGGAGAAGGCTGAAGTTGAACTAGACTAGATGGAGAGCTCAGCCAGTAGAACATGAGACTCTTAATCTCAGGGTCATGGGTTTGAGTCCAATATTGGGCAAAAGATTCCTCCACTGCAAGGGGTCAGACTAGATGACCCATGTGGTCCCTTCCAACTCGACAGTTCTATGATCATAGGAGAAGTTAGGCAAAGTTAAGCCCCAAAGAGCCGAATCCCGGGTTTAAGCTGAAGACTGGCAGTGAGACCATATATAAGGGCTTGATCTCCCACAATGAAGAGGTTTCCTAAGCCATTTGCAAACATGATATCTGATTTTCAGCCTTCTCTCTAATTGGGATAAACAAGTACCTGACATTTAGAAAACATCTGAAGGCAGCCCTGTTTAGGGAAGTTTTAAATGTGTGACATTTTAATGTCTTTTAATCTCTTGTTGGAAGCTGCTCAGAGTGGCTGGGGAAACCCAGCCGGATGGGCAGGGTACAAATAATAAATTTTATTTTTTTAAATTATTATTATTATTATTATTATTATTATTATTATTATTATTGCTGCCTCACGCTCTGTGCCCAGTTGCAGGCATACAGGCTCCATCTTCTGTATTTCCGCAGGGTTCCCGGACAAATTTTTATTCAATTTTACCCTCTACATTTGAATTCAAACCTTAATCATAATCATCAACATTTAGGATTCCCTGAATCCTTAGACTTCCCTCCACCCCTCCATTTCCATTATCAAGCTTTTTCTCTGCATCATATATTTTCTCCATTTTTCTTAAAATAGTCCATTTTTACCTTAAGTTTTTAATACATTACAAGCATTATCCAAATCCTGCTAAAGTTTTTAGTGGTTTACAGTGTTCTCTCAAGTAAATTGTATCCCCCCCCCCATTCCTTATGAAAGTTTCTATCCTCCTGGGTTCTGCTTTTCCCGGTCATTTTCGCTATTTCCGCGTAGTCCATCATCTTCATCAACCATTCGTCTCTGGTCAGGACATTATCTTCTTTCCATCTGGGTGCCTGGACTCTTAGGCATGCAGGGCAGAAGCAAGCTGTTTTCTTGCAGAGTCAGACCCATGGCTACATCCTGTTCTCCAGGCAGCAGCTTGCTAGGATCTCAGCCAGATGTTCTTTTCCAATCCTACCTGGAGACTCCAGGGATTTGAACCTGGGACCATCTGCATGCAAAGCAGATTCCCCACCCCCCACTGAGCCACGGGCCATTCTCCATCTTGCTGGGGAGAAATCATCTGCTTTCACTCTAGCCCTCTTCTCTGGAACTGCCATGTCTTGTTTACGTGTCTTTTTCTTTTTTGCCCACATGATGCTGTTGGCAGCCCACTGGATTCCAATATTGTGGTGTCACCTTCCTTTCCTCCCCCCCCCCAATTCATGATTTATTATTGCATTTCTTTTGTTGTTGTTTAGTCGTATCTGACTCTTCGTGACCCCATGGACCAGAGCACGCCAGACACTCCTGTCTTCCACTGCCTCCTGCAGTTTGGTTACTCAATAGCTTTGAGAACACTGTCCAACCATCTCGTCCTCTGTCATCCCCTTCTCCTAGTGCCCTCCATCTTTCCCAACATCAGGGTCTTTTCCAGGGAGTCTTCTTTTCTCATGAGGTGGCCAAAGTATTGGAGCCTCAGCTTCAGGATCTGTCCTTCCAGTGAGCACTCAGGGCTGATTTCCTTCAGAATGGATAGGTTTGATCTTCTTGCAGTCCATGGGACTCTCAAGACTCTCCTCCAGCACCATAATTCAAAAGCATCAATTCTTCGGCGATCAGCCTTCTTTATGGTCCAGCTCTCACTTTCATACATCACTACTGGGAATACCATAGCTTTAACTATGCGGACCTTTGTTTCTCCCACTCCTCATTTAATCGCCACAACAATCCTGCGAGGTAGGGTTAGGCTGAGAGATGGTGATGGGCCCCCAAGCTCTCACCTACTGTGCTTCATGGCCGAATGGGGATTTGAACCCTGGTCTCCCAGGTCCTAGTCCGACACTCTAGCCACTACACCACACTGGCTCTCACGGATGATTATGTGTATTTCTGTGTGTGAAAAAACCACAACTGCAGCACCAGCCTAGCCAGCTTTCCAATGCTCGTATGTGGCTTGAAATCTGAGCCCGTTTTATGGCTTCCTGTGGATCTGAGATGTGGGGTTGTTGTGGTTAAGGCTTGGCATCCCCTTGCTGAAATGTATGTGGATAATGAACCAACCCTGAAAACATTAGAGACTGGGAAATGGAATTAAGCCCAATTGCCTCCTGTTGTAATGCTTCAGATGACGAGGGGAAACAAAAAGGGTTCTGACCTAGAAACAAATTAGTGCTATTGTCTTTGAATCAGAATTAAACTTGGCAACTTTAAAAACAAAAACAAAAAAAACCTTCCGCTGTTAAATTTACCAGCAGGAAATTTACCAGTTGAAATGTTCCCATCACTTCGTTCTCCCCATACAGGGAAAAGCTTCGGCTGTCAGAGGAGAGAAACATGGCTGGTTTGTTTTTTAAGAAGAAGTAGTGGCACTCCCTTTACAACAATCTTGTGACAGGTAGGTAGCCGTGTTGGTCTGACGTAGTCGAAACAAAATAAAAATGTAAAATAAAATAAATAAATAAATCCTTCCAGCAGCACCTTAAAGCACCTCTAAGGTGCTGCTGGAAGGAATTTTTTTTTTATTTTTTTTCAACAACCTTGTGAGGTAGGCTAGAGTGACATGCACAGAGGCCAGCCCAAGGTCACTCAGTAAGCTTCATGACTGAGCAGGGATTTGAACCCAGATATTTGGACTCAAAGTGCACTGAGCTATTTTAAAAATAAATTACCAAGTATGTATTGTTACATTTATTTCCCATCTGTCCTCCATGGAGTATAAGGTGGCTCTCTCCATTTTATCCTCACAGGCACCCTGTGGGGTAAGTTAAGCTGAGAGACTTGAGGCCTAGTGAGCTTCATGACCGAGTAGTGATTCGAACTCCGGTCTCCCAGGCTCTACTGCAACATTCCAACCCCTGGCTCTTTGGGTAGCACATACTCAACTTTTAGAATAAGGCGGGTCAGAGAGGAGCACCCAAAAGAAATTACACACTCTCACCTGCATGCTCCCCTTGGTGTATGTAGTTCTGCTGGTGCAATAAAAGGAGTGTTCAGCAACTTCCAACGGTTCCCAAGAAAAGAGGGCACAGTTGTGGAGTGCAATCCTTCATTCAGCCAGAAGAGGGCGCTGGAGGATACAGTCCAAAGGATAGCAGGTAGGGCTCAAGAAACAAAGGATGGTGTAGGTATAAGGTGTAATACCTTGACCAAACCAGTAGGGCTCACTAGAGAGCACATAAACTCCAGATTACTGGGAAGAAAATCGGGCAGCTGGGCTGGGCTTCTCCACAGTTCTCAAGGATCGGGAGAGAAAAGGCCAGCACCATGAAGGGAGATGGTGAGGTGTGTTTGGATCAGGCGCCATGGAGAACTGTCCAAGCACTGCGAGGGAGAAGGAGTGCAGGCCCCTCAGCTGCCCCACAAGTAATGGCCTGACTTCTTGTAAACCTACCCTCCGGTTTCCTAATAAGTTAAGGGAGAGTGCCGTGCCCGTCCCCGAAGAAATGAAGATTTAGACAGGCTTTACAGGCTCGGTAGCTGGCAGCCCTCGCCAGGCATCCCTTTGGCAAGAGGTGGGCAATCCATCATGCAGCAGCTGTGCCCGGTCACTGCTTTGCTCAAGGAGGCAGGATGGAGAGCGTCCAAGCAGGACCCTGAGAAACGGCTGCCTTTCTCCGCAACCGACCAAGGACCCTTCTCTTGAGTCCCAAACACCATCACCCAGAATGCGTGTGAAATTTCTATGCTCAAACAAGACCCCTTCTCCTGCACCAAGGCTGGAGCAGGTCATGCCAATTGAGCGCATCTGCATGTATTTTGCATGCATAATTTTGTTTCCTGTAGCCGCAGAGAACTGAAATCCCATGGGATTTTCTTTCCTAAACAGACCCTTAACGGCAGCCTTATTGACATATCCTATAGAAACTCACCAAATACAAGAATGTCAGAAGAGCCTGCTGGATCAAGCCAATGGCCATCCAGTCCAGCATCCTGTTCTCACAGGGGCCGACTAGATGCAAACAGGATCTGAGTGCAAGAGCAACTCTCCCCTCCTCTGCTTTCCAGCAACTGGGATTCAGAAACATTGCTGCCTCCAAGCTGTGGAGGGCAGAGCATAGCCGTCATGGCTAGTAGCCCTTCATAGCTCTCTTCCCCATGAATTTGCCTAATCCTCTTTTAAAGCCACCCCAGTGGGTGGCCCTCACTGCCTCCTGTGGAAGGGAGTTCCAAAGTTTAACGGCGTGCTGTCTAAGTAAGCACTTTCCTGAATCTTCCAACATTTGCCTTCCTTAGATGTCCACAAGTTTGAGCATTATGAGAGATGGAGAAACACCTTTCTCTATCAACTTTCTCCATGCCATGCATTGTGTAATCTACTTCTATCATGCCATCTCTTCCTCGCCTTTTCTCTAAAAGTCCCAAACATTGCAATTGTTCATGCAGGAATTGCTCCATCCCCATTTTCTGAACCTTTCCCTACTTTCGGATTTCCTTTTTGAAGTGAGGCAACCAGAACTGGACACAGTATTCCTGATGCAGCTGCACAACAGATTTGTATAATGGCATTATACTGGCAGTTTCATTTTTCAATGCCTTCTCTAATGATCCCTAGCATGAAATTTGCCTTCTTCATGGCCACCAAGCATTGGCTCGAAATCTTCACTGAGCTATCTGCTTCCTACTATGAACTACTACCGGTATGCAAAGGCCTTTGCATCACACTGCCAAGAACCGAGGCAGTAAAAAATGTTGCTCTCAGATCTGCAAGTCCTCAGAGGTCTCCTTTTTTTTCTTTCCGGGATGGTCAGATCCCAGCAGACAAAACACAAGAGAGCCTTGGCTGAAGTTGGTCCTTGCGCGACTGACCTACCTCGCAGGGTCACTGGGAGGATGATGGCAGGATGTTGCAAAGGACCGTTGAGAAAGGCCTGAGATCATCGTCCCGCAGTAATGGATGGGTTATTTCATTTGGAAAAGGGCCTGGAACAGAGGCTGCTGAATAATGAATGCTGCCTTCCCAGCCGCGTTAAGACAAAACGATCAGCTGGAAGCTGAATGCCTTGAAAGGGCAAGCCAATTAAAGCCGAGTTTATCTCTGGCACAGAGGACGGAAACGTCTCCCACCTGTTGCACCGCCAGGAGCCTGGACTGAAAAGGCCAGAGAAAGGGGTGTGTGACAAAGAAGGCGAGAAGGGTCTCTAGATACAGAGATCACAACCTTCAGGGGCCCTAAGCACCTAAGTTGGTGGTGGGCCCCCACATACATAACTCAAAATAAAAAACAAGATGAAACCCTAAAACGAAATGTTAAAATAATGAAATGAAACATACGTTCAATTGCAACACATGATGGGATCTGATTTTTTCGCATGATTTCAATCTGCATTATTAGGATGCGCCCCTGATTTAGGTGGGGATCAGTAGTGAAAAGGGAACAGAAAGATGAGGGAAGAGTATGGAGTGTAAGGAAGTCTAATAAAGCCACGTATTACTACTACTACTACTACTACTACTACTACTACTACTACTACTACTATTAAGCTAATGGGTTTCAAACAAACTTTTTCAGCAGGGGGCTGGTCCACTGTCCTTCAGACTTTGTGGGGGGCCGGACTATATTGGGGGGGGGGGGAGAAAAAAAGAACAAATTCTTATGCCCCACAAATAACCCAGAGATGCATTTTAAATAAAAGCACACATTGTACTCATGTAAAAACACACTGATTCCCGGACCGTCCGCGGGCCGGATTTAGAAGGCGATTGAGCTGGATCCGGCCCCTGGGCCTTAGTTTGCCTACCCACGATCTCTAGGAGAAGGAAAACTCTGATCCTACGACTCTGCTACCTTTCAGAGAAAAGACTAAGGCAGGGGTCAGCAAAGTATTTGTGCTTTGGGCCGGTTCACGGTCCCACAGTCGCCGCGGTAGGCCAGAGTGTGTGTGTGTGTGTGTGTGTGTGTGTGTGTGTGTGTGTGTGCGAGTGCACGTACGCGCAAAAGCTTTTTCTGGCGCTCTTTTCAGCGCGGAGGAGGTGTGCGCTTCCCATTGGCTGCAGGAGCTTCCTGCAGCCAATGGGAAGCAGGACAGCACCGCGGAAGACGGTCCCCGCTCTGCTTTCTGCCGGTTTAGCACAATGCATGGGAGCCAACCAGGCGGGCGGCGGGGGTCCCCGAGCAGGTGACAGGGGTCCATGGGCCAGTTAAGTGACCCCCATGGGCCGCTTGTGGCCCATGGTCCTTAGGTTGCCGACCCCTGGGCTAAGGGGTAAATCCTACACAAATGTGGAGCGGAGTCCCTAAGACGATTGGATGGCGCCTTGCATGCCTCTTTCCAGAAACTCCTGCAGCCCGGCTGGTGCCAAACATCTTGCTCTGCTTTCCTTTGGACCACATCAGTGGGGCCAAGAGTCTTGTCATCTGGGCAGCCCAGCACCCCCAGACACAGTGCCCAGGCTTGTGCCCCGGGGAGGTCACTTCAGTGCTGCTAACACAGCAGTTTGACTTCACCCCTGGAGGCGCACTCCGTTTTCTCTCGAGACAGACGGACGCCAGCAACAACAACGTTGTTACGTGTCTGCTGGATCCGGCGAGTGGGAAACCAGCAAGCAGGACCCGATCGCAGGAGACCTCTCCCGCCCTGCTGTTTCCAGCAACTGGTGCTCAGAACCATGGAGACAGAGCACAGCCATCAGGACTAGTAAGGAAGACATCCAGGCGCTGGTAAGGAGAGACCTGGAAACACATTCCACTGTGCTGATGTGCACAACTATTCACAAGTGCAATTCGAAACACAGTGCGGGAGGAAGGACCTCTCAGGTAATGTGCACACAGCCTTAGTGTGCCCAGGTTACACTGGTGGTGTCGAAGCAATGATTCTTCAACATCAACTTTGTTGGACTGGTCATGTTGTGTGGATGCCTGATTGTCGTCTTCCAAAGCAACTACTCTATTCCAAATTTTAAAATGGAAAGCGTAATGCTGGTGGTCATCAGAAGAGGTTCAAAGACTCTCTCAAGGCAAATCTTTAAAAAGTAGTACAAACACCGACAACTGGGAAACACTGGCCTGCGAGCGCTCCAATTGGAGGAAAGCCTTTACCAAAGGTGTCATGGACTTTGGAGACGCGTGAACTCAGGACGCAAGGGAGAAATGTGCAAAGCGGAAGGCACGCTTGGCAAACCCTCACCGTGATCAACTCCCGCCTGGAAACCAATGTCCCCACTGTAGCAGGATGTGTGGGTCCAGAATTGGCCTCCACAGTCACTTACAGACTCACTTTTAAAACCATGTTTATGGCAGACAATCTTACTCAGCTACGAGTGATTGTCCAAGAAGAAGAAGCCCATGGTAGTGTCCTGTTGCAGACATTGGATGCTACTACCCAAGCTGCCCAGCAGGGGAAGCCGAGGTCTTTCTTTCCAGCAAATTATTGACCGCCTCCATTGCTCGTTCCACGTTCCAGGCAGCCCTAAGGTGGATCTGCAGGACTCTTCTCGAAGGACCCTCCCAGAAAACAGTTGACAACCCCGGAGGAAGTATGGGTGGAGATGGAGAGAATGAGAAGGCTGGAGAAAAAGACACACGAATGGTTCTTTCAGTGCAAACGACGCCAGTTGAAAGGCGGCGAGAAATGGCTGTTGTGCAGGATGCTGGATATTGTCTGATGCCGTGCAAAAGAACCTCGTGCGTCCAAAGTGGCAATTGGGAAGCATATATTTAGTTGCCCTGATTTCACAGAACCATAGAGGTAGAAGGTCTTTCAAAGGTCATCTAAGCCAGCCTTCCCCAACCTGGCGCCCTCCAGATGTTTCGAACTACAACTCCCATTGGATGATGGGAGTTGTAGTCCAAAACAGCTGGAGAGTGCCAGATTAGAATCATAGAATTGTAGAGCTGCAAGGGACACCAAGGCTCATCTAGTCCAACCCCCTGCAATGCTTTCAAAGACTACAGAGAGCCAGAGAATGAACCCAGCTTCCTCTCCCTGACACAGCAAAAAGCACTCCTCTTTTTTCCAGCCCCATCTCAATGCAGTAAGGGTTGCCAACTTTTTAAGCTGGTTCCGCTCCTGTGCCTTTCACCGTCCAGCCCAAATTAAGCAACCAATGGATGGATGGATTTATACCCCACCCTCACTCCCCAAGGAGCCCAGTGCAGCCAAAGGACCTGCAATTCAAAGACAAAAACAAAGCACGGACAATCTAAGATGGTTAAAACAACCCAATAACAATAAAACCATATCTAAAACCAGCTGCAGCTTATAAAGTCTCAATTACAGTTAAAAATATCCACCCATCCAAGTTGCCAGGAACTGTAATAATTCCATCTCACATTGTCTCGACATCAGGAAAAGGCATCGCCAGTAAAATCCCTGTCCCTTGGGCTGCCTTTAAAGGCAAGAAAGCTGGTCCGGGTCTGACAAGGTGGCAACCATACTCACACATTGCTCAGCTTCCCAACCGAGAAGGGCCAGGGCTGGCTCAATACCATTTGCTGCCTGAGGACGCTACCTCTTTCTTGTCCCATGCACAAAAGCTGGCCAGCCTGCCAGTGGAAGACCAGGAAGCAGGGTGGCAGCAGAGCCCTTTAGCCACTCTCTGCTTCTCCCCAGCTTTCAGAATTTGCCGCCTGAGGCAGTTGCCTCACTCTGGCTAATGGCAGTGCCGGCCCTGAGGCCAGGCAAGTTGGCCAACTCCTCTTCCCTGTAGTTACGAACATCAGAAGAACCTGCTGGATCAGGCCAGTGACTCACCTAGTCATAGAAACATAGAATTGTAGAGTTGGAAGGGACCACATGGGTCATCTAGTCCAACCCCCTGCAACGCAATTCTTTTTTTTTTGCCCAAGGTGGGACTTGAACCCATGATCCTGCGATTAAGAGTCTCATGCTCTACCAACTGAGATATCCCAGATAGCCAGCATCCTGTTCTCACAGTGGCCAACCACATGCCTATGGGAAACTCAAAAGCAGCACCCGAGCACAAAAGCCCTCTCCCCTCCCGCGGTCTCCAGATTAACTGGTGTTCGAAAGCATCAATACCTCTGACTGTGGAAGCAGAGCTGGGGGCATCGTGGGTAGTTGTTGCCATGGATAGCCTTATCCTCTGCCCCCTGGGGGAGCAAGTTCAGTACTTCATCTGTGCCCTCCTTGCAAATTCTTACGGTCTGGTTGTGGTTAAATCATGGGTGACTTAAGTTCCTGTTACTAGGCAGCCCTGGGGAGCCTGCAGCAGACTTTCCTCTGGATTGCATTAGGGCAGGTGGGTGGGTGGGGGCTCTGTCTGTATAATAAGGAATGAGTCTCGTTGACGGGGCAAGCTTTCATGCCTTTACTCAGCTGACGAGCCAGTTTGCAATCATTGAAGGAAGGAGAGAGAGAGAGAGAGAGAGAGAGAGAGAGAGAGAGAGAGAGAGAGAAATAAGCGTGGGAGTCTGGTTGGAAAAAAGAAAGCTATCAGCACCCATTGGGTGGGTAGACCAAGCCCCACCCACCCCGTCCCTCCCCAGTCCCCGCCTGCCTACTTGAGTAGAAAGCTACTCCCTTACGAGCTCATGACAGCTCAAATGTTCACCCACGCAAAGCCGGCAGCAGCCAGACACACTTTCGACGCTGGGCGACTCACTCGGAGGCAAGCAGACATCTTCACACCCGACCAGGGATGGGATGGGACAGGCTCCCTCCCCAGATACACCATCCCAGAGCCTTGGCTTAGCCCCTCTTCCTGCTCTCTGACTTTGCCGCTTTCCTAGAGCTGGGAGGAACAGAACTCAGGACCATCCACTCAGTCCTTTTGGGGGGGGGGTCCTCACCTCCACCTGCTTTAGCCAGGGGGCATGACCCCATCCTGACCCTAACCCCGCTGGCTGGATTCTTGCTTCGTAATCTGCTGGACCCCAATGTCTTCTTTCGCAGCTTCTGGGAAAAGGACTCCAGGCTCATCTATCGTGACTAGGGGCATGAATTAATTGGGAAAAGAAAGCAGCAGCAGGAGGAGAAGCTGAACCCACCATTCCCCTTCTTCCTTCTCGAAGCTCTGAGGCCTCACATCTGAGAACAAGAAGTTCCAAAGCTTCCCGCTTTCTCCTCCTGGCTTTCCCCCTCCGAGACCTCCAGCTCCCTTCTCTGTGCCAATGCATGAGCCGCAAGCAAACCTGACCCCTCCGGAGGACTGCAGCGGCCTGACCCGACTGCAGAAGGATGGCAACCCGGGAATGAGCTCCTTCATGTTTGCGGCAGGGGTGGTGGGCAACGTGGCCGCCCTGGCCATCTTGGGCTTCCACCGGAAGGAGCTGCGGACCAAGAGCTCGGCCTTCTGCATCCTGGTGACTGGCCTGGCCATCACGGACCTGCTGGGCACCTGCGTGGTCAGCCCTGTGGTCTTTGTGGCCTATTCGCGAAACGCCACCGTGCTGGGCCTGGTGGATGGAGGGCACTGGCTGTGTGACCTCTTTGCCTTCTCGATGATGTATTTCAGCCAAGCAGCCATGCTCATCCTCTGCACCATGGCGGTGGAGCGGTGCCTAGCTATCAGCTACCCCTATTTCTACTCGCAGCACAACATCCGCCGGTGGGCCAAGCTCTCTCTGCCCGCCACCTATGCCTTCAGCGCCCTCTTCTGCAGTCTGCCCTTCCTGGGTGTTGGGCAGTACAAGCAGTACTGCCCGGGCACCTGGTGCTTTGTCCAGATGGACGTGGAGCTGACAGGGGGCGACCGCGGCAAGGCCGCCTTCTCGCTGTCCTACGCCACGCTGATGGCGCTGCTGATCCTCGCCATCTTCGTGTGCAACGGCCTGGTTATCATCAGCCTCTGCCAGATGTATCGCAAGCAGAGGGCCCGCCGGCGAGGCTCTATCAACGTGGCCCAGCAGCGCCGGCGCAAGAGCTGGCTCGGCCAAGGCGAGGAGGAGGTGGACCACCTCATCTTGCTGGCCCTCATGACGGTCATCTTCGTCATCTGCTCTTTGCCCCTCACGGTAAGTACTGCCATGGGGGTCACGGGGGGCAAGGAGGGATAACGGAGAGGGGCTGGTGAGGTGAGGGAGAACAGCTTGGCTCAAGGGAGGCAAATGTCTTGGGCTCAATGATGGCAAATGTCTTGGCTCAATGATGGCAAATGTCTTGGCTCTATGGAGGAAAATGTCTTGGCTCAATGGAGGCAAATGTCTTGGCTCAATGATGGCAAATGTCTTGGCTCTATGGAGGAAAATGTCTTGGCTCAATGGAGGCAAATGTCTTGACACAATGGAGGCAAATGTCTTGGCTCAATGGTGGCAAATGTCTTGGCTCAATTATGGCAAATGTCTTGGGGACAAGAAGTGACATGATAAGGGTTGGCCAGGTTCTTAACTGAGACAACACAGTTTTCATCCAAGGTGGTCAAGAATTGTGGGCCGATCAGCTCCATCTTGCGACCAGGGAGCCTTGATTGCTCACCTGTGAGCGCAGTGGGAGAGTCAAGCTTCTCGTGACCTGCCACAGCCCGGGTCTTCCACATGGCCTCAGGTGGCTGTTGCAGGAGGCATTTCCACAGCCATATCCTGCACTGCCTGCCACAACAGCAAACACTGTGCCACATTTTCATCTCCCGCCTGCGTGTGAGTGAGGAGGGTGCACAAGACTGTCCCAGGCTGGGAGCTTTTTGCAACCTGCTTTCTGTAGGGGAAGGAATGTGGCTCAGTGGTTAGAGCAGCTGGAAGTCCCAGGTTCAATCCCCCTGGGATTCCTCCAGGCAGGGCTGAGACATGGAGGGGGGCCTCTGTTGGTCAGTGTAGACAACATTGAGCTAGATGGCTCAGTCTTTCTGTGCATGCAGTGACTTCACAGAGGCCCCAAGTGACAGAGGCCATTGTGCAGAAGCTGTCAAAACCAAGCTGAGATCCGTGGTGCGGTTGATGTGGTCCGATCAGCAAGTCACAGACTTCCTCACCAGAGAGATGCACACACACATAAGATTAGACAGTTACGCAGACGGGTCTGCAAACAGTTATTTAACCAAGACAGATATCCAGGTCAGGGACGATGTGAGACCAAGCTTCCGATCTGAATTTCAGTGCCCCTATTGCTGTGCCATAACTGTCACAACCAAAAATAACATGACATAAAGGATCTCCAGGTTCAGCGGCAGTCTATCTCTGAATATCAGAGTCTGGAGATGAACAGCAGAGGAAGCCCATTGTCCTTTTGCCATCCTTGGAAGCCACCTGGGCTCTGCTGGAAATGAAGTTTGGGCTAGCCTTGTTGGGTTTGGGGCACATAGTCTTTTAAGGGTGCCCTTTAGATCTGGCCCTGAGACACGCACGGCTAGAGAAATTGTGACATTCAGCCTGTATTTCTGGTTTGCTCCTCCGGCTACTAAAAGGAGGTTTAATTGGAGGGAGGATGAACTATAAAAACCTTTGCAGTGCTGTGGCTAGTGGGAGTTGTAGTACAAAACATCTGGAGTGCGCCTGGTGGGGGGAGGCTGATCTATAACATCACCATGATGGCAGATCTCTGTTCAGCCTGGGAGAAGACGAGGCCAGTGTAAAGCTAGCAAGGCAAAATGTTGGGAGCAGAGGATGAATGTGTGTGCCTTGAGATAAGAGGTAAGACCTCACACCCGTTCTCTGCTTCATATTCCATATCTTCCTTGCTCTGTTTCCTGTTCCTTTTCTTTCTCCATTTCCTGCTGTTTGCCCAATCGAAGAAACTCAACGGCAAAGTAAAGCGTAATGTTTAGGTTATAAAAAAGGTTTGCTAAACAGCTGGAGCAAAACGGGCCCCGGCCCATTTCTGAGCATTTCACAGCAGCTTAGGATCAGAAGGCTTTCAAGGCAGAGACATAGAATTGTAGAGTTGGAAGGGACTCCTGAGGGTCATCTATTCCAACCCGCTGCAATGCAGGAATCACAACTAAAGAATCCCTGATGGTTAACCTCTGCTGGGGGGGGGGGAGGAGAACCTCCAGTGAGGAAGAGCTCACCACCTTGTGAGCAGGGGCGGAGGAAGGTGGGGCAGACCACCCAGGGTGTCACCACTGAGGGGGGTGACAAAATGCCAGGCGGGGCCTGCAGCGTCTCTCCTGGGAGTGATGCGGTGGCTTGGGGGCCCGCAGGCTCCGCGCTGCCCCAAACGGTCCACCCACCGCCTCCCCCCAGCTGTAGGGCGGCTGAGTGGGAGGAGGTAGGCAGACTCCTTGGAGGCCCTGCGGAGCATCCTGCCCCGTCCCCGCGGGCAGCTGGCCCCACCCCTGGGCACAGGACACACATGCCATCCCAGATGCCCAATCTGCTTGTGCGGTTTCTGGCAACCAAGCTGTTGTTAAAAGCAGAAGAGCGTGAGCCAGCAAAAGAATTGGCTACCCTACACACAGTCAGACACTGACACATAACCTGCCTGTATTAATACAGAAAACTAGACCTTAGTCTGCAGGGCACCAATGATTTCTTCATTTTCAGCTGGCAGGAGTTGAAGCCTATTGATGGCTCCTAGCTATGCTCTGCCTCCACGGTTGGAGGCAGCAAGGCTTCTGGATCCTGGTTGCTGGAAACCAAAGGAGGGAAGAGTTGCTCTTGTGTTCGAATCCTGCTTGCTGGTTCCCCACAGGCATCTGACTGGCCTCTGTTGGCCGGATCCATTGGCCGGATCCAGCAGGCTCTACTTACGTTCTGAAAGCAAACATCCACCTGCCATTGAGATTCCTACATTGCAGGGGGTTGGACTGGATGACCCTTGGGGTCCCTTCCAACTATTCTATGATTCTATTACCCTTCAGCCCTTTTCTTTCAGGAATGTCTGTTGCAGACATTTTGTAGTTGCCAATTCTCTTCCCATCGCCTTTCTTCTCTAACCAGTCCTCCTAGCAGCGTCCAGAACTGTCCCAGACATTTTCATGCTGCCTTTCCCAGTCCCCTGCCGCTGCCAGAGGGGAATCCAGCCTCAGACATGTGAATCAATTCCGGGAAGGGCCCTGCCCTTCTTCCGCATGAGGGACCTGGTGCATGTGTGGGCTAGAGTGACGAGGGAATGGAACGGCAGCGTGACTGTTCAGAAACTCTGGAGGGCCGGCAGCTGACGAGGCTGGATTCTGATGAGAAGGGAAGCTTTCATCATTTCCGTTCTTTGCAGATGGGGCAATGGCAGGGTTGCCAAAGAACGGGAGGGAAGGCCTCCTCCCATGCTTTTAAGAGCATCCTGGTCTGCAAAGCTGGGAGATAGGTAAGCATTATCAACTGATAATGCCTGCAGGGCATTAAGGCGCAGGAGCAATGCTGGATACGAATAATAAGAAGCTTGCAACTAATGAGACTTTTAATCTCAGGGCCGTGGGTTCGAGCACCGCTTTGGGCAAAAGATTCCTGCATTGCAGGGGGGTTGGACTAGACGACTCCCATTGTCCCTTTCAACTCTGCATTTCTATGACCCTAAAGTCATGGGGAGATTTATTCTCACCAATTACTTATTATTCTTATTGATTACCGTCTCACCCTTTCCCCAGGAGGCTCAGAGCAGCATCAGCTGTGCACACACTATGTTATGTACTGAGCTGATAAAACCATCTCTCTCTTTCCCACCCACAACTACAGGAATACTGGGAACTGCAGTTTAACAGGCCATACACAGTTACAGGTAGGTAGCCGTGTTGGTCTGAGTCGAAGCAAAATAAAAAAAATCCTTCAGTAGCACCTTAAAGACCAACTAAGTTTCTATTTTGGTATGAGCTTTCGTGTGCATGCACACTTCGTCAGATACAATACACAGGTATAAGATAAAAGTGGGTGGGGTTATGCAGGTTGCCTGGGGGAGTGAGCAAGGCTTCTTAGTGTCGACTCCCCAGCAAGATCCACGCCATTCATTTAAAGCAGGGTTTTCAAAACTTAGGTCTCCAGCCATGGGAGCCAACTCCTAGGGGCTGAAGGGGCTTCACTCCCCTAATAAAATATTTGAGGGGGCCGCCCCCCTTCAAGTTGATGAGCATTTCCATTCAAATGGCAGGACTGTGCCTAATCATGTTACCAATTATGCAGGGCGAAGCTTACCTGCCCCCCCCTATTTTATTCCAGTGGGCACCCCTGTCTCCAGCTCTCTCTTTTTGACTACAACCGCCATCATCCCTGACCGCTCATCCCGCTAGCTAGTGTTGATGGAAGTTGTAGTCTGAAACCAGCTGGAGATGCAAGTTTGGGAAACCCTGATTCAAAGCATATCCGTGCCATTTTAACAACCGTGGCTCCTGAGAACTCTAGTTTACTAGGAATCCCAGAATTCTTTTCGCGGGGAAACAGGACTGCTAGAGTGGTTTAAGAGTGCTTTAAATATATGGGGTGGATGTGACCCAAGTATCAGGGCCGCCACATTGGCCGTCGTTCAGAATGGGGTACACCGTGGATGGAAGCGCCAGTCGCTCTCTCCGCTTTAGTCTGAGGTGCCCACTTGCCCTCAGCCCACCCCCACCTGCCTGCCTTCTCAATGACAATCTTCCCAGGCGGTTCACCCTGCTTGCCAGCTTCCTGCTCCTAATTTCTGTTGCTCAGCAGGCAGGAGGATGGGAACAAACCCAGAATTAACTGGCTCTGGCTCCCCCTACTGTTGACCTCCTTGCTTTACACCCTATCAGCTCCAATGGGGACCGGCCTCTGTAAAGTAAGACACACGGACACCCTAGCTTGGTTGAGCCGTGTCCCCTAGGTGAATTCCACACATGGGACTCTGAGGCATTTGCCCTACTTGCAAGACCCACTTACTTCCCCAAGCCCTGCTTCTCCCCTTCCCCACAGCTATGGGGCCTTCCTAGAACAAGCGCTGCCTCTGCCCCTCCAAAACATTTGGGTTTGCCACCCACGTCCAGGCCCAACCCAGCTGTTCCAAAACCTGGCCTCGAAGCTCTCACCCCGCCGCCTTGCAACCCGCCCACGCTGCAGAAGTGAGCAAATTGGCACAACCGGAATTGGCATGGAAAACAGCCAGACTCCCTGAGGTGTTGTCGATTTCCTGCATCTCCTCAGCTGCCCCACATCCTGCCACTGAGGCAGCCAAGTCGAGGCGAGGCGATCTGCAGTATCCGCCTGCGGGTGCCAACCTCTTCCAGGACGCCTGGTCCAGGAGCTGAGAGAGCTCACACAATTTACCAATATTGTCTCTTAGTTTTAGACAAACTCCCAGCGAAAGAGACCTTCAGAGCCTCCGAGTGTCCCTATTTTCCAGGACAGAAGCCATCCTGGTTTCTGACTTGTTCCTGCAATGCCCCGCTTTCCCTTAGGACACCCCTATTTTCACCGGAGAAATGTTGGAGGGTATGAACCTTTATTTGATAAGAGGTGCAGCAGGGCAGGATCGAACCTTCGCCAAACCTGTTGCCCTCCAGATGTGGATTGCAATTTCCAGCAGCCCCATCACCAAGCATCAGTTGAGCTATTGAATTTTATGGTTTCAGGACCAGCAGGGGAGGGTGGGCAAGGAGAGATACTCTAAACATCATTCCCAGGGGCTGTTGCTTTTTTGTGACCTAGTTCCCTACCCTAAGACATTAATCATTATTATTTACATTAGTGATTCCCAAACCTTTTGGGGCCACTGCCCTCTTGGCTCCATAAACTCATCCTCAGTGCCCCCTACCTTATAAAAAAACATTATTCAGAATAGAGATTTGCATGCCCCCACTAAGGAAGTTAAGAATGCAATGAAATTTGAAAGGGCCGTTTGTTCAACATCCGATTAAAACCAGTTGAAGTAATTCAACAACTGATGACCTCGATCCAGTGATACCAGATTTCCAAAGCCTGATAGTCATTCACAGCTCAGCAGCCCTCCTCAGGTAACCCCACCCCCACCTCAGGGGGTGGTACATCCCACTTCCACCGATCTACACTTATAGCCCACCTCTTGCCTTTCCTTGCTCATAAAGGATGAGATCAGGGTAGGCAAGGGGAGGGGGGGCTGCCAGGCAGCTGAATTTGCTGGGGCTCCTCGGGCAACTGGTTGCGAATCCGGATCCGTAGGCTGACCAAAGGTGGCGGCAAGAGTCGGATCCTGTTATCTTTCCCCCTTGGGTGTGTCTCTGCAGGCCTCCTAACAAGGGTTAGGCAAACAGAGATACCTACAAGCAGGTATGAAACACGCTGCCAGTCCAAGGAGCTGTGCTTTCTAAGACACAGGTGCTAGGAGCAGAGGAAGCTGTTTTATTCCAAGTTCTGGGGTCCTCGAGGTGCTTACAGATGCTCCCACTTGGCATCTGCCAGGACCCCTCCAATTACTTTTTTAAAAATTGTTTCTTAAAGAGAGAGTTGTTTGCTTGGAGCTTGTACATTCAGAGGAGTGGGTGGCGGTGGATGCTGCTGTTGTTTTGGCGGGGGCAGTCCGCTTTCTCGCCTCAAGGTTCAGTTTGCACTTAAGGGGGCACAAACTCAATTCTCGCTTTCCGAGGTTAGTGTGCATGCTGCCAGAGCAGGCACAAACCTGTGCTCTCAGAAGCAAGGTGCAAAGGCAAACACAGCCGTCCTTGGAAATCTGCACCTGTCCAAATTTTGCAATGCAGTTCTCTAGGCAAGTAACATGCAGAGAGATACACAGGCAAAGTGTGCTTATGCTAGTAAAAAAGAAATTATACATAATTGCATAAGAGGGCAAGCTGCTTTGCAAAAAGGAAAAAGGAAGAGAGTGTATATTAAGGGAAATTGCACGAAAAAATATATATATTAGGAGAAATTTGCACTATAATGCAGATGAATGTTCATGAGCGCTTTATAAAATGAATAAATTGCAAGCTAATGTGGAGAACTGAATGTAAGGCTGGGAAAACAAGGAACGGAGAGAAGGCAAAACTGAAGGGTTGTGCCCAATGCTCCTTCCAGATGACATTGTTTATTGAGCACTGAGCCTGATTTCTGTGCGAGAAGAATAGATGTTGATGGCTATTTAATGAACATTAATCCTGATTCGTTTGTGGGGAGGTTAGATGATGTTGCATTGCAGCAAATATCATAGCTGCCAAGTTATCCCTTTTTTACAGGGATTTTCCCTTATGCTGAATAGGCTTCCTCGCGAGAAAAGTGAAAACTTGGCAGCTATGGCAAATATTACCCGGCACTTTCCACGACATTTCTGCATCACTTTCTTTTTTGTAAACAGTCTGATCTTTTGGGAGAAGTGGGTTAGTAACCTGAATATGCTAGTATATGTTTGCTTCCCACCAGCCAATAACGACAGTCTCCAAGTGTCCTGTGTTTTCAGGGTGGTGGTGGGAACGTGCTTTGCCTGTTTCCGGGGAGAATCTGAGCAGCGTCAGTTCTTCTTCTGTGAAATGGGTATTTTGCAGCGCCTACGACATTTTCTAACATTTCCATCTGTGCCAGCCTTAGGCCCAAAGAAGTTTGGGTTCCCCTAGTCAGACCTCTGGTCACTCTACCTCAGTGTTATTGACATGGTCCGTGGCTGTCCTGGGTTTGGGGCATATAATTTGATCACAACAGATCTGTTTCTCCATTATGGTCAGCACTGCAGCAGGGGGCAAAGGGTTAAAGACCTGCTCCCCCTCCACAATTCCAATACAGCGGTACCTCGGTTTACAAGCACATTTGGTTCCGGAAGTCTGTACTTAAACCTAAGCGTACTTAACCTGAAGCGAACTTTCCCATTGAAAGCAATGGAAAGTGGATTAATCCGTTCCAGACGATGAAAAACACGCCCTAAAACAGCAACTTAACACGAATTTTACTGTCTAATGAGGCCATTGATCCATAAAATGAAGGCAACAATCAATGTACTGTAAGGGACCCCTGACCATTAGGTCCAGTCGCGGACGACTCTGGGGTTGCGGCACTCATCTCACATTATTGGCTGAGGGAGCCAGCATACAGCTTCCAGGTCATGTGGCCAGCATGACAAAGCCACTTCTGGCAAACCAGAGCAGCACATGGAAACACCGTTTACCTTCCCGCTGTAGCGGTTCCTATTTATCTACTTGCATTTTGACGTGCTTTCGAACTGCTAGGTTGGCAGGAGCTGGGACCAAGCAACGGGAGCTCACCCCGTCACAGGGATTCGAACCGCCGACCTTCTGATCAGCAAGCCCTAGGCTCAGTGGTTTAACCCACAGCGCCACCATTGAGCCATAAAATGAAGGCAATAATCAATGTACTGTACTATAAAATAATTAAGACAGTATTGTAGATGAAAATTTTTTAAAAAAATTATTACCTGGGCTGATGATAGTCATTGTTTGGATGGGGGCTCAGGGTCCTCTTCCACAATCACTTATCTCCTGCCATTCCGCAGCTGTCCGGAGCGTCCACAACTGGGCCGCGGCCGCGGAAGTGCTCCGATGGCTCCGCGAAGGCCCGGAGCGGAGGCCCGGCCTCCGGAAGGCATCGGAGCGTCGTAGGCCTCGGAAACCTCGGTTTACTTACTTCCGGGTTACGATTGTTCGTAAACCGAGGTTCCATTGTATAGCTTGGTGCCTGCCTGCCCCGCCCCATACTTCTGGTATATTACTTTATTTTTGAACCATGCATGGTAAAATAAAGTCATCCTGTCTACCTCAGCCCTCGGAAAGACTTATACTGAGTCAGAGAATTTGTCCAACTAGCTCAGTGTTGTCTACAGTGACTGGCAGTGATAGGGGTCTCTCCCAGCTCTACTTAGGAACATAGGTGTTATGATAATAATAATAATAATAATAATAATAATAATAATAATAATAATAATAATAATTTTATTTATACCCCACCCTCCCCAGTCAAAACCGGGCTCAGGGCGGCTCACACTAATAAAATTACAATAAAACATAAAAAGCAATTAATTAAAATACAGACCAAAATACAGTATTAAATACAGTATTATGCTGAGTCCAGTGACTGTTATTGCTCCAGCTAGCTCAGCAGTTTTGCTGTACAGGGGTACCTCGGGTTACGAACAGTCCTGCTTACGAACGCTTCGGGTTACAAACTCCACAAACCCGGAAGTAGTGTTCTTCCGGGTTGCAAACTTTGCCTTGGGATACGAATGCAATCCGCTTCCGGGGTCGCGGGAGGCCTATGTAGGGAATGTGCGCCTCAGGTTAAGAATGGACTTCCGGAACGAATTAAGTTCGTAATCCGAGGTACCACTGTAGTTAGTGTGGGATGGAACACTGGGGCAGACAAGTCACAACAGTTCCTAGAGTGTCCACTAAGAGGAACTCACCTGGAGGGACACCTGACTAAGCTCAGCTTTCTGTTCCTCCAGATGAGATGGATTAGCTGGCAGACAAAAGCCCCTAGCCAGCAGCCATTCTCTCTCTTAGCCTTTTCTTCTTCAATGGGAAAACATCTCCAGAGAATCTCCAGTTAGGATGGTTCTCCCTCTTGGCCTGCTGCTAAGAGAGAGACCAAATGGAGCCTCACTTTACTAAGTAGTCTCCAGATGTATATATTTGTAACTTTTCCACGTAAGCCTGCCTTTCTGAGATTATGCTGTTAACTCAGGATGTCATGGTTACAGGTAGGTAGCCGTGTTGGTCTGGATCGAAGTAAAATAAAAAAAATTCCTTCAGTAGCACCTTAAAGACCAACTAAGTTTTTATTTTGGTATGAGCTTTCGTGTGCATGCACACTTCTTCAGATACAGTGAAATGGAAGTTTCCAGGCACTTATGTAGAGAAGGGGTGGGGAGGGGTGGGGATGGGGAGGGGGGATCACTCAGAAGGGTGGTGGAAATGGGTGATTGACTGACTGATAGCTGTTGATGACCGCAAACGACTGCAAATGGTTTTGCATGAAAAAGCAAGGGTTGAGATGGCTGAAGATCGCTTATCATGTATAATGAGATAAGAATCCGATATCTCTGTTCAAACCAGGTCCCTCCATGGTTTTGAGCTTGGTGATAAGTTGCAATTCAGCAACTTCTCTTTCCAGTCTATTTCTGAAATTCTTTTGTAGTAAGACAGCTACTTTGAGATCTTGTATAGAATGTCCTGGGAGATTGAAGTGTTCTCCTACTGGTTTTTCTGTCTTCTGGTTCCTGATGTCAGATTTATGTCCATTTATCCTTTGGCGTAGGGTTTGGCCTGTTTGTCCAATATAGAGAGCTGAAGGGCACTGTTGGCATTTGATGGCATACACAATGTTAGAGGATGAGCAATTAAATAGTCCTGAGATGGTATGTTGGATGTTGTTGGGGCCAGTAATGGTGTTGTCTGGGTGTATGTGGCAGCAAAGTTGGCATCTGGGTTTATTGCAGGCTCTGGTACCAGTGTCCATGTTAAGTCTGGTGGTTGTATTATTGTGGGTGAGGAGTTGTTTAAGATTGGGTGGCTGTCTGTAGGCAATGAAAGGTCTTCCTCCCAGAGCTTGAGAAAGGGAGCTGTCATTGTCCAGGAGAGGCTGTAGATCTCTGATGATGCGTTGTACTGTTTTAGCTTGGGAGCTGTATGTGATGACTAGTGGTGTTCTGTTATTTTCTTTTTTGGGTCTGTCTTGCAGCAGGTTCTCTCTAGGTATCTGTCTGGCTCTGTTGATCTGTTGTTTAACTTCATCAGGTGGATATTTTAGTTCTAAAAAGGTTTGCTGTAGATCTCTTAGGTGAGATTCTCTGTCTGTAGAGTTGGAACAGATGCGGTTGTAACGTAAGGCCTGGCTGTATACGATGGATTGTTTGGTATGTTTGGGATGGTAGCTAGAAGCATGTAGATATGTTTGTCGGTCAGTTGGTTTTCTGTATAAGGTGGTGTCTATATGTCCATCCTGTATTTTTATAGTAGTGTCCAAAAAATGTATTTCTTGCATAGATTGGTTCATTGTTAGGTTGATGGTGGGGTGAAAGTCATTGAATGTCTGGTGGAAGGTTTCCAGGGTCTGTTGTCCATGTGTCCAGATAATAAAAATATCGTCAATGTATCGCAGGTACAGGAGAGGTTTGAGTGGGTAGGAGTTAAGGAAACGTTGTTCTAAATCTGCCATGAAGATGTTGGCATACTGTGGGGCCATGCGGGTGCCCATGGCTGTGCCGCTGATCTGGAGGAACAGGTCATCACCAAATTTGAAGTGGTTGTGGGTAAGGACAAAGTGGCAGAGTTTGGTAGCAAAGTCCGCTGTGGTTTTATCTGAAATGGTGTTCCTTATGGCTTGTAAACCATCATTGTGTGGGATGTTGGTATATAGAGATTCCACATCCATAGTGGCTAGTATAGTATTGTTAGGAAGATTGTTCAAATATTGTATTTTCCTCAGAAAATCTGTGGTGTCACGTACGTAGCTGGGAGCACTGATAGCATATGGTTTCAGAACAGAGTCCATATAGCCGGAAACACCCACTGTAATGGTGCCAATACCTGAGATGATGGGGCGTCCTGGGTTTCCTGGTTTGTGTATTTTGGGTAGAAGATAGAAAGTTCCTGGCCGAGGTTCCGCTGGTGTGTTTGTGAGGATCTGTTCTTGGATGTGTAGGGGTAGCTCCTTAATAATCTTGTTCAGTTCTTTTTTGTATGCTTGTGTGGGGTCTGAGTCCAATTTCATGTAAAAGGCAGTATTGGAAAGATGTCATGTGAGTAAACTCTATATTATTTTAATACTATTGTGTTGTGTATTTCTTTTAAGAGGGACAAAGGGGATTTGCCAGGAAGTATAATATTGAAGTATAATATTGTTGCAAAGGTTCTAACAAACCTAACGCTCACGCTTTGCTGCGCACAAAAGGGGAATGTCACTCTGCTGATATTGGAAGCTTGCTAACACAAGCTTGGATAGGATCTATCTAATAATATATCCTAATCCACATCCCTAACATTCCCACAGTTAGCTCAGTGTTATTGCTGTAGTTAGCTCAGTATTATTGCTCCGGTTAGCTCAGTATGATTACTCTGGCTAGCTCAGTACAGTATTATTGCTCCATCTAGCTCAGCATTATTGCTCCAACTAGCTCAGTATTTACACTGTTTGTTTGGCAGGGACTCTCTAGGATTTCCGGCAAGAGTCTTTTAAAGACTGACCTAGAGATGCTGGGCACTGAAGCTGGGACCTTCTGTAGGCCAAGCAGATTTCCTACCAACTGAACTCCAGCCTCCCCCCCCCCGCCCCCAACCCCTTTTCAATATTTCCCCATCTGAATCAGACCAGAGGCCCACGCAGCCAGCCAGCCAGAAGATTCTGGAAGCTCACGGCCAATATCAACAAACAAATAAAAAGTTTTCCCGTATTTTTTTTAAAAAATGTTAATGATATGGCATTACTTACTAATTGACTTTAAGTGTTTTTATCTCCCATTCTCCACTTAAAGAAATGCTTAATCCACTTTGCAATCCAATAATCGTTAAAAAGGAAGATAAAATATAAAAAAAGATGAATAAGGAAAACAAAAAGCAATATGAGAGAGAAGGAGAGAGGAAATGGCAGATAAAACATTTAACCTCCTGATTAAAATTTATTTAGAATTAACAACTGAGCAGGGTGAACGTCTGCTAGAAAATGAATCGCTTTGCATGGCGTAGGAAAGTCGTGGGGAAGTGGGTGCAATTGCAAATTTATTTGCAAATAAAGTGCAAATGCAGCTTAGATCGGCCTTTGCCAATCTAGCACCCTCCATATGTTTTGGACTACAACTCCCAGCAGCTCCAGGAAGCATGGCCAGTGGCCAGGAAAGATGGGAGTTGTAGTTCAGCAACAACTGGAGGGCCAAAGTTTTTCTGCACCTGGAGGACATGGAGATGAGCCTCCTCGGAAGATTACAAGGGACAGACGGGATCTTGGGAGAAAACAGTTCACTGGTAGGTTCATTATCTGCGGCAGCATTATCTGGGACCTTGCCTGTTCTCAGAAAAAATACGTCTCTGCCCATGTGCAGAGTGCCGTTTTATTCAGCCCAAGTTGTTCACCTCCGTAACCTTTCCCCGCTTCTGTCCTCATTTCTTCCTTCTGTAAACATTTCCCTGGAGATACACGGGGCCCGGAGATGAAGTCGAAAGGCCGGTTTTCATTTGCAAAAGAGGAGGGGAAGCCGTGAATCAGCCTCTGAAAGCCTGATGGCTGAACTGCTTGTTGCAGGAAATGCTGCCCGCACTGCAATATTGTGCATAAGTGCATAAGGGCGATGCAGACCCATGCAGGCAAGCCACAAGCTGAGTTAAGTCAGAGGAAACAGAGTGTCAACCCAGCATAGGAGATGCTCTGAAGCCAATGCCACGGCGAACACAGCTCAGAGTTTCCAGGCCACATGTGCATCTGACTTGCGGATAAGCAATCTTATTAAACCACCCACAACAGTGTAAGAAGAGCCCTGCGGGATCAGGCCCATGGCTCACCTAGTCCAGCATCTCGGGGACCCCCTGCAAGCCAGGCTCGTGCATCTTCTTACGAACTGGTATTCAAAAGGATTGCTGCCTCCAACTGCGTCGGCAGAACACTGCCATCGTGCCTGGCAGCCATCGATAGCCCTCTCCTCCATGAATTTGTCCTCTCTCAAAGCTTTCCAAGTTGGTGGCCCTCCCTGCCTCCTGTGGCGGGGAGTTCCATAGTTTAACCATGAAGCAGTCATTCCTTTTATCTGTTTTGTATCCTCCAACATCCAGCTTCTTCACAAATCCACAAGTTCTGGTGTCACGAAGAGAGGGAGAAAAACCTTTGTCTGTCCTCTTTCTCCCCACCACACGCCATTTTATGAACATCTATCCTGTCTCCACTTTCTTGCCTTTTCGCTAAACCGAAAGCTCCCAAATGCTGCAACCGTTCTTCATCGGGAAGTCACCCCACCCCCTTGATCATGTTGGGGGTGCTTTTCTAACCCCGTGGGCACTGGGTCCCTAGGTTCCCCAATCGCTCCTATTCCCTAGTTCTCAGGAGCATAGATCAGCAAAAGCCCCTACGGTGTCCGGGAAGTTAACTCTTTCTTCAAAGCAACAAAAACAGCACAGGTCTGGGAATCTCAGCAACTCTTCTTGTGGGTCTTGCCCCAAGGAGGCAAGACTACAGACCCCTGCCTTCCCACAGCTGCCCAAGTTAGGGTTGCCATATTTCAAAAAGTGAAAAATCCAGACACAAAAGTTGTGAGGTTATGGGCTGCCGTACGCCCAGGTTTTCCCAGACATTTTAGTTGCTTTTCAAAAATTCTGCCCAGATGCCATTTTTGAAGGACAAACCTCGGCAAAGTCTGGGAAATAGGTATGGCAGCCCTACCTATTTTTATTTTATTTTAAAATTGTTTATTTAGTTCTTCATAATATTATACATAACAAACATAACCATTGAAAAAAAGAATTAAAACAAAAGGTTCCTCGAACCTTTGGACCTCCTCCCATCCCTCGATGGGTTCCATTTCAAACTTTCATTTCTGCATTTTTTACTGTAATTTAACTACTGGTACTAATTATCCATGGTTTCCAAAGTTCATGTTACTTTACAAGTGTCTTTGTATTCCTGCTAGTGATTTCAATTGTTTACAGTGGTCTCTCAAATACGTTATAAAGCTATTCCAGTCTTCCACAAAAAAAAAAAATTGTCTTCCTGGTTTCCGATCTTTCCTGTCAATATTGCCATTTCTGTGTACTGCAATTTGATCTGCCATTCTTCTCTGGTCGGTACAGTACTTTGTCTTCTTTCCATCTCTGGGCTAGTAACGTCCATGCTGCTGTCGTCACATACATGAACAGTCTTGTCTTTTCTTTTCTTAGTTCTGCACCTACCTACCGGTAAGTCCCCTCCTCTCCAGGGTTTTCACCAGGCAATCGCAGACTGCGTCTGAGCACAACCAACCTCTGTTCTGCTCTTTTCATTTCTCTGCATGCTCTAAGAGACCAGGCGGGAGGGGAGATGGTCGCAGCAAGAGGGGGAGACTTCCGGGATGCTTCAGCAGCCTGCGTCTGAGTCTGGACTGCTTTCTGCCACAGCCTCTTCCCTCTCACCAAACCCTGTTACTTCTTCCGCTTCCCACTCATTGTCATTTCACCGCAACAGCCTCTTCGTTTGACCAGTACCACCAACTCCCAAAGGTGGTTTGCAAGTGAGTAAAGGTGGCTGGGAGACAGAGACGCTCAAGGGGGAGGTAGATCTCTCTCCCTCTAATGAGAATGGGCCAGGGGAGGCGTTGAAGGGAATCAGGACGGGAGATAAAAGATGGATATATTAGGAAGAGGAGGAATAAACAGACTAGGAGAAGATAAGAGAGGGAAGCTCTTGCGGGAGGAAGAAATGACCGAGGTGCAAATCGAGTGTGAAAGCAGGAAAGGAGAGGAAATGGGTTAAAAGACTGAGAGGCCTGTGGGGGTGGAAAGGGAAATCTATCAAAGAAAAAGCCATCTCTGTTTAGAATCTCTGGATCAGCAAATGTTGCCTAAAACGGGGAGGCTGAGTCATAACACCCCCGGAGCAAATGTCTACACATGTTTCAAGGAAAGCTGAGCTGCGGAACTCCTTGCCACAGGGGAAATGCTGTGGGGATTTCCAAAGATGGGTAAGATATCAGTAGAAAACAATGTCAGCAATTGATATTGGGTTCTGCCAAACTCTGTCCTCAGCTGCCACCATTTTGTGAGTGGCTCTGCCCCTGCACCGCCATTTTGTGACTGGTGGACCTCAGCCTCTATCCGGTGGGTAGAAAGTTTGAGAATGCCTGACCTGCAGTGTAGATTCCATGCCAAGGTTTTGAGGGAGAAAATAAGAATCATAGAACATTTTGTGGCTGTTGTCAGATGAGACTGCCTCATATAGAGCCAAAGTTCTGTGTCTTGGGTACAAAATTCAGCACCATGAAAATCTCACCACAGACCGGGGAGGAAAAGACCAGACCAGTTAGGAGAAATCTCGGGCAAAAATGTTAAAAAGTTAAATCTGCAGACAAAATGGCATTAGGAGGAATTCACATGAACATGTTCAAGAGCTTTCGGGAGGGTGCTTTCTTAAAAGAAAATCCACACATTTCTGCTGAAATGTGGAAAACCAAATTAAAATTCATGAAAATGAGAAACGGAGAGAACCAGAATAGACCGATTCACCCCTCCTTACGTAGTCATGATGGCTCTATGTAACCTGGATCAGAGGCAGGATGCCTTTGAAGAAGGTTGGGGAGCAATTCAATAATGTTTGCATTTAAAGGTGAGCCCATGTGATTTGCACTTTCCAAAATGCTATGTGAACCGAAATGCAGAATCTGACAAGAGCAGGTGCCAGGAACAGGTCAGCAACAACTCACATGGCTTCAGTGAACTTTTCATTTGAAGAAACAAAACAGCTCAAGAGGCCAGGCCTAGTGAGCACAGCAACTCTTCCTTGTAGATCTTGCCCCAACAAGGCAGTTGTGAGGCCTGAAGTTCCCCGCCTTCCCACAGCTCCCTAAGTCTCCTCCCCCAAGTCCTTCCCAAACAATCTGAGACTCTGTTGTCTTGTCCATCTTTGCTCCACCCTCTTCATACCTCTTCTAGTCCTGGGAGACCAGGAGAGAGATACAGCCTGCCACATCTCTGCCTCTTGGCCTCCCTCCTCTCCAGCTTCTGCTTCTGCCTCTGATTCTGAACTGCTCTCTGCCACAGACTCTTCCTGCTCACTAAACCTTGTTACCACTCCAGCTTCTTGACACCTCCTCCACCTAGTCTGCTCCCTCTTCTCCCTCTCGTCATCCCACCACCATTCCCCTACCCTTCTTGCCCTGGGGATTCCCTTGGGTGTTCCCCAGCTGGTGGCTTTCACCTTTCAGCCAGTCCATAAACACCAGCCTTCAAAATCTTGCACTTCTCTGAATTTTGCATCTTGGGCCAAATTGCATTCAAAAGCCTGTACATTGTGCAAAATTTCACTAAACTACTGGTGAATTTTCACGAGGATTTTTTTTTTTTAAAAAAAGAATTCACGTGTGGAAGCTGATGTACAAATGTACTGAATATAAGACTGGAAGGATGAGCAATGGAAACCAAAATGGGCACATCTGCCCATCCCTACCACTGAGTAAAAGTTGCTGGGGGAGGGAAGGTGGAGAAAGTGACTGGGCTCATATCCCAAAACATCTGCTTGGCTAATGTGGGAAATGGCCCATTGAACTTGACAGGCCTTAGCTCTCTTCCAGCAAAGCTCTTCTTCTATTTTGGTGAAAGAAGCTTGAAAAATGTTGGATGCTCCCGAGGGGAATCTCTCAGAACAGCCAGAGAGAATCACCAGAGCGGAAGACATTGCCCAAGGCACTCCATGAGGGGGCTTTTGTCTGTGCTTTAACCTGCATCATCTAGACCCCAGAGCAGTCACAGTGGGCTCTCTGGCCTGGGAAAATTCAGGTTGTTTTAAAACCTCTGGGCCAGTACCAGGAATTTTAAAGATAGTCTTTCGTCCGTATGGGGATAGCTCTTTAATAACTGGGTCTTTATGGCTCCTGAGAATTTAACTGTTTCACCCGCCCCTGCCATCACCCTGGAGGTTTCTGTGGTTCGATTTGAATAAAGCAAATCTAGACTGGTGACTGGGAACGGCCGCCGAGACCACATAACACCAGTCTTGAAAGACCTATATTGGCTCCTAGTACGTTTCCAAGCACAATTCAAAGCGTTGGTGCTCACCTTTAAAGCCCTAAATGGCCTCGGCCCAGTATACCTGAAGGAGCGTCTCCACCCCCATCGTTCTGCCCGGACACTGAGGTCCAGCGGCGAGGGCCTTCTGGCAGTTCCCTCATTGCGAGAAGCGAAGTTACAGGGAACCAGGCAGAGGACCTTCTCGGTAGTGGCACCCACCCTGTGGGACGCCCTCCCATCAAATGTCAAGGAAATAAACAACTATCTGACATTTAGAGGACATCTGAAGGCAGCCCTGATTAGGGAAGTTTTTAATGACTGATGTTTTAATGTATTTTTAATCTTTTGTATGAAACCACCCAGAGTGGCTGGGGAAACCCAGCCAGATGGGCAGGGTATAAATGATGATGATGATGATGATGATGATGATTAACAACATGAGTTGTTATTTATTACGAACATGAGTTTGACCAAACTGTGGGAGGCAGTGGAAGACAGGAGTGCCTGGTGTGCTAGGGTCCATGGGGTCACGAAGGATCAGACACAACTAAACGACTAAACAACAACATTATTAACAATCAGCTCAAAATCTTTCTACAGTAGTAGTAGTAGTAGTAGTAGTAATAATAATAATAATAATAATAATAATAATAATAATAATAGCTTCCTTCCTTCCTTCCTTCCTTCCTTCCTTCCTTCCTTCCTTCCTTCCTTCCTTCCTTCCTTTTCCTCTGACAGGACTTAAGCTGGCTTACAGACAAAAATAGGAACCGTTCAAAACATTATTTTAGTAGTAATTGAATTTATACCCACCATTCCTCTCCCAGATGCCCAGGGCGGCAGTCTTGGAACAAGTGATGCAACAACAAAGCAAACACCTTTTTATGTGTTAACACCACTGAGCATGTACAGAGTGTCTCCCCTCCTCCCACTGGCACACACACACACACACGCACACACACACACAGCTGAGCAACCCAAACCATTGCCCATCTATTTTGGATTAAAGAGAAAGACGTCCAGGGTTCTGATTACCAGGCGGGGTTAATGCCCCCCCTTTTGTTTTTAGAATTTAAAACAAATACAAATCCAACTCCTTTGTTAGCCTGCCTAGGAATAAGAGATGAATCAACAATTATCTCACTGGGAGACGCTGACATTTTTGCTGGTAGCTGCTCATTTAGAAATTGCTAAATGTTGGCCTGTCGACAGACGCACAGTGCGGTCTCAGATGTCAGGTTAGCACGGTCCGAAGCAAGTGGAGCCCTTTACCCTTTTATAACACCAGGCATTCATTTATCTCCTCTATGAGACAATCAATGGAGGCAACATCTCTCCAGAAGCACGGAAACATCTGGAGAGACTTATTGGCCGAGAGACTTTTGTGTGCATCGTAATAAACTTGTTCTAAGTAGTGGTTCCAACTTTAGACTGCTGTTACGCATCTTTCCAAGAAAGGGCAAGCGAGCTGCTACCATACTTTGGTTGCCTGCTGTATACTATATGTGAGATAGCCATAAAATGTATATATTGTAAAAACAGAACAGCTTGCATCCATCGCCCATAAAATGCCAGGCAGTTCTAACCACCCACGGTGGGGTATCCGGCCCAAATCGGGGTTGTTGAAGGATTGTTTTGCATTACTGTGGCAACGAGAAAGGGGCAGGGCAGGGCTTTGTTGAAACAGCTGAGGATGCCAACTGGGCGTGGACAGAGGGCTGTGCTACAGGCAGGCGATAAGGAGCCCGGGCTCAAGATGCCAGAGGTGACTGCCAAGTTTGCTAGTGCCACGTGGCTGAATCCAAAGAACGGTGCTCTCTGGCACCGGCCTGGCAAAGGACAGGCTGTGCTTGCAGGGGCTGCTGTTCCTTGAGGAGACCTTGCAGGGGGGTATCCCTGCAGCAGGGCCAAATTTCAGCAGCAATCGGAGCACACATCCTGGTTTCAGCGCCACATCTGGCGTGCCAAGCGACGGCAAGGGCAAGGAGGTCTCTGGGTGTGCTGCAAAGAGCCCGTCTCCGCTTGCCGACGAACCGCCGCAGCCACTCTCACGGTTAAGGCGCAAAGTGTCGTGGGTTCAGAATCGAGGCCACGCTGCGCGGTATCAGATGGAGACTTGCAGCTGCTAATTTCCGCACATCGAGCAGAAGTGCGGTTTCAGGTTTCAGCAGGGAAGAAATCAGCTTTTGGACACGGCAAGGAGAGGCCAAGGTTGAAAGCGCTTCGCTGTTCTAGATTCAGATGATAACTTGGGGGGAGAAAGGCAATTCTTCAGAAGGCTTTGTGGTTATTACTTCACCTTATTTCTTTCCCGTGGGTTTAGCAATCAGAGATATTGTGAGCTTTTCCGCAAGTTGTCTGAGCGACCCAGAGACCTTGGGACAAGAGCTCACAGAGGAGGCCCATCTCTCCACTTCCTGGGTGGAGTTTAGAAAACACCTTGAGGAGAATTAGTCCAGTTCAGCATTCATGGAAGACAGGGCTATTGATGGCTACGATGGCTCGGCTCTCTGCCTCCAGCAAGATTCCCTTATGTTCTTCTGAGTTTGGCGCAGCTCTGAATTACTTGGCTATATTGGCTGTTTTCACCGGTGTCTTTTCAATTTGGATTTCTAAAATACATTTGAACTGTCCCTATTTTAGGCTAGCTGTCCCAGATTAAAATGCTGCCTGTAATTTGTTCCTGCTTTGCTTGAGAAAGAGAGGGGGATACATTTTCACAGGCTGCTTTTCGGAAACGTTGCTTGTAGCCCTCCCTTTCCCCCAGAGTTGAAAGGGATTTCATTTCGACCCCCTCCGCCGGCTCCGGAAGCGTTTCAACCTTAGTGCGCCTGCAAATGCAAGTGAGCACATGGTCACCAAGGCACCACAAAGCGCGCATGCTGCGACTGAAGTGCTATCATTTCTAAATGCGATTTTCATAGAATCATAGAATTGCAGAGTTGGAAGGGATCCAAAGGGTCATCTAGCCCAACCCCCTGCATTGCAGGAATCGGAAATGCAGCTGATGGGGAGAACTTTAGACTGGGAAAACCAGAAATCAAGAGAAATCAAAATTAATAGATTCACCCAACTCTACTAGAGCATTCAGCAGGAGGGGTGTGTATGAGAGAGAAAGAGAGAGAGAGCATCCCTTAACATAAAAGCTTGTGCATTTTCTAAATACACAAGATAACGGTCCCTATTTCTATATCTGAAATTTCTGAGGATAGTACGGTATATATTTCTTTCGACGCTTGTGACTGTTGAAGCCACCCTCAAGTATAAGTCGTAAGATGCAGCTCATCTGTTCAAAAAACAAAATAGACAAGCCCAATGAAAAACGAGGAACAAGAAACCAAAAATCAATTAGGCAGCAAGCAGAACAGTTCAGATCAGGAAAAAGCCCAGACAGCATCATCTGGGCGTCTTTTCCCAGAGGTTTCAGGGAAGTGAGGTAGTGTCTACCTGTCATTCACATATAGGTCAGAGAGGCAGAATGGAGGGGCATCCACCTGCCAATTTCTCATTGCTTAACTGATCTTGTTCTGGGAGGAATTACTGGCAAGAGGGTGGATGTCCCAGGGTGAATCGAGCGCTGCGTCTACCAGCTACAGAACCATGCTTTAAGCCAGACTTTGTCAGATGCTTTGGACTACAGCACCCATCAGCCCCAGACAGCACAGCTGCCAAGATGTGTTTAAACGATAGTTAAACCACAGATCTACCAGGCACTATTTGAACACTAAAGCATGTGCAGATCAGGAGGGCACAGATGCGCCACTGAGTCATGTGAGCTGCACCGAGAGGCCACATCTCCAAAATGTGTTCATTCCTGATTTTAGCATTATTTTCTGCTGCCCAGTTCCCGCAGCATTTAGGCCAGCAACACCTGCTTACACAGACCCCAGTGTTTGTAAGAAGGAGGGTCCTAAAACAAGTGTATAAACAACATTTTGCCATTGGGTTTTATGGTTGGTTGTGTTTTCCCCCTTTCTTTTCTTCTTTGTTTTAAACTTGTTTCATTGGTATTACGTGCTGTGGTGTTGTTCATTTGCTACAATGAAGAGCAGGCTGAAAGTGCTGAAAGTAAATAAATTAAATATGGGATGATGTGTTGGGGGCATAGGTTTGGCCCCCGCCCCTTCCTTTTTTTTCTTGGAAGCTAAACACTTTGCAAGTGCAAGTGGTGGAGGATTACAAAAATTTGGCATGGCACGGAGAGGATGGATAGAGAAAAGCTCGTCCCCTTCTCTCTGGAACTCATGGACCTCCAGTGACGCTGAAAGTTGAAAGATTCAGAAAAGAGAAAGCGCTTCTTCATGTAGCGCATAATCTATGGAACTCCCTGCCACAGGAGGCAGAGATGGCCACCAACCTGGATGGGTTTAAAAGAGACAAATACATGGAGGAGGAGAGGACTATTGATGGCTGGCTACTAGCTACGATGGCTCTGCTCGGCCTCCACAGTCAGAGGCAGCAATGCTTCTGAATGCCAGCTGCTGGAAACCACAAGAGGGAAGAGGGCTTTTGTGCTCAGATCCTGCTTGTGAGTTCCCCAAAGGCATCTGGATTAGATGGGTCATTGGCCTGATCCATCCAGCTCTTCAGCTGTTCTTAAGTAGCAGGATCCAGCTGAAGCTCTCCGTCATCTTCACTGCTGATCTCAGAGCGGCGGAAATGCAAACCTTGCCTGATCTTCACATCCCCCTTTTGCAACGCTTTCCCTCTTTCCCCATCCCTTGCGTGCCAGCCACAGCTCCTGCCCTTCTGTGATTCATTGCCTTCCTTAAAATAACCCCAAGTGGGGCAAAGATCACAACGCAATAGAAGCTTTCCCTACAAACTCTTGTTTTCTACAACACTCCCTTCTCCCTGCTGTCAAAAAAAGCACACCCCACTCTACCCCAAACCCCGGAGACTGGAGTTTGCCCAAATGCCGTACTCTCTTTTGAATCGAGAAACAATTTTGCCTAGGTTCACGTCTATATGGGATGGAGCTGCTCAGGGGGTGGGGGGTGGAATGCTCAAAGGTGAGGAGGAAAAGGCTCTCAGGCCTCACAAAGAGAAACTTTGGTACACTACTCAAAAAAACGTAAGGCCATAAATTATAATTATAAGGAGAGCCCAGCAGGATCAGGCCAGTGGTCCATTGAGTCCAGCATCCTGTTCTCACAGTGGCCAATCAAATGCCTCAGTGGGAAAACCGCAAGCAGGACCCGTCCTGAGATTTCCAGCAACCGGCCTGCCTTCTTCATGCAAGGTGAGAAGTAGGTAGGACCTTTGGCAACTTAAGTTGACAGAATATGCGCAGCTTGCAGACTTAACATGCAGAATAAGAGAACAAGAAGAACATACGTTTGGAGAAGGTTGGAAAGCGTTTATTGAATATATGGGAAATAACTGCACAGCTGAAAACGCTGGCAGTGTGAAGATAAATTCAACAGTGTAAATAAATATTGATGGATGTAATAGTGGAATACTGAATGGTAAAGTTTTTGTAAAATATGCAGGGGTTTATGATCTGCAAAATGGAGCATGGAAGGAGAAGAAGGGAAGTCATTGATATCTTAAGGATGCAAAAACGAGTACTTTAAGTTGTAAAACAGAAAATTTAATAAATAATATATTCCTTGGGATTCTCTTCCTTGGGCTTTCCTGACCCAGGTGGAGACTGGCCCAGTCCACTGGATCCCTTTCCAGGGTAACCTTTTGGCCCCTTCTCTTCTCCATCCTGGCCCAGCCAGTTGCCCCACCCCCCACCCCCCAGGGTCCCCCAACACAGTTTCATTTGTCCCCCTTTGAAAATGCTGCCTGCCTTGGCTATGAGATCCCACCTGCCTTCACTTGCATAGCAGAAGGAAGGAGAGCGATGAGCACTGGATTAAATTCAACGCGACATCTGAGTAGGTTATGCAAAGCAGAGTCTGTTCCAAGTATGTGGTTACACTTGGCTTACAATGTGGGCAGCTTGTGGGCTCCATGTTCTTTTGTCGAGCAATGATATATAAGGAGGTGAGCTTTATTCGAAGGGTTGAGAGTTGCTCATTAATGCCGGTAGGGGCTTCTGACAGGAGCTTCACAGGATTGTTTTTGATAGCGAAGCCTATGTTCTTCTTGTTCTCTTATTCCGTGTGTTAAGTCTGCAAGCTGCACATATTCTGTCAACTTAAGTTGCCAAAGGTCCTACCTACTTCTCACCTTGCATGAAAAAGAAAGGATGTTCTTGTTCAGATAGACCTTTTCAGAAGAATGTGTAGCATCCTTTTTCTTCCTTCAGTTGTCCATCACCTGCTCTTAGAGTCTCTTGAAGCCCTGCAATAGCGATACTAATACAGTGGTACCTCTACTTACGAATTTAATGCATTCCAAACGCACATTTGTACGGTAAGTAGAAAAAAATTGTAAGTCGAATCCCATAGGAATGCATTGGGAGAAAAAATTCGTAAGTAGAAAAAATCCTATCTAAACCGCATCCAAGATGGCGGACGGAGCTCCATTCATAAGTAGAAACATTTGTAAGTAGAGTTATTTGGAAGTAGAGGTACCACTATATGCTCCATGATGGCTATCAGGATTCTACCTCAACGCAGGCTTCAAGGAAGGAAACCAAGGCGCAAAATGAACACTCGAGCCGTTCAAGATCCCATTAAGCGAGATTGCTTCCAAACGACTCTTAAGGACCACCTGCTTTCAGAATTCCCTGATAACATCGAGGAACACTGGGCCAAGCTAAAAACATCCATTATTGCGGCCTGTGAGCAAACTATTGGATACCAAACCAAGAAACACCAGGACTGGTTTGATGAGAATGACAGTGAGTTTGAACGCATGATTGACAAGAAAAGGAAGGCCTTTCAGAGCTGGCAAAGAGATAGAAACTGTGCCACTAAGACAAAAAAAAGGCCTTCACAGTCACTTACGGACTTATTGTTCAAACTGTGTTTATGGAAGACAGTCTTACTCAGCTACGAGTGATCGCCAAAGAAGAAAGATGATATAAGGAGGGCTGTTTGACTTCTGCAGTCTCTCTCTCTCACACACATACACACACAGGCATACGCAGAGTCCCACATGAAATCTGACATCTAGCAGAGAATTAGGAAGTATTAAAACTGTACACTGCCTCAGGGAGGGTCGGGGGACTTGGCAGAAAGGCTGTATATCCATCCAATAATTTATCATTTGAAATCCCAGTTCCGCTGACTAGCTTGCATCATGACTGTGAAGATGCAACCGCAGCCGCATCGTTGTTCACGGTGCTTTCAGAAACGTGGACCTTGGATCAGACCAACTGCCACTTGAAATGCATGGGTTTTTTATCTTATCCACAGTAGATAAGGGAGTGTATCTTCCCATAAATTTAAATTAGCTTGAAACCAATGTAAACGAGCTTCATAACTGTCGCAGCTCCCCCTCCCCGACCAAAATTGCAATTTTGTGAGGGCTCTTTGAGATCTGTAACCCCTTTACAGGACTTCAGTTTCAAAAGTTCCTCAGTTGAGTGTGAAGGATCATACAGTTTAAATGGTTTAAATTTGTAGTGTAGACATACCTAAGGGGAACAATAAACCTCAGTCCTACTGAGGGCAGCCCTTAAGATTTGAAAGTACAAATGGTTGGGAGGACAGGGAAATGAACATGATCTCTGTTTTGATTGATGTGAGTTGAAAATATAAAATGGCATGTATAATGGCAACCCTGACATGCTTTGTTTAGAAAGGAAGTTGGCCGAATCTCTGGTCCTGGCTGCAAATCTTGCTGTCTATTTTATGTTTCCCTCCTGACAAACCCACATCCTAGTTCAAACACTGTTGAATGGATCCGAGTGTCATTTCACTAAGTATACAATATTGTATTTCCTGGAGCATCTGCCTCAAAAAGGTAACACTGAGGCCTCGCTTCGCTCCAAGGCTTGGAGTCATCAGCCTTAATTTGTGCCATCCAATTATGACGAGGTCCGCAATTACCTAGCAATCTCATTAACTCCCTTGTCATAAAACCATGGCGGGATTATTTCTGGTATGATTACGGTTGTGGCAGCGGAAGGAGCCGAGGGGTTCCTGCGTGATAACATCCAGGGTGCAAGAATCATTAAGCTACCTCTCTGGGATCTGGATTTAACTTATTATATTATATGCAGGAAGGTTGGGGGTGAATTAAAGCACAAAGAGATCTGTGCTCCTCATCCACCTGCTGCTGGGACAAAAAAACAAAACACCCTCCACTGTGGGCACTCCCAGATATACCGTAGACTTAATATTGTAAATCGGTCGTTCAGATATTGTAAAAAAGCCGTTGGCACTACCGCTTCTTTTTAACCTGATGGATTTTCCCCAGAAAGAGTAAATCCAGATTAGTTAGGTAGCCGTGTTGGTCTGCCGTAGTCGAAACAAAATGAAAAAATTCCTTCCAGTAGCACCTTAGAGACCAACTAAGCTTGTCATTGGTATGAGCTTTTGTGTGCAGGCACACTTCTTCAGATACACTGAAACAGAAGTCACCAGACCTTTATATATCATGAGAGGGTGGGGAGGGGTATTAATCAGAAGGGTGGTGGGAATAGGTGATTGGCTGTTAGGTGTGGTAAACCTGTTGATGACTGTTAACGACTGCAATTGGTCTTGCAGGATAAAACAAGGGGTGAGATGGCTAAAAATAGCTTTATCATGTATAATGAGATAAGAATCCAATGTATCTATTCAGACCAGGTCGCTCCGTGGTTTTAAGTTTGGTTGTTGTTGTTGTATAGTCGTTTAGTCGTGTCCGACTCTTCGTGACCCCATGGACCAGAGCACACCAGGCACTCCTGTCTTCCACTGCCTCCCACAGTTTGGTCAACATGAGTTTGACCTCCACTGAGCTTGTGCGGAAGGCAGCCACAGCAAAAGGATCACAGCTGGCCCCCTAAGATTCTTGAGGTATGAGGAAATCTCCCTCTCAAGCAAATTGCTACACGCAGCCCATTGAGCGTGGAGGGACTTTCTCTGTTTCAGTCACACTTCCCTCTCAGAACAATTGCACAACTCTCAGCGTTTGGTGACCGTGAGAGTTGCCAACTTTTTGATTAAAAACAACAACACTTGCGCTATGTTCGCACGATGGACTTTCATGAGCAAAAAATCCCTCTATCAGAAGAGGGGCTTTCGGCTGGTTAACAAGATCTGGGCCTAGATTGGTTACACACTCAGCAATTACCATATTTTCTAAGTATGCCTGAAGTACGGGAGGCAGCCACCAGGAATTTGAATTCATTCGAAGGTTTGGTTAAATCCAGAATGACTTGTCTTTTTTTATACGCTCTCCGCTGTTAAACCTTCTGTCTTTGCCTCTCCCTTCTTTGAAATCTGCTTGGTCTTCGAAGCATGTCGACTAATGTGTGGTGGTGAAAGCTGTGGCTTGCTCTCCCTTTTTGATCTGCCTCTGCAAATAACCGAGGAAACTTCTTAAAAACAACTTGCCGATGGTTCTTGACTCCAGTCCGCCTTGCAGATATATAAATAGAGTTGGTTCCCTGATGCGCTGCAGGGGGTGTAATGAAAAAGGAACCTATTGGCCTGGCAAACATGTGTACAGATTTGAGGAAGAGGCAAGGAAGGAAATTCCTGAAATGGCAGGTGGATGAGTTGAATACAGACTTAATATGAAAACCGCTTATCGTTTTTCTCTGAGTAGCTTGTGTGCCTTGGCAGCTACTGTAACTGACTTTTAGAAGACATCTGAAGGCAGCCCTGTTTAGGGAAGTTTTTAATGTTTGATATTTTATCATGTTTTCAATATTCTCAGGGTTTTCACTCACCTCCTAAGATGCAACTGGAGGTGCCAGGAATTGAACCCAAGACCTTCTGTGTGCATTAGCTGGCTGCGATCCAACTAAGCTGTTTGCAAAGAAGGTGGAAGGGCGGGCAGGGAACTTGCCCAAAGCAGCCAGGGGTTCCTTTCATTTTTTTAAAAAAAATTTTTTTATTGGTTTTGTATAACAACACAAAAAAGACAAAACATATAAGACATTTCCATCTACCTTCCCTCCCTCCCCCCACAAGTCCACTTCTGCCACAAGTAGATCCTGCAGGTGTTGAGAGTCAAAGGTAGTCCATTTTAAAGCTGGGTTTGTCTTCACCCCCCTCCTTTGCCCCTGGACCCCCCCCCCTGCCACCAGGAGGCCCCAAGACGAAATGAGAGATTAGGGTAGGGTGTCCCCCAGCTATTTCTGTATAATCCTACCAACATGCTACACAAACAGACAAACAAACTATTAAAAATATTAATTTCTTTGTTAAACATTGTGTTTGTGACTTCCTCAGATCCCTTCTTCCTGATTTTCATGATTTCAGGCACCCGCACGGTACTGGGCTGAAAGCGGCTACTGCTGTCCTCCTCTCCTGACTCCTTCTATTCTCTTCCGCCACAGATCCGGGCTTACATTGGGGGCATCAACCCTGACCACATAGAGAACGAGGACATGAAAGCCTTCCGATTCAGCGCCTTCAATCCCATCGTGGACCCGTGGCTCTTCATCATTTTCCGCAAAACCGTCTTCCGCAGCATCCGGAACTTTTTCTACTCCCAGTTCTGGTGGCCCTGGTGGTCCAGGACGCAGAAAGTGTCGTCCACGCTCGGGACACAGGATGGCATCCCTTTCCAAGACTATTCCGCCTGCTGAGAGCCAAAGCCACCCTACGGACGAGGCGCTTCCTGGCAGTGGGCGCAGAGGGACGGGGTGAAGACTCAGAGGAGGAGCTGAAATGATTCCCCACCCGCAAAGCACCTCAACAAGGATCCAGGAACTGGTGGGGCTAGGTTGGAGCAGGTGCGGGTGGCGAAGGAGCATTTATTGACTGCAGGCAGGTCTTTGGAGAGGAGAGATTCTTTCTCCCTACAGTGGCATCCCCCATAGGAAAGTTTCCAGGAGGACATAGGAAGTGGCCAATTAGTCCGTCTAGCTCAGGAATGTCTCTACACTGATTGGCAGCAGCTCTCCAGGGGTTCAGGCAGGAGACAATTCCAGCCCCACCAGGAGATTCTGCTGTGGAGTGAACCTGGGACCTTGAACAGGGGAATGATGACCCTTTCCATAGGGATGCTCTGCTTTGCGTTTCTTCATTAGTTAAAGAGGACGGGAGATCAGGGCGTCTGTAATTCAACCACCAAGAGGGCAAAACAGAGGAAGAGGATGGAGAGAGAGAGAGAGGAGAAATGTGACTGTGTAGCATTGGGTTACCTGCATGTTGAGCAACCTGTGCCAGTCCCAGCTCTACCTTGTTTGCTAACATACCAAAACAGATAACGGATATTAGTTTGTCTAGTTTCACGCTTCCGGCATCGATTAGCACACAGGGTTCGATTGTGAAGCTTTACTGTGAATCTTCGAAGCTGCAGAAATAAAAAGCGGCGAGTTTCTATCCAGCACGCCTGCGTGGCTGTACTTTAAAATGCACACAGACAGAGCTCAAACGGGGCCTGGCGAGTCTGTGGCTTAACTCTCGCGTAAACACAGCATGGAAGAAACCTTCTCCAACCTAGGATCATAGAGTTGGAAGGGGTCCCCAAGGGTCATCTAGTCCAACCCCTTGCAATGCAGGAATCTCAACTAAAGCATCCATCACAGATGGCCACCCAAACTCTGCCCTACAACTTCCCATCAGCATCAGCTGTGTCTGATGGAAGCTGTAGTCCAAAACATCTCCAGGGGATCAGGTTGGGGGAAAGTTTCCAAGGCGTACACAACTTTCTATTGCCATGTTGTTGAGCCAATACAAGCCAGCTAATGCTCCAATCCTAAACAAGTCTATTCAGAAATAAGTCCTGCTGAATTCAATGCTGCTTACTCCTGGGTAAGCAGGGTTAGAACTGCAGCCAAAATCTTTTCCCCAGAGGCTCAAAGTGGGGCGAGCCTACAAGCTATAATCCCTCTTTCCCGCTGACGTCGCCTTTCTGCTCTCCAGTCTACAGCCTTCCACTCAAAAGAGAATCAAGTTGCTAGTCCATATGATTATAGGGATGAACTTGAAAATATATGGCTAAAGACCAGCGGGAGAGCTGAGCATGACAGGATGGGGCTTCAATGTCAAGCCCTGCTTAGATGGCTACTCTCCGAATGCCCGCTTTTGGAAGTAGACTGATTTGGGTGAGCAAATTTGTTCTGCCCATCCAAGCACCTGTAGCTCCTGTTCTTCCTCCCCCAAGTTGCACCACACTTGCCAGAAGTGCCGGAAGACTTAAGGCCCCAGAGTAAATATTTCCTTTACTTGCTAATCTCCTGCATGTTCCTCCAGATCTCTCCATCCCCGCCCCCCTCCGCCCCCCTCCACCATCCAGCTAAGCAATAATCCCCTCTGTGTAAATATTTGGAATCCAAATCCCAAGACAGGAGTACTAGAATTCCCCCATCATAGCTCTCTCTGCACATGTGCCGAACCAAAGAGCTGTCTGTTAGAGGGCACTCTTAGCTGCCACCAATATTTGGGGCACCAGTGGGAGAGGAAATACCCCGTTTCCCCTATTTTAAGACGTAGTCATAAAATAAGCCATAGCGTAGGGCAGGAGAGAAAATGGACACCCTGTAAGTACACACAGAACTGCCACCTACCCCTCACCCTCTCTATTCAAAAGTGCCACCAAGGGGACTTTGCCATATACTTCATTTTATGGGGTGCAGGAGAATCTATAGGTAAATCTCAATTTTCGTTTCTCTCAGTCTCTTTTGCTTTTCTCAATCTTAAGTCCAGTTCTCCACATTTCCACATGAGTTTGCAATTTGCATGTGTCTGTGTGTTTAATAATAATAATAATAATAATAATTGATGCTTTTGAATTATGGTGCTGGAGGAGACTCTTGAGAGTCCCATGGACTGCTAGAAGATCAAACCTATCCATTCTTAAGGAAATCAGCCCTGAGTGCTCCCTGGAAGGACAGATCGTGAAGCTGAGGCTCCAATACTTTGGCCACCTCATGAGAAGAGAAGAATCCTTGGAAAAGACCCTGATGTTGGGAAAGATTGAGGGCACTAGGAGAAGGGGACGACAGAGGACAAGATGGTTGGACAGTGTTCTCGAAGCTACGAACATGAGTTTGACCAAACTGCGGGAGGCAGTGCAAGACAGGAGTGCCTGGCGTGCTATGGTCCATGGGGTCACGAAGAGTCGGACACGACTAAACGACTAAACAACAACAACAACAATAATAATAATAATAATAATAATAATAATAATATTTTATTTATACCCCACCCATCTAGCTGGGTTTCTCTAGCCACTCTGGGCAGCTCCCAACAGAATATTAAAAACATGATAAAACATCAAACATTAAAAAAAATCCCAAAATAGGGCTGCCTTCAGATTTTTTCTAAAAGTCAGATAGTTGTTTATTTCCTTGACATCTGACGGGTGTTCCACGGTGCGATCAGCACCAACGCTTTGAATTGTGCTTGGAAACGTACTGGGAGCCAATGTAGGTCTTTCAAGACCGGTGTTATGTGGTCTCGGCGGCCGCTCCGAGTCACCAGTCTAGCTGCCGCATTCTGGATTAGTTGCAGTTTCTGGGTCACCTTCAAAGGTAACCCCATATAGAGTATTGCAGTAGTCCAAGCGAGAGATAACCAGAGCATGCACCACTCTGGCGAGACAGTCTGCAGGCAAGTAGGGTCTCAGCCTGCGTACCAGATGGAGCTGATAGACAGCTGCCCTGGACACAGAATTGACCTGCGCCTCCATGGACAGCTGTGAGTCCAAAAAGACTCCCAGGCTGCACACCTGGTCCTTCAGGGGCACAGTTACCCCATTCAGGACCAGGGAGGCCTCCCCACCAGCCCACCCCCTCCCCACCCCAAAACAGTATTTCTGTCTTGTCAGGAGTCAACCTCTATCTGTTAGCTGCCATCCATCCTACAACCGCCTCTAGGCACTCACACAGGACCTTCACTGCCTTCACTGTTTCTGATTTGATAAGAGAAGTAGAGCTGGGTATCATCCGCATACTGATGAACACCCAACCTAACCCCCCTGATGAGGGGGGAGTGAGGAGGTTGCTTTATAGCCCAGAATTCCCTTTCTCCCTCCTCTATATGACATCCTTTTATATATTTGAACATGGTTATCATATCACCCCTTAACCTTCTCTTCTCCAGGCTAAACATACCCAGCTCCCTAAGCCGTTCCTCATAAGGCATCGTTTCCAGGCCTTTGACCATTTTGGTTGCCCTCTTCTGGACACGTTCCAGCTTGATGACACTTGAGATAGGGGCTTAGCCCTTGGGTGTTCTGGAAATGACTGCCATTAGCCCTGGTCAAGTCCGCAGTTGTAATTTTTAGGTCCTCATGAAAATTCACCAGCATTTTGGTGCAAATTTCTCCTCTAACATACACATTTTTGCAAAACGTATCTGCCCAGACATTTGTCCTTCCCCCAATATCATGCATTTGATACACTGTTTTCACATGCCTTTTAACACACTTTACACACTGTAGATGCATAAAACTCTGTTGGAGAACTGAACTGGAGAATTTTGCCCTGTCATGCTGCTTTCCCCTCTTCCCAGTTGTCACCAGGATGCAGTTTGCAGGGATAGCGCCATCTGTCTGCAGCCACGCCAATTACAGTGTGATGACAGTCTTGCACACATATAGCAATGGAGAGAAATAAAGCAGGCTTCTCAGCTGTGCATAAAGCAACTCATTTCTACATTTGCATCCTTTAGCTGGAATCCAACACCTGAGGATTCAGCTTTGCGGCCCAAACTTAGCAGAACCCTGATACTTCTGACCGTGGTGGCTGGACTGCGCAACGCTCTTCCTAGCACTGGTTGTTAGGCAACACACAGGCAGTACAACTCAGGCACACTCTAGCAGTCATGGCAGACTATGATAAAATGGCTTTAGCACAGGGGTGGGGGACGTGTGGCCCCTCTAGAAGTTCCTGGACTACAATTCCCATTATTCCCGACAGTTGGTCACACCGGCTGGGGCTAATGGGTGCTGGAGCCCAGCAAAACCTGGGAAGCCATTGGTTTCAAGTAGTTGTTTGAGAGAGATGTTTGCCCACCACCCCTCACACACCCCTTAGAAGACTCCACATGGAAAGCAGCTGCTCACACTAAATTGGAGGTCAATTTTTGTAGGAATCAGTCAGAAGTTTGAAAACAAGAGACCTAAGAATGTAAGGCCAGAAGCCTATCCTTCAATCTTTTCCCAATAAGAATAGGGAAGCACTGGCGCTGTGGTTAAACCACTGAGCCTAGGGCTTGCTGATCAGAAGGTCGGCGGTTCGAATCCCTGTGACGGGGTGAGCTCCCGTTGCTCGGTCCCAGCTCCTGCCAACCTAGCAGTTCGAAAGCACGTCAAAGTGCAAGTAGATAAATAGGAACCGCTACAGCGGGAAGGTAAACGGTGTTTCCATGTGCTGCTCTGGTTTGCCAGAAGCGGCTTCGTCATGCTGGCCACATGACCTGGAAGCTATACGCCGGCTCCCTCGGCCAATAATGCGAGATGAGCACGCAACCCCAGAGTCGGTCACGACTGGACCTAATGGTCAGGGGTCCCTTTACCTTTTATTCAATAATAATAACAATACCGTAAAGGTAAAGGTAAAGGTAAAGGGACCCCTGACCATTAGGTCCAGTCGTGACCGACTCTGGGGTTGCGGCGCTCATCTTGTGTTATTAGCCGAGGGAGCCGGCGTACACCTTCCAGGTCATGTGGCCAGCATGACAAAGCCGCTTCTGGCGAACCAGAACAGCACACAGAAATGTCGTTTACCTTCCTGCCGGAGTGGTACCTATTTATCTACTTGCACTTTGATGTGCTTTCAAACTGCTAGGTTGGCAGGGGCCGGGACCGAGCAAGGGGAGCTCACCCCGTCGTGGGGATTCAAACCGTCGACCTTCTGACCGGCAAGCCCTAGACTCTGTGGTTTAACCCACAGCACCACTCGCATCCCATGTAATACCGTATTGGCCCGCAAATAAGGCGCACCTTCAAAAATCACTGGGGGAGGGCGAGACAATATCAGAATATAAGCCACTCCCTTAAAATTCCAAAGGCACTCACACCTGTTCTGTTTTACTACCGGTATATGTCTGTTTCAGCAGCGATATCGCAAAAGCCCGTTTTTGCAAGGTTGTGAATTTAAGCCGCACTTTAACTTTTCACGGTCGAAATTTGGAAAAAAGTGAGGCTTATATTCAGGCCAATATGGTAATCGTAGTAGTAGTAGTAGTAGTAGTAGTAGTAGTAGTAGTAATTATTATTATTATTATTATTATTATTATTAATAATAATAATAATATTATTATTACTGGGTTGCCCCAGCCACTCTGGGCGGCTTCCAACATTTATAAAAACATAATAATTTTTTTTATATAGAATTACTTATCTCCTTGGCTCGGGGGTGACATAACTCCACACCACCCAATGTTTCTCCAATTAAAATAGGGACATCCTACAATACCCTCCAACATTTCTCTGGTGAAAATAGGGACGTCCTAAGGAAAAGTGGGACATTTTGTGATCAATTCAGAAACCGGGACGAGTTCTGTAAATCTGGGACTGTCCCTGGAAAATAGGGACGCATGGAGGGTCTGCAGAAGGAGAGAGCGCTGCTGGATCAAGCCAGTATCCTGTTCTCATAGTGGCCAACCAGATGCCCGTGGGAAGCCTGCAGGCAGGACTTGAATGCAACTCTGATGTGGTTTCTGGCAACTAGTATTCAAAGGCATACCATCTCCAAAACTAAGGTAGAACCCATACAGACAACCTGTCCCCCTCCCCACCTTCCATGGCCACTTAGCAATCAGTGAGTGTGTCACTGGTGCTGCCCAAGAGCTGGGAGGTGTAACAGCCTGTCCAGTTTTCCTGGAAGAGACGCAAAGCACTGGACGCCCAAGGACCATTGCAGAGACCAGCATCCTTTGTACAACACAAAGGGATGGTTCCGGGCCTTCCATTATCCCTGCACAGTCGAGAGCCTGCTCATTTGGGGGAGGGGGATTCAGCATCTTTAGCTCAATCGGGGGGGGGGGCACGCACCATTAAGTCTCGCTTTGAAAAGCTCTTTGCTGCCAAGCGTGAACCTCTTAATGTCTCTGCTGGGAAGAGGAGATCCCAGGTCGCCCTACCTGGAGGCAAGACACAACACGTTCAGCCACCTCCAGCTGACCGGCAAAGGGAGCTGCCGGGATGGAAATGCAAGGAAAGAGATATCTGGTTGCCCCACCTCAAAAAAGAGATTGCAGAGTTGGGAAAAGATTTGGAAGAGAGACTGAGATGATTAAGGGGATGGCGCAGCACCTCTGTAAAGCTGCAGCGGGAGAGACTTTTTAGTTTAGAGAAAAGGCAAGGGAGGGGGTGACCCAAGAGAAGTTTATAGAATTATACTCAACTTTGAGAGAGTGGGCAGAGAAAAGTTTGTCTCCCTCTCTTAACACTAGAACCCAAAGACTTCCAATGAAGCTGAATGCTGGAGGGGGTTGCCTCCTCTGTCTGGCGCAACACGTTCAAGAAGTTCCCACCACTTTCCTGACCCTCCACCTCTTTCTGTGCACATGACCCGCCTTGCGGAAGTGCCTGGTCATTGCCATTCACCAGGCAGATGGGTTCGCAGGATGCAAGGGCGGGTCCTTCTGCTGTCCTAGGGGTGGTTCGGCCCACGGTTTGAGCAACTGTGCTTCTTCGCAACAATCCCCGACTTTGGCTGGAGGAAACAACACCAGTAGATGGGGAGCAGTCAGTTTTACCCCAGAGTACATGTCAGCATCAGAAGATTTTCATGTGCTTCGCCCCCAAGAAAACACACAGGAAGAGGCCTGCACATGCTGCATCAATAGGAGTATAGTGCCTAGATCAAGGGAAGTAATAGTACCACTGTATTCTGCTCTGGTCAGACCTCACCTGGAGTACTGTGTCCATTTCTGGGCACCACAGTTCAAGAAGGATACTGAAAAGCTGGAACGTGTCCAGAGGAGGGCAACCAAAATGGTCAAAGGCTTGGAAACAATGCCTTATGAGGAAGGGCTTAGGAAGCTGGGTATGTTTAGCCTGGAGAAGAGAAGGTTAAGGGGTGATATGATAGCCATGTTCAAATATATTAAAGGATGTCATATAAAGGAGGGTGATAGGTTGTTTTCTCCTGCTCCAGAGAAGCGGACACGGAGCAATGGATTCAAACTACAAGAAAGAAGATTCCACCTAAACATTAGAAAGAACTTCCTGACAGTAAGAGCTGTTCGGCAGTGGAATTTGCTGCCAAGAAGTGTGGTGGAGTCTCCTCCTTTGGAGGTCTTTAAGCAGAGGCTTGACAGGCATATGTCAAAAATGCTTTGATGGTGTTTCCTGCTTGGCAGGGGATTGGACTGGATGGCCCTCGTGGTCGGATCCCTGGGAACTGTAGTTCCCCCCCTACAGAACTACAATTACCAGCACCCACAGGAAACTACTGTTCCCTGGATTCTTTTTTGGAGGGGATGTGCTTTAAATGTATGGTGTGTACGCCAGATGTTGGGACAAATAACAGGAGGAGTTTCGTCTTCCATATTCGGCTTTGGAGTTTCAGGTGACCGCTGTTGGGAACAGTGCCCTGGGCCAGAAGGAACCTAGTTCTAGTGCATCACAGCTCTACCATTTTTAGCCAATTTCTGAATCCCTGCTGGTAGTGCAAGTGAGCTTCGAGGAGGCTACAGAAATAGGCATCTTCATTGGTCACGGGACCTCCACATATTCTGACTCCCTGCTAGGTTAACTCCACTGTGCTCAACCACTGATCTCTTCACCGCCAGAAGGAAAGCAGAGGAAAAAGAGAAGATGGAAGTTTTTCACAAGCAAAGACAATGCGCATGACATAAATTCCCAGATAACTCTGCGGAGGTTTGCACACTTCATTCCTGTGGGAGCAGTTTAAAGCGGGGAAAGGTGTCTAGGTCCATTCCCCTCCCCCTCCCCTCTTAATCATCATATCACGTTATCGAAGTCAGATTGACAGCCATTAAGGCTCGAATGTGGCTTCTGCAAAGCGGCATTGTTTCGTTCTTTATGTTGACAGAGAAACCCACCGGAAGACTATTTGTGGAATGAGAATGATGGTGCAGTTTTAAAGCATGTGCTTTTATTGGAGCGCACTAAAATATACACGTATCTTAATGGCAACCGAGACACTGACTTATTTCTGACTTTCCTTTTCAACAAGTTTAGGATGATGAACAAAGCAAATCTAACATGGGAATTGGTTAAAACAGCCCAGAAGGAGGGCTTTGCTCTATGCCTCTGGGGTAGGTGTCCTGGTCACTGGTGGGGGCTTGAGAAGGTTGGAGGTGGGCAGTCAGTCACCTAGGAAAGACCCCCCCTGCCTTTCCTTCAGGCAGGCTGTGGTCCAGCTTGCATTATTTTTTTTAGGGGTGGTGGAGCCCAGCATCATCTGAAGGGACAAAGGTCCCCCATCCATGTTCTACAGAGCCATTGGTCCATCATACCCATTTGGTCTTGTCTGGCTGGTGGTGCTTCTCTAGGATCTTTCCCAGGCCTTGAGATCCTTTCACCAAAGATGGACCAAGGATTTTGTATGTGTAAAGGAGGTGGCTTTAGCACTGAGCTATGCTCTCTCTGTATACAATTGGGCTTAGGTGGGCATGCGGCATCCATCGTCCTAATTTAATTTTACCCTTTGCAAACTGCAAGTAGAGGTAGCAGATGGACACACACACACAGAGAAATGTGGTATTCAACCAAGTTTTAGTGCTCATTCACACTTCTGCTTGTGCCTAGAAAGCACAGGGATGGGTGGTTTTTCACTTGATCACACCTTCTAGGCATGGGTTCAAGCAGTTTCTTCCCTGAGCTGCTGCTTTCCAAGGGAAAACTCACTCTTTAGTGATAGGTTGGAGCAAATGGCAATGCGGGGTAAACCTGATTTGCCACTTGCTCAAACAGGACCATAGGATGTGCAAATGAGCCCTTACTCAGAGTCGACCAATTAAAATCAATGAATGAGTAGGTGAAGTTCTAAGGAGTGTGCAGAAATGGCACTTGTATGGCTCAGGCGGCAAGAATGAGTCCATTTGTTCTGTGCCTGCTACTGCATGGCATCTCCTCCGAAAAGTCAAGTGGTGGTGTGTGTGCGTGCGTGTGCATGCTTGAGTCAAAGCACCTGGTGCAATGGAAAAAATGCCAAACAAGGCATTGACCTGGCTGCCTTTGAATAAACAGCGGCGCCTGCATCTCATCAATCCCAAGGTGGAATGTCAATGCATTAGCTGAGCACCCCATAGATCTCAACTGTCCTTGCATGCAGACAGGAGGGAGGAGTGGGTGGGCAGACCCCACACCCCACCTATCAGTCACACGGAATTCATAAAAGCAGAAGAGGAGAAACATTCTTGAAGGATCTGATTACTTAGAAGCCTGAGCAACCAGATACAGACTGTTAAGCAACCAGATACAGAGAAGGTTAAGGGGTGATATGATAACCATGTTCAAATATATAAAAGGATGTCATATAGAGGAGGGAGAAAGGTTGTTTTCTGCTGCTCCAGAGAAGCGGACACGGAGCAATGGATTCAAACTACAAGAAAGAAAATTCCACCTAAACATTAGGAAGAACTTCCTGACAGCAAGAGCTGTTCGGCAGTGGAATTTGCTGCCAAGGAGTGTGGTGGAGTCTCCTTCTTTGGAGGTCTTTAAGCAGAGGCTTGACAGCCATCTGTCAGGAATGTTTTGATGGTGTTTCCTGCTTGGCAGGGGGTTGGACTGGATGGCCCTTGTGGTCTCTTCCAACTCTATGATTCTATGATTCTATGATTCTATGTTGCTGAGAAATGACTTTTTCAATGTTATTTCAAGCAGTAGGGTGGGGGGGCAGGCAACCCTTGCTCTCCAAGGGCCCCCACACTTCTGGTAGCTGAAGCGTTACATCTGCTTGTGATGGCCACACATTTCAGCTCCCCCCCCCCAAGTCCTTTTAGAGAAGAGTTGAGGAGCAACATGTTGTTGGACTCCAGTTCCCATCAGCCTCAGCAATCCTGGCCGATGGTTAGGCATTATTGGATTTAGAGAATCCCAGAATTGTGGAGCTGGAAGGGTCAACTAGTTCAACCCCTTGCAATGCAGGAATCACAGCTAAGTGCTATTTTCACTCATCATGCATTCTTCGTGCCAAACCTTCGATGTCCTTGTTTGCCGTGGCTAATATTGCAAAAGCAAAATAAAAAGTATCATCTAAGATCCATACAATACGAGAAGAACTGGCTGCCAATACGCTTCCAGCCCACTTTCAAGGTAAAATGTCTGGGGGACCACAAGTTCTCAACCCATTTTAGAGTAGTGGGGGGAGAAGCAGAGTCACCACATACCATATCTACCCTTATGTTAGACCAGCCCTTGTGTTTCCTGTGTTTCCAAGATTGAAGGGAATGTCCTGAGTAAAAATGAATGAATCTCTCAATTTCAGCTTCCTTCCATCCTATTTCTCGTTTTCAAAATCTTAAATGCAGTCATCTACTTTTTCACATCAGTTTGTGGACTTTTGGGGGTTTTTTTTAATGAAAACTTCTCAGCCTTTTAATGCTAATTTCTCATAACATGCATACATTTTTGCAAAGCAATTTCTCCTAAAATAGTGCATTGTTTTCAATAACATACATTTGTATGGATGATTTCTTCCATTATATGCCATTTTGTATGCATTGGTAGGCTGAAGAACTGCACTACAAAATCAGGAGAAGCAGACATTTCGACGGGTGGCCGTGTTTTAGCACCCAGTTCTGCAGCAGCTCTACCTGAGAAGTGCTCAGTTCCTGCATTCACCCCCAACCAGTGTCAACACAGATGTTTCCATGCTGTACCATACAGATTAAACAGCAAACCACACAACGGCCATTTGAAGAGGGAGAACTTCCTCTTGAAAGAATGATGACTGCAGCTGCTCCCATGCTAAGACCGCAACCTTAAATTTGCTGCCGCCTGGACAAACAGCTACATATAAACAGTCACTTGTTGTTGTTTAGTCGTTTAGTCGTGTCCGACTCTTCGTGACCCCATGGACCATAGCACGCCAGGCACTCCTGTCTTGCACTGCCTCCCGCAGTTTGGTCAAACTCATGTTCGTAGCTTCGAGAACACTGTCCAACCATCTTGTCCTCTGTCGTCCCCTTCTCCTAGTGCCTTCAATCTTTCCCAACATCAGGGTCTTTTCCAGGGAGTCTTCTCTTCTCATGATGTGGCCAAAGTATTGGAGCCTCAGCTTCAGGATCTGTCCTTCCAGTGAGCACTCAGGGCTGATTTCCTTCAGAACAGTCACTTCACATACACAAATCCAAACATGCTACAATATAGTGGGGGGCGGGGTAGGGAGAGAATGGTGGCCGCAGTTGCTTAAGGTCAGATGTGTACTGTACCTTTCTTTAGCCATTTCTGCTTTGTTTCTGCAGCTGTCCCTTTTTGGACCAGCTCTTGCACTTCCTCCAGAACAGCCCGCAAAGATAGCAAAAGACAGACCACAGCACGCGGGCAGGGCAGCATGTCACGCACTCGACACTTAAGCAAATTATTGACATCAGGCTTCCCCAGTCTGGCACCCTCCAGATAACTATAGAATATTAGAGCTGGCAGGGACCCCAACGGTCGTCTAGTCCAACCCCCTACAATGCAGGAATCTCAGCTAAAGCATCCATGAGACGGCCATCCAACCTCTGCTTAAAAACCTCCAAGGTAGGAGCGTCCACAACCACCCAAGGGACTCCGTTCCACTCTGGAACAGCTCTTACCATCAGACAGTTCTTCCTAAAGTTGAATCGGAATCTCCTTTCCTGTAACTCAAATCCATTCTCCAAAGCAGGAGAAAACAAGCTTTCTCCATCTTCCATGTGACAGCCCTTGAGATATTTGAAGATGATCTTTATATCTCCTCTCAGTCTCCTCCTAAACATACTCAGCTCCTTCAACTGTTCCTCATACGGCTTGATGGAGTCCTTAGGGAGTTGAATGGCACCTTGAATGCCTCCTTCTGCCAACTCTTGCAGCCCAGCTGATGCCAAATGTCTTGCTCTGCTTTCCTTTGGCCGCATCAGTGAGGCAGGGGGGGGCTGGTATTGTTTCCTGGGCAGCCCAGGACCCCCATACACTGTGCCCAGGCTTGCGCCCCGGGGAGGTCACTTTGGCAATGCTAATGCAGCAAAAACAATGCAGTTACCCGTCTCTGCAGCTACAGTGGGCGCTGTGATTCTTCAGTAGTTTGACTTCACCCCCAGAGGCACACTCCATTCTCTCCAGATTCACCTTGAGATGGTTTGTTGTTGTTGTTTAGTCGTTTAGTCGTGTCCGACTCTTCGTGACCCCATGGACCATAGCACGCCAGGCACTCCTGTCTAGCACTGCCTCCCGCAGTTTGGTCAAACTCATGTTCGTAGCTTCGAGAACACTGTCCAACCATCTCGTCCTCTGTCGTCCCCTTCTCCTAGTGCCCTCAATCTTTCCCAACATCAGGGTTTTTTCCAAGGATTCTTCTCTTCTCATGAGGTGGCCAAAGTATTGGAGCCTCAGCTTCACGATCTGTCCTTCCAGGGAGCACTCAGGGCTGATTTCCTTAAGAATTGATAGGTTTGATCTTCTTGCAGTCCATGGGACTCTCAAGAGTCTCCTCCAGCACCATAATTCAAAAGCATCAATTCTTCGGCGATCAGCCTTCTTTATGGTCCAGCTCTCACTTCCATACATCACTACTGGGAAAACCATAGCTTTAACTATACGGACCTTTGTCGGCAAGGTGATGTCTCTGCTTTTTAAGATGCTGTCTAGGTTTGTCATTGCTTTTCTCCCAAGAAGCAGGCGTCTTTTAATTTCGTGACTGCTGTCACCATCTGCAGTGATCAAGGAGCCCAAGAAAGTAAAATCTCTCACTGCCTCCATTTCTTCCCCTTCTATTTGCCAGGAGGTGATGGGACCAGTGGCCATGATCTTGGTTTTTTTGATGTTGAGATGTTGAGATGGTTTAGAAGGTGATTAATAAATCAAACAGCAGCCGCAATCTGGGCTGGCTGACCTGTAGCCATCTGGGGTTGTGGGACTACAATTCCCATCATCCTTTGCTTTTGCCTACAGTGGCTGGTGCTATTCGGGAGTTAGGGTCCAACCTCTTAAGGTGCAGAGGTTAGCAAGCCCGGTGTAGTCACACTTAATTTTTGAAGTTCCCCCTTACATGCAAGATATTGAGTTGCCATAGCAGATTTTTTAAAAATTGTGTGTAAAATGGGCACAGAGTCCAGAAGCTACGAATGAGATCCTGGCTGGCCTGAAGGCTTTGGCCTACTCTTAAGAAGGCAGGAGAAGCAAAGGGTTGGGTGTGCAAGCATGGAAGCTGCAGTTGCAGCCATGTAATGAACATAGTCTGCACCTAGCAGGTACCTAACAAATGAGATTAGGCAGGCGAGACCTAGCTGGAAAGAGACCAGGGCTTCGACAGTTACCAAGTAAGAAAGCCTCTTCAAGAAGCCATCTCCCCATGGTGGCTGGCTCCCTCTGCTGTGCGCAAGGAGACTTTGCAGATTCGGATACCCTTTGTCTCCCGTCAACTTCACAGCCAGCCGTCAGTTTTGCTTGTCTTCATGTCAGCTCCCAAATCTGCCCTCCTATTATTTCAAACTGCAAACGCCAGAGATTTGAGAGATGCCCAAGGCTATTTTGAAGAAAAAAGAAGAAGTCAGCTTTCCCCATCGACCTCTATAACCTATTTAGAATCTCAGGAGGACGATCAGAGCTGGCAAATGCTTGGTCCTGTAGGAGGAAAAAGTGAAAGAGGCAACCATCATCTTTAGGAAGGAGAGATGAACCCAAAACTTTTTTTTTTAAGATCCAAGCAATTCAGGACTAGGAACCTAGCCACGGGTTATCATTTATTAGACCCTGCTGTTTCACTTGCTCTGAATTTATATTTATCATATCCTATTCTTACTAATTACAGGTAGATAGCCGTGTTGGTCTGCCATAGTCAAAACAAAATAAAATATATATAAAAAATTCATTCCAGTAGCACCTTAGAGACCAACTAAGTTTGTCATTGGTATGAGCTTTCGTGTGCATGTATCTCGTGTGCATGTATCTGAAGAGGTGTGCATGCACACGAAAGCTCATACCAATGACAAACTTAGTTGGTCTCCAAGGTGCTACTGAATTTTTTTTATTATTATTCTTACCAATGTTCACTTGTGCTCTATCGTACACCACTTTGGTGTTTGCATATGAAACCATCTCTAAATACTGTAAGTAAATACTTGTTTTCACAACAGATGTTTTGAGTGCAAGAGTAGCCGACACAGACCCCATCATCCCTGACTATTGGCCATATAGCCTTGGGCTGATGGGAGTCAGAATCCAGAGCAAAGTCCTTGGGTCCCCAGCTGTGGTTGGACTACAAATCCCATCATCCCCGGCCAGCTTAGCCAATGGCCAGGGGTGATGGGAACTGTAGTCCAACAACATTTGGAATACCAGGTTTGAGGAAGGCTGATCTAGAGGGCCCCGTGTTTGAAAACACCAAACCACTAAAAAGGGGGAGCAGCAAAGACATTACCCCAACTTAAGCTTGCCAAGGATACAACTGATAAGTGTGCTGAAAGAACAGCAGGGGCTCCCACAAGAAGGTGCCATCAAAGGAGGCTGTGAGAGGCACTGGTCTGGCCCCACCTCCTTCCAAACATTACCTTCCAGGGCAAGTCAATCCGCTGCATCTTTGAACAGTGGAAGTGCTGATCAGAGGCACCATCTTTACTTTTCTCAAGAGACAGCTTCCCATTGCATCTTGGCACAAGCCCCTTCCAGTCAGACAAATCCACCTCAGAAACAGAACACAGGGCTCCAGCAAGGGTGGGTATGTATGTGAGTAAAAGCAAAGTATAAAGGTAGTCGCGGTTGACTCTGGGGTTGCGGCGCTCATCTCGCTCTACAGGCCGAGGGAGCCGGCGTTTGTCCTCAGATGTGGCTAGCATGACAAAGCCACTTCTGGCAAACCAGAGCAGTGCACAGAAACATCGTTTTACCTTCCCGTCAGAGTGGTACCTATTTATCTACTTGCACTTTGAGGTGCTTTCGAACTGCTAGGTTGGCAGGAGCTGGGACCGAACGGGAGCTCACCCCATCGCGGGGATTCGAACCGCCAACCTTACGATCGGCAAGCCCTAGGCTCTGTGGTTTAGACCACAGTGCCACCTGCATCCCTAAAGCAAAGTATAGGAACGCTTAAACTTGATCCCGAGAGAACCAGGATGGCAAACTGGTTAGAGCAGCTTTAGGACACCTCCAGCTAAGTGGGGCTTAAGTGCAATGAACGGATGGATCCAGGGCGGCTGGGATTCTGCCTCGAAGCAGCTCATGGCTGACCCCCTACGAGCAAGAAAGCTGGCATCTGTCAGGCAGCTGTAACCAAATACCCGTATTTCTGAGAACTCAACTTTAAAAGAGGTCTTTGCCATGTTTCACAGCAGAGGGTGTCATCTTCCGCTCTTGCAACTTGCAAAAACCACAAGCATTAGAAACCCCAAAAGTGCACACTATACTTTTAACAGCTGCAGATTTGTTTCTATCCTGTGTTTCTGGCTGTTCTTACTGTTCCCGGATTTTAATTTCTCTTCTTGTTGACAACCACCAAGAGGACTTGTGTTCTAGGGCAGCCTATAAATACTGTAAATAAATATTGCATGCAAGAGGAACTGGGTGGCCAGTGGGGCAGGGTTTTGGCAGCTAGTGTAGAATTTAAGTGCGCAGGCCACAGATAAACTCTCTTGGGCAGCTGTCCCCAACCTGGTGTGCTCCAGATGTTAAGAGACTTCCAGCTCCTATCGTCCGCAGCCAGCACAGCTCTAGGTCTTGCAGACAATGTTGCACTGAAATGCAAATGGGACTGGCTCATCCGCAGGTAAGTGCATGCAGACACACACAGGCACACACAAATGCCTGCTGGATCAGGCCAATGGCCATCTAGTCCAGCATCCTGTTCTCAGTGTGGCCAACCAGTTGCCCGTAGGAAACCCTCAAAAACAGGATCCAGGAACAAGAGCAACTCTCCCCTCTTGTGGCTCCAGCAAGTGTTATTTGGAAGCATTATTACATCCTGCTGTGGAGGCACAGCAAAGCAATCAAAGCTATCAGACAAGTGATAGCCCTCTCCTCCATGAATTTGTTATGAGTGTGAAATACAGTTCTCTATGCACTTTCCCCATGCCATGTATAATGTCATAAACTTCTATCCTGTCCACTTTAACTCACCTTTTCTCTTAACTAAAAAGTCCTGAACACTGCAACCTTTCTCTTGCCGTTTTCTGAACCATTTCCAACTCTTCAATATCCTGCTTGAGGTGAGGTGACCAGAAACATACACAGTATTCCAAATGCAGTTGCACCATGGAAGTTTGTAATGACATTCTATCAACCATTTTATTTTCAATTCTTTTTCTTAATGACCCATAGCATGGAAATTGCCTCACAGCTGCCACACACTGGGTCAATGCCTTCATCGAGCTACCTACTTTAACCCCAAATTTTTATTTGAGGTCAGTCACTGCCAATTCAGACCCCATGAGCATATATAAAATTAATGTTTTTTGCTCCAGTATTGCATTTGCCATTTTACCACCCACTCACTCAGCTTTGGGAGGTCCTCCTGAAGCTCTTTACAATCTCTTTTGCTTTAATGACCCAGAACCATTTAATATCATTTGCAAACTTGGCCACCTCACTACTCACTCCTTTAGATCGTTTATGAAGTTAAATAGCAGAGGTCCCAATACTGATCCTTTCTACTTCTCCCCATTGTCTATTTGTTCCTACTCTACTTCTTGCAACTTAGCCAATTCCAGATCCATAAAAGGACCTCTCCTCTTATTCCTTGACTGCTAAGCTTACTCAGGGGTCTTTGATGAGGTACTTTGTCTAAAAGCTTTTGAAAGTCTAAGTACACTGTGTTAACCAATCTATACCCATATGCTTGAACTCCAATAGATTTGTGAGACAGGATTTTCCCTTGCAGAAGCCATGCTGGCTCTTGCTTCAGCAAAGCTTGTTCTCCTCTATGTTTGGTTATTTTATCTTTAAGGACACTTTCTACCAGTTTTGCTGGGGCCAGACAGTATGCTAACAGCAGTATGCTAACAGCATTCCCCCCTGCATCCTTTAAAAAACAACAAAAAAACTAGCATTATATTGGTTACTTTCCAGCCCTCAAGAATGGAGGGGACAAGTTATATACTTTAGACAGAAGATCAGGAATTTCACATTTGAGTTCTTTTATAACTCTCGGGTGGATCCCATCTGGACACAGTGATTTGTCAATTTTTCGTGTTGCCTACTAGGCTCAGAGCATCATTTCTCATCATAACTATCTGCCCCAGTTCCTTAGACTCGCCACTTGCAATGGTTAGGTTTAGGCACTGGGATCTGCCTGTATCTTTGGTTATGAAGAGAGATGCAAAGAATTCATTCAGCTTTCTTTGCAATCTCCTTACCCTCTTTTCACGATTTTTTGGCTCCCTTTTCCCTCCATTTCCTTCCTTTGCCCACCCAGAATCAATGGGAGCAACATAAAGACAGAACGCAGCTGCTTCTGCTCAGAGCGACTAAGTCAAATGATGCTTTCCAATGCAAGTAGCTCCAGGCTTATACCAGGAGCCCATGGAAGTGGCTCAGCGATTACAACCTTCAGAGGAAAGCTCTTACCAATTTGTTTTCAAAAGGTTTCCCCAAGGGGCATTTGCTGCATTCGCCCCTGGGGAAAAGAGACACTCACATCTTAAGCTGTTCCAGCAACTGTGAAACAAAACAACAGAATGAGGTGGTCCACAGGATACCAAAGCAAACAGCCATTTCAGGTAGTCACTGCATTTTATTGGAAAACATTGATATAATTTTATTTTCACAGCTTGAACTGAACACAACACCACCTGCTTTCAAAGACATTCTTGCTCCAACCTTCCCCACGCCCCCTGCCTAAGTTCTCAGGTGAGATCCCTCCACCTCTGCTCAACACAGGAGTGCAGAAGACAGGAAATAATAAGAGGGGGCGTGGTCAAATCCACCACGGACTGCGCAAAGCACTCTTCTTTCACCCGGTTTCAGGGAAATTCTGCAGCTCTGTTTCGATTTCCCCTCCAAAACTGGTTTTTCTTTTCTTCTTTATTTATTTAAATTTTTTGGATTAAAAAATAAAAGTGAAAAAAGTAAAGAGAAGCAAGTTTGCGGCCCATGCTGTTTTGCCGCGAGGAAAGGGGGCGGGTGGGGACGGGCGGAGTTAAGGAAGCAACATTAAAAGAGCACAGACACTGAAGCCAAAGGTGCGGCACAAGCGTTAAAACCGAGAGCCACTACGAAAAAAATGAAGCGTCGCATGAGGAGGGGGGGAGGGGGGAGGGAGAAGAGGGCGTTCTGGCGCAGTTGGCATTCACTCAGCAGCAGCTTCACTGTTTTATTGCGGTTCCATTCTGATGCCCCCCCCCAAAACCCCTCAAGCTGCCAATCAAAAGCATTCGCCATCGCCATACGTGGGGCGACCCCCCTCCCCACAAAAGGGGCCTGTAGCATCAGGTATTTACATAGCAGCTCCAATGTCTGGACACAATGCTTAGGAAACTGTAAGGACATTTACAATTTATACAAGGTTAAGAACAAAGACAGAAGTTAAAATTATGGGCGGTTGGTTCAGTTTTGCGTGTTTTTTTTTCCTTTAAAGAGCCAATCGGGCAGTTGTCGGACGCTCCCCCCTCCCCCTTTTAACAGCCTCTTCTCCCCACATCATGCTGACGGAGCTCTCTGGAACCCGCCTTCAGCCACAGGCACCCAGGCGGTGGGATAGCGCCCCCCTCCCACGAAAACGAAGGGGGGAAATCAACAACCCAGTTTCCTCCTTGTACCCCTCCTCGGTGTTCCCTGGGGCAAGACCTTCGGTGGCAACCGCCATGTCAATGCGCACGACCACAGTGCCAGACACATGCAACACGATTAAGAAGGTTTTTTTGCGCTCTCTCCACCCCCATCGTGTGGATTCTTGAAAGAAAGAGAAAGAATCTGCGCCCTGGGAGACAGGCCAGCTCTGGCTGCAGAACAGAAGACCCGATGGAAACAAAAGACATCCACAAGGTTGGAGGAGGTTCTCAGGGAGGTTTTAGGGGGGATGCACCAGGAAGAGGTGGAAGGAAGGAAAGGCGGGGAGGAGGAAGGAGGGAGAGCAAGAAGAAGGAGGGAGAGATGAGTGCAATCATGCAGCTTGGGAAGTTTCTTTTTCTTTTTTTAATTGCTTGGTCAGATTTATTCCACAGCCGATTGTTTTGCTTAGAGAACCAGGTTACTTAAGTAGAGAGAGTGTGTTGGAGAAAAGTATCGAAGGAGAATGGGCATTGCCTGCCACCCACTCTGCGGGCTTCACTTTGCGGTCATCATCTGCACAAACTCTGCAAGAGACACAGTGTAAGGAAGCAAAGTCAGTACGGGGATGGCCACACCCTTTTAAGCTGGAAGACTTGAGATCATGTAGTCGCAAAGCTCCCTAAAATAGACATTAGCCCAGTCAATGGTCATACTGTTACTTTGGCTTGACATGATTCGACTCTTACGCTCAATGTAGTTTTCAAAAGATAAAAGCAAACAGAGCTGTGATAATGCTATGAACTGTGTCTGCTCCACTCTCATAATGCCTTCATCCAGAGAAAACTACCAGAGGGGAAGTCAAGGGTACGCCCGCCACTGAACACAACCTTAATGTGTACCCTGCTATATTGAACAATGTGTGGAGTACCGTAGGCTTCAAGAACCAAAGAGAAGTCCCCAGAATAGTACCATCAAGATTTGAGGGGAAGGGCTAAGAAAGCCCCGGCTTTATCCAGCCAAGGTCTGTGGAAACGGCAAACTTCAAAGCCTTTGAATACGTTTTGCATATATGTGAACCTCACTGACGGACTCGGGAGTATTAAATTTGGAGTTATTTCCACACAGCTCAAAACTGAAGTGTGATACATGTATAATCCAAGGCATCTCCCCCTCAACAGGATATATATAAATGGTTACAGTGCTTCCACACCACCCAGATGGCTGAAGTCTGTGACACAATTACTGCTCTCGAAAACCAGAGGAGGGCCCATACAGTTATTTAGAGACCCTCTGCCTAAGCAGAACCTCAGTTCTTTCATGCAACTTTCTGGCTGCCAAAACAGCAGCAGGCAAGATGCTTTTCCCATCCCCGACTCACCTTCATAGTTGACCTGCCCGTCCCCATCAATATCTGCCTCCCTTATCATTTCGTCCACCTCCTCATCAGTGAGCTTCTCCCCTAGGTTTGTCATCACGTGGCGTAACTCTGCTGCGCTAATGTAGCCATTCCCATCCTGGAAGCAAAGGAATCAGTTAGCAGGGAAGAGCACAGCAAGGCAGCACCTTCCACTTTTATCCTGACAGCTGGTGTTTCCTTCTCCACTCTGTATGCTCCAGATTAAGGGAAGGGGACGCTGCTGTTTCCTTGCCATTCTCCCTGAGAGTATATGGGGATGCACAGCAGTATTCTGTCCACTCTCCTCCCTCCCCTCCAGAAGGCGGGTGGGTGGTCCTTCTCAACTTCCTCACCTTATCAAACACTCTGAAAGCCTCTCGGATCTCCTCCTCACTGTCTGTGTCCTTCATCTTCCTTGCCATCATGGTCAAGAACTCTGGGAAGTCAATTGTGCCGTTCCCTGAAAACAGAAATGAGCACCAGTAAGATGAAGCCAGCAGAAACCAAAGCAGTTGCAGACTGGGATGCCGAGACCAATCTCAAATAGTCACCCTAGGACAAAGCCAGCCTCGGAAGACTGAAGCCCTGCTTGGAAGGGAACCTAACTAGCTGATGTAATGTGTTGGAGTTGGCCACATTATGGCACAAAAGTAGTTCCACACCCCAACACTGAAATTAGTGCCTGCTAAATGGTCTGCCTGTGAAGCAATCACAAAGAATATCTCAGGATACTGCAGGTGTAATCCAATTGTTGATATTTTGTTTTTATTTTAAACATCTTGGACAGTGCTACTGTAAGGCAGTATATACACTGAAGAAAGTGAGTGGCATTTTCAATACATCCATGTTGTACCCTTCCGTTATCCTTGGAAGGAAATAGGGTGCTACTTCCTATTATTGCTATTACTACTACTACTACAACTATTGACTTTCTGGGTCGTTCACAAGCCTTGACCCACCCCCTACTCCACAGTCAGCTAGTACCCCATCAGAACCAGCCCCCACCACTGCATTCATTGGCAACTTAATACATAGGCCAGTCTATGTTAGTCTCCCAAGATCAAATAAATCAGTACAGTATTCCTCTTGCTTTTACCTCTTAACTTGCCTCTCAGTCACAAAAGGCAGGGAAACAGCAGGGGTGGGTGGATGTCTAAGCACAGGAGTCAAAGAAGCTCAGTGGGCAAGTGGTAAACTGTTCCTCTTGTCCACCAAGAATAGATAGAGCTGTCTCCCCAATCTAAGCAACCCCAGCTGAATTTCTGCATAAAGTACCAGCAGAAGCTATGGGTTTTGGATCCCTCACTCTGCCCAGACCCCCTTAGTGCTGGGGCCACTTACCATCAGCATCAACTTCATTGATCATGTCTTGCAGTTCTGCCTCGGTGGGGTTCTGACCCAGAGACCTCATCACAGTGCCAAGTTCCTTGGTGGTGATGGTGCCATCCCCATCCTTGTCGAAGAGGGAGAAGGCCTCCTTGAATTCTGCGGGGGAGGGGGGAGAGCAGGGTTGTTGAAAGCTACATAGAGATCATGTACTTGCAACCAGTGATTATCCTAGAAGTCTAGCCAGCCCCATTCCAAACACTTGGGAGAGAGGGGAACCAAGTGAGTCTGGTGATATATTTGAAATCCCAAGTGCCTAAAATGCTGGTGGAAGCACAAGCCTATTCACATTTTCCCAGTCCAGGGATTTGTTTTGATTTTTTGTGGCCTTGCCCTCACACCACCACCAAACCCAGCAGATGGGGAAATTATCTCTCCTAAAGGAACTGTAGTAAGGATTCTGCACTTTAAGGACTACCAGGAAAAAAATCCTCCTTCTCTGCAGAGAAGCTCACAAGCTGCCCCTGACCATGTGCATTCTGGCTCAGTTTGAGCAGTAGTTAACCCAGCTTCAAAGCCAGTGGACAAGGGGATGTACTGCTCGTCTTCCCTCAACATGCAGATCAATTCAGTGCCAGACAAGTTAACATTTGCTGCCACTGCATGCTGAGGACTCACCTGCAATCTGCTCTTCGGTAAGTTGGTCAGCCTGAAAGAAGTGAGAGAAAAACAAATATAAAATGAAGAGTCATCCCAAGTCAAACCTCGCTACATCTCTTATCAGCCTCCCTGGTGGGGAGGCAGCAGTACCCGTGCCATTTTCCACATCACCTGTAAGCCTCCAGCTCAGGTTTGCACACCTTGTGACCTACCAAGCTGGATGCAGTCCACTTGCAGTATCCAAAGGATCTCCTGCTGCTATATGCGGCTGCATTTGGCATAACCCCCAGCCTCAGAGATTGTAGCAGCAGCCCAATCCACAGAGGGTGAGAAGGGGCTTCCAAGCATACCACTCCTCATACCAGGATGGGCCATGGCCTCTAAGCCTGTCCCATCATTCTATTGCTTTCTCCCTACGATTGTCATTGCTGCCTACCTTCACTCTGGCTCTCACCAAGAAGTCTTAAACCTGGAACTATGCACATTGCCCATAATATGGCATAATGCAGAAGAACTGCAGGTGGATGGTGACAGCTGCATCATTGGGACAAGCAGGGCAAAAGATTCCTGCATTGCAGGGGGTTCCCCTAAATGACCATCATGGTCCCTTCCAACTCTACAGTGTTTAAGTCACATGCAGAAACCTAAATGTATCGGAGCAGGATAGGTGGGTTCTGAACCTCACTGGTTAGCCTGCTCCATTAAACCCCTCAAAAGCCAATCTATGCCTGCTTTGCTGAGCGCTGACCCAGTGGATTGTGTCCTCTTGAAAGGAATGACCCTGGTGAAATAACGTTCTCCTTCCTCTTTCTGCTGGCTTTCAAAAATTGTCAGGAAGGAGCAAATAAATAATTAAGACCAAGTCGGGAGAATTTTTTTCTTTAGGTGGCTAGATTCTTCATCAAGTAACTTACAGCATCTGCTGAAATACCATAGAAATTAAGCCTAACACTCTCAAGCCCACTTTCCCCAACTGTTGCTCTGAGCTAGACATGCCCAGCCCCCTTCTGCATCATGCCTATGTTTACAGGAGGCACCAAAAGGCCCTTGAAGCCATGCCAGTTTAAGGAGCGGTGGCAGCACCCACCCACCCATTGGCCTCTCACAATCTTAGGTTCTGCAATCTAAGCCACAGTGTATCATGACCAGAGAGCAGATGCATCGCAAAAGGTGCAGACAGAGACCATCAGCGCCAGCTGCTTCATGCAGGAAGGACTGAAAAAAAGCCACAGGGGTGGAGTCATTAGCTAGCTTGCCCATCAAATATAGAATTCACTGCCACAAGATATGGTGATGGCCATTTACACAGCCAGAAGTAACAGGACTGGGAAAGGATCTCAAAGCAATGATTTCTTCCTGTTTCCCATTTGCAATGCTTTCAGAAATGAAACCCAAAATGGCATGCCTTTAGACACAGATAATCTATTTATGCTGTTTCGTTGTATTTATATTGCAAATTTGTGATTTTATTGATGTTTTCTTTGCACTGTATTAATGCTTTGCCTTTGGGTTTATGCTAGGCTGCCCCAGAATGGAGGAAAGGCAGGATATAAAAAAGGACAGACAGTGCAACACTGCAGACTCATTTCTGTTGGGATCCATTGAGCATTCAATGGCTGAACCCAACCAGTATTCTTCTTCCTTAAAATAAGGCAACATTCAGAAGGCAGTTTTCTGGCTGAATTTTATTGCAGAACTGTAGGGCTCCAGGATGACAAGGGCAAAGTTTTAGAACTGAATCAGGAAGACACTGGCTCAAATCCTTAATCAGCCATGGCACTTAATGGGTGACCGTAGGCAACTCAATAACTGAGCCTACCTTATGTCACAGCATTGTTTTGAGAATGATTCATATCTTAGAAGAATGATGGGATAAAAATACAAATGTATTGGTCTAAGGAGGAGGGTGCTTATCAGTACAGGTAGTGTACAGGTACTGAGTAAAGTAGATTCCAAGGGGAAGTGAGGCACATTGCCACCTTTGCATTACCACATCATGGGACTTCTGGGTCTGCCATCCAAGTGGCACATCCTGGACAAGAGCATCTCTGCCGCATTCCCCCTTGTCTGGCCTTGCTGAAGTTGGCTGCACCACTCCATCATGCTTCTGCGTTGGCTAAGAAGCAGCCTGCAGCTCACACCCATTATGGTGCACTTGTTTAAAAAAAGGAGTTTTAACATTCTACTTCAGTGCTTTTGGAAGTAAGAACTGCAAAACACGAGGATTGCTTGGACTCCAGCCTTCACTGCAGTCCCAGCCAGCCCAACACTGCAGCACAGCTAGAGCCAGAGCAGAAGATACAAGGCAAACCTGATCCTGCGTGAGAGTCGCTCCTTGCAAAATGCAGATATCACCAAGGACTGCCAAGGGTGCAACATGCAGAAGGGTGAAGCCCGCGGGGGGGGGGGGGAGGGTTAGAGGAAGGGAAGTCCAGATGCAGCCATATGAAGTCCTCCCCATGCCCCAGATTCGGGGGGGGGGGCATTTAGGCTTAGAGCTAGAGAGTTGGAATATTTTTAGAATTGGAATATTTTTGCAGAGAAACTAATGCTACCCCGGATTAACAGGGGGCAGGGGCTCAGTTAAACAGACTGCAGTGGACTTAGGAGCCCTCAACTGTCGGAAAAGGAAACAACGATTATAAAGCACTTCCAATGCAGTGACAGAGAGTGAGGATCTGGGGAAGGTTTTAATACACTGCACCACAAAGGGTCACATCAATGCAGGAAAGGGTGGGTGGGTCCACCCACATCTCAGCCAAGAGAGGAAAAATCCTCATTTTGAGCTCAGGCACAGAACTGTTACGGGCAACAGGGCAGGAGGCAGTCAGAACAGCAACCTGACTTTCATCTTGGCCAAAGATTTCTTCAGGGCAAAAGCTTGAACTCTGACATCCCTGTCTAAACTTGTCAGATTGCATAAGCTACACAGGGTCTGCTAGACGAGAGGGAAATGCAAAGAGCAAGAAGAACTGCATTGCTCTTCAGAATCAGCCTTCAGAAGTGGCTTGGCATTTATAATGGCACCCCTACAGGACAGAAGACCAAGGGCCATGGTTAAGATCAAGGAAGGACAGTCCTGGCCTTCATCTCCCTCCCCAATCAAATCGTGCTATCCCCACCCCCCACCCCCAATCTCACTGGCCTTTTCAGCATTGCTTAAGATGGCCTACATCTCAGTAATTGCTAGAGAGAGAGAGAAAGAGAGAGATGGTGGCCCTTCAGAGTAGCCAATCTAGATGGCTTGAGGGAAAGATGCTCTAGAAAGTAGGTTAGCATGGCAAGAGCAGCCAGCATGAAAATAATAATCTAATAGCTTCTGGTAGATAAGCCAAGCCACCAGAGGGAAATGCAGACTCAAACAGGAAGCCACTCTTCTATATTGCAACGGGCTGAGGGAGGCTCCAGCAAGGGACTGAAGGAATTAGTGCGTCATCCACGCGCCGGAAGCTGCAGTAGGGAGAGCAAGATCAAAACTATAAGGACCCCTGGCTTCATTACAGGAGGGTGGCTCTTTAAAGGCATTCTTTCTCCATTTTGATCACCCTTCCCACTCACAGACAAGTGACCCTGTAATACTGATACACCAAACCTTGTGCTTACATCTGGGCTACATGATATGCCACCAATATGGGACAAATCGGGAGCACCCAAATACTTCTCTAGAAGTCAATCGTCTTGGCCTTCTTTTCAAACCTCCTGGCTGCTCTCCATAGGAAGCAGAGTCCTTATACAGAGTCAGACCATTGGTCCATCTAGCTCTGTACTGTCTACACTGACTAGCAGCGGCTCTCCAGAATTTCAGACAGCCTTATTGGGAGATGCCAGGGACTAAAACATGGGTCCTTCTGTATGCAAGGCATGTGGCTCTATTACTGAACTATGGCTCCTCTCCAAGCATCCCTGAGGTCCCCAGGATTCCCTCTCCTCGTCACCAGACTACAAAGTAGTCTTCGCACTATTATTTCTTGCCAAATTGTTTGTCACGCTGCAATTAGACCAGAACTACCCACTACATTTAAAATTACAGTATCATGTTAGATGGCTTCTCCACTTCCCCCCAAAGCCAGTCAGAGGTGAGACACGGAGTGGATTGGTTACTTCCACACTTTTGTTTGAGCCAGGAGTTCGTCAATTTCCTTGCTGAGGCAAATCAAAGTGGCTTCTGAGGCCCAGTGAATGAGAACATCAGATGCTGCAGCTAAACAGTAACCTGGAAAGCAGATCACCAGGAGTCTCATGGAACCGAAGGACATGCATGCAATAAAACCTTCATTAAGAAGACAGCTCAAATATATTTGTCAGGATCCACACCCATGTTCTCCTGCATCCCCAGGACAAGCCTGTCTGGCTCTTCTAGATGATGGAAAGTGAATTCTCATCAGCAAACCAGCCACACCATTTCCAGCCCCAACACAGCTTATGCTGCCAAGTTATCCCTTTTTTAAAGGGATTTTCCCTTATGCTGAATAGGCTTCCTCGCGAGAAAAGGGAAAACTTGGCAGCTATGCTTATGAGACCATTCAAAAGACTACCAACTCCACGCATTATCTCTTCAAATCATACCCCAAGCTCTCTCAATACACTTCCCCCTATCTTTTCTGCCTATTAGACCTTCCACTCCTAGAAACACCAGCCTGACCTTTGAGGGTCCTGTCAGTTCACTTCCTCCAATTCTACACCATTAACTCAACTCACACCAGATACTCTACATGGCCACCTCCCACAAAGGCTCATTGTCTGTCGGCTTCTGAACAATGGGCTACAAACTCTCCCACACATCCCCTTCAACGAATCACCTCCAGCCCTTTCCCCATGGCCCTCGCAGCAACTCTCAGCTGCATCATTCAGCAGCCATCATGTCTCCTTACAGCACTGTTACCCAAGAGAACATCTCCAGAAACAAGACCCCCTACCCAAGGTACTCCTGAAGGGCAGACCCAAACACCCTCAACGGCTTCATGCCACAGGCCTTGTGATGATCAGCTGGCACACTCGGCTGCCACCCTTCCCCAGCCCCACCCCACTCCTGCCCCATGACACCCCGCAGCCAGGTGGGCCTTCGGCCCAGTGCCCCTGCTGCCATCACCTCCTCTATTCAGCACCTGTGGCGCTCCCACCCCCACATCACCTCCCACCCCAAAAGCCAAGCTCCCCGAAACCTCATCCACACCTGAGCTGTTCTACATGCCAAGCCCTGCGTTTCTGCTCCACTCCCATTAACCCTGCCACCTGCTCCTTGCCCCAATTGCCCAAGAAACTAACTGGCCAGGTAGCCAGTCATTCCGGAAAACCTAGCATCCAGGGCACTTCCTCCCAGCTTTCTTGAGAATTAACGCCAGAGCTTTCTTCCCTTCTCCGCGCCCCATCAGCTCTCCACAGCCTCACCCCCCTTGACCCCCAGCATCAACAGCCCCCCCCCCACTGCTCATCTTATCACATCTCGCCTCTCCCCTTCGTGCTTCTTCGGAAGGAGAGCTCAGGAGAGAGAGGGGGGAATGAGATCAGCCTCCCCCCACGCCTCGCCTCTCTCGCTGCCCCACTCATCCCAGCCCCCAAATGCTCACTGCACCCCCCCTTCACTTCGTAGGAGGGGCGTCCTAAGCGCCCAAGTCTCCCCCCAAAAACCTCCCCTGCAGTCAAGCCGGCACCCCAAAAACCCTGCGCTCCAACTGCGCCCCCTCCTCCCCATATCAGCTTCCTCTCCAGCTCCATTCACTGACCCGCCCAAAAAACCCTCCCCCAACCACTGCTCCCCACCTGCAACCCAGAACTTGCACACGCCGACCCCCATGTGCCCTGCACTGCGGTTAACCCCCCCTCGTTTCACGCACCCCAAATACCCATCATTTGATTCTGCACCCCCAACAATTTCACTTGCGCCATTTCTCCCCTGCCCCCCATTAACACCCCCCCACACACAATAAAATCCATGGGCCACTTACCTGGCCACCTCCTCAGAGACCCTCGGCCCCCCTGAAGACCCCGCTCCATTAACCCCTTCCCCCTCGCCCCCACCCCCTTCCTCAATTAACCCCTCAGGCGCCCATGCCCCTCACCATGGCTGGGTCCGGGTGGCGACAGCAGCTGGAGCGTCGAGAGGCTTCGCGGAGCAGCGGCGGCGATGTCGGGAAGGGAGGTGGAAGCAGCACTAGCCGGAACCCGCTGCGGACCGCCTCACGCACACACGGCGCGAGAGGGATTCCTCCGCCAACGGCACACCAACGGCCGCCAGGGCAGCACCCCGCCCCTTTCTTCTCTCCGCATTCCGTGTGTCCGAGCTGCTCTCGGCCGCCGGGTAAGCCCCGCCCACTTTCCCTCCTCTTTGCGGGGTGGGGTGGGGAAGAAGAGGGGGACTATTTTCCTCTCTCTCTTTTTTTTCTCCACCCGCTGCCGCTTTTTCTCCCGTCCGCCCCTCCCTCGAACCGCCTTCCAGCGGAAGGACACAGTATTGTGACTGCGTACTTGTAACGCGCCCCCCCATTGGCTGGGGAGCGAGGCGCAGGATGAGACTGCCGCGGCCATTGGTCGCCTCTCACCTGCAATGCGTCAAAATCGGAGCGGGCCATGTCGGAGCGGGAAAGAGGGGGGGAGGAGGGAGGAACTAAATCGGGAGGAATGGGCGGAAAGGCAGGGTAGCCAGCGGGGCAGCGGGCTGCTTGTTTCGTGGGTTTCAGGGAGGAAGGCAGCCGCTCGCGCTCTTTCGAATGGTACAAGCCAACTATCCCCCCCCACTCCCAGCACAAATAGATCAATCTAGGCATAGGGGGCGGAGCCACAATAACAACCAGGCCAGTCAATAGCCCCGCCTCCTTCATGCAGCCACGCGCTCCTCGCAATCAGATATGCCACACCCCTGTCCCTCGCCGCGCCCCATCCCATGTTTCCCCGCCCCTTTCCGCTCCCAAAGTTTTTACAGTGTAACCTGCAATTTTTTTCCTAGCCTGGTGCGTTTCCTTTTGCTACGTGGATGAGACTGGGTGTTAACAACCGCAGTTTTCCCCACGCAGTGCAGTGCTGGAGGGCGCTTTACCTGTTGAACTGCAGCCTGTCAATGAAGAAGTTAAAGCTGCAGCTGCTCTCCCTGGCTTCTCTCCTGTCTGTTTATCTGGCCACATTAGAAATAAAGGTCCACTAAGCTCAGTAGTCCCTGCACAGTCAACTATTCTCCAGCTAGGGTTTGAGATAAGAGGCCCTCCCAGCTTTCTACCTGTTAAAAAGGGTTTGAATGCATGAAACGTAGATCTGTTCATGCCCCTTCCAACCACAGATACCATCTTTCAGCAGGTGAGGAATAATTTGGTCAGCAAAATGTTCACAAGGAGTTATGGGGAAGTACAGTAGACAGGAACTCTATAATATCTCCCTATGAAATCACTGAATTTGATCTTTCTTTCATTATTATTATTTTTTAAGTGGAGTTTTGCTTGGAGGGGGAAAAGCATAAGAAACAGGATCTCATGCATTAAAATGCACAGGCAACACAGACATTTGGCTCACACTGCTGGAGGGGGTCATGGAAAGCATCTAATGTTTTGTTTCCAGTCATGCCTCCAGCAGAAATGAAGTCCTCCTAGAGAGAGGAGTGCCTCTGAGAACACACAAAAGGCCTTACAGACATTGCTGAGGTAAAAACCTAGGAAGCTGCCTTCCACTGAACCAGACCATGGGTCACTTGCTGTTTATACCCCAAGTGTTTCCCAAAATGTGGTAAGCATATATACCCATTTCAAAGAGTACACAGCAGAATGTTTTATTTTACTTTATCATAGGGCTTTTCTTTTACCTCTGGAAAACAATTCAAATATTAAATAATATTATTAAAACAAACCCCCATATCTTTGCCCAAGAAGGGGGATGTTGGTAAGACTCAACTCTCAAAAGCGGCATGCAATTATTGTAAGTTTGGGAAACCCTGTTCTACAGAGATTGGCGAGCGCTCTCCATGGTTTCATGCAAGGAGACGCCTGGAGATGCTTCCAGATTTGAACCCATGACCTTCTGCATGCAAAGCAGATGCTTTGCCTCTGCGTTTTGTCCCTAGGTGACGCCTAACCTTTCAATCAGCAAATTGCTACTTTTTCAAGGGGTTAGACTTCAGGCGAAATATTTGACAGCCTTCAGTCATTGTTGCCTTGAAAGCAGGTCACGTTTGTCCCTATTTTACAGACGCAGCACAGAAAGAGTTAATCTATACCAGTGGCAGAGATGGAGTATGAGCCAGGAGCCAAGCCAAACTCTTCCACTATATTAATCTCAGGATATTAAAGTCTCAGCAAGTGTGGTATTCAGTGACATACTGTCTCCAACAGGGGAGGCAGAACATAGTCTTAACCCTCCACAAATTTGTCTACCCCTCTTTTAAAGCCATCCAAGTCCATGGCCACCCCTGCCTCCTGCAGGAGGGAGTTCCACAGTTTAATCATGCGCTGCATGCAGAAACACTTCCTTTTCTCTGTGCTCAATCTTCCAACCCTCAGCTTCCTCGGGTGGCTCTCAGTTCTAGTACCATGGAAGAAGAGGGGGAAACGTCTCCCTGTCCAATTCCTGGACATTTGTTGTTTAGTCGTTTAGTCGTGTCCGACTCTTTGTGACCCCATGGACCATAGCACGCCAGGCACTCCTGTCTTCCACTGCCTCCCGCAGTTTGGTCAAACTCATGTTCGTAGCTTCGAGAACACTGTCCAACCATCTCGTCCTCTGTTGTCCCCTTCTCCTAGTTCCCTCAATCTTTCCCAACATCAGGGTCTTTTCCAGGGAGTCTTCTCTTCTCATGAGGTGGCCAAAGTATTGGAGCCTCAGCTTCACGATCTGTCCTTCCAGTGAGCTCAGGGGCTGATTTCCTTCAGAATGGATAGGTTTGATCATAACCTGGACGTAATCATGCATAATCTTACACACCTCCTGCTTGCTCACCTTCCCTCTAAATTAAAAAGCCCCAAATGTTGCAACCTGTCCTGTTTCTCCAGTGCCTCGGTCATTTTGCTCGCCCTTTCCTGAACCCTTTTGCAGCTGCACAATTTTCATTTTCGAGATGGTTCGTCCCTCATTCTCCTCCTCACCAACCCCTAAATGCTAAATGCTTATCCAGAAACACACACACCTGGCCTGGCGCCTGTCCGTATCCTGATCTCTCGGTGCTGAGTTTATTAACGATTGAACAAATGGCTCTGGGCCACGGATCCTGTAACAGAGACCTCTTCTCGCCCGCTTACTTGCCTGCCTTTCATGGACTGTAATGGACTTTCAGCGAGCTTTAACAGGGAAGATAATGTTACCCAGGAGCCTTCTAAGCAGGGCAGAGAGTGCCCAGCCTGTGAGACGAACTTGTTTTTCGCTGTTGCTGCTTTTACAGCCAAAAAAGTGACCTTGGTGGTTCTGATTCCACCCAGAATCAATGTGGCTTCTTCAGGTCTTATCAAGAATGGTGCAAGAACATAGGTTTAGATTTTTGTTACTCTATCCATTTTCGTTCTCACAAATGAAACTGTTGAGTTCCCCATTTGCTTTGCTGTATTTCACATTCCTTTTTAGCTTGGTGGTGGCTGTAATAATTTTCACAGCCGCTCTTGAGGGCTGCCATTTTGTTTTCCCAGAATGCCCCACATATTGCATCGTTTTGGGGGGTGGCCCCCTTGCCAGCAGAGGCCACTATGATGTCGCGATGGCAGTTATTCAGCCTCACTTAGTACAAGTAGACATACAGGTTAATTCCCCCCGCCACTCTTCCCTATTCCAAAGATATATGTCCCGGTTCTCCCTCAACAGCAGCATATTAGGAACAGTTTATCAGGAATAGAAAATAGGATTCTCTGACACTGAGGGGATGCTTGTTGCTCCATGGGCTCCCCTCTCTCTCCAAAGCGGTCCTTCTGTCAGATGTCGCTCAGCAGGACTGCACATGCTCAGAAGAACTCTCCCCTATTCTACAATACTGAATATTGCTCTGGTGTAAGGCTAGGCCAGGCTTTTGTGGAAAGATCTTTCTGCTCAAAACGCCTAAAAACCTCGTGCAGGCAGTTAAGTGCACATCTTTCCACAATTGCCGGTTTCTGCTTTTAGCTTTCTGCCATATGTATAATTGCTGCAAACTGCTCAGATATATTTTACGAGTACAGTGGTACCTCGACTTACGAACGACTTGACAACCAATTTTTTTCGACTTATGAATGGGGCAAATGGCCACACGCATATGAATTTCTCGACATCTGAACGGAAACCGCGCGGTTTTAGATAGGGTTTTTTCGACTTATGAATTTTGAGATGGGGTTGCTTCGACTTGCGATTTTTTCCATTTCCAATGCATTCCTATGGGTATTTGCGTTTCCAATGGCGCTTTTTGACTTATGAATTTTTCGACCTACGAAAGTGCCTTCGGAACGGATTAAATTCGTAAGTCAAGGCACCACTGTAGTGGCACAGAAATATTGTCAAATAAATGCATGAATTCTGAGACCTCAGCTGCCAACCCCAGTGTGGACCCATGAGGTCTAGAAACTTGCTCCAAAGCGATGGTTGGCGCTGCGAGAGAGCTGCCCCTGTTTCCGCACTGCAGGCGGCTGGTTACAGTGGTGCCTCGACTTACGAATTCAATCCGTTCCGAAGGACCTTCATAGGTCGAAAAAATCATAAGTCGAAAAGCGCCATTGGAAACGTGATATCCCATAGGAATGCATTGGAAACGGAAAAATTTGTAAGTCGAAGCAACCCCATTTAAAAATTTGTAAGTAAAAAAAAACCCTATCTAAAACCGCTGCGGTTTCCGTTCAGATGTCGAGAAATTCGTAAGCGTGCGGCCATTTGCCCCATTCGTAAGTCGAAAAATTTGGTTGTCGAGTCGTTCGTAAGTCGAGGTACCACTGTATTTTGAAATGCTCAGGAGCTGGAAATTCCCATCCGCACCGGGATTTCTCCATCCCAGTCCCACACTATAGCCACTGGGGCCGGCAGCTTGTGTGTATATGTTTGTGTGTGGTGAGCCAAGTGCCCTGATGCCGGTGTGTGTGTGTGTGTGTGTGTGTGTGTTTTGCAAACAGTTTGCCCTGCCCATACAGGCTGGGAGCCGAGGAACCCAGAAACACAGCCTCGCTCTGTTCTCAGGAGCCAAGAGCCGAGGGCAAGGCAAGGGCAGGCCAGAGCCTGCCCCCAAATCACTGCCATCTGCACACAGAATGAGCTGTGCTCCACTTTGCCTGGCCACCCGTTCTTCCTGCGGCTACTGCGAGGAAGGTGGCGAGGTGCAGAGAGCGAGAGCCAGGCAGAACAGGTCAGAGATGCGGATCGGGTGCCAAGGAAACTGATCCTCCTCGCGCCCAAGACAGGAGCACCCGGAGGGGGTTTCGCTCGCTGGGAAAAGCGAGAGAGGAGATCCCGTCGGCCTGGGTTTGTCAGAGGCTGGCATTGCCGTCACTCAAAACTCCCAAAACAACAGGGGTGGGGGTGGGGGCAGAGAGTGCAGAAAGACACCTATTTTTGCCCACAAAAACACCCCGTTTGTAGTCTTTTCTGGTGTGAGAGAGGCCCGTTTCCAAACTGCTGGATGGATTGCTTGACCCCAGAGATTGGACGTTTCTGAACTCCTGCTTTTATCATGTTGTTTTAATGCTATTTTTGTACACCGCTTACGAGGTTTTTCTTTTCTTTTTTAGAAAGTCAGTTAAAACAGCTTTTAAATGAATAAAAGAATCTATTGGGATTCTCCCTCTTGTAGATATTACACCTTAATAACTGCTGATATATACTATTGCTGTATGGTGTATTTGGGGTCCATGGACCGCAATAAAGCTGAGTGTGGCTTTTTTGAGATGGCTCTTAAACCGGCATTGGCTGCTGCAGAAGCCCAGCGTGACGATACATCTGCGAGTGTATTGCACGTATTGTGGGTGCATTTATTCACATCTCACCTTATTCTCCAAGGAGTTCAAGGTGGCGCACATGGACCACCCTCCTCCTCCTCCTCCTCCTCCTCCTCCTCCTCCTCCTCCTCCTCCTCCTCCTCCCTGAATCCCCACAACGACCCTGTGAGGTAGGTTAAGCTGTGAGATGCAGTGCCTGGCTCCCCAGTGAGTGTGGATTTGAACCCTGGTCTCCCAGGAGGGAGGGGGGCAGCTCTTGTGCTCAGGTCTCATACAGGGCATCCGGGTGGCCACAGTGGGTACAGGATGCTGCCCTAGATGGGTCCCCTGTGGCCTGATCCTGCAGGCTCTCCTTAGGTTCTTTGTTGAGGGCCGGAGGGTGGTAGGGTAGCCAAGCTTAGTCAGTGAAAAGGAGGGCGCGTCAAATTTTCCAACTTTCAAACTCCAAACTTCTTGGGGTTCCAAGAAGCTGCAGCATGACTTGGGAATTCAAAAGGGATTTTGGTTAAATTCGGGGCTTTTCTTCAGCTGGAACTTACCAGCACCTCTCATCCAATGCAGACTTACCAAGCTAAATGTTGTCCAATTGCAAAAGCAAAAAAAAAAAAAAAAAAAAAAAACACCAGCAGATCTGAATTAAAGGTAAAGGCAAAGGGACCGCAGACCATTAGGTCCAGTCATGACCGACTCTGGGGTTGTGGCGCTCATCTTGCTTTATTGGCCGAGGGAGCCGGCGTACAGTTTCCAGGTCATGTGGCCAGCATGACTAAGCCGCTTCTGGCGAACCAGAGCAGCACACGGAAACGCTGTTTACCTTCCCGCTTGGAGCGGTACCTATTTATCTACTTGCACTTTGACATGCTTTCGAACTGGTATGTTGGCAGGAGCCGAGACTGAGCAATGGGAGCTCACCCCATCGCAGGGATTCGAACTGCCGACCTTCTGATCAGCAAGCCCTAGGCTCTGTGGTTTAACCCACAGCGCCACCTGCGTCCCCAGCAGCTCTGAATTACTCACACCCAAAAATAATATTTTAAAGACACCTCACTGAAGAAATTTGCAAAAATTAAGTTTCACCCCCTAAAATGGCACACTCTAGTGACACAAGGAGCCAGTAGGGTCCCTTGTTTAAAGCTGCCCTCTGGTGAAGTGGTTTGGATGCCATAGTATCCGCGATGACAATCGGAACTGTCCTGGGACAGACCACCCCAAGCCAGGAAATGAAATTTCTCCCAAGCCAATAAATGAGGCAAATAAAGTATTTACTCGGGTTTCTTCAACTGTGCCCCAGTACAAAATAACCATCAATTATCATCTTAAAAGTATCCAGAAGATCAACAACAAAAAGTTATAAAGTCATCTTTACAGTATATTACAATTTAAATACATTCACCCACTCCCAGTTGGGGTTGGGGATACTGTTACCCTCCCACCCACTGTTCCTCCCCTTTTTTCAAATCTGTACAAGTTCTATTTGGTTCAGAGTAATGTATTATTCTTATGACTGACAATGGCAACAATGAATACTCTGCCCAGTAGGGAAGGAGGGAGAGACGGGCCTCAATTTGGGTCGGCAACTGGCGGACCTTGGTCCGGATATGCCCAACAAACTCTGGATAACTCAGTCGATACAGCGTGAGACTCTTAAATCGGTTTTTTGTGGGTTTGAGCCCCACGTTGGGCAAAAGATTGGACTAGATGACTCTTGGGGTCCCTTCCAACTTTATGAGATTCTAAGGAAGGGGACTGTGGGGTCCCCTGTTGGCAATGCGGTAAGCAGAGTATATGGAGGCAGGAGGATCTGTGGCAATGAACATTTGTGATCTTCGTCAACCTAGTGCCCTCCGGATGTTTTGGACTACGACTCCCATCAGCCCCTGTCTCTAATTTCATTCATTTGGTCAGCTAACGTTGCTGCCTCCTGTATAGTTTTGGGGTGTCGCTCTTTCACCAGATACTTCAGTTCCCTATTTATGTTGGAAGTTAAATGTGCAATAGGTAATGGTTTGACAAGGATACGTTGAGCATGTATAACGTATTATTTTGGTTTTCCCCAGCTGCCACTTCCAGTCTCCGCATTTCCGTGCCACATCTAGTTAAGGGCGCGCATTTGAGAAACCGTTCTGAATATATTTAAAACTCGTTTATTCTTCAGTAAGATGATCTCAAGCGTTTCCCTGAATTCAAAGAGAAAGTTAATCCGGAGGCTTTCCTCATCTCGTTTGAAAGAGCATGCAACGGCTGATGGGAGTCGTAGTCCAAAACATCCGGAGGGCACCAGGTTGGTGAAGCCTGCTGTAACCAACAATTGAACATCTCCTTGGAAGCACCAAGCGCAACTTGGGGTATGCAATGCGCAGGACTACGGCAACCGGGATGGTTTCACAAAGGAGTGGCTGGCAACTGGGCCGCCTCAGAGGCAGATAAGGGGACACGAAGGGGTCCAGCTTGGCTGCAGGCACCAGACTCAAACAGGCCATTTGCCATACAAGACCTGCCCATGACACTACGCTGCCTGAGGCAAAGGGCAAGATGGCATCGCCCTGTTCTGCGTACAGAATCCAACCAGACGGACGGGTGACTCTGATTTCAACACTAGGTTGGCATCTTCCGCTACATCTGAAGGTCATCAAGCTAGCTTAGGAGGCGGCGAGTCAGCTAGCTTAGGGGACTTGAGTATTGGGGTGTGTTTGTGTGGAGAAACTGCTTCCACCTTCCCGCTAACTGCCGCCTGAGGCAGCTGCTCGCTCAGACTAATGGTAGGGCTGGCCCTAGCTTTCCCCTCCGCAACTGCTCACTGTGCAAACTGATGCACCCCTTACATTGTCTTGTGCAACAGAAACCACAGCGGGCATCTCCTAATGTGGAGCGGCTTCTACAACCCATCATGCATTAGGACCAACACCCCAGCTCATTTGGAGATTACGTTTTTAGTCTCAGTTTAGACCACCGGAACCCCCCCCCCTTCATGGCTGTGAAGCTGGCCGGAGAGCAGGGGCAGGTGTCAAGGCGCTAGATATCTATAGCCAGAACTCACCAGCTGCTGCTTCCGGAGGCTAGGAAAATTCTCGAGGACGAAAAGTCTTGCATCAAATGGCTCTTAAGCATGATGGACTAAAACTGGGCCTTCCAGACGTTCACTAGACTACAACTCCCATCACCCCTGGCCAACGGCCACACTGGCTGTGAGGGCCAGCGGATAGGGGCTGTAGTCCAGTAACACCCAGAGGACCACAGGTTCCCCCATCCCTGGCTTAAAACATCCAGGAGCACAGAGGCACTAGACTTAGGGGGCGGACAGTGTGCCCACCCCCACAAGAGCATCCCGAGTCACCCGACAGGCTGAAAAGGCAGAAAAGATGACCTCTGGCCTGATCCAGGAATGGAGGTCTTAGCTTTGATGTCCCGTGACAAGAGGTGGTCGATACAACTGGGGGGGGTGTACGGCCTTCAAAGGGCTTCTCCTTAGCACATGCGGCACCCCTCCCAGCAGGGCCGGCCCATCATGACGCTCGATGAGGCAGTTGCCTCAGGTGGCAGGCTGTGATGGGTGGCAGATCCAGCCCTCCAAGGAGTGTGACGCTTGCTGCTTCTTGGGCTTTTCCTGTTTTCCCTCAAGTGGCAAACCAGCCCTTCCTCCCAGGTATGTTATGGCCGGCAGTTGTCAGCAACACTTGACCTCAAGGCAATCTTCCGCCCAACCCCCCTGCACTCCATAATGTTGCTCGCCGGACCATGTAGCCAATCACTGGCTAGGTCCAGATGGGCGTGGCCCAGCTCCTCCAATCCCTTCTCTCCATTCAAATTACACCCCCCCCCACACACCTTTAACCCCTTTGGAAGCAGAAGCAAGGCATGGTGACTTTTCATCGTCCTCCGGCCAACCTGGACTCTCTAGGAAAAGTCCGGCAAAGGGAAGTAGCGGAGCCAAAATCCTCCCGGCTTCCATATTGCCTTTGCCAGACTAAAGTTTCTCGCATCGAGAACTAATTTCCCCAACTGATCCCCCTTTAAGGGGTGGGGTCGTCATCCGGTGACCCAACCTGTTGGGCTTCCGCCAGCCAGCACACATGTTTCACAGAAGCTGCTCCTCGCTGCCCTAAAGTGAGAGCAGACAGGAACCCAGAAATACAGCAGTGCTGGGCAAGTATGGACGGACTTCTACTACAAAAGGCTTGATTGGTCAGGAAGGTGCTTTGGGGGTCGCACCCCCCACTTTTTCCGGGGGGGGGCATGCCACTGGGCTCTTTAGCCCCTGATCGCAGGGCTGACGGAGTCCTCCTCTGCGCGTCCAACTCCCCTATCCGCCCTTTTTTTTGCGCACAGCTGAAACACCGTCCCCTCTCCCGCTGGGTCAGAGCAGAGGCCTCGGCAAGGCCGGGGCGGCGTTCAGCCGGTTCAGTTTGGCCCTCTCCTCGTTGGAGATGTCTGTCTTTGGGAGCCCGCAGGGAGGGCGCGTTCCAGGGGGTCGCCCCGCCTTGGCAGCGGCATCGTCTTCCCCGGGCCCCTGCTCGGCGTCGCCGTGAGTGAAGTTGCGGATCAGGTGCACGGCGTCGGGCTGCAGGCTGTTGTTGGTGGCGGGCTCCGGTGCCGCTGGAGGAGTCCCCTGGGATTTGCGGTGGATCCACAGTGCCAGGAGGACCAAGGTGGGGACCGCCAGGACGAGCAGCGCAGCCAGCGGCAGCAGCACATAGAGGATGGTTTTGTTGGCAGCACCTGGAAGGGAGAGGAGTATGAATGAGGCCTTGCCCGCTGGGAAACAAAAAACAGGCATTCTCAAGCTGGAGCCCTCTAGATCTTTCGGACTGCCACTCCCATCATCCTCGGTCAGGCAGCGTGGCTGATGGGAGTTGTAGTCTGGAGGGTTCCGGGTTGAGGAAGGTGGTCCCAAATCACCCTAGGGCTCTGTAAGCCTAGGAGGCCCCAAGTTCAGTCCTTGGCCTCTCCGGGGTTGGGAAAGATGTTTTGCTGGACTACAACTCCCATAATCGCCTGAAGAGGAAACAGGGCTGAGTGAGCTGGAAGAGTCTGTGGCAGAGAGCAGTCCAGAAGCAGAAGCTGGAGAGGCAGAGATTGGGCAGGCTGGTGAGGAAGCCAGGAAGTCCCCCCTGCCTGGTGTCTCAGGATCAGAAGAGGCATGAAAAAGGGGGAGCAGAAATTAGCATCACACATACACAGTCTCCTATTGCTTGGGGGAGGAGGGGACTTAGGCTACTGTGGGAAGCCAGGGACTTTCAGTCTTGGCAACTGATTCATGGGGCAAAACCTACCAGGTTGAGCTGCTGTGCTCCTTAGGCCTGACACTGTGCAGATCGTTGTTGTTTTTTGGCTGATAAACAGTTAAACTCCAACTTCTAATGGCTCGCTCTTTTGACAGCTGGGTTTGTGGGTTCAACGTGGCCCACCGGGCTTCTCTATGTGGCCCCTCGGGACTTTCCCCAGGCCCGCCCCTCACTGGCCTGACTTTGCATCCTTCACCGGGCTGGAATGTGCCCTTGGACCTTGACAGCGCTTCTTCAGAGAGGAGTGTGCATACAAGTGACAGCTGCTGTTGACCTCTCCTATAGCACTCTGGCAGCATTACCCTGGGCCCCACCAGCGGCTCCCTGGCACCTACCTTGGCACACGCCGTCGAGGCAGGCCTCTCGCAGTTGCCGGCAAGCAGCACCTTCAGGGCAAGAGCAGATGTAGCTGCCCTTGCTGCCCACACAGGAAGCATTGTCAGGACATGGGTTCGAGGAGCAGGGATCCACAAAGACCTGCCGGATCCAAACAACAAGGACACAAATTGGTTGCGGAGGGGTGGAGAGGGGGCTGCAACCGGGTGGGGCAGAAATGTTCCAGATCACCAGAGGTGGTTCTAAAGATGACGATCTGCAGAAAGCCTGGACTCCACTCTTCTCTCCCCCCCCCCCTGAAAAGGCATAATTTGCACAGGCAACATTCTGCAATCCATACATCACACAAAGTGAACGCATTTGCATGCATTTTGCATAACATATTCAAATTCCGTTTGTTAATGCACTGCATGAAAGCACAGGTTCTGGAAAGCAAGCCTTATGAGGAAGGTAGGAATGTTTAGCCTGGAGAAGATGGAGAGGTGATATGATATACAAGGTGTTTTTTTTAATGTTTGATGTTTTATTATGCTTTATATTTGTTGGAAGCCGCCTCAAGTGGCTAGTGAAACCCAGTCAGATGGGCAGGGTACACACAGTAAAAATATTATTATTATTATTATTATTATTATTATTATTATTATTATTATTATTACAACTACTACTACTACTACTACTACGGCCACCTTCGATCAGAACCAATGGATTCCAATGACAAGAAAGGAGATTCAGACTAAACACCAGGAAGAACTTTCTGACAGCAAGAGCTGTTAGACAGCAGACTCCCTCAGCAGGTGATGGACTCTCTTTCCTTGGAGGTTTTAAGCAGAGGTTGGGTGAACATCTGCCACGGACGGTCTAGGTGAGATTCCTGCATTGCAGGGGGTTGGACTAGATGACCCTCGGGGGTCCCTTCTAACTCTGCGATTCTATGAAGGCACAGGGGATCGCGCACAGCTTTTGAGGCTTCATGAGAAACAACGCCCAGGTTAATGAAAGAGATCCGCGCAGCACTGTCTCGACACCCTTGCCCTGTGATTCCTTTTAGGAAGTGTTTTAGTTTGGTGCTTTGACCTTGCCCCACAGAAGCCCCAGCCACCCCAGGACCAGGGGACAATTACCTCGCAGTGACTGCCACTAAGCCCAGGAGGGCAGCTGCAAAAGAAGGTCTTGTTTTCCATCTCCTGGCATTGCCCTCCGTGCAGGCAGGGGGCGCCACGACAGGCGCTCAGCTCTGTCTCACACTCTGCGCCTGTGTAGCCCTCCCGGCAGGTGCAGAGGTGCCTTCCGTCTTTCACCTGTTAGGAACAGAGAGGAGGAGGAGGAGAGAGAGAGAGACAGGAACTGGCGTTAGCAGGTCGCCAAGTTGCATAGGGAGGGGAATTGTGGAACACAGGAAGGGGCACAGGAATTGTGGAGCCATAGAGTTGTTGAGTTGGAAGGGACCCAAGGGCCATCTAGACCAACTCACTGCAATGCAGGAATAACGCAAATGGGCTAAAAAGGATCCTGTTAAACGAAATTGTGGACAACTCACAGATGAACTTGCACCAAGGGAAACTGGCCCTCCAAGTATTCCGAACTTAAAAATGGAAAGCGTAATGCTGGTGGTCAACAAAAGAGGTTTAAAGACTGTCTCAAGGCAAATCTTAAAAAGTGTAGTATAAACACTGACAACTGGGAAACACTGGCCTGCAAGCGCTCCAGTTGGAGAACAGCTTTACCAAAGGTGTCATGGGCTTTGAAGAGACTCGATCTTAGGATGCAAGGGAGAAATGTGCTAAGAGGAAGGCATGCTTGGCAAATCCACACCGTGATCAACTCCTGCCTGGAAACCAATGTCCCCACTGTGGAAGGACGTGTGGATCCAGAATTGGCCTCCACAGTCACTTACGGGCCCATTGTTAAAACCGTGTTTATGGAAGACAATCTTACTCGGCTACGAGTGATCGCCAAAGAGAAGAGAAAAGAAAGAGAGAAACCACAACCCTTGTCACCCAGCTCATTGGGATTTTGTGATCCCAATGAGCTTGTGGGATCTGCAGTCAAAGAGGTTCCCCATGCCAGAATGAAGTGGAAGTCTTCCTCCAGGAGGCAGGCGTAAGGCCCACAGAAAGATCATGGGCCGGCAGATATCACAGATCTAGAATACCTAAGCTACTTTATACTGAGGCAACCCATCTACTATATACTTTGGAAAGTTGTCCATCCTGTCTGTTCTCTATAGGTTTGGCTGTCTCTTGATCTCTCGTTGCCAAAGTCAGAGGTTCCTTGGGGGTGGCGGGGAGGCAATCTTTGTCTCTGTTTGGACGCCGTGTTGAATCAAGATGGCGAGCCAAATTGGGCCTGACACTCAGCCCAGTCTGTGGAGATGGTGTTTTCGCTAACAAAGAGCTAACTCCGTCTTTGAACTTTGTGATTACTGGCTGGTGGGCTTCTGTGACAGCAGGGCAGTGGCCCAAGAAAGTCGGTATGGCTGTGAGGATGGAAACAACCTGGCGGGAAGTCTCTGAATTTTTCAGGGTAGCACCCCTTAAACAGCACCCCCCCCCCAATTCTTGATTTTGATTTTTTTTTCTCTTTCTCTCAATCCGACCTGAGCACCCACACACTTACCTGGCAGGTCCCTCCATTGCGACATTGTCTCTGGCAAGAGTTTTCTCCTATTTGGGAATAAGGGAGGGAAAGCAGAAAATGAGTGTAACCAGTTCCCGTGAGAGAAATGCACTATTTATTTAAGACAGTGGTTCCCAATGGGTGCTTCCACATAATCCATTTAGGGGTTCTGTGGCACAACTCACATAACAAAAACTACCATTGAGATATCAAAATTTTCAAAAGTAAAGGGGTCCAAGGGGTCCATGGCTTGGCTTTCGAAAAACAGGGGGTCCACAGTACTTTGCTAATTGGGAACCATGGGTTTCAGACATTTCTATACCCCTTGCGGGACGCGGGTGGCACTGTGGGTTAAACCACAGAGCCTAGGGCTTGCCGATCAGAAGGTCGGCGGTTCGAATCCCCACGACGGGGTGAGCTCCCATTGCTTGGTCCCAACTCCTGCCAACCTAGCAGTTCGAAAGCACATCAAAGTGCAAGTAGATAAATAGGTACCACTTCAAGCGTTTCCGTGTGCTGCTCTGGTTTGCCAGAAGCGGCTTTGTCATGCTGGCCACATGACCCGGAAGCTGTACGCTGGCTCCCTCGGCCAATAAAGTGAGATGAGCGCCGCAACCCCAGAGTCGATCACGACTGGACCTAATGGTCAGGGGTCCCTTTACCTTTATACCCCTTGATTATTCCCCTTTCTCAGCTGTGTACATAAAAAACTACCTATGGAAAACAGGTCAATAAAACAATAACCATTTTATCCGTAAAACCAAACACTACCTTAAAATGTCTGCCGGAACGAGAAAGTCATACATTATATCCGCACTATGCATTGAAAGTGCATCCAGTGCACAGTTAAAGCATGTGGCTTTCCTCAAAGAATTCTGGGAACTGTAGTTTACCCCTTGCAAAGACACAATTCCTGGCACCCTTAACAAACTACAGTTCCCTGATTCTTTGGTGGGGGAGTCATGGGCGTTAAATGTGCGTGGGGTGTGCTGAGGGATCTGCCCTCAGTCTTGCGACTGAGTTCAGCAAGGAAGCCAACCAGATTGCAAAAGGCCATGATGGTTTTCAGCTGAGGTGTCTGGCTCAAAAGCAGCAGTGGGCAACTTCTGGTCTACAAATCCACCTTACAACACCTCCATCCCGGCTTTATCCAAACCTCTACTGTTGCTTAAAACCGCCATTTTAACACCTGCCTTCCCTTTTGCTCTCCTCCTGATGCAAATCCAGAATTGTGATGTGGCACCCCCTGTCCTCCAAAGGCGTGACGACAGCCTTACAGTTCTATGTCTATAGGAAGATAGCTGCCTGGTTCAGAGTCTCACTAGTCATCTATCCAGGGCTCAATTGTCTCATCTGATTGGACAAAGGTCTCTCTGAAGTCTCAGGCACAGGTTTCCCCCTAGCCTTGCTAAGGTGCGCATGTGTTCTTATCGCTGGGTAATAGCCCTTCCCCTTGCTATGAGTACAACTTGCAGTGCGTCAGCCAGATTAAGGCTTACTTTGCTCCGACTCCTGAATGCATGCCGCACCCCACTGGGGTCCCCCGTCCTTACTGATATTGCAGTTTGTTCCAGTCCAGCCATCCAGACAGTCACAGAAATAGCCCCCGATGAGGTTTTTGCACCCACGCGCATGGAGACAAGGGTTCTTCTGGCATTCATTCACATCTGGAAACAAGAACATGGGGAAACGCCAAGCCAAATCAGAGCAAAGGTCTATCAAGGTCAGCACCAACAGCTTCGAACAGTGATCAGCCAGATTGCTCTAGGAAGGAGGGGCGTGATGTCCTAAGGGTTGCCTCTCACTGGTTGTACCCAGCCACTAGAGATATACTACTCCTGTTAATGGAGGTTCAGTCTAAGTATGTGACTAAAACCCAAATGCACCCTTCCTCCAGCAATATGCCCAGTCTGATTTGTAAAGCCATCTAAGAAGAGTGTGCTTTGTGGCAACTGTAAATCACACCAGTTAATCATCAGGGTTCAGAACCTCCATAATGCTTGGGCAGAAGTCATGCCCAAGGACTCCAACCCAGCTGACTCAGGAGAAAAACCACAGAGATTACACCACTTTGCAAGTATCTGGCCTCACGGTTACAGAGAAAAACCTGAAACCAAGATGGAAAGTATCTGGTATCAGTGCAGGATTTAGGCCAGTGCGGGTGGCTCTCCTGGGGATGCAAAATTGAAATGATCCATAATGGGAAAAGATCCATTTGGGGGCGCCCAATCTTGGCCTTGCACAGGGCGCCACATTACAAAAGACTACCCAAAGTCTGCCCCGGTTAAAAGGCTAAAGGCTCCCTGCTTTTCACCTCCCCTAAGTGGCAGTTCTACTGTGGAGCAGCGGAACGAGCACAAACATTCTAACATCCGAGGAGGAAGTCCCAGCCTTCCAGAATGCTGAAAACAGGGCAGGGGTGGTAAGGGAAAGAAGGGTGTTGATTTGGGGGCAGGAAAGAAAAGGAAAATCACACGGGACCAACTGAAAGGGCAACTGAAAGGGAAGAGCAGAGCTGTATTTCCCATAGGGCATAGTGGTGCGTTGTGCCAGGGTGCCAGGCTCTCAGGGGCGCCCCAGCAAGTGGGAGAGCTGTGTGGCTTTGCCGGCGGCCTCCCCTTTCCCTGCGCACCTGCCAGCTGCGCCCCGTCAACCATATGTCTGGCGGGCGTGCAGCTTGCCTCCCAAGCCTCCGCAGGAGGAGAGCAATCCCTGCAGAGGCTTAGGGTGGAAGCTGCACACTGCTAACTATATGGTTGGCAGGGCGCAGCTTCCCCCCCCCCAATCCATGGTAATTTGGGGGCGCTGGGCAGATATTTGCACCCCGGCACCACATCTGCTAAAGACGGCCCTGGGGAAGAGGGGAGGAGGGGGTGATGTGACCCAAGGAGGAAGAGCGACTCCGGAGCACAGAACGTCATGCAACGAAAGGCAAAAAGCCTCACCAATCTGGCAGGTCTTCCCTGTCCACTGAGGAGGGCAGAGGCACTTGAAGCCGTCAGGGAGGTCCTTGCAAGTCCCGCCGTGGCTGCAGGGCTGTGAGAGGCAGTCGGTCACCTCTAGGGGGCAGCAAAATAATGCGCTGCAGTTAGGAGGATCCGCAGCAACAGAGGCAGAGGAAAATCCCAGTGCCTTAATAATCCCTTAACTTTACAGCCATCTATAGGTAAGGCAAGACACCTATAGATCTCTATTAGAAGAAAGTGAGGGAACTCTAAAATTAAAAGAATACGCAGAAATAAAACATTTATTGACCACCTGGCTGCAATATTTTGAAATAAATCAAAGATTGAAAATTGACAAAAAATTGGGGTTCGATGGGGAAATGTCAAAATTAGAGGAAATACTAATAGTGAACAAGAACAAATATATAAAAAATTTATATCAGATAATCTTAAAATGGAGAACTGAAGAAGAAATGACGAAGGATTTTATGATTAAGTGGGGTCAAGACCTGGGAAAAACTATCCCAATACAGAAATGGGAAAATTTATGGGGAAAAGATTCAAATTTTACGCCCAATTACGATCTTAAGGAAAACATCCTGAAAATGCAAAATAGATGGTACTTGACCCCACTAAAAATGTCTAAAATGTACCCAGGGACCAGCAACCTATGTTGGAGGTGTAGAAAGGGGGTCGGAACATTTATCCACATGTGGTGGAATTGTAGTGTGATCAGAGAATTCTGGGAAATGTTGTATAATGAATTAAAGAAAATGTTAAAGTATTCCTTTAGAAAAAGCCCCGAAATGTTCCTCCTTGGAATGATACCTGAGGACATTCAACCAAGCGATAGATGTATAGTCAGCTATGCGGTAGCAGCCGCCAGGTTATTGATTGCAAAAAATTGGAAAACCACGGAAATTCCAAGTAAAGAAGATTGGCAAATAAAGTTATTCAATTATTACAACTTGGCGAAAAATCATGAAGAAATTAGAGGGAAAAACCCAGAGGAGACCATAAAAATCTGGATACCATTTATTAACTATATTAAGAATAAATTGGAAAAACCAAATATAATCTTAGATGTCTAACAATTCTGTCATAAATAAATTACCTAGAGAATATACAATTGTGCTAATATAATATGTATATATATATATATATTTTCTCTGTTGGTATTGTGGAATGAATTAAGGTATGTAATGAATAAGTGGAATACATAAGGATAAGCTAGAAGCAGGATGAGAAGCGCAGGGGGTGGGATAGGGGAGGGGTGGGGGGAAAGAGATGAAGTGGGTTCAATAATGAGATGAGACAAATGTTTTTATTGATTTTATTGGTTTGTATTGTTTTTTCTTTTTTGATACTAATAAAGTTTCTTTAAAAAAAAAAAAAAACTTTACAGCCATCTAACGACAGTGGAATTAACGCAGCGCCCAGCGGTTTGCAAAAGTGCACTTCTGCTAGCAGTTACGGCAACCTGAACCTTAGAACAGAGATGCCGCTTTTGAAGGTTTATGCCTCTTACCGTTACAGAGTTGGGGAAAATGAAACCACACAGAAAACATGCATGTGGAATTCAATGCATAAATAGTAGAAGAGTTGGAAGGTACCCCAAGGTTCATCTAGTCCAACCCCCTGCAATGCAGGATTCTCAGCTGAAGGATCTGCGGTAGATAACCATGCAATGTATTGTGGCAAAAGACTTGTTAGTCTAGCCCAGCCATCACCAATCGGGTGTCCTTCAGCTGCTCTGAACTACAACTCCCATCCCACACTGGGGCCGATGGGAGTTTGTAGTCCAAAACAGCTTGGGTCTCTGTTGGCTTATAGCCCAAACATGGCTATTCTACTGGAATGAATTAATACCAGTTTAGCATTTATTGCGGCTTTAAAGTTCCCACACTTCAGCTTTCCTTTGGAAACACCTTGGGCAGCCCTGACTCTGACATCCAAAAAACCTCTGAAACCGTTGTACTTTAAAAAGTAGCCTCTATTTTTGATGAAGTTTATAATTCCTGGGGCCTATCTCTGGACTGCATCTCATTTTTAAGCATCCGTGTCCCCAAAACTCATCAGTCCTTCCCCCACCCAAAAAAGTGGGAGGAGGTCATCCCGTTAGCTGAAAGTACTGATGTTTGAAACATCAACAATTTATTTTTATTTTATTTATTTCTTAAACATCCAGTTGGCATATACAGAGTTTTAATGCATATAATCTATCAGCAAAATTAACTTGATGCAAAGTCGAATTTTGCATAACTTGGGCTGGAACCTCAATAAAGGAGAAAATAAAAGTAAGAAAAAAACCAAAAAAGGAAAAAGCGAGGGAAAATAGGAAACACTTATTCATCCATTTGAGGTTCCCTTTCTACTCGATGGAAAAATTGAAGTCACATAAAAATTAGGCATGTGGAATAAATGATTAAGTAGGCTCGATCTTCTAAAATTCATGCCCATCTATTAAACGGTCTGAACTCAGTAAAAGATCGACGTTTAATAAGCATTTTCCATTCAGATTAAAAATTTGCAAAGCTGAGTGCTCACACACATCATGCGCATCCCTCCTCGAAAACATTTGTGCATTTCCACCTTTGAAAAACTTTACATCTGTTCCCAAAGTTTGCAAGTGAGAGTTCTAACACTCTTGTTTCCTTCTTTGTAAGTAAACACGGTCATTTGTTTATTTTTAAAAATGCCCTTTAGACCTGGACTGTTAAGATTAGTAAAAGCAAACATCGCATTTGAGCTCTTCTCAAGCTATGGAAATTGCATGAGGTTCCCCACAGCTCTGAGAGGACATACTTGGCCTGGCAGAACAGAGGCAGGGGGCAGAGAGAGAGGGAGGGAGGGAGAGAGGGAGGGAGGGAGGGAGGGAGGGAGGGAGGGAGGGAGGGAGAGAGAGAGAGAGAGAGAGAGAGAGAGAGAGAGAGAGAGAGAGAGAGAGAGAGAGAGAGAGAGAGACTGGCTCTGAAGAGTCCTAAGAACCTAAGAAAAGGATGAAAAGAAGAGAGAACTCCAACTAAAGAAGAATGGATAAAAAAGATGATGGACTACACAGAAATGGCAGAAATGACCAGGAAGATCAGACACCAAGGTGATAACCAATTTAATAAAGAATGGCATAATTTTTTATGGATTACATTAAGGAGCACTGTAAACAACTAAAAACGTTAACAGGATTGTTATAACACTTGTAATTTGGTACGGGTTAAAAAGGGATGTAAACAAAGCTGGAAAAATGAAATTAGATGCAGTAAAAGATAAAAAATGAGGGAGGGGAAGCCTGCAGGTTCAGAGAACCCCATAATTGTGTAAAAATGATTATGTTTAAGTATAAACAAAATTATTTGTAAAAAAAAGCGAAATTTATTAAATAAAAAAAGAACCTAAGACGTGTTTGCTGGATCCGGCCGATGGCTCATCTAGTCCAGCATCCTGTTCTCACAGTGGCCTCCCAGATGCCTGTGGGGAGCCCGCAAGCAGGATTCGAACACAAGAGCCCTCTCCCTTCCTGGGGTTTCCAGGAACTGGTACTCAAAAGGATTGCTGCGTCCAACCGTGGAGGCAGAGCAGCGCCATTGTGTGGGACCGAACATTATCACTGACTTCTCTTTCTCCCCAACACCTCCCCAATTTCCTCCAAGCTAGAAGCCGCTTACCGTGCTGACACAACTCCCCACTCCATCCTGGGGGGCACATGCACCGGAAACCAGATGAGGTGTTGAGGCACGTTCCGCCATTGGCACAGAGCTCAGGAGTGCAAGTTAATTCGGCAACAGGTAACGGAAGGAGAGCTGGCGTCGGGGAGATACAGGTAAGAGAAGGCACAAGGCTGCTTTGCAAACGGGCCTACCCCAAAGCTGCTAGTCCACAGTAAGGTCTACTAGCTGGCCCTCCCCTTCATGCTTACGGCCGCCATGGGGTTGGGCACGAAAATTAAAACAGACCCCACTCTCAAGAAGTTCCTCAGTTCACCTGGAAATTATCCTCACCTCGCCAAAGGCGATCAGGCAGGTGGCTCAGGAAGCGAGCCCTCCCAGCTTCTCCAAGCTCCCCACTTTGACTGCCGAATCCCACCCAATTTCCAGAGCTGGCGCGAAATGGGCGAGGGAGACACAGGTCTCTTCTCCCAGCCTGGATTGGAAAAAGAACCCTCCTCCGTTTATGACCTCTGCATCTCCTCCTGGAGCAAAGAGTGGAGTCATTTTCCATGCCCAGACTATCATTCCGCCCAGTTCTCTGTTAACAAACCAGCTTCTGATTTCCAGTCCCTCCCATCACACAGCTGAGAAAACATTTCTGAAGCAAGGGGGGGAGGGGATTTTGTCCCATCCCAAAAAGCAAATGCACTTCCTGGCTTCCAGACTGTAGCTAAAAATTAATCATTTTTTCTGGGAGCCAAGGACAGCCCGGATATACAAGCGACCCCACCAAGTAAAATGCATTGCAAGATTATATTTTATGTACCATATTTCTACTGTATCTCAAACTTCCTCCACGGAGCTGAAGCTGGCATAGATAGGAAGTGGGGGCACCTCTTTTTTCTTTCTTTTTTTGCGGTAAATATTTATTTCTTAGAAGGTGAAATTTCAAACTGATTACCTGATTAGTCAAATAAACATTCTAGGCCTACTTATAAGTCAGGTGACTCCTAGGTTGCTTGGAGGTTTTTTCATAGAATCAAGCGTTATATGAGTTTTACAAAAGATATAAAAAATAAATAAACAACATTAGTATATTTGGAAATAAGTTTATATATAGCTCCCAGTTAGGTCACTTTGTGTCCTTGGGTGCTAACAAGGTACCAGTATTTCAATCAGAAAGTAAGCTGTCCATCCCACAGGGTTTTGGGTTCTCCTTTTTTTGTAATTTTAAAATGTGCGCTGTATTTATCCTCTTTAGTTTGTTCCTTTGATTGTTTTGTGGTTTATATATTTTGGGAAGTGCAATTTGTATCGCATCCCTGCCCTGAGGCTTTTATGATGATGGGGAGATTAGAAGCGTGCTTAACAACAAATGGGGGCACCTCATTCAATTAGCTCGCTGGCTGAGTGGGGGTAGGGACCCCTGACACCCATGTTCAACTCTGACACCCAACCACTTTGCTAGTTTAGTTTACAGTGGTACCTCAGTTTAAGTACACAATTGGTTCTGGAAGTCTGTACTTGAACTGAAGCGTACTTAACCTGAAGCGAACTTTCCCATTGAAAGTAATGGAAAGTGGATTAATCTGTTCCAGACGGGTCCGCGGAGTACTTAAACTGAAAGTACTCAAACCCAAGTGTACTTAAACCGAGGTATGACTGTATTTGATTCTACTTTGGTTTATTTTTGTATAGTTAGAAAGTATAAGAAAAGAGCACGTTTAAATCAATATTTAACGGTATAATTATTTAAGGTTATCATCATCATCACTATTACCTTTTCTTTGTACGTGTATTTAAGATTGTGCATGATATCCATGGATTTCAATTAATAATAATAATAATAATAAGGGGGGGAAGCGGGTGGCCAATGCAGTGCCCTGAAGATCAGGGGTAGGCAACCTAAGGCCCGTGGGCTGGATGCGGCCCAATCGCCTTCTCAATCCGGCCCACGGACGGTTCGGGAATCAGTGTGTTTTTACATGAGTAGAATGTGTGCTTTTATTTAAAATGCATCTCTGGGTTATTTGTGCGGCATAGGAATTCATTCATTCCCCCCCCCCCCAAAAAAAAATATAGTCCAGCCCACTACATGGTCCACGGCTGAAAAAGATTGCTGACCCCTGCCTGAAGATGGACTACAACTCCCATCATCCCTGACTGGCTATGGCCAATAGGAGTTCCACTCAAAGCATCAGGAGGAGTATACCTGCAGCACACCAAAATAGGGGAGGGATTAGGGGAGGGATCCTGCAAGGCAACCGTTCTGGAGGGGCTTTTCTCACCCGACATTTCGAGTCGCCGCTCACCTTCCTCGCAGTTCCGGCCGTGGAATCCATCGGGACAAAGGCACTCGTACTCGTTCGGCTCGTTGTTTGCACAGGTGCCACCGTTTTTGCACGGGCGGTGCGACCCGCAGTAGTTCAGATCTGGGCAAGGAGGAAAGCTAAGGTGATCCCTTGGTTCCAGAGAGTTTGCATCTTTCCATCATCTCTGTGCTTTGATCTAAAGAAGTATCCCCAGTCTATTGGCATGTATGAAGAGCACTTCTATATATCTGACAGCGGCCTTGCTATCAAGAGTGCTTATGAAGGATTTGCTGGAGAGTACCCAGGTGGCTCTGTGGGTTAAACCACTGAGCCTAGGGCTTGCTGATCAGAAGGTCAGCGGTTTGAATCCCTGTGACGGGGTGAGCCCCCATTGCTCGGTCCCAGCTCCTGCCAACCTAGCAGTTCGAAAGCACGTCAAAATGCTACAGTGGGAAGGTAAACGGCGTTTCCATGTGCTGCTCTGGTTTGCCAGAAGCGGCTTTGTCATGCTGGCCACATGACCTGGAAGCTGTACGCCGGCTCCCTCGGCCAATAATGCGAGATGAGCGCGCAACTCCAGAGTCGGTCACGACTGGACCTAATGGTCAGGGGTCCCTTTACCTTTACCTTTTACCAGCAAAAATGACTCCTGTGTGCTTCAATTCTTCCTTAATATACCTGTTTCAGGTTCAGGATGCACATATATCTGGGTGTACATCACACTAGGGATTGTCAGGGGCGTAGCCAGGATCAAAACTAGGGGGGGGCAAGCCATGGTCGTTCAGGGGCGGGGCCAAGGCACAGAAGGGGAGGGGCCACAAAGTGGGCGGGGCTAAAGGGCCAACGGGCCTGATGACATCGTGGCGGTGGCAGCAGCGGCTACCTTGTGCTTCTGGGGCTGGTAGCGTTGGCGGCTACCCTGCTTGGCTGGAGAGGACGGGAGGGTCGGGCAGGCGAGAGGGGGTGGCAGGGCGGGCGAGGGCGAGGCAAGACATGGCCGCAGCCACGACGGCTCCGAGGCGTTGCTGCATATCAGCATAATATTTCAACCATGGTTCAAGCCCCACCTTAGGAAAAAATCCTGCATTGCAGGGGGTTGGACTAGATGACCCTTGTGGTCCCTTCCGACTACAATTCTATGATTCTATTGATATATTACCATAGCATATGCATCATTCTGCCTTCTTGAATTGTCCTACTCCTAGGCATAGCATCCAACTCCTAGAGGCCTAGGTGCCCCCCCCCCATTACTGGTAAATACCGTATTTGAAAGAGTCATCCCCCCATGTTGATGGGCTTTCTATGTGGGGCTTATCTGCCCCCCCCCGTATTTTATTAAGGATGGAAGAGGGAGGGAAGGAAGGAAGAAATAGAGAGAGAGATAACTCATATTTGTGGGTGTCTCTGGATGACGCTGTGATGCTGGAACTCTGCAGCAAGAGGACAGGAGGGTCGGGCAGGCGAGAGGGGGTGGAAGGGCGGGCAAGGGCGGGGCAAGGCATGGCCGCAGCCACGACGGCTCCGAGGCGTTGCTGCATATCAGCATAATATTTCAACCATGGTTCAAGCCCCACCTTAGGAAAAAATCCTGCATTGCAGGGGGTTGGACTAGATGACCCTTGTGGTCCCTTCCGACTACAATTCTATGATTCTATTGATATATTACCATAGCATATGCATCATTCTGCTTTCTTGAATTGTCCTACTCCTAGGCATAGCATCCAACTCCTAGAGGCCTAGGTGCCCCCCCCAATTACTGGTAAATACCGTATTTGAAAGAGTCATCCCCCCATGTTGATGGGCTTTCTATGTGGGGCTTATCTGCCCCCCCCCCGTATTTTATTAAGGATGGAAGAGGGAGGGAAGGAAGGAAGAAATAGAGAGAGAGATAACTCATATTTGTGCGTGTCTCTGGATGACGCTGTGATGCTGGAACTCTGCAGCAAGAGGACAGGAGGGTCGGGCAGGCGAGAGGGGGTGGAAGGGCGGGCGAGGGCGGGGCAAGGCATGGCCGCAGCCACGACGGCTCCGAGGCGTTGCTGCATATCAGCATAATATTTCAACCATGGTTCAAGCCCCACCTTAGGAAAAAAATCCTGCATTGCAGCAGGTTGGACTAGATGACCCTTGTGGTCCCTTCCGACTACAATTCTACGATTCTATTGATATATTACCATACCATATGCATCATTCTGCTTTCTTGAATTGCCCTACTCCTAGGCATAGCAGCCAACTCCTAGAGGCCTAGGTGCCCCTCTCCCCCCCCCAATTACTGGTAAATACCGTATTTGAAAGAGTCATCCCCCCATGTTGATGGGCTTTCTATGTGGGGCTTATCTGCCCCCCCGTATTTTATTAAAGATGGAAGAGGGAGGGAAGGAAGGAAGAAATAGAGAGAGGGATAACTCATATTTGTGGGTGCCTCTGGGTGACGCTGGTATGCTGGAACTCTGCATGTACAGGAGCCTTGTAAGCAGCTTTCTCTCTGCTTGATTTACAGCAGGCACGTCCAACAGGTAGATTGTGATCTACCAGTAGATCACTGGATGTCTGTGGTAGATCACTGGTAGGTCACTGGCACCCCTAAAAAAAGCTCACCCAAAATTTTCCTCCTCCCTCAAAAAAGTTGAACTATGACCTGAAGCCCTAAACAAAAATGGACCTCCCTCCCTCCTAAAAGAAGCTCAACAAGTTTGACCTAAACCCCAAAAAACAGGGCTTCCCTTCCTTTAAAAAAAACTCAACAGCTTTGACCTGAACCCCCCAAAAGGGGGTAGATCACCCCCAGTTTTAAACTCTGAGTAGATCAGAGTCTCTTGGGAGGTGGCCACCCCTGATTTACAGTATACAGATGCAGGAGGAGGGGCAGACTGGAACACCAATGCTTTTTATAAACATCACTGTGTCTGTCAAAGCTACAGCCCCCCCCTTCTTATTCACTTCTTTTTAGCCTTGCAGAGCCACCTTAGTCAAATTGAATCCCCTGAGTCTGCACCCTCATTAAATCGCCAATAGAACTCTTAATGCTCCTGAATGCTCATTAACAGCTCCCACTTAAGAACAATAGGGTGAAATGGTCAGCTATCGAATCTTGCCTGGGGATATATGCTCCATTGTCTTAACTGCTTAACTACTGGTAGCCACTTTGCTTTATTTATTTGATGTGTTTTTGTTACTGCTGTGTGTCCCCCCCCCCCCAGCAAGCGGAGACTTAGCTGCTCTTGCTAAAGCAAAGCCCTTTCCACTTCAGTTTTTGGAGGGGGAAAGTGCTGGTTATGGTCTGTAAAATACATTAGTTTTTTTGCTTCTAGGGGGGGGCAGCTGCCCCCTCCTGCCCCCCTGCCTACGCCCATGGGGATTGTCATGGTTTGGCTGCTTTGTTGTATAATTAGTTTAGCCAAAACTAAAGAGAAGAAGCGCCCATTTAACCTTGCCGCTTAGCAAATGGACCTCTGCTTCCTGGGTCATCAGAGGTACAAGAGAAGTGGAAGAGAAAATGCAGACTCTCTTATCCCTGGGAATAAAAACTTCGCAGTGTGTGGTTGCAGAAGCTGCAGGATCTTGACCTCTCTGTGTCTTAGAAGTATTTATTGTTGGGTTGTTGTTGTTGTTTGTATCTTTAGTATATAGATCTTATTGTGGTTTATGTGGAAATCATTCAGCTTGGTTGAGTATTTGTTTAATATTTTATGTATTGTTTATGACCAATTTTGTTATGTTGTAGTTATGTATTTTTTCATATTGTAAGTCGCCTTGAGCATGGTTTGAACTGTGCAAAGGCAACATACAAATAAAATTATGTATGTATGTATGTATGTATGTATGTATGTATGTATGTATGTATGTACGTACGTACGTATGTATGTATGTATCTACCTGTTTGGGCCTGACTCTGCTCCCTTCTCTGGCCTACCATCGCCAGGCTTTTCAGGCGCAACACAAAATAATTTAAAACAAAGGAACCTGTCAGTAGAACATGAAAAGCAATGGCAAAGAACCCCAGAGGTTGGGTTCAACTTGTGTCATAGAGTAGCCTGGGGGAAATTCCAGACTGTCCCATTTCCAGTAGTAGCCAAGCCTCTATTGAGCATGCTCCAGGTGGAGAGGGCTCACCTTTGTCGCAGAGGATGCCCCCCCAGTTGGTCTCACAGTCGCACTTCCAAGGCTCGGTGCAGCTGCCGTGGACACAGCCTGGGAAAAGAATGCACTCGTCGCAGAGGTGGCCGGTCCACCCATAGTGGCACCTGGGAAGAGGAAGGGGAAAGCTCAGAGCTGGTGCAGCACAGTGGTTATGAGCAGGAGATGCGAGCATCTTTTTAAAAAATACTTCCTCTCTAAAAGCGATTCCTCTCCTTCTCCCTGGCTGTCCTGGAACTGCCTCCTAGAATGGACTCTATGACTCTCTGGTGCCATCTCTCTCTCTCTCTCTCTTCATCCAAGTCCCTCCTCAGAATCTACTGTTTTGAGTAAGTCCTCAAGTGCCTCGGGGCAAGGGACTGTTCTTTTGTCCTCATCATACTGTAGCAGGGGTCCAAAGGGCCACAATTAAGGTGATAGTATAAATCCTTATAAATCTTGGAATATGCTTATATTAGAAGAGTGATGACATCCTATATAATAATGTCCATGTTGTCCCTGCGTCCAGATGTCCCGTGTGTCCCTGGGTCACTGCGCATGTGCCCCAGGGATACAGGGATTGGACAGCAGAGACTGCGCGCGCGCACTCTCCCCCCACTCTGCCTCCTCCAACCGCCGCTCCCGCCGGGGTGGAGGCCGGCGAAGGCCTCCTCACAACCCTCCCTGGCCGTGAGGAGCGGCGGTTGGAGGAGGCGGGGGGGGGGGAGAGTGCGCGCGTCCTTCCTGTCGGCGGCTGGGGGAGAGGAAGGAAGGAGGAGAAAGCGCCGCTTTCTCCTCCTCCGTTCCTGTCCCCCTGCCGCCGACAGTAAGGACGGGTCCCAGGGTTCGGAGAAGCGCTGCGCAAGCGCTTCTCCGAACCCCGGGATGTCTGCTTCCTGTCGGCGGCTGGGAGAGAGGAACGGAGGAGGAGAAAGCAGCGCTTTCTCCTCCTCCGTTCCTGTCCCCCTGCCGCCGACAGTAAGGACAGGTCCCAGGGTTCGGAGAAGCGCTGCGCAAGCGCTTCTCCAAACCCCAGGATGTCTCCTTGCTGTCGGCGGCTGGGAGAGAGGAACGGAGGAGGAGAAAGCAGCGCTTTCTCCTCCTCCGTTCCTGTCCCCCTGCCGCCGACAGCAAGGACAGGTCCCAGGGTTCGGAGAAGCGCTGCACAAGCGCTTCTCCAAACCCCAGGATGTCTCCTTGCTGTCGGCGGCTGGGAGAGAGGAACGGAGGAGGAGAAAGCAGCGCTTTCTCCTCCTCCGTTCCTGTCCCCCTGCCGCCGACAGTAAGGACAGGTCCCAGGGTTCGGAGAAGCGCTGCGCAAGCGCTTCTCCAAACCCCAGGATGTCTCCTTGCTGTCGGCGGCTGGGAGAGAGGAACGGAGGAGGAGAAAGCAGCGCTTTCTCCTCCTCCGTTCCTGTCCCCCTGCCGCCGACAGCAAGGACAGGTCCCAGGGTTCGGAGAAGCGCTGCGCAAGCGCTTCTCCGAACCCCGGGATGTCTGCTTCCTGTCGGCGGCTGGGAGAGAGGAACGGAGGAGGAGAAAGCAGCGCTTTCTCCTCCTCCGTTCCTGTCCCCCTGCCGCCGACAGTAAGGACAGGTCCCAGGGTTCGGAGAAGCGCTGCGCAAGCGCTTCTCCAAACCCCAGGATGTCTCCTTGCTGTCGGCGGCTGGGAGAGAGGAACGGAGGAGGAGAAAGCAGCGCTTTCTCCTCCTCCGTTCCTGTCCCCCTGCCGCCGACAGCAAGGACAGGTCCCAGGGTTCGGAGAAGCGCTGCACAAGCGCTTCTCCAAACCCCAGGATGTCTCCTTGCTGTCGGCGGCTGGGAGAGAGGAACGGAGGAGGAGAAAGCAGCGCTTTCTCCTCCTCCGTTCCTGTCCCCCTGCCGCCGACAGTAAGGACAGGTCCCAGGGTTCGGAGAAGCGCTGCGCAAGCGCTTCTCCAAACCCCAGGATGTCTCCTTGCTGTCGGCGGCTGGGAGAGAGGAACGGAGGAGGAGAAAGCAGCGCTTTCTCCTCCTCCGTTCCTGTCCCCCTGCCGCCGACAGTAAGGACAGGTCCCAGGGTTCGGAGAAGCGCTGCGCAAGCGCTTCTCCAAACCCCAGGATGTTCTAGCGCCCGTTATTGAACGGGCTGAAATACACTAGTTTATTAATAACAGAAGATGGGTTGAGTTTACTCATACACTGCTTTTCCACAGGTAAAGGGACCCCTGACCATTAGGTCCAGTCACGGACGACTCTGGGGTTGTGGCGCTCATCTTGCATTATTGGCCGAGGGAGCCGGCGTACAGCTTCTGGGACATGTGGCCAGCCGCTTCTGGCGAACCAGAGCAGCGCACGGAAACGCCGTTTACCTCCCCGCCGGAGCGGTACCTATTGATCTGCTTGCACTTTGACGTGCTTTTGAACTGCTAGGTTGGCAGGAGCTGGGACCGAGCAACGGGAGCTCACCCCGTCGTGGGGATTCGAACCGCCGACCTTCTGATCGGCAAGCCCAAGGCTCTGTGGTTAAACCCACAGCGCCAGCTGTGCCCAAAGTCGCTTACAACAAACATTTGAAACATAAAAATACAGAGCACTGGGGAAACACAAATATACAAACTACAGAGCATGTCAGCAAATTCCTATAGTATTAATAATAATAATAATAATAATAATAATAATAATAATAATAATAATACATGCCATGTGCAACAGGGGAAGAAATGGCAGATACTTATCGTATGAAGGAAATGTACAGGGGGGGGGGGAGAGAGACGTTTCTTCCTCCCCTTTTCCTAACACTAGAAGTCATTGGAGTCACACAATGACACTGATTCACAGAGATCGGCAAGGCCAACAGGCACAGTGTTAACCTCTGGGACTCACCGCCTGCCGCAACAACGTGGTGATGGGCACTAGCTTAGACGACTTCGAAAGGGTGATAGGCAAAACCAGGCTCTTTCCGGGAAACATAGTGGGACTTTACCTCCTACGCCAATGCAGAACAGCGACAACAACGGCTTCACGCTAAAGAATTGTGAGGGCCATCACCTGTCCAGGGTGCCAAGAGGTGTTAGGAATCACACACACACCCCAGTCCCCTCACAGAGCTACAATTCCCAGAGCAGTTTGACAATCAATCCTTCTTCCTGGGGAACTCTGGGAATTGTAGCTCTCTCTGGGAGGGGGATGGACGTGGGTCTCCTAACCACTCTCAGCACCCTGAACAAACTACAACTCCCAGGATCTCCTGGGGGGGGGAGCTGTGGCTGTCTAAAGGAGGGTCACAGCACTTGGAAACGGATGGTGTAAATGTGGCATCGGAAACCCCATTTAGCTATCTTTGACGCAGCTGTTGCTCAGCTCGGCTGCCCCGCAGCTTGCCAAAAAAGCCTTCTTGCCCCACCGGGGCCATCGCGCTGGGCGGCCGGACAAGATCCTGGCCCCTGCCCAGCCTTCCCAGTCAGGGGCTGGGCCTCCTCATAACTGCAATCGGTGCCACACCCCATCCTTATCGGCCCTGGGATCCAAGGGTGACATAATTTTTCCTGGCCGGGACCCAGAACTTCCTTCTCCTCTCAGGGGGGTTGGCTGGCTGTTTCCTGCCCTAGGCCATTGCCCCGGCGTCAGAGAGGAGCTGCCGGGCTTCCACTTGCCGGGGCTGGCCGGGAAATTGGCTCCTTGGGGGCAAGGGGAGAATTTGGGAAGCAGGGAAAAGGGGGAGAGGTAACCCAGTTCCCAAACATTATGCACCTCGCAGAGCTGTGTAAAACAAATTTTATGCAGAGAAAACCCACTGAAATTAATGGCCCCTGATTTCAACAGGCTACATCCACACGGCACATTTAAAGCACTATGATGCCACTTTAAACAGACATGGCTTCTCCCAAAGAATGCTGGGAAGTGTAGTTGGTTAAGGGTGCTGACAGATGTTAGAAGACCCCCCCTATTCCTCTCAAAGTACCGCAATTCCCAGAGTTCCCTGGGAAGAGGGGTTGATAGTTAAACCACTCCGGGAGCTGTGGGTCTGTGAGGGGAATTGGGGCCTCCTGGCAAACACTCAGCACCCTTGACAAACTAAAACTCCCATAATTCTTTAGAAGGGGGAAGCCATTGCTGTTTAAAGGGCTAGTACTGTTCACAGGGGTGTGTTGAACCACCCTGGGAACCATAGCGCTGTGAAGGGAATAGGGGTCTCCCGGCAATTTTCAGCACCCTTATCAAACTACAGCTCCCAAAATTATTTGGGGGAAGGAGGGTGTGACTGTTTAAAGTGGGATCGTAGTGCAGAGGGGGCCAGATCCACTGTTCTGAACTGTGCTCCATTCTCCTTTTTACCTTTTGACCAGAAACATGTGGGAAATCCTGAAGGGACTGACAACTTAAATTCATAGGTAGCCGTTCTTGAAAGGATTGGGACAGGCTGCCCCTGTCCTAATGGGCCATGTCTAAAGTCTTCCCTTTTGTCTATAAAGCACTAAAGAACTCAGGACCAGGTTATTTTAAGAGACCACCTTGCCCCCTCCCCATAGCCCCACCTGGTGGCTGAGCTCAGCTGAGGGGGCCAGTCTGTGGGAGCAGGGCCTTCACTGTGGTGGCACCCACATTAGAGAACTCTGTCCCCGTGAGACAGGCACCTCCTGTTCTGTGCTTTTGAAAGCCTCTCTTTTTATTCACTCCTTCCCCAGCTGAATTGTTGTTTTCAGTTTGCGGCCAGTAAGATCAACAATGCAGGATTTGCTTTATTACTATTTACTTTATTAAATTTCTATGCCGTCCTTCATCTGTGGATATTTTTATTTATTTACAATTTTCAGGTTTATACATTTCAGTAATTTTACAGTCATTTTAACATTTCAGAACCTCAGAACCTGACTTCCTTCCCCCTCTTTCTGCGGTTCCTTACATTTATTTTCAATATCTTCTGCATATCCAAATTAACTCAATCTGATCATTTATTCATCTGCTTTAAATATATACTCTTACGAAACTGCATGTTAGTGCAATAATCCTGCCAATGTTCTTATCTGTTTTACAATTTGTCTGTAAATATTCAATAAACCATTTCCATTCTTTTTTTAATAAAAAGTTTGTTATCTCGATTTCTTATTTTTCCGTTAAGCTTCGCCATTCATCCAGACTCAACTGTACATACCTGCATTCGCCAGGCTCCTCACAGGTCCCATGTGTTTCGTGGCATCCTGGCCGGCAAATGGCTGCAAAAAAACATGAGGGGAGTTTATGTGAGCGTTGCAAATTCAGCCCAGGGCAGAGCGATGGTATTCATCACCATTACAATCTAACAAATTTATAAATCTAAAAGACAATCCAGATAATTAAAAGCCAAAGGCCTGGCAGAAAAGAAGTGATTTTGCCTGCCGCACTGATGACGCCAGGTGAGTCTCTGTGAGAGAGAGCATTCATTCCACAAGCAGGGAGCCACCACGGAAAAGGCCCTTCCCGGTGGTGCCACCCTCCGGACCTCTCATGAAGAAGGGCCTCAGATGATAATTGCAGGGTCTGGGACAGTTCCTAGGGGGAAGAGGCATTGGGGTCCTTGAGGTATTGGGGTCCTGAGTTGCACATGGCTTTATAGGTCAAAAGAAGAAGTCAACTTTCCCAGAGGTATGCTCCAAAGTTAGGCATTTAGGAGCACTAAAACACAAGGTGCTTCTGTTTCAAGAGAACGAGACACAGGTTCTTATTAGATAACAATGAAACTTCACAGAAAACACAGCTTAGGTCACTTGGAAAGAAGATATCTGAGCACTCCAAATCATCTAGCTAAAACTGATCATTGCAAGCAGTGTTTGAAACTGAGATATGAAAGCTAGGAGCTAAATGGCACCTTGAACCTAGGTTATGGGTGCAACAACGGAATGCCTAGACGTGCTTTTTTATAATACAGTGGAATACAGTGCTGAAAATGAATGAACTGCAGCTTAAATATTATGTTCATTTTTCACATGGTCTAGTCCAAGGGTCAGCAAACTTTTTCAGCAAGGGGCCAGTCCACTGTCCCTCAGACCATGTGGTGGGCTGGACTATATTGGGGGGGGGGGATGAATGAATTCCTATGCCCCACAAATAACCCAGAAATGCATTTTAAATAAAAGCACACATTCTACTCATGTAAAAACATGCTGATTCCCGGACTGTCTGCGGGCCGGAATTAGAAGGCGACTGGGCCGGATCTGGCCCCTGGGCCTTAGTGTGCCTCCCCATGGTCTAGTGTCCTTCCCCTGCCCACAACCCTAATATGCTTAAGAGGGTCTCTTCACCAGTCTTCAGAGAGTAGCTGGAAGTGGGGAGGCAGAAAAAAGCTCCTCCTTTTCTTCCACTCTGCAGTTTTAATTTGAAATCTTAGATGCACTGCTGAGCTCAGAGCTTAGAAACTGCTCGTGCTAATGAAATTCACTGTCGCAAAATGCGCCTAGAACAATGGGAGTTTTGAACGCTGGTTGCAAGGTGTTCCTAGTTATGATTACTGCATAACTGTAAGTTCACTGTACAACCTTAAAAAGCTGTCTAATCTTAGAAGGGGCGTGGCTGTGAGGAGCCATGGGACCCTACACTTCTGAATTTGCCACTACACAAGTGGGCACTTCAGTGTAATAAATGAATGAATGAATGAAGGGGCTGGGTAGGGTTGAAGCAGAGCCTCAGGTTCTCTTTCCCAAATTTGTGGGTGCGTACCAAGGGGGATGTGGGTGGCGCTGTGGGTTAAACCACAGAGCCTAGGGCTTGCTGATCAGAAGGTCGGCGGTTCGAATCCCTGCGACGGGGTGAGCTCCCATTGTTCGGTCCCAGCTCCTGCCAACCTAGCAGTTCAAAAGCACATCAAAGTGCAAATAGATAAATAGGTACCGCTCCAGCGGGAAGGTAAACGGCGTTTCCATGCGCTGCTCTGGTTCGCCAGAAGTGGCTTTGCCATGCTGGCCACATGACCCGGAAGCTGTATGCCGGCTCCCTTGGCCAGTAAAGCGAGATGAGCGCCGCAACGCAAGAGTTGTCTGCGACTGGACCTAACAGTCAGGGGTACCTTTACCTTTGCCTTTTAACAAGGCTTCATTACTGGCAGGAGGCCGGGATGGAAAATGGCACCCAGTGCAGGACTCCTGGGTTCTCTCCCCGCCCCTGCCCCCGGTCCCTTCTTCCTCTCCTCCGCCCCGTGCCAGCCAGACGTCCCGGGACATACCCCGTGTACATTCGTCTCCCGTCCAGCCGTCCAGACAGACCTTGTTGCCCGCAGCGTCACAGCTGTGGTGCCCAAAGAAATCGTCGCGGGGACGGCACAGGAAGTTGCAGGCCGGGCCGTAGTAATGTTCCTGGCAGCGCACTCGCACCCGGTACTCCAGCGAGGTGCTGCGCCCGTGATGCCCCAGGTCCTGCCAGCCTTCGCCAGGGTTCAGCATTCCCGAACGGGTCACCCGCTCCATCAGCTGCCCTCCACCTGGAAGGAGAAGGCGAGAAAGGCAAGGGGGCGGGAGCTGCAACTCACTGCATCACCCGGCTAATTTCCAAAGACAGAGGCAGAGGTGGAGGACCCAAGGCTGCCTGGGTGCATCAGAAGAGAGGAAGCTAACTTACAGCCAGTTGGGCCACTGGTCCACCAAGCTCAGGACGCTCTGCACTGGTTGGCAATTGCCAATCAGGACTTTTTCCACGCAAAGCAAGAGATTTGCCACCATACTATAGTCCTGCACCTGGATGGCACTGCAAATGGGCCCGCGCAAGTCACCAGTCCACAATAAGGTCTGTGTGGCAGCCTGCCCGTGAGTCACTTGCAGAGTGGCAAACACATTAAAGGAACCCAAAACTATATTCACCCGGTGTTGCAAAAGCTTCCTTGCCTCCGCACCTAGAGACATCTAAGGAGCTCTGCTGGATCAGATGAAAGGCAGTTCATGGGCAGTGAGCAAGCAGGGTTTGAAGGCAAGAGACCTCCTTTGCCGAAACTGGTATTCAGGGGTATAGACTGCTCTGAACATGGAGGGTCTCGTCCTTACGTGCCATGGCCAAAGGTCATGATTGACCAGCTTGGCTTTCCAAACCCAGTGCCCGCCCATTCAGGAACTGGACCACAAAAATCTTAACCATGTCCCTGTCTGGAATCTCACCCTGCTGGCTCCCACAGGTGAGAAAGCAGCTCCTTACCTTGGCTGGTGACATCAGAGGCATTGGCGGCATCCCAGGCCTCCAGAACCAGAGAGTACGAGCGCTAGAAGGAACAAGGCATTTGGTTATGGGAGATTTTCATCCATGGTCCCAATTTAAACAGCCATGGATTCCCCCCCCCCCAGCTCAAAAAAGCATAGGAGTTGTAGTTTGTTAAGGATGATCTGACGTTTGCTATAAAAGACCAATTATTTTTCTTTTCGTAGGAACATGCCAACTAGTGGCACAGAACTGGAAAGCATTCTGTTTTTCTCGTTGGAAACAGAATGTATGGTCAACATCTGTATCAGGAAAAATTGACAAAGAAATTGCATGCATTGAATAATACAAATGCTGGAAATGATTCTGGTGAAATATAGCATCCTTTTAGAAAATATTTTACTGAAGAATGGAAACCACCCAAATCACAGATTGGACTTCAGCAAACTTAAATAGATTGATCCGTCCCGGAGGGGGATAAAATGGGATTCTGCTTCTGTATTTTTGCTTTCCCCCCCCTCTTTTTAATTGTTATTTTACAATGGAAATCAGTAAAACTATATTTTATATTTTTTTAGTGGAGGGTAAAAATGGTAGAGTATATGGAGTTGACCAAACTGACTGGAAAAGTGAGAGAACAAAAAGAGCAGAAAGCCCAAAAAGAATGAAGTAAATTTACAGAATATCTAAAAAAATATTGTAAACCAACAATAACACTAGTCGGCATGAGTTAATATCTACAACTGTAATAATGGAATATAATCAAGATTTGGATAAAAGAGAAAACATATGGAAATGAAAGAAAAGGAGCAGATAAAAGATAAAATAGGATAGAAAACCAAATGTGAAGAAAGGTGGAAGTCTTGTTCGGCGGAACTAGAGGAGACAGAAGATAGAAAAAGATGTTGAGACAATAAAGGGGTGAGGGTTGGAGTTTTTTGGTTGCATTTTGTGAGATAATTGTTATTGGTATTATTATTGATTTTATTTTTGAACACATATTGATATTATTTTGTTACTGATATTTATTTTGAACAAGAATATATAAGTCTGTATAAATGATCATGTATTAAAAATTAATAAAAATCATTAAAAAAATTATATTTTATATTTTTTAAAAAGGGTGTTGAGACTCATTAAGACACCTTTAATTCCCCTCACTTGTTGTGTAGTCGTTTAGTAGTGTCAGACTCTTCGTGATTCCCCTCACAGATTCCCAAAATTCCCTGAGAAGAAAGATGGATTGTAAAACCACTCTGGAAACTGTAGGTCTGTGAGGGGAACTGTGGCCGCCTGACGTCTCTCAGCACCCTTCACAAACTACAGCTCCCAGAATTCCTTGGGGGGGGCATGACGGTTTTGAGTGCTAGCACGGTGCTTTAAATTAATGTGGCACGGTACTGGCATGCCCCATTTCCCAGAAGCTGGGAAGGGGGTGGGGAAGGGGCTCACTCTCCAGCAGCCATCCCAGTAGGGCCAGCCAAAGACCTTTTGCTGAACAAGGTGAATGACAAGATGGCGGCCCCAACGTCTACCACATTCCACATACAGAAGCCAATTGGGTGGGCCGCCGAATCTTAATCAAACACTGGTGACGGCACAGCATGCTCCATAACACCTGAGGCGCAAATTTAGGGGCAGGGCAGCAACATGCTCAGTCCTCCAACAGAGGGGCCTGTTACTCCCTACGTCCCAAGCATTTTGCTGCCTGAGGCAGTGGCCTCATTTTGCCTAATGGTAGGACTGGCTCCACATACTAGGAAATAAAGCAGGGCTCACACACATCTGGAATTTCCCAGACATAGCCGGGATTTGCCCATCAAAAATGGTATCTGGGTAGAATTATTATTATTATTATGAATTGAATTTATATATACCGCCCTATACTCGATTTTGTAAAACGGTTTAAATGTTCAGGAAAACCTGCCCATATTGGAGGTATAGATTTTTTTGGCAATTTTCCTCCAAAATAGCTTTAAAACTTCTTCTTTGCAAAAAAAAAAAAGCTCAAGAGCTTTGGCCAAGAAGGAAGCTCAGCAACTTTTGTGTCCCGATTTTCACTTTTTGAAATACGGCAACCCTAAAATAAAGGAAACACCAGGTTCAGTGTCCTTGTATTCATTTACCAAGCCCTGAACAGCTTAGGTCTAGGGCACTTCAGGAATCACCTGCACCCTCAAATCCCAGCTCGATCACCGAGATCACCTGAGTTGGTGAGGCTTATGTGACAATGACAAAAACCCAAGCCTTTAGTGTCCCCAGCCCGGTCCTATGGAACGCTCTGCCACTAAAGATTCAGCAAGCATCTTCTCTTTCAACTTTTGAATGCCAGCTGAAAACTCTTCCATCCCACCCAGGCCTATGCAGGCAATTCACAAAATACATTTTCATTCCTTTATTTAATATACAGCCGAACCATCATCTTCAAGACAGCCCCCATCAAAGCCTGGCAAATTTGGAACTAGATCTGATAAGGTTGATCGTCTTTACTTGGACTTTGTTATTATTTTAATTCACGCACAAGTACTCATTCCTCGTGGCTATTTGACAGTTTCGTTTTTCATCTTTTAATTTCCATCCGTCGCTATAATTGTTCTCTCTGCCTTTTTATACATTATAAAATGAAATGGTAATTACTAAAGCAGGGTTGAGCAGTAAACGTGCTTTCACTTTGAAGTAAATGATTCTTTACTGGTGCAACCCCTCCAGTTCATATGCAGTTCATTAGGAATATATTGTGATTTTATCTGTGAATCACCCTGAGATCTACAGAATAACAAAAACAAAAAAAAACAAAAAAAACTTTACCCCTCAAAAAAGCCCTTAACAAAATACAACTCCCAGGATTCTTTGGATAAAGGGCTGTGTACAAATATTTTTATAGAAGTATTTTTTATAAATAAATAAATAAATATTTATATTATTATTATATTATATTATATATTTTTATAAATAAAATTTCGGATCTAGGGTAGATGGCTGCACCCATTTTAGGGAGGTGGAAACTGAGGCACATGAAAAAGAACAAAGGATTGGTGGACAGAATCCAGGAGTCCGGGTTCCCAAAATCCCAACACACACACACACACACACACACACACACACACAGAGTCCCTTCCAACTCTATGACATACCCCTTTCGCACATTACAAAATTCTCCCAACGATTCATCTGCACTTGGGAAGATCTGGAGACAAACAAGAGGACGTCTCCCTGGCTCCCAGCCCCTGAGCTGTAGCCCTCGGACACCACTCCCTCAACCACCACCAGAACTCCAAAGCTGGGAAGAGAGCTCAAGAGAGATTGGCAAGGTTCCTCACAAATTCCTTCTGCCCACACAAAGATCTAGTTTTGGCACACAGAGAGAGAGAGAAAAGGAAAGAGTCACAAGCAATGATCGCCCCCACAGCTCCCCTTTCGGGGAAACCCAGCTTTGCTTGCAGGTAGGGCAGATGGAAAATGTTCACACAGGAGATCGGATCTGAAATTGGATCGGATCTGTCAAAACCCTGACTTGGAAATGCATCTTGTGAGATTTCCCATGCTTGAGAAACCCAACAAGGAAGGAAACCATTGTGGTCAACGCAAGTCCTACTCAGAGTAGACCCTCTGGAATTAATGTAGGCCCATTCATTTCAGTGGGGGGGTCCACTCTGGCAGGACCCAACCCCAAGGACCTGCTCCCCGAAATTTAGAATATTCTTCAGATGTGTTGCAACAACAACAACAACAACAATTTATTATTTATACCCCGCCCATCTGGCTGGGTTTCACCAGCCACTCTGGACAGCTTCCAACCGAATATTAAAAACAGTACAGCATCAAACACTAAAAACTTCCCTAAACAGGGCCGCCTTCAGTTGTCTTCTAAAAGTAAAATAGTTGCTTATTGCCTTGACATCTGCTGGGAGGGTGTTCCACAGGGTGGGTGCCACTACCGAGAAGGCCCTCTATATGGTTCCCTGTAACTTGGCTTCTCGTAGTGAGGGAACCGCCAGAAGGCCCTCGGCACTGGACCTCAGTGTCCGGGCAGAACGATGGGGGTGGAGACGCTCCTTCAGGTATTCTGGACCAAAACCATTTAGGGCTTTAAAGGTCAGTACCAACGCTTTGAATTGTGCTCGGAAACATACTGGGAGCCAGTGTAGATTTCTCAGGACCAGTGTTATGTGGTCCCGGCGGCCACTCCCAGTCACTAGTCTAGCTGCCGCATTCTGGATTAATTGCAGTTTCCGGGTCACCTTCAAAGGTAGCCCCACGTAGAGCGCATTGCAGTAGTCCAAGCGGGAGATAACCAGAGCATGCACCACTCTGGCGAGACAGTCCGTGGGCAGGTAGGGTCTCAGCCTGCGTACCAGATGGAGCTGGTAGACAGCTGCCCTGGACACAGAATTGACCTGTGCCTCCATGGACAGCTGTGAGTCCAAAATGACTCCCAGGCTGCACACCTGATCCTTCAGGGGTACAGTTACCCCATTTAGGACTAGGGAGTCCCCCACACCCACCTGCCCCCCTGCCCCACCAAAACAGTACTTCTGTCTTGTCAGGATTCAGCCTCAGTCCGTTAGCCGCCATCCATCCTCCAACTGCCTCCAGGCACTCACACAGGACCTTCACCGCCTTCACTGGTTCTGATTTAAAAGAGAGGTAGAGCTGGCTGTCATCTGCATACTGATGAACACCCTGATGATCTCTCAAAGCGGCTTCATATAGATATTAAAAAGCATGGGGGAGAGAACGGAACCCTTCGTTAAGCAGCCAGGAACGAGCTACCGTATTTTCCCGTGTATAAGACTAGGGTGTTTTCTTTAAAAATTCGTTTTCATATTTGCCCCCGTCTTATACATGGGTAGCGCATGGGGGGGGGGAGTTGGGTGTTTGGTTGCAGCCGTGAGCAGGAGATGTTCTGTGGCAACAGGGCAGGTGACTGGAGGGTCTGCGAAGGACTGTTTGCAATTGGCTGTCTCTGTGGCAATAGCGCGGTCGATTGGCGGCTGTGGCAGGATCGGCAGGTGAGCGATTTTTGGCAATTCCACCCCCAAAAAAGCTCAACAACTCTGCCGGCGATGGGACAGACAGGAGACAGATGTAGCAATGTGTGTGGGTGAGCAATTTTGGGCACTCCCCCCTAAAAGAAGCTCAACAACTGTTTCATCTCCCTCCCCCTTTTCATAAATTGGAGTCCCCCAAAATAGGGGTAGTCTTATACACGGGGGCGTCTTATTGACGGAAAAGTACGGTACTCTTTTCTGCTCCGGGGAGCCCCTGTGAACTTGGGAAAGTCAGAGCCTCAGTTCTGCTGTCTGTGAAAGGGGAACACCGGCAGCCCTGTGAGGGTTGTTGTGAGGGCAACCCGCTCTGAGCTTGTTCCCCAGAAACTGGTACTCCAAAGAAGCCTGTCTCTGATCTTGGAAGGATCGCACAATGCACTCCTTGGATGTTTCTAAGCAGAGGTTGGACGGCCATCTGTCAGGGATGCTTTAGTTGAGATTCCTGCATTGCAGGGGGTTGGACTAGATGGCCCTTGGGGTCCTTTCCAACTCTACAAATCTATGATTCTATAAGTCCTCATCCTCTACAACCCCACCTGTTCAGGTGGCAGCTCCACTGAAGCCAATGGGACGTACTTCTGAGTAGGATTGCACCGTAAGTTTAAATGCAGGTAACTGCAATAACCTGACTTTCCAAAGACATTTGAAGGCAGCCTTGTATTGTAATGCTTGGTGTTTTTTTAATTATGTTGGAAGCTGCCCTGAATGCCTGGAGCAACCCAGTCAGATGCGTAGGGTATAAATCAGGGGTCAGCAACCTTTTCCAGCCATGGACCGGTCCACCTTCCTTCAAACCATGTGGTGGGTCAGACTATATTTTGGGGAGAAAATGAACGGATTCCTATGCCCCACAAATAACCCAGAGATGCATTTTAAATAAAAGGACACATTCTACTCATGTAAAAACATGCTGATTCCCGGACCGTCCGTGGGCTGGATTGAGAAGGCGATTGGGCCGCGTCCGGCCCCCAGGCCTTAGGTTGCCTACCCCTGGTATAAATTATTATTATTATTCCACTATTTTACCCCATTTTCTCTGTGTCGTTCCCTGCACCTGCTTTCTCGTTCTTTGCAAAACGCCACGCTTGCAGATGGCTCGGCTGCTCCCCTTTATTTATTATCTTACGAAGCATTTGAATATTTAAATGCATACCTTCGTACGATCCATTTAAATGAATGCATTCCTATTTATTAAATGCAATTAGAACTTTTCAGTACTCAGCACAGTCTCGGCTCCGGCTTACTGGAATCCTTGGGAGCGAGTGTGCGTTTGTTTGTGTGTGTTGAGTAGAATGACGAACCCCAAGACCCAGCTGTTGGCCTCAGGCTGTGAGCCAGTTGGTTAGGTTTCAGCTTGCTGGCCTGGGACCTGACAGAGCAGGTCACAAAAACCACCCCAGGCGTTTTTGTTGCCTGCCAGCCAAGCCAATGGTCAGAGATGCTGAAAGTTGTGGTCCCATAAAATCCGTAGGTCTACCTCCCCGCTCTCCAAGGGTCCCTATTTTCCAGGGACACTCCTGAATTTACGGAAGCCACCCCAGTTTCTGATTTGATCCCGGAATGTCCCGCTTTTCCTTAGGATGTCCCTATTTCCATCAGAGACATGTTGGAGGGTATGGAGATATGCGACCCTCGAGCCAAGGAGATAAGTAGCTATACGACCTTTAGAAGACATTTGAAGGCGGCCCTGTATAGGGAATGTTTTATTGTGCTTTATATATGTTTAAAGCCCTGAACGGCCTCGGTTCAGGATACCTGAAGGAGCGTCTCCACCCCCATCGTTCTGCCCGGACACTGAGGTCCAGCACCGAGGGCCTTCTGGCGGTTCCCTCGCTACGAGAAGCCAAGTTACAGGGAACCAGGCAGAGGGCCTTCTCGGTAGTGGCACCCACACTGTGGAATGCCCTCCCACTAGAGGTCAAAGAGAACAACAATGACCAGACCTTTAGAAGGCATCTCAAGTCAGCCCTGTTTAGGGAAGCTTTTAATGTTTGATGGATTTCTGTATTTTAGTGTTTTGTTGGAAGCCGCCCAGAGTGGCTGGGGGAACCCGGCCAGATGGGCGGGGTATAAATAATAAATTATTATTATTATTATTATTATTATTATTATTATTATTATTATATATGTTGGAAGTGGTCCAGAATGGCTGGGGCCACCCAGTCAGATGGGCCGGGTATAAATAATAAAAATATTATTATTATTATTATGGAATGGGATGTCCCTTTTTTTAATCAGAGGAAATTTTGGGGTATTGGACTCTTAGAACATAAGAAGAGCCAATGGCCCATTTAGTCCAGAATCCTGTTCTCACACCAGCTTGTTGGAAACCAGCAATCAGGATTCGAACTCGAGGGCCCTCTCCCCTCCTGTGGTTTCCAGCAACGGGGATTCAGAAGCACTGATGCCTCTGACTGTGGAGGCAGTGCAGAGCCATCGTGGCTAGAAGCCATCAGAGGCTTCTCATCCAGCCCTCTTTTAAAGCCATCCAAGCTGGTGGCTTGGCAGCCTCCAGTGGAAGGGAGTTCCACAGTCTATGCGCTGCATGAAGAAGTCCTTTCTTCTATCTCCGCCTCGTTGGACGTCCAACAGTTCCAGTGTTGCGATAGAGGGAGAAAAGCTTTCCTCTGTCCTGCCTGGTTTTATAAACTTCCACCCCCTCGCCTGTTCTCTAAACCCTTCCTGCTTCTTTTCGCTGGGGCTGTTGGGAGGACTGGGGTCTGAGCCAACCTCCCCGCTGAGCTGGCAGAGAGCAGCAGGGAGGTTTTCCGAGCCACAAGGTTGTGATTTCCTGAAACTCAAGGTTAAACTACGGAACTCCCTCCCACAGGAGGCAGTGATGGCCTTGGATGGCTTTGAAAGAGGATCAGGGAAATTCGCAGAGGATAAGGCTATCCACGGCTTGTCCTACCTCCTCTGTAAATGGCTCTGGGTGCTGGGAGTCACAACATTTTCTAATGTTCTGTGGGCATGTTATGAAATAAAGGTTTTAATCTCAAATTGAATCTGCCCCCCACCCAGTTTAAACCCGACACGTGCTAAATTCAAAGACTCAGTGCTAAGCCACATTCGCAATGTACATATAAAGCACTCTGATACCACTCTAAACAATTTTGTTTCCCCCAAAGGATTCTGTGAGCTGTAGAATCATCATCATCATCATCATCATCATCATCATCATCATCATCATCATCAGTGCTGTTTTTCTAGAAAAAAAGAGATGCCAAAATCGCTTCACTTATAACACCTGAGAGCTGATGGAACTGAGTTCCGGCTGAAAAAAAGGCCTGATGTTGTTGATGATTTAATTATTTATTGCCACCCATCTGAATAGACTGCCCCCCAGCCACTCTGGGACGCTTCCAACAAAATATTAGGAACAAATATATAAGGATGCTGAGGGTTGTCCGGAGGCCCCCTGATTCCCCTCCCAGAACTAACATTCCCAGAGTGGTTTAACCGCCAACCCCTCTTTCACGGGGAACCCTGGGAACTGTAGCTCTGGGAGGGGAACAGGGTGGGGGGGGTGTCCTAATAACTCAGCACCCTAAACAAACAACAACTCCCAGGGGTTTGGGGGGGAAGTCACAGCTGTCTAGACCGGTATTGAAGCACTTTAAATTTATAGTATGAACATGGTCTTCTTCTGGTCTGCTTTACTACTGCAGCCTTGCCAGAATGGAGTATCAGGAATCTATTGAAACTTATCATCCTGTTTGTCTTGGCTCTCAAATCTAAATCAAGTTTCTAGTCCTTCTAATTAGTAAGATAAATAGGTTAGGATGGATGTATGGAATATTATATATGAAATATGCAGCATTTAAGGGCAAATATGAAAACCGTGGAAGGCGGGTGGGGCAGGAAGTCTGTAAAGTGGTGTTTTGTTTTGAAAAAATCAATAAATATATATTTTTTAAAGTTGCTAGTCCTTAAACTTGGAAGGGAGGCACACAATATTTTTCTTCTGCCTTCAAGAAACCTCAGCTAAATCTCCTGGCTTAGAGGAAACAACTAGCAGGGCCAACCAGTCCCCACAGTTCTGCCTTAAAAACATTCACGGGAGGATCTGGGTTTGACCCACAGAAGACCCAGGCCCCGAGATTTGCCCCATCTCCACCTGCAAAGCCTTGCATGGCAGATCCAGAGCGCTGTGAAGAATTAAGCCGTCATCTGGGGAGGAGGGGAGGAAAGTGACTTTGCATCAATTAAGGAGAGAGACTTTAATTAAGTTATTTATCTCCAGATCTCGCTCCTCTTCTCTGCCCTCCCCCCACCCCAGAGGGATGGGCAGAATAACACAAAGAGCTGGCAGGGGGAGGGAGGGAGGGAGGGAGGGAGGCGGAGGAATCCCAACCCTTCTTTGCCCTCCCAGCGCTGGAAATCCCCTGGGAGAGAGAGAGAGAGAGAGAATATCAAAAACGGCCACATTATAGGCTCACCTTTCCGCTGCACATAGAGATCTTGCATCGCATTTAGCAACCTCATTTCCAGTTCTGAAATGCGACCCTTCAGAGGCTGTGGGCAGGCGTGGGGGGTTATTCAAGCCCAAGGATGCAGCACTCTGCACGTGCCTAGGAGATCCTCACCACACTGAGCTTACAGGCTTGGCTCTGAGTCAGAGTCACAACGCAGCACCATGAACAAATATTGCTTTGATACCACTTTAACTATTGCAGATTCCTGCAAAGAATTCGGGGGGGGGTTTCTGGGGGGGAAGGGGGATTATGAGGATCCCTGGCTTGTTGAGGGGGTGATTACAGACCCTCCAAGTGTCCCTATTTTCCGGGGACAGTCCCGGATTTAAAAAAGCCATCCGGGTTTCTGATTTGATCCTGGAATGTCCTGCTTTTTCTTAGGTCGTCCCTATTCTCACCAGAGAAATGTTGGAAGGAGAAATGTCGGAAGGTACGGAATACGATGTCCCTATTTTCTTCAGAGAAAGGTTGGAGGATATGTAATTGTGAGGGTTTTCGTCTGAGATGGCTCACGGGCCTCTCCATTCCCCACCTGGAGAAAAGCTTTAATGATGAGCGACACAACCTTACGCATGCTTACTCAAAACTAGGTCTCTTCAAGGGAACCAAGGACATAAAATCCACACAGAACTATATTGTTGTCTGTTCTAACTCACTTGTGGGAATACGGTAACTCAGAGACTGTGAATGAAGGAAGGACGACAACAGAAGAGAAATAAGAATTTTCAGGTGATTTGAAATGCAGTAGGGTTATGATGTTGATTAGAGCCCTCCGAAGTTTCGAAGCATGGGGAGTCCCCCCAAAATTATAATCCGACAGAATATTTGGACTATTTGATATGTATATGTATAATGTGGAACATTTGATGTGATTGGATTGGATTGTTAAAATGGAAAATTTAATAAAAACGATTAAAAAAAACAAAAGTAGGTCTCTTCAATTGCCATGGGACTAATGCTCAGGTAAGTGGGCATAGGATTGCAGCCTTAAGCAAATGCCCTACCAGATCGGGCCAATGGCTCACCTGGGAAACCAAAAATCAGGACTCGAACACAGGATTACTGCCTCCCTCCTTGAGAGCACAGCCACTGAAAGCCTTCTCCCTTATTGAATTTGCCCAATGCTCTCTTTTAAAGCCATCCAACTTGGTGGCTATTGCTGGCTCTGGTGGCAGTGAGTTCCAAAGTTTAACTCTGTGCTGTGGGAAGAGACTGCATTGTGTCTCAAGCACCAGTTGCAGAATTCTAGAGTTGAACCCCAAGGGTCATCTGGGGCAGCCCCCATGGCGTGTGCATGAACGCTAAGGCATTGCGCTGTTCCTCATGCACCTTCCAGCTGCCCTGGTATGCTTTGAGCCGTTGATGACCTATTGGAGGACAACAATTTTTCTGCATATCTCCTTGAGCCAAGAACCATGACCCTCTTAGGGCAACCATTTTTGCAAAGACAGTCCTCTCTTCCAAAGGTTGTCTCTGCAATGGTTAGAGTTAGCAGGGTTCGAATCCCCCACTCAGCCATGAAGCTCGGGCCAATCTCCATCTCCCAGTCTAACCTACCTCACAGGGAAGGAGGAGGAGGAAGAGGAGGAGGAACCCTAATCTAGGACAGCAGGCCAAAAGGACACCCAGGCTGCTTGCATTTCTGTTTATAAATTGGAGTATTTCTAAATTTACAGCTATGCATAAAAATTATGCAAATCTCTTTTAGCCTTTTTTTTAAATAAAATAAAAATAAAATACAAATCTCTTTTCGGCAATGCGTTAAGTGGCCACCCTGGTGGAAGACCAACATTTGCAGAGTAAATTAATACAAAGCACAGATGGTAGAATTTGGCTTTCGGCTTGAGAAGTGAAATCTACAAGAAGCATGTCCTTCTTTTCGCAAGCGGCGCCGCAGAACTTGCCTGCGTTCGTCCTCAGGGCCGGCTCAAAGTTTAAGGGTGCTTTGTCTCAACTGAAGTAGAATCATGTGAGTTGGAAGGGACCTCAAAAGTCATCTAGGCCAACCCCCTGCAATGCAGGATTCCTGCCCACAGCCATCCCTGGGTGGACTCGAATCACCAACCTTCTGGTTAACACAACTAACCCATTGTGCCACAGGATTAGGGCTACTCCCTTGATGTTTTTTGTCCATGGGCCTTGGCACACCTACCTGGTGGCGGTGGGTAGAGGGGGTGGGTAGAATGTGGCTAAGTCCAGGGCATTCTGGGAAATTAAAATGGCAGCTAGAGGTTTGGGATTCCCGGCACTGCTCGCTGGTGGGGAGACCAGGAAAGCTAAAGGAACCGCCAGGGCACAGAGTGCGAGGTCTCCAACAACAAATGCCCGAGGATGCCAGATTCTGGCGCCAGCCTTGCTTGTGCCAGCAAACCTTTGGCACAGCCCTGACCCCAGACAGGTATTTCCAAAGTGATTTCCGTCCTCCGCTGAGAGAAGGGAAATTGAGAGGCAGATGGATGGAGTGGCCAGGCATATATACAAGCCAGCGGAACTTTTTAACCCAGAGCCAAAGTATCCCACCCACTTAGCTGCTGTGCTCTTGCGGCGGGGGAAAGGCATAGGGGCGGGCCCCATAGAGAGTCAAAGGTCATCGGTGCTCTGTGACCTTTCCCAGGGCCGGAGGAGAGGAACGGCTGGGCTTTCCTCGCTCTTGCTGTCTTTCCAAATCCAGGTGGACCTTTTAAAAGGAACAAAACAGAAACGGCAGGCCAGCCTGTCCAAACAGAGATCGCACCACCCAAAAGCATCGGTTGGGTGTGCTGGACACCGGCTGTAAAGTTTCGACCCAGGCACTTGAAAAGAACACTTTTCATCAGTTTAAAAGGAGCGAAAGAAAACGCTCTCTTCTCATTCATCGGGGAGGAGATCTTTCCCCCAATTTGGATGACATTAAGGGACGTTTCGGTGTGAATAAATGAATAGAAGAGGCCTCGGAATATTCAGAGAAAATCAACGCACGCTTTGTTTTTTAATACCAGGGCTTTTAAGAGCTGCAGGTGGCTAGCATCCTCTTTGTAGAATCATACGAGTTGGAAGGGACCCCAAGAATCATCTAGTCCAACCCCCTGCAATGCAGGAATCCTCTTGGTAAAAGAGGACTGCGAGGGCACCCATTTGCCACATAAAATTATTATTATTATTTATTATTATTATTAGTTGCTTTGCTCATAAAAATGTCTCGAAGCAACTTGCAAGCACAGCAGAAATCAATTACAATGAACAGAATCAACGAAAACCTAAGCAAGCAAACACATTGATACAAGTAAAAGGCACGTCTAGCAGATCCTGTCCCCCCAAAACAAGTTATTATGGGTTACATTTGATTCTCGAGGGAGAGGGGATGCCAACAGAAGCAGCCGCACCCATAAACCCTGGGAAATCTGTCCTGACCCCCACCCAGCCCGTCACTTGAGCCACAATGTGCTGGGGTTTCCTTAGCCCCGGGACCTGTTTCAAATAGCAGCTCCCCACCACGGGATACTTCAACTGCTACTAATATAGAGAAGAGTACCTCTGAACACGTGCAGAGCGTCTCTTCCCTATCAGGCAGGCCAGGCCTGAGCGTCAACCCTCTTTTTTAGAAAACAAGCAGGACCACACCCCACACCAGATCTGGATCTGGTAGAGGCAGAGAGCAAAGATCGCTGCAGGTTAGGAGCAGATCCACGCCCAGCATTTTTACCCTTTCAAGACAGAATCTGAAAGGGAGAGCGGGTGGGTGGGGAGCGAAGAAGGCATTCCCCCCCCCCCCGCTCCCCTAGCAACCGTCTGCAGCTCTTGACTTTGAAAACAAGGGTTGCCACATCCAGGTCTTTGCAGGTTCTTATGCTGTTAAGAACAGCTTGGAAAGAGAACTTGGCCAGGAAGCAACTTTCCCCCGCCCTGCGTTTCCGTGACGGGAGAAGGTGCACATGGCAGAATTCCCCCTTCCAACATATAATCTCAAAAGGCACAGGAGTCCCGATCCTAGGACCAACCCGATCCTTTCCCACCTCCTACAGGCATTTGGGGGTGAAGGGCAAGAAACGGGGTTCCCTCTGCTCAGAATCTTCCCCCCATTTCCCACTGGGCTAATATAATCGGAGACCTAATTAATTAGAATGAGGAAATGGCGTGCACACACACCTATCTCTGTGTCTTTGGCATCGAAGGCAGCCAGATAAAAGCTCCGGAAATCAATAAATCACTAGGCAGACAGTTTGTACAGGAGCTGCCTTGCCCAGCTGATTGGCCAAGTGAGCTATTGCATCTGCCTCAGTTCCCCCAGGGGAAAAGAGAGTCTAAACAAAGTCCATCTGGCTCTCTCCTGTTCCCTCCCCGTCGGCCCCTCGCCAAGAGCACCTGGGTCCCACGCTAGCAAAAGAAACTGGCTCCGGTTTCAGAGGTTAACACCACCACCCCACCCTACAAAATATCGCCACCCTTCAAAGGGAGATTATTTGTGGGGTGAAAGGAAATGGTTTGCAATTGGATAGACTTAGGCAGCAGGGGGAGGGGAGAGTATGCAAGCTTCTGGGTTTCACCGAGCTCTGCGCCATCCCTGATGCAATGTGCCAAAGCGTTCTGTGAAACGTTAAAGCTTGCACACCGGCTTCAGTTAATCAAGGCATTTCTCTCTTTGTCTGCACCTCTTTCTATGCTTTAGGTTGTGAAGTCAGAGCGGAGGTGAGGGCTCAGTGCCTGGAATGAGTTTGTGCCCCTTCCCAGTCTGGCAAGGAAAAATGGTTCCATTCTCAACTCCGGAAGGGGAATGCTACCTAGTGAGGAGAATGACAGGGAACTGGGCTTCAGATTTCAGGGCCCAAAACTGAGACCTGGGGGCGGCCCCCTGGTGATGTCACGATGGGAGGTCCTAGTGATGTCACAAGGTAGACCCTGGAGACGGAAGTTAATTGGGAGAAGGGAGCAGAGGGGGGAACATTTCTCAGAGCATCTAATTTGCAGCCAGCTCCTGCTAGCCTGAAGCTTGCAAACTGCATGTACAGCCTTCTTAATTTTTTTTAAAAAAATTATTATTATTATATTTATTTATTGATATCCCGCCTTTTTCCCCAGACTCAAAACAACAAAACACAGAAGGCTAACTACATACAGAAGGCAATAGTTGAAAAGCAATTGAACTACAATCAGAATTTAGTTACAGGTAGGTAGCCGTGTTGGTCTGAGTCGAAGCAAAATAGAATTTAAACATTTCTGTTAAAATAGCAAAATCAGAATTTAAACATTTCTGTTAAAATATAAATAGTGAAAACAGTGCAGCACTATTTAAATTAAAGCCACTCTCGCCCACCTGGAAGGGGGAGCAGGCAGCCTTCAGGTCGGGCCTGGAGATCTGGCACCCTAGCAAGGTGAAGCGAGCCCCTGAGCATGTGCAGAATGCCATTTTCCCCCAATCACCACTGAGCCAAGGCTGGAGCTGCCAGCTTTCTTGAGCTCCGGCGCTTATTTCCCGAGGAATTCGCAAGCTCCCCTCCGAGTGGCCCCCTCCCACACCTGCCACCCACCCACCAAGAGAAGGAACCCGAGTCCACCTTACCGGCCAGGCAAAGTCAAACGGGATCACCACCCTGCCGGTGTGGTCGCTCCTCTTCTGGTGACCAGTAGAGAAGACATTGCCCCCTAGGACGGGTGTGGTGGCGGCACCCAGCACGCAGGGCCCCCCGGGGAGAGCCCGCAGCTGGTATTCCTTGAGGCAGACCCGGAAGAAGGTGTGGCATTGCTGCGCCACAGGGCACGGCGGATCCAGGCCACTGCGGCAGCACCGCCCGTCAGCCAGCACCCCTTTCTCGTTGCGGGCAAAGCGGATCTGCAGCTCGAAGGTCCCTGCCGCCTCGGAGACCTGGAGGGGCAGAGCAGACAGAGAGGAGAGATTGGGGTGGTTGAACTGCGGAACTCGCTGCTGCAGGACTCGAGGAAGCGACAGCCCCCAATTTGGGCAGCTTTGAAAGAGGGTTGTAGACAAATCCATCCAGACACCTATTGAGGGCTACTAGCCAGAATAGCTGTGCTCCACCTTCAAGGTTGGAGGCAACAACGCTTCTGAAGGCCTGTCGCTGGAAACCGCAGGAGGGGGGAGGAGAGAGGGCTCTTGTGTTCGAATCCTGGTGGCTGGTTTCCCACAGGCATCTGCTTGGCCCCTGTGAGAACAGGATGCTGGGCTTAAAGGGCCATTGGCCTGATCCAACAAACTCTCCCTGCGTTCTTATGAAAGAGGCACACTTGTCATTAAAAAAAGAAGAGATTTTATTGAAGTAAATCAAATCAATCAATACAATAAAAAAATTGAAGTACAAAAAATTCAGCACTGTGTATCTGGGAGTAAAACCAAATTTCACCCCATACTGTCCATTGCTCAGCCAATGCTAAACTCTGGTTTTAAATCAAACCAAAAACCGGCATCCGAATCTCCTGCTGGTCTGACAGCGATTTCAGATTTCAGCGATTTCAGACCCAAAAGATCTGTGCTGCATCCAGAGTTCTGAAGCTCCCAACAGCAGCATGGCCAAATGCCTCTGGGTGTTCACAGGCAGGAAAAATATTTTTTGTTTTCATGTTTTGAAAGGTGCTGCCGTTCTCCCCCTTCCCCACCCACATCCCAAGTTGTATGGCCTTCTTGCGGATTTTCACATGCACGCACACACACAGCAGAAATTATGCCTCTAGATGTGGCTATCCTGGCTCAGGATCAGGGCTGGCTGTGAATCAGAGCCTGGCCCCAGAACCTGTTTCATAGATTCACAGAAATGTATAGTAGTCCAACTCCTGCAATGCAATATTTCACGGAAATGGTGTCTCTGAGCATATGTGGAGTGCATTTCCTTATGCACAGCCACCCAAACAGCTATGGTCCCAGAGCATGTGCAGAGAGGTGCTCCTTTGCTAGAGAGAAGCCCGCCCAGGTGTTCCATTCACGGTGTCACAAACCTCACACAAGGTAGAAATTTCCAAGCCTGCCCCTGCGGCCTGTTCCCTGGGCAAAGGAACATCTGCACATGCTCAGGGGAACCCACAAAAAAGGAGGAGCACAGAAATCCCACTCTCAGACTGCTACCTGGGAATGCCAGGTGCACATCTTTGGCTGTGGATAGGGAAACAAACTCTGCTTATGCCCAGAGGCACCATTCCCATTATTGTGCATGTCACACTGCGAGGTCAAAGCAGGTCCTTGAGGTTGGGTGGGCCCTGATCCCAGGCCAAGGTAACCAGGTCTCGGGGCATGATTTCTACTCAGGAAGGGGCAAGAGCCCCCAGAATTTAATGGCCAACCCCCAGATCCCCACTTACGAAACGGCTGCTAAGAATTCATGCCTTTTGGTAGGAAGGGAAAGGGGTGCCCGCTGAAGGGCTGGGGGAAAAGGGGGCCAAAATGTCCCCCACCTCCTTCCCCGCTCCTAGCTGGGGAGGCCGGATCCATTCCCCGCCTTCCCCAGTGAGGAAATCCATCTTCCAGTAATGCTGGGCGTTACTGGAATCGCAGCAGGCAGGATTTCACCTCTGCCCCCCTCTCCTGCGGGGAGGGAGGCTCCTCATTTTGCTCTTTGCGCCTGCCAGAAGCGGAACCCTGACAGTGGCACAGGGCTGCCAAATACCACCAGCGGCCGGGGGGGGGGGGAGGCTGCTGCCCGCCCACCCACCCACCTGGTCCAGCCCACCCGGCCCTTGCCAGCTCCCCACAGGACTCTGCAGCCTCTTGCAGCCGCAAGAAAGGAAGCTTTTCTCGAAAACACACACACGGACGCACCAACTCTGCCAGCCTTTTGTTTCATGTCTGAACAAGGAAATCAAACCCGAGCCAGGAGCAGGTGCCTGAGGTGCGAAATCCACTGAGCGCCCTGCCTCCTTGCCAAGCACCACGGGACCCAATCCACCGGGAAGTTCCCATTCCGCTGAAATGAAACAGGAGGCACGCAAGTGATCTTGCACAACGGGAGGTGGACCCAGGGAGACAGTGGGGTGCAGTGGTTAGAGTGTTGAACCCTGGGAGACCTGGGTTCAAATTCCCGCTTAGCGACAGATAACCCACTGGCTGGCCTTGGGCCAGTCACTGCCTCTCAGCCAAGCCTACCTCACAGGGTTGTTGCAGGGATGAACTGAGGAGGGGGCTGCCACATTAAGTTCCTTGGAGGAGAGGAAGGGTAGAAAAAGAACAGCCTGGGATAACTCAGTTGGGAGAGACTCTTAATCTCTGGGTTGTTGGTTCAAGCCCCATGTTGGGCAAAATATTCCTGCATTGCAGGGGGTTGGAATAGATGACCCCCGGGGAACCCTTTCAACTCTACTGTTCTATGAAACAAAATCTGGTTGGCCATAGGATGTTGGACTAAATAAAAAAATTCCTTCCAGCAGCACCTTAAAGACCAACTAAGTTTGGATGTTGGACTAGACAGCCCTTTGTCCTGATCCAACTATGGGCCCCCCAGATGATGATGATGATGATGATGATGATGATGATGATGATAATAATAATAATTTATTATTTATACCCCGCCCATCTGGCTGGGTTTCCCCAGCCACTCTGGGCGGCTTCCAACAGAATATTAAAATACAATAATCTATTAAACATTAAAAGCTTCCCTAAACAGGGCTCCCTTCAGATGTCTTCCAAAAGTCTGGTAGTTGTTTTTTGTCTTTGACATCTGGTGGGAGGGAGTTCCGCAGATGATATTACGGGCTCCCACACGGTCCGCTTTCCATGCGGCTTCTACAGAAGACCTGATCAAAGGATCGGGGCTCTCAGATCTGCCTCTTAATGGCGCCCAAACCTCACAGCCTGGAAAGGCTCGGCCACGCTGTGCCTCCCGAGCGTCCCTCACCCGCTCTGACTTCTGAGATGCTGTCAGTCGTGGGGTGAGCTTGACGCAAAGGTGCCTCTGGGATGGGGTGACTGCTTCCCTCCCAGTCCAGAGATGCAGCTGATTCTGGGGTGGGGCACAGCAGCTGCCAAACAGCACAGCAGCAGCTTTTGCAGTGGAACCGAATTAAGATCGCATGCCCTCTTCTCACCCCTGGTTGGTGGCAGCGGGGAAATACAGGGAGGTCGTGGGAGCTTCATTTGGCAAGGTTCCTTGGAAGTGAACGAGGGGGGTGACGAGACGACAGATAGGACCCTCTAGGATCCTGCAAACAAAAGAGCTGCCCCAGCTGCAAACGGAAGCCCAGTACAGCAGGGGTTGATACAGTGCCAGAGCTACCCCGGGGGATGAGGCTGGTTCAACACCAAAGAGATGCACCCACACCTAACCAGTTTAACCAGGTTCCTTCCTCCTCCTCCAGGACCGGGAACTAGGGGAACTATAGTTCTGTGATGGGAAGTGGGGGCCTGGGAAAATCTCTCATAAGAGAGCAGTCTAGCCGCCTCGTCAAACTACAAATCTCGGCCTTTTTTTGGAGGGGGAGGCAGAAAGTTGTCGCTCAACCGGTATATCAAGCAAACCGAGAGAACGATCCGGTGCATGTTGCCTTCGCCGGCGCTTACTCCCTGCAGTCAGTCAGTGTGTCACCCGATGCCCCAAAGATGGTGGCATGTCGACTCAGGCAAGGCAGCACCCACTATGATCACAGATCTCTCCCCCAGTCTGTTTACCCCCCTCCTGAAAAAAACATCCCCTGCCCGCCTCTCTCAACCCGGAGATGCAGACATGCTCTCCACATGGCGCATTGATGCTCTTCGCCTTGTGGCTGGCCAGGTAAGACACCACGCCTAGCTCTCAAAGGGATTGCGCCGTCCGGACTGAGTTCTCTCTCTGGACAGGGTGCGATGCGCAGAGACGAGAGCGCAAAGGGTTCTCGGAGGTTGCCAGGGGCAAAGTGGCACCCGGAGGTGGCTGAGAGCCTGGAAATGGGTGCAAAGCAGCCCTCAACGAGCCTCATGCTCAGTGGTGCCCACACCCAGCCAAAGAGCCCAGGTGCCATGGTGCCTCTCTTCAAATGCCACCCCAGAGAGAATGCTAGGCACCCCTAACTATCCAAACCTGCAGTTCGCAACTTGGGGTAAACAGAGGCTGGGCATGCCTGGGCAAAGTTGGCACCTGTCTCTTCCAGCGTGGGGTTGGTGCACCCATTTCAAGCACCCACCCCACCCGCAAGTGTTGGAGGGAGCCTTTGGAGAGGCATGCCTGAGTGCCCCGCGCGGGCACCTCCAGGGCCCCCCAGCAAAAGGGTGTGGGTGGGTGGGCGTCCGAGAAGTGGGGGTCTCACCTGGGGCCTCGCGTAGCAGAGGAGGAAGAAGAGGGTGCACAGCACGTCGCCAGGGGTCCTCCGCCGTCTCATTGTGCTGGCGGCGGTGGGCGGCGGACAGCCCCCTGCCCCTCGGCCGCGGCGCCCCGGCAATGGGAGCCCCTGGCCGGTCGCCCAGCGCGGGGCATCCAGGACTCGCTGCCCAGGCCACGCCGCCGACGGGTGCCCAACCTCCCGGGAGCGCAGCTACGGTTCGGATCGGGAGCCAGAGCCAGAGCCGTCGCTGTTGCTGCTGCTGTTGCTGCTGCCGAGGACGCCCGGCTGTGCTGGGCAGGGCCGCCTGACATCACGCGCGCCGGGGTGGAGCCTCGTCGCCCGGCCACTTTCCCTGGCCCTCCGCCCCTGCCAAGGGGGCGGCGGCCGCGGCGGCAGAAGCAGCATCGTTTCCCGACCCTCCGGGGCAGGGAGGGGTCGGCACCGGGACCGGCCAGGACGAGCAGCCGGTTCCTCCGCGGTACGCGGGGTTCATTGCGCCCAGGGCGCGTCAGCCGGAGGAACGCTGCGTCTCCTCCTCCTGGCGAGGGATGGAGCGCGCGGACTCGGACCGGCAGCACAGCAGCGAGCCCCTGGGTGCCTGCACGGGCCGGCAGCAGCGGCAGCTCCTCTCTGGGGTTTCAGGCGAGGGACGACCCCAGCCCTGCGCGCACATGGCTTGATCAGGGATTGGGGTTTCTCGCGTGCCCGGCAGACGCGCTTCCCACAGAGCTGCTTCCCTTTCCTGCAAAAGGAAAAGCTAAGGCGCTAGTCCTCGTGGTTAAGAAGAAAGGGTCCGTTTGAGTAGGTGCGCAGAGGGTGGATGGCTGCCTTCTGCCAAGTCATTGAAACATCCATTTGGAGAGTTGGAAGCTCCAAGGGGGAAGGAGGGCAGCTGCCTTCCCCCCCCCCCCAAAAAAAATCAAGTGAATAAATAAAAATACTTAAATAACCGACCAAACGCGTAGCAGATAGCTCGGTTCAGCCCTCCCCAACATAGATCCTGTCCCCCTCCCCCGGCAACGTAAATCATGGTTACGCCCATGTTTGGAAGGGACCCAAGCGTCATCTAGCGCACCCCCCCCGGCAATGCAAGACTATTTTGCCAAACGGGAGGCTTGAACCCACGGCCATGAGATTAAGAGTCTCCTGCTCTACCCACTGGACCATCAATAGTGGGATCAATCAGGGGTCCTTCTGCCGCATTCTGTTGGGTGGTCCCAGCCCCTTCCAGGGCTTCACCACTGTGCGTCTCTGGCTGTTGTTAGACTGCGACTCCCATCATCGCTAGCCAGCATGACCAGCGGTCAGGGATGATGGGAATTGTAGTCCAGCAACAGCCAGCTGGGGACCCAAGAAGCGCTTCCATAGCTGCCAAGTTTTCCCTTTTCTCACGAGGAAGCCTATTCAGCATAAGGGAATTTCCCTTAAAAAAAGGGATAACTTGGCAGCTATGAGCGCTTCCCGTTACAGACTCTTCAGCTAGGCCAGTCCAACTGGCTGTTGCAAGACCCCACATTCCCATCAGCCCCTGCAGCAGTCAGCAGGGCCAGTGGTCAGGGCTGGCGGGTGTCCAGCAAGGTCCAAAGGGACCCAGTTGGCTCCACCTGGGTGGAAGGGAGCAGGGAAACGGGGGCTGCAGCTGGCCAAGGTCCAGGGTGGATGAGGGGAGTGGCAGCTTCAACATCTGGAAGGCTGCACTTGCCGTATTTTGACTCATGGAAAGAGCTCCCCGGTGGACTAAGGGGCTGTGTTGGCCAAAACCTCAAGACCGCAGCTTTTGTGAGATCCTGGAAGGAAGACAAAGCTCTTTCAATTAATGTGTGTGTGTGTGAATATGACGGAGCCACAAAACTGGCCACTCTCCTCTTTGTTAAATGGCGTGTGATTAAAGGGAGAAACACCTAGCTTGGATCATTTGCTTTTATCCTAGACAGTGGTGTTTCATGGCAGTCTCCCTGGCTGGGGGTCTTCAAGCAGTTGGTGAGGCAGCCGCCAGCTGAGAAGGCTCAAGGTGTGGCTTACTTGCTCTGAGGAACATAAGAACAGCATCCTCTTCTCACAGTAGCCAATTGGCTGCCCTGAATGGGAAACCTGCATGCAGGATTTGAACCCTCTCCTCTCCTGTGGTTTCCAGTGACGAGGCAGAACATCATGGCTAGTGATCACTGACATGAATTTGCTCATCTTCTTTTAAAGCCATCTCATTTGGTGGCCATCCCCGATTCCTGTGGCAGTGAGTTCCATCGGTTAACCTACACTGTGTGAAGAAGGACTTTCTTTTGTCCGTCCTGAATCTTTTAGCATTCAGCTTCATTAGATGCCCACGAGTTCTACTAGGAGTGAGGGAGAAAAACTCTTCTCTATCCAATTTGTCCGTGCCAGGCATGAGTTAATAAATGTCAACCATGTTTCCACCTACTCGCCTTTTCTCTAAAAAACCAAGGTTCCCCGAACTTGGGTCTCCGTCTGTTGTTGGACTACAACCCCCGTCATCCCTAGCTAGCAGGACCAGGGATGGTGGGAGATGTAGTCCAAAAACAGCTGGAGACCCAAGTTTGGGGAACCTTGCCTGAACTAAAAAAATCCCGAATTCTGCAAAGTTTCTGCGCCGGGGAGTCTCTCCACCCCCCTTCATTACTTTGGTTGCCCTTTTCTGAAGCTCTCCGCCAAGATGGGTCAGCCCCAAAATACAAAAGAAGAAGAAAAGAAGATTTTAAATGGGGTTGCCAGCTTTGACAGTGGGCCCTGTTCTTACCTCTTTGTTGGCAGCAGTTGGCATGAGGAAATGTTTGTTTCTGTCCATGCCTAAACAAGCCTCATCCCCTTATTTCTGCAGATGCAGATACTGCCATAAAAGGCACAGCCACAGGTGCTGGTTGGAAAATTGGCAACCCTATTTAAAACTCAACCCTTTCTCTCCCCATCCCGCAGCATACTGCATGTTTAATTGGTCCTGTTAACAGGAATATGGGCATAGGATCATTTTGGACTCCCTTTATCCGATATACCTCCAGCATATCCGGGAAGAAATTAATCCGGCCGTTGCCGGGTCGCTTGGACAATTCCAAGGACTTTGCCTTCTGTCCAATGGAGAAAAAAAACAGTGAGAGCTATGGAATTTGCTTTAGCCACACAGACACTGAAAATATCATTCATGGCAGCAAATGCCATCAACTGAAGACAACACATATTAAGATATACCTTTAAATATATGGGCTGCCAACTTGCACCCTGTTTGCTGGCGTGCTTTGCTTTTGTTTCCGTTTAAGTCTCGATTTTATCTGCTTGCAGGAATGACAAAGTCTTAGCATAAACTAATTCATTAAGCAATTAATCTTGGGCTGACTGACCTCCTTATCTATCTGTGTATGAATCTGCGCACAGCGGTTGTTGCTCTGTGCCTTTCTTATTTATATGTTGCCATGAAAGCATCAGGCATTTCACAAAGCTACCCAAGTCAAAAGACCTTTGCGATTTTGATTGTTGAAAGCGTGGGAGAACACAAAGGGCAAGGAGAGGCTGGCTTTTCGTATCCTGGTTGTGAAACGCCATTTCTGCATCTCACCTAATTCACGCCAGTCAGGGGTATCATTGTTCTTTTAATCCACTTTCGAACCTTCCGTCCCATTTATTTGCATTAATAGCTCACCTTTTTCCCCAAATAACTCAGTGTGACATACAAGCTTCTCCCCGCTCTTCATTTAAGCCCCAAACAACAACCCTGCAAGGTAGGCTTAGAGGCAGTGACTGGCCTCCAAAGTCACACCCAGTGAGTTTCATGGTCAAGTGGGGAATGAACCCTGGTTTCTTCCAGGTCCTACTGACACTCTAACCACCGCACAACACTGCTTCTTTAAAATGAAACTCCCGGTGCCTCCCGGGTAATTCCCCTTGATGAAGAGCTCTGTGCTTCTCACAACCTTGCACACTTCATTGGCAGCAATCCGTGGCCTCAATAAAGTGCATTTCTGTATCTCTGTGCATTCCTTACTGATCTTTGACATACTGCCCACAGGTATCCCATGGGCAAGACAACCTTTTGGTCAGCAACCTTTTGATCCCATGGCCAGCAACCTTTTTCAGCCGTGGGCCGGTCAACCGTCCCTCAGACCATGTGGTGGGCTGGAATATATTTTGGGGGGGGAAATAATGAACAAATTCCTATGCCCCACAAATAACCCACAAATGCATTTTAAATAAAAACATACATTCTACTCATGTAAAAACACCAGGCAGGCCCCACAAATAACCCAGAGATGCATTTTAAATAAAAGGACACATTCTACTCACGGAAAAACCCACTGATTCCCAGACCGTCCGTGGGCTGGATTGAGAAGGCGATTGGGCCGCATCCGGCCCACAGGCCTTAGGTTGCCTACCCCTGGGCAAGGGCACAAGATTCAATCAAGTTTCAATCAAGTATTATTAGTACAAAAAGAAAACAATAAGAGAACCATGTACAAGTGCTGACACAGAAGCCAAAACCAAACGTCTTTGAGGCTATATAGCGGTCAGCAAAGTGGCAGCAGGTCGAAACCCAGCTGACACTTTGCTGACCTCTATATAGCCTCAAAGACCATAAAGACTGGTTTGCCTTTCAGTATTTATTTGTATATGCTATCTGCTTGACGTTTGATTTTGGCTTCTGTGTCAGCACTTGTATATGGTTCTCTTATTGTTTTCTTTTTGTACTAATAATACTTGATTGAATCTTGTGCCCTTGCGTGCTGCTTGTTTTGTATTGGACTTTTGAAGAAATTGGCAGCATTAGCCCATTATTTCAGTTTTTGTTGTACCCCTGGGCAAGAGCATCACTGCAAACTTCCCTCAGCTGTCTATTTAAGTCAGAAACAGGATGCAGTCTCCCCCTTCTGCTTACCTACGGTAAAGACACCCACCTATTGCGGGGGGGGGGGGACTAGGAATTGTTTCCAGCACAGCAAGAATTTGATATTTAAACCGGTTCCCGCACTGTGCTTGCATTTTGAATGGAAAGACAACTGAGTCTAACAGCTCCTTAAAGGCTAAGAGATCGGTTGTGGCAGAAACTTTTCATACGTCTCATGAGTGCTCCCTAGTCCACCAATACTTTTGTGGGCATTTGTCTGACTTGGGGGGACAATGGAGGACTGCGCAACCAGGTTATGAAGTCAAACCGTCGGAGAGTCACTCACAGCGCCTGTTGTGGCTGTAGAGACTGATGCAGGAAAGACATGTTTCGTTACAGGCGGGGCAAATGAAGGCGTCTGGTTTTCCAGTTACAGGTGCACTGCGGCATTTTGTATGTGTCAAATGAATCGGTTAGTGCAACAAGATGCTGGTGTTTGTTTTGCAGCAGAGTAGCATTGGTGTCGAAAGCCCCAAATGACTTAGGTCCCAAATGTCTGAAAAACTGCCTCATTCCCTACAGACCCTCTTGGGCATTCAAGATGGGCAGAAGGCCCTCGACGCTGGACCTCAGTGTCTTGGCTGAACAATGGGGATTGAGACGCTCCTTCAGGTATACTGGGCCTCTGAGGCCGTTTAGGGCTTTCAAGGTCAGCACCAACGCTTTGAATTGTGCTCAGAAACATACTGCGAGCCAATGTAGGTCTTTCAGGACCAGTGTTGTGTGGTCTCGGCGGCTGCTCCCAGTCACCAGTCTAGTTGCCGCATTCTGGATTAGTTCTAGTTTCCTGGTCACCTTCAAAGGTAGCCCACGTAGAGCGCATCGCAATAGTCCAAGCGGGAGATAACTAGAGCATGCACCACTCTGGCGAGACAGTCTGTGGGCAGGTAGGGTCTCAGCCTGCGTACCAGATGGAGCTGGTAGACAGCTGCCCTGGATACAGAATTAACCTGCGCCTCCATGGACAGCTGTGAGTCCAAAAATGACTCCCAGGCTGTGCACCTAGTCCTTCAGGGGCACAGTTACCCCATTCAGGACCAGGGAGTCCTCCACACCAGCCCGTGCCCTGTCCCCCAAGAACAGAACTTCTGTCTTGTCAGGATTCAACCTCAAAAGCACAATAAAACACTAAACCTTTTTTTTTAAAAAAAAAACCCACCCCACTTCCCTACACAGGGTTGCCTTCAGATGTCTTCTACTCCAACAATTCTCTGATGAAAATCGGGATGTCCTGAAGAGAAAAACGGAACATTTCGGGATCAAATCAGAAACTGGGACAGCTTCTGTAAATATGGGAATGCCCCTGGAAAATAGGGACACTTAGAGGGTCTGTAAGATCAGCTTCCGCCAAATATGCATACCCTCCAACTTTCCTCCAAAAATAGGGACATTCTCTTTGACATCAGGATCACTGCTTGAGCATATCCTACAACAAAAGTTATTAGAGGAATCGTAATAATAAAAATTATAGGACCCACCCTATTTTTCTGGTTGGAAATGGTTTCACCTGATCTTAATCTAGATGTTTTTTAACATTGTTGTAACCTGCTCTGGGATCTTACAGTGAAGGGGAGGTAACTAACATCTTAGAAGTTGCTACACCAGATGGCCTCTGGGATTTTAAATATAAAAGGAGGCTTAAGGAAGCTGCTCCTGAGAACCTGGATGCAAGATGGGGTACGTTTCTTGGACGTCAGATGCTCGGAGGAGGTCAAAGGTGCTTTTTAAAAAAAGTTTCCTGCACATAAAAAAGTTCTTCAAAATGTGCTTCTAGTGTCATGTAGAAGCATGCCCTCTTGGATCACTCATAGAGAAAAATTAGTTGATGAAAAGCCTCTAGCCTTCCCCCTGCTTCCCAGGATAAAAAACATCTCTAGCTCTCTGAAAGGGCTTCTTAAATCTTCATGTGATCCAAGAATGAAAGGGGGGGGGGAGAGAATCAGGCCAGGGTGCTCAATTCCCAGCCAGTTGGCACTGCAGGGATCTCTTCAGGGAAGAAGTCCAGATCCTGTAAACTGAATGCAGCTCCTCAGCTTCTGCATCTTAGAATCATAGAATCATAGAGTTGGAAGAGACCACAAGGGCCATCCAGTCCAACCCCCTTGCCAAGCAGGAAACACCATCAAAGCATTCTTGACATATGCCTGTCAAGCCTCTGCTTAAAGACCTCCAAATAAGGAGACTCCACCACACTCCTTGGCAGCAAATTCCACTGCCAAACAACTCTTACTGTCAGGAAGTTCTTCCAAATGTTTAGGTGGAATCTTCTTTCTTGTAGTTTGAATCCATTGCTCCATGTCCGCTTCTCTGGAGCAGCAGAAAACAATCTAAATATTCCAAAACTATGCCTAATGTCCCCTGGGTATACACAGAGTGCCTTTCTCCCAAGGAAAAGCAACATCTCTCTCTCTCTCTCTCTCTCTCTCTCTCTCTCTCTCACACACACACACACACAGAGAGAGAGAGAGAGAGAGAGAGAGAGAGAGAGAGAGAGAGAGAGAGAGAGAGAGAGAGAGGAAAGGGACATTTAAGGGATACAGAGTGGCCTTCTCCCGAGGGAAAACAAATTATAAAAAAAATTCATAGAAACTGCAGGAAAATTGTTTCTCATACAGAATGCCTTTCGCTTATGACAGAAACGCCTGCTTTAGGAAAGTGAAGGAGAGCTTCCACTTGGGGGGGCTCCTCAGACACCTCAGTTAGGAAATGATGGAAGAATCTATCACATTTCCTTTGTTTTCCAATTCTTCTGTCCTTTGAGCTGGGCTAGGAGAATGAAACTCTGCTCCACCGTCAATCCCCCCACCCCCAAAAGAGTGGGGTAGCAAATGAGCCAAGAGGGGAAGATAAGCCCCGACCCCACTCAGCTCCCCCCCTCCAAAATGGATACTCTGCCCCCTCGTCTGTTTGTTTAAGGCATTAGCAGAAGCCACCCACTGCAGATTCCCACAAAACCTCTTTTGTTCTCTTGGAGAAGGAGGGGGCAGCCGGCAGAAAGGAGTCAATGGGCTTTAATGCTGGGAAAAAGAAAAGCCCCCACTGGCTGCAGCCAAGGGTCAGGCCTTTCTCAAGCCCCCCCCCCAAAAGGAATTAACCATCAGCTCACCAGCAAGCAGGGCTTGTACTGCCTTAAAACAGCAGCACAGTGCATTCCATGCAGAAAACAACCTTCCCCACCAGTCTGTGTTCTAAGCCTAGAGGAGTTTGGGGTGTTTTTTTTGGGGGGGGGTTGCAGGGGGTGTGTGTGAGAGAGATTACAAGCTAGCATTGGTCAGAGAAATGCATCCTGCAGACAATTGTAGAATTGAGAGGGACCCCCAAGGGTCATCTAGTCCAACCCCCTGTGATGCAGTTGCTCTGAACCACCCCCTGAGCTGGCATGAAGCAGGATCATCTCTGCCCTGGGGGAAACTGGTTTACAGCTGAGGAAGGAAATGTTGTTGTTGTTCTTGTTGTTGTTGTTGTTGTTGTTGTTGAAACTACAACTAATCTAGAATGCGGCAGCTAGACTGGTGACTAAGAGCGGCCACCGAGACCACATAACACCTGAAAGACCTACATTGGCTCCCAGTACGTTTCCGAGCACAATTCAGAGTGTTGGTGCTGATCTTTAAAGCCCTAAATGGCCTCGGTCCAGTATACCTGAAGGAGCGTCTTCTGGCGGTTCCCTCGTTGCAAGAAGCCAAGTTACAAGGAACCAGGCAGAGGGCCTTCTCGGTAGTGGCACCCGCCCTGTAGAACGCCCTCCCATCAGATGTCAAAGAGAAAAACAACTACCAGACTTTTAGAAGACATCTGAAGGACAGCCCTGTTTAGGCAAGCTTTTAATGTTTAATAGATTATTGTATTTTAATATTCTACTGGAAGCCACCCAGAGTGGCTGGGGAAACCCAGCCAGATGGGTGGGGTATAAATAATAAATTGTTGTTGTTGTTTGGTTTGTTTTCTGGAAAAATGAGGTGCTGGAACTCGCCATGAACACATCACTCGTTTTCTAAAGCCCTAATGATGACGACGATTCATTTCATTTCTTATACCGCTACATTTTTTAAGGGGGGGGGTATCAAAAATTAGAATCACCTGTAGCATGCCCCAGGGATGAGTCCTAACACTACGTAAGTCCCAGTTCTGGGGGATATAAGGCAGGATATAAATAAAACAACCAAGAATCATAGAATCATAGAGTTGGAAGAGACCACAAGGGCCATCCAGTCCAACCCCCTGCCAAGCAGGAAACACCATCAAAGCATTCTTGACATATGCCTGTCAAGCCTCTGCTTAAAGACCTCCAAATAAGGAGACTCCACCACACTCCTTGGCAGCAAATTCCACTGCCAAACAGCTCTTACTATCAGGAAGTTCTTCCTAATGTTTAGGTGGAATCTTCTTTCTTGTAGTTTGAATCCATTGCACCTTGTCCGCTTCTCTGGAGCAGCAGAAAACAATCTTTCTCCCTCCTCTATATGACATCCTTTTATATATTTGAACATGGCTATCATATCACCCCTTAACCTTCTCTTCTCCAGGCTAAACATACCCAGCTCCCTAAGCCGTTCCTCATAAGGCATCGTTTTCAGGCCTTTGACCATTTTGGTTGCCCTCTTCTGGACACGTTCCAGCTTGTCAGTATCCTTGAACTGTGGTGCCCAGAACTGGACACAGTACTCCAGGTGAGGTCTGACCAGAGCAGAATACAGTGGTACTATTACTTCCATCTAGATGCTATACTCCTATTGATGCAGCCCAGAATTGCATTGGCTTTTTTGCTGCTGCGTCACACTGTTGACTCATGTCAGGTTTGTGGTCCACGAAGACTCCTAGATCCTTTTCACATGTACTGCTCTCAAGCCAGGTATCTCCCATCCTATATTTGTGCCTTTCATTTTTTTTTGCCCAAGTGTAGTACTTTACATTTCTCCTTGTTAAAATTAATCTTGTTTGCTTTGGCCCAGTTGTCTAATCTGTTAAGGTCATTTTGAAGTGTGATCCTGTCCTCTGGGGTATTAGCCACCCCTCCCAATTTGGTGTCATCTGCAAACTTACTCAGGATGCCCTCAAGCCCATCATCCAAGTCATTGATGAAGATGTTGAATAAGACTGGGCCCAAGACAGAACCCTGTGGCACCCCACTAGTCACTACTCTCCAGGATGAGGAGGAGCCATTGATGAGCACCCTTTGGGTTCGGTCAGTCAGCCAGTTACAAATCCACTGAATGGTAGCATTGTCTAGCCCGCATTTTGCCACCTTCTTTATAAGAATATCATGGGGCACCTTGTCAAAGGCCTTGCTGAAATCAAGATAGGCTACACCCACAGTGTTCCCTTCATCTACCAGGCTCGTAATTCTGTCAAAAAATGAGATCAGATTAGTCTGACATGACTTATTTTTCAGAAACCCATGCTGACTTTTAGTGAAGAAGATAAAGATTAGCCTACGGAACTCCCTCTTGCAGTGATGGCCACCAACTCGGATGGTTTTAAAAGAGGATTGGGCAAATTTATGGAAGATAAAGTCTGTCCATAGCTGCCAGTAACAATGGCTATGCTCTGCCCTCCACGGTCCAATGCAGTATTGCTTCTGAATCCCAGTTGCTGGAAACCACAGGAGGGAAGAGGGCTCTTGAGCTCAGATCCTGCCTGCGGGTTTCCCACAGTGGCAAAAGGATGCTAGATGGGGCATGGGCTTCATCCAGCAGGTCTCTTCTGCTCTTAAGAAAATCAAAAAGAGCTGAACCTTACGGGAGAGGATGCCTGTGTCGTAAGAGGACAGCAATGAAGGATAGAGCTAAACTCGTCTTCCCCTAGAACAGTGTTTCTCAACCAGTGTGCCTCCAGATGTTTTGGGACTACAACTCCCATCATCCCTAGCTAGCAAGACCAGTGGTCAGGAATGATGGGAGTTGTAGTCCCAAAACATCTGGAGGCACACTGGTTGAGAAACACTGCCCTAGAATCTACAAATACAGCAGTTGTCCCCCTAGATCCACAAATATTATTGAAAAGCATTGAAAGTACTCAATTATCTGAGTTTCTGCCCCCACAGCAGAAGCCTGCCCACACCCTAAAGAAAGCTCAACAACTTTGATTTCCTTAAAAAAAAGCAGCTCTAGCTCCGCCCCCAACAAAAATCCTGGCTATGCCCCTGAGCCCTGCCCCCAAACACCCCAAAATGAAAAGTATTCCTTTTGGACAGAGGGACTGATCCGAACCTTCTTGCCTTCTTGCCACGGTTGCAGGATTGCAGAGGGAAGCAGCTGCCCCCTGTTCTGGAAGAGCAGGGTTGCAACTTTACTGGCATTTGCCAATAGGGCCCAACGCTCCCTGGCCTCTTCACAGAGGGGTGCTTTGCTGGTTTCGGCCGTAGCCAACAGCTCCTTATCCAAGCGTGGTTTGATATTCTTCTCCCAGTGTTTGCCTAGGCAGGCTCCTCCATTTCCCAGCTCTTGGCCTGGCATTTGCTCTGTCTTGAACCTGTTCCTTCTTGCCTTCCTTTCTGTGTTTCAACGCTTCCTTCCTCTCCCTTTATAGCCTGTCTTTCAAGTAGGCAAATGAGAGAAAGTCCTCCAAGCGTTTTCCAAACTTTCTCCTGCAGAAAAAAGAACATTTTCCACACTGTCCACTCTAACCCAGAAAACTACCGACCTTGGAGCCAAAGTGGGTTGCAAGGGATTCTGGGTAGAGTGGTTGTTGTTGTTGTTTGGTTGGTTAGTGGTGTCCGACTCTTCGTGACCCCATGGACCAGAGCTGTCTCTGCTTTTTAAGATGCTACCTAGGTTTGTAATTGCTTTCCCCCCCAAGAAGCAGGCGTCTTTAATTTCGTGACTGCTGTCACCATCTGCAGTGATCAAGGAGCCCAAGAAAGTAAAATCTCTCACTGCCTCCATTTCTTCCCCTTCTATTTGCCAGGAGGTGATGGGACCAGTGGCCATGATCTTAGTCTTTTTGATGTTGAGCTTCAGACCATATTTTGCACTCTCCTCTTTCACCCTCATTAAAAGGTTCTTTAATTCCTCCTCACTTTTTGCCATCAAGGTTGTGTTATCAGCATATCTGAAATTGTTGATATTTCTTCCGGCAATCTTAATTCCGTCTTGGGATTCATCCAGTCCAGCCTTTCGCATGATGAATTCTGCATATAAGTTAAATAAGCAGGAGACAATATACAGCCTTGTCGTACTCCTTTCCCAATTTTGAACCAATCAGTTGTTCCATATCCAGTTCTAACTGTAGCTTCTTGTCCCACATAGAGATTTCTCAGGAGACAGATGAGGTGATCAGACACTCCCATTTCTTTAAGAACTTGCCATGGTTTGCTGTGGTCGACACAGTCAAATGCTTTTGCGTAGTCAATGAAGCAGAAGTAGATGTTTTTCTGGAATTCTCTAGCTTTCTCCATAATCCAGCGCATGTTTGCAATTTGGTCTCTGGTTCCTCTGCCCCTTTGAAATCCAGCTTGCACTTCTGGGAGTTCTCGGTACCCAAGATTATAACAGGTCTGGAAACCGAGCCTTATGAGGAATGGTTAATAATCTTGGGTACCACTTTACCCAGAATCCTTTGCAACCCACTTTGGCTCCAAGGTCAGTGGTTTTCTCGAAGCATTTAAACACTCCATCATGGTTTTAAATGCATAATCTATTAGGGCATGTCATTTAAGGGGGTGAAACTTAATTTTGCAAATTTCTTCAGGGACGGGTCTTGAAAATATTGGGTGTGAGGATTTCAAAACAGCTCCTTTTTTGTGATTTGACAACATTTAGCTTGGCAAGTCTACATTTGATGAAAAAGTGCATAAACTGCTTTCGGAAACTCAAAGAATCTGAAAATGTCAATGCTAAATACTAATGTATAACTGCAAGTACTTGGCAATCATTTCTAATTATTTCTATTCAATTTTACATACATTTTACCAAGCAAAACTATAAAGGGACAGCTCCAGCCAGTGTTTTTTCCTGGGGGTACTTAAGGGCACGCAGTACTGGCACCTTTTTTTGTTTCCTAGAAGAAAAGCATTTTTCTTAGCCAGAAACAAAAACCTTTGATAATTCCAAGCAGACTGATTGGTACAAATGTGAGCTATATTCTCTTCATGCTCTTTTAACAGAGATTAAGTTTTGTTTCAATCTTTTTATTCTAGTCTAATGTCTATCACTTAAAAATTATGGTTGCCTTTTTAGGCAGAAAAACGATTACCAGTAAACCACCAGTGAATATCTCAAGCAAAACTTCTCTGACCTGGGTATATTTAAAGTGACTTCCCCACACTATCATCGGTTTCATTTTTGTTCTAAAAATATGAAGAGCACATAGCAGAAAGCGGTGGAATAATGCAGTCAGTTCTGTCAAGCACTGAACATTCAATGCGGAACTCCATGCAACTTTCAAAATAATTCAGATTTACTCTGTAAACCACCTTGAGTCTCTGTTAGGGAAAAAGGTGGGATACAAATAATAATAAATAAGTAAATAAATTATCCAAGGAGCTCATGGCTCTCCCCTTCTTCAATGAATCCCAACCGGCCTTTGGCTGATTGACATCCGATATACCCTTTTGGATGGAGGGGGCAGTTACTGGTTTGTTTTTGTTTTTATTATGTACTTATTGTGTTTTTTTTCCTATTGCATTTTTGTGCTGTGGATCACCCTGGGATCTGTGGATGAAGGGCGCTATAGAAACAAAAGTAATAAAATAATACTAATACAGTGGTACTTTGGTTTGCGAACAGCCTAGTTTACGACCATTTTAGATTACAACCAATTCAAACCCGGAAGTGCATGTCCCGGTTTGCGAACTTTTTTTTGGATTACGACCCATGGGCTTTTTTTTATTACGAACAAATTTTGGTTTACGAACAAATTGTTTTGGATTACGACCTGGTTTTTTTGGAGGCCCTGTTGGCAAAAGCGTGCCTTGAGTTACGACCTGTTTTGATTTACAAACGAACCTCCAGAACGGATTATGGTCGTAAAGCAAGATAAAGGTAAAGGCGCCCCTGACCGTTAGGTCCAGTCTTGGATGACTCTGGGGTTGCAGTGCTCATCTCGCTTTCTTGGCCGAGGGAGCTGGCGTTTGTCTGCAGACAGCTTCTGGGTCATGTGGCCAGCACAACAAAGCCGCTTCTGGCGAACCAGAGCAGCGCACGGAAACGCCGTTTACCTTCCCACCGGAGCGGTACCTATTTATCTACTTGCACTTTGATGTGCTTTCAAACAGCTAGGTGGGCAGGAGCAGGGACGAAACAACAGGAGCTCACCCCGTTACGGGGATTCGAACCGCCGACCTTCTGATTGGCAAGCCCTAGGCTCTGTGGTTTAGACCACAGCGCCACCTGTGTCCAAGGTACCACTGTAATAACCACTACTACTACTGACAAGGGACGCGTGTGGAGGTGTGGGTTAAACCACAGAGCCTAGGGATTGCCAATCAGAAGGTCAGCGGTTCGAATCCCCGCAATGGGGTCAGCTCCTGTTGTTTGGTCCCAGCTCCTGCCAACCCAGCAGTTTGAAAGCACAAAGTGCAAGTAGATAAATAGGTACCACTCCAACGGGGAGGTAAACGGCGTTTCCGTGTGCTGCTCTGGTTCGTCAGAAGCAGCTTACGGTAGTCATGTCCCAGAAACTCCCTCGGCCAGTAAAGCGAGATGAGCGCCGCAACCCCAGAGTCGTCCGCGTCTGGACCTAATGGTCAGGGGTACCTTTACCTTTACTACTATTGACATTAGGATTTCAGACAATGGGATTTCCTTCCCGGCGCTTCATAGCAATGCTAGGATTGAATGCACAACTGTCTGCATGGAAAAAGGTTCCCTGGCCTGACCCTCCCATCACTCTCTGGAGGTTTCGTTCTTGAACGGGGGAGGAGATGCGAGATCCTGAAACTCGGTCATCAAAACAGTTGGTCTTCTGGCCTTTCGCCACTAGATGGCTCTGCTGGGGATGGAAATGCCACTCTCTTCCTCTAAGGCTATCCTGCGATCAGGGCTGCAATAACCATTAAGCAAAATACCCCCCCCCCCCGCTTAGGGCAACAACTATGCAGCAAGGCAGTGGGGAGACCTTATCCCTACTAAGTACAGAAGACGAGAGATTAAATTCAAAAAATCTTTAACAAAAAATATTTTTTAAAAAAAGAAGACGAGAGATTAGTTTTGAAGATCCGATCAAAGACTTTGCAATTAGAAAAAGGAGGAATTTCTTTCAAATATAAATAAAGCAGAAGTTTACAAAGGTAAACATTATTTTCCAGCTTACGGTACGTTTTGTTTCATTTAGAAAAATACTCCCCCCCCCTTTAGGGTTTATTATTATTTGTTTTGAATTAGAGATATACAGTAAAGGGACACCAAAATCTTTCAAGTGCTCCAGGCACTTAAAGGTCTCAATCCGTCCCTGCCCGCTATCCATAATGGCCCCAAAGCCAGATGTCTGGAGTCTCTGTCTCTCTCCAGATGTTGATAGTGATTCCACCTCTTGGTAGTTCCAGCCAACATGGCCAATGGCAAACGCTGATGGGGGCTATGGGCTTCTCATCCCTGACCCCCAAAGGAGGGAAACATTCCCCCCTCAAATATATGTCCCAATGGGCTCTGACTAAAGCAGCGTTTTTCATTCCCAGCTGTTTTTTGGACAACAATTCACATCATCCCTGACCACTGGTCCTGCTAGCTAGGGATGATGGGAGTTGTAGTCCAAAAACAGCCAAAGACCCAAGTTTGGGGAACCCTGGACTGAAAACAAGGGTGACGTTCAAAGTGACTCAACAATTAATAATAATCCCTTCGCCTTAAGGCCACAGAGTTAAAGCAGTGTTAAAAACAGTCTGAAACAACAACCAGCTTGAGGTGGGTCCTAAAAATGTACAACCCAAGTGTAAAAGGCCAGGATAGAGGCGTGCGTCTTCAGCATTTGTCGACAGCTGTATTACGAAGCTGCCGGACTCACCTCTGTGGGTTCCAACATTTGGACAGTGTTTCTCAACCGTGGGTCCCCAGATCTTGTTTCACTACAACTCCCATCACCCCTGACCACTGGTCCTGCTTGCTATGGATGATGGGAGTTGTAGTCCAACAGCAGCTGGGGACCAAAGTTCAATAATCACTGATTTAGGGGCTGCCGCAGAGAAGGCCCTCTCCCAACCTGCCCCCCTGAGCTTCAGAGGGAGGAGGAACCCTCCTCTGCTGATCTTAACATACCAGAGCACGCCTGTGGGGAAGGAGGCCATCTTCCAGATATTTGGGGCCTGAGGTGCTTAGGGTTTTAAGAATGAAACGTCTGGGAAGGAAAAAACTGAGGCTGTACCCAAGCTGGCAGGTCTTTCAATAGTTACTTTATTTTAACATCTTTTGTTTAATTACAGACAGTAAAATAGCTCAAATAGGTAGGAGGGCGAGTGGAGAGGAAATCCTGGATGTATAAAAACCCTCCATGGTCAGCATGGAACTAAGAACATCCAAAGTGCTTCTGGAATATTCGCTGGTTTCTTTTTTCGGCCACGATAGGGGAAGAAAGCAGCCTCGTTTCAGTTTGGAAAAGCTGAAATGATGATGCCTTGCCAGAGCGGGAGCAAGAAGAGGAGGTCCCAAGAAGGTGTGAGTGTTTTTTTTTGGGGGGGGGAAGTAGGAGCAACAAAAAACAAACAAACAAACAAAAAACCCACCCCACCAAATGTTTCCATTTCCCAGTTTTTCAGCCCTTTGGCAAAGCTGGTCCCCTCAGGCCTGATTCCCCCACCCCCAAGCAGTTTTATCCTCTGGCGACGAAAACTTAAAACGCTTGAGCTAGGGGAAGGAAATAAAACCAACCAGGAAGAAACCAGGAACCACAAGGCAGATTCTGCTCATCTCCGCTGCCCAACTGAGATTGAGCTTTCTCTCTCTCTCTCTCTCTCTCAACCGAGTTTGTGCGATATCAGAATTGGAAGGTCTGCCCTAGAGAGAGGACCCTGGCCTTCCCGAGATCCCATCAGCAGCATATCCTGGACTAAAAGAGTGATCCCTCCAAATCAGTCACAGGGAAGAGGTCGAGAAGGATCTCGAGAGGATCAAAGCCCCAGAAGCGGTGTTAACTCCCCCTCCCCGGCCAATCGAATCCCCAAAGCCTGCAGATCTCAAGACGGGAGAGTCGTAAAAATGCCCAGATGAATTTCTCCCTCCCCGGAACGCGTAACAATCCCTGCGAGGCTGGAATGAAGGGGCCCCGAAAGCCAAGGGTCAACCCTACACACTTCCCGAATGCCCTTTCTGAACACCTTCCTGTCTCCACCTCAAAATTACCAGACCCCCGCCCCCCCTGCTCTGTACTGAGCTGGGTGGTGGTGGTGGCCAGTAATAGCCCAGCTGAGGCTAATCCACAGTTAGCATCTGGATGGAAAAATTCACACACACGCAAACATGCAAACAGGCTACACATTCTCCTGGGGTTTTCGGCTTAGGCTAGCTGGGAACATGATAGGAACAACAAAGAGGGGTGGGTAGGTGGGTTGGAGCTGGCGGGCAGCTAGGATCCATCTTTGCCCAGAGATGGCAGATCCCTTCTCGCTATGACAAGGCGGCACAAGAAAGAGGCAGAGGTAAGGGTGAAGCTCTTCCCCTTGAACTTTGAGCGCCTGGGCAAACTGGACAGTTTCTCTGCAGCGACGCAGAACCTCCGGGAAAGGTGGCAGGGGTTGGGTGTGTTTGCACACGCCTAATGGAGTCGAGCTCTGATCTTCCAGGACAACAGCCATCAGCTGGAGGAGGGGCAGGGGAGAGGGTGGCAAAGGCAGCCCTCAACCTCTGCCTCACTCCTCTAGGCTGGTGGGTTGCAGAATCGTGAGTGCTTTCAAGCTGGAGAAAAGATGAAGGAGAGCCAGCGGGCAGGCAGGGGAAAAAAATCAGAGTAGGTAAGGAATAAATACAGTCTTCCAATATATTAAAAAAAATGTTATCTAACATTCTGGCTGCCATTTTCTCGTGTTGCCTGCGTGCAACACACAACACTAGCAAAGGAGAGGGTCTCCCTGGGACAGTACCTGCCTTCTGGGGGTGGGGGCGGGGGTATTACAGATGCAGTCCTCAGCACACACACACACCCTGCAGGAGATGCTCAGGCTTAACTCCCCACCCGCCAAAATATCCCTTGCTTTGTAGTGAAGGCTGATGTTGGAAGGAAATGTAACCCAAAAAAAGGAAGGAAGGAAGGAAGGGGTTTTTTTGTTTGCCTAGCGCAGGGTCTCCTGGCAAGAAGGTGGGGGTGGTGGGGCGCGAGCTGGCAGAGGTGGAGGGCAGCTTACATCATCCCCATTTGCAGCAGCGAATTGGCATACATCATTGGCTTGACGTTCGGATGAGGCTGGGGAAGGAGGAGGAGAAGTTTGGTTAGCAAAGGTGCACCCCCTTCTAGAGCAGGGGCCCCCAAATCAGGTCCCCGTCCCCTTGGTTCCATAAACTCCTCCCCAGTGCCCCCTGCCCCACCGAAAGCACCACTCAGAATTGTAGCAAACTGTTCCAAATCCAATTAAAGCTTTTTGGTTTAACTAATTCAACAAAACCGACACACTTGATCCAGTGATACCTGCGTGAAAAATATTTTTACACCTTCTTACAAAAACAAGGGTGAAGGAAACTGACAGCATGTTTTTACATGACTACTTCCTGAACATGCACACACGTCTTCACGTGTTCAGTAAGTAATTCATAGAAAAATCAACAGCTTTTGCCAGTAATAAACCTTGGAACTTGTGCCAACTCAGGATTGTGAATACAAACAGACTTGGCCAAATGGATCACCCAGGGTCTCCAGTCCAACTTTCTGCAGTGCAGGAATCTTTTGCCCAATGTGGGACTCGAACCCACGGCCCTGAGATTAAAGGCCTGTTTGCGTGGCAAGATCCCAGGAAGGGAGCGGGAGGGACTTGGGGCATCGGTGCAGGCGCATTTGAGAGCTGAGTGTGACCGCTAAGCGCATCGTTCCAGTGGAGGAAGGACTCACCACTGCTGTGAACTGGTGGAATTCCGGCCGCAAGTCTGAGCCTTGCAAGTGGATGTAGGAACCCTTATTGCCCATCTGGTCACTGGGAAAGAGAAGATTGGGGGAAAGGGTGGGAAGAAGAGGGTTAGTGCAGCATTTTCTCAGGGTTATCAGGATTCCTCCCCCCCCCCCGAAAAGGCGTGAAGTGCCATCAAGGGAGGGCATGAACAGTTTTTGCACGTTATGGGGGCTAACAGGCCGATAGGCACAACAGGAAGACCCAAAGCAGAGGAACGGTGGATCAAAATTTGGGGCACTGCCAAGCTTACAAGTATGGTTAGGTTAGGGCATGTGGTCCCTGAAAGGCTGCCCAGAAAGGAACAAGGCCCTTTGGCTGAGAAGGGTTCTCTATCCTTGATTTAGGCCTTTCTTTGCCTAAGAGCCTGGAGAGGAGCTGCGCATCAAAGCAGACAGCAGGTGGCTAAGTGTCCCACCAACCTAAGGCGTCTTCCAGCGTCCCTCTCCGAGGAAGGCAGCCTTTGTTAAAGAAGAGCTTCCAACCTCTCTCTGCCCGACAGGAGCGAGCCAGCAAAAAACCACACTGAGCCAGCTGGAGTTAACTTTTTATCAGCACAAACAGGATCTGCACAGGAGGGTGAGGCCTACATCTCTGGCAGTTCTTGCCCCCACAAAGCAGTTGCTGAGACTGAAGGTCCCCGCTCCCCACAGTTGCCTAAGTCTCCTCTCCAGAGCCTTCCCAATCTATCTGAGACTACACCTGCGTGAAGCTAACTTCTCCTCCACTCTCTTCATGCCTCTCCTGGTCCTGGCCTGGGAGACAAGGGTGGAGAAGGAGAGTTTGTCACAGCAGGAGGGGGAAGACCCCCTGGCTCTTTCACCATTCTTACTCTTCTCTGCCTCTTGGCCTCCTGCTTCAGCTTCTGCCTCTGTTAACCCTCCAGCTTCCAACACTTTCTCCTCCCAGCCTTCTCCCTTGTGACCCCTCGACGTCGTCCCACCACCACTCCCCAGGCTCGGAGACTTCTTTTCTTGGGGGTTCCCCAGCTGGTTCCTGCCACCATTCCTCTGCATTCAACCAGTCTGCCCTCCGAGCAGCACTCTCTGCTTTCCAGTCAATGGCTGCCATTGCCCTCTGTTGGCTAAGTTCCACCTCCACTGTCGGAGGCAGAAAATGCTTCTGAATGCTGGTTGCCAGAAACCGCAGCAGAGATTGGCTCTTGTGCTCAGGCCATGCTTGCGGTCTTCCCGTCTTCTGGTCGGCCGCTGTGAGAACAGGATCCTGGATTAGACAGGCCAGACTGGACCCAGCCACCAGGCTCTCCTCCTGCCCCAGCCGTCCAAGCCGGAGGTAGAGCACCACCTGCCAGTAACTCTTTCCCTAGGCTGATGTATTTATATTGCAACTACAACTGAGAGGAGAGAGAACGGCTGGAGCGATATAGGACTTTTTGGAATAATGGATTAATATTTGGTAAAGAAAGAAGAAGAAAATACAGACAAATAATTATTACACGTAGCAGTAAGGATATAGATCAGGCATCCCCAAACTTTGGCCCTCCAGATGTTTTGGACTACAATGGTCCTGTTAGCTAGGGATCATGGGAGTTGTAGGCCAAAACATCTGGAGGGCCGCAGTTTGGGGATGCCTGATATAGATCTTCACTTGTGGACTAATAAATTATTGGATGCGTTAATACGAGTAGAAGTCATAAATATTGCAGCTGTTGAATAAGGGACTATTATTATGATTGGAATACAACTATATCAAGTAAGACTTTGGAAGCAGAATTTTTTTAAAAAATTAAACCTGTAATTCTAGCATGTGGGGGGCCACCAAAATTATACTATTGGATATTTGATTAATTGATATTTGATTTGGTATTGTGATTTGATATGGATATAACGAGGCGTATTTTGGATTTTTGTAATAAAAAATAATAAAAATATATTTATATTAAAAAAATAGGAAGTATAGAGCACCACCACGACAGCGTTACCCCTTGCACACTCACCAGTAGTTGGGGGCAGAGAAGACAGTGACGCACTTGCCATCGTGAGCCATCTCATACCCTTCGGGCTTGACTTCGTGGCTGCGGATGATGTAATCTAGGTGGTTGCGCTCGAGGAAGCTTTTGGTGACGTCGGGCCCGAACTGGCAGCTCACGCCACGCTTGCTGATGGACCGGCCGTTCTGGGTGGGGAAGAGAAAGACACTCTTGGGTGCAACGGCAGTCTTATAAAAATGAGATTTTTGGGGGGGGGGGTTCAGGTGCCCAGTATGCAGGCGACACCAAGAAATCCACTGGCATCCATCTGTCTCCGGAGACATAACCAGTCAAAACCGAGAAGGGCTCTTGATATAACCTCTGCAGCAGAGTTCCCCAAACTTGGGTCTCCTGCTGTTGATGAACTACAAGTCCCATCATCCCTAGCTAAGAGGACCAGTGGTCAGGGATGATGGAAACTGTAGTCCAAAAGCAGCTGGACCCAAGTTTGGAGAACCCTGCTCTATAAGGCAGGATAGAGAAGGCTGTACCAGAAGTGGTGCCGCTCTGTACGTTGAAGACAGCACTCAGCCAAGCAAGGGACAGACTCCTCCACAAAATCGTTTACCAGGCCCCAAGAGTAATTTAGTCCCAGGGACATGCTACTGTCCCTCCCCACCCGGTCAAAATGCCCAGGGAGATCTCAAGATGAAGAATGAAATCAGGGAAGCATCCGAAACAGGAGACCTTGTAGTCATGGAGCAATGGGCACGCAGCTCATGAGTCTCACCAAAGCAAGACCTACCTGGGGTTGAGGGTCTGACCAGAGTAAGTCGCACATGGGACCTGCAAATGAGAAGAAGGCGAGTTCAATAAATGAGCGGGAAACAACGCAGACACAGAAAGTGAGGCCTGTGGCTGGTGGGCACCAATGTTGGCTGCAAGCTGACTGCCGATCAACCATCTCGGACTCTGCGATTGCCAGGTGAGGCCTTGCTGGTGGTGCCACCACTGGGGGATGCCTGGCTGGTGCTGAGTCGTAACAGGGCCTTTCCTGTGGCAGCCCCCCAGTTGTGGAACGCCCTCCCTAGTGAGGTGCGCCAGACTCTCCATCATCATAAACTTTCAGAAGGAATTTGAAAACGTTCCTGTTTGCACTCAGGCACGTGGTGGCTGAAGACTACTGTTCTGGGCAACCCTAAAGTCACTGGGTGGAAGAATGGTTCTTAATTGTAACTGCTTTTAGCTGTTCTTAATTGCAGTCGTTTTGAGAATGCTTTCATCAGTTTTCAAATTTTTTGCTTTTGTTTTAAATGGTGCTTCCTCCTGCTATCCTGGGCTCTTTGGGGAGGTAAGGGCAAGATATAAATTCAATCCATCCATTAATCACAGAATTAAACATAGAATCATAGAGTTGGAAGAGACCACAAGGGCCATCCAGTCCAACCCCTGCCAAGCAGGAAACACCATCAAAGCATTCCTGACAGATGGCTGTCAAGCCTCTGCTTAAAGACCTCCAAAGAAGGAGACTCCACCACACTCCTTGGCAGCAAATTCCACTGCCGAACAGCTCTTATTGTACATGCCTTTGCCAACTTACCTGGTGCCCTCTAGCGATGTTGGACTGCAACTCCCACCAGCCTACTGGACTCTCCTTTACTGGAGGTTTTTAAGTACAGGTTGGATGTCTGTCTGCTATGGATGCTTTAGTTGAGATTCCTGCATGGCAGGGGTCCCTTCGAACTCTACAATTCCATGAGTCAACTCTCAGGCATTCTGCCCTACCCCTAATCTGCTCAGATCTAGGGTTTACACCTCTTTTTTTCTTCTTCTCCAAGCATGGTTTCTCTTTCTTAACAGCAGCTGACTGGCAGCAGTCTTCCCCATCACTTTTGTCTCTATGCCAGGGAAGCTCCGCCTGCCAAATTTCTGCTCCTCAAAGTCAGGGGAAGCAACAGCAGGACAGTAGGTGGGTGGAGAAAACAGGCGGACAGCTAAACCTAAAACTTTTAGATGACTACATCGGTCAGATTCGCCAGTCAACCCCCCAAAAGGTTCAAGCTAACAAAAGGTGCCCCTAGTGAATTAAGACAGGAAATTTGTAACTCCCCCCTCTAAGAAGGGCAACCACAACCTGCTAGGCAGGAAGGAAGTGAAGGGGGGGGGCTGTCCTCCCACACAGGGCGGTAAGCATTTCTTCATTTTCAGAAAGCGTCCTAGTGGAGTTTGTGGGAGAGACAACCCATCGAAGATCCCCTTCTCCACGGCAGGAAAAGCCATCCTCGTTCCCTCCTAATAATTTGCCATAAAATAAGTGCAAGTGGCAAGTGCCATCTTAAAAGAGGTCCTCTTGGAAGAGAAGGGGATGCCTCTTCTCAGATGGTGTGTGCCGTGACTCACGCTACACATGTGCATCCTCGAAAAAGAGAGAGCTGCTTTTGTTGCGGCTCAGAACAGTCTCCCACCCCCCCGTGCAAATTTATGCCTGTTTAAATCGCTTAGTCCAGAGTTTCCTCGCACAAGGAAGGTCCCAGGTTCAGCATTTCCAGGTAGGAGAGCAGCTGCTGCCAGTCAGTGCAAACAATATGGAGCTAGATGGACCAATCGTATGGCTCATTGTAAGGCAGCTTGCTTTGCTCCTATGGGTACACAAGGCTACCCAATCCCCACCAGACAAATCATTCCACTCCAGCCCTTTGACCCCGCCACTGCTCACCCGAATCTGGAGGTTGCCGATTCCTCTCGATCTTCCTGATATCATCTAACGTTATGCCGTCTTCACTGAAGAGGCCACCGTGCATTATCTATCCAGGACAAGTGGGGAGGGGGGGGAGAGAAGAGGAGAAAGAATAGCAAGGGTCACGAAGAGTGCTCAGCTGAGCTGCAGCCCCCCACCCAAGCTGCCGGCTCCTCACCAAGACTTTGCCGTTGATGCACTGCGCCAGAGGTAGCCACTCAAAGACCTCGCTGAAAAGCTCAAACATCTGGGCTGTGTATTTGGCTTTGACCTCTCCCTCAAACCCATAGATCTGGTTCATATTGTCGGTTTCGTGGTTCCCTAGAGAGCAGGAGGAGTTAAGAGGCCAAAATGAAGGGGGATTTTGGTTCGAGTTTGCAGAAAAGAGCTTCTCCCTCCCACCCACAAACTTCCAGGGCTGATGATATTACAGTCATACCATGGAATCCGTTCCGGAAGTCCATTTGAATTCCAAAACGTTTGGAAACCAATCAGAAGCCGCGGAAGCCCCGTCGGACGTTTGGCTTCCAAAAATAGTTTGCAAACTGGAACAGTCACTTCCGGGTTTGCAGCGTTCGGGAACCAAAACATTAGAGAACTAAGCTCTTTTGATGTTCTTACCTCGAAGTAGGTGGAAATGATCTGGATATAGCAGCTTAAAACCGAAGAGCGTCAGTATCACCTCCACGGAGAAGGAGCCACGATCAACAAAGTCCCCGTTGAATATCTGTGGTGGGGAAGCAGCTGTGCTCAAGGGAAAAAACCGTAAAATGCAGCCTTCCTATGGCGGGTCCATGTGGATTCCCGCCCCCCGCCCCCCACAGCTTCCTTCTTGTCATCTGATGCATCTCTTCCCCAAGAAATGCCACGCCTTGTGTGGAGCTCTTTGGAGGGCAAGCAAGACAGGTAAACACAAACTCAAGGACAGATTGCCATGATGGGGCAGAGGGTGGCAATGAAGGCAGGCACCAAACGTGGCTTCAGAAGAGCTCAGGTCAGGGAGCAATGACAGAAGCAGGTAAACTTGGCTGTGCAAGGATCCTGCCCTCAGAGCAAAAATACAAAATGAAAGGGAGGGAAGAGAGAGGTTCACCTGGATGAACCTCCAGAACATTCCAGCTCCTGTGGTTCTAGGGAGGCTCTGAAAACAAGCTCCGAAAGCATGACCCTAGGCATGTTTACATGGAAGTAAGTCCCATGAGCTCAGGGGGGTATGTTCTCTAGTAAGAGCATCTAGGATTGCAACCCGAATGTGGATCCCAGGAGCCTGTACAGAATTCTTGGGAGCCTCAACGTTCAATAGCAACAACAGGGAGTGGAGAGGGCAAAAGGGGGGGGGGAGGAAGGGAAAAGTTTCTATCCCTCACATTTGGAGAGAGAAATCTGAGCATGCATGGACAAAATATGTGGCAGTGGCCACTGGCCAGAGGGCAATTCCAAGTGAGATTTCCAGCTCAGAAAGTCTTCACATTGCCTACACCAAAAATTAAGAGGATTGGGAGGAATGAGCATTACTTCTTAATTCATAACAAATTAATTAAGCAGCAGCAACACATTTTTTACCTGCCCCTAATCAGCAGGTCCCAGGGTGGGAGTCAACCATTTAACATTCAGTACTAAAAGTGGCTTAAAGCAAGTAACAGCCACTGGAATCGGGTGGGCCCTGAAAAAACACATCTCAGGTGTCAAAGAGGTGTGTCTTCAGCATCTGCCAAAAGCTGTATAGTGAAGATGCCAGACACACTTCCAGGGTGGGTGGGCGGAAGTCACACAATTTAGGGGCTGCAGCAGAGAAGGCCCTCACCTGGGCCACCACACACACACCTTGAAATCTTGGGGGTTTCTGAAAGTTACCAAGATCTTAGCACCCGAGAAAAGGTCTGCAGGGAAGGTAGGTGGCACCCTCCAAGATCTTTTTCCCAGATAAATTCAGATGTACACAGAAGTTCTACAAACTGGCCTACAATTTTCCTGGATGGAAGGAAGTGTTTTCCCCCAGCAGGCCAGTTCCCTCACATCTGGGTGTGCGGAGAAGGGGGGATAACAGGAAGCCGCACAGGCCGCTCCTTGCTCCCCATGTCCCCTGCCCTTTCTCCCTTTTCCAAGTCCGTCCATCTGTCCCCTGTCAGGAACCCACCAGCACAGTTCCCTTTCTACCCAAGGAGGAGGAGAAACAGATGAACAAGGCCTACAGTGGCCCTAGAGGAGTGGCAAGAAAGGATACATATGGATTAGTTTCCGACGGCAGCCCGTTCAATTCAAATATATTCAGGAGGTCGTAATACTGTCCGTGGGTGTCTCCGCAGACAGTGATTTTCTCTGTCTGGAACAAAAAAGAAGCGGGGGGGGGGGGGGGAGGCAGAATAAGACAACAGAGGGAAGAGGCGTGAAGCTCAGCCAGATAATGCTTATTTATAACCAACTATTTTTGGATGCTTCTCCTCCTCCCACACTTTGGATTTCCCCACACAAGACATCACGTGTTATCCCACAAAGAAGAAATCTACACAGGGCACTATAGGGCTGGCGTGGTGAACCTGCGCAGAGGTGCCCTGCTCCAGAGGTTGCTGGACTCTGACCATTGGCCATGCTGGCCAGGGCTGAGGAGAGCTGGGAATCCAGCAGTGCCTGGAAAGCCCAGGAGACTCCCCGCCCCTGTTTTAAAGAGATGGGTTGCCCACAGAATTTGCAGGCGGTGTACGCCAACCCAGACTCTTTTAACTGTTCTGGCCTCCTTTGCAGAATGACAGCGCTGCAGATCTGCTGGCAAACCCCCAAAAGAGCCCTAGGCTCTCATGATTATTCCCAGTATTTCCTCAGAAGGAACAGCAGAGATGACAGCAAAAAGCAGTCTGAGCCTGCAATGTGGATAAACTTTTGTGCTGCTGTGGTGGCTCATGGGGATAGCAGTCACAAAACAAGGCATGGCTGCACTCTGTGTGTGGGGGGGGGGAGAGAGAGAGAGAGAAAGAGAGAGAGAGATCACTTAGGAAGCCATGATCTCTCTCAGAATCCCGGCATCCTATGGCCAGGGATTCACCATACTCTCAAGCTAATGGAACTTTAAAAGTTCTTAAGGGTGGGATGTAGCGCAGACACTTTTGAAAGAACGACTGCCGGGCAGTTCAAGGAGTTTTGAAAACCTGGAGATCTATTTGCAGAATGGATCTCTCAGGCCTTGATGGGAAAATGCAACCCAAGAACCGCAGGCCAGAAGGAGAAATAGTAAGACTGCAGGTGATTTTGATTTTATGTCTTATGTAATGACTGAAGAAGACAGGGTTACTGCCCTGCGCATCTACAGAGCAGTATTCTAGAGTGAATTTTTTTTTTGACAGCTCCCTGTCTTTTTGTAATGCAGGGAAGCTGAGGAACTGCTTTGGAGATATTATTCTTTGTATGTTTCCTTTTCCCTTCTGGTTTGAATTTTTTATGTTATTTAAAAATCAATAAATATATTACCCTGCCCCCCAAATGGGGAGTTCTGAGAAGAAAAGAATTGTCAAGGAGGGAGGCCCAGACCTGCAGCTTTCAATTTAAACGTTTTGGGCACACAGAGAGGCACGCACCTCTTTTAACGTAGTTTCTACTAGGGTGGGGAGTTTTGATAGCACCTCTTTCACTTGCACCAAGATCTGCAAGGAGGAAGAGAGAGGTCAGTCAGTCAGTCAGTCAAGAGAGAGAGAGCACATACAGGCACGGTGGCAGAGAAGAAAGATGAATGCAAATTATTATTACATTTATATACCACCTTTCTTCCAAGGAGCTCAAGGTAGCGCACATGATTCTCCCTCTCCACGTTTTATCCAAACAACAGCCCTGCAATGGTGGCTAGGTTGAGAGGCAGTGACTGACCCAGTCACCCAGGGGAGCTTCAGGACCAAGTGGGGATCTCAACCCTGGTCTCACAAGCAGTCTAACCCAGTGGTTCTCAAATGTTTTTCCTCTGGGCCAGAGGGGCTGGGGCAACCCAGCCAGATGGGCAGGGTATTACAACTACTGCTAAAAAATTATACTATCCTATGCTACACTGAAATGTTTAAATGTTTCTTTGATTGTCCTTGAATCCTCCCACCATCCTCACCTTCCACACCCTTTGAAAACCACTATTCTAACCACTACATCAAGGGGGGACGGGACGGGGAAGAAGAGTCGAAGCTTCCAGTGGGTATGGCTTGGATTATATTCTGGCGTATAAGACGACTGGGCGTATAAGACGACCCCCAACTTTTCCAGTTAAAATATAGCGTTTGGGATATACTCGCCGTTTAAGAAATACGACCCGGTGTATAAGATGACCCCCGACCTTTGAGAAGATTTTCCTGGGTTAAAAAGTAGTCTTATACGCAGCAATATACAGTAGCTTAGATCAACCTTCGCCATCCTCTTGCCCTCCAGAGGTTTTGGACTACAACTCCCATCAGCCCCGGCCAGCACTGCTGAGAGCTGACCTGGGACAGGGCCTTCTCAGTAGCTGTTCCCCATTGGTGGAATGCCCTCCCTAGTGAGGTGCACCTGTCTCCCTCATTAACGACATCCAGGAGGAACTGAAAAACATTCCTGTTCACTCAGGCATTTGCGGGCTGAAAGATACCGTTCCTAACCCTGATATTATTAGCTGGGAGTATATGCGCAACTGTTTTTAAATGTTCTTAATGATTTGAAAAGCCTGTTCAGCTGTCTGCCGTCCTGGCCTCCTTTGGAAGAGCAGGGGAGGCATAAAGTTGTACCTCGGGTTACAAACGCTTCAGGTTACAGACTCCGCTAACCCAGAAAGTACCTTGGGTTAAGAACTTTGCTTCAGGATGAGAACAGAAATTGTGCTTTGGTGGCGTGGCGGCAGCAGGAGGCCCCATTAGCTAAAGTGGTGCTTCAGGTTAAGAACAGTTTCAGGTTAAGAATGGACCTCTGGAACGAATTAAGTTCTTAACCAGAGGTACCACTGTAAACGCGTACCTGGCGGAAACGTCATGTGGTTGTGGCCCACAACCACAGCCAATGGCCTGCTGGGATATGTAGTCTGCATGAGATATGCCTTCAGTTAAGGGCAGGCTGCAACGATCCCCTCAGAGCAACCCTTTACACCTCTTGCAGCTCCATGCCATAGCATAGAGAACCCAGCGTTTCTGCAGCCCGGGGGGGGGGGGCGGCTCTCAAGGGAGGAAGAGGTGGAAGAGGAGTTACCTGATAGGCACATTTCCTGTGGAGCTTCTTTTGATCCTTGTACCACTGCATTAATTCCTTCATGAATGCAAGCGTCACTTTCCCGTTGTCCAGCTTCGGGCCACTGTACTCGTCTTCAATGGCTGGGGAAGCAGGAAGATGAAGTGGGTGGAGAGGCAGCAAGCAAACACAAGGCCAGCCTAGCATCACACCGGGGGGGGGGGGGGAAGAGTCCACCTGCCCCTTGGCACCCCCAGCGACCACCCAGGTAACACCCACTGTGTTACCGGTAAGCAACTGCGGGTTCAATACCTCGCCGGCCCTTGCATTTCACAAATGGCTCCATCCCAAGCTGTCCTGGGAGCCTTTTTCCTTCTGGCAGAAGAGTTTTTAAAAGTTCCAAGTAGACAAAGCTGGGCACCTCATTGCCCTCCCTTCAATGTTCTCGGGATGCCTAGTGCATTATTCCTCCTTGTGCTTCCGTCCTTCTGTTCAGACATAAGGGAGAGGAAGGGGGAAAGTCTCTCTTCCCAAAAGGCCAGCGGTTTTCAAAAGTTTTTTTTTTTTAAGGTCCTCCATCTGTGTCAATTTCTCTGCTGAGGAATGCCCTGCGTGCTGCATGTTCTAGGACACTGTTCTTCAAACTGGGGGCTCTATTTAATTCATAAAATTTATATACCGCTTCTTTGTTTTTTAAAGAAACAACAACAACCTCAAACTGGTTTGCTAAAAAGGTAAAACCATTAAATCAGGAAAAATTTACAAGACATCAAAATATACAGTAAGTTAAAATACAGGCAATGACTTTGTTAGGCGCCTCCAACTGATTCGTGACGGTGCACGCACACATCATGCCAGGGGCATGACAGGGGCTGAGTGGGGTGGGGGCAGAACAGGGTGGAGCAGGCTTAGACGGGCTCCACCGACGCATGCAAAACAGTCGTTGCCTATACAAAAACAGATCAAACTTCACACCGGCTTTTTTAAGCATCTGGGCGGGCCTGACTAAACAGGCATGTTTCTAGCAAACAAGTGTTTGCTGAAAGTGGCTACCTGCGCAGCTCAGCTGGAGCAGTACCAGAAAGCTATTGAGATCTACGAGCAGGTATGTTTATGACTCGTCTTCTCTCCCCCTCCCAGCACAAATCTTTGTTTAAATCAAATTCTTAAAATAAAAGACGTACAACGTATGAAAATGAAACCATTGCCAGGACGGTGTACCGCATGTTTTAGTTAAAATAACACATCCAGACAATACAAATTCTGACCTAAGGAAAGTTGAACCCTGAATTCAGGAAGAATTCATTGAAGGCGACTGCTTGACATCAACAGGCAGGGAGTTCCAAAGCACAAGCAAGGCTACACTAAACGATCAGATTCTTACAAGCGTGGAATGGGTATTATGTAGCACCTGTGGTCATGCCAATTCCATTGATTGAAGCGAACAAGTGGCAGCCCAGCAATATTTGGGGGTGCACTGAGGGTCCCAGTCTGCCTTGCTGGGACTCTCAACCTCTGTGAATCAAAGGGATACCGCATCCCCGAAGCGGAATGTTGCAGGGAAATGGTAAAGTCAGCGGGACGGAAACGCCAACTTTCAGAAAAGTTCCACTGCTGTTACTGATTGTAGAGGAGTCTCTTGCTACACCCCCCCCCCAAAAGACTGTTCCCTGGGACAGAAGCTGCCCTCTGCTACAGCATATTGCTTTACCAGTTTTCCAGAGTGTGGGCAGGACACCTGATCCCCAGAAACCATCATAGAAACATAGATTTGGAGGGGACCGTGAGGATCCTCTAGTCCAACCCCCTGCAATGCAGGAATATCTTGTCCAATGTGGGGCTCGAACCCACAGCCCTGAGATTAAGAACTCATGCTCTACCAACTGTTTGCCTGAGGTGGAGGCGGGCAAGTGCCTGCGTGTTCACCTCAGAACAGTGCCGTTTCTGCAAAACCAAAGTGTCTTGCCAGGGTTCCCTTCCTGTAATTGAAAAGCCTTTCCACTAATTGGGCTGAACTGCCAAACTCGAGGGACAGCAATTTCCCCTCCAGCTCCAAATGTCAGGAGGTGTGAGGAAGGCCCCTGTTTGCAAAAATAAGCTTTGAATGCAGAATCCACAGGATGAAACCGTGCAGTGGCTTAGTCCAGACAGTGAGATTAAGGGACATGGCTCATGCCAGCAGCTGGCCCACAGAGGAGAAGACCAGTCTATTTATTTTTCCTGATTAAGCCTCTCCACGCCAGGGATCTATTTATGATCAGAGATCTTGATCTATTTCGGGCGCTGGCAGAAAAACCTTGGCGCAGCCTCCCGTGTGAAATGGCATTAGTCACCAGCCTGAGGATGGCAGGGCTTCCTCGGAAAGGAGGGATGCTGGGATGAGGAGCTGGTGCTGCCTGACGATGGCAGCGGCCCCCAATCCAGACCATAACAAGCAGGGGTCCGAACAAGCTAAAAAGGGGTTCCATCCAACAGAAGCTTGAAGTGGCTGCAAACCACTTTAGCCTTGTACCAGGTCAGAGACCTCCTCGTTGCCTTTGCTTTTTGACTTCTAACAAGCCTGATCTCTTTCCTTCTGGTCCTTATCTTTCAGACAGAGTTCTAGAGAATCCCCAGGATTTCCTAGTGAAAAGATCAGTAATGGTAGATACTTTTGCCTGCCGTAACCTATTTTTTCTCCTGCAGTTTCTGCCAGGGGTGAAGGCAGTGGGCCTCTTCTCGAGCACACCCTCTATTCACTCAGGGTGTCAGGAACTGGGTGGACGAGGAGGAATGGTGGGAGGCACCAGCAGGAAAACCCCCCAGGGAAATCCCAGAGGAGGATGGCTCAGAGCCTTGGGATACTGAAGAAACAACAGGGTTTAGTGAGCAGGAGGAACCTGTGACAGGGAGCAGTTCAGACTCTGAGGCTGAAGCAGAGGAAAGGGGGTCAAGAGGCTGCTGGAGAATTCAGGGAGTCTCCCTCTCCTGCTGCGACAAGAATGCACAGAATAATGAGGAGGGCAGAACAGAGACCAGAGGTGTGCAGGCACAGTTTAAGACTGCTTGGGCAACATCCGGGAGAGGAGGAGCCTTAGAGTGGGTGGAAGGCAGGAACCTTCAGTCCTGGCAACTGCTCTATGGGGACAAGACCCGCTGGGAAGTGTTGCTGAGTTGTATGCCATTTCCTTGAATAAAGAGTTGAGTTCACTGACAACCGATTCTGCGTCTTCCTGCTGACCTGCATCTGACTCCAGCCCTGATGCAGGGCAATGCTAGAGTCCTGTGTGAGCACCTTGGAGTATGACCCAGAATCCTCTGCAATATGCAAGAATTCCACAGCAGATATGCAGAGACTCCTGAGCACAGGAGGTTTGAGAACCATGGGCTCGAGTCCAGCAGTTAAAAGATCTACTCTAGCACACAGCCTTGGGAAGAAACTGGAGACAAGCAATTAAGAGCAGTGAGCACAGGAGACAATACATATGATCATGGGCCATGCTCCAAATCAGAGACTACGCAAAGGATGCTGGGTAATTGGGCCCTGTGGTACATCTTTCATGCCACCAGAGGACTTGTTCCTGCCTCTTGCAGCCCTCTCTTTGCCTGTGAGCATTACTATGAGGGTTTGGTCTCTGCACAGAGCATGTTAAAACACCCGTCAGAACGGCTGATGCCTGAAACTTTAGCAATGGGGTACTGATTAGAGCCCGGCTGAAGATGTCTCGTGTGGATTAGCAGAAAGCTTGGAAGCTCTCCTCTGGGTTTCAGCTGCACCTTGAGCACCCTGCCCCAGTCAGGCCACAGTCAACCCCCCCCTCCCCCAGTATCCACTGTAACAGCTTCCCCCTGCCACAGCTGCCACAAACTCACTCATGTTCTCTATGTCCAGGGAGTCAACCACAGACCGCTTGTGCTCATCACTGGCGATGGCCCGCTCGAAAGCCTTCTGCTTCACAATCTTATTGCACTCCTGATACTTCATCTTAGCATCCTTATCGTTCGGCTTCACCTTGACAACCTGAGGGCAGAGGAGGGAATTTATATATATTCATCATCTACAAGTTGGGAATCTTGTAAATTCACGACGGAGCCTTTGTGCACAACACCAATTTCTCAAAATTAAGTGGATAACAATTTTATTATGCTGTATTACAGTTATTACTTTATATTTACAAGATATTGTAAACTGTCTGAAATGTGGCCTATGAAGTCAGGTTGTAAACAAGCTACTTTGATATGTTTCTCTCCTCCTTTTGCTCTCCATCACAAAAAACATACAATGTCCTCACATGCACTATGTTGGCACATGGAGCTGTATCCATTTTTTGCCGCCTCCGCTCCATTTCTTGCCGGAACCTTCCCAACCAACAACACGCAGCTCCACTTGTCCGCAGGCCTTGTCTGCCACACACTCTTAAAAACCTCTGAGCAAATGGAATGCTTATGAACATTCCTGAGCTGCTGAGCTACTGGATAGGGTGGGCTTATATCACTCTGCTGAAACTGGAGGCCATCTACGTTTACCTCGGGGGTTTTGCCCCTCCACTCTTAGCACCTCTGAGGGGATAAATTGACAGAGCATTCCCCACCCCCAAACCCCTGCATATTCTGTCCTGAACTTGATACTCTTTTCGTCTCTGACCATTGTCAGGGCTGGGGATGCGGATGGCGCTGTGGTCCAAACCACTGAGCCTCTTGGACTTGCCAATCAGAAGGTCGGTGGTTCAAATCCCCGCGATGGGATGATCTCCCATTGCTCTGTCCCAGCTCCTGCCAACCTAGCAGCTTGAAAGCATGCCAGTGCAAGTAGATAAACAAGTACTGCTGCGGCAAGAAGGTAAACGCATTTCCGTGCGCTCTGGCTTCTGTCACGGTGTTCTGTTGCACCAGAAGCGGCTTAGTTATGCTGGTCACATGACCCGGAAAGCTGTCTGTGGAGAAATGCCGGCTCCCTTGGCCTGAAAGCGAGATGAAAGCCGCAAACACATATTCACCTTTGACTGGACTTAACTCTCCAGGGGTCCTTTACCTTTTTACCTTTTATTGTCAGGGCTCCACAAAGCCAAGTGCTGGGTGGCCAATCACAATCGCCCTTCCCCATCTTGCCCAGAACAATAATGCCATCTGGGCATTCTTAGTGAAATGAAGATTTCAGTGTGTGTGTGTGTGGACATGTGTCTTCTCTCACTCTGTCCTGGAGCTTGGAGAACATGGAACATCAGGAATCTGCTATGCTGCTCAAAAGAGGTTCCTTTGCTGCCTCCTACCTTTGCCACACTCTCGTGCGAAGGAGAGAAGGCCACACTCCTCCCACAAGTCTTCTGTCTGAGTAGCAGGATTGGAAAAGGAAAAAGGTCGTGGTGGTGGTCTGGCACTGTCCACAAATAATGGCTTGCTGGAAAGCTGAGCCAAGATTTGTGGACTTCCGAGGAATTATTCAAAGCTGACACTGGCTTCGCAAGCTTAGCCCCATGTGAAGCAACATGCCCCCACCCCATCGCGCCAACCCTAGATGCTCAAGAGGAGAAAGCCACCACCCTGCTTACCGTCTCATAGTCCCGCAAGGCTGCCTTGAACTTGCCCAGGGCCATGTTGCTGGTGGCCCGCCTGTAATAGCCTTTGATGTACTTCTTGTCCAGCTCAATGGACTTGGTGGCGTCGGCCAGGGCATAGCCATAGCATTCCGTCCGCAAGTAGGCCAGGCTCCGGTTGCCATAGTAGATGGCGTTCGTGGGGTTCAGTTCAATGGCCTGGGAATAATACTTCACGGCATTCTCGTAGTCCTTTGCTGGGAGAAGAGGGGAAGACAGGCAGGAAATGGCTGTTATCAGGGAGCCAACGCATGTCGCCAGAAGCAACCCTTTGGCTACGGAGCCTGTAGGTGCAACTAAACAGATGCCGAGCTTTTATTATTTCATTAAATTTCCAATACTGCCCTTCATCCGAAGATGACAGGGCAGTTTAAAATATAAAAGCACAAAAACGCACAACAAAGCGACAAACAAAAACTGTTATTCAAACAAGAAAGAGAAGAAAGGCGAGGCGCGAGAAGCTAATCCGTGGAAGGCTCACCTGTGTTGTTTACACACAGGAGTGGGCTACGCACAGAATCACAGAGTTGAAAGGGACCTTGAGGGCAATCTAGTCCAACCCCCTGCAATGCAGGGATCTCAACCATACCGGACCCTGCTTAGCTTTGCATGAATACTGTATGTCTAAACTGCTTTTAAAGTCATCAAAGTTGGCATGAAGAGGACAAAGAGTCTGGGGAAAAGCAGGTCGGGATATCCCATAGTTCTCCTCTTTTCTGTCAAAAGGAAGCAGCATTCCTCCATGACAGGAAGAGGCACCCTGGGAAGGGGGACCTAACTGGTGCAATTCACCTAAATATTCAAGCAGAAAGGCACGCAGTGCATATAACTCAGTCGGTAGAGCCCGAGACTCTTAATCTCAGGGCCATGGGTTCGAGCCCCACATTGGGCAAAATATTCTTGCATTGCAGGGGTTTGGACTAGATGATCCACACGGTCCCTTCCAACTCTACAATTCTTCTTTCAAGAAGAACCCGCATTTTAGCTCCCTTCTGATGTTAGCTTCTTGGCCGCTGAAAGACACTGACCTCGGCCTGAACATGGCCCAAGGTCACCTCTAGATAATACATTAATAGCTTAGACCAGCTTCTCCCAAGCTGCTGGTCTCCAGATGGGAGTATGACTCCCATCAGGTTGGTGGAAGCTGGTTTAGACCAAGATAGATAGCTGTATGGTAAGCAGACACATGACTGTGCAGCAGCTTCCTTTGCTACTCAAGCCCCGAGGCATCTAGGAACAACAATAACCCTGTTCCTTATCACCAAAGAATCAGAAACAAATGCAGATCCACAGGTGCTCCATTCCTCATGTGTTTCTGCTGTTCCTATTATGTCCACTCTGCAGACTTTCCCTCCCCACACTGCAACTGGTAAGATGGACTGTTGGCTACTCCCAAACTGAAGAGGTGGGTGGGTCTTTGGGGGGAGCATTCCCCCATCCAGCTTCACTATAAACCTCCACAGCTGCAGCCCCTCCCTCTTGCATGAAAGTAACCTCTGTTTCTTTGCCCTCGCCCATCTCAAAGCAGCACCCAGACATGGTTTTAGGGATCCCGCAACCCGATCAGAGATGGGACAAGAAAAGCATAGCTGCATGTTATCAGCATGCTGGTGAAATGGAAGCCCAAACCTTTGGATGACTCCCCTCTGTGATTTCATGTAGATGTTAGAGCGCAGGGGGATAATACAGACTCCTGGAACCCCGTAATCTAAGGGGCAAAAAGCAAGAGCTCTCCCTCGCCATCATCTGGGTATGCCCGTCCAGAAAGGAGCAAAACACCGAAGAGCCTCCGAAGTCTAGCCCCTACAGACAATCCAGGCAGATACCAACGGCAGTGGTATCAAAAGGAGCTGAGGTTCAGGAGAACTAAAAGAGCAGCACTCCTCACTCCATCTTCCTGGCCCACTCTCAGGTGTAAAGTCATCCACCGGCAAAGCAAGCCTTCTTCCGTCTCATAACTGGGCCTGAAGCCAGACTGCAATGGATCCAGATAGTCAGCACCCTCTAAGGCTGAACAACCGTCCTCAGGCCCCCTCCAGAGAGAAAGGTTGATGAGACTGATCCACCACCTCTAAGCCACAAACCTGGTGAGCTGTAAAATGCCAATGGGTGCAGAGCTTTGGACAGCACAACAAGCAGCGTACCAACTTCCTGCGCCCCAAACACGCTTGTTAAAAGCAGCTCCATGCTTTGCTTTTCCACTTACAGCCTGGAAAGGTCTTCAGTTGGGCACTCCATACAGAGGGGCGCTGGTTCCCCTTCCTCAAACAGGTCTCAACGTAGGATGGACAGCATTTGCTATTGCTCTCTCCACAGCAAAGGCAACCAGGACCCACTCCTGTACCAGGAGCTTATTTTTCCTTTAAAATCATTTTTAACCATGCACACACATACCTAGGAGCAAGTCCCACTGGGCGCATGCATAGGAACGAGCTGTTAAACAGACCTTGGAGGCCAATGAAATTATGGAAGGAAATGACTCCTCTCTCTTGGGGCAGCTAGGAGGGGACATTCTCATTGACAAACATACTCCTCTTTAAATATGCTTTTCTGCTTACTTGCTTAAGAAAGCTGGAGAAACCAGCCAGATGGAGATATCAGTAGCCAACCTGGCATCCAGAAATCACCATGTGGTCACATATAGACCCATGCCAGCCACAAAATGCGCCCAGAGCCCAGCTAATTTCTAACAATGTCAATGGGGCTGACTTCTGAGTAGACAGGATTGTACCATTAAACATCTTTCTGTACCCAGAATCAGGGTGATAAAGAGTGACAAAATGGAAGGGCTGAACGTTTAACAGATATTTCAGCCAGAAGCAAAGATTCTGATTTGCCTTAAGGATTTAAAGTTAGAACTAGGGTGGAAATAATGCTAGACTGACGACACAATCAAATTTCCCCCAACAAATTACAAGTTATGCGTTTTATGTATGCAATGTCAGTGAGTACAGAAACCAAGATTACATTACGGCTCTACTGAATGAAAATAACCAAACATGTGAATGTGGGGCAAGTTAGTGCAGCTTATTTGACAAAATATAAAGAGACAGAATTACTCCAGAAAATAAACAGAAATGTGCACATTTCCATATATGCGAAGCTGTCCTCACTTGTCTCCATCGATCCGTAGAAGCCAGAATTACGAGGCTATAAAAACATCTTGAGTTTCAGGGCATGAGCCAACATCACAGGGGATTAAAAGAGAACCATATTCTGGAAGTTGGCAGAGGTTCTACCAAATGCAACAGAGTCCAAGAGGCCTGGATTGTTTAATTACAGTGTTGGTCATCATGTGACCCGAGGGCACAATGAAAGGTTAAGCATCATGGCTGTGGGAAGGCAGGAAAGCCTCCCAAATCCATCTTAAGAGCCAGGTCTCAAGGAAGGTGTTGGAGGCTTAAGAACAAGAGCTCATAGAGGCCTACTTGAAGGAAACCCCATTCTGCCATATCCCAAAATGGGAAGATGGACCAAGTCTGATCGTTGGTCTATCTAGCCCAGTCTTGGTTGGCAGTGGCAATCCAGGATTTCAGCCTTACCTGGATTTAACCTGGGACCTTCTGCATGCCAAGCAGATGTTCTACACCTGAGCTATCACACTTGCTCTAATAATCTGGGTCACTCCTTTACACTCTCCTAAACAACACACCTCCACCACTTACTCAGCCAGAATTTCCCCATTCATCTTAGATTCAACCCTCCTAAGAAAGTTATTGGGAAGAAAACTTCTTCAACAAGGCCATCTACTTCCTCACTGGGTGCTGTGGATCCAGCCTGCTGTTCAGCAATGCCTGCAAAACTCTGCAAATCTGCTGCCACCTCAAGAGATTAGGATCCCTTTGAATGCTAATCCTGCAAATTGATCACAATGCTTTCCCCCCTGAATAGATCATTCTAGTGGACAGACCGTGTGTCATGGGATGGAAAGTAGAAAGTCTACTTGCTTGCAATTAACAGGTTTAATGTAACAATTTGCCTGGCGTTTTTCCTACCTAGGGGACATCAAGAACCCAATTATGGACAATTTCACACGTTCAAGTCACAGAAAGTTATATGGTCCCTTTAACTACCCTTCTTCTCCCCCCTGGAACCACAGATAAGCCACCAACATCCCTAAAAAAACCTTCCAAGGAAGCCACTGTAGGCAGACCTGTATTCCCATAAGTTGCTCTGCCCCAAGAGGACTCTTCTTACTTCCAAGCCAAAATTACCGGTAAGTCCTTTGCTTTGCTGCAATATCCAATGGGTTCCAATTACAAACATGGCTGATTCCAATTAAAGACTGGAAAGAGCCTTTTGACAGCAGGAGCTTATTCCACAGCAGAATAATGTACTTCAGAAGGTGATAAACTCCCTATTACTGCAGGTTTCTAAGGCAGGAGCTGTCTGGCTTCCTATCAGGGGATGCTGTTGCAGCCGAATTCGCCGCTCAGCCAAAGGGGTTGAGCTGGATGACCTTTGGGATCCTTTCCAATACTATGATTCTATGCCCTCTACCCCATGTACCCTCTTGCGGACAACCACCCCAGGACACATTTCATACTTCCTCCCTCACTGACTGAGCCCCCCTCCCCACACACATCCCAAGGGAGCATCTTCCTCGAATCCTCCTCCTCCATCAAATGGAGCCAGTGGTGTCATATGTCCTCTTTTTCCAGGACACGTCCTCTTTTTCACAGGTGTGTAAAATAAGAGTCATCACAGAGGTCCATAGCTAAAACAGAAGTCGGCAAATGTGTCCTCTCTTTTGATTTTCAAAATATGGCACTCAGATTATGAGCTCTGGACAAGGACCAGGCTTCAAATCCCCATTTGGTCAGGAAGCTCACTGGGTATGACCTTAGGGACCAGCTTTAGCCTCTCAGCCTAACCTACCTCACAGGGTTGTTGTTGTTGTGGGGGTTCGACGGGAAGCGTAGGAAGGGGAGGGGGAGGAGCCATGCAGATTACTTTGAGCTCTTTGGAGAAGACAGGAAATTAATGCAATTAAAAATAATTTTATATTATTATTAATGCTCCCCCTCATTAGACCTCTCTCACACAACCACCCCCATGGGTGGCACAGGAGGCCCCTCTCTCACTCCACCCCCCATCTCTTCCCCCACATTGGGAGCCCCCACTTCCTAGAGGAAACTCTAATCAAAAAGCCCCCTCCCCAAAAGCAGCCCAGTCCTCCCATTGGCCACCTCTTCACTCATATGCCCCTCATTGGCTCCTCCCCTCTGGCAAACCCCGCCCCCTTTCCCATGGCCCCGCCCCTCCCGGCTCCGCCCCTCCTCTCCTGCCTCCCTCAAGGTGCCCCGCCCCCTTCCCCTCACGGCTCCTCCTCCCTGCCGGGCGCTACCTTTGAAGAAGTCGTTGGCCTGCGTCTTGAGGGCCTCGGCCCGCTCCAGCGCCCCCGGCTCGCCCTCCTGAGGCGGCCGCCCGGAGCTCCCTCCGCCGCCGCCGCCGTTCTCCGCCCGCTCGCCCTCCGCCATCGCCGCCGGGCCGTAAAGCGAGCCGCCCTGACAACCAGCGAGCAAAGGGAGGAGGGGGAGAGAGCCCACCAGCCGTCAAGCGCGGCGGTCGCAAACAGGCACCTAGCGGGAAAAGAGCGCGGAGCGGGGGGCGGAGCCGGCGGGGACGTCACTTGACCGACGTGCGGAGGAAAAGGGAGGGGGCGCTTAGCGCCCATGCGCAGAACCGAACCTGGAATCCTGGTGGTTTCCCTTCTCTCGCGCCGAGGAGGCGGGGCCTGAGCGACGCGCCAAACCACAGAGAGGGGAGCAGAGAGGATTCCTGCCTCAGACACCGACCTAGAGCGCCCTCCCGGGCGAATGGAGGCGGAACTAGCGCCATGATAGGCCGGCAGCCTAAGAAGGCGGCGTTACACGATTGGTTGCAGTGGTGCCCGGGGAGCCACGATTGGTTGCTTTGTTAGGCTAGGCCGGCTTCGAGAGCAAGGTGGAATGTCACTGGCCCGTGCCTCTTTGCAGCTGGCAGGGGACGTCCTGTAGTCCTCTGAGCGCGTCACTTGCGTTGGAAGACAGCGGAGGGGGAGGACCAGTGCAAAGAGGGAGATCCTGTGGAACGATGCTGATGCATGCGGGGGGCCGGTGGACGGCAATCTAAATCACAAATCGGACGCTGTTTATTTATTGAAGGGAACCTTCGTCCTTTAGGAATCCAGAGCAACCTACAAAATATTATTTACACATACAGTATATACAATCTCAGCCTATGATGGAGGGGCTCAAAGCATTACACTCCAAGAGGCTCTTGCTTCTCTCGTGGCCAGTTTTGAATGCCGGCAGAAAACAGTCACGGCCCCTCTGTCTCTCTGCTTCTGCTTGCTGTGTTTAACGGGCTGCCAGCCTTTTCTCCTGGAACATGCCACAGCTGACCAAAATCCTAAAAACTCAAAGCACTTCTGTCTCTGCCCACCAACTCAGAGCTCAGGGTGGGCTCCACCCATTTGCATCTGCCACTCTCTTAATGCTTGATTAAATTCTAACACTTAACAGGGATCGAGGGGAACCTGGCACCCCTGGCTCACACACAAGAATGTGAAATGTCACCACACTCTGCAGGCGGACAGCTAAACCAACTACACTGTGAGAAATGCCAGCCCAGCCCAGCTGAAATGCACCCACAGTGAAGTTTAATGGAAGGGTGAGGAGACCCTGGCCCTGCAAGTTGCTCAGGTTGCCAAGCCGCTGCAAGAAGGGTCCCCCCCCGTTAAACCTTCCCACCGTGAGTGGAAAGAGCTGTGGGAGAGGGCTTCAGTTGTGGAGGGTGGGGAGTTAGCAACGTGGGTGGGGGTTTGGCAAAAGGGAGTAGGTGGGGTTGGGGAGCAGAGGAGCAAGGGCAGAGTCCCTAGTATATATATAATAGATGATATACAGTGGTACCTTGGTTCTCAAATGCCTTGGTACTCAAACACTGCAAACGTGGAAGTGTTCCAGTTTGCAAACTTTTTTTGGAAGCTGAACATGCTCCATTTTGAGTGCCACACTTCCGTTTTGAGTGTTATGCGGAGTTCTGTCTGTTTTCGCTATTTATTTTGCGTTTTTGTGGCTCTTTGTTTTAAGTGGCTGTGTAGAACCCAGTTCAGCTACTGATTGATTGACTGATGGTGTGACTGCAGTGCATTGTTTATTGCTTTCATTTTATGGATCAATGGTCTCGTTAGAGAGCAAAATTCATGTTAAAATATGGCTGTTTCAGGGGTTGTTTATAAATGTCTGGAACGGATTAATTCGTTTTGCATTACTTTCTATGGGAAAGTGCGCCTTGGTTTTGGAATGCTTTGGTTTTGGAATGGACTTCCGGAACGGATTAAGTTTGAGAACCAAGGTACCACTGCATAGTTGTCACATGGAAGAGGGAACAAGCTTGTTTGCGTCTCCTCTAGAGGGTAGGACTCAAACCAATGCCTTCAAGTTACAAGAAAGAAGATTCCGACTTAACATCAGGAAGAACATTCTGACAATAAGAGCTGTTTGACAGTGGAAAAGTCTCCCTCAGGAAGGTTGTGGGCTCTCCTTCCTTAGAGGTTTTTGAGCAGATGTTGGATGGCCATCTGTCATGGATGCTTTAACTGAGATTTCTGCATTGCAGGGGGTTGGACTAGATCACCCTTGGGGTCCCTTCCAACTCTACAATTCTATGGTTCCTTAGAAGAACCTGTTTCAAAAGAGTACTGGCTGGGTAGTATGCTGCAGCCAGACACTCTCAAGGCCTGTATCAACCCCCACTGCATTCAATGACAGTTGCTCTGGCTCAATTTCCAATGGCCCAGTGACTCATTTCCCTTACGCTGCCTTCCCAGAGCAGGATTTAGATTTGAGCCAGACACGAGCCGTGCAGTTACAGAATGTCAAAGCAGACTTCCAGAGAGTCCCGCACGCCAGCCCCGCCTCAAAGGGCTGGCGACGGCTTCTGCATCTGTTTATGGTAACGTCATACTTGGAAAATTATGCATCATCCAGCTAGCGTGCTAGCGTGTGCTGTTTTGAAAACTCTGGTGGAATGTGGGATAGACGGTGAGAATGCCATATGTCTAACCACAAATACTACCCCTGCCCCGCCCTGTGTTTAGCTATCCATGTTAATATTTACCTATATTGTGTATTTAAATCAGAGGTTGGCAAACTGACTCCTGTAAAAGGCTTTCACTGGTGCCCAAGTCACACACACACACACACACACACACTATCCAGTCCTCCTAGAAAGTTATGGAGCAAAATGTGCCGGCAGCTTTTAAGTGATTTCAGTGATCTGCAAGTGTATTCTTTCTGGGCCAAGGAATGTTTCCTGTTGCTACTAGACAGCAACACCTTTAATGTGTGCACATAAAACCACAGAGTCATGGTAAGCCTAAAGTTGCCAGGGATGTTTCTCTCTTAATTTTGTGTTATGCCCACATACACCACCAGCAGCCAGAGTGTGTTATGTCTCGTCCCCATTGCAGCTATTTTGTGACTGGCACCCCCAGAACTCTCAAAATGTACCCAAAGGTTGGTGAACGTCCATTTCTATGATCCGGCCTTTCGATCAAACAAACTCTAAGGTACTTGCAACAGATTATATGCAGTACTAAACAATCAAGTTGTATCTCAGCGAATGGCCAGCCAAGAGAGAGAGGCTGGCGATGGGATGCTATAAGCTTCTCTCCAAAGCTTTCGTATTCTGTTCCTCGTGGTGCTGTGTACCTCCCCACCACCTCCCCAAAAGTGCTTGCTATTAGTGCAGAATTTAAGAAAAAGTGAGCAAATGAAATGGAGTATTCTTTAGTTTTACACTGTTAAAATGTTGACAAAGTTAAAACAATTTTATTACTCTCACTTTTTATGATTCATATCATATACCATACTTACAATGGGTCTTCTTGCAATAAATTGTAATTCATGAAAATGAAGGGTAAATGCTATCAATTGCAGATTGAACCAGGAGAACGGATTCTTATCACACTCCCATGTTTTAATTGGCTTACCAATGCTAAGATGGCTGTGTTATCAAAGATTTTGCGAATGATCACTATCTAAATGTACTTTCTGCATTTCATTTCACTCCCTCACCATTCCTAATCCACACCTGCCCAAAAAGTAATGTGGATGCCAGCAGGCCAGGATAACACTGATGTACTGTAGTCTACAAAAGCTCGTACCATAACAAAGAAGTCTTTTAAAGGAGAGCTACATACTTGGCTGGGATTTTTTTTTTCTGAAATAGAGACCCCCCTCTGGAAATAATTTAAAGGGGTCATCACAATTATGAAAGAAGTATCTGAAGTGTAAATATGAGGAGCTGTTTAGCGCACGTCTAAAATGACATCAAAAATATATATGCTAATCCTTATTTTCCTGTGTGGTTGGTTGCAAAGTTTTGGGATTTTATGGGCCAATTCTTCAACCCAGACCCATCACTCTCAACCTGCCACCGTCCCCCTTGAAGTGGCTTGCTCAACTGGCACTCGTCCCTTATCATTCAGCGAACCTTTTTTTTTTGTGGGGAAAAAAGACACACCGAGACTGTCATGTATGTTACCAGACGTATTTTATGTTTCACAACAGCGATAGATACAGACGAGGCAGGGGGCAAATCTGATCCCGCCACAGAGAGGAAAAAAATTAACCACACACAAGGGTAGAGGGAACAATATATAGATTTCTTCTTTTCTGAAAAAAAAAATTATATATATAAACAAATCCCCAAAGCCTTTACAGACGCTGAAGCCTGCTACGGTGTGCTCCCCTTCGAGGAAGCCCTTCCTACACCCCCTTGTCATAGCCAGTCAGCACTTCCGGCAATACAGACTTGAGTACCGATTTCACGACCCACGCAGACCGACCTGCCAGTCAGCTGCGGGTTCCTTCTGGGTTATCACCGTGCCTCAAAAAATGCCAGACTGACCGCTTCCCGCCCAAGAGCAGCAAAGACTCATTGGGAGTGGCACTGCTCAGTTTTCCTCTGGGCCCAGAAAATGTTGCCTCGGTTTTAGCGTAAAATCAAAGCTTGCTGGCATTCTCAACCCTGGAGTGTGCGTTTTGCAGCTGGCTTAGTTCTAATAAATGAATGGGCCCGTTGTGGTCCTTCGTTTTCAATGTGTCTACTCCCCTAGTACGGCTAACAACGGATGCAATCCCAGGTAAAGGAGTTCTAAGCACCGTGGGCCTCAGTTTTCAAGTCTGCAAGGCCATGACCTTATCCAAGATTTCAGTTCTGTGATTCCACACCCCCGAAAGCTCTCTTCCTTCAGGGAATCCTCTCCACGTTGCCCATGATTCTGGTTCATGGGCCTCGTTATCACCAAAGTTGAACCAAGTGTGCCTTAGAAGACGCCCACTATGCTCTCCTGGTGCAGGGGACGGTCAGTACTGGCAGGCAGGTTTTCTTTCAGGACTGCTTGTCCTCTTATGTCTCTCTCTCTCTCTCTCTCTCTGAGGGGCCTTTCAGAAGGCGGTTCCTCAGGAGACAGTTTGAACGCACTGAATTTTCCATTCTGTGCTGGCCGGCCATGACAAACGCTGGGGCGGGGGGCAGGGAGCAATGTGCGTGTGTAAGCATGGGGAGGGGAGGCGGTTGTGTCTCTTGTAAAAGTGTACATTTGCGCTGCGATAAAACGCAGCGGGTTCTCCTTCGAGGGTTTCCCGGCAAGATGGCTGTGCCCACGCACACCATGACTGGCCACAGGAGGGGCGCCGTTGTGCAGCCCGGTAACCAGGCCCGGAGGGCAGCGCAACAGCCAGAGGGAGGGAGGGAGGGAAGGGGGCCACAGCCTCTGAGTGGCCCAGCCACCCCTTCCGCTAGCCGGAGGGGTGGAGCACCAGGGCCTCTCTAGCTGGAGGCAGGGCGTGGCGGTCTTTGGGTACGAGGTCGCCTTCATCTGGCTGCACTGTGGCAGCGGTGGACAATTCGGCGAGAGCACACCCTTCCCGGCCGAGGGTGGCCAGGCCTGGACCCTGAAAAGGTGCCCGTGGCATTGAGTTACACAGAAGGCAGAATTCAAGCATGAGGAGCCTCTCCCTGTCCCGGCGCTGCGATCGCAGTTGAGTTACAGGGCATCATAAGAAGCTGCCTTAGCGTTACGGACACTGGCTGGCAGCAACCCTCCAGGGCTTCCTCCTGCATGGAGTTTCCCCAGGAGCTGCAATCTGCAGGCCGGTCCCTGGCAACCTGCCGAAATTCTGCCTTCCGCCCGGGCTTGAAAGCCTTGCTGGCTCTTTGGCTGGCTGCTGCTGCTGCCTGGCAAAATTCCCTTTGAGTGTGCGTGCGTGAGACATAGACGGAGGGACAAGGAAGTGAGCTGAGCACCATGGCACTGGGGTATGGCTACCCGTTGCCAATACGAGGTCAGAGAGCTGAGTGAGGGCAGAGGACCCGGGTTTGCAGCCATCGCAGGTGGAAGGGAGGTGTGAAGAGAGAGCACCACAGCCACAGCGTGGCCTTAAACAACCACCGCCGGGGACAGGATTATCACAGCTTTTGCGTGTATAGTTTAGCACCTCATGCGTGGTCCGCATGACACGTCCCCGGAGGAAGCAGGGCGTGGCCCGGGTTTGCCGCGCCAGGAATGCCACTGAGAGGGCGAGAGAAGCCGCCCTGTAGGAAAACGACAGCCGGTGGGGATTGAGGTTTTGTGGAACAAGTGCTGGTCACAGGAACGAAAGAGACACAACCCCTCTTGTCCTCCCTTCTTCTTCTTTCTTTCCTCTACAAAAGTAGCAGGACTAGTTAAAATTCGAAGGAGGGGGCGGCGGCAGAGGGCGCAGCGCCAGGCTTTGGGGGCGGACGAGGAAATTAAAAAAACAGCTACAACCCTACCAGAACGACGACATTAACCATAATAAAAAGGGTGGTGCCATAGTCGTTTCACCAAAGTCTCTTGGATAAGAAACACAACGAAACCAGGTTAAGGGAGGGAGGGAGGGGTAAACAACGACGGGTCAGGAATCAGAAGAACAACAATTAGAACAATCGCAATAATTAAAAAGAGAAAAGATAGACGTAACATCCTGTGTTCTTCACCTGGCTTGGGAATTCTATTGTTCTGTGCGTGTGGTTCAACTGCGGCTTTCGGAGAAAAGAGCTGCCTGGGCCAAACGCGGCCCATCGTTGTGAGATTGCGCATGCTTGTGTGCAGGTATCGGTGCATTTGTGTCTCTCTACACATGTGTGTATGCAATATCTATGTATATACGTGTGCATGTGTGTCTGTGTGTGCGTTTTGCTCGCAATGAAATTGAACAGTCTGCGTTGCTAGATCTCGGTGCCTTGCGTCTGCAACTCCTACCCAGCTCTCCGCTCGCCCCCCCTTCCCCTCGTGCCACGCCAACTCCTTGCTTGGAAGTTGGCGTGAGGCGGGGGGTGGGGGTGGTTTGTATGCGGGGAGAGGAAGGTGTGTTTGGGAACAGGGAGGCAGTTGTGTATGGGGCGGTTTCCTCCCCAACCGCCTCTTTCCCCTTGCTCTGGGGGCAGAGGTGGGGAGTAGACCCGGGGAAAACGGCAGCCCGTTTCCCAGCCCCCCCCCATTCTCCCGTGCCACTGACAGTTGCCCTCACCAACTCGGAAGATATCGGAGAGGGTTGGGTATTTTGTTTCTTCCCTCTCCCCCCCGTATTATGTGTGTATTTATCTACGTATATAACGCTCTCTCTCTTTTGGTGCTGGTGAAATTGTCAACGAGAAGGCACAGGTGAATGGCGGACGAGGCAAAAGTGGTTTCAAGGGCAGCTATTCGTCCCTCTCAGACTGCAATTCTCAATGCGGCTCGTCGAGAAAAGAAAAAGAGAGAAAGAGAGAGAAAGAGAAAGAAAGAAAGAGAGAGAGCACTCTTTTTTGACTCCCCACCCGCCTCAGTGACAAGGGTCCTGATCCTGGCATCGCAGGCATTCTTGCAAAACGTGCATCACCCCAGCTGGGATGGAAGCAGGGGTCCCCGCCAAATCCTTGCCAGTTTCTCTGTCTAAATCAAACTTTCTGAATTAACCCCTACCTGGGGTGGATCAGTGCAAGATCTGCATGCAGAGGCTGACCCCAGGGGACCCGCAATGTCCCAAATCTCCTTTTCCTATCTGTAGGGCAGAGGTCGGCAAGGTTTACCTTGCCTGGGCCAGTTCACTCCAACGGAGATCCCTCCATGGGCTGGATTGCGCCCGCGATTTTCAGCGTCTGCATCTGCACAGACGTGATTTTCGGCACTGCAAAAGCAAATCCCTGCGCAGTGCTGTGCTTGTTTAGCACAGCGCATGGGGACTCACCGAGCAGGAGGCTCTGTTCAGGGGCGGCTTGTGGGCCGGTTAAACGACCCCCATGGGCAGCTTGTGGCCCATGGGCCTTAGGTTGCTGACCCCTGCTGTAGGGCCTCCAGCCCTCTCCTACCTCTGAGTGAACTCCCAGGATTTGCTCTGGGATCTTGAGGGAATGAGGCAGGCAGCAGAAAGAGAAGGGAAAGCTTTTTTTTTGTGGGAGGGTGTTGAGAGAGCGGCTCTCTCCCTGGAAAACTGCTACGCCCCCAGCTTAGTCATGTGCCACTGAGGGTAACTAGGGTGGCCCAGCTACGGGTGAGCCAGGCTGGCATGCACAAACACACACGTACAGACACAGACGGCCGTGCAAAACACTGACTTGCACGGTCTCCTACGCTCCTGTTTTCACATCTGAGGGCTCTGGACTGCAGGGACGGGGAAGTGAGCTGCAGTAATTAAGCCTGGCTTGGGACCGGGTCTAAAACTCATTTTTTTAAAAAAACAGACACAAAACTCCTAAAAGTTGTGGTTAAAGTAACGGCATCAAGGACTAAGCAACTGAATTGTCAGGGGGTTTTTTAAAGAAAAAAGAAAGAAAGAAGGAAAAGAGAAAGAGGCTTTTGTTTCTAAATTGGAGACTACTGGGAAAATTTTCCCACCACACGGGCTTTCAACTAGACGGCCGCCAGCAATTCTGTGGGAAAAGGGTTCCTGTGATTTTAAGAATGGTGTCGATGGGGGGAATCCTAGCTAGTGAGGCTTCCCCGACCGGTCAAGGGTGGAGGAAGCTGCACTTGCCAATATTCTCTTTTCTGGGTAATAATTAAAGAGGCAGAGGAAGCCCCATCCCTCCTAAAATGTGGAGCAACCCTACTATGAGCGCCAGCTAACACTACGGTGGCCTTTTATACCAAAAGGGTATAAAAGAGGTAAGGCAATTCAATCTTAGGCGACGTTTGCTAGTGCAGGAGTTATGCAAGGTTTTGAGTTACGCAGAACTCTTCCTCTTTGGGCAGAATGGAAAAGTAGCTCATTTTGAAGCGCAAAACCAAAAAACTGGTGCCAAATGCGACTTCAAGTCACGGGGTTTTGCGAGTCTTATCGCAAAACTTCTGCCTTTGTTTTATTTTTCGCAGGAGCCAAGAATGACCAACCTTTCCATGCTGACAGTGCATGATGCAACTAAGCTGCAATCCTAGGCATGCTAACCCAGAAGCAAACAAGCCCAGAGAGCACCATGGGGGCATACTTCTGAGTAAACGTGCAAGATCAGGCTGTTTTTAAAAAAAAGCAAGAGTGAAGGGTGGGAATCCTCAATCCTAGTCAGAAGTTAAGTCTCAACGTGTAAACGCGTTCAGGATCAGGGGGCAAAAAAACGCGAGAAAGAGGGAGATTTCCTCTTTCAAATGTCCCTTTCCGCCCTGTTTTAAGTAGAACTATTGGCAAAAATGCCATTTCCTGGCAACCTATATTTAGACTGATTGCACTCCAAATTTGCTTTGTTTAAGAACCAATGTGATCTTTGTGGCGAGTTCCCAATCCTAATTTTTTAAAAAATAGGTCAGCCTCCGCACCCCACCCCATTTCAAATTCAGGAACTTTCTAAAGATTGTCTTTAAAAGTTTCAGATTGTGAAAGCAACATCTAGGCTCCTTAAACTTTCCTTTTAGAATTTCAAAATCATCATCCACTGCCCACCTACCTGTGGCTACCTTGAGGTTAGAAACCCACCTTTTTCGGTGCCAAGATTTGTGAGAGTGGGGTGGGGGATGGGGAGGGGAGTGGCCTGCACAGATCTCGCCCATTTTTAGGATTCAACAAACTCCGCCCCCCCCCAAAAGCAACCCAACCACCCCTAAGTAGTGACAAAGTGCGGAGGGGGGGAAGGAAGGACTTCTTAAAAATTAGAAATATATCTGGGGAGGGAGAAGCAAGATATATAATCCTATCTCTTTTTTTATTTAAAAAAAATAGGGTGTTTTTTTGTTTTTAAGAAGAAAATATTTCTGCTCCCTGTACAATACGTTCAAGTTTCTAGACCTTTTAAAACTTGTGGTCGCTTGACCACCAGAAACATTTCGGCCTCTTTTTAAAAGCGTAAACAGACCTTTAAACCGGGTCAAAAAATTCGGCCAGAGCACCATGGTTACCTTCCTCTCCTCTAGAAGAAATTCATTTCCATCTCTTAAGTTTTGGGCCACTTCCGGGGGAAATTCGGTCCGGACGATCGGGAACAAGGGGGCCGGGGGGCGCTTGAATAACACCCTACCCTGGCCAAAACTGTCTTCCCCAGAAGTGCTCCCTGATCTCTTTTATGAGGCAAGAGCTTAGGGGAGATAAATGAGTATGGTACTGTCGCCAAAGAGGCTCCCCTGAAGGATTCTGGGACATCAGAGAGGCAAGAGCTCCCTCCCTAAGTCTTGGCGGTGCAAGAGCAAGCCCAGTGCTGCCCAACCCTAAAGTTTGCCTCCTGTGTTTGGGTGGTCCCAGTTCCTTCCGGAATGGGTGAACTCGTGATGGAAGCCGGCAGGAGGGTCACAGAGGAGGGGCGGCTCCCTCCATGTTCAGGCATCACCCTGCCTCCCTCGTTTCTCAGGGGAGCGCGGCACCCCTGTCTCCAATCCCTGACCACCCCTTCGCCCCTACTCTCCTCTCAATTTGGGGGGATTTGACAGAACGGACTCATCCTGTGAGGAGGCTTAATATGGGCCCCCAACTCCTTTTCTTCCACCCCACTTCTGCTTCCCATCTCAAGAAAAGAGGATACGTGAGCACCAATATTTTTTTGGGGGGGGAGGGGGGAGCTGGTTTGGAGTGGGGCAGGGGACAGACAGTCCCTACGAACGCTGGCTCCTAAGTTCGGCTAAGCCTTCCTCCCTCGCCGTCTCCGGAGGGGAGAGGCTGCGCGATGAGGACAGGACAGGACTGAGGTAGGAAGAGTTCCAAGGATGCCGGCGGAGATTTGGGGGTGGCAAAGAGAGAGAGAGAGCAGGGCGTTTGGGTGGGGTGGGGGATGGTTGGAGGAGGAGGAGGGAAGGAAGGAGGGCCCCACTCCCCTCCTCTGCCTCTCATGGGTGGTTTTGGGTGGGGTTTGGTTCTGTTTTTGTCCCATCTGCGGAGCAGGAGTGTGGCGTGACGGCGGCGGCGGGGCCACCACCTCAGGTGGCCTGGTCCAGCTCCACCAGGAGCTCCTCCCCCAGCTGAAAATGCTGCCCGCTCTGCACGGAGGCCTCGTCCTCGGCGTCAAACAGGGCCAGCTGAGAGAGGGCTGGTCCGTCCACCACAAATGGCAGCATGTCCCCCAGGAGGCCTGGATGGGTGGGGAGGGAAAGGAGGGAGACCCAGACAGGGAGAGAGAAAAGGCCAGGAGTCAGGAGAGGGGAGGGCGATTTTTGTCTGTTTGGGGAGGCACCTGGCCCCCCGCGTCCCCCGCAGCGCAAGGGTATCCGCTTACCAGACTTCCCCCTCCTCCTCCTCCTCACCTTCCCAAATCTGCTCTGGAGGGTTGGAGGAACCCTGAGAACAGATCTAGGGGCGCATGAGGGGGGAAGAGGAGAAAGTCACGCTGCACAAGCGGAAATCCTAGCGGCGATAGAACCCACTGTTGTTGTTTTTAAAAAAGATGTGGTCTTCAAAAGGTATTGGGGTGGCAACTTGAATGAAATATTGGGGGCTCCACCCACATAATCGACTGCAGGATGTGGCATGCACGCATCATTTGAATGGCAGTGCCCGCCAACTTTGGGAGAGCCCGGCCCCTCTCGAATATTTTGTTGCTTCACCCCATCAGAACTGCACAATACTCACCCATCGGCTCCTCCAGCGACAGAAGCTTCCTGCCCAGGGACATGGTGCCCCCAAAACCCCGCTCGGACTTGGCATCCAAACATTCTTCCACACTCAGCAGGAAACCCTGGGGGAGGGGGGCACAGGAAGCTTAGGTCAAGCCAGGCCATTGGTTCATCTGGGTCGGTGGGGCGGGGGGGGGGCGGTACGCCTGCTGACCACATGGTGTTACCGTGGCATCATGTAAAAAGTGTTTTGAAATCCCTGAGTTGGGTCTTCAAAGCACCTTGCAAAGGTGCTGCTGAAAGGGAAGGGTTCCTCCCCCAACTTTAGCAGAGTGGTCCATGGATCCCCTTGCTGAAACAGTGGTTTAAAAATCTTCTCTTTCAGCTGGAGATTCTGATGCACCCCTGATTTTGAGAGGAGCGTGTCTCAGAATTGCAAGCATAAAGGGAGTATTTTCTCAACCCCATCTACTTAACAGGGGATCCTATGCAGCTGATAAACGAGGGTCAAATCCTGCTTGGTCTGACTGCGCACTGCCGTTCACTGCTGGGACCAGAGGCCCGCAGCCAACGCAGGATTTAACCCTGCCATAACACCTAATAGACAACGTCAAAAGTGACATTGGGGGAAACAGCCTCTACAGGGTGGAAGTTCGCAACTGTTGGTCTGTGTTGTCTGGCAGAGGCTCTTCCAGGGTTCCAGGAAGTGGCTCTCTCCCAGCCCCACCTGGAGAGGCCAGGGGTTGAACCGAGAACCTTCTGCATGCCAAGCAGATGCCCTGCCACTGAGCCACAGAAAGGTAAGGAGCAAAGGAGCCTCCTGTGATCTGGGAAGGAGCCATCGGCCGCAGCAGGGAGCTTTGGCGGAAATGGATTGGAAGAGGCTTCCCTCCCTCCTATGGACAGGTAATTTCAGCACCTACCAGGCTAAGAGAGGGCATCAAGAAGCCATCGGGCTCCAGGCCACGGGTGCGCTTAGGGAGCCCTGCTTCCAGGAAAACATCTCTCTCTTCCTCCACACTCAGCTCCCGGGCCCTGTTGGGTGAATGGCGGAAGGAGGTGGGAGAAAGAAGATGATATGAGATTATGCTCAGACAAAGTTACCTATGTATTTATTTATTTATTCATACCCCACCTTTTTCCCTGGAGGAACTCAAGGTGGCTTACAGATAAAAAATTTGATCCAACATGGGCACAAAGAACAGGAGTTAAAAATTATCATCTAACATCCTCCCCCCGCTTACCTAATTAAAAAAAAATAAGAATTCATCCTAAAACACTGCCAGAAACTGAGGCCAAATTTAAAGCACAATGACACTCCTCGTAAACAGGCATGGCTTTCCCCCAAAAGAATTCTAGGAGCTGTAGTTTGTTAGGGTTGTGGGAACTCCTCTTTGGATTGAGTTTACGCAGAATATACAGGTGAAACTCGGAAAATTAGAATATCATCAAAAAGTGCATTTATTTCAGTAATGCAACTTTAAAGGTCAAACCAATATATGAAATAGATGCATGACATGCAAAGCAAGATATGTCAAGGCTTTGTTTGTTGTCATTGTAATTATTTGTCGTTAGGTGGGTCAATTATAAATGGAATGTGATTAATGAAATGTAATAGTGATGTTTATTTTTCTATTATTGTAACTATTTGTTTTGTTACTGTGGAATTTCCAAAAGAAAGCATTTGTAAAAATTAAAAGAAAAATAAAAAATAATAAGTTCCATTACTGAAATAAATGCACTTTTTGACAATATTCTAATTTTCCAAGTTTCATCTGTATTAGGTTACTGACAATTATGTATTAGAATGATACGAATATACACATCTGTATATTCACACATGGTAATGTATTTTTTCTTTCATTCTCTCTTTTTTCTCCCCCCCCCCATCTTTTCATAAATGAAATTCTCTTAATAAAATATTAAAATTAGATTTAAAAGGTGAGGGTTTGCGCAATATTGTCAAAGTGGTTTAACGATCAACCCCTCTTCACAGTGAACTCTAGTTCTGAGAGTGGAATAAGGGCGTTGGTTTTATTATTTCAGCTCCCAATTTACCATTTCATTTGCAAGCTGCCCCCGGGGGCGGGGGCGGGGGGGAGCCTATCACTTTTTATTTAAAAACTGCTACCGGTATATAAAAGCCAACCCTCCCCTTACCTCTTCCTCCCACCCACAGAGGCCGCCTGGCCATTCTGACCGCTCCCATCCTGCACGGCCTGGATCTTAACGGATGCCACCATCTCCACCACTTGCTCTGCTCCGCATGGGGGGCTTCCTGGGGACTGGACAGGGCGGGGATGGCTCAGGCTGGTGTCGCTACCCCAGCGGGGGAGAGTGGCCTGCTCGGGCGGGCGGGGGGAGACTCCGTGGAAACTTCTCGAGCGAGGCCGTGGGGGTGGCGAGGTGGGCCGGGTCCCCGTCCCCAGGACCCCACCCCGTTTCTCAGCCAGCCAGGGCGGGTGGTCAGTGCTGCTGAGCTGGAAGTCGTCGTCCATCGAGATGTACGGAGCCAGCATCTCCAGGTCCAGGCCTTCGTAGTCCTGCAGGGGGCGGCAGAGAGCTGTCAACGGCAATGGAAACGTTTGCGGGGGACGGGTTGGGAATATGCTTCAGAGAGGCTTGCGAAAATTCATATTCTCAAGAGGCAAAATGTCTTTTGATGAACTCCCTGCTTTGCCGGCAGAAATGGTCAGGCTTACTTGGTGACAGGCAGACACAGCTATGTCAAGAACACTGCGGGAAGTTTAATGGTGGCTAGACCAAGTCTGTCTATTGCTGCTCACGACACCAGATAATAATAAAATAATAGCAATAGTAAACTCAGGACAAGCATCAGTGGGGGCCAGTGACTTCATCAGCTTGTCAAGGATGCCAAATGATGGTGCCGGCCTCATAGATTCCTTTTTTTCCTTCTTTAAACACAACATTCCTAAATTGACAGGTACTATAGAATTTAGGCGAGAAGGGAGAACAACTATTCTAAAAAAAATTTAAAACACATATTAGTGTTTTTTAAATAATTGTTTAGGAATAATTGTTGCAAGGGAAAAAAGTATTTTGTACAGTCATACGTAGTGTTGCGTTAGGTTCATGTTGTGTCTTTTCGGCTTGCGAACCCGGCAAACCCGAAGTGTATACTTCTGGGTTTTATCGGGCGGGGGGGTGCAGAAGCATTCTGCGCTCTTCGCACATGCGCAGAAGCACTTTATCGCGCCGCACGCGTGTGCAGAAGCGGCGCTCTAGTTACGGACTTTTCAGGGTGCGAACGGCACTCCGGAACGGATAGAGTCCGTAACTAGAGGTATCAGTGTACATAAAAAATTGTATAGATTTTATATTTGCTATATTGCATTCATTTTTTGTAAGCTGCCTAGAGACTTTGTAATTGTTAAGAGGGATATAAAATATATGAGGTTGTTTTTTTTAAGTAAGTCCTGTGACACCTTTAAAGGCCAACTGGTTGAGGCGGCAAAGCTCTAGTCTATGCCAACCTTCGCCATCCTGATGCCCTCCAGATGTTTTGGACTACAATTCCCATCAGCCCTCAGGTGACCTAAAGCATAGCTTCAATGACAAGTGAATGAACCGCACCTCTTCCCCATCCGTCTCCTCGAGAGGAGGAGAGTTTCCCTTTCAAGTGAAAACTTGGGGAACTGAAATTCATGCTAATTCTAGTTAGTGAAAACAAACCAGGATAATCAAACAGTAAGCTGATATCTTGGGTTTGTTTCCCCCCACTAAATCACAGTTCCAGTTCATACGTAGGAGAAAGCTGTGGTTTTCGTCAGAAGTGAAGCCGGAAGCTTTCACAATCCTTCTCTCACTCGCGAAGGAGGAGAGGGAAGGGGCACAGAACAAGTTCAAGGTGCCAGCTCCCAGCAGCATGGCAAACAGTCAGAAACGATGGGAGCCGCAGCCCAACATCCCCAGCACCGATCTAAGCCATGATCTAAGTCAACTAGGCATAAACAAAGCCATTTGTATGTTCGGCGCACATGCTGTTGGCACTGAACCAGTGCTGAAATACTTGAAGCGTGTGGCACTCAGGACCCTGCGTACCTTGAATATGACTTCCTCTACCTGTGTACACGTGGCTTTCTCTCCTCCTTGCTTTGCAGCAACTGCTTTATTGTGTTGGATACTGGAAGCCTGCTCCCTCCCTGATGACGTAAGGCTCCCACTCTGGCTTGTGACATTTCAGTAACTTTAAGGGCTAGAAACTTGGGCTTTTAAAAATAAAATGAACGCTGGCATTTGAAGGTCAGTGAGTTCAGTACCAAACTGAACGAACACGCATGGGAATGGACCTGAGCACTCTCCGTCCGAGGGTGGGAGCCCCCAAAGCAGAGAGCCTTCCCTGTCCAATGGTACCTGCAGGGCCGTCTCCATTGACTGAGCCTCCTTGCTGGAAGCGAAGAGCTTCTGCACGTTCTCCATGTCAAAAAGCAGCTCTTCTGGCAGCTCGACCTGGAGGCGGAAACAAAAGCAAAACATTGGTGAAGATGCTCTCGCTTTGCCAATGTTTCTAGGATCAAGCCTTCGACAGTTCCAAGCGTGGATCTCAAGCAGAGTCCCATTTCTTATAGGGAAACTTGGTTTCGTCCAAAGGAACGCAGAGCAAGGCATTTGGCACCAGTCTGGCCACAGGAGTTTCCGGAAGGAGGCGTACAAGGCACCCTCCAACCATCTTAGGGACTCTGGAAACCTGATCACAAGGTTAGGAACACACTGTGGGCGCTCTGCTTACAGGGACCTGGTTGGCCGCTGCAAGGACAGGATGCTGGTCTAAAAGGGCTTTTGGTCTGAACCTGTCAGGGACCAGACTGAGGATGAATGGTGGAGACCGCCTCTCCCATCTCCTGAACCTTCCCAAGAAGAGGAGGACAGTATAGATTTACAACGGTGGTTTGCAGAGGGTCACAGCTCAGAGAGGGAAGAGGGGCAAGGCTGGGAAATAACGGGAGAAGCAGAGCAGCAACAGCTGGCTGATCACTAGAGAGCATCCCAGACCCCGCTTCTCCCAGAAACCGGCGAGCAGTGAAAGTAGGAGAGCAGAGAGCGAAGAGGCAATCGGCCCTAAGGAGCCACCGTAAGCGGGGTGGTGCTGTTGATGAGAAGGGAAGGGCGGAGGAGATAACTCGGAGCAACGCCATTACCCCAAGAGGCAGTACTGAATAAAAGACACTGGTAAGAGCTTCTTGTCTTTCCATTACTGGCAGCATGCTGTGAGGGAGGGGGATCTGATTCCCTGAAGCCTGACATATCCAGGGCCATTCCGACATTCTTAAATGCACAGGCCTGGTCACCCTTGTCATTTGCGCAGGGAATAACCCTCCAAATAACCCTCTTCCTCTCCCCCTCCGAGCAGGTGACCCTGTCTCTGCAACACAGCCTCAGAGGTACCAAATCCCCCAGGCAGGCCACCTGCCTGCACCCTAAACTCACCCCACATGGAGAAGGGCTCTCCTCCCAAATTCCACAGCCTCCTTACCGGGTCCACTGGGCTCCTGCCTCCAGAAGCGTTCTTGGCAACCGGAGCAGGCTTGGGCGGTGCGGCTGGAGGCCTTGCCCGCAGGGTCCCTGGCGCTTGGCTCTGGGCCCCAGGAGGGTCGAAGATGGGGCCCAGCAGCTTCTGGAGGTCGGGGCTGCAGAAGCGCTTGGGGTCCAGCTGGAGCTCCTCTTCGCTGATGTTGGCGGGGCGCAGGAAGGCCAGGACTTTGGGGCCACGCAGCTCTGGGGAGAGGAAAGAAGGAGCGGCGGCATCACAGGCGAGGGTCTGGCTTGTTTCCCGACCTCCCTGCCCCGCAGAAAACCTCCCGCCTGTGACTCCCGCCGCCGCTCCATACCGAAGCTGAGGTTGATGATGGTGTCTCCCCCGTTGGCATCCAGGTCATCAAGCGCCCCGTCGGAGTCCAGCCCCTCGAGGGAGGGCGGGGGCAGCCGGCGGTGCTCCCCCTGCCGCTCGGTCTGCTCCAAGGAGAGCACCAGGCCCATCTCTTCCACCTGGCTGTAAAAAGGGCGTCGAGGCAAGGCGGTTGTTAACCGGGCACGGCAGGGCCAAGGCAACTGGCAACCACAGACACCTGAGTGGTCAGGGACGGTGTGGTTGCCAATATTTACAACACTCTCTCTCTCTCTCTCTCTGTGTGTGTGTGTGTGTGTGTGTGTGTGTAAATATTCATTTAGAATAAAATAAGGCAGAGGCACAGCTTGCTATCAAGCAAAGTGGGTGCCTAGCTCTTGTCTCCTTGCCTTGAGAAGGCCTCTGATGCATAAAGTGGCAGCGGCTGCAGATTATTTCTACTCCTGGGCGGAAGAATAAAAAAAGGGAACGCAGTCGGCATCAAATCAACGACTGAGAAAGCTCCAAACCTCTGCTTTTGCTGAATAAGAGCTCCCAGAGCTATCCAGCGATGAGGACGCAGCTATGACATGTGTTGGGGAGCTTTGATTAGCAGTTTTGAGGCTGTCGTGTTAAACTACAGGTAACTCCCCACTTATGTGGGGTTTACGTTCCAAAGCACTGTGCATTTAAGTGAAATCGCATACACTGGGAATGACACAGAAAAAAGCCAGCAAGTTACACCTCTGGAAACTCTTGAAAAACCCTTTCAAAAATAGCAAAAACCCACTGAACTCCACCACAATCGCTCCCTCCGAAGTTCCTCGCTCAAACTCCAACTCTTCCACAGGCCTCAGTGCAAGGGGGTCCTGGGATTGCACTTGCAAAGGCTTGTGAGATTGTTTTCTTGCATTCCCCCCCCCCCCGTTTTAGGGCCGTTCTTGCCCCTTTTCGTGCCACTTCAGGGTTTGCGGTAATGCAAGCATGCACGTTCACATGTGCCTTGAATGTGCGTAAATGGGGAGTTGCCTGTATAAACTAGCCGGATGCAGTTACTTAAGGACACAAGATGAGCCCTGCTGGGTCCACCTGGTCCACTCTCCCTGTTTCCAAAAGTGGCCAGAGAAGCCCCAACAGAATGCGCACAGGCTCCCAAACGCCGCAAAACTGGAAGTCATAGAATCATAGAGTTGGAAGAGACCACAAGGGCCATCCAGTCCAACCCCCTGCCAAGCAGGAAACACCATCAAAGCATTCTTGACATATGCCTGTCAAGCCTCTGCTTAAAGACCTCCAAAGAAGGAGATTGTTTGTTCCAGTTTTGCAAACGTTCTTTTGGAACCCGAACGTCCAATCAGAAGCCGCAATTTGGTTTTCGAACATTTTGGAAGTCAAACAAGACTTCCGGGACGGATTACGTTCAACTTCTGAGGTACGACTGTACTTAAAAACTCAATTCACAAACTCCATGTTGCCCAACACTACTGTTCAGACTGAAACTCCCTGTCTAGAGTTGTTGACAATATCTCCAGGCTACTTCCCCAAAACCAAATTAGGAACAAGGGGGATTCCTCGTGGCTGGCAGCTGATGATAAGCCCCTGGCTTTCTTTCCTCCGAAGAAACATATCACCTGCCACTGAGTAACTTAAAAACAGCACAATGCCCCAAACCTGAGGTTTCACGTTCCTCGGAAGCTTTGCCACAAGATCAGTTCCAAAAATGGTAAAAATCAGAAAGTCGCACGGGGTTGCGTGCTTTCCTTTGTTCACTGAAAGTCCTAGTGCTAGATGACAGTTCAATGTTCCTTCTGAGCGGTATTATATTTCTGGTCTCCAAGACTGTGACAATTTACACTTTTGGTTCCTTTGTTTTCCTTCTGTATATACTTAAAATTAATTTTAAAAAAACACTCTGTGGGAAAGGGAATGTAAGTGGTAAAGGACTCCACAGTGGGAATGTTGTCAATTTAGAGAACGTAATAACAAGACCATAGTCATTTGATTGCAAGAAAATTTAAGCCGCTCTTTTCACCACCACGCCAACAAACTAAACAAAAAACCTCCAGGGCATCTCTATATAACATTCACCATTCCTACAAACCTCCCAGTCCAGGATTGTTCATTCATCGGGGGGCGGGGGGGGGGGGAGACACACACAAGAGACACACCACCCCTTCCCCGACTCTGACCTCAAGATGAAGTGCACACAGACGATGCTCTCGGGCTGGGAGTTTTTGCTGCTGGAGATGACCGTGGCTTGAGTCTGGGTCCACAGGTAGCCGCCGTTCCTGGCCAGGAAACGGTACTGCCCGGTCACCGCCTGCCCCTTGCTCAGCACTACCAGAAGGAAGTGAAACACAGACAGTCTAGAACAGACAGACAAACGGATAAGCTGGGAGGTGGAGGCGGGCGAGACAGGAAGGCGGAACAGGCAGCAGCCGCTCTTGTTTACAAGCTACTCGCTTACGGAACTGGAAACCCCCCACCAAGGCAGATTTTGTCCCTCTTGACGCAGAACGTCCCACTCTGTACTGCCCTCTTTGCCCTCTCCAGACTCATCTTCAAATGCCTGCAAGGCAGTTTTCGCTGCGCTGGTGCCCTCCTGATGCGTTGGGCTAGGGCTGCATCCACATTTAAGGCATTACAACTTTACACAGTCCCAGCTTCCCCAAAAGAATTCTGGGAGCTGTATTTAGTTGTTAAGGGTGCTGAGAGTGGTTAGGGGACCCCTATTCCCCTCACAGAACTACAGCTCCCAGGGTGGTTTAGCAACCAACCCCTCTTGATGCTGAGAACTGCGGCTCTGGGAGGGATACCAGCGGTCTCCTAACAATTCTCAGCACACTTAACAAACTGCAGGTCCTAAAATTCCTTACGGCAAGCCATGACTGCTTAGTGTGAATGTGGCCTCCAACTCTTACCAGCTCCAGCCAGCGGAGCCATCTTGGACTACAACTCCCATGAGCCTCAGCCAGCTTGGCCGTGTCGGGTGACAACTCAGATGAGCCCTAGCCAGCAGGAACATGTTTTCATGGGAGCTGTAATCCAAAATAAACACCTGGGGAAATGCCAGGTTGGCAAAGATCTGCTCTTATCTGCAGCAGAAATGGGAGAGATTGTGTCCACTCACTAAGTCACCCCCTTTCGAAGGGACCCCACAGGAGTTCTCGCCCTGCCTTGCCTGCGGCTTGTTGAAGCACTGCACATGAATGGTCCACTATGCTAGAAACATCATTTCATGTTGGCTCAACCACCTCAGAATCCACTCTACATTCAGTGCCAGTGACAAGGGAAAGAAAGGAAGCTGGGGAATTTGTGGGGAATTTTTCCGGGAATGTACAGCGACAGGGACTTTGAATGACAGCGTATGCGGGGAAGCAAGAAAAACTGGGAGCTGCGAGAAAGGCATCAGCCAACTCTGTTGATTTCGGCTTCCCAGTTTTTGCCTTTAAAATAATGAGGACCAGGAACTTGCTTTTTAAAATAGAGACAGGCAACGCTGCAAAGAAATCGGCTTCTCTGTATTACGATGCCTGATTAACAGAAGGAACAGGCCCAGGACACAGCAGCTGTCCTGTTTGGTTCCATATTGCGTGTGCTTAAATGTGTGTAAAAAATATACACTCTGCACCAAAAAAAAAAAAGTTGAATCCACAAGCCGGCACGAATCATGCAAGTGAAATTAGCATATATCTGTTCATTTGGCATTTCGTTTACCCTGCTTCCACCAGCCGCAGACAAACAGGCAAAGAATAAGGCAGAGAAAGCAGTTCCCAGCTATCTCTATATTCTGAGGTTCTACCCAACACCTCTTCAAGTTTAAGGACTAGAAACATAGTTTAGGAGAAGTGAGAGCCATGGCGAGCTTTGATTCCTGATACTACATTCTGTACCCTGCGCCAAGGTCGCAATAAAGCAAACCGGAGGAAGGCCACATCTGCACACGTTTAAATTGCAATGATACCACTTTAAACAGCCACAGTTTTCCCCAAAGGATTCTGGGAGTTGCAGTTGGTTAAAAATGCCGACAGTTGTTAGGACACCCCATTGCTCCCCCGGAACTACAGTTCCCAAAAATCCCTGGGAAGAGGGATGGATGGTTAAATCACTCAGGGAACTGTAGCTCTGGGATCGTAGGGGCCTAACAACTCTCATCTCCCAGGATTCTCTGGAGAAGCCATGACTCTTTAAAGTTCTATCATAAATGTATGGCGCGCGAATGCAGTCAAAGCTCTTCTCTTTTCCATTTTTGCTGCAGGGAATGGTTTTCCCCAGATCAGGATCCTGCTGTGTGTGTGTGTGTGTGTGTGTGTGTGTGTGTGACTCAGGGAAGGTGTAACTTACGGGTGTTGATGCTCTTGCTGACAGAATCAGAGTCCAGGGCGTGGATATACTCGTAAATGGAGCAGCCCAGCAAGTCTTCAGGCGTGTAACCAGCCACCTCTGCGATCCTGCCCGGGGAGATTGCGCGTGAGAGAGGCAGCATGGAAGATCTCTACCCAAGCAAGGGTAGAGACAACTGTTCCAGTTCACATGTACCTTTACAGAACCGCCACATCAATAGCCAAGGGGCTCAGACAACCAAAACCAACTCCCTTATTATTATTATTATTATTATTATTATTATTATTTTCCAGTATTTATATACAGCTTTTCAGACGGACTTTGCAAAGCTGTTTTTGCGTAAGACCCTAACCCTCAAGCATCTTTCTTCACTGCCCTCAGAAAAATCCCCCGTTGTCAGAGAAGTCCGTCACCGCCAGTATCTTCCTCTCGTCCATCACTTCCTCCTGTAACTTGGGGGGGGGGGTCCTCAAAAACTGCCAGGGCAAAGTAGGGTGGGAGAAACACCCAGCGGAGCCACGAAAGAGCTCCTAATTCTCAAGCAGGAGGTGGCCGCTACATTGCCCGTCCCTGGAAAGTGCCAGAACATCGGTTCCCCAGGCTCCCCACCAACTGCCTCCAAAGGACCGCCTCAGCTCATGGTCTGATCCCGGATTTTGTCAGCCTGGGGTCTTCCAGATGCTATGGACAACAACTCCCATCAGTTCAACGCCAAAGACCCTGAGTTAATTCTGTTATTTGTCCAGCTGACTGCAGACTCTGACTGTCTGGAGTCAGCTGGAAATTCACTGTCAGTGAGGAACACCGTTGAGATTGGACCGCTGGAGGTGTTGGAGGGAAAAGCCCTTCTGAAGGAAGTTTACCTCAGTACGCGTGGCTGAACATGCCCCCTGGCCCTCAACTTGGCCTGCAAATACGATCCTCCTCAAGTTATATACCGTTCTTGTTCTGTTTGCCATCGGTGAAGTATTAGAAGTTTCTTTTGTCTCTGCGCTCCGTCTGCTTTACCCCAGTCTCTCTGCTAGCCCCATGAGCGCCAGCCAGCAGGGCCATTTCGGATGGCAACTTCCATCAGCCCCAGCCGGCGCAATTTTCCAGCCCTCCATGCCTCATGCTCACCTCTCATCGCAATAGGTAAACTTCATGTCCATGGTGTGGCGGCTGAGGAAGGTGCCGCTGTCCAGCGGGGTCTCGATGTTAGCGGGGTGCGGGATGGCCTCGCAGATCAGCACCAAACACCTCAAAGGGGGCTCCACGAAGCCGCCTTCTGCCTCCTTTTCCCCTGCTGGCTTGGCGGGTGCATAGGACCGCATATGGCCGGAGCAATGGAGCACCTGAGAGAGAAGAAGAATTGGGGCAGTTCCAACCCACCAACTCATTCACAGACACCCCTCCGGAAGCTGTTCTGGCGCTGCCTCTCAAAAACATCCTTACATTTTCACTCATCCTACTTGGGTTTCGAAGATCTTAATTTTCAGATAAATAGTTGCAAATACAAAACCATCCGTCGCACAACTGTATGATGTGTCTATCCCACCTTAATACCTGTAGTGATGGGGGGGGGAATTAATTTAATCGAATTTAATCTGTTCCAGGAGTCCGTTCGATTCCCGGAATGGTTCGAAAACCAAGGTGCGGCTTCCGATTGAGGGCAGGAATCGGAAGCCACAGAAGACATTTGGCTTCCGAAAAATGTTTGCAAACTGGAACACTCACTTCTGGGTTTGCATCGTTCAGGAGCCAAGCCGTTCAACTACCAAGTTACCACTGTATATATACACACACACACACACACACACACACACACACACACACTCGAGAAAGATAGCAGTCATATGTGCAATCCCACCAAAAAATATATAAGTGTTGTTGTTGTTGTTGTTGTTGTTGTTGTTGTTGTTGTGTCCTGCCTTGGTGCGGGCCCAAGCCATGGTTTTCAGGCCCCTCGTTTCTATAATGATGCCCTCGGTGCCGTTGCCACAGTGGTGGTGTTGTTGTTTAGTTGTGTCCAACTCTTCATGACCCCATGGACCAGAGCACGCCAGGCACCCCTGTCTTCCACTGCCTCCCGCAGTTTGGTCAGACTCATGCTGGTGGCTTCGAGAACACTGTCCAACCATCTCGTCCTCTGTCGTCCCCTTCTCCTTGTGATCTTTCCCAACATCAGGGTCTTTTCCAGGGAGTCTTCTCTTCTCATGAGGTGGCCAAAGTATTGGAGCTCCAGTATTGGAGGGCCACAGTGAGGCCCTCCTTTTTCAACAGAGTGGCACCTTGCTCTAGAGCAGAGATTCCCAAACTTATTTGAACTACCGCCCCCTTTTCAGGGGGGGGGGGAACAATTACTCCGCGCCCCCCTGGAAAGCTACCTTCTTTAAGAAAACAAACAGAAAGATGCAGGGACAAATTTGTTTTCTTTTATGCATGTATGTTTCTTTACCGCCCCCATTATTTTTATTCAACGCTCCTTCCCCGCCCACACTCCCAGCCTTGCAACCGAGGCTACTACTGCCCCTCTGGATTGTTCCAGCACCCCCCCCCCAGGGGGGAAATATTGCCCCACTCTGGGAAAAAGAGCCCTCTTTTCCACATACTCCCAACACAAAACCCATTTGGTTCCTCTTAAGACGCATTTGCTCACTTTCCAGGTGGCAGACTTGAGGTTGACGGTGCGCCCCCTGGTCGTGAGGGTGCTCTTCATGCGCAAGGAGAAGCTGCGTTCCGTCTTCACCTCCTTCTTCTTTGAGAAACCTGGGGGGGGTGTTTAGAGATGGAAAAGCCTGTCAAGATCTGGAGCGCACAAGTCCAAAGGCTGGTGCAGGGAGGGAGCAGGAGTTGGGAGTCCAGGGAGGGAGGAGAACGTGCCTCTTTTGCGGCAGGAAGCAGAGAAGGGGAAATCTAGTTCCGGACGCACATTTTAATCATAAGAAAATGTAGGGAGGGCAGTGTCGTGTGCCAGACGAGGACCTGGGAGAAGCGGATTCAAATCCCACCCCTCAGCCATGAAGCTCAATGGGTGGCCTCGGTCTGGTCAGTGTCTCTCAGCCTAGCCTACCTCACAGGGCTGTTTTGAGGACAGCATGGGGAGGGGGGGAGCCATGTACACTGCCCCAAGCTGGTGGGTGACCTCAGGCAAGTTGCAATCTCTCAACCTGACCCACCTCGCAGGGCCCTTGTGAGGATATTCTGTTCCATTGCATTCCACCCCATTTTTTGCTGTTTCTCCCCACCAAAAGCCACACATTCCATGCCCACTGCGAGCACGTGCACCAAGCAGTTTTTCAGGCTTCCCCAACTCTATTAAAGTTCGTTCACACACACACACACCCATTTCTAAAAAAACGTTTTTGTACTTCTGTTACTCCTGCGAGTCTGCCGACACCTCCCTGGCTGTTTTCATGACAGTAGGAAAGTAAGGCCACCTCTACAACATACATTTTTAAAGTCCTATGCTACAGACATGGCTTCTCTCCAAGAACCCTGGGAGTTGTAGTTTGCTTTGGGTGCTGAGAATCATTAGGAGACTCTTAATTCTCCTCCGGGAACTACAGTTCCCATAGTTCCCCAGGAAGAAGGGCTCACTGTTAAGCCACTCTGGGAACTGTAGCTCTGGAAGGAGCCTCCAAACAGCTCTCAGCCCCGCCCCCTTAACAAACCACACTTCCCAGAATCCTTTGGAGGGAGCCACGACTGCTTAAAGCGGCAATGTTCCGGCCCACGACTGCTTAAAGCGGCAATGTTCCGGCTTCAAACGCACAGTGCAGATTGGGGGGGGGGTCCACGTCTGCTATTAGCACATCATGAGGAGTCTGTGAAATAAAGACACTCTGTTTGTGTGTGGCTCATGGGGAGGAACATTTCTCAAGGCCCAACAGGCATGCCTGGAAGAGGATGGGGGAAGAGGCACTCACCCTGCCTTGGGCTCAATACATCTTGCAGTTCTTCTTGATCACAGGGATGAATGAAGTCAAATACGCTGTGACCAATGAGCTCCAGCTAGTGGAAGGAAAGAGAATTGGGGACATCAGAAAGCAACGCATGGGGCGGGGGGAGGTTGGAGCCAGCACACTGCCTCCGCTAAGCCAAGCAGGACACCATATGCTAGGAGCACGTGCAAAGGAGCCAAGATCTGCTAGAAAGCTTTCAGTTGGTCTGGGCTCTCTGGAGGCAGCCAATCAGAAATCCCGCCCCCTTCATGTGTTCCGTTTCACTCCCCCACGTACACCAGAAATTCAATAAAGCCGCATCACCTATTGCGAAGGGCACATTTTCCCAAACGCCTCTGTTTTGCTCTTAGATTGTTTTTGAGTCTCAAGCAAAAACTTCTGCAGCCATTTCAGAGCAGGCGGTCGGCAGTAGAAAACCACCAGCCTTGGTACAACCAGCACAGTCAGAGGGGAAAGCGAATTTTGCACGTCAAGAATTCTGGTTGCTTGGTGATAAACGCACTGGTTCAACTTGGTTTTCAGCAACTTGAGTGCATTCCGTTTCCAAAAAGATGAAAGTTAAAGGGGGGGTGGGAACCCTAGCATGTTTTGAAAATGTATTTTGGAGCAAATGTAATAATTCTCCCTCGGGATTAAGAAAAAAAGCAAGATTTTGGAAGTGAAAACTTGAAAATGCTATTTTCTAGCAACCCTTTCCTGAGGGCAAGATCTCCACTCCCGAAATCACGGGGCTGAGTGAGACGTCAAAGACATCATCATGCGGTATATACTCCAGTAAAATAAAACAATCCATTCAGCAATCAATCTTCCACAGGGGATTTTTTTTCCCGCCTTAAAAAATACCCAGAGGAATGCCAACACTAAGTGCGATTCAGCAAGCATGAAAGAAAAGCATTGTCCTTAATTTTCCAGTGCACACAAAATAAAGACAATATAAAGCCTTTGTTTCCGGACTGCCAAGTTGCACAAGTAATTTTAAAGTGCATAGCAACCACTTCCACAATGAATACTCTATTTCAAAAGGTCACAGGCTCTCGCCCCAAACGCTGATCTTCATCGGGCTGCTCTGTTAACATTCTGGGCTGCTGTCTTCCTGGTCAGGCCCACCCACACCCCTTTGCCCTCAGGGTCTTGGTTAGGAAGCAGCTGCCTGGAAGAAGAAGCTTGGGGTGACCTCCTCTTCATCTTGAAAGTAACAGGGGAGTTTGCCATCTTCCTATTACAGATCATGGTTACCAGAAGCAGTAAACCTCTGTACGCCAGCTGCTAGGAATCACAAGCAAGGAAGAGTGCTATTGTGCTCCTGGTGAATTTCCCACTGGGGCATCTGGTTGGCCACTGGAAGAAGAGGATGCTGAATCCAGCAGGGCTCATCTTAAATTCCTATGCTGCCCACGGCAGAAATGTCCAAACCCAGACGGGGCGTAGCCAGGATGAAAATCAGGGGGGCAAGGGGCGGGGCCAAGGGGCGGGGCCAAGGGGAGGGGAGGGGCCACAGCGGGGCAATGAAAGCTCCCTTCTCCCTTGCCAGCTTTCCCTCCTCCCGCCCCGGCGATCGCGGAGGGGGCGAGGGGGCGCCAGGATCAGCCCGAAATCGGGCTGCTCCGACTCCCTCCTCCCCCTCCGCGATCGGCAGGGGCGAGGGGGCGCCAGGATCAGCCCAAAATCGGGCTCTTCCGACTCCCTCCTCCCCCTCCGCGATCGGCAGGGGTGAGGGGGAGCCAGGATCAGCCCGAAATCGAGCTGCTCCGACTCCCTCCTCCCCCTCCGCGATCGGCAGGGGCGAGGGGGAGCCAGGATCAGCCCAAAATCGGGCTGCTCCGATCCCCTCCTCCCCCTCTGCAATCGCCGGGGCAGGTGGAGGGAAAGCCCCAGAGCCGCGCAAAGCGGTTGCCTGGCTTCCCCTCCGCCCGCTCCACAGCCAGCCAGGGAGAAGGGAGACGGCACCGGGCGGGCAGCGGGCAGGCTGGCCAGTGGCCCTGCTTCTAGGGGGGGGCAATTGCCTCCTCCTGCCCCCCCTGCCTACGCCCATGAACCCAGAGTAAAAACTATTTGCCAATTCCCCCATTCTATAGAGAGGTCGTGCTCTATGGGGATCTGGCTTCAGGCACCAGGCCCGTTGGCAGACCAACTCCGTGTTATGTCTGCAAACATGATGTGAAGGCTGGCAACATCAACCCTGCTGCGTGGGAATCCCTTGCAGATGACTGCAGGGCCTGGAGAAAAACAGTCAGGCCACGCATCCATAGCAGTGACCAGAGGGGGAATGACCGCTGGGAGGAGCGCAGAGAGAAGAAATGCCATGATGCATCTACAGCAGCACAACTGGACGCCTTCATCTGCTCCAGCTGCAACAAAACATGTCTCTCCTGCATCGGCCTCTACGGCCACAGCAGGCACTGTAATTCTCCAATAGTTTGGCTTCTCCCCCCCAAACCGCACTCTTCCTTTTGTCTCCCAAAACAGACAGATGCGAACCAACCACCAGTCTCTCTTTCTGCAGAGAGTTGCTGGGAACCCGCTTGTGGCAAATAAATGTGTTTGCCTGTGGTTTAAGTTCAGTTGCCCTCAGAGCCATGCAAGATGTCCCTTCCCCTCCCCAGTGCCCAAAATAAAATTAGCCTCAAGGAAGTTATTAGCGGCAGCAGAATCAGAGCAGGTTCATCTCCCACCACCAAAAGAGGCCAGGACAGAAAGATGTGACTGGGAACATAACCAACTGCACAAAGGTAGGAGTCACACCCATTGCCCTGCCCTCTTCTCCACCTGGCCCCACACATTTTTGGCATGTGGCCCCTGGAAGGGAATCTGGCCTTCAAGCTAAGAAATGTTCCCCGCCCTGGTTAAGCTGTCCAGGCAAAATACTTCCTGCCAGTTTTGTGGAACTGCAGAACAGCATCCACCTGACTTTTGTGGGTCCTCCACCTCATCAACCTGCACAGGTGCCTCCCTGGTCCTGGACAGGTGGCAGCGCCTCACCTGACTGAGGCCCAGGTGCTTGTTGACGTTCTCAGAGAGGTAGATCATGTCCCCTTCCTCGGTCAGGACCATGAGGAAGCCATCCAGGGCCTTCAGGTAATACGCGTCCACCTGCTCCTCTGCCTCCACCTCATCTCTCCATTCTCCTGGTTTTAAAGGAAGCAGAAAAAGAGTTGCTTCAGGGCAAAGCTCACTCAGGTACATGCCATGGCAAAGAGACAGGACCCTCAACTCTGGGGCAGCCCAGATGGCACACACACACACGGCACCTTGCTGGAAACAACCAATCTGGAAGTTCAAGGCCCCTGATGAGAATGCCCCTTTCAAGCCTCCTTGCCACCCGCTCTTTGGAACTTGTGGGGTGATCAAACTGCAGCTTTCTAACCTACGGCTTACACAGATCCTGGCTGCAGTGAGAACTCCTTGGGCCCAGAAATGGAAGACGCTACCGAACTTTAAACCTCTCGCTGTGGTACAACATTATGCGGGCTTTGGCTACTATTGCAGAGAAAATAACTCACAAAACCCAGAACATTTCTTATGTGTCGAATTTCGATATGCAGAACTTTCTTCCCTCATCCTAATGTGAAATTTGGTTTCTCTATGTGTTTGGACGCTTTCATTTTTCAACATTATCTGCTCCCTATTTATTTATTCTGTGAACCACCCTGATATCCTGTGATGAAAGGAGGTACACCAATTTAATAAATAGATTTATTTATTTTTTAAAATATAGTCTATGTGCTGCTCCTTTGACAGTTTATTGTTACGGTTCTCGACCAGCATACACATATAATACATAAAACAATCCAAAATACAATCTAAAATATAAGCAATAAATATAAACCACTTTAACCATTATAAAAATTATTAGATAAAAGAAAGTATCACTACTTGGGAGGGTACAACAAATGGTAGCAATGGATCATCTTTGGCTCTGTCCTGAAATTTTTGGGCTAGCATTAACTAACTAGTTTGGCTCGGATTTTTATGGCTCTAGCACAGAACTTGGCTACCTTTACTGTCACATTAGAGTTAGCATCTGAAAGAAGCCACTCTATATAGAAATTGCTGCTCCTTTGTTTTGCAAATTTGGTTACGGTTTCTTGTTTTGTTTGTGATTTTGATTTTACATTAATAGAATATATATATAGAACAGCATAACAATCAATCCCTCTTGTCAGGAAATTGTAGCTCTAAGATGGGCAACAGCAAGGTCTCCTAACAACTCTGAGTGCCCTTAATAAACTACAGCTCCCAGGATTCTTTGGGGAAAGCAATGACTGTTTAAAGTGGAATCAAAGCGTTTTAAATGTATGGTTTGAATGGGGCCAATATTGTTTTACTGTACATCCAAAACTTTCAAAGCAAAATCCTTCAGGCAACAAATGACACAGTAGGCACAGTACATATTTTAACACTCAGAAATTGACGAAAGCCACAGCTGAGATCACCAGTCAGGGAAGAGCTGTCAATTTAAAAGGTTTTCGATGGATGCTGAAAGACCAGTACGGTTGGCACCTGTCTAATCTGTACAGGGAGAGGACTCCATGAAAAAAGGCCTGCAACGCTAGGATGTCACAGGGCAGGACTCAGGTATCTTCAGCAACTATCACACCACCTGCCAATGAGTGCACAAGCTGAACAGGTATCTAGGGAACAAGAAGATCTTTCAAGTAACACAATCCCTGAGTTGTCTAGCACCTTGTATACAAGCAACAAAATTGTTGGGCCGCTGGCACAATGGCAGCCAAGGGAAGCTCTCTCAGCAGTCCACCGAGAACTCATTGTAATAATTCAACCCTGAAGTTATAAACACCTGGACATATGTATGTCTGCCTCCAGGAAATACCTGTAGTATCAGGAAGCTGGCAAAAAGCCCTCCAAGCAGCAAAGGGCAGGGGGTCAGGTTGCTCACAGGGGCAAGGCAGTTTGAGCATATTACACCGATGTACCAGCTGCCAATTAGTTTCTGGGCCCAATTCAAAGTGCTGGTTTGGGCCTATAAAGCCCTAAACGACTTAGGAGCGCAATACCTCAAAGACCTCTTTCCATATGAACCTCCCCAGACCCTGAGATCATCACTGAAGGTCCTTACTCCTCTCCCTCCCCACGAGAGGTCCAGAAGGTGGCAACATGAGAACAGGGCCTCTTCGGTGGTGGCTCCCTGTTTGTGGAGTGCTCTTCCCAGGAAGGCTCGCCTGGCACCATCGTTATACACCTTTAGGCGCCAAGTGAAAACATTTATCTTCAACCAAGCCTTTGGTTGATTAACATCCTATACATACCCTTTTAATTGTGTTTGTGGGAAGCGGGGGGAGGTTATTGTTTTGTTCTGTTCTTGTTTTTATTATGTACTTTGTATTCTTTTATCTTGTATTTTAATTTTGTGAATCACCCTGAGATCTATGGATGAAGGGTGGTATACAAATTTTATTATTATTATTATTATTATTATTATTATTATTATTATTATTAATTTTGCACCCTGCCCATCTGACTGGGTTGCCCTCGTCACTCTGGGTAGCTTCCAACAGAATATACAAAAACACAACAGAACATCACACATTAATAGCTTCCTGACATAGGGCTGCGTTCAGATGCCTACAGAAAATCAAATCATTATTTATTTCCTTGACATCTGATGGGATGGCACCACTACCAAGAAGGCCCTCAAGCCTGGTTCCCTGTAACATCACTTCTTGCATTGAGGGGACCACCAGAAGGCCTTTGGAGCTGGACCTCATTGCTTTCAGACAGCCAGACCACTAGGCATCCTTCCCCACTCCCCAATTTCAAAACCAGCACCAGAACTAGCCCAGGTTTCTGCCTCAGTGACACACAAGTCCCGAAAGCAGAACCGCCCGTCGCATTTCCAAGCTGCCACAGACAGGACTAGAAACTTGCTTTTTTCAGCTTCAAAGGAAGGCGGGGAATCTCGGGTTCAAGGCTGCTGCTGGTTTGGTCCAACAGCCATCCTTTGTCATGCATCTGCGGGCAAGCGCTCCTCCCCATCGGACAATGCCTATCCATTGAGCATCCCTCTGCAGCAGCCGCGACACAGGTCTACCAGTGGGAGCGGAAAGGAGGAGGAGATTCTAGAAGTCGCTTAGCAACGGGGTCCATGGGGGGCGATAACATAAATCTGGAGGAGGCTCTAAGGGACAGGTGGCAACTCTTTCGATTTTCCGCCTACCACTTTCCCCCACGTGTCTGGGGTTCTAGCTAGCACCCGCTCGGCTGCAGCTCAAATATCGAGTCCCAGCAATGAGGCGTCTGCGAGGCAGAACACAGCGCACTGAGATGGCTCGTAGCATGAGCCAGAACCCCCTTGAGAAGCCGGGGGGGGGCTCAGGACTGCCAGCAGAGCAGAATTGGGGCATTGGGGGGGGTGCAAGGAAGAGGGGAACCCTGAGAGAACGTGGCAGTCCTCACCTGAATTCAGTAGCTTGTGCATCCGCAGGTAGCTGATGGTCAGCCGCATGATGGAGGCCTTGTCCAGGTGGGCACTGACCCCCCGGGCGAAGGGCAGGGTGTGTGCCAGCTGGTAGAAAACCTCCGTCTCCTTGCTGCGGCGGCATCGTGCCGCGTCCCTCGATTTCTCCTTCCGGATTTCTGTGGTAGACCTGCAAGGAAAGGAAGGAAGGCCAGGGGTTTGTTTGTGTGTGTTTTTTGAGCAAGAGAGAACTGAGCTCCCTTACCTTTTTAAAATTAAACAATTACCATATGTTTCCGTCTATAAGACGCCCCCATGTATAATTCGCTCCCTATTTTGGGGGACTCAGATTTAAGAAAATTGGGGGGAGAGATGTATCTGTGTATAAGATGCCCCCTAATTTTTGACATTATTTTTTAAGGGAAAAAACATGGAAAAATACGGTACTTTTTTTGTCAGGGTGAGCCAAAAATCCACCTTTGTCTGTAACCCATAAAATCGTAGCTATTTCGAATCCAGAATCTTTGTTCGCTTGAGTTTATTAATCACATCTTGCATTTAGCCGCTGCCCAGGGGTGGGGTGGGGCACTTCAACTGGGCCCACAACAAACAAACAAACATGCACACAACTTTATTTTTCCAGAAAAAGCACTGAAACATCAGGGTAAGCAACACTTTTGAGGTAGGCCTCCAGGCAGGGCAATTCTGGGATATCTGCTTGTGTCATGTTGTTCGTGTTAGACAAGGAGGACTGAGGAGTCACGAGTTCAAATCTTCGCTCGACCGCAATGGAGCTCCCTGAGTGACCTTAGGCCTGTCAGCCTAGCCTACCTCTCAGGGTTGTTGTGAGGACTGGGGAGGGGAGCAATGCATGCTTTTCTTGGAGGAAAAGCAAGATATCAATGGAATATAGAAAACAAATAAGAAAATTGTCTCACGACTCCCATTTACAGAAGCTGCTGTTCTGAGTTCTATTCCCAGGTCAAGGGATGAGGATGGGACCGGTCAAATAACATTTTTGTTATGGATTTATGTTACAAGAAGAGCAGATGACAATAGTCAACAAGTCTGAAAAGCCACTGAGAAAACGAAGGGGGGCGGAACCAGAGGTCCTTGTTTCACAAAACAGCCATTAGCTTCTTAAAAAGCACATCTGATTTTATTTCTTTGCCCAGGGAGACCTATGTTGTCATTTCCACCTTCACAACAACCCTGTGAGGTAGGTCAGGCTGAGATTTAGGGACCAGCCACTGTGAGAAGAGGATGCTGGGCTAGATGGGGCTTCGATCTGAACTTGGAGGCGAGTTCACATATATCAGGGAAAGCTTTGCTGAGATTTGCTGCGGGTTTAGGGGGGAAGGCAGGCCTCACTCTTGCCCCTTGCTAACAAAACAACGCTCTAAGGAATTCCATAAGAAAAATCAGGGAAGGAAAAAAGTTGCCATCTACCAAGTGGCCTTCTTGAAATATCTGACCCATGGTCAAATAATGGGTGGCCAAGCTGACAATATTTGGGGAGAGCGCCAACCCTACCCAGGCCCAATAAACAGAGATCAGTTCTGCAACCTTGGCATTTATTCCCAGGATAACCTACCAAAGGAGGAGGCAACTCTCCCTCCAAAACACCTGACTCCTGCAACTTCCACTTACAGAATCATAGAATTGGAGAGTTGAAAGGGATCCCCGGGGGTCATCTAGTCCAACCCCCTCCAATGCAGGAACTCAAAGCAGAAGAAAAGCAGAAGATAAAGATTTGATGACCATTAAAGGCAGATGCACTCATTTGGAAGAAAAAAGAAGGGATAGTTCTCCTGGGAACATGGGTCAGAATATGGGTAGGGAGAGGCGGAGTCTGAAAAGTTAGAGCTCTCCCTGCTTGTGGATATCTCGCACCTCAAGGGTAAAGGTTCGACAACAGGCCCACACAACCTTCAGACACAAGATAAAGCAATGCAACCCTGTGATTTGTCACCCAGACCAGGATATGTTTATGGGTGGAACCAACCCACGCAGGCACACCATGTTCCACAACAGCAAAGCCATCGGTTACATGGAAGAACACACCCAACATTCACAATCTTATTTATCACGCAGGCCTTCCCATCCTCCTCCAAGGAGTTCACTAAGCTGATGTGTTGAGGGGGCAGAGGGAGGCCATGTTTACCCTCCCGACAACCCTGCAAGGTAGGCTATGCCAGTGTTTCTCAACCTTTTTTGGGCCAAGGCACACTTGTTCCATGAAAAAAATCTCGAGGCACACCACCATTAAAAAAGTTAAAAAATTTAACTCTGTGACGCCCTATATTGACTATATAATTATGACTGTAAGAAACACTTGCCAAAAAGATAGTAATTTGTGTCTCACTTAAGATTGTATTTTTAAAGTTTGGTTGTTAATTTAAAAGAAATAGTGAAACTTTTGTTTCATTAGTTTGATGAATAAAAATGATGTCCTTTTATGATTATGTACTCAATAAATGGGGTTTTTTTTGGGGGGGGGATTCCCTGGATGCGCACTTTAATGAAATGTGTGGCGTACACCTATGCAAAATTGTTTTGCTGGGATTCTCGACAGGAAGTGCTGTGTCATTAATCGAAATGATTTAGCCTGCCTAAAATGAAAATACGTGTTAATATCATTACAGACTTATGCTGAAGAGTTTACTTTTCATCAATAAAAGTTTAAACACACCTACAGGGAGTTCAGAGCCCCACCGAGGGAGGAGGAGGAGGAGCGGACCCAGCGACACACCCGCCCCACGGCCGCCTGCTTGGATCCCAGCTGGGTGCGCGGCGGCAGCCATGGCGGGAGAAGGGCCGCCGGCGGGAGCCGAGCACCTGCCTTGACGGCCCCTGGGCGCCCCGTGAGCTGCGCCGGGCTGCCAACGTCGGGAGAAGGAGACCTGGCTGGCAGAGTCGGGAGACCATGAGAGCGTCAGCCCCTGCCCCCTCCCACACAGCGCGGAAACCGCCGGAGTCCACAGCTGCGCTTTGCGCATGCGCAAAGGACTCCCGAACGTCGGGAGCGTCAGCCCCTGCCCCCTCCCACACAGCGCGGGTGTGATGACGGGCGCCTCAGGCGCCGCACGGCTCGGGAGTCGGGCGCAACTACCGCGGGCCCCGGACGACTGCCGCGGGCGCAGCGGCTCGGCGCCCCTGGCAGCCCGGCACGTCGCGGCACACCAACCGGTGTCTCACGGCACACTACTGAGCCGCAGAACAGCGGTTGAGAAACGCTGGGCTATGCCATGAGTGACATTGCTCAAGGCACCAAGCTTCTTGGCTCAGTAGGGATTTGAGAGCCTGGGTTTCCCACAGTCCTTTGCATCACACTCTAGGCCAAGGATCAGCAACCTTTTTCAGCCATGGGCCGGTCCACCGTCCCTCAGACCATGTGGGGGGCCGGACTATATTTTGGGGAGGAAAAAAAAAGAACGAATTCTTATGCCCCACAAATAACCTAGAGATCCATTTTAAATAAAAGCACACATTCTACTCTTGTAAAAACATGCTGATTCCTTGACTGTCTGTGGGCCGGATTGAGAAGGCAATTGGGCCGCATCCGGCCCACAGGCCTTAGGTTGCCTACCCCTGCTCTAGGCTGACTCAAGAGGCAGGGAGTTCAAGCTGAGATAGCCTGGATAGCGTGTGGCGCTGAGAACGTCAAGGTTGCAGGTTCGATCCCCCTATGGGAGAGCTGCGTATCCCTGCATTGCAGGGGGTTGGACTAGATGCCTCTCAAGGGTCCCTCTCAACTTTACGATTCTACGATTTCCCCATTAGACTTGAAGGCTTGGTTCGATCAAACTCTTACGATTTCTAATTATTCGCTGTGGCTTCTGAGGAGAGCCCCCAACAAATGCCCCGTCTTTTGGGTCCGAGCCTCCAAACCAGACAGACACATAACACACCCTTAAGATTTTCTCAGTGCCCGCCAAAATTGCTACTAATGGGCACATCTATCGCAAGTTTCTTCCTCCAAGCACAACTGTACATACAAACGCACAAGCCAACACAGGGCCAAGCACCACCCCCGGGCCTCCCTCAAACCCACAACCCCATCACAACTCATCCCGCCGCAACGGAAGCACCCTTAAGATGAGAAGTCTGTGTTCTGTTGTTGTTGTTGTTGTTGTTGTTGTTGTTGTTGTTGTTGTTGTTGTTGTTGGATTTCCTCACAAAGGAAGATGCATGCAGATTCTGGGGTGGGTGGTGGGCTCATGAGAGGGGTGGCAAGGCTGAAAAACAGCGACAGGCCTTCCTTGGGTTCTGATCAACATCTCAAAAAAAGAAGCATTAACCCCGATATCCCACTGCCTAAACTGGGACCTAGGGCTCACATGGACCTCCAAATCGCACAGTTTCTCATATGCCCCAGAATTCTGCTTGTCTCGATGTTGCTCACCTGGAAACACACTAATCTAAGCCCCATTGCAGTGCACCCCCCCAAAAAAAACCATTTCCTGTCCAGTTCCTTTTTGTGTCTGGAATCCTATTCTCTTAACAACCCCCCTACAAACAAAATGCCCTGTTTTGTTCCAGTCAGTCATTTTGGTGGGTTTCATTGGAAGTTCTTTCCCCACAAAAAACACCTTTGTATTGTAGCATCTACCCCAGGTCCCACAGATCTAGAATGATCTCCAAGCACCAAGACATCCAGAACCACATTTAGGGTTGCCAGACTCAATAGAGGACAGGACTTCTGTGCCTTTAATTGCCCTGCTCTCCTCTGAGTCTGGAAACCTTAAAGAGAAACCAGCAGACCCTTTGTTTAATTTCCAAGCAAAGGGTCTGCTGGTTTCTCTTTAAGGTTTCCAGACTCAAAAGAGAGCAGGGCAACTAAAGGTACAGAAGTCCTGTCCTCTATTGAGTCTGGCAACCCTAACCACATTTCCTGAGCTTGCATGCGGGTGTCAGTGTCTGAAAGGCCATGCACCCCAAGCTCTGGGCAATGGGAAGTATCCCAGAATCCACACCTCCCCCCAAATACCACAAATGCCCCCCAACAGGGAACTGCATAAAACTTATTTGCCCAGGCTGGCTCCCACAAAAAAACCTTGCACAATCAAGAAGCTTACAGTTCTCCTCGGGATATCGAAGAAAGAAACGCCCTTATAAGCTCCAAGGAGGAAAAACATGCTGTTCACAGATTCCCGAGGCAAACATTTTTAATTTTGCTTGTTGTTACAATTATGTCCCCACCTTCCTCTTAAAAAACAAACACACAAGCAGGGTCTGTCGTGACCCTGTGGAAACCCACCGAAAGATCCTCCCTGGCCCACGAAGGAGACCCCACACAACACCTGGGAGCCTGGAGATCTTTGAAGAATCCTTCAGAACAAGCCCCAGGGATCAACGGGATGCCACCATAGCTGCCAAGTTTTCCCTTTTCTCGCGAGGAAGCCTATTCAGCATAAGGGGAAATCCCTTAAAAAAAGGGATAACTTGGCAGCTATGCCACAACGCCACACCGCTTTAGAGAAAGAACCACACCACCAGCAGACCACAAAATTCTTCCACCCTGAAAGCAGGACGGGAACCTCACCTGTACCAGCTCCTGCACCTCAGCCTCTTCCGGCGCCGCCGCATCACCGTGTGACTGGCTCTCCGTTCAGCTCCCCGAGTCAAATAAAGCCGGGCTTTGATCTCCCCAGTCCTCCTCTTCTTGCCACCCGTCCCTCCCAGGTCCCATTAAGGGTACAGGCTGTTCCATTCCTGTCCCCTGGCACAGCGCCACTCACTTCCGGCTTGGGTAGAGCAAGCTGCGTTTTGCTGCGAGGGATGAAGACGAGCGCCTTATCTGTGGCTGCTCTCGGCTTACTCTCCAGCAAGCGGGTTCACCCAGGGGGCCTGGCCAGTAGCCAGGTGGGCCAACGGGTCACCAGACAGGGCTGGCAGCAGGCAGGAGGGAAGCGGGGGAATCCTCATGCGCAGCCACGTGCCTGAGACAAGCATGGGTGCGCATGGGCATGGGGGGCGTGAACGCAGCGAAGGATCACCACAGGAACACACCGGCTGGGTGAATGAGAGGGATGACTGCAATACAGCTCTCCCCACACACACATACCCCCAAAAAAACAACCCAGAGAAATGCATTGTGGGGGCGATGTTGCGCCAGAATATGAAATCCCCAGCAGAATTCGCAAGGAAGAGTTCAGGTCAGACAGCGGTTAATTTTTAGAAAGAGGACGACGAGCCTCATGCATTTTTGGAAATTATATGCTTTGCCTCAGAAACAGTGCTCGCTATTCCTGGATATGTGCAACACATACTCCGGTTAGCAGCTGGCATCAGTATTGAAGCCCCATGCCACTTTTTAAAAAATTGTAAAACTTTTTAGGAACATTGGATGCTGCCATCCCATCAAGCTTAGAAATGCTATCTGGCAGCAGATCCCTTGGGTCACAGGCCTTAACTATCCTACTTGGAGATGCCAGGAATTGAACCCAAGACCCTTTGTGCTGCACCACTGAGCTATGGCATTTAGCCAAAGAAGAGAAAAGACTCTTTGGAGAGGGCGATTGAGAGAGATGGGGCGATTCTTAAAACTCCCCCTGCTCTAAATCCTTCCAAGTGACTCACTCACTTGCATGTGCCCCAGCATGGAATGACATCGTGCTCCAGTGTTAAGGAAGTCTGCACGTGAACAGAGGCACTCTTTGTCACAGATTCCAAAGCTGGGCCACTCACTTTCCAAAACGTCTTAAAGGACGGGATCCAGACATATTAAAGAGACTTGTTTTCGGGCCCATTTCTGGCTCACCTAACTCTGCTGCCAATTTGATGTTCCCACCCACCCCAGTAAGGATTTTCCACTCCACTGATAAAACTGATCCGATTTAATCAGTCCTGGTGACTTGGACCAAAGGTCCGATCCCCATTTCCCAGAATGCTCAGCGAGATGCTCCATCTGGGAAGCTAACAAGCAGACAGGATGAAGGCATTTGCCTCCAGAAGTTGTCACTCCGGGGGGGGGGGGGATGCTGACATTAGCTATCATGACTAATGGTGATTTATTGGGCAAACTAGTTCTGTAGTCATACCATCAGGACACCACAGAACTTGGGGCTACGCACAGAACCTCTGCTTCTTTCCTGCTTTTCTAAATCAGCAGTTTCTTCTAGATTTCCACATTTCTCTTTGTCCCTTTCATCCAACAGACCCTCTCGTATTTCCCCCTTTCCATAGCCGCTTCCTTCCCCACAACAAACGGTGTTTACCCTCCTTCAAACATAATCACCGAAATGAAAGGACTAGGGTAAAAACTAGGATCAAATAATCTTCACATAAATAACAAGACAGAAAGAAGAGGGGGGGGGTCACATTCCACTCCGTAATATGTGCCTTCCAAGTCACCAGATGGGCGCCAGATGTTGCTCAGCAAACAGTTACAAGCATCTAGTCCTCAAGGATGCAAAAGGCAGCCTTGGAAGTCCCCCAAATTGTTGTAAAGTTAGAAAGGTCACCTCGTCCAACCCCCCTGCAATACAGGAATGCCTTAGCCTTGGAAAATTGTTTGGGTATGCATAGTCTTGCCAGCCACCCCACTTTTAAATTGATTTGTGACTTAAGAGGGGAAAAAACACCTTTTAATGAAGAAAAGAGAGGTCTGCATAATCACAGCAAGCAGGTTAGAAGTTGGTCAGAGGGAGAGGGCATCAATATACCCTATACAGCCATCTTCCGTAGAAATGCTTTGCAATCTGGAACAGAGCCCGTTTGTCAAGACACCATCCTGGAGGGCGCCAGAGCCCAGAGCCCTCCCTGCAAGAGCTCATTCTGCTGCACTACGGCACGGCTCGATAACAGCTGCCTACGCAAAGCTCACATGCATCTCTGATGCCTTCTGCTCAGATCAAGCATCTCTGACGTCAAACTTCCTTCCTCCACTGAGAATATCTCAGCTCCGCACATGCAGCGTGTTACCAGCCGGCTACTCTGCACACAAACTGTTTCTTCCTTACTAGCGCAAAATTGGAAAAGTTTGGGGGGGGGAGAGACAGAGGTGGGCGGGCAAAAACAACCCCTGCTGCACCCCCAACATCCAGCTCCACAGCACCATAAGCTTCCCTCGAGGCACTGCTCAGCTGTGCTATACAGCAACCCCTTTCAATCAGGACAGCTAAATTGATTCTGACGAATTTCCAGCAGACCCATCATTTGTATTTCCATTGATCCGATCCATGCATATGGATGCCTGGAGACAAGCAAACCAAATGCCAGCGATACCGAACATCTGAAGTGGCTCGTACATTCAGTAAGTTAGCTTCTCCCCACCCACAAACCTTTCTCTGAGGACAAATCCACAGAGGAGAGGGCTGCCGATGGCTGCTAGCCATGACAGTTGGAGGCAGCAAGGCTTCTGAAGACCAGTTGCTGGAAAGCTCAAAAGGGGACAGGGCTTTTGTGCTAAGATCCTGCTTGCTGGTTTCCTCCAGGCATCGGGGGTAGGGGTGGGGCACTGTGAGAACAGGATGCTAGACTAGACAAGTCACCAGACTCATCCAGCAAACTCTTCTGTTCTTAAATGGAGACGGTATGGACACAGTGGTTTGAGCAGCTCTGGCCTGACAGGACATCACACCTGGACTCTGGATTGGAATTTACCCTCCCTTAAAGATCAGGTTGGCTTGCAGCCCTAATGGGTGGGCTGTTTTGCCCTGCAAAGACAGAGATGGGCTCACTTCCACCTTGCTTCTGCACCCTGCAACTGGCACAGCGTAGCAGTAGGCAGGTCAGACTGATTGACCTCTGGACCCCTTCCAAGGCTACGGCCAGCACGTTTTACAGTACCCAGTTCTATTTATATATGTGTGTGTGTGTGTGTGTGTGTGTGTGTGTGTGTGTGTAATGTGTGCCCCAGCCACGATTGCAATTCTGCTTAATAAGCACTGCTCATGCAGTCTTTGGATTTCCAAGGTAAGAGGTGCAAGGGCTGAATTCTGCTCCGTTTTCTGCCCTCTATTACCCCCCTTCAGACCCTCCACAGCCTCCCCATGTGTGCAAGAGAAAGGCACTTCAAAACACTGTCCCCTCCAGGACTTCCTGCATTCCAGGGCTAAGTTCTGGAACTGGGGAAACACGCCACCCCACCCCCCCACGAAACAACAGCTCAAATTAACCTCCGTGACATGTCCCCACTTCTCAGCTGGGACACTTGCCTTGCTCCTAATCCCCTCCTTTTAAAACATATCCCCAAATCCCAAATGCTGCAAAATTATCCGGGCAGACTCTGCACCATGTAGGAAGTCATCTTATACTCCCAGTCAGACCGCTAGCTCATCTAGCTTGTATTGCCGACACGGACGGGCAGCAGCTTCCCCCCCCCCCCAGCAATGCTCTCTCTGTTGGGGGAGCTCTGCGTGCCAAGCAGATGCCCTGCCACCACTGAACGGTGCCCCTTCCCACTTAGCCTTGCATAGCCGACTGCCGGCAAACAGGCCACCCCCCCCCCGCCATTGCCAGCTCTCCCCGCCCACTCCTGGCACGCATCCAAGCCCCTTAATCACTGCACTCTCTTCAACAACGCCCCCCTCTTCCTTCCGCCAAGCAGGAATCCTGTTGCACGTGCTCTTGGCAGTGCCTTTAGCTGTTCTGTCCACGTCTGCCCGGGACTTTGTGTACTGTAGACAGGGACCAATGCCAAGCACTCATCATGGCGGGGGGGGGGGGGAGGGGGAGGAGAGGAAAGGTTGTGGGTGGGAGGAAAGATGACGCTGCTGGAGGAGGAGGAAAATATCTGCAAGCAGCGCAGCTAGCTTCCCGTAAATCATCAGCGCCACTACTGCTAAAAACAGGGGAGCTTTCACCCCTTAAAGTAGGGGGTGCACAGATGTGTATGTAAAATAGGGTGCATGGGGTGTTAGGGGGAGGGAAGTACCTCTGGCAGGGGACATATCATGCTCCTTCTGGGGTAGTTTGTCCACCTTGGTTCCCTATCCTGCACTCAGCTCTCACCGGGGGCTCATAGAAGCTGTCAGCAGGCGACAGCTGCCAAGAATGGCTTCAACTGGCCAGCTAAACAAGGTGAGGGTGGCCGAGGGATCCCTCGGTTAGTTGGGGGCTTCCCTTGCATGCAAAGGCAGGCTCTGGTGGGTTGAGCAGATGAGACCAAGAGGGGTCCAATGGTCAAGAAGGCGGTTTCTGCTGTACAGAGAAGGGGCAGGTGGGGTTCGTCCACCTGGGAAGGGAGCCCATTTAGGAGGAGGAAAGCAACGCAGGAATACGGGGACCAAACCTGCAACCTTGGGTGTTATCAGCACCGCACACTAACCAACCGTCAGGATGGGAGAGGAATTTGATTCTGTTTGCAGGGAAGGGGGTAGAAGGGGGGGCAGAAATAAGAGAAGGCTTTTATGTCGGGCCATTTCCTTATCCCTAAAACTGAACCAGGAGTCCCTGCAAAGCCAACCCCCGCCCTGCTCCTCACACCCCCACAAGGGCCTCTTCCCTCTGGGTTGGGTGGGAACGCAATGTTCTTGGCAAGCCATAGGCCTCCCCACCCCATAGCTTTTCCATCTGGAGTGTGTGTTTGTGTTCATAAGGGAGGCGTGAGCTACCTTTTACCTGAACTAACACAGGGCTGCAGGGCTGGGCAGGGCTGAGCTCGTAGGAGAACAGCATGCCACTCTCGGCTTTCAGAGCCCATCTGCTAGGATTTCCCAGCCTTTGCATTTATTAAAGAGCGATTTACATCCGCAAAACTGCCGCTTGTTATTTCTATTTCACAGGTCAAGAACCAACAGAGCCAGGACTTGGTCCAGGGCCCACGGAGAAGCTAGAATTTACAGTAATCCTAAAACTTGCGGGGCCTTCAGCAAAGTCTCTATGCGCACACACGAGACCTTATCCCCTTTCCCACTCACAATTTCTTTGTGCAAATTTAGCCGCCTCTTGCTTATTTATTTCACAGCCAGATGGGCCAGGCCCAGGCCGAGGGATGACGACACCCAGGTACCCAGAGCGGCAAAGAGTGCCCTGCCCTGCCATTCGCCACGCCACCCGCAAGGTGAGGCAGGAGGGAAAGTGAGAGGGGCTGTGTTTGAAACATGCGGCTTCCCCCCCCCCCAAGAAATTCTGGGAACTGTAGTCTGTAAAGGACGCTTGGGAGTTGGAGCTCCATGGTGGGTAAACTACATTTCCCAGGATTCTTTGGGAGGGGAAAGTAGTGCTTTAAGTGTATGGTGTGTGTGTGCACAGACTGGCTGATTCCATACCATTATCAGCTGGTGATAAATGGGTTTTGGGGGGGGAGGGAGTCCCCTGTTCAACTGCCCCAGAAGAAAACGGGAGAAAAAGTCCTTTTCAACTATGATGACAAAGAAATCCTCATACGGCAACATGTGAACCGCCCTGAGATCTATGGATAAAGGGCAGTATAGTGATGCCTCGACTTACGAATTTAATCCGTTCCGAAGGCACCTTCGTAGGTCGAAAAATTCTTAAGTCAAAAAACCCCATTGGAAACGCAATTTCCCATAGGAATGCATTGGAAACAGAAAAATTCGTAAGTCGAAAAATCCCTATCTAAAACCGCCGCAGTTTCCTTTTGGATGTCGAGAAATTCGTAAGCACGTGGCCATTACCCCCATTCGTAAGTCGAAAAATTCAGTTGTCGAGTTGTTCAAAAGTCAAGGTACCACTGTATGTAAATAAATAAATACTGTAAAGTCAACAGAATTAACTGTTCATACACATTGAAAACAGCACCAGCATCCTGCAATGCAGCTGAGAGATCGCAAATATTTGTTGCTTCCTCTCCCTGAACTTTTCCATCCCAGTCATAAGTAAACTAAAAACTTGGACTTGAGTTTGCTTATCTCCTCCTCCTTCCCAATCCGTTTGTCCTTTCGTGTCGTGTCTTTTCAGATTATAAACCTGAAGGTAGCAGCTATTTATTTTTTTGGACTCGGAGCCAGATTTTTAAAAGTCTCTGAATAAATGATACACACACACAAACAAGTTCTTCCACACACTGGGATTCCTTGAAAGCTAAATGCAGCCACTTCTGATACAGGAGTAGCCATTTATACTGCCAGCACTGAAATGCACCTTCCTCTCCATGTGTGGGCTGAAATGCAACAGGGAAAGCCAACCCTGTTGGGTTACCTGCACAGGTTCCCACGGCACGAGGGGGCCTCCCACCCACCAGGCGCCATTCCCCCGGCTGTGCAAGAGAACCCCAAGCTCCTGAGACCAGCCAGGAAAAGCCAGGGAACCTCTGGCATTCCTGGGGGGTGGAGAGGCTCTGCGAACTGCCGACAAGGCAGCTGAATTCTCTTGGCCTGCTTCCACGGCCTGTTCTCTGGCTGAGCCAGCGGTGGAAGCCAAGAACATACACAGCGTGTGAATAAACAGAGGAGGCCGGAAGAGAACCCGCTCCCAGCCAAGCCAGATCCAGAGCCAAGGCTTAGGACACCGGGCCTCGTAGATTCACCTACTGCCCTACAAAGTCCAAAAATAGAACCCAGGTGTCCGGGCACTCTGCTGCTACTGCTATGCCCCACTACCCTCGAACAGTGAGAGCAGAGTTCAGCGGCTCAGATTCCTTGCTCCTCCTCTCTTCAGCCCAAAAAGGCTTAGCCACAGATGATTCCCAGTGAATAGGAACCACAAGCCTCAACTCCCCTGGCTGAAACTTAGTACTCTAGCCACTAGGTTCCAAAGCCACCCCAAAGCTGGGAAAATAACCCAGGTGCCCAGGGATTCCCCCCCCCCGCTCTGTACCTGAACAAGGGCAGTTCCATCTCTTTGCAGCACATAATAACAAGTTTCAGCTAATTCAGGGCAGTTAGTTATTTATTGGCCAAGGATTGAAGAGAGCAGAGTTCGTATTATTTCCCCTGCAGCTCAGCAAAGAACTCCTCGGGTGACCTTATGCCTCTCCCTCGCGGCCTACCTCACCTCACAGGATCGTTGTGAGGATAACATTGGGGTGGGGAGACCTCACTCAGCACCCTTGGAGGGCAGGTGGGATAAAGATGCAATTAAACAACTTTTGCTGCTATCATGCATGTATCTTTCAAAAAGTATATTTGCATTAACCAAAGGCCGTAAAAAAACTAACTAACTGCAATTCGCCAAACTGCAAACAACATGCAGCATACAGCAATTGCAAAAGGTAAGGCATCAAATGTCTTTTTTTATTCCTGCATGGCAGGGGGTTGGACTAGATGACCCTCAGGGGTCCCTTCCATCTCAACGATTCTACGAAAGAAAGGGAGTCACATCCCATAAACATAATCTGAGAGTTCATACCTAGATTAACTTCCACCAGACCCCCTGATCTCCAGCACAACTTATTGCAATATCGCCTAGGTTTCTCTTTCTAACCTTGCTTGCCGCCAGAGCACAAAAGTGCCACTTCAAGTGTCCTAAATCAGTTTGCGGCACATGCCAAAAAAAGGGGGGGGAAGCAAATAGTTTCTGCAGTTGCAAGCCTGCTTCCAGGAATTAGCAAGATCGATCACTTGAATCCCTCTCTAAAGGGCAGGTTAACAAGTCATGTGTGGTGTTGCCCTATAGCAGCCATCCAAGACACCCAGAATCTAAGCTCCATAAAGGTATGCAAGCCTGGATAGCTCTGTTGGTTAGCATGTGGCGCGGATAATGCCAAGGTTGCAGGTCCGATCCCCGTATGGGGCAGCTGCATATCCCTGCATCGCAGGGGCTTGTACTAGATCAGGCATAGGCCAACTCGGCCCTCCAGGTGTTTTGGGACTACAACTCCCATGATCCCTAGCTAGCAGGACTAGTGGCCAGGGATGATGGGAACTGTAGTCCCAAAACATCTGTAGGGCCGAGTTTGCCTATGCCTGGGCTAGATGACCCTCAGGATTCTAGGATTTAAGGCAGCAGGCATCGAGCGTCTCTCTCTCTCTCTGGAGCGGCAGGGAGAGGAGAAAGCGAAGGGGCAGGGGGAATCAATCTGCGCCCGCAAGCTGTTTCCAAACAGAGAACGAAAAATAAAACACACACGCACAGAGAGAGAAAATGCAGCCATTAGGCTACACCGAGCCTGATAAACAGTGCGATTTGCAGCCTTGCTCACTTAGCAAAGCTCAGCCGGGCAGCTGCTGTGCACAAGCAAGGTGGACAACCAAGAAAGTGGGTCTGCCTGGGTGCTGCAGCCGCCATCCCCCCCCCCCATGGAGAGGCACCGCTGCAAGGGCAGGCCCAGTCCCCCAGGCACCAGGCGGGCCTTGACTCGACGTGAGCTCCGCCGAGGCCTCTGGGGCCTGCGGCCTTGCCGAGGCCGAGCTCCTCTCTCTCGGTGCCTCTCCAGCCTCCCCCCTTCCTCCTCCACCGCTTGGAAAGCAGCCCAGAGGCCCCTTGCTCAGGCCAGGCCTACGTGAGCCGAGCGACGGGCGGGGGCCAGGGCTAGGCCAGGAGCAGCCAACCAGCGCCCGGCCTCCTTTCCTGTTTGCCTGCTAATTTCGGCTGGGAACACTGCGCTGCCATTGGGCGCCCGGCTTTAATGCGCAGAGCCTGGGCCCTCTGCCAGATGGGCTGGTGCTGGCAGGGCCGCCAGGCTGCTCTCGTCTCAGGGAGAGGGGAGAGCTGGCCACAGGGCAAATGGGGGGACGGGGACAGGAGCCCCGATGTCCTCCCCAAAAGCCTCGCAAGGATCTTTTACAGGCACCTCAAATCCTGCTTGCAACTACTGTAAAAAAAATAAAAATACCACACCAGATCATGGTCAGCAAAAGTAACTCGGGCATCGCTGCTTTTTCATTTCGGATTCTGAGAGCGCCCTGCGCGTTTTTAGAAACATAACCGAGGGTGCAGATTCGGTTTCCTGCACTTAGGGTTAAAATAATAAAAGAGATATTATTCCCCACCCCCTTACACACACACAATCCTCTTTCAAAAGCAATTTGAAAATTGTGCAAGGCTCGTTTTAACGCACACGAAACAACAACAAAAATGGCTTCGCATAAAATAGATGTGCCAAGGACTAAAGGAAACTAGTATTTTTACACCTTATTTGCACACGCAAGCTCGTAATGGAGACATGTTGGTATATATGTTTATTACTCTCTTCTCACAATTCATGTCAGATATACAAGTTTGCGCTGGTGTAATCTGCACTGAGTAACCCTGTGGTAACTACCATCTTGAGTAACCCTGTGGTAATTACCACCTTCGTTCTGCACTCCTGCCCACCAAGCTGCCCACCCACCCAGCCCCACCTTTTGCCTGTAAGCATATGATAATGCAAGGGGGTGAATTGGGGTAATGTACCCATTTATCATGCTTTAATACACATTTGAGCACAGTAAACAAAGTCATGGTAACCAGTCTGTGTTAATTACCAAGCCCTCTTAAGCATGTGCTCAGGGTTGTCAACGACGGTACCGTATTTCGCCAGGCCATTTGGCATTTTTGCCTCAGGTTTCGTATCAGATATTTTACTTAAAATAAAAATAACTTCTTATTTATATGCCGTCCATTTGACTGGGTTGCCTCCCAACAAAAATAGTAAAAACACGATAAAACATCACACACTAAAAACGTCCCCGAACAGGGCTGCCTTCGGATGACTTTTAAAAACCGCCTTAACTGCTTTCCTGATTATTTAATAACTTTATTTACTTATTTTAGTTAATTTACATGCCATCCGTTCCCCCAAGGAGCGCAAAGTGGCATGCAGAGTTCTCCTCACAACAACACTGTGAGGTAGATTAGGCTGAGAGGCAGCAACCGGCCCAAGGCCGCCCAGTGTCCTTTGCGGCTGAGTAGGGATTTGAACCCGGGTCTCCCAGGTCCTAGTCTGACGCCCTAACCATTGCTGGATAGGAGCCAGGATTGTAGGGCCAGGATTGTAGGGGAGAGAGGGAATATTTCCCCTATTAAGCTCATACCCTCCTCCAAACCGGGCAGGGACCTCCACTCCTTGACAGGTCAAACCCCACCAACTTAACCAGGCATTTGTAAAATCACGCATTGGAAGCACCTGGGGGGTCTTGGAGGGCAACGAAGGTGCAAGAATAATCCCCCCTCCATTTTCAATGAGAGAAAACCAACTGACCAAGAATCATGTGCTTGGGGTAGGTGGGTCTGTATTTATTTCCCTCTCGGTGAGAATCGGGTTTAATGCAAGACTCCGAAGCACTTTTCCCCCCTGCAAAAGCCACCATTTCCAGTAGGGCCCACCAGATTGTGTTATTTTGACTGGGGTATCAAGGCCACATCTGCACCACACATTTAAAACAGCTAAACAATTCTGGGAGTTGTAGCTTGTTTGGGGTCCTCACAGAGCTACAATTCCCAGAGATGCCTGCGAAGAAAAGGGCCTGACAAACCACTCTGGGAACTGTAGCTCTGTGAGGAGAACAGGGAGGTCTCCAAACCACTCTCCGCACCCTTTGCAAACTACAACTCCCAGAATTCAACGGGGGAAGCCATGGCGGGACTTTAAACGTATGATGTGGCCATGACTCAAAACTACTTTTCCATCTGAACGGCTTGAAAACCCCTCCGCAGGGAGACTTTCCCCTCACAGGGTGAAAAGCTCAGGTCCAGCAGTTTACAACACCGACTACAAAATTTCCGAGGCATCCTTACGAGGTTCAGAAATGAACGGTTTCCAGGAAGCACAAGTGGAAATGAGGGCATCTGTGCAAAACAGTCTGTGCATAGGGACAGTGACATTTTGGCTTAGCCTTATCAGAAGTAAGGATTTTGGGACGGGAGGAAGTCTTCTTCTGGTTTTCAAGGAAGGGGAAGGTGGTTCAAGAGATAGTGAGACGTGGGGCACATGACAGGCCTCCAAAGACAGGAGGAACACTCATGGGGCTATTTCCGCACCCCCCAACATCCGCTGCCCCAGGCAGCCACCTCAATCTGTCAAACGGTGGAGTCGGCCCTGGGTTTTCATGCAGTCACAAAGACTCATTGGATGGCGGACAACGGCGAAAGCAAAGCCTCTCTTGAACCACATTCAACTCTCTGGAAAAGACAACTGCCCCCCCCCTTCTAGCCACAAGTTTGTTTTCCACTTCTGGAGCAAAAGTGAGGAAGGGAGGGAAGGCACAATGCCACCATGCGATCACCATACAGTACGAAAAACTCTGGAGTGATTCAGACTTAGTCCCAAACCATGGTTTCCCACTGTGGGAAGAAGCCAAGGGGGGGAAACTTCGGCTCAGTATCTTCTTCCATTCCCGCTTTGAGGCAAACCCTCGCTTGCCGCTGTTCCATACAGCTTGCGCTTTCCCTGAAAACCAGGAACAAACCATAGTGTGCAAGCAACCAAGGTTCGCAGGGCAGGTGCACTCCTGAACAGGCTATGGTTTGTCTCAAGCCAGGATCGGATGGTGGGTGGGGGCTCATAGCTCATGAAGGGAGGAAGCAGCCCCTGCTTTCCTTGCTGTTGCATCTGAATGGATCATGCCGATGAAATGTTCGGGCGGCGGCAGCAAGCAAAAAGCAATTATTTGGGCAATACTGAAGTTCTGAGCACTGAAAATTCTCAAAAATAGACTCCAGACACATTTCACATGGAGCATGAAAAATGGATAATCCCCCTCCACCCGGTCCATTAACCTGAAGTGAATCCGGGGGCAACAAATCTTCTGGTTCGCCATTGGGCCCATTAAGATCAATGCGCGGTGAGCAAAGCACGGCTGAGTAATTGAAATACCCTTGAAACCTGCCCCCCCAACCCCATCAAGGCCCTTCTTAGGCCACATGCAAATGTCTGTTCCCCTTTAAAGGAAGGGGAGGGAAGCTTAGTGATCTATAATGGGACGAGGGTGTCGAGAGAAGCGCAATTCGTCTTCAGAAGCAAAACATGGCATATCAGTTACAGCCAGGCAACCTGCAAGCCATGATTCTAATACAGGGGTTGGGTAACTTTTTCAGCAGGGGGCCAGTCCACTGTCCCTCAGACCTTGTGGGGGCCGGACTATATTTTTTGGGGGGAATGAACAAATTCCTATGCCCCACAAATAACCCAGAGATGCATTTTAAATAAAAGGGCACATTCTACTCATGTAAAAACACGCTGATTCCCAGACAGTCCGCGGGCCGGATTTAGAAGGCGATTGGGCCAGATCCAGCCCCCAGGCCTTACTTTGTCAATCCATATTCTAATATTTCATTTCCTAACACTTTTTATTATTATTACCCAGATTCCAGGGAGGGGGGGTTGAAAGGCAGGATCTCTAGTTCTGGAAGGCAAGCGTAGTGGTTAGAGCTTGAGAAAACAGTAGGCACTAGGTACACAATTTCTACTCCAGATGAATTAATTCACAACAAACAGCTGCCACCCGCAAGTTCCTCACCCACTAATTGATCAAGCCCCTTTCCCAATTTCAGGTGTGCGTTGGCAGCAATTCTGCACCAAGAATAAGAAGAAAGAAACATGTAATGCTTTCAAGGAACGTTACCTTCATTATTAAAAAGCATCTGTATTTTTATTTTTGAAATGTATTTGCATGGTCAATTAGGCTACAAGAGACTAGTAGCCTTGAAACTGGAGGGAGGCAGAACTAAAAGAAAATTACAATCATGTGGACTAGAATCTTTGTTCCACTCATAAGCATGCATTAACACACACACGAACTTTTACTTCCTATGTTCCCACAACCACTCTGTGAGGTTGCTCAGGTACAATCCCCAGAAAAGCAAAAAGCAACAGACAAAGTGAGACAGACGTCCGGTGTGGCTGGAGCAGAAATAGGCTATCCATAAACGCCCAGGGTCACATCCGTGGGCTGGTAGCAAATACTAGCCTGGCCATGCTGAACCTGTAACTTCAAATAGTCCCTGACTATTTCCTCAAGGGAATGTGGTCTAGTACATACAGCGGCCTTTACCAAAATGCCGTCCTCCAGAAGTTTGGACTAAAACTCCCATCAGCCCTGGGGCAACAGGTTGTTAAAAAAGAGAAAGCAGGTTTGGATCATGTGGGTCACTGCATTCAAATCCCCTTTCGGCCATAAAGCCCAAGGGGGAGGGGGCAGAGAAAGCAACAGGAGCGGTCCCTCCCAGGTCCTGTTTAGTCAAAGGCATGCAAAATGAAATGAGATTTTTTAAAAACAACAACAACAGTGCCTCTGAGAGCGTACAAAGGCTTCTCTCTCAATGCTCCACAATTACAGCCAACCTTGGCACATCAGAGGTTAGGGGAAAGGGTGTTGTTTCCGAGCACTGACTCTCACTTTATTTATGAAAACAACACCCGAAGTTTGTTTCAAATATTACCCCCGATAGCGCATCTGTATCAACTCACCTGAGCCTTCAGGTGTACTTCTGAAGCCCTGCTCAGGCATCTACCTGGTAAGGTAAGTTAGGGTGACAGGCACACAAGGGCGAGGGCTTTGTGGCAAGGGCCCCACATCTGTGGAATCTGAACCCACGTGGTATCAGACAAACACCATATCTAAGGACTTCTGGCAGTATTGCATAAAGCTAAACTACTATTCTGCTTTTCGGTAGCTTTGAACAACGTTTCGATGTAGTAAAGTTTGCAATGATTTCTTTTTTAATGCTTTTAAATTTTATATTGTATTGTGCATCACTTGTGAACCACTTTGGGAAGCTTTTCTTTTTCCCTTGAAGAGCAGTATGCACATTTGTTAAAAATAAATAACTAGAAGTAAGAGGGACAAGTGTTCCCCATGTGAGATTCCTGCACCACCACCCCAGAATACAATGTCACCCTCTGCTTCCTGGAATGACGCTTGGTGCTTGGTGCTCAAGAGGGGCTAGATTTCAGCCAGGCCTCAGCCATAGAGCCAGTCTTGAAACATGCAAACTAGTTTTAAAAAGTGCCTTCTGAGCATGTGCAAAGTACATTTACCTCCCAAGGGTGCAATCACAGCCAGCAACTTGCAGGTCAGAAGGGCATGGCCCTCTTATTAGGCTACCAGGAGCCCAGGTGCTCATTTTAGGAAAATAATCGCTGGGTGCTTGGCGATTATAACCCCTGAAACACAGTGCGGGTGGGCAAGAATTCCTGCAATGAGGGCTCCCCGAAGTCTAAAATGAGCAGGACGGGTGAGAACAGTATTAAAAGCAGTTTTAAACAACTTACAATCTCAAAAATAAGGCACGTCCTGAGAAGAATGCACCTCAAATATCAAAAGAGGTGCGCCTTTGGCATTTGCCGAAAACTGTATGTTGAAGGTGCCAGGCGTATCTCTGCAGGGAGGGAGTTTCACAGGCCAGCGGTTTCAGCAGAGGGCGCTCTCTCCCAGGTTACCGCCCCACAAGCTTCTGAGACTAGCGGAACAACAAAGAGGGTCCCTTTCACTGATCTTAGCACCCAAGAGGGTCTACAGGGAAGGAGGCGGTCTTTCAAGTATTTGGGGCCTGAATCTTTTAGGGCTTTAAGCGTTAAAGGAGAAAACAGCAACACAATTCTTATGTCCCAGAAGACCAAATACCTCCATCTTTTCCAGCACCCCCTGCTGGTCATTCACAGTCGCCACATCTTCCCGAGTTACGAGGCTGGAAGACCAGTCCCCGACATCCCATCATTAGTTCCCTCCGGAACCCACAAAGCAATGCATAAAAATGGCACCCAGTCGGGAAGTTAGGTTGCAAGAGGGGGAAACCGAGGGACGTCCTCAAAGCTGATGGTGCAGATCTAGCTCGCTGCAAGACTCGTGACAAGGACTCCAGGGTCCTGGATCCCACAACTTCTTTCTCAGAAATTCTGAGCATCATATATTCCAAGTCTAAGCTCCAATCTTGGATCTCTAGTAGCCGCTGCTACCGCCCCTTCCAAAATGGCGAAAGAACAAAAAACACAAAACAAGCCCTTAAGTCCCGACTCCTAGTCCACTCTTATCAAATTATCTCTCTTGCCAATCAGGCTCCGTCCCCATCAACAGAAGAAATAAACCATATATGTGCCACCACTTAACAACAACAACAAAAAAGCCCAAAAAACACCCCACCACAACCACATCATTCAGATTCCGTTAATCAAAATGCAGGTCACAAGTAAGGTGAGAAACCGTCTCACCCCACGTTCAAGATTCACGAACCTCAGCCAAAGCAGTTCTGTGATTTAGCGCAAAGACATTTTTTCGACGCCAATTTTTGCGGCGCCAGATTTCTCCCGTCGCTGATTATGCTTGTCCAAGCCAAGACTGGCTTGGGAACCCCGACAAAGTCTGGGTCAGGCAGGCCTAGGGGGCCACAGATACCCTCGTCCCAACCCAAAAAGTAAACTCTTCATTGGAGAAGAGCCATTTCAGCCTGGCTAGGGAGAAGGAGCAACAAGGAGACCAAAAGGAAAATAACAGCACGGTGCCCGAAATTTCGAAAACGCAAGGAAGGCGAACTGGATTTTTTATTTAAAAAGGACATGTGGATGAGAACAGAAGGGGAATGGAAAGGTCGACAGGGAACTTGAAGGAAGAAGAGAAAGGCAAAATGCACAAAAAGAAAAAGAAAAAGAAAGTGAGTCAAACTGTAATTGAGGAGGTAACCACAAATGTGGTATGCGAACAGGAAAAACAGAAAAACATGCCCCCCCTCCAAAAAAAGGGCAGGCAAAACAGAGGAAAGGAGAAAATTCAGTAGATCAAAAGAAGGAAAGAAGGGGTCTGTGTGAATAAGCAAAGACAAAGGACAGGAGAGGAGGCATAGGAGAAAAATCCACGTGAATGGGAAAGTAACAGAACAGACAAGAGGACGGCTGGGGAAGGAGGGTACTAGAAAGTCAAGGGACAGAGGAGAGAGGTTGTGCCAAGACAAAATGGGCGCAGAACGAGGAGCAGGAAGAGATAAGCAGAAGAAAAAGTGAAGAGAGAGAGAGAGAAGAGAACAGGGAAAGGAGCCAAGCCAGGCACACATCTGCTCCAGCTGCCTTTTGCCCCTGGCAGTGCCACACTCACCCTCTGAAGGAGCCCTGCCGGTGGGCGACGTGCCTCCGGGGCCCCCTTCCTGCCCTGTTGCCCCGTCGTCCCCCATCACCCACTGATCACCGCCTCGCTGCCAGCCCCAAGCCGAGAGTGCTGCTATCCCCAAATAGGAACTGCCCCCCTACCTCCGCCCCCCGCGTCACGGCCTGGAACGGGGCCGGGAGCACGTGATGTACACAAGAGCCGTCATGCGCCCGCCGTCCAGCACACGAGGTCCACCGGCTTTCCCTGCCCGGAGAACAGTCAGCAGCCGAGGCTGCAGAGGAAGGACATGTGCGAGGAGGAGGAGGAGGCTGGGTTGGGACGGGTGCCAGTCCATTCCGCCTGCAAGAGGAGAAACTCCGGAGGGAAAAGCAGAGAGTGAGAGAGTTCCGGGGATGCCACAAGGGGGCGCCGGAGGAGGGCAGGGGGGAAACCAGGCAGGATCTGTGCCAGGGGAATCACACAGAGGTGGAAGGAGACCCAATTCAGCAAAGAACTTCTTGGAACGGAAAGGCAGACGGTTTCAATTGCCAGGCAGGGCTGGGAGAGACTCCTGCCTGAATCGCTGGAGAGCCAGCGCTGCCAGTTGCTGGAATAGACAACACTGAGTGAAATGGACCAATGGCCTGAGTCTGCCAAGTTCCACAGGTGGATTTTCCTTATCAAAAGTTCAGGGCCCGCAGTGCCAGTTGTGCAGTTAAAGGAGAAAGCCTTAAAATAAAATAAAATCGACAGTGGCAGCCCCTACCCCAGCCAGCAGGGGGCAAGAATGCATTGGTGGGCAGGAAAGACAAACCACCTGAGCAGGAGCTGGGAATTGCAAGAGGTGCACTCTGGCTTTTAACAGGGCTGTTGGGGCGGCGGGGGGGAAGGGGTTAAGTGCTGGGGCTTGGCAGACCAGACCAGAGTCCTCTGTCCAGCTCTCCAAAAGGAGCGGCAACCAGTGACTTCTTTTAAAAGGCTATTCCAGGAAACAGTCCTGGAGAAATTCAAGGGAGAGTTATTATTTTCTCCCTTACTTTGACAGGACCTCATTCGGGGGGAATCTGCACCCTGGCAAGCTCCCTCTCCGCCCCTGGTTTACCAACAGTTAACTAGAGACCTGTAGGCAAAAAAGGGGGGTTGTTTGTTTTTGGGTTTTTTTAAAAGGATAAAAACACACACCCATACACAATTAAGTCCATGCTGGCTTCCTGCCCTTGGAAGCCGGTGGCACAGTGCCAGTTTGTGTCCTACCCAGCAACAGGCTCCAAGATCGTCCACGGGACGTCTAGCGGAGCAAGTTGGGCAGCCCAGAAACCAAGCGAAGCGGACAGTCACGACACACCCACCTGGGCACGTCGGCGCTGCCACAGCCACGCACCCTTGCTCACTCCGGTTGAATTCGCCCAACAGAGCCCGCATCCAGACCCAGACACCCGTGCTGCTGGCTGCCAACTTCCGAAGACCTACTTTTCATGAAGCTGAAAAGCATATGTGACACACTTGTGTCCCCCAATAAAATATATGCATCTCTCTCTCTCTCTCTCTCTCTCTCTCTCTCTCTCTCTCTCTCTCTCTCTCTCTCTCTCTCTCTCTCTCTCTCTCTCTCTGTCACCCTGTTCATTCTTGCCTTAACCCAATTCTGAGATGATCTCCACGGAATTGACCTACATCTGTAATGACGCTGCGCTGGGCGGTTGGTTGGCTGGCTGGCATACCTGTTCCAATCCAGCAGCCACTGCCTAATTTTAAATGCCCCTTTGGAACACCAAAACCTCATGCATTTTCCCAGCTGCCCCCCCCCCCTTGCCCCTTTCTCTCTCTCCCTCAATTTAAACTGCCTAGGCGGGCAGCCTCTCTCCACCACAGTACCAAAAGCTTCCACAATCTCCTAAATCCGAGACTTTTTTTTTTGAAAGCCAAGTTTTCCGAGTTACAAAGGTCCTTATAAATAATCGTAAATAACAATGATGGTAAATATTAAGCAACTGGGTGTGCATTTCACTGTCCAGGCATGTTCCCTTTCAGGGATTGCTCTCCTTCGCTACTGTACGAAGATTCCTGCCAACTCACTTCTGGCAAAGGCAGGCAGATTTACAGGCAGAGCTTTGCAAGGATGCACCTTGCAGCTTTCGCCTGCCTCGTTTTTTAAAAGCGTCCATTTAAACAGATAATCAAAATTGGGGAATGGTGCAAAAGTAATAAAGTGCAGGAGTTTCCCAGAATATTTGTCAGAAAAGCAACAATAAAACCCTTTCCCTCACCCTGTTCCATGTGCATTTCTCAACTTGCATTTCTCAACTGGGGTCTAAAGGCAGGCAGCAGAGAGGGAGGGAGGGAGAGGCCATGATAAAAAAGATTGCAGCACTGTAAACAAGGTATGCGAGGAGATTAAGCAGCAGATCCACAAGCAGGAGGAGAGAGACATCACACAGCCTGTGTTGTCGCTTTCTTGGGCCTGTTCCATGATATTCAGCGCGCTCACTAGGTCGGTGACCAGACTTGTGGTTGGCTACAGAACCCTGTGCACCCTCGTTGCTGGTTTACATTTGGCACATATCTCCACTGTAATCTACTAGATCTCCTTGCGGCCAAGAGAACACCCTCCCCCTTCCTTCTTTCCAGCTCTGCAGGATTACTGCACATCCCAGGCTCCCCATGTCCTCATGCAGCCGTAGGGTGACATTGACCAGCAGGATGCAAATAAAAGAATGAAAATAAAACAAGCTGGCCGTTTCACTAATTAAAAAATAATAATAATGAGAATAACAAGGTCACACACAACCCCCTCCCTCCACACAGACACATACACATACCCCATGGCGGCAGAAAAGCTGCCCACAAGAATGGCACCCTTTAACATACTACTACTGAAGACCTAGATCTAGAAGTTTTTGGGGGGTGTGGGGAAGGGAGTGGGACGTTCTCAGGACTGCGCAAGGAAGAAAAGAAATGGAGGGCTCCAACCAGCCCCCTCCATGGAACCCCAAAACTCAGGCGCACACATAGGTTGTGTGTTTTAAAATACACACAGCCCCAGTCTGGAATCTGATGAGTCCGCAGATTTCCTCTTCCCCCCCCGCCCCACATACAGATAAATCGCCCGGGGGGGGTGGCGCGCGTAAACCATTGCAAAATATATATACGGTATATATCAGGGGCGCATGCCTCCCCCTGCGTTTGCGCAACCCCCTCCCCAAATCGGGGCACTGGGGGGGGGTTGCAGATTTCTCGCGCACCCTGTCCGGGAAGAGTTGATCGCGGTGCAACACCCCCCAAAAATACTGGGGAGGGGGGCTTCGTGCACCCCCACCCATCCACCTTTCCTTGCTTTTACCTTGGACATTGCAAGCCATTCTCCATGGCTGGCTGGCTCTCCTGCGCCTCCTGCCCGGGTCCAGCCGCCTCGCCTCGCTCCGCGCGCTCTCCCCTCCTGCCTCTCCGCCTGCGCTCCTTGCCTCTCTCGCCCCCCTTCTCCCCCTCCTCAAAGCCCACTCCCCTTCAGGCTACACCCACCGCCCCTCCCCCATCTGTGCCATTGGCTCCCCCACCCCAAGGTGCCCCCCCGCGCGCGCGCCCTCGCAGATCCAAGGCGCTTTGGCACGCCTCCTTCTGCTGCTGGTGCGCGCGCCGATTGGGCGCCGGGGGTGCCACTCCGAGACCCAAGGGGGGCTCTTCCCCACCTACCCAACCCCCCCCACCCCACTTTCTGTGTTGGCAGCTGGCTAGCGCGAGGGTGCTCCGCTGCGGCTGCGGAGGGGCAGGCATCACAGTGCGCAGGGTTCTTTGGCCGGCGGAGCGCTCCTCCGGACTAGCGTTAATTCAGAGTCACACTGCTTTTGTTCCGTGAATTGGATCCGGATTCATTCTGGGAGACTGAGGTGGCCATCGCAGCGTCTTTACTCGGGACGTGAAAACCCCGTCGAAATCAGCTGGGCCAGCCGTGTGTGCTCGGAACAAAGGGAAGTGACTCCGGATTAAGGCTGCAGGACTGTGTGCGCTTAATTGGTAGTAGACTCCACTGAAGCTCTGGGGGGGGCTTTTGGTTCGGAAACAAGCATTCAGCTCAATGCAGAAGAATGGTGCGAGTTCCCCGCCCCTACCCCTCCAAGGGCCTTATGTGGGAAAGGGAGTGACTCTGATTCTTGGAGTCAATTCGGATTTAGAAAATGCAGTGCGACGCCGTTCGTTTCCCCTCCGCTCGGTATTCAGTAATGGAGATGAGTTTACTCTCGTGTGCGTCCATGTAATAAATCTCTCACCGATCACCTTGCTTTTTGGCTTTCAAATCCAGTTTACACGCTCATTTTGAGTCGATGTAAGCGGTACAACGCTTTCTAAATATGTCTGCTCAGAAATTCCTCCCAATTGAATTCAGTGTGACTCCCTGCATCGAGCCCGGAATTGAGCGGATTTGGCCCACGAAGCCCCCTCCAATTCAGCGATTCCACACCAAGACATAGTGGATCCAGATACTGTACAGTACTGTATAGGATCGCAGCCTTTATTTAAAACAGTTGCCTGAAGATGTTAAAACGGTTGTATACATGCGCCCCCGTGTGGTGAGAGAAAGCTCCAGCAGCCTTTTCTTTGCATTTAAGCATATCCAGCGTCTGAAATGTGCTGTTTCTACACCCCAGAGATGCACAGTATGCAATGTTATTATATAATTTTTAATGCATTTATATACCGTATTTGCTTGATTTGAAGCACTTATTTGCTCCTCTTCAGCCAAAGGTCTCTGAGTGGCTTACAATACAATAGGGTGATAAAATCTCTATAAAAGGTTTCCATGTGTGCACAGACTTCATGCTTCTTTGGGGAATCTTAATTGATGTCTGCTTGTTTTGTTTTTTAAATTTTGTTGTTGTTTAGTCGTTTAGTCGTGTCTGACCCCATGGACCATAGCACGCCAGGCACTCCTGTCTTCCACTGCCTCCCACAGTTTGGTCAAACTCATGTTCGTAGCTTCGAGAACACTGTCCAACCATCTCGTCCTCTGTCGTCCCCTTCTCCTTGTGCCCTCCATCTTTCCCAACACCAGAGTCTTTTCCATGAGGGGGCCTTCATGGATCACTGCCTTGTTGTGGCGAAGGGGCTTAAATAACTCAGAGAAGCTATGAGCTATGCCGTGCAGGGCTACCCAAGATGGACAGGTGGACAGGTCATAGTGGAGAGTTTTGACTAAATGTGATCCACCTGGAGCAGGAACTGGCAAGCCATTCCAGTATCCCTGCCAAGAAAACTCCATGGACAAAGACAACAGGCATATAAAAGTTTCTTTAATACAGTAGAACCCCTCTATTTCATGCATGGGTGAATTGAATCTGAGAGGAAGGGACTTGCCCAAGGCTACCCCATGGATCCTTGACAGAGACAGAATTCAGGCTCTCCAAATCCCAGATCAACCCTTTCCCCACTGGCTTCACCCAGAAGAAATCCCCCCTCCCCTAAAAAACACGCCTGAAGTTAAGCGGGGATAGCCTTCCCAGATGAATGGCTCTTCACAAGTGTCCACTTGTTAGGATGTTTGTCTTGTTTAAAATCACAGAATCATAGAATTGTAGAGTTGGAAAGGACCCTGAGGATTATCTAGTCTAGGCATGGCCAGACTTGGCCCTCCAGATGTTTTGGGACTACAACTCCCATCACCCCTAGCTAACAGGACCTGTGATCAGGGATGATGGGAATTGTAGTCCCCAAACATCTTGGAGGGCCAGGTTTGGCCATGCCTGATCTAGTCCAAACCCCTGCAATGCAGCTGTATTTGTCCTTTTTGAGTTTTTTGTGCGGCAGGACCTAAGCCATGTGTAGGCAAACTAAGGCCCGGGGCCCGGATCCGGCCCAATCGCCTTCTAAATCTGTCCCGCGGACGGTCCGGGAATCCGCGTGTTTTTACATGAGTAGAATGTGCCCTTTTATTTAAAATGCATCTCTGGGTTATTTGTGGGGCATAGGAATTTGTTCATTTTTTCTTCTTCAAAATATAGTCCGGTCCCCCACAAGGTCTGAGGGGCAGTGGACCAGCCCTCCACTGAAAAGGTTTGCTGAACCCTGGAAACACTGGAGCTCCCTGTCTATTTATTCATAACAGGCAGGCACCTTCCCTACCCTCTTTCTGGCTCCTGTGGGCTTATTTATATGAAAGAGGAGTGTGCTAGTTGAAATAATAATTTATCAATAAATATATGTACGAGATGCCTGAAAGGGTTGTGAAGGATTGCTTTGTGGAAGAGTTGCTCTGGGTGTTTTATAAATGAGCATCAGAGTCCAGACCCTGCTGATGTTTCATTTTGGAATACAGACAGGGGCATTGCTAAGTTTTCCATCCGAATGCTGTTGTTGTTTAGTCGTGTCCGACTCTTCGTGACCCCATGGACCAGAGCACGCCAGGCACCCCTGTCTTCCACTGCCTCCCACAGTTTGGTCAGACTCATGTTGGTGGCTTCAAGAAGACTGTCCAACCATCTCATCCTTCTCCTTGTGCCCTCCATCTTTCCCAGCATCAGGGTCTTTTCCAGGGCGTCTTCTCTTCTCATGAGGTGGCCAAAGTATTGGAGCCTCAGCTTCAGGATCTGTCCTTCCAGTAAGCAATCGGCTGATTTCCTTAAGAATGGATAGGTTTGATCTTCTTGCAGTCCATGGGACTCTCAGAGTCTCCTCTAGCACCATAATTCAAAAGCATCAATTCTTCGGCGATCAGCCTTTTCATGGTCCAGCTCTCACTTCCATACATCACTACTGGGAAAACCATAGCTTTAACTATACGGACCTTTATTGGCAAGGTGATGCCTCTGCTTTTTAAGATGCTTTCTAGGTTTGTCATTGCTTTTCTCCCAAGAAGCAGGCGTCTTTTAATTTCGTGACTGCTGTCACCATCTGCAGTGATCATGGAACCCAAGAAAGTAAAATCTCTCACTGCCTCCATTTCTTCCCCTTCTATTTGCCAGGAGGTGATGGGACCAGTGGCCGTGATCTTAGTTTTTTTGATGTTGAGCTTCAGACCATATTTTGCGTTTTCCTCTTTCACCATTATTAAAAGGTTCTTTAATACCTCCTCACTTTCTGCCATCAAGGTTGTGTCATCAGCATATCTGAGGTTGTTGATATTTCTTATGGCAATCTTAATTCCAGTTTGGGATTCATCCAGTCCAGCCATTCACATGATGAATTCTGCATATAAGTTAAATAAGCAGGGAGACAATATACAGCCTTGTCGTACTCCTTTCCCAATTTTGAACCAATCAGTTATTCTATGTCCAGTTCTAACTATGCAGCTTCTTGTCCCAGATAGAGATTTCTCAGGAGACAGATGAGATGATCAGGCACTCCCATTTCTGTAAGAACTTGCTATAGTTTGCTGTGGTCGACACAGTCAAATGCTTTTGCGTAGTCAATGAAGCAGAAGTAGATGTTTTTCTGGAACTCTCTAGCTTTCTCCATAATTCAGCGCATGTCTGCTATTTGGTCTCTGGTTCCTCTGCCCCTTTGAAATCCAGCTTGCACTTCTGGGAGTTCTCGGTCCACATACCTGCTTAACCCTGCCTTGTAGAATTTTAAGCATAACCTTGCTAGCATGTGAAATGAGCACAGTTGTGTGGTAGTTGGAACATTCTTTGGCATTGCCCTTCTTTGGGATTGGGATGAAGACTGATCTTCTCCAATCCTATGGCCACTGCTGAGTTTTCCAAACTTGCTGACATATTGAGTGTAGCACCCTCCGAATAGACCCACTTAAATTAATGAGCTTGGCTAGCTTCAGTCTATTAATTTCAGCAAGTCCCCTCTGAGCAAAAAATCATTGAATACCACCAAAAGTACTCAAAAGATTCTGAACATGGGCCCACAGACAGTAATTTGCATGTGATTTTCATGTGCCTGGTTATACATGTAAGATGCAAATTTAGAACCAAAGTGTCGCAGAAGGCAAGATGGCTCATTTCCCATCCAAATAACCCTCAAATACATGATCCAGAGCAATTCCTCCTTTTCGGTTCTTTTACCCGACAAATTCCTGCACCAAATGAATTGCTTCCCCCTTTAATTACCCCTGTTAATTGCCTCCAAATAATCTCTAGATGGGACCCAGGTGGCGCTGTGGGTCAATCCACAGAATCTAGGGCTTGCTGATCAGAAGGTCGGCGGTTCGAATCCCTGCAGCGGGGTGAGCTCCCGTTGCTCGGTCCCAGCTCCTGCCCACCTAGCAGTTCGAAAGCACATCAAAGTGCAAGTAGATAAATAGGGACTGCTCCGGCGGGAAGGTAAACGGCGTTTCCGTGCGCTGCTCTGGTTCGCCAGAAGCAGCTTTGTCATGCTGGCCACATGACCCGGAAGCTGTCTGCGGACAAACGCCGGCTCCCTCAGCCTATAGAGCGAGATGAGCGCCGCAACCCCAGAGTCGGACACGACTGGACCTGATGGTCCCTTTACCTAATCTCTAGATGAGATCATTTTAAATTACATTTTTCTTCAAAAAATTAATATCCTTCCAGTATCCGAGGATCAAACCCCCCCCCCCCAATTTGTACCTTATCCAAAAATTCTTGGAATACTCATTAAAAGACTTATGAGCACAGGGAAAGAACTGCCAATAAACAACATTCTCCCATTGTCCACCAGAGGGCACTGTTGGCTCACAATCAAGGTTCCTTGGAGAAAGACAGTTTGTTGCCTTATTGGTTATTAAAACCAGAGAAAAGGGACCTGATCCAACAGTGTAGCTGAAATTCCATTGTAATGATTCCCTTTTCCCCAAAAGGAAAAAATGTACCAATACTGAAGTGCAGCCTTTGCTAACCTGATGCCCTCCAGATGTGGCTGATGGAAGTTGTAACCCAAAAAACATCTGCAGGGCGTCATGTTGACAAAGGCGGCTGCAGTGTTGGCATCCACAAATTTGATTTTTGCCCTGAACCAAGCAGGGATTAAGTCACAGTGTTTTTACTTCTTCAAAATAATATTTTTCAGTCCTTTTCAATATATTTTCTTAAGAAGCCGGTACAATATAAGCTTTGTTGCTCTAACGCAGCAACTTTTGTCAGATCAAATTAATCCACACAACTCTCTATTGAGCTGTGTGTTGTTAATATTTGCACAATCACGTTCTTGCACACCGTTTTTTTTGAGGATGTAATAAAAGTCTGCCATGTTGCCATTAAAGTATCTCAGTTTAACAATTCTCTTTCTTAACATGTGAATGATTACTGCAGGAAACAATAAATGTTTCTAGCACACAACTGAAAGAGGGATCTAGTAAAACCACAAATGTCAGTGAGATAAAAACATGGCATGCAGTTATCATGTTGCAATGCTCATTTAGTATATTCAGATTAATGGTCGTGATAATATTAGGGAAAGATGGCAAAACTATTGAGCCATAGAAAACTGGGGAAAGTTTATCCAGTACAGTATTGCAAGAGAAGCAGTTTGTATGGAAATGTGGACTCACAGAGATTGCCACTATAAAAACAGAATTGATAAAACGTGCCCTTTCTCTAAAAGTTCCTTTCGTAAAAATCTTTTCTACTTTATTTTCTTTATACATCCAAACTAAGTACCGTAACAGATGGACGTTTTATGTGAAATTGTATTGCAGTCATATATTTTAGCAGTATATTAATTTGTTCAAGTTGCATCCTGCCTTTTCACCAAATGTTCAGGGTAGCTTATAACAACCCTTGCAAATACAACCCAGTATAATGAAATTCAGTTAAGAACATCAACAATATGCAAAGTAAAAACAAAAAACAAGGCATGTAAACATCCATTTTAGACATCCAGTTATTGTTACAGTGGAGAAGGGGGGGGAGCTTTATAAGGACATTATTTTTAACCACCTACGTCAAATCTGAAAGCACAATGTACTCTTGTTTTAAAAATTGTTTGTTAAAGAAATATTTTAAACCACCACTGGTTATAATAAGCAGTACCATATGTACAGATCAACTTAAAGGAGACCTGACTAAACTGAAATGTTTTTGCCTGCTGGCAGATGATCATCATCAGAGACATTGTAAGTTTGGAGTCTTTTTTAAAAATGCTAAAATAAAGATTGTTTCAAAACCTAATTAATCTATTAGCCCCGTCCCCCTCGGCCGTTTTCCAGAGATGTTACAGGGAGAAGGAGGGGGGTTGCTTTCATTTTTTTTGCCAGGACATATAATTGCAGCTACAAATAAATATTATTCACGGGTACAATCTTCTCTAACACATTTTTGAATGTCACCCAGCAAAATAATTCTCAGTTCTTACCTTCATGGATGCCTTCATGTGCCAGTCATTTTCTGCAGTATACTCTCATCCCAGGGCTTGACTGATTTTTACCCTTGAAAGGTGGATACCTCTGACCAGGGCTGGGGAATCTTTTTCATCCCGGGGGCCACATTCACTTCAGGAAGACCTGTTGAGGGCCACATCCCAGGGGTGGGCAGAGCCATAGGAGAAAGTGAGTGGAGCAATGATTATCAATTGTACCTTTGCAGAGTAGGTTAGCTTCTACACACAAACCCCTCTCTATGGTAAAATAAAAAAATTCCTTCAGTAGCACCTTAAAGACCAACTAAGTTTTTATTTTGGTATGAGCTTTCGTGTGCATGCACACGTCAGATACACTGAAACAGAATCCACCAGACCCTTATGTATATTCAGAGTCCATAGCTGCCAAGTTATCCCTTTTTTAAAGGGATTTTCCCTTATGTTGAATAGGCTTCCTTGCGAGAAAAGGGAAAACTTGGCAGCTATGATTCAGAGGGTGGTGGGTGGTGGGAATGGGTGATGGGCTGATGGGAGTGGTAAACCTGTAGATGGCTGTTAACGACTGCTGATGACTGCAATTGGTCCTGTGGGGAAAAAGCAAGGGCTGAGGCGCTAAAGAAAGCTTGATCATGCATAATGAGATAAGAATCCAATGAGATAAGAATGCATGATCAAGCTTTCTTTAGCGCCTCAGCCCTTGCTTTTTCCCCACAGGACCAATTGCAGTCATCAGCAGTCGTTAACAGCCATCTACAGGTTTACCACTCCCATCAGCCCATCACCCATTCCCCCCCCCCACCCTCTGAATATACATAAGGGTCTGGTGGATTCTGTTTCAGTGTATCTGACGAAGTGTGCATGCACACAAAAGCTCATACCGAAATAAAAACTTAGTGGGTCTTTAAGGTGCTACTGAAGGAATTTTTTTATTTTGCTTCGACTCAGACCAACACGGCTACCTACCTGTAACCCTCTCTATGGTATATGGCAGGAGTCAGCAAACTTTTTCAGCAGGGGGCAAGCCCACTGTCCCTCAGACCTTGTGAAGGGCCAGACGGGGGGGAGGGAATGAATGAATTCCTACGCCCCACAAATAACCCAGAGATGCATTTTAAATAAAAGCACACATTCTACTCATGTATAAACACGCTGATTCCCGGACCGTCCGCGGGACGGATTTAGAAGGCGATTGGGCCGGATCCGGCCCCCGGACCTTAGCTTGCCTACCCATGGTATATTGGGTGTTAGGGGAGGGGTAGTACCTCTGGTGGGGGACACATCACGCTCACCTGTGGCTCTTGGAAGCTGGCAGCAGATGACAGAGGCCACATCCCAGGAAACGGCTTCGACTGGCTTGCTAAAGTGATGGGTCTCAAACCCTCAGTGAGTTAGGGATTTCCCTTGGGTGCGAAAACAGGCACATGAGGTCAAGAGTGGGTTCAAAAGTCAGGAAGGCAGTTTCTACATGTGGTGTAGAGGGAACTGAGGGGCAGATGGGGCTCGTATCTTCGAGAGAAGAAAAGGCTAAGGAGGAAACCCTACACAAATCCAGAGGGGAGTCCCTAAGACAGTCGGGTGGCGCTTTGTACACCTCCTTCCGGCAACTCCTGCAGCCAAGCTGGTGCCAAACGTCTTGCTCTGCTTTCCTTTGGATCACATATTTGAGGCTGAGAGGGAGGTCTTGTTGTCTGGGCAGCCCAGGACCCCCATCCACACTGCCCAGGCAGGTCACTTCAGTGCTGCTAATGCAGCGATTTGAGTTCACCTCCAGAGACACACTCCATTGTCTCTCAAGACAGATGGATGCCAAGAGCCCCTCTCTATCCCCCATCCAGACAAACAAATGGCACTATCGGGGTTCTATTCCAGCCAGGAGGAAACACTCAAGAGGGTGGAAAACTGGGCCAGTGGGGGTCCAGATAGAGTTGATTGGAGGGCTAGATGTGCATAGCTGTCAAGTTTTCCCTTTTCTCTCGAGGAAGCCTATTCTGCATAAGGGAATTTCCCTTTTAAAAAGGGAGAACTTGACAGCTATGTAGATGTGGGACCCAGGACTTGTGGCTTCCCTTGCCATTTAAACTATTAACAAAAATACAAACGCAACACGCTGGCTAATAACTGTTAGTGAATATATAATCGGTTGTGATGTCATTCAAAATAGACGAATAAGCCGCTTCAAAACGATGTATATATCATACAACACACCTCGCAAAATATACAAGGAACTACAAGTTGTTATATGTACCAAAGTCAAACAAAGAATCAAACCCTAGTATGAATATTTAATTGATCATTATTTGCTGATGAAGACTTTATTCCGAAACAGTTGAACTATTCCGGATATACTCTCCTTTTGAGACTTCGGAGAGACATCTTCCTTCTACTGTATATTTTGTGAGATGTGTTGCATGATATATACATAATTTTGAAGTGGCTTGTTCGTATATTTTGAATGACATCACAACCGATTATGTATTCACTAACCATTACTGTATTAGTCAGCGTGTTACGTTTGCAGTTTTGTAGATTGTTACCTTTTGCAACTCCTGCCAACCTAGCTTTTCGAAAGCACGTCAAAGTGCAAGTAGATAAATAGGTACCGCTCCGGCGGGAAGGTAAGCGGCTGCTTTGGTTCGTCAGAAGCGGCTTTGTCATGCTGGCCACATGACCTGGAAGCTGTACGCAAGATGAGCACCGCAACCCCAGAGTCGGTCACAACTGGACCTAATGGTTAGAGGTCCCTTTACCTTTTGCAACACCAGGGTTTGTTTTGTTCATTTTAACTATTAAGGCACATTTCCTCTACGTTGTGGTCCCGAGTAAGCACTCTCACTGAACAGCCTAATGTTGCACCCTGTTGTAGCAAAACAGGTGTGAATCTGATCAGGGACCTCCATCACTGAGCTGTGTTCGCTGCCGACATTCAGGCCCACAATCAGCTTGTGAAAATAGGAAGACATTGATCCATCATCCAAGTAACAGATTGTGGCATTGCATGATAGCTAGTCTTGAGGAATTAATCCCATGCTGAAACCATCATCTTAATCTGCCCCTCTGCTACATTGCATTTTCCGTTTTGCTCCATCTGTGGAAGCCAGAATAGAGGCGCCGGCTTTATGGGAATATCTTGCTGATGGATAAATCCCATCCGTCCTCACCAGAGGGCAGCGAGGCAGGCGGGTCCCCTCTTAACCTCATCACTTAACTAATGAGGTTGTTGAAAGAAAGCCCTTTAGCAGAAGTCAGCAGGCAGACCCAAGCAGGAGAGTGTGAGGCTAAACAATTGCTCCTTGGGGTGTAGCGGGATGAGAGGGAATTGGGGTGGTGAGATGATCTGTGTCATGATCTGTGACAAAGCTGGAGTACCTGTGGGAGGGAAGAGTTCTCTTAACAGCACAGAAGTTCCTGTGCCCAGCCTTCTTGTGACACCCTCAACGTTTCCCCAAGTGGTGGGGAGTTCCACAGCAGCTCTACCTCTGGATGAGACAACGTTGGAGAGATGCCCTTCAGGAGTTTTGGACCACAACTGCAACCCACCCTATTCAGTATGCAACTTTTTTAAAAATCCTCGTGAAAATTTGTCAGCATTTTAGTATGAAATTCTGTTTGCGATATTGCTGGATATTGCTCTTTTCTGCAAGCAATCTTTTCCTCGGTATAATGCATTTTCATATGCAGTTTTCACAGATTCATTCAATGTGCATTCGATGTGCTCTTTAATGGTGTGTGAATTTTGGCACGCAAATGTTGGGTGGGGGGCTGCACTGCAAAGCGATGCCATTTTTGTACATTATGTTCACTAACATTTAGATCTGTGTGCATACTTTGCTGGGTTTTTTGTGCACTCAGCTGGATAACTTCGTTGCAACATCTGGAAAGGTGCAGATTTCAGAGGATGACCGACTCTCCTGCCATTTCAGAAGGTGCAAATTAGCTCAATGCTAACTGAACCCAATTCCTTCCCATCCCTATGATTGTCACTGTACTCAGGACACACACACCCAAAAAATTTCAATCTGTTTGCAAGCCTTTTCTCTGAGCTTCAAAATCCTTGGTGGGTTCCCCCTACCCCACAATTGGCTCAAGACCCTCATACAGAGATAGGAGGAAGAGAAACCTTAGCCTCTTCCTGCAATCCCAAGCCTGGCAGCTGCCCCTCTCTCCTAATGGGGTTGATAGAAGTATAGGGTTACCTTCCTCTCTGCCTTTTGTTACCAGAGTGGAGTCTGGGGAGGGGAAAACCAAGGCTCAGCCTTTTCATCTCCCCTCCTGCAGCACCCAGGAATAGGATGGGGAGCCTGGGGTTGCTGGACTCCAAATCCCACCAGCTCCAGGCAGCATAGCAAGCGATCAGGGATGATGGGAGTCGTAGTCCAGCAACCTTGGTATAACAGACATGGCTAGAGAAATGTGAAGCCAGGTCGACATGTTTATGCGAAATAAATCTCCCTGAGTTCCTAAGAACATAGGAAGCTGCCACACTAAGTCCATCTAGTCCAGTATTGCCTACTCTGACCGGCAGTGCCTCTCTTGGCTTTCAGGCAGAGCAGTATTTCCCAGCCCTTCTTAGAGATGCTCTAGGGATTGATTCAGAGACCTTCCAGGGCCTTCATTTGTCATGCGGCCCCCGGAAGGTTACCAACGGGGCAATGTGGCCCTCGAGCCTGAAAAAAAAGGTTTCGTTCCAGGTCAATGTGTTTAGGATGGCAGCATTGGCGCCACACTGGACACCCAGAAGTAGCTTGCATTTGTGCACGGCAGTGGAAAGGGTCCCTTGCTCATTCGGAAGCCTCTGTTCTCATGCATACGCCAACCCTGTGGGGTTTTGAGAAAGCGCTGTGGGCGCCAGCAACAAAATTGCTGCTTCGGGGGCATGGGGCATTGCACAAAATGGCCACCACGACCCTGGTATTCCATTTCCAACCCTGGTGCTCGGTGAAACGTGGACCTGTTCAAGGGCATGTGTTGTCAGAGAGGCCGATCCGGTGCAAACGAGGACCGAGGAGGAAGAGGCGGCCATTGTTTTTGAAGGGAAATGTACTGAGAACTTTGACGGGCGCCACCATAGGAGCCGCTTGCAGGGACGAGGGCACCACATCGGCGATTCCTCCCGCACGATCATTCCCTTGCACTGATGGTAATCTCTTAAAAAAGAACAGCTGCCTTTGATCCTTCCGCATATTTCATTCCTTTGTGTGGAGTTTCAATCGTGGGTGATGCAAAAAAAAAAAAGCTGACGTTTCCAGAGCTCGGTCTATATTAAACTGAAAATGTGTTATGCGCCAGAAAGATAGGAAGGACTCGAGTGCCACATTCGTCTAGTATCTTGCAAAGAAACCGACTCTGAAACTTAAGAGGACTCAGAAGATAACCGAATAATTAGTCACGATATGTGGCTACCAGGCTCGGTAGCTGTATTCGCCTCACAGAACTGCAACTCCCAGGGTTCCCTGTGAAGAGGGGCTGGGTGTTAAACCGCTCTGGGAACTGTAGCGCTGTGAGGGGAATATGTCTGTGTGTGTCATATCAACTCTCAGCACCTTTAACGAACCACAGTTCCCATAAATATTTGGGTGAAGCCACCGCTGATTTAAAATGGTGCTATTGAGCTTTAAATGTATGGCGTTTTCTGTGGCCTCAGGCACCAAAGTGAAAGAAAAGGGTTTAGGGTGGCGGGGGGGGGGGGAAGAAGCAAACCTATCAGCGCAAGCTGCTTGAGGCAGCTAAACATGGAAGCTGTTGTGTCATGAGAAACTGGCGTCAAATTATGGGAGTTCCTGGCCAGACTTAGGGGGCGTTTGTTGGGGTTTTTTGTCCCCCATGTTAAAGCCCAGGCGAAATGCTGGGACCCTGAAACAAGGCAAAAGGAAAGAAAAAGAAATCTGTGCTTTTATGCTGTGAACCAACCTGAGCTCTATGGGTATAAGGCAGTATACAGATTGAATAAGTAAGAATAAAATAAGAATAACTTATGAGGCCTTTAAGCCCAGGAGCTGACACCCAGTTACACTGAATGTCCTACTGAGGCCTCCTAGAATAAGTTGGAAATAAAAATGATTTGCTCCACAAAAGGGCAACCGTTAACATGGCACTTGAACGATAGGCCTGCCGTACATCCATAATTTCCTGGATGAATCCGGGATTTGTCCACTGAAAATAACTTCCGGGCAGAATTTTCAGAAATCAGTTTAAACGTCCAGGAAAATCCAGGTGTATGGCAGCGCATATCGAAAGTGTTGGGTTTGTTGTGGTTGTGTTTTTTTGCAAATTTCTTTTAAAATATACAGTAGCTCAAAAACTCTATATATTTTATTTTTTGGCGATTGGGGGGGGGAAGCCCCATATCGGGGTTTGCCTGCTTACTTGTTTGTTTGTGAATTTCCTCAAAAATAGCTCAGAAACTTATTTTTATTAGCTCAACAACTTTTGGGACTGGATTTACACTTTTGGAAATATGGCAACCCTATCTTAGCCCCAGCGGGTTCTGCCTCATTTGCCAAATGGCTCCCACACGACACGCGCAAGAGAACCTGTTGCCCGGACCTCTCAACGCACGATAAGACAGCACTAGGCGCTGTGGCGGAATCGCCCCCCTCCATTTTGTGCCAGTAGTAGCAAAGATAAAGGGCTTTGGAAGGCGGGCGTCAGGTGAAGAGGCCCGAAACCTTTGCCAATTCTGACAGGAATCTGATCCCGGCTGTCAGGAGCCCGGCCATGCCTCCCCAGCTGCCCAGATGCTGAGAGACGGGAGCAGCAGGGCCGCCAAGTGCGGAAAGATGGCCGGGGCCTGACAGGAGCTGAAAGAAGCGGAAGGGCTGGCAGGACGGGGCGCTTGACAAAGCGGCGTTTTTAATGGAAGTGAAAGGATCTGATGGTGACGACAACAACAACAACAGTGGGGGAAAGATGGTCAGTGAAGAAACTCAAGGACTGGAACGGCACGCCGTCCAACTCAAGGCCTGCGAAAGCCGTTTTGCGGGCCTGAGGTAGTGACAAATCAAAATGGCGCCCACTGCCGCTCACACTAATTCATGTGGATAAGGCACATTCGTGTTCGTGGATCCTCTTCTGCTTAGTCTAGGCATTCATCTATACCGTTGCTTGTTGTGGACAGGGAACTTCCCGTGCCTCCATTATTTCTCTGCTGGCCATGTGGCATTATAGGGTGGCAATGACCAGGGCCAGAATAATCCTGGTCAGGCCCCAAGAGCAAGAGGAACTCCATTTTGTATATTCAATTCTAAATCTCTCTGCCTCTGATAGAAAGCAAACAGGCACAGCATGTTTGCACATCTAATGCAAAGATCTAACCACACACAGCACTTCTAAGAAATTCTAGCATAAACCACAAGAGCAAGAGGATGTAGCCCACCGCAAATTATAAGTAGAGCACAACCACAATTGTGCCTGTAAAATTCCACATAGACACGTGTATGAAGGTACCAGGTACATAACGCCACCTAGTAGAGTTGGGCGGGTGACTTTGCATCTTGGGGTGCTCTCTCTTGATTGGTTGATGAAGTACTGCAGAAAGGCTGATCTTCACTTCACTCTGTCAAAAAGGTATAAAAGCACTCTGTGTATGCCCATGGGTCGGGCAGAATGAGGAATGGTTTTTTCCCTACTGCTCCATATTGTTTTGCCGACAAACCAATAATAAAATTGTTCAACTGCCTGAGATTTCGTCTGGTCAATTTGGGAAGCCAGTCATCCACCTTACATTTCTGGTGCAAGCGTGACTCGGATGAGGGCATTTCCCTGAACCAGAGGCAGTCCCCTTTTGCCCCACTGGACAGGGCGCAGATTCCTAACGGCGCCTCTGGTCTGGTGCACACCGGCAGACTTTTTCCGGAGGATCAGAGGTGGCTCTTGAGTTTCCGTGCCCTGGACAAAGAGGCAAAAGGACCGAGGTTGGAAGGGAAGAACAGGAAAAGCCGGCTGGGGTAAGTAGAAAGGGAAAACTTAGGGAAACGCTGGGTGAAATCCCATGGACAGTAATACTAAAAGGGAAGGGAGTTCATGATGGTTGGGAGTTTGTTAAAAGGGAGATATTAAAAGCACAACTTCAGGCAATACCAATGAGACGGAAACATGGAAGGTGCCTAAAGAAGCCAGGCTGGCTATCTAAAGAACTCTTGACTGAGTTAAGATTTAAAAGGGATATGTACAAAAAATGGAAAAGGGGGGAAATCTCCAGAGAGGAATTCAAACATATAGCCAGCACGTGTAGAAACAAAGTCAGAAAAGCTAAAGCACAGAATGAACTCAGGCTCGCCAGAGAGGTTAAAAGCAACAAAAAGGGCTTTTATGGGTATGTCCGTAGCAAAAGGAAAAACAAGGAAACAGTGGGGTCACTCAGAGGAGAACATGGTGAAATGCAAACAGGGGACAGAGAAAGGGCAGAACTCCTCAATGCCTTCTTTGCCTCAGTCTTCTCCAAGAAAGAAAACAACGCCCGACCTGAAGAATATGGAGCAGATGATTCAGCAGGGGAAACACAGCCCAGAATAAGTAAGGAGGTAGTACAAGAATACTTGGCTAGTTTAGATGTATTCAAGTCTCCAGGGCCAGATGAACTACATCCAAGAGTATTAAAAGAACTGGCAGAGGTGATTTCAGAACCACTGGCAATAATCTTTGAAAATTCCTGGAGAACAGGCGAAGTTCCAGCAGACTGGAGGAGGGCAAATGTTGTCCCTATTTTCAAAAAGGGGAAAAGAGAGGACCCAAACAATTACCGCCCAGTCAGCCTGACATCAATACCAGGAAAGATTCTAGAGCAGATCATTAAGCAAACAGTCTGTGAGCACCTAGAAAGAAACTCTGTGATCACTAAAAGTCAGCATGGGTTCCTGAAAAATAAGTCATGTCAGACTAATCTGATCTCATTTTTTGACAGAATTACAAGCCTGGTAGATGAAGGTAACGCTGTGGATGTAGCCTATCTTGATTTCAGCAAGGCCTTTGACAAGGTGCCCCATGATATTCTTGTAAAGAAGCTGGTAAAATGTGGGCTAGACAATGCTACCATTCAGTGGATTTGTAGCTGGATTACTGACCGAACCCAAAGGGTGCTCATCAATGGCTCCTCCTCATCCTGGAGAGTAGTGACTAGTGGGGTGCCACAGGGTTCTGTCTTGGGCCCAGTCTTGTTCAACATCTTTATCAATGACTTGGATGATGGGCTTGAGGGAATCCTGAGCAAGTTTGCAGATGACACCAAATTGGGAGGGGTGGCTAACACCCCAGAGGACAGGATCACACTTCAGAATGACCTTAACAGATTAGACAACTGGGCCAAAGCAAACAAGATGAATTTTAACAAGGAGAAATGTAAAGTACTACACTTGGGCAAAAAAAATGAAAGGCACAAATACAGGATGGGAGACACCTGGCTTGAGAGCAGTACATGTGAAAAGGATCTAGGAGTTTTGGTTGACCACAAACTTGACATGAGTCAGCAGTGTGATGCAGCAGCTAAAAAAGCCAATGCAATTCTGGGCTGCATCAATAGGAGTATAGCATCTAGATCAAGGGAAGTAATAGTACCACTGTATTCTGCTCTGGTCAGACCTCACCTGGAGTATTGTGTCCAGTTCTGGGCACCACAGTTCAAGAAGGATACTGATAAGCTGGAACGTGTCCAGAAGAGGGCAACCAAAATGGTCAAAGGCCTGGAAACGATGCCTTATGAGGAACGGCTTAGGGAGCTGGGTATGTTTAGCCTGGAGAAGAGAAGGTTAAGGGGTGATATGATAACCATGTTCAAATATATAAAAGGATGTCATATAAAGGAGGGAGAAAGGTTGTTTTCTGCTGCTCCAGAGAAGCGGACACGGAGCAACGGATTCAAACTACAAGAAAGAAAATTCCACCTAAACATTAGGAAGAACTTCCTGACAGTGAGAGCTGTTCGGCAGTGGAATTTGCTGCCAAGGAGTGTGGTGGAGTCTCCTTCTTTGGAGGTCTTTAAGCAGAGGCTTGACAGCCATCTGTCAGGAATGCTTTGATGGTGTTTCCTGCTTGGCAGGGGGTTGGACTGGATGGCCCTTGTGGTCTCTTCCAACTCTATGATTCTATGATTCTATGATTCTATGATTCTATGAAAAGGTACCTTGAAAGGAATTGGCCCCCTTTAATGAGGGGAAGGGAGATCCTGATCACATCTCCAGCGTGTTGGTAGTACTCAGTTAATCAGAGGTCACCTGGGAAACCAGGCGCTTTGGGTAAAAGGCAAAGGGAGGAGGAAAATGTGTATGTTAGTAGTCAGTAGGGAAGAGGTCCCTTGACAAACAGATACTTAGGAAACAAGGAAAAACTGGGAGGTAGAGTGTGGTAAAGTGTCCAATGCATGGTATGTGTGGCAAAGTTTGCAGTGCGTGCTGTGAATGAGGGGATACTTTACAGGGCCATAAATGGGAGGAGTATGGTCAAGAGGAGGGAAAAATGTGATTTCCCTAGAATTCATGGTAGATAAATTCAGAATGTCATAAAAGAAATTTAATTTACAAGTCCTGCCAACAACAAGTTCAGAGAAAAAGGGTGGCGCAAACCAGTATCCCCCCCCCCCAGAGAGAAGAAAGGCATTTTGAGAAAGAAGATGAAGAGAAAGGCAGTGGTTAAACAACAACAAATAATGGCTCAAGGACCAGTGAGGAACCAGAAGGGGTTCAAAGGTCACTGGTGAAGGTCAGTTGCTAGGACGGAGATGTCTCGGTCAATGTAAAAGAGGAAGGAAGAGTGTTCGGAGAAAGATGGGACAAGGGGGTCCCAGCAGAAGAGAGTTCGTCGGTTTGGCAGGCATGGCAAAGAGCCATGGTCAAGGTGACTTAAGAGTTACCTGCATCTGGACTTTGTTATAAACATAGGCACCCAGTATTCTGTTTTTAAATATCCTTGAAACAGCACCAAAAAGCCAAAAGAAGCATCAGACTGATTTTATGCCTAAAAGGGCTGTACAAACAGACAGCGGATTGGTTCAGAAAAATCATCTCTGCAACCTTTAAAATGCTATTCACCACACTAGAAATGAGGCTACCGCCGCACAGGATACTGACAAAATGCCAGTAACGGTGCTCAGAAATTGTTTTCATATGCTTCAGCTGGCTTCAAAAGAAAAGAAAAGAAAAAAATCATGTACTTAAGTAGTTCACAACGCAAGAGACAATAGATTTTATTTGAACAATTATAATCTTTTCCCCAAGTCCTGTTGTAGCTGTGCAGACTTTAGTTTTTGGGGAAACTTACAAGAATGGGGAAAAAAGAGACATTTGAGTCCTTCTAAAAGCAAACTACGTTTAAAGGGTTTTACCCTCCTACCTGCAACCCCATTTCATATGTTTTTGTGACAGCAACGTTGGAAAATTTGTAGAACTGCATATTTTAATGAAATGAATGTTTATCAACTAAAGAATTCAGGATAAGGTAGAAGGAAGTTATACTGAATGGAGATTTGTGTGTAAAGACATTGTCTGTTTGAATCTAACACTACCATTGGAAGACAGGCTGCGAAAAATCTCAAGCAGTCTCTCAAACCTCCGGCAGAGATGTGTGGCGTAACCCCCCTTATTTGGTTACACAAGCGATTCTGCATGATTTGTATTTGCACAACTTGTTTTCTCCTGCAACCTGCACTTAGAGACTGTGGCTGTGCCTGGCTGGTGTTGCCATTTCGGACATTCTATTGTGTGACATTGTGTGACCAAAGACCGTTGCTGTGACAGTAGGGAGAAAAGATGTTATGCTTTGGAGATCCACGTTTCAGGTTACAAAAACACTACTGCTCTAAATGCTTTGACTTTAAAATTTTTATGTCTCACGGAAACAGCCCGTTGCTACAAAGAAGCTGTAAGTTCTTTCTTCTTCTAGAAACCACAAGACTTTGCATAATTTGAAAAACAGGCTTCAGTATCCTAGCAGAACTCAGCCGTCAGCAGCTGGATGGGAGGCAAATACGGATTTAAAGGACCCCTCCTTAACCCTGCACATGCATGAAGTTCTGTGGAAGGAAAGAGAAACCACGGGGAGATCCTGAAAGATGGACCAGACGTGGAATCTTGTTGCAAGCCTTGTGAAATTCTGCAAAGACTGCTGTAAGGCACTGCTGCTATATCCCAGAGATGACTTCTCAACTAACTGCTGCTACATCCCAGAGATGACTTCTGTGTGCCAGACACACCTCAATGTCCAATACGTGGGACGCACTACCTCGGAGAGTTTGGTGGTGGACTTACCAGCAAGAAGTTCTAAAACAGCAGCGGCAGCTACAAGGACAATCTCTCCCCCCCCCTTCCTTTGTTTTTTATCTACAGGAAATCACTCGAGCGAAGAGCGTGTAGCCTTGCAGAGCCTGACACGATGGTTCCAGCCTGACGCTAGCGAGTCCCTGAGTGAATCCCTGAAGGAATAGAGACGAGACCCTCTTCATTCCTAGGTGGTGAGGTATCCATTCCATCCGGTGAAAGTGCCTGAGGTGACCCCTGGATCCACACCCTGCTGTACCTAATCAGAAGTGGGTACCCAGCGCACGGTGCACCAGTTTCCCCTTGCAGCGTCTGACCGGCAAAAGACGCCCAGCGCATGGGAAACCGAAGTAGCCCCTGCTGTGACACTCCGGACGCTGTCACTCGACGCACGGGTTGAGGAACGTCCGCCAACCATCAAGAAGGCACAGTAAATCTTAGACCCTTATGTATGTATGTATGTATGTATGTATGTATGTATGTATGTATATTTGTATGGGAGGCATCAATTGAGTGGGACCCACAGTAGAAGTCTACATGCCCCCAAAGCAGTATCCTTAATTTGGAAGGAAGGGCAGTGTACCTGCCTCACTTGAGCGAACAGACCCAAAACAGTTTCAGAAATTGAACCATGGGGTGGGTTCCAGCAACTCCCTAGGTCATACAGATATGGGGAGGGTTCCAGCAACTCCCTAGGTGATACAGGGCTATAGCTGGGTTGGGGATGTAACTGGAAGAAGTTGGCCAGGTGCACCCCTCAGTTCTGGTTTTGGAAATGATGGGAGAAGCTTCTGGTAGCCCACTGATATCTAATGTAAGCCTCTCCTGACTCTGGCAAACTGGAACAATAGCCTTTCTTTCTGTAGCCAAATGCTCAGCTAGGACAAACCTCCAATTGTTATATATATATATATATTCCTGGCCTTTAGAACTGTGTAGGAACTTTTGAAACCCACTGATTTGCATTGAAGCCCAGTACTGAGCTGAGAGAGAACTGTGTATTTTCCTGCTGACATAAAGTTTTGGAAACAGTGGCCAAAGCCCCTCGGCTTTTAGATTTCCAGCAACTATAGTATCCTAGTATCTCTGAAGACTAGTGTGGCCATTATAGATTCATGGCCCACCTGAGAGAAAGAACCCTTTGTTGCCAAAATCTGTATTGCGATTTTTTTGTTGTGCCTCAAATGGAAATGCAATGTAGTAGAAAGTGGCACTTGTGCTTCGACAAAAATGATGTTTGTATAATGCAAATATGTGTTCCCAGTTAGGTCTAACACGAAGGCTAAAAACTTCAACAGAAAATGCTTAGGAGTTATGGAAATAGATTAATCAAAAGCTGAACCAGGCTTAAATTCAGCAAGCATTTTTACTCTGCTTTATAGCATCAAGCTGAAGCAGGAAAAAAAAAAACTTTCATGGTTATTTTACACTGACAGTTCTGCAGACTGAATGCCTTAATCTACAGGCTCTCAGAGTTTGTGTATAGCCCTATGAATTAGCTGATGGTGTCTATCCTAACAATGAATTATCCTTTCCCCCTTAGGAAAGTTTCCAAACCCATGTGTATGTGTGGTAGCATTTTTAAGAAACTGCTTAGTAATGCACGTTATTCACAAGTTTTAGAAACACTAGCTTGTATACCTTAAGTTAAGAAGTTTCAAAATGAAGGTCTGAATGTGCCAGGTAACAAAATTTAGGTCTGTTTGTAAAATATTTTGCTATTTGATTTAAGAAAAGCAATGTACAATGTCTTTAATGACTGCTAGTTTCCTAGCACCTTTTTAGTTCTGGTGACACTAAGAAACATTTAACAGCCTTGGTCAGGTATTTTAACTGTTCAGTAGAAAAGGCAGCCCCCACCCCGAAGTTCTCTATCTGCCTTGCACTGTTTCCCTGGAAGTCAAAAACCTAACATTTGAGCAAGCTTCCAGTTAGCCTTCTTCTGCCCTACATACCTCTTTGCAGCCCAGCAATCTTCTGAGGGCTCTGAACTAGCATCTGTATACAACCAGAGTAAACGTGTTGAGAGTGATGTTAAAAACATTAAGAAGCAGGCTGATTTGTACCACAAGGTTAGCCTAGACGGTGCAGGTCTGCCCAGTGTATGGAGTTAGATTAGTTCTTGGCTCCCAGGTTGGTCATAGTTAAAAGAGATTCTGCTCATAATATTAATTTTCTTTCTTATTGTCTTAGCCCTATGCAGAACCTTGGTCTGTATAAAGCTTCTGGTAACCCTTCTGAGACAAGCTGAGTAACAAGCTGGGAAAAGTCAGCAGAAGCTTCCTCACTTACTTTGCTCTCTGTTGCCCATCCTTTGGCCTAACATTGGAGCATGGGAAGCTGCTGGCTCCTCTGTAGAATCATAGAGTTGGAAGAGACCACAAGGGCCATCCAGTTCAACCCCCTGCCAAGCAGGAAACACCAGGAAACACTGTAGTGCGATGGGTCAATCAAATGGAGATGCAGAAACACACCTGTTCTTCATCTCCATATTGAAGAGGAGGGAATATAGGGTGGCAATGACCAGGGCCAGAATAATCCTGGTCAGGCCCCAAGAGCAAGAGGAACTCCATTTTGTATATTCAATTCTAAATCTCTCTGCCTCTGATAGAAAGCAAACAGGCACAGCATGTTTGCACATCTAATGCAAAGATCTAACCACACACAGCACTTCTAAGAAATTCTAGCATAAACCACAAGAGCAAGAGGATGTAGCCCACCGCAAATTATAAGTAGAGCACAACCACAATTGTGCCTGTAAAATTCCACATAGACACGTGTATGAAGGTACCAGGTACATAACGCCACCTAGTAGAGTTGGGCGGGTGACTTTGCATCTTGGGGTGCTCTCTCTTGATTGGTTGATGAAGTACTGCAGAAAGGCTGATCTTCACTTCACTCTGTCAAAAAGGTATAAAAGCACTCTGTGTATGCCCATGGGTCGGGCAGAATGAGGAATGGTTTTTTCCCTACTGCTCCATATTGTTTTGCCGACAAACCAATAATAAAATTGTTCAACTGCCTGAGATTTCGTCTGGTCAATTTGGGAAGCCAGTCATCCACCTTACAGCATTCCCTCCCCAATTTTATTATTTATTATACATTATTTATTATTTGTATACCGTCCTCCATAGGTGGTTCAAAATATAAAAATGCAAGATAAAAGCACACAAGGAGGAAAAATAAGAGAAAGAAGTACAAAACAAAGAAACTGTCTTCCAACAGCCTTTCCACACTTCCCTCGCTCCGGATTTTCTCATGCCCTCTCATTTTCGGAGCATCCCTGGTATGGGAAATTCCGGATTGTGGGAGGAGAAGGTGTGAGGGATTTGGAGCAGAGCGTCAAACAGACGATGGAAAAATAGTGGAGGTAAGGGAAGCTTTGCCATTCACACGAAACAGCAAGACGTAGATGAGCTTCCTATCGGGGTGGGCTGGGATCTACTTGGCAGAGGGATCTGAAGTCGATTGGCGAGGATTTCCGGTTCCCAGCTTTTTTAACAACGGCGATAGCAAAACGACTCCCTTCTCTGCAAAACTGTACTGCTGAAATGAAGATGCGGGGCTACAGGAATTGGTTTTCGTGTGGAAAGATTGCAAACTCAGTTCAGTTCTGGTATTTGTAAATAATGTCCATGTTGTCCCTGCGTCCAGATGTCCCGTGTGTCCCTGGGTCACTGCGCATGTGCCCCAGGGATACAGGGATTGGACAGCAGAGACTGCGCGCGCGCACTCTCCCCCCACTCTGCCTCCTCCAACCGCCGCTCCCGCCGGGGTGGAGGCCGGCGAAGGCCTCCTCACAACCCTCCCTGGCCGTGAGGAGCGGCGGTTGGAGGAGGCGGGGGGGAGAGTGCGCGCGTCCTTCCTGTCGGCGGCTGGGGGAGAGGAAGGAAGGAGGAGAAAGCGCCGCTTTCTCCTCCTCCGTTCCTGTCCCCCTGCCGACGACAGCAAGGACGGGTCCCAGGGTTCGGAGAAGCGCTGCGCAAGCGCTTCTCCGAACCCTGGGATGTCTGCTTCCTGTCGGCGGCTGCGGGAGAGGAACGGAGAAGGAAAAAGCAGCGCTTTCTCCTCCTCCGTTCCTGTCCCCCTGCCGCCGACAGCAAGGACGGGTCCCAGGGTTCGGAGAAGCGCTGCGCAAGCGCTTCTCCGAACCCTGGGATGTCTGCTTCCTGTCGGCGGCTGCGGGAGAGGAACGGAGAAGGAAAAAGCAGCGCTTTCTCCTCCTCCGTTCCTGTCCCCCTGCCGCCGACAGCAAGGACAGGTCCCAGGGTTCGGAGAAGCGCTGCGCAAGCGCTTCTCCGAACCCTGGGATGTCTGCTTCCTGTCGGCGGCTGCGGGAGAGGAACGGAGAAGGAAAAAGCAGCGCTTTCTCCTCCTCCGTTCCTGTCCCCCTGCCGCCGACAGCAAGGACAGGTCCCAGGGTTCGGAGAAGCGCTGCGCAAGCGCTTCTCCGAACCCCAGGATTCTAGCGCCCGTTATTGAACGGGCTGAAAACCACTAGTTTGTAAATAATACCCAGACGCAAGATTTGTTCACTCTTAAGGGCATGTCCAGAGTATCGCTATATACAGCTGAGATCCCATCACACGCCGGCAAATTCAGATCACACAATTATAGTTGTCTAGTGCAACAAAGCTGCCTCGCTCAAATTTGCTTTTTGCAAAGAAGCAAACTGACGGTGGAATTCAAACTGTGGGGTAACTCAGCAATTGACACAATGGCATCTAACCTCCCTGCAAACAAATTGGAGTAAGTGCTCATTTAAACAACCATTTCCTTGCAATCAAATCATAATGAATGCCCAGTGTTTGGTCAGCAGGAATTGCCCTAAGGGTATATTTTTTCCCAATCCGGACAAAAGTTGGCAGATTTTTTGGTGCTGGTTTAAAAAAAAAAAAAAGATGCCGTAAGCCCGAGACTGTTATAATCTCCTGGTCACATGACAACAGAAAATGATACACACACAAAAACAGATTTTTAGGGAAGGGGAACGGGAAACATATTGAGTCCTGAAACAAAGCTGCTTTCAAAAGCATCAAGTTTTTTGTTTGTTTCTTTGGCCATAGATAGAAATGATAATTTTTTGTAAGTACTTGTTAGGGATGTGAAAATGTTGGTAATAGCATAACAGACCCCTTGCCTTAGAAAAAAAAGTTTCTTATATCTTATTTCTTTATTTTTGGGTTCCCAAGTTGACCAGCATCACAGAGACTGTAATAAAGACTTGTCTTGTGAATCTCACAAGAACTGAGAATTTTGCCCTTGGGACCATTCAAACTGCTCTGCAACACAATTTAAAGTGTTGTAAATATTGTATTAAAGCTAGATCCATAGTATATGTGGCCAGCTGTGCAAAATTCATTCCTATTCTTTATTCAGAAGGACCTGCTTTTTTTCCTTATTCATTTGCCAAAATGTGTTTGTTTAAATAAAATGATTTAGTTATTTGTTTCCCTTTCAAGAGACACAGCTTCCCTCCAGCACTTACAATCCCTTCCTATTCTTTTTCAACACAGGAAATAACTACAGTAATTGCAAACCATTATTTAATTTAAATTATATATTTTTGTCCCCTTCGAAGAATAATTGTCATTTAAAAAGGAAAAAAAAGTTTCAAGCAAATATTCAAACGGTAACTTTCATTAAAAACAATGTGGAAACAATTTTATGGGATTTGGATAAAAAGGTTATTCCTGCTGTTTCGTTCCCTGATCAAACCTTTTAATAACGATTTTACAAGAGCTATTTATGCAATTATTATTTGCAGGTTTCGGTGTTAACTCCACAGCGCTCCCCTCCCCGCCAGCTCTCTTAGATTGCGTCCAAACCCTACATTTCAGTTCACTTTGATTGACAGTGGATGACATGGCATGAATAGGAGCTGTAGAGTGATGTGATTCAAGCCCAAACCTCTAACAAGTTTATGTTGAACCAACTCTCATGCTGTAAACTGCTTTTAAAACACATTTTCCACAGGTTTCACCAATCCGACTTGCAGGATCACGGTTCAGAGGACACAGGATCCGGATGTCTCTTTTAGCCCAACAGAACAGGGTAGTTATTTAACTGCTGATCATGTCCAGGTATTTAGAGATACTGGGAATGATTTTAGCTGTAAAAAATAATCGGAGCAGAATTCGCTGAATACCTTTTGCCTGGTCCGTAATAAATTGCCTGCCACTGTTTGTTTTTGTGTCTGTTCTTGATTTTATTGTCTTATCTTTTTATAAACCGCTTTGAGGGTTTCTGTGTTTTTCGTTTGTTTTGTTTTCAAATGAGCAGTGTACAAATATTATGAAATAAATTAATAATTTGATGTAGTAAGAATTGTGACTGTGAGATCATAATGATGCAAAAATTACTATTCAAGACAGGCCACTGAAGATCCAGGATGTTGTTAAGGTAAACCTTCGGAATTACAGGGGAAAAACAGGGGGGAAATGGGGAAACATGAAGGTTGCTAGTTAATTTGGGGAAAATCATCAAGTCCAAAATTCATTTAAAAACAACTAGAGTAAGTAGGGTGAATTATCAAGATTATTTTTTAAATCTAGATTTTAAAAAACAAACACAAATGTTTATTTAATTGGACAGGGTTTAATGAAATGAATTATGGTTTACTGTCTGTGCAGTGGAATTTTGAGTGTATATTATTCCACATTATCTAACAAATAATACATTGTTTTAAGATATGAAAAGGGGGCTTCCAAAGGCATGCTGATTTTGGAATCAGTGTTCCTTGTGGGTTTTCCAGTGTCCATATGACACTGGTGTCATCAAGATATCAGCCTGTTATAATATCAGTCCCCAATTTATATCTGGATCTACCCTTTTTAAAAGTAAATCCTTTTTTTGCAACAAATAAATCTTCCCAACAGTCCATTTGTGATATCACAATGACCCATTCACAGAATTAAGGCTCCATCTGAAAGCACCTTAAGAAAATGTTCTCATCCCAAATATTTGATGGAAAGAAATTAAAACACATTAAAAATCCACTGAGTAGCATTTAAAAACAAAACAAAACAAAACCCTGAATGCAATTAAATAGTTGGCTTTTCACAGAAGTACTCTAGTTCTAAAGTGTCTATAAAATCAGAATGCTTTGGGGAAATACAGTAATTGTAACTATTGTTTTTTAAAATGCTTTGGAAAAATTACAACTATTGTTGTTTTTTTGTTGTTGTTATTTACCCACCCTTCAACATAAGGGTGGACTACAACAAATTAAAATACATTAAAAACAGTGTAAAACCAGCTGCACAGAGACCTGGTTTTGTTTAATTATGATGTATGGTAATATAGAAAATCTCACACGACCCTGGAAAACAGAGGAAACTGAGTGTCACTATTTTATGGGAGGGATTAAAGTGCTTTCCATGAATTCAGACTTGTGCAACTGAAGTGGAGTAAATGCTCTGTTGACTCTGTGTAACATATGCACTTTTTGTAGTCTGGAAACTGAAAGAAAACTGAAAGAAAAACTCATTGAAAAGTGGGATGAACAAATTATTAACAGAAAACGTGCAACCCCCGATAGCAGGATGAATGCTTGTTGTCATATAACCACCCCACAAACAAACTGTAACAAATGCTCAATAAAGTGTGGATACAATTATTCCTGCATCGCTGAATGATTGGCAATTGCTATTGCAGATGCTCCTGTGCATTTTCAAACAATTTTCTAGTTGGATCTGCAGCTCTAAATGTGTTCTTTCATAGGAGCAGCAAGAAAGGGAGGGCAGAAGCTGTGGAAAGAATATGGGGGAGGGATGTGGGAAAGGGTGGGAGTGGGATGATTATATAAAGATTATTTTTATTGGATGGATATGCATGGCTTGAATTGGGTACGACAAATGGAATTCATTGAATTGCCCTGAGGATTCGGCTTCAGAAGTAGGGGGGATGATTTTAAATATAAAAGAAAAAATTAAAAAGAAGGATAGATCATTTAAGATTTAAAATATATTGCATTCCTGGTAAAAAATAAGTTAAGAGAAGAAATATTAGATATAAGAATGATAAGTCAGAATTGAATTAAGGTGAGGATTTGGAAGAGTAGAAATTGAATAAATAAATATATAATTATATGTATAAGGTAGTAAATTTGGGAATATGTAAATGGATGTATGATGTAGGAAAATAATGCGAAAACTGTTTTAAGGAGAATAATTAGGGAACCCAGAGGGGAGGAAATTGGGGAAGTCCAAAGTTTTATAGCAATGATTAAAATCAAGAGATTTTTCTTTTTGTGTGTGTTTTTCTTTTTTTCTCTTTATATTTTCTTCTTTTTTGTCTTTTGATGATGTTTTTTTCTTTTTTTGTTATTAATGGAAAATGAATAAAAAGTATTTTAAAAAATGAAAATAAATGTGTTCTTCCAACGTTGCTTGATGTGCTGTTTTTGCTACATATTGTTTTATCTATTTTCATAGTTAGCAACCACTTCAGGGAAGGCGGGTGGAACGGGGGTGGGGTGGGGTGGTATGTCTCATCCGGGAGAAAAGGCAGACTAAAAGTGTGAAAATAAATACGCGGATACGCAACATTATCGTATTTCAAAAGGCATAATTTAAAATAGGTTCATATTTCTTGAGAAAGTATAATCGTTGAATTTCAGGCAATTAATTATTCACTATGGTTTAAGCCCAGAACGGGGAGGGATTATTTTGCAAAATGGAGTCAATCTGTCCCCTGGGAGTTTGAAAGCAAATACTGTCAGACACTGTATTGTTTGTAGATATTTTTTAACAATGGGGAAATTATTATTCTCTCTCCCCACCTCACCGCTCTCCCCAAAGTATCTTATAAAACTCTGGTAGTGTTCTGTATGCTGGGTTTTATATCAAGCAATGCATTTGATTCAGGCAAAGGAACTGTGCTATGTCAATATAGAAAATGGGGCAGGAATTTGCCACATCACTGTTTGTTTGATCAATCAATAAGCAATTAACAACAGCAAATACGTACGCCAAACAATAACCAGTTGCTACTTCTATTGTTCTTTAAAATACAAGACATTATGTCTGGGAAAGATGAGATATTACATAGAATCAAGTCAGGTGTCAGCAAACTTTTTCAGCAGGGGCCGGTCCACTGTCCCTCAGACCGTGTGGGGGGCCGGACTATATTTTGAAAAAATAATAATGAATGAATTCCTATGACCCACAAATAACCCAAAGATGCATTTTAAATAAAAGGACACATTCTACTCATGTAAAAACATGCTGATTCCCGGAATGTCCGCGGGCCGGACTGAGAAGGCAATTGGGCCGGATCTGGCCCCCGGGACTTAGTTTGCCGACCCATGAATCAAGTGTTGTACTCCACATTAGTCAGAGCAGTTCTGTTCAAATTAATGGACATTTACTAACACAGGTCCCTTAACTTCAGTGAGTCTACTCTGAGTATAACTTTGTTGAAGGCAGCCCATTCTCTCTCTCCCCCCTCCAGTTTATTATCACAACAACCCTGTGAGGTAGGTCAGGCTGAGAGAAAGTGACTGGTCTAAGCCCACCCAGTGAGCTCCATGACTTTATTGTGGGTAGATATAAGATCAGGGAAATGGCCCATTTAGACCAGCATCCTTGTTCTCACAGTGGCCAAATAGCTGCCTCAATGGGAAGCTTGCAAGCAGGTCCTGAGCACAAGAACATTATCCCCAGCTGCGAATCCCAGCGTCTGGCATCGAGAGACACGTTATCTATGATACGGGAGGTAGGGAGCAGCCATCACAGCCAGCCTTTTCATCTGTGATTTTATCTAATCCAGGCATCCCCAAACTCGGCCCTCCAGATGTTTTGGGACTACAATTCCCATCATCCCTGACCACTGGTCCTGTTAGCTAGGGATGATGGGAGTTGTAGTCCCAAAACAGCTGGAGGGCCGAGTTTGGGGATGCCTGATCTAATCCCCTTTTAAAACCATCTTGTGGTGTTGAAACCCATAGTTCTGTGGCAGTGCATTCCATAGGTAGCAAATCTCAGTGTGTCTCTGTGTCTGTGTGTACACCTCTTGATTCCTTGAAGGAAAGATAGGGGAGCAATGAATGCCATCATCATATCTATGTTAATCTGGGCAGGATAGTATATTTGCACTTCTTTGGGAGGCGAGAAAGGGGATGCCATCATCATGGATAAATCAACAGTGTGTTAGAGATGGCAGTTGACAGCAGTATGATTTTGAGATTTCAGCAATGGACTATTAAACGCTAATTTCCGATCATACCGACGCTTGGCCTCTGGACCAAATCAATACTTTTCTTCCCAATGAACTTAACAAAGTGCACATTTCAGCAGAGGGCGTGTCAATGGCGGCCTTGGTAATCAAAGCTGGAGAACTGCAATCTTGTTTCCACTGCCACCCGCAAATGAGTGAAGATTTGGAGAGGGTTTGGCCAGCAGCGTCACAAAGGTGGGATTGGCTAGAGAGCAAGAGGCCCAGCCACTTTGACTGGCTTAAAAAGAGAGGGAATTTGGTGGCGTCGATGGCAGTGGATGAGATGGGAGTGGCTACTTTGCCTCCGGCGTTAAGCAAAACATCCAGTTGATTTGCTGGCCAGGTTGACTGGGACTGTTGGCCAGACCTGGGAAGGCCCCAGCGACGTCCACCTTCTCTTATGAGTGATGGAAGGGTTAAACACAAACAGCTGGGTCCTGAAATCTCCATTCAGCATCACTAACCTACTCCAAGATGTGGCCTCAAGCGGCGCTCCCAAGGGACCACTGTCATCACCGTTGTTGAGGGAAGACGAGGATGTCGTCGTAGCAGCAGCAGCCGCTGGTGAGGAACGGCAGAGGTTGAGAAAAGAGGATCTTTCTGGCGAAAGGAGAGGGAAGCACGAGAAGCCGCCTTTCAGCTACAATGCCCTGATCATGATGGCCATCCGCCAGAGCCCAGAAAAGCGCTTGACTCTCAATGGCATCTACGAGTTCATCATGGGCAGCTTCCCTTACTACAAGGAGAACAAGCAAGGCTGGCAGAACTCCATCCGCCACAATCTCAGCCTCAACAATTGCTTTGTCAAGGTGCCCCGGCACTACAACGATCCTGGCAAGGGCAACTACTGGATGCTCGACCCTTCCAGCGAGGACGTCTTCATCGGAGGCGCCACCGGAAAGCTGCGCAGGAGGCCGTCCACTTCCCGGACCAAGCTGGCTTTCAGGAGAGGAGCTCGGCTGACTTCGGCTGGGGTGACCCTGGCTGGATCTCTCTACTGGCCTTTGCCTCCTCTTTACAGTGCCTCCTCAGCCTACCTGAGCCACCCCCCTGGCAACTTCTCTTCCATTTTCTCCCACCAGGCTATTTCTCCTCCAGTGGGGCACAGACAGATGGAAGTAGAGAGCTCCTACAGCAACCACCAGCAGATTGCCACAGCGATGTTGGCCTCGGCCATCCCCTGCAGCCTCTCCTCACCCGACTGCCAGGACTCCTGCTCTATCAATTTCCTGGCCAGACAGGCGAATTACATCTTCTCTCAGAGACATCACACCTTGCCTCAGGCTGTCCTCCCATCCAAAGCCACCAGAGATCTCCTCGGAAGAGGTCCTCCAACTTTCCCCGGGCGGCTTTCTCCAGAGCTCCCAAGCTACTTTGCTTTTCAGAATCAGGGTGTTCCTTTTCATCCAAGCCTGCCTTGACTGTATACCCCACAAGCCTCTTCTTCCCTGAAAGAAACATTATTATTTTTTAATTCTTGCCTGCTAATATTTGAACCTAGTCAGCCTCCTGTTGTGCTGTGTGCTGCATGGTTTTCCACCCGTGGTCCATGAAAAACTCTGGAGAAATGTTGACTTTTCACCCCACCTGTTTCCCTCTGACCCTTCACTGTCTTTTCTGGTGAAAGTGAGGGCATCTATCAATGTTTACCAACATGAACTAATTTCTTCGAATGCCTCTCGCTAACCGGAACTATGAGAAAAATTTTGAGGGCTAAGGCAAGTCAGCAAGCTTCCAGTGTAGCTCCGAGCTCTGCTTTGCTGCCGACATTTGGCATCAAGACTGGCACTCTGAACGCCGAGTGAAACAGAATTGCCCCAGCAGGTGCCAGTCGGTTTTGATGCCCATAAATTCTGCACATTTTCCCTTGCCTTGACTCCACTTCCACCCTCCCAATGCCTTTGATTAACGTACTGAATAATAGGGCGGACTTCTGAACAGGCACAAATGAACAGCAGTAGCTGCCTGCTTCCTTGCAGAGCATGAAACGTACCATGCCCAAACCTTCACCCAGCAAAGTTCTGACTTAGCTGGGCTGCTGGGATTCAGCTGTTAAGCCTCTCCTGCAATTACAACCTTTGAGCTGTGCCATCCTGCAGGGCACATCGGATTAGGAGCGATCGCAATCAGCCAGACTTGTGTGGGGCTAAATATGTTTAAGGCTGAAGAGCCAATGTGGCAGGTTCGGGTGTTGGTTTTTTTTATTGGTAATTCATAAGCAGCATCAACGTGCAGAGCATTTTTCGGGGTGGGGTGGGGTGTGTGGAACCAGCAGATCCCTATCCCCCAAGGAGCTTAGGCTATAAATTTCATCAGTGAAAGTAATAGCAGACGATGGGAATGGGAGAGAGAGGAGAAAACACAGTTTGATTGCGCTTAAGTGTCCAGCCTTCTCATCTGCAGCTGTAGTGCATGGTCTGGAACAAAGAAGAATCCCAGGGCAAGGCAGGTATGTCATCCGTCCCCCCCTCCACCCGAGCATCTCTGTAGGCAATGCAGGCAGCCAGCAGGTTGAATACACAACTTGCAGTGGTTCACACAACTCACTGGGATCACCACAGGGCAAAGTGCCCCATGTTTCTGGACCTGGGAGATTACCAGTGCAATAATGCCTTGCTGAATCGGGCCCAAAGGCCCACCTAGTCTAGCATCATGTCTCCAGCAGGAATGGCTAGGAATCAGTGGCGCACTGCTTCTAAACAGGGACATGTAATTTATAATTATCAATGGCTGATGGACATTCAGAGACTTGCCTTCTTTGCAAATCTAACTTTTTTTAAAAAAATAAAAAAAACAGTATCAAATTCACTGTCTGGTCATCAGCACAGCTTGCGTCAACGAATTGCTAAAGTTAATTATGTGAAGCATGTCATTTGTGCATAACCAGCCAATCGGCTTAATTGGAAGAGGCTAAAAATATGCTGTTTTGACAGAGATGGAGGGTAATTGCTTGATGCTTGCTTGTTCTCTGGAGCAACACATCCAATCTTCAGAATTTGAGGTACTGGAGAAAATGCAGTAAGGTTGCAGTTCTAAGCGTTTGACAGAAAAACCTACTAAATGTGCTCAGTAGGATTTGCACACAAAAGAGTGTGTCAGAATGTGCAAATTCCCTTCTGGATTAAATTGCTTTGTGAATCAGGCTCCAGTATCCTCAGATTTCTGCTGGACTTAATTCTAAGTAATTAATTGCGCTTTTAATTGCCGCTTGATAATTGATACCCCAGCCCTGAACACATTTACACAAGGGATCAAAACAATCAAGTCCCATTGATTTAAGGGTTGTGGTTTTAGGCTCTGTGGGTTTGGTAGTGAGTTTAGAGACCATCAATTTCTATAGTACATTTATTCCAAAGATTTTGCAGTGATTGTAATAGTACAATTAATTAGTTCCTACAGTGTGTGTGTGTTTATCCTTTATTCATGTGAGTTTGTGTGTTTTACGACCCTTCATTCAGAGAAAACACAAACTCTTCATGTGCGGCAAGAACTTTGGCTTGGAAACATCACACCCTCAGGGAGCCAAGTTCAATTTATATCATTCAACTATTCTGATTTTTACTTTAATGTGCATGTCTAAGATTTGGCTGTTTCAAGATTTGGCTGAGACAGATGATATGTTCAAAATGATATGTTCATTACAATTACCGGTAATGTTTTAGGACATAATAAATCTTCTTCTTCTTCATGGCTATTTTTAATGGAAAAGCTCAAATGTGCAAACTGAGGCTAATTTTTAGGGTGCTTTGCTTGCTTATCTACATTATTTCCAAACTGTGCACTAGTTTGAATTGGGGTGGGTGGGAAGAGAGGATGAAATCCATCAAGCATGTCTCCTGTCCATAAAACCGATAAACATGTGATATGCACAGGAACTGTGTGATAAGTAGACTTGTAATTTTGATGAAATTAATTGTGTTTGCATGGGAGAGAGGAGCTCCGTGGAATGCACCTTAAAACGTCCGATATCACGAACCACAACTGAGTTTTACCTGCGTGAATCAATCCCACAATAAAGATACTTACTGATCCATTTGTTTCCCAAACCCAACGGCCGTGTTTGATTGTGAACTTTTGTGCCGTTTCATTTTGGTCAGTACAAGGATCAAGGAATTGAGATGCAGGGACCATTAGGAAAGGAAGCAAAAATCAAACTGCCATTGTAATTGCGCCATTATACAAATCTGTGGTGCAACCGCATTTGAAATACTATGCATTTTTTAACAACAACAATAACAACAACAACAGTGGACAGGGGAAAGTTTTTCTCCCTCTTTCATAATACTAGAGCTCATGGGAATCTAATGAAACTGAATGTCGGAAGGTTCAGGACTGATAAAAGGAAGCCCTCCTTCACACAGCCCATGGAACTCCCTGCCACCAACTTGGGTGGCTTTAAAGAGAGGATTAGACAAATTCATGGAGCATAGGGCTACCGATGGCTACCAGCCACGATGGCTATATTCTGCCTCCACATTTGGAGGCAGTGATGCTTCTGAATGTCAGTTGCTGGAAGCCACGGCAGAGAGGAGAGGGCTCTCATGCTCGGATCCCGTTTGCGAGTTTTCCATGGGCATCTGGTTGGCCACTGTGAAAACAGGATGCTTGGCCAGATGGGCCACTGGCCTGATTCAGCAGGGTCTTCTTACGTTCTTAAGACTGACCGGCCTCACTCTAGCCCCACGAAACTGCGCAATTCATATACACAAACGGATCTATTTGAATACAGGCTCCCCATCCCCCAGATGACCTGTTTATTGAGCATTCCTCCTGATTTGCTTGCACAAGGTTTATGCAGAGGTTAGATTACATCTGGTCTTTAACAGGTTTATGTCTATATGTTGTTGTTGTTGTTGTTGTTGTTGTTGTTGTTGTTGTTGTTGTTGTTGTTGTTGTTGTTGTTGTATTTATGTCCTTCCCATCTGATTGGGTTTCCCCAGCCACTCTGGGCGGCTTCCAATAGATATAAACACATAATAAAACATCAAACATTAAAAACTTCCCTATACAGGGCTGCCTTCAGGTGTCTTCTAAAAGTCAGACAGTTGGAAATGTTTAAACCAGTATCTTTTATATGTTTTTTTAGAGCTTTCTGGACTTTATCCGTGTTGCTTTAATTTGTTTAACCTGTCTTCAAGTCCCAGTCTGGGAAGAAGGCAGCAAATATAGTAACAACAGCAACAATTTATCGATCATTCATTCTGATCTGTATGTGCGGCAATAAGCACTCCTCTCACTTTGCTTGTGGGATGTTTATACATCTTCCCATTAACCCATTGTTCGCCTCACACTTTCCAGGGGAGCATACTCATCGCTCTCTTAACCACGACAAGTTTGCGTGGAGTTTTTAAAAGTGGATTGGTTACACTGGAGCAACAAAGCGCTTTCACCCACTTTGATTGCACAAACCTACATAAAAACACAAACTGAGTCCCAACATGGGATGAGGGGCACGAGGTCAAGCACATATCATAATCCAACCCCGCTGAAAGGAATAAGTCCATCTTTAATGGGGGGAAAGATCTTACATTGTCCAAATCCTTTCAGCAGCTGACATGTAAAATTGTATGTCCGGTGTAGTAGTATATAAAACAAAGTTCCACCATACGGCACTGAACTATAGTGGCTTCTTGCTGCCTTGTACTAGGAGTATATATAGTTTTGAATAACTTGTGTTTTATAAACAAGGACCATAGGAATAATAAATTGATACAAATAAATAGACCAAGTCTTCTCATGTCATTTGTGTATCACAAAAATTACTAGGAGTATATTACGAATGATTCCCCCCCCCCCCCCAAATGCAGTGATTGACCAATATTTACTATACCAAGCTTGTGGTATAAGGCAGTGGTTCTCAAGCTTTTTTCTCTGGGCCACACTTTCAGAATAAAAATTTGCTTCTGCCACACTGAATTTTTGATTGATAAGAAATACAGTGGAAAACAAAAAGAAGCAACTAGCAGTGCTTGGTTTATAACCTAGAACACACCTAGTTTATAATATGATCACGGGACATCCAGAAAGTGTAAAATAATGCAGCAACGTAAGAACATGAATCATTTCCAAAATATAATTATAAACGAGCCTCTTATATATGTACCGTAAGTACATATGAGAGGTGTGAGATTGCTTTTGCCAGGTAATCTCATTTATATTAGGTCTATTTTGAGACAGACAAACTCTCATCTCATCAACACAAATAAGTATTTTTTCTTTTCTGATCTTTCATATTTGTCAGACTTGGAAATCCCTGTTTGTGGAGAACTATAGAATAGCCAATGCTCTTCAAGAGAGAGACATGAATACTATTTCTGCTTGTATGGATACAGATAGCAATAGAGATGATAGAGATAAAGAGATACGACACCGAAATGTTTAAATGTTTATTTGATTGCCCTTGAATATTCCCACCATACTTGCCATGTTCTCCTGCCACATCCGTGTGGCATGCCACACCCTTTGAGAATCACTGGTCTAAGAATTGCAAATCAAGATGATGGACTATGCCAAAATAGCAAAACTAACTGGGAAGCTCAAAAATCAAGAAGACAAGAATTTTTAAAAAGAATGGGAAAAGTTTATAATTTATATACGAGACCACTGCAAACAGGTTAAAACATTGGCAGGGTTTTAATCACACTTATAAAGTAACGGAAACTATGGATGATTTAGAAGGAAAAATATTTGGATAAATATTGACATGCAGTTGTAATTATTTTTACTAGGACCCATGGAAGGGATGTGGGGGAGGTCAGGAGATTCAGAGTAATTGCAGTACAGTATTTGGATTTTGAATTGATGTTTGCTGTGCGTTTATATTTTTTATCAAATAAAAAATATTTTTTTAAAAAAGAGAACCACTGGTCTTAGGTCTTCTACAAGCCTTAGGTGCCATTATTGATATAATTTTATATATCTTAGATGAATGCCCATTTCTTTATCCAGCTAGACCATAGTACCAAGCTTCCTTGGACTCTCACCAAAGCAGGGAGTGCCCCCCACCCTCCATTCCTGTTGCGGCACCATGCCAGAGGGACACAAGCAAAACAGGCGCCTGCCCTTCAAGGGAGCTGCCTGAACACGCAGACATGTGAGATGGGGACGCAGCTGATGGTAACCAGAAGCTTCTGTGGATTAAACATAAACTCTCTCTCTTTCTGCCTGGCTGGCTGGCTGGCACCTGTTGACTTTTATGGTCCTCAACTCATCCACAAAGCACCAGCCACTTCCGTGCCCCTTGGGCGCAATGACACACCATTCATAAAAAGGGAGGCAAAGGCAGAATGTCCCGCTTTCCCTTAGGATGTCCCTATTTTCATCAGAGAAATGTTGGAGGGTAAAGTTAGGCGACCGCCAAGCCACGGAGATAAGTTAAATATACAACATTTAGAAGACATCTGAAGGCAGCCCCGTATAGGGAAGTTTTTAAATTTTATTATGTTTTTATATATGTTGGAAGCCGCCCAGAGTGGTTGGGGCAACCCAGTCAGATGGGAGGGCATTATTATTATTATTATTATTGAATAGGCTGTCCCTATTTTCATCAGAGAAATGTTGGAGAGTATGACAGATGAGGACAATATGGAATCACATGCACACTAGCTCCCTGTGCTGCCTGGAAAGAGTGGGATACAAATGTGAGGGATATAGTATTTGTTATTACTGTTACTCTCAGTACTTTCGGCAATCACAACCAAATTAAGGATAACCTTGGTCCCCACCTACAATCCTTCCCATAAATAGGGAGTAAGTTTAACAGCATAGAAGAGTCTAATCTCTTTCCAGTGGCCAACCAGATATATACACCCAGTGCTTTTTTCCTGAGGGGACGCAGGGGTACGCGTACCCCTAAACATTTTGTGAATCTAAGTTTGGCCTCATTGAGGGACTGTATTTCTATATTATAAACTTTTTTCTTTTTGGGGGGGAAAAAGCACTGCATACATCACAAGCAGGACACGAACGCAACAGCCCTTATTCACAAGATACTGTTATCTGAAATATATACATATAGCCTTTTTTGTGTGAGGGTACTCACTGGTGCAGAATGTTGTTGTTTAGTCGTGTCCGACTCTTTGTGACCCCATGGACCAGAGCACGCCAGGCACTCCTGTCTTCCACTGCCTCCCCCTGTTTGGTCAAACTCATGTTGGTAGCTTCAGGAACACTGTCCAACCATCTCATCCTCTGTCGTCCCCTTCTCCTTGTGCCCTCCATCTTTCCCAACATCAGGGTCTTTTCCAAGAATTCTTCTCTTCTCATGAGGTGGCCAAAGTATCGGAGCCTCAGCTTCAGGATCTGTCCTTCCAGTGAGCACTCAGGGCTGATTTCCTTAAGAATGGATAGGTTTGATCTTTTTGCAGTCCATGGGACTCTCAAGAGTCTTCTCCAGCACCATAATTCAAAAGCATCAATTCTTCGGCGATCAGCCTTCTTTATGGTCCAGCTCTCACTTCCATACATCACTACTGGGAAAACCATAGCTTTAACTATACTGGTGCAGAATACCATAACCTTTTTTTCCTGCCTGTGAAAGCCTTTTTATGCTGGCACCTGCTTTGACTGACATAAGCATCATTTTTTTCTTTTTTTGCCATTATGTGCTTGTTCAAAGCTTGTTTGCTCCTTCATAAACAGCCAATTCATTGAAAAAGCCAGCGTTGTGAGGAGTTTACTGCACTGGGCTGGGCGCATTCAAATCCCTACCCAATTATGTATGCCGTTGGGACCAGCCATTCTCTTTTTGGCCTGACCTACCTCTCAGGGTTCTTGAGAAGATAAAATAAAGGAGCAGGGGAAAGCTACATATGCCAACCTGAGTCTTTTGCGGTTTTTTTAATAAGGGGAATATGGAATATAAATGTAAAAAATAATAATGGTCGCCATCCGTTTTGAATTTCCCGGACAGACAGAATACTGCAGTTGGAAGCTGTGTCCAGGAAAATCCAGATGTATGGTAACCCATGTCGGAAGACTAGATTTTGGCGAATTTCCTTAAAAGTAGCTCAAAAACTTTTTTTTTTTAGAAAGAGATTTTTGAGAAAAACTAAAGCAAGTTCAACAACTTTGCTCAAAAACGCTCAACAACTTTTGTGTCCGGATTTTCACTTTTCGAAATATGATAAGCATCCTTTCCCTCTATTTTTGCTGCGGATTGACTGATTTAGGAACGCCCTTCCTCCATTATAAATGGATTATTATTATTATTATTATTATTATTATTATTATTATTATTATTAAGGTGCATTCCCCCCCCCCCCACAAAAGTACAATGTCTGCAGGTCAGATTTAAGAAGGTCCAACAGGGGCTTCTTCCCCAGGAAGTGCACTGGAACCCAAGCGAGTAAATATCCCACAGGCAGGGCAAAGCCGTTCGCGGGGTGTTTTGCCTCTTCTAGCGCGCCGTAGGCGCAAAGCCATAGAGACGGTAGGTAGGCCGAGAAGGGCCGAGAAGTAGGCTTGGAAATGGCCTTACAGCGCGTGCGCGGCCCCGGAAGCGGAAGCCTGGGAAGTTGCTCACATTTGCAAACCCGCGACAGAGCACTTCGGCGCGCGAGTCGACGGCTAGGAAGAGGATAAGGGAGCAGCCATGTGAGAAGGCGGCGGCTGCGAACGGGCCAGGGATGGGGGTGGAAGAGAAGGAGCCCGGTTTTTGGGAGGAGGTCCCCTTTCTTGTGGGTCAGGATTTGGGGGGGGGCTCGTCTCCACTATACAGTAAATATTCGAATAGGCGCCCCTGTTTAAGAGCGTTATACAGTAATTACTGCCATATTTATTTATGTCCCACCTTCTTCCCTTACAGGGACTCAAGAAGGCTTACAAAGAGAGAGAGAGAGAGCGAGCAGCTAAAAACATAGTGGGGGTAGTGGTGGAAACCAGTCATTCAAAAAGCATTCATGGAATTAAATGGTTCCCGCTGCCTTTTTAGAAAGGCTACCCCCAGCTCTCCCCTCCGCCCCCTGACACCATCCTCTTCTCTGCCTCCCCTTTTCTCGTGCACCTTGGCCGTTTGACAGTGGGAAGGGGGAGTCACGGCCTTCATGCGCTACCTGTGGGCTTCCCTTACAAGCAGCTGGTTGGCCATCTTAAAAACAAAATGCTGGGGCTCGATGCCTCCCCCTCCCCGCTTTGGTCTGATCCAGCTACTGGCCTCTTCCTCACGCCCAGTGTCCCCAGGTTCTTCCCTCTTGGCTTATTTGGTTGCTTCCCAGTGGCTAGTTGAATAATTTTGCCGATTCAGATGGGAGGGTCCCGTGTTAGCATGTTTCCATCAACCCTGCCTTTACAGTACTTTGGTAAAGGGCGCTATGTAGCAAAGTAATTGGGTGCATATTTTAAAGGAACCACCTTAGAGTTTGTGGCTCTTAACTTGTTTTAAAACTGTTTTTTAATATTGTGTTTTGATTGCTGTAATCTGCCCTGGGACCGTAGAGTGAAGGGTGGGTAAATAACAACAACAGTTAGGATAATAACAGTTAGTTATGAGCAGCAGAGATTTTGCTTCCACACTAATCCCATCGCTCCCCTGCACAGATTTTTGATGGGTTGTTTCTACTGCCTTAAATTGTTTGAGTGGAGGAATAATGATTATTAGTACAGTAGTTAGGCTCTTTCTCTTTTTTCTTCTTCCACCGCCCCTGCCCCACGGTGCTTCTTCCATGCTTGTGATGAAAGGATGAGTTGTATAACCACTAGAATATATTTTATATTGCCAAGTCACATTTAGTTGGTGCTGGTTGTCGTGCACCAGATATCCTGTTATCCTGGGACTTGACTCTTTTCTTCCTCCTCAGGAGCCTCTTAAACAAGCCCAAGAGTGAGATGACCCCAGAGGAGCTGCAGAAGAGAGAGGAGGAAGAGTTCAACACGGGGCCCCTTTCTGTTCTCACCCAGTCTGTGAAAAACAATACTCAGGTGCTGATCAACTGTCGAAACAACAAGAAGCTGCTTGGCCGGGTCAAAGCCTTTGACAGGTAGGATTCTCTGTTGTTTGCTCGGAAGTAAATAAAGCCAGATTAAGTTCAGACTTTCAAAATAAGTGGCAGATTTCCCGGTTTAAGTTTTCCTCTTGGTAGTTCCATCTCATTCAGAAGTTCAGGGAGAGGAGTGTTGGCCCAGGAGAGGGGGTTCTCTGGCAGCCCCAGAGTTGTGGAATGCTCTCCCCACAATGATGTGTCTGGTTTCTTCATTACAGAGCTTTCAGCGAATGCTGAATATGCATCTCTTTACCCTGGTCTTTGTCAACTGAGATGTGTGTTTATACTGCCCATCCTATTACTGCAGCGATAATCCGTTTATAAATTTAACAATAGTATAATTTGTGCACTCGGAATTAAACAGTTCCCCTTTGAAGTTCTTCTGGACACTCTAGTCTAGAGAATGGGGGTGTTCCTTGGTCACAGAGAGAGGGATGTTTTGTTCCCTCCCCATTTGTTGGGAGCAGGAAAGAGAGAGCCTTGCATCCAGGTAACAGCTTCCTCTCCCCACCAGGCATTGCAACATGGTGTTGGAAAACGTTAAGGAGATGTGGACAGAGGTGCCCAAGAGTGGGAAAGGCAAGAAGAAATCGAAACCTGTCAACAAGGACCGCTACATCTCCAAGATGTTCCTGCGTGGAGATTCAGTCATTGTGGTGCTGAGGAACCCCCTAATTGCTGGCAAATAATAGGCTGTCAGCAGGCTGTAGGTGCTTGAGAGCCTAGTCCAGCAAAGAGCTGTCTTTGGGGTAAACACCAAGAGACTGTTATGGTTCGCTGATGGCTTTAGCCAATAGCATCTTCTTAGCAGCTGCCTGCTCTTTGAATCATTTTTGTGCCACGAGTATTCAGTACCCCGATGAAAGAAAGTGCAAGGCTTCTTGCTATTCATAGAGCTGGCAGATGTATTTTCCAATCCCAGACACCTGGTTATGTTCATATATGTGGCCTGATGACCTTTTCTTTTGTAATAAACATTTTGTTACAATCCTCTTTCTGCTTTTTTGTCTGGCACAGGCTCTTCTGCCTGGTGAAATTTCTGATGGCAATGAAGGGGATGGGAATCTTGTGGCTGGTGGGAGCTGAGCTGTGGGTTACATGCTTGGAGCCTGAAGTCCTCTGCTCAGAGAGGGCGTTAGGTAGGACAAGAAGCCACTGAAAGCTTTTGACTTCTCCCCCTGAGATAGGTCTATCTCTATCCTCTCACCTTATCAGCATTCCCTACAGTTGACCAGCAAGTGCAGCAAAACATCTTCCTTATCTGGTATGAGAACAAAAGTTGTGTTCTGGGCCCTGGTGGCTTCACTAACCTGGCCAGAGCTCCCTGCAAATCCTAGAGCAGGCATCCCCAAACTTTGGCCCTCCAGATGTTTTGGACTACAATTCCCATCTTCCCCGGCCACTGAGAGTTCTAGGCCAAAACATCTGGAGGGCCGGAGTTTGGGGATGCCTGTCCTAGAGCTTGAAACAAGCCTGCTGTTGAGGCATGTAGGTATTAGCTGAAAGGTAGAGAAAGGTTCTTCACTTCTGTTCCCCCCACTCCTTAAAAATATATCCAGACTCTTAAAAACTTAACGTGTCTTGTTCAGAATGAAATCTAGAGATAGAAAAATTTATGCAATGCGCACGTAGCTGAAGCAAAATCTGCACCAATTTGCAGTCTTGGGAATTTTCAAATTCATATCCCAAAACATTGCATAAATGTTTTATTGATCGGCAGCTGTGAATGGAGGGATTTTTGTATTCGTCCTTATTTTTATGGTGTATTTTGTGTTTTTAATATTGTAATTTTATGTTGTGAACCTCCCTGAGAATCTACAGGTATAGGGCGGTGTACAAATTTAATTAACAACTGCAGGGTAGGGATGCTTCTGCATCAATTTGCCAGCATTGGTGTTTCATCATATATTCTTTAAAAATCTGATAGCATCCTTGATGAGTGTTGTGAAGGACCCCTGACAGTTAAGTCCAGTCGCGAACGACTCTGGGGTTGTGGCGCTCATCTCGCTTTACAGGCCGAGGGAGCCAGCATGACTAAGCCACTTCTGGCGAAGCCAGAGCAGCACATGGAAACGCCGTTTACCTTCCCGCCGGAGCGGTACCTATTTATCTACTTGCACTGTGTGCTTTTGAACTGCTAGGTTGGCAGGAGCTGGGACCGAGCAACGGGAGCTCACCCCGTCGTGGGGATTCAAACCACCAACCTTCCGATCGGCAAGTCCAAGCGGCACAGTGGTTTAAATCACAGCGCCACCCATGTCCCCGATGAGTGTTGTAAAACCACACAAATAAAGTGACCATTACAATTTATTATTACCACAATTTATTTATATACTGCTGTTTGGGCTCCCAAAGCTTTGAACAGAGTAGTGAAGCAAAATGCACAACGGAGCACAAGCAAGTGCCATAAATCAGTCACCGAGCCAAACAATATAAGAGCAGAGTTGCAATGAAGAAAAGCCTTCCCAAGTTAGAAGATGAAAGGCTGTGCTCCCCAACTGCGCACCCCACACACCTGGGGGCTGGAAACTTGAACAGGCAATGAAATCTGTTTTTTTTTAATAAAAAAAATACAAAATTGAGTTAGAAAAATGTTTCCCCAAGTTCAATTTAGTAACACAGGAAGCTGCCTAATACAGACCATTAGTCGATCTACCTCAGTACTGTCTTCTCTGACTGGCAGCAGCTCTCCAGGGTTTTAGACAAGATACAGGCTCCTACTTGGGAGATGCCAGGGACTGAGCAAAGGACTTTCTGCATTCACATCAGATGCTCCAACACTGAGCTGCAGCCGTTTCCCTTTGCCTCTTAAGTTGAACAGTGTACGGTAACTTCATAAAACATGACGCTTTGGGGCTGTTCTTCCTGTAACCTCCTGCTTACTGACGCTAACGGGATTTGCAGTCTGAACTATCTGGGAGGGCACCAGGTTGAGGAAAGCTGGGATTGTTCCTAAACACCCAAAGCTGTCTCCCCATATTATTTCTGCTTGCTTGTTGTGCTGATGGCCATGCCTGGTATCTATTCCTCTCCTCTGTGTGTGCATCTCTTTCTCTCCCTATGTCAGCAGGAGCTCATTCCTTAAGCCCAGCTGGCTTTCTCTCCCCCTCCCAGCCCCCAGGTGAAACCCTAGCCTTCTCCAGCCTCTGAAAGTGACTTTGTCTTGCTTTGATACAGGGCAAACCTTTTACCGCCCAGTGCGTTCTATGAGCTGTGTCTTACAGAGCTGCAGCATTGCTTTAAAACAAATTTACTTAAAGTATCGGTTACCCCCCTAGGGGCGGGCAATGTTGACGGGGCACAGCAACACAAACCTGCTGCTACACTGGGGAATTTTATACAGGGACAGATGGATGAATCGCCAGAAGGTGCCTGGCAGGAAAAAGACCAGGCTACTTGGGGTGCCCCGTACATTTTTCAGCATGGTCAATATGGAGGAAGGGATTTGAGAAAAGATTTCAGGTTCATAGATGCTGCATTGAACTAATCGTGCAGAGGCCCATCAAATTAAGAAAAACTTGGGATATTGCTCAGGTCTTAAAAACTAACCACTGCTCCCTGAAGACGAAACACAAAATATGCACCTCAGAATTTTAGAGGTCAGCTGGAACTGCTAACAAGCTGGAAATGTTAATTAATTACATGTCTGAATCTGATGGATTTTGGCATTCACAGGTGAGCGCTGATGGTTCCAGGTTCTTTTGTGCTTTCTGGATGTAACAGTCCAGTAAACGCTCACTGCTGAATTTTGAAACTTCCCAAAGCTGATCCATTAAGTCAGCCGCGGCACTCGGTTCTAACGCCCCGACTCAGATTCTGTACCTGAAGCCGTGAAGGGCAGGGGTGACGAGAAGATGCTGAGCTCGAAGGATGCTGAGCATGATTTCAGTTGCTTATCACTCAAGAGCCTTCCGCATAGGGGGGAAAAGTGGTACTTGTGAGCAGGAAATGGTAGCTGGAGTATGGGAGCAAAAACTGGCTCCTCCACATTCAGGACATTTCTATCAAGAAAATCAAGGTGGGATAAATAGAGTCACCAACATGTTTCCTATCCAGCCGCTGATGAAACTCTGGCTGTGCCTGCTTACTTTCAGCAATAGCCCTTAGGTGTTCAGAGTGGTCTTTGGCAATCCCTCGTAGCCAAGTAAGATTGTCTTCCATGAACACGGTCTTAATAGTGAGTCCATAAGTGCCTGTGAAGGCCAATTCTGGATCCACACATCCTTCCACAGTGGGAACATAGGTTTCCGGGCGGGAGTTGATCACAGTAAGGGTTTGCCAAACGTGCCTTCCTCTTAGCACGTTTCTCCCTTTTATCCTGAGTTCGAATGTCTTCAAACTCCATGATACCTTTGGTAAAGGCTGTTCTCCAACTGGAGCACTCACAGGCCAGTGTTTCCCAGTTGTCGGTGTTTATACTACATTTTTTTTTAGATTTGCCTTGAGACAGTCTTTGAACCTCTTTTGTTGACCTCCAGCATTATGCTTTCCATTTCTAAGTTCGGAATAGTTTTGCTCTGGAAGACAATAATCAGGCATCCGCACAACATGACCAGTCCAACAAAGTTGATGTTGAAGAACCATTGCTTCGACACTGGTATCTGCTTCTACCAGTACACTGGCATTAGTTCACCTGTCTCCCTAAGTAAAAAATTTTGGAGACCATTGATGGAATCTTTCAAGGAGTTGGAGATGGCGTTTACATGTTTACATGTTTCACAAGCATACAGTGTGCATCATGGAAGAAGTGCACTCTGGACTTGGGAGTGGCCAAAGAGGAGACCACCCTGACTGCAGTTTCAAAGTGGCCCTCCAGGAAATATATCCAATATGCAGATGGTGTAAGTTACTTCTTCACATCTATGGAAATCAGTGATTAGCAGACTTCCTGCAAATGATCCTGGTCCTGAGGCAATGGATACCTTTCTCAACAGCATGTCGACTCCTCTGCTTTGCAAGGTGTGAATTGGCCCGTAGTGAATGAGCAATGAGCCCTTCGGAAGTGTTTCAGAGTCCCCTGTTAAAGCAGGAGGCTCTGGCCAATCTCCTCCATATCTCTCTTCTCTCCCCGCAACACCCCACCCCCTCCCCCAGCCAGCCCGGCCATCCATCCAGGCAGGCAAGGAGATCCAGCTCAATATTGCAGCTCAGGTTTAGCGCAGGACGGGGCTCCAATTTCGACAAGTCAGAGGTTTCTGCAGAGGCGACAACTGATGTTCAGGAAATGGGGAGACAGCAGAGTCCTGATGATTAATTCAGGATGAAAGGGAGAGGAGGCTGATAAGGGGAAGCTTGATAACTGCCAGGTCCTGGCTGAACCCATCGATACCTCACCAGCTTGAAGCCCAAAGCACTGGAGAAGATCATAAGAAGAGGGCCAGGCCAGTGGCCCATCTCGTCCAGCATCCTGTTCTCAGGTGGCCAAGCAGATGCCTCTGGGGACCCTGAGCACAAGACCAGCCTCTCAGCTTGTAGTCCCTGGAGACTAGTATTGAGAAGCATCGCTGCCTCTGACAATGCAGGTCCACCACAGCCATTGCGGCTAGTAGCCATCAATAGACCTCTCTTCCTCCATTAATTTATCTAATCCTCTTTTAAAGCCATCCAAGTTGGTGGCCGTTGCTGCCTCTCGCGGGAGCGAATTCCATAATTTAACTCTGCGCGGCATGAAGGAGAACTTCCTTTTATCTGTCCTGAATCTTCCAACCTTCCATTTGGATGTCCCTGAGTTCTAGAATTATGAGAGAGAGAAAAACCCCTGCCTACTTTTGCCATGCCATGCATAGTTTTTATACACTTAAGCAGAGGATAATAATAATAATAATAATAATAATAATAATAATAATAATAATAATAATAATAATAATAATTTATTAGTTATACCCCACCCATCTGACTAGGTTTCCCCAGCCACTCTGGGTGGCTCCCGACAAAATGTTAACATATTAAAAACACGATAAAACATCAAATGATAAAAACTTCCCTAAACAGGGCTGCCTTCAGATGTCTTCTAAAAGTGGGGTTGTGGGATGAGGTGGATATCCAGAACTACTCAGAATATAGTTACAGGTAGGTAGCTGTGTTGGTCTGCTGTAGTCGAAACAAAATAAAAAAATTCCTTCCAGTATGGATGTACACAAAAGCTCATACCAATGACCAACTTAGTTGGTCTCTAAGGTGCTACTGGAAGGAATTTTTTTACCCACAATTCCAAAGGAGCGTGACCAGTTTTTAAAAATGCTAGTCGCACATTCGCCCCTTTGCATCCTTAAATGTGCTGGTGGCGTGGGGAGCAGTGTTGATGCTTTTTCACCGTACATGGTGAGATGTGGCCAACCCGGGGTGTGTGTGTGTGTGGCTGGTTGTAACAGGCTCTGGAAACCGAGGTTGGCTGTTAGCCCTATTGCATTGTAGCCAGAAGGCAGAAGGTAAGCAGTCTGACAACTGTCAGCAAGGAGGCTGGTCTCATTAAAAACCCACAATGAGGAGAAATGTCAGGGTCAATCGATGGCCTGCTTGCTGGATTGGATGCTGCCAGTTCTGTACCTTAAGGCTGTAGATACGCAGAGATGTTTACTTGTACAGGGAACCAAATGCCCTTAGCTCAACTTGAGCAGACCTCAAGCCTGGGATCTACACACAACACCAATCCTAGACGCAAGGATGCGTATACTAGAAGTATGCACAAAAATGCTGATAGATTCTGTTGGGTACTTTTAAAAAAATCTGATTTGCAAATGTAGGGAACTGAATCTGGGACTGGAAAAATTAGAATCCAAGAGAACCTGAAATTGACAGGTTTGCACAGCCCTATTCATGACAGCATTTCAACTGCATACATAGGGAAATGTTTTGATTCCTCACTCCAGCTGAGTCAGGCAAACGTAAGGCCCAGGGGCCAGATTCAGCCCAATCGCCTTCTCAATCCGGCCCACGGACTGCCTGGGAATCTGCGTGTTTTGAGTAGAATGTGTGCTTTTATTTAAAATGCATCTCTGGGTTATTTGTAGGGTATAGGAATTTGTTCATATTCCCCCCCCCCCCGAAATATAGTCCGGCTCCCCACAAGGTCTGAAGGACAGTGGACCGGCCCCCTGCTGAAAAAGTTTGCTGACCCCTGATCTAGCTGGTGCTCTGCTTTCTCTCTTCACGAATTAAAAGTGGCGATGGGCAGCATAGGATGGGGAATGGGGAATTAAATGTATCCAAAGACTTGGAGCACCCTCTTGTGGAGAACGTACATACCAAATCTCATGCAGCAGCCGGTTTATAAAATTAATGAAAGGTGGGAAGGGAGCTGGTGCCACCCACCCACCCCCCAATAATCCTAGCCGCCACCACCCCCAGCACACAAATCAAGGGAATAGTCCAGTTAAAACAATGTCAGATGGAAGACCTTCCCACAGCACACAATTCATATGCTATGTACCAATAGCAAAACATGTATATTCTGATGTACAGTAGCTGAAACAGCCCAACCTGTCCTCCAGGGGGAGAGGAACTTTAAGAGGAACTCTCAAGCTTTGCATAAGTTGGTGGGGGAGGTTTAGAAACCCAAAAACACCCCATTGGCAACTGAGCATGCCCAGGGGACATGGGATGCAACAGATTGTTGGATAAGGGACGAAATGGAATTAAATGGAACGGAGTGTCCGGGAAAGGGTATGACTAGCCTGGCTGGAACCCTGACCTGGAGTGCTCTTAGGGGTGGGATGGGAATTTGAGTCACTTCGCAATTAAAAGTAAGCTTGTACTTTCTGAAATGTGGACTGAAACCCAGCCGCCCTTTGAAATTTGCATTTCTCTGAATTTTGCAATGCAAAAAGTCACGTGGCACAAAAATGCCCATATCAGGGCCGAGTGTGCATATTAAGGCACAGGTGAGCAACAACGATGTTCCAAAATGCATTCTATTAAGGGAAATTGCCTTGCAAAAACGCGCCTGTTAGGGAAAGGTGCATACAAGCGTGTACATGCAAGAGAAATTTTCACTAAAATGCCGGTGAAATTCTGTGAGGACTCCTTAATGAAAAATGCTAGCTGTGGAGGAAATGTAGAGAGCAGAATTTAAGGTGGGGAAGATTAGAAACGGAGTGAAACTCGACATCTTCACCTATCTCTGTTCTGTACTGCCGTGCAGGTGGACGCTTACATCATGAAGTTGTAGTGGAGGCTGGTCCATTAGGGTGAACGGGGGCACTGCTCCACCAACCTCAGTCACCCTCAGCCAACCCCCTACTTGCCTGCCTCCCTGCCTACAACCTGCCATCGGCTCTGGCGCCACCTGCTGTCGGCCTCCTGCCTTCCACCCCCGCCAGCCTCAAGCTGAGGCGCTGCATTCACTTCCCCGGCAAAGATAGATTCCGAAGAGGCACCTCCGAGACAATGGAAGGTGTTATCCTGGACACGGAGAAGGCATCCGTGGTGGAGGAGGAGCAGATGCCCGAAAAGGCTCTTTCGAAGGCTTCCCGGAAGGATCTCATGCGGAAGACGTAGATGACCGGGTTGATGGCGGAGTTGGCATGCGAGAGGATGATGGAGGTCAGGATGAGCTGGTTCGGGATGGGGCAGGTGGGGCAGAGCAGCATGACTGTGTTAAGAATGTGGACCGGGAGCCAGCAGACGGTGAAGAAAAAGAGGATGATGAACAGCGACGTGGCTGTCTGCAGCTCTTTGCGGACAATCATCCGGCGCCTCTCCTGGGCGCTAACATCCACCTCCCCCTCGGCCACCTTGCGGATTTGCTGCTTGACCTCCAGGAAGATGCGCCCGTACAGGACCATCATGACCAGCAGAGGAGCCAGCATGCAGGCCATGAAGTTGAAGTAGACCATGTAGGTGTTTGTGATGATGTCGTTGAAGAGGCACTCCCCGCTGGCCGGCAAAGGCTTGTGCCAGCCCATCATGGGCAGCAGGCCGATCAGAAGGGCCAGCACCCAGGATGCCAAGATCACCAGGAGGGAGTTGAGGGGGCTCATCCAGGATTTGTACTGGAAAGGCTTCAGGATGGAGATGTACCTCTCGACGGCGATGGCCAGCAGCCCGAAGATGGAGGCTTGCGTCAACACCAGCAGCATGCACAGCATCAGGAGGCAGAGCTGCGACCGGTAGTGGGGCAAGCCCAGGTTGGTAAACTGGGCAAAAGGGATGACCACCGCCCCAACCAAGACGTCTGCCACGGCCAGGGAGACAAGGAAGTAGTTTGTGACGACGGCCCGCAGCTTCCTGCTCTGTAGGACGACGGCGCAGATGAAGACGTTGCCCACGATGGAGAACAGTGCAATCAGGCTCTCGCTCAGCAAGTAAGGGATGTCCAGGGCTGGAGACGATGTCGCATTCGTGGCTCGGAGGGGCTGCTGCAGCATGGACAGCGAATGGTCATAGGCAGCCATTATGGAGCAGCAGCCATGCCGACGCTGTTAGGGAAAAGCTCTCCGGCCTCTGTAGGTTGCTGGGCCCTTGTGGGTCCTGAGGAAGTCCAGGAGTCTGTGAAATGAGGCAGGGAAGGGGGGAAGAGTTCAGTCAATTAATAAATAAATAAATAGGTACTGTATTGCATACCCTCCAACATTTCTCTGAGGGAAATAGGGACGTCCTATCCAATAATAATAATAATAATAATAATAATAATAATAATAATAATACAATGGAACCTCAGTTGTCGAACGTAATCTGTTCTGGAAGACTGTTCAACTTCCAAAACGTTCGACAACCAAGGCGCAATGGGCGGTCAGAAAATTCCATTGAAAAAATGGAAAAACATGCCTTGGAAGCCATTTGACTTCTGAGGTGCGTTCGAAAACGGAAGCATTCACTTCCGAGTTTTCGACGTTCGAAAATTGAAACATTTGGCTTCCAAGACGCTCGAAAATCAAGGTTCCATTGTAATAATAATAATAATATTTATACGCCACTCTGGACGTCTTCCAACATATATAAAAACACAATCAAACATTAACATTTTAAAAACTCCCCTATACAGGGCTGCCTTCAGATGTCTTGTAAAGGTTGCATAGTTACTTTTCTCCTTCACTCGGGGATCGCATAACTCCATACCCTCCAACATTTCTCTGATGAAAATAGGGAACATCCTAAGGAAAAGTGGGACATTTTGGAATCTGGGACTGCCCCTGGAAAACAGTCAAAAAAGTGCAAGTAGACAAATAGGTACTGCTCTGACGGGAAGGTAAACAGCGTTTCCGTGCTCTGCTCTGGTTTCGCCAGAAGCGGCTTCGTCATGACCCGGAAAAACTGTCTGCGGACAAACGCTGGCTCCCTCGGCCTGTAAAGCGAGATGAGTGCCGCAACCCCAGAGTCATCTGCGACTGGACTTAACAGTCAGGGGTCCTTTACCTTTTACCTTTTTGGTGCTTTAAATGGGTGGCATGAAAGTGTCCCAGCTCAGCCTGTTTGTCCTTCTGCCTCTGTTTTGTCTATGCTGACTAGCCGGTGACACACAACTTATTTGTCAAGGGTCAGATAGCCCTTTCCCCTCGAAAGGCAAGGAGGTAGTTGGATGTTCTGGGCTTTCCCTAGCATTTGTGTGCGGAGAGAATATTGTGGGGAGTAAAATAAGACGCATTTCCAAAGCCTGTTTCAAGGTACAACCGCCAGTCCTCACATTCCCCCGCCCTCAGTGAGTTGCCAGGTGTTTGGGGCAAAGGCCCATGGCACAAGTTGGCACAATATTTCAATACGCAAATTTATGTCTAGCTGCCTGTTGGAAATGAAGGGGGTGGCTGGCCGATCTCTTGCCAGCAATGCCCTTTGTGAAGCACACAACTGCTTTTTCCGCAGAGTAAAAACAATATTTTTAAAAGGGCACAACTCCCCCCCCCCCGATCACTCTTTAACCCTTGCCTCTCCCCCCACCCTTTACCCGGCCACCCTTTTAATTAACAGCTTCCCCTCACTGTCTGCTAACTCCTCCCCACTGAAGATGATCTCGGGGTCTAGTACCAACAAGTACAAATCGGGCAACATTATTTTTAGTTTCCCAAGCATTAAAGAGGCCAAGCTAGGAGTGATAAAGGGGAAATTTAGACCTCTGGGCAGTTGGGATAGCACAGCCTAGTTCGGGTCTTAAAAGTTTTCACCCTTGTTTCATTGTTGAAGAAGCAAAAGGGATCTCTGACTCACCCACAGATTTCTGTCCCTGGACCGGCTGCTATTGAAAAGATCAAGATTGGGGTGGGGTAGGAAAAGCAAGCTCACAGCCCCCCCAAGCACCTCCACATCTCATGCAGCCTGTACTGCCTGCTCCGTCTGCGTCTTTGTCCTTTTTTGTAGCGCCCGTGTTGTGATGATTACAAAAGTCAGATCTGATAAGTGGCGGTTGGCATACAAAAGCACCTGCATTTTCCACAGAAAGGGATGGGCAGGCGGCTGGGCAGCCTGGCTCCGTGGCAGGGCATCTGTTTTGCATGCAGAAGGTTCTGGGTTCAATCCCCGGTTTCTCCAGGGATCCGGCGGATCTGTCAGTCCCGGGTTCCCATCGTTGCTCATTTTCCCCCAACTCTTCCATTCATTTCTCTGTTTTTCTGCAAATCCGGAGGGGCATCCCTAAGGCAGTTGGATGGCGCCTCCTTCCAGCAACTCCTGGGGCGCAAGCTGAGGCCAAATGTCTTGCTCTGCTTCCCTTTGGATCATATCAGCAAGTCCGAGCAGGGGGGATCATCATCTGGGCAGTCTAGGACTTCATCTGGGCAGTCTAGGACACACTGCCCAGGCTTGCGCCCCAGGGAGGTCACTTCGGTGATTCTAATGCAGTGGCTTCACTTCACCCCTGGAGGCGCACTCCATTGTCTTTCGAGACAGGTTGATGCCACAACAAAATTATTAGAACGTAAGATGAGTCTGCTGGATCAGGCCAATGACCCATCTTGCCCAGCGTCCTGTTTTTCTCAGGTGCCTGTGGGAAACCATCAAGCAACACTTAAGCTCAAGAGCCCTGTTATGTATTTAGTGGTTTGTGTTTGCCTGAGCTTGAGAGTCTGGACTAAGGATTCTGAGCTCCTGTGTTCTGATTCGATAAATGTTGTCCAGTCACATAACAGTTCAGGATTTGGGCCTCTGCCATTGGCTCTTGAACCCTGAGTCGTGATTCGCAGTTTGGAAGTTTAGGCAGCCAATCACGTTGGGAGTGGGAGTGGCCCAGGCTTTCAGGAATGTATATAAGCAGTTGCTGGCATTCAGGTGCATTGCTGCCTCCAACTGAGGAAGCAAAGCCTAGCCATCATGGCTAGTAGCCAAGGGCAGGTTTCTCCATGAATTTGTCCAGGCCTCTTTCAAAGCCATCCAAGTTGGTAGCCTTCCCTGCATCCTGTGGGAGGGAGTTCCGCAATTTGACTCTGCTCCGCATGAAGAAGTCCTTCCTTTTATCTGTCCTAAATCTTCCAACTTGCATCTTCACTGGGTGTCCATGAGCTCTTGCGCTGTTAATGTCAGCAACCGTTAAAAACAGTGAGGGAGAGCTGAGAGGAAGAGAAGCACAAGGTGAAGCTGATGGACATTTTCTGGGCTGCCCATAGTGAAGGAGCCACTTGAGCCAAGTGGTATTTCTCAAGGTCAGCCAAGGGTAGGAGTGGATGCTGGCTGGGTGTGAGATTTGGGTGGGTGGTGGTAGCAGAGGTGCCCTGTATATTAGGAGCTCTCCTAAACCGCTGAAATAATTTCATCAGGCATCGCAGTGGGCACTGCAGAAGTGGGAAAGAGGAGCATATCCAGCTTTTTCTTCTTCCGGGGCTCTCTTGTCTTAAGCAGCAGCTGCGCACAATGAGTGAACAGATCAACCTTTCCCCCTTGCAGGGAGATCTAATGAAAGGTAAATCATCACCTGGAAAAGAAAAAGAAAAAGTCTCGTTTACTGACTACCTAGGTGTTAGCAGCACAGGAGCCCTGCAAGAGATAAAGTTGGCCACACCTAGCATGGCGCCCGAGCCGAATTAGGCACAACACATCGGTTTATTCTCTGCATCTGGGTCAGCAAACAAGTCTCCTCTAATTTGCTTTATTTTTAAAGTTATTTACTTTTACGTCAAACGAACCTATAAATCTCTTATCTGGGGCCATGCCTGATGTAGAAGAAGAAGGGGAGGAAAACCCAAACCATTGTGAGAGGCCTTTTATCGAATGGACGGCTCATTAAACCCGTTACGCTTCTAAAAGTGATGAAAGGAGCCGAGCACAGCTGTGGATACAGACTGGATAAATAAATACAGTACATCTTAATAGGAGGGAGGTGGGAGTCGAGATGGGCAGTCCTAGAGCCCAGCCTGATTTCAAGTCCGCAAAAGAGGAACATTGGTGGGTTTCTGTGAGGAAACGTAGGGAATTGGGTTTGTTTCTCTCTATCTCTCTCTTTCTCTCTCTCTCTCTCTCGGTTGCGTAATCTATGTTCTGGGGAAACTGTTTTGTATTGCCTTGGTGATAAACATAAATATTGATTGAATGAAACCTTGCACATTAGGTGAGGGGGTCAGGATGTTAAATGGAATTCAAAGGAGCGCAAGAGGGCAGAGAGGCATAATCTCTCAGCATAGTGCCTTTTATTCCTGGACTTGCTATAATAATGATTTCTATAATAATTTTATTATTCATATTCTGCCCATCTGGGCTATCATCATCATCATCATCATCATCAATTTACTGCATTTATATCCAACTTTTTCTGCAAGGAGTTCAGGGTAGCTGGCAGGCATGGCTCTCCCCCTCCTCATTTCATCCCCACAACAGCCCTATGAGGTAGGTTAGGCTGAGATGTAGGCCCAAGGCCATCCAATCAGCTTCATGGCCAAGTGGGGATTCGAACCCTGCTCTCCAAGTCCTAGGCTAACACCCTAACCACTGTGCCACACAGCCTTATAAATTTCTACCTCACTGTCAAGCTCAAAGAATTCTGCAGATGGCAGAAATGTAGACGGATAGATAGGTATTTTATTTTATTTATTTGTTGAATTTATATACCACCCTATACCTGGAGGTCTCAGGGCAGCTAATAGAACAAAGACAAAATATAAAACCACAAAAAATAGAAGAAACAAATATAAAAAAACAACCCAATGGAAAGGCTTTTGTTGTTATGGATTGCTATATGTGCTTGCCTGTTCAATTTTAAGCTGTGTTTGTCTATTATTTTCTATTAGTCTGAATCTTCTTTCTCTCCAAGGTGGGGTGCAAACCGATCAATTAGGGACGTGGATGTTAGATAATGTGGGTTCCGATTTGCTTGCAGGAAGGTTAGACGATGCTGTGTCAAAGCAAGCATCATCCCACACTTTCCAGTGCATTTCCAGAGGGGGCCACATTCTGTTCTGGGCAACGTTTCAGGGCCGCATCCTGGTGGTGGGCGGAGCCAGCATCAAACACAGGCAGCAAAGCAATTCAATGTTAAATGTCGCCTTTGTACAATAGGCTGGTTCCCGTAGATATTCACCCCACCCCCCTGATTTCTATCCTCTGTGCAGGCAAGCCAGAGACATTACCAAAGTTTTGGGACACATTTCAGCCAGGCAGAAGAAGGGGAGACAAAGACTGTGGGAGACAAGAGTCCTGAGGGCCAGGCTGCAAGGCATGGAGGGCCGCATCCGGGCTGTGGGCCTGAGGATCCCCAATCCTCTTAAAACATAAATAAACAAACATTGTAAAAGGCAGGGCTAAATGGATCTGAAATGAAAAATTGGAGGGGGGGGGAGAAGGCTTCACTCACTGCCCTGGTGCCCTCCGGATGTTTTGGACTACAACTCCCATCAGCCCCAGTGATGGTATTGCTGGGGGCTGATGGGAGTTGTAGTCCAAACCATCCGGAGGGCACCAGGTTGGCAGAAGCTGAAGGAAAGCTTTCACAGGACAGATGCCACCTTGCCAAATGCATAAATTGTTGTCTCTCCCCTGGAATATATGAAAAATGTCTATATTTTTTCCTTGGAATGTGTACATTCAAAGAGGAGTCCTGCTTATCTTTCCTCAGGCACTCACTGAAAATTGTAAGGTTACTTACTTACTTAATAAATAAATAGGAATATGGTTTTTTTTAAACACAACCTCTAAAAGGGCCTGCTTCTTTGATTCTGGAAGCAAACTGTCTGATGAAAAACTGGTGGATGTCACATGGCTGCATTTGCGCAAGTTATTTTCCCTCAGAGGCCGAAGGGCCTGGGATATATGGTCGCTTTAGGAACATTTTATCCATGCTGCCTCGGCCCAGATTAACAGAGTACTGTAGCTAAACACTCTCCAGATAAGGTGGGCCTCACATCTGCTAGCTTTCCCAGAGAAGCGTGTGCTAGAAAGAAAAAAATTAAATGGGTGTGTCCTGCTTTGACGTAATTCAGATTAACCTTTTCTGTCAGTAGCTGTTTTAAGGAGGATGAATCGGGGCTTTTCCCCACATCCCTTCAAGCAAATAGCCCCAATTTCCCCACAGCCCCCGGCAATCTCACTTCTCTAGGGGCAACTGATGCTGGGAGAGGGCAACTGGGGCAGGGCAGATTTGGCCCTGCGGCATCCAGGCTGCTGGTCCTTACTAAATCACTATCATGGTCCCCCAGTATGAAATATCAGGGACCCTATTTTCAGCAGGTGAGGCCTTATTGGTGCTCCTGTCTCCAGTGGTGGGCTGATTGGTTGGTGTGTTGAGCTGTGACGGAGCCTTCTCAGTGGTGGCTCCCCATTTGTGGAATTTCCTCCATGGCGAAGTGTGCCTGCCATTTTCATTATCAATTTTCATGGGGAATTTGGAAACATTCCTATTCACCTGGCAACCCTGAAACCAATGGTTGAGAAAATGTGATGATTTTTAGCTGAGTTTCCTATGTTTCAGGGGGTTGGACTAAATGACCCTTAGGGTTCCTTCCAGCTCTACAATGTTATGATTCTATGATTAGTAGTAAATATTTATTTAAACCTCACCTTTCTCCCTGATAGCATCTCAAACCAACTTGCAGATAAAAACAGGAACAGCTGAATAATAATAATTTATTATTTATACCCCGCCCATCTGGCTGGGTTTCCCCACTATGGGAGGTGGCGGCAATTGTTAAAAAACCATTAAACATTAAAAGAATTAAAACTATCTCTTCATCTAATATATTAAAACCATACAAACCAGCACAACACCAGCCCTTTCATTAAAAGCAGTCAGTTCCCCAAAGCCTGCTGGAATAAGAAAGTATTTACCTGCTGGCAGGAGGACAGCAAGGAGGGAGCCAGTTTAACTTCTTGAGGCGGAGAGTTCCAAAGTCTGGGAGCAGCCACCAAGAAGGCCCTGCCCCATCTCCCCACCAAGTGTGGCTGTCAGGGTGGCAGGACCGAGAAAGGGCCTCGCCTAAAGATCTTGAAACCTGGGCAGTTTTGTACGAGGGGATGCCATCTTTGTTATTGATACGGTAGGTATGCTGCCTGGACTGCTTTGGGAGGAGGGTAGCTTGTAAATTCTGTTGTTGTTGTTGTTGTCCGCAAACATCCAATTGTTAGGGTTTTAGCCGTTTTAAACGTATGTGTTTTTGTTTTTTTGCATTTTAAACGGGTTTTTAAATCATCCTGTATACTGTGTGTGTGAACCCCCTTGAGACGGTGGTTTGGCAGGTGATTAATAAAACGATAATCGTCACACCCACTGGGATTTGTATTTTCTTTCTTTCTTTCTTTCTTTCTTTCTTTCTTTCTTTCTTTCTTTCTTTCTTTCTTTCTTTCTTTCTTTCTTTCTTTCTTTCTTGGGGTTTGTGTGTGGAGACAAACATATGAGGCAACATGTTAAGCTTTTCACTAGCGATAAGATAAAAAGGGAGCAACAGGCTTCGGGTGTCGCACCATAAGGCACAGCAACAAGACCGGCGTCCTTTCAAAAAATAAAGAAGTTGGCAGCCTGGCTTGTTCTCACTTGCTCCAGCGAGTGAGGGCAAAGGGAAGCGCTTCCGGTGCCTTCAGCGGAGGCAACTGGGCATGCATCAGAGGCCGGCGCATGCTCTGTGGCGCTCACTGAGGACGGGGGGGGGGATTTTTGAAGGGAAGCCTCTCTCTCTCTCTCCCCCTCGATGTGTAAAGCATTTTCCCCACCGCTCCGCCTCCTCCCGTCGAGCTCACCAATCAAAACGTCCGCGTTGCCGTTCCGCAGGCCCCGCCCCTTTCCTCTCGGGAAATGCCGCTGCTGGCATTTGGGTCTCGCGCGCGCTCTCACGCGCGTGTCCTCTCTCCTTCCCTGCGCTGAATTTCGCGGGCTGAGGCGAACGCGCGCTTCCCCCCCAGCCCCGCCTTCCCTTTGCATGGTTGTGAGCGAAGGTATCCCTGAGGGGGCAGATTGGAGAGGGGGCTTTTTTTGTGGGGTGGGGGTGGGTGGAATATTCTGCCCACTCTTAACCTCAATTAATGCCTTTCATTAATACCACCATCACTGGAGAGATTCAGATTCTCCTCAGTAACTTCTCCCTCAAACTCCCACCTTTCCTTCGCAATTCAATATAACCCGCTTTTTTAGTTCCTTACCCCACCCCTCACATTACATTTTTCAAACACGGCCCCCGACGCACACACCCCATAATTACCCCCACTCTGTGTCTCAGGATGGGTCTTGCTAATCCCATATAATTCTTTCAATTTTTCTTCAAAGGTCAAACGCGGATATCAAATATTGAAACGTGATCAGCGCGTGTGCAACCTCAATTTCATGGAAGAGGCCCCCACCTCAGTTAATCCCCAGATCCCCTCTCTCCATTCAACGCAACATCTTGAGGATTTCCTTGCCCCATTAAAAAATTATAGGGCCATCTCTGCCCCACATGGCATCCACTCTTCCAATGGAAGTTGCTGCTACAGATGATATACCGAAGCCCTTCTAGACCTCTAATCATCTTTATCCATTTGAGCCTCGATCCATCTTTCACCCAAACATGCTTTTGGGACCCACTTGTTTTGCTATACATTTATATGGTGGTAGTGCTGCTGTCGTGAGCCACCTTAAATCAGGTCTTGATTCAATTAATAATAATAATAATAATAATAATAGACCCACCAGCAGTAGACCTCTGGCAGATCCCTTCCCATTGCCACCCAATAGATGATGCCAACACAAACACTCTCAGAATTTACCTGCCCCCAAATTTCAGTTAAGTGACCCTTTATATCCCATTGTGAGCCAGGGAACCTCTCATCACCTCCCTCAAAAAAAAAAAAGTCTCCCTCACATCGTCTACAACACGGGACAAATTTATTTCCTTTTCCACAACTTCTCTGCACGGCATTTTGCCTCCCGATGGGAAGATCCCATAATATTCCCTCTTCGATATTGCTCCCTCACAACTGTTCCTATTGACTTACTCTAGAGGGAACTACTTTTCCTCCATGCTAAATGAACTTAATTCCCAAATACCTCTGGGAAGATCTCATTCAGTCCCCAGAAAGACAAACTCCTGATCACTTTTTCCACCGTTAACTCCATTGGAACAATGGCACCCTTTGTAGGGGGAGCGGGGATACGGTAGTTAAGTTTCACCTTTCCAGCTGGCCCACCATTACTCTGGAAGACTCACGGGGAACCTCAAAAGAAACCCCATTCAATATCGCCCATGTTAATTCATACATAAGCCCTTTTCAGTCATCATCTTGAATCCTCTTAGATTCAGGTAGGTAGCCATGTTGGTCTGTTGCAGTCGAAATATATATAAAAATAAAAAAAATGTCCAGTAGCACCTTAGAGATCAACTAAGTTTGTTCTTGGTATAAGCTTTCGTATTATATGAAGAAGTGTGCATGCACACAAAAGCTTATACCAAGAACAAACAGTTGGTCTCTAAGGTGCTATTGGACTTCTAAAATATTTTTTATATATTTTGAATCCTCTTGTTGCTGTTCTCTACACAAGGACCATAATAATAATAATAATAATAATAATAATAATAATAATAATAATAATAATTATTTCTTATTTATACCCTGCCCATCTGGCTGAGTTTCGCCAGCCACTCTGGGCGGCTCCCAAAAGAATATGAATAATAATAACAATAATAAAGCGATAAAACATCGAACATTAAAAACTTCCCTAAACAGGGCTGCCTTCAGATGTCTTCTAAAAGTCAGAAGTTCATGGAACTTCCTCTCTTATTGTCACCATGGAATTTTCATTTTCTTGTCTTTCCCTTTTATAATTCAGTTGTCCCCAGAATATATTACATTGTCAATTTTCCTTTCCCAGAACCTAAAATGGAAGCAAGGCAGTAGCTTCCTTTTTGACCTGATATGAGAGTTTTGATGTAGTCTTTTCTCACTGGGATCTTTGCAAGGAAAACATTTTAGGTCAGGCTTGCCCAACTTATGACCTTCCGGGCCAGTTTTGGCACACCAGCTATAGTAACCGCCAAAATGCTTGACAACGGTCCTCTTATTGTGGCCCCCGGGCCCCTAACGCACTGCTTCTCAAACATTTTGAAGTGGAGCCCATCTGTAAACGTATTCACACATTCAGGACATGCTTGTAAAAGCTAACCCTCCCTTTCCTCCTCAACGAAGTAAATGGCAATACTGTTGCATCAGTAATTAACACTGAACAAATTTATATTTTGCCTTTCATTATTAATGTTTAAATATAAAGGGTGTATATGTTTTGACAGAAGTTAAGCATTGTGCTTCGCTTCAGAAGGGAGGGAGCAAGCCTGACTCTTAAAATGGCTGCCTAATAGTTATTTTATGTTATTGGTTCAGTAACAGAAATGAAAAACACTTTTTGCCACCTACAGTTCGAGGTTATTGGGCTTTTATCAGTTTTCTGGCTCACTAGTTGGGTTGGGTAAGCCTGTTTTATATTGAGCAAGTGCTCTGTTCAGTATTTGTTCGCCTTGCTGGAAAGGCGGTATTCTGGCTCCGACGAATATACAGCAAATATAATTTGCTTCCCAGTTCCGTTTTTCCATTCCTTGTACCCCAACTCTTTCCCCCTTTCTCTGTAGATTAATTCCTCCCCCCTCTCTTCACCTCCTTTTTTCTGCATCAGGAATTAACAGTATTTCTCTCTCACCCCTCACCTTTCTCTGTTATAGATGTGGGACCAGATTGGATGTATTTGCTCTGAGGAGTTGCAGCCAAACGGCAAGAATTCCCAACAGAATTCTGGTGACAGGTAAGGGGCAGGAGGAAGCAAACAGCTTTAAACCCTACTTCAGGGATGGGGAACCTTTGGCCCTCAGGAAGCACTTGGGCTCTCAACTCCCATCACCCCCAGTCAGCATGCCCAATGGTCAGGAACAATGTGCATTGTAGTGAAGGGCTGTGGTAGTCAGAATTAAAGTGCTATCTATTAATCTATTTATTTTCTTGCAATTACATCACACTCTTATTCCATCCTGGAATCCAAAGTGGCATTCACATGCAGGGGCAGACTTTGGACTTTAGAATATCAGCGATGCTTTGTGCGAGCCCAAAAGTTGGTGGCCCGCCCACACCTCTCACCAGTGGCATGTGGTCAGAGGGACTAGGCTAGTCCCCTAAATGTTCCCTGTAAATTAGAGCATTAAAGCCTGGTGCCTCCTTCCCAAAGTCTAGGAAGCTTCTGCCTGGCATAGGGAGGGAGGCACAGTGCTCCTACAGGCTCCAAGAGCCAAGGAGGCAGCTGCCTGGCGCCTCATTCCCAGAGCCCAGGAAGTTTATGCACTGAGCAGACCCGCACCTGCTTGGCTTCAACAAAAGGATGGTCTCTACACACTTCACTGGGAGTAAGTCCAATTGAATGCGGGGCGGTATTCTATGGAAACATATATCTAGGATAGGACTGCAGAGTTAATAATGTGTATCTGAAAGTTGCTTTGCTCCACAACCCTATATGCAGAACTGCCTCTACATGAATCAATGAGAATTTCGTTTTCTGCTTTGTTATCATCGTGTTATTCTTAGCTATTAAAAGATAGCAAGCATCAGCATTTTAAAATAATAATAAAAATTACCAACTGACTTTCGGAGGAAGTGTCTGACTCCTCCCTTTATTTCTCAACAGAAGAAAATGCAATAACTATACCAGCACACTTAAAGAACTGGCTCAGATGTTGCCCATCCCTATGCGGACTAGTTGCAAGAGGCTGACAAAGGTACTATACTGCAGAATTTACCATGTGCATTCTGTTAAAATAAGCTTTCTGATTCATACAGTTGAGAATTGGTCCTGGCTCTTGAGAGAATTTTGTATGTTTCACACACTGGGCCTTGTGGTGTTGCAGCTCCCAAATTTTATACTGGTAGGAATTGCAAACATTCCTCTTTTTATTTCCTCTCATTTGTCATTTGCTTTGGATTGTCTGACTTGAAACAGAAAGAAATTCTCCTCCGGGTCCTCCACTACATTGAACATTTGCAGGCGAGTGTTGATACGGCCAGATCGCTTCTCCAGGTCCGTTGCGGAGAACAGAAAGGTAATACAGCACCAAAGGGAGGCAGAGAAGGCAGCAAAACTTAACAAGTTATGTTGCAAGTGTTGTGGATTAAGAACAAAGAAAGTTATGCAGCCACAAAAGGGTTAATTAATCGGACAAGATATCTGTCTGGGAAGGGTGGGGGAGTAATGTGAGAATGACTGCCCAAAAGGAACTAAGGAGTGAATAGATGCAGCCTATAATGCAAGATTTCAAATAGTCTCTCTCCTGAACTCCTGTGGTAAGAACTGCCTCCTAGTGACCAAGCAGGAAATCTTGACAGAAGTTTGCTCTTTTCTTCTGGGTTACAAATGAGCATGTGTGAGTTTATGCCTTCAGCAGAATGTGGATTTTTCTGGTTCTAGAATTACACAGTCCATTTTTTATATTGGAGCACCTACATAACCTAGGAACTGTATGTAAAGCAAAATATAAAGAGCACAAGACTTGCCTTCTGACTTGCAACCTATGCAGTGGTTGAGGACCAAAGAAAAGGGACTGTAATATAGAGATAGGTAGTCAGTTTAGGGAATGATCTGATGAAAAGACAAGTTTTTATTGGGTATTTAATGAGGAGCCAGGAAGTAAAGGATTCCAATGTAAGGGCAAAAGAGTACACTTGAGGGATGGAAAGTGTGATTTTGGCTTTTTGGACAAGTAGTACCTGTGGAAAGATTAGAACAATGAGGGTGGAATGGGGGAAAGGTAGAAAAATATGTGGAAGCAAGGCGGTGAAGGCATGTTGGGGTCAGCTAATGTAGAGGATAAAAAGTCTGAAAGACCTTTATGAACAATTATCTCTTTTATGAAAACAGGAGGGTCTGAGCAGATGGCAGCATCTGCCCTGAAGAGAGGACAAAGAGAAGCCACACCACGAGCAAAGAAAACCAAGCCTCTGGGCGTCTGCAAGAAACCTAGGAAGAGGAGACGCACTCGCAAATCAGGTTGCAGAAAGCATCCTGCAAGTGCTGCGTTCTACAACCTCTTACTTTACGTGTTTCAATCTTAGGCCTTTCTTTTCTCCCACCTTCACACAACAGGCTGCACCAGACCCCTCCCCACCAACCCATGAGGCTGGTGGCAGGGGCCAGAGTGGAGCTCGGATAGGCTGCGGATTGGGTGCAATGTGCCTTTTGCTTTTGGAGTGGGGGTAATGTGGAGAAGGAGTACCTGCACTGCACAGCTAAGAGGGGGAAGCAGGTTACTTGGTCTATGTGCCCTTAGCAGAGGCGAATCTCAGAGAAGGGCAGCATGTATTGGAGGGAGGGGGCTCTTGAACCAATGAAGTTTGAGGCTAGAAATGGACCCGCAAGGCTTCTGAGGTTTCCTTATGTTTCTGCTCCACGTGGGCATAAGAGTCTCACCTTTACTTAGCAAATGCACCTGATGCCACAGAGCAGGTGACTGCAATAGCTGAGACTCTGCTCAATAATGCTTGTGTCACTTGTTTTTGCAGAGCGGCGAGGGGTGAGCAAAAAAGTGTGCAAGTGCCTTGCTTTGGAGACTGAGAAGGGCCCTTCCCAAGCCGACATGTGCAGAGAGGAGAGCGTTTCTGCTGTGGAAGAGGTGTCTGCGCTCCTTTCGTCCTCCCAGAAGCAATCAGAATATTACCGGCCTGCAAGCGCTCCCTTTCTGGACATCACCAAAGGTGGAGTCCCATTCTGTGCTGTAGGGGTGGTTGCCTTGTTGCTTTCTTGGCAGTTTTTGTGTAAAGTTTTTAACGAAGAGCAAGGGCACAGTGGTAACCAAAGTGAGGCTGATACTTCACAGTAATTTGAACTTTTCATCTGTATGTAAGACTATTAGAATGAAGAAATACAGTGTAATTTATTGGATGATGACTTCTGTTAGATTAGGATATATAAGAGGACTCCTGCTGAAACAGACCAAAGATCTGTCTAGCCAAGGTTTCTCTTCCTAACAGTGGCCAGCCAGGAGCAGGTCAGGCAGGTGGTTGCCATCCCTTGATGCTGATCCCCAACCTATAATACTCAGAGATTAACTGTGTTCTGAGCATGGGAGTTCTATTTTCCTCTCTTTGCTTTTAAGCACCAGTAAACATATCCTCCAAGGATTTACCTGAAAATGGACATTCTGTTTTAATCTCATTCCAAATAGGCACAAATAAACATATGCTCCTCCATGAATTTGTCAGGAGTCGCTGGTTATGTCCACATAGTGTGACCGTGAATTCCATCAATGAGTTATGTGTCGTGTGAAAAATGACTTTATGTTGCCTGTCATTAACCAATCATTTTACTGGGAGATGCCAATTAGGCTTTTGTTTTGAATGCCGATGAACTCTTCATTAGGCAGAATAGAACGGTTGATTACATGGAGAGAGCAAGATGGAGAGAGCAAAGGATTCTGTCCCTTGAAATAAATCTCATCAGACATGCCACACTTCGGCAACAAGCAGACTGCTCTCTGTTAAACCTGCTGTCTCTTCTTGGTCTGATGAAACATAGCCTGAATTCTTTGTATTTCTTTTTCTCTAGAATTAGTGTGCTAACCGCGCTACATCATATGCTTCACTCTCCCATCTCCCGCCGAAGTTAAGCATTTTTATTTCAAGGAGGTGGGAGAGTTAAGCACATGCTGTATAAACTTATATGAACTGGACTGTAGATTCTTTTTCCCCATAGGAGACTGTCATACTTCAAAAGGATGACATGTCCAGTATATTAAACATTAACCTATGGGGGAGGGAAGAATCTACAGTCCAGTTTATATCAGTTGTTTCTAAAGGAAATTCAGGTTTGGACTTTTATCAGACCTTAAAATGGAGCCCTTAACCTTGGGGAGAGGCCACCAGGAGCTGTTCTCTGCGTGCTGTTCCTAGTCGTACTTGGCTGTAATAAAACTCTCTTTCTGTAGCTCACAGAGCATGGAGTGAATGGGTTCTGCAAAGTTTCTAACAACTCTCCCCTTCCCCTCCCATTGTAACTGTTACTGGCAGACTGGAACTTGGGTCGCAGCCAAGAGGAAAGCAAGGATGGAGATGTGTTTTCTGTGTGTGCAGCACAAGTAGCGTACGAAGGACCTGGACATTCACCAATGGGGTAGGAGCAGAGAGTGGATAATCGGCAGCTTGTAAAGTTGTGTTCCCACGAGGGAGTAGCTTGAAGCAGACCTCTGGTCTGGAATTCATTTTTGACAAAGACCTTATGTTTTGAACTGGGCAGGGGCTGGAGAGCCAAAAGTATAGGCTTTATTGATCGATTGGATTTCTGTATCACCCTCCACCTGAGGATCACAATGCAATATAAAAGCACAAAAATGCGTAACATAGAAACAAGCAAACAGCAATACCTGCCACAGATTGTTTAATTAGCCAAAGGCCTGGGAGGAGAAGAGGAATGTTTTCCCCTGTCACTTTGCCTCTGAAATCTCCAACTATCCACCTAAACTGCTCATTCCCATTTGGCTGTGCCTGGCCTCTTTCGCAAGTGTAGAGCTGGGCGATTTCTGGTTTTCAAAATCGCAATGTCATCCGCTAAACATTGTGATACATGTATACCAATAATATCACAATGTCTGAAATAAGGATGGAACTATGCAGAGGCGAAAAATAGGCCTGGGCAATACCTGGTTTTCAACATTGTGATATTTCACCAGCTAAACATGTAGAAGCATTAGCTGGCTTCATGGTTTGTCACACATGAGTGATTTTTGCATAACACCCACTGACCCACCCACATGATTGCCAGGTCAGTAATTATGAAACTGATATCACGATAAATGGACCAGTTTTGGATGGTATATCAATATATTCCCTAGCCCTACACAAGAGTCAGCAGGCGAGATGCATAGAGGGTGGGCAGGGGTGTTATTTTATTATCATTTAATTCTTTAATTCATATCCCACCTTACCCTCCAAGGAGCTCAAAGTGGTGTTCATGGTTCTCCCCCTATTCATTTAATTCTCACAACAAGCAGAGTAGGTTGGACTGAGTGGCAAGCCTGGCCCAAGGTTACCCAGGGAGCTTCATGGCCAAGTGGGGATTTGAACTCTGGTCTCCTGGCACTAATCAGACACTCTAACCACTACGCCACACTGGCTCTCACAAAGGGTAAAAGATCTCTTTGCAAGTCCAATTACCTATACTACATAATATAATGGTAGAGGGGGCATTTAGGATTTGTTTGGAGGGAATGTGGGACACGTAGGAAACCCAAGGGCGGGGTTTCAGATTGAGCCCCTGTGCCACCTCTTGCTTGTCCCTAATGTAAACCAGCAACAGGGAACTTGTCCAGCACTGATAAGTGCGCTCCATGTGTTACTAGCACAAAAATGGAAAGCAGATAAGGTACCAACAAAAGAAGGGCATCTCAAACTGTTAGAATATGCGGAGTTAGCGGGCATGACCACTAGAATAAGAAAACAAAATGATAAAAGAGGTAAGGAGGACTGGATATTATTGATTATATGAAAATTTATTATAACCAGACAATTAGCCTAGCAGGATGGTAATATTTTCAGCAGTGTAAATTAGAACTAGAGCTTAACAGGAGGAGCAGAGAAAGATTGGGGAAACTAAGAAAACGCAAGAGGAAGTGGAAGATAAAAGGAACCAGGGAAGGAGAGGAGGGGAAGTCCGTCAATGACTGGTGCAATATAATATGTAATATGTAATTTTCTTTTCCCTATTTCCTATTACTTTTGGGGGGGGGTGTTTTGTTTCTTGTGTTGAAATCTATCAGAAACGAAAATTAGAAAAGAAAGAAAGAAAGAAAGAAAGAAAGAAAGAAAGAAAGAAAGAAAGAAAGAAAGGGGTGTTCAAAATATTATGTAGACCCAGCTCAGGACCTTGTATCTCTTGAATCCCCTCTCCACACCCCCACATCCCTGATATGCTCTTCTTTTTTACTGCTTGCATCTTAAAATTTTGCTACAGCAACCCTTGACTACCTTGGTGACCCTCTCTATTCTTTCAGACAAAAGCTTGTGCATTATTATTCCTCTTGTGAGGAAGAAGCATCCAGAGACAGCCCTTGGCTCTCCACCCAGTCCCCAGTGAACAGTTCCCATGGTAAGCTGCAAGCAAACCTGTGGAAAGGCCCAGAAAAAAGCATTGCTGGGGAGCAGGGTGCTGGGACTTTGATGCAGGGAAGCTGCAGGGCTGCTCCTGAGCATGTCTACTTGGAACCAGCACCACTAAATTCAGTGGGATTTAGTACTTCCCCAGTGAGTGTGTTTAGGATTGCAACTGAAATGCCATTGAGAGGCAGGCATCAGATGCTTTGCACTGTGGTTGCCGTCTGCCAATATTAAACAATCTTCTAAAAATGGGACACAAAATATCTCTCTCTCTCTCTCTCTCTCTCTCTCTCTCTCTTTTCTTAGCAGGAAGCATGCAGCTATGTTCCCCTCGAATTGAGGCCCAAAGCAACACTTGCTCAGATTTGGGTCTGAGCCCTTCACTTTTCACCTCTCCTGCTCGGCTGCTTCCTAGGCACATCCTCCATGGCAGCCAGGATGAGCTTTCCCCAGGTAAAGTTGCAGGAAGGAGTGGCCCAGTTGTGCCTCTTGCTCCAAGTCATGGTGTGTCTCCTCTTCCTGTCCCTGCAAGGAGGGGATAGCAGGCACATCACCTTCCCTGTGAAATCAGTTTTATATACTGTATTTTTCAAAGGCAGGGTAGCTCTTAGAAGAAATTGCTTTAGCCAGAAATGCAAGAAAATGCTTCATGTTATTTACAAAAAAAATTAAAAATGAGGCAGGGGAGAATCCAAAGTATGCTAATGAAAACCAATTTAAACAAACAGAATATATCATTTAAGTGCTCATATATTTTGCATGACATTGTTTCTTGAGCAATGGAGAACCCTTAATCCTACCCCCCGCCACTCTCTGGAAGTCTTAATCATTCCTCTCCCCCTTTTCTAGTTTCCAATATATACATATTTAAAAGTACTACTTACCATCTTATAAGCTTATCTCTGCAGCTATAAAGGCCGAACATTTTACTGGGGTACTGGGGGGAAATTGGGATTTTCAGGCCACTAAGGCAGCCATCCACTATCAACTTATTTTAGAAGAGAGTGCACAGTTGTATCCTCCAATGAAACCTATGTGTAACACAAAGCATCTTTCTCTTCTCCATTAAATATTAAATATATAGATGGATAGAAGGCAAATCCCTGACTGCAGAATTACAACCATTGCATCCAAAATAAACTATTCCATCTGGTTCCTCCAAATAAATATTTCTGTGTGCTTTAAGATTAGCCCAATCCATCTGATTGGCCCAGTCTCTTCCTCTGCCTCTTATGCTCTGGAGGAGCAACAGAGAAATCTGTATTTGTATAATTAAATGACATGTGGGGTTTGCCACATTCTCCCGTAGATGTGTTGCTTCACAAACAAGCCATTATGTTGATTGGTGAGAGATGGTTCTCTCTTCCCCTAAAACAGTTGTGCTGAGCTACAAGGTTGTTTTGCATTGGTGGTTAATGAAATGCAGCGCTGCACCTCCGCAGCATTATATGGACGTAGTGTATGTAATTCTACTACTGAGCATTTCTCATGTTCAGAATGCAAATCAACGGTGTCTTGGATACTTCCCAGCCCTCTACAGTAGATTTCATTGCTTCGAATAATATTACCCTTTGGGGTGGGATTTACATTTGGGTAAATTGTGACACGCTGAGAGAGAGGCAGAGGGAAACCCGAGAGCAAATAAAAAAAACCTGGAACTTGATTGGTTCCTCACCTGCTTTGAGTTTGGGATGAAGTTTATCTGAGAGGAGGAAACTGTGGATAACCTTCTTTGAAAGTGCTTGCTTGAGATTTAGTGGAACCTTGTTTGTTATCCTGCAGTGTTATTTGAAGATGTGTATCTGTCCCCTCAGTCTAGCAGTTTTTCTCAGGGCCTTTCAGGAACCCTCTTGAGAAAGGTAAGTGCATTGCCCCTCAGCTTTATGTATACTGTATTCGTCCATCTCCATTTTTCATTCCAAGTTGAGTCTGTGCTTCATGAGCTGGTCCTTATTAAACTGCATCCACTGCAGCATCAAATGATGACTTGCACAAATGCACAGGCCATCAATACACCTTGTGAGAGTGAGTTCCAAAATTTAACTATGCACTGTGCAAAGAAATGCTTCCTTCTGTCTGTTTAGAATCTTGCAACATGCAGCTTCACTGGGTGTTCCAAGTTCTAGTGTTATGAGAGAGGGAGAAAAACTTTTTTCTCCCATTCTGTGGTCCTTATGGCTTCTTTTCAGGGCACTAATGCAGTTCCTGGAAAAGGTGACAATGGTGCCTCTTGTGACATCCCCTGGGGATGAGCACTTAGGTGCCTATCCAAAAACAGTGGCCGAGTTAAGTAGTCATTCCCTTTGTTTTTGTTTTCCGCCTATCATGGGTGGCTCATTCACTTATGTCCTTGGAGGGGTGGCTTTGGTTGTCTTCCTTATAGCTAAATCTCAGGGTCTCTTCTTCCCAACTTCCTTGGGCATGGGCACTAGATCAGCAGCCTACCTCTGCATGACTTGCTGTGAAAGCTCTTTGCAGATACTTGCAAACTGGTCTGTCTAGAAATGACGTATGTGTAATAATCTAAATATTTGTTTCATTTCTGTCCGAATACACCCGTCCCTCCAATTTCCCAATAAAGCAGCACTTAATGTGGTTTGTGATACAGTCTCTGTAGTTGTTCCAGTGTGCTTGCACCCCATGAGCAGTTACATTGCTCTGGGCCACACTATGCGATTTAATTTCAAGGAATTAAGGGCTGGTGGAATCTAGGCTAGGATCATATAGCAGAGATAGAAAACACATCTCTGTTTTCAAAGAAAAACTGCTTTAATTATATCTTTCTTTCTTTGCACCACCTCCCCTTTTAAGATTCTGGCTGCAAAGGTCCCCACCTCTAATTTCTTCCTTCGCCTCTTGCAGTCGGCATTCACGCTGGATCACTGCTACCTTTCCTACAACGAAACAGGTAAAAGCAATTCCAGCCCCATGTCACGAATGAATGGGAGAACATCTTTATGGAACAAACAGTATCTTCAAGAGGTGAGAAGAAGGTTGTAGAGAGGGGGGTGTTAACTTTGTGTGTGTAGGGGAACCTCCTCTTCCATTACTGGAGTCTAGCGTGATTGACTGGTTCATGAATTCTCCTATACATTTGGGGGTCATATAGATAACCCCCCCCACACACACACCCCACCTGCAACTTCTATTTATTCATCCCAAATAAGGAACTTGGTTGTTCTCTGTTGTTTCAACCTTGTATTCTTCTTTCAATTTGAGGCTCCACTAAAAGGTCATTTGGGTCAGTGAAGTCCTAATTACATGCACTCCTCTTTCCTCCAGGCAAACAAAAAGCTTTATCAAAGTTCAAGGGTACATTCCAACCAGGCAAAAACAGTCAAGTAGGGTACAAAGCAGGGCTTGAGAGGGGCATGACTGTGGGTGAGTTGTAACCTAGGGAAAGTCCCAAGGTCCATAGACATAGAAAGAAACCTTGAGTGGCACATTTGGTCCCCAGACCTAAGGTTCCCACCTCCTGTTATAAAAATTTACACTGGGGATTGTTACAAACACCACATATTATCCCTGTATAATTTTGCACTTCTGTACCATTTCATACTGTTTACAGGAAACTGAAGTCAGTTGTCAAATACAGTTCATTGTGTTTTTAGGGTTTTCTTAAAACTGCGACATAATTGGGTAGGGGAAGTCTATTTGTGTTTGATGTCGGATTAGCAAAGTGTTTTTGTTTTTTTTACAAGAACAGTGGGGTTTAATTCATTCAGTAAGATGATTTTTCAAGAATTGTAAGACTCTGTTTTTATTTACAGTTGTACCTCGGCTCCGCTGTGGGTTAAACCACAGAGCCTACGGCTTGCCGATCAGAAGGTCGGCAGTTCGAATCCCCGCGACGGGGTGAGCTCCCGTTGCTCGGTCCCAGCTCCTGCCAACCTAGCAGTTCGAAAGCACGTCAAAGTGCAAGTAGATAAATAGGTACCGCTACAGTGGGAAGGTAAATGGCGTTTCCGTGTGCTGCTCTGGTTCGCCAGACGCGGTTTTGTCATGCTGGCCACATGACCTGGAAGCTGTACGACGGCTCCCTCGGCAAATAATGCAAGATGAGCAGTGCAACCCCAGAGTTGGTCACGACTGGACCTAATGGTCAGGGGTCCCTTTACCTTTACTTTTACCTCTGCTCCCGAACACCTTGGGAGTCGAACGTTTTGGCTCCTGAATGATCGAAAACCAGAAGTGAGTGTTCTGTTTTTCGAATGTTCTTTTGGAAACTGAACGTCCGGCGGGGCAAACATTTTGGAAGTCAAACGGACTTCCAGAATGGATTCTGTTCACTTCCAAGGTACGAATGTATTCAACAAAATTTACACATCGCTTGATTGTAGTGAAACCTCTCAGCGGTGTGCAGATCATTTGGACCAGATGGCGCAATTCCACACGCCTCTTCCTGCTCTGAGCAGCCTGACTCCCCTTCTGCTTTCTCCTGTCAGGAAACAGCCACCGCCAGGCCTGAATTCCCAGTGTCTTCCAGTGATGAGAACAGCGACAGCACCTGGACACCACCATCCAAGAGGGTGAGGCCATCTCAGGTCAGCAGCCAGAAGAAGATGAAGAAGGTGGTCAGGAGGCAAAGGCGCCGACCAGCAGCCGGTGAGAAACGCAGCAGCTCATCTCCTCTGCAGCTGAAAAAGAAGTGCGTGAATGGCTTCATCATGTTCTGCCGCCTGAACCGCAAGCACTACATCCGGTGAGAATTGGAGGACAAAAACTCTTACAGAGAGACTGAAATCTAGGCCGGTCTGGATGGAACCAGTGCATGAATCCCTGTAGCGAGATCCACCATATCCAGTTAGGATTGCAACTGGCTTTTCAGTTTAAGATAATAAAAGGCACCCCTTGCCACCACCTGTACTTCCACAGATAATGTAGGAAGCCCAGATTGCAAACTTGGTCTATTGGGGAAGTGCAGTCCCACCCAGTTTCACATGATACCCATCTTGAACTGGTAGCTTTCTCCACCCCCACCCCAACCCCCCCGGCTTATCTGGATTAAGTTTAAGTTGGTTTACCCTCATTCATCTCAAAACTGCCTCCCGCCTTCTGCAGCCAATTGGAAGCTGTAGAAGTCCCATCGGACCTTCGGCTTCTGAAAGAATGTTTGAAAACCAGTACACTCACTTCTAGTTTTCAATCGTTCAGGAGCCGAAACGTTCAACTCCCAAGGCATTTGGGAGCCAAGGTACGACCGTATTTAGATAAAATGCCTCCCCTGCCCCATGTGCTAGATTTAATGATTTGATGATTATTTTTTCTGTGTCCCAAAATCTCATTAATTTCCATTACATTCCGATCATAATAATAATCCCTTATACAGCAACTGCAATATTAATGACTTCTATTCGTGTTGACTCATTAAATGAGTTATAAAACTGCAAGTGAGGAACTCAAACTATATCCTTGTTCTTCCTATGTGTGGCAATTATTCTGTCCATGGTGTTTCTTCCTGACCTTGTAAGATGTTATGTCTTTCTTTCTTTCCCCTGGTTGTTGCTGTCATCTGTCATGCCTTGGGAGGAGCAGATATCCCATTGTTGTTCCAATTTTAGTTATTTTGCCTGCCCCATTCTGAACACCCAGTGCAGATTCTGTCCCTCCCGACAGAACAGAATAATATTTAATCAAATGTAATGTCAATTTTCCCAGCATAACCCTGAGCAAATAGGTAGACTGTTCAAAGCTTCCAAAGAGTGTTCTGTGCAGTGGGAGGGATTCCCATAACTGGGTTGGGGCGACTACTGGGAACACTTTTTCCTACCCCGATCACCCTTGCATCTGTCAACTGCACAATGCTCTGTTGCAATTACAAATCTGTCCCCTAGTCAAGAATTTGCGACTTGTATTAAAGGCCCAAGTTCTCGGACTCAGCACCTGTATAGGCTGTGCTTATGTGTTTCTCAGCCACCCTGAATACATTTATTTTTAAATCCCCCCATATGAAAGTTGAGATGCTAACGATTTTATCAAGACCTGTAACCAGGGAGAAAAAAATTGCACCACCACAAGCTGTCCCTGGGAACGGGCCAGATTGGGTTGCACTTCTTCTGATGCCCGCTAGCTGATTTAATGATAAAATTCTAGGTGCTTCAAGGGAAGAATATCTTCTGCACAAGCTCCTTGCAGCCATGGGCTGGCAAGGTGTGTGTTTGGGCGGGGGTGGGGAGGGAGGGGTTAGGTTTCATTCAGGTGTGCATCTGTGTGTTTTTAAACACTGGTCTCTGGAGAGCAAAAGGCTAGCCTGGCAGGGGGTTGCCAAGGTAACCTGCTTCCCTTGAAACCTGGGGACATTGGCAGAGCCTCACGTGCGCCTGCCTCTTGTGAATCTGGATGACCAAACCATCTTTTATCTTGGCAGCGCTTGCCCAGGCATGGCCTCCACAGCTGCTACGAGAGAGTTGGCCCAGCTGTGGCGTATGATGACGAAGCAAGAGCGGAAGCCATATTGGTATGTCTGGTGCTGATTAAAACACGCTGTGGCATGAGGCTGTTCCTTGGGTGGTCATCCAGCAGGCCAGTTTCTAGGTCAGCCCTGTGGTCCAAGGACACAGATGTGATAGAGCACCTGTTCTGCAGGCCAAATGTCCAGGATAAATCTCCAGCATCTGCAGTTTAAAAAGGACCTGTTGTTGTTGTTTCCTTACCAGCCTCTCACTATGAGGTCCCAGGGCAGCTTACAAAGATTTGGAAATACAGTAACAAAAAATAGTTAAAACAGATTGCAGTCAAGAGAATAGGCTGGGTCCTAAAATGTCTATCTTAGGCATCAAATGCTAGGGTGAGCAGACGAGTCTTTAGAAAGTCCTCCTAGTGGTGCAGCGATAAAACTAGAATCACATTTGCAGAAGTTAATCAGGTTCTGGTATGGTTTCAAATTGGATGGGGAACCATGTGTTGAGATTCTTGCATTACGGGGGATGGGGGGGGGTTGGACTGAATGACCCTCAGGCTCCAGCCTTCCAACTCTACAATTCTATGATTCAGCATTCAGCAAAAACTGCACAGGTGCATCCCTGTGGAGAGGGAATCCTCCAGAATTCTCCCTGAAGATGGGAAAGACCCCGGAGAGCCGCTGCCAGGCTAGATAGACGTGAGGGTTGATCTAAGGCAGCTTCTTATGTATATCTCAGGGTGTTGGATCCTTTTGGTAGGAAGCTGAGCTGCTAATGCTTTTCTATCGCCTTTCTATCTCCCTGTGAACTTAACCATGAAAAGAAAGGGATTCCAATTCCATTGTCTGCCCCGCAAGCCTGGTACCCCCCTTCAAGCAAACTGACACAAAAAGTGCTGCTGTCATTTGGTGACATTCAACAGTTATATGAGCTGTTATCATGTTAAGATCCACTGTGCAGCATCCTCTCCATCATGCAGGGAGGTTAACGAGTGTTTATTTATATTTGATTTTTCTAAAAGCAGGCATTCATTAATCTGCAATTGGGGGGGGGGTCATGTTATGATTGGTTGGTTATCACCCCCTGTCGCTTCATGGCAAGCCACATAAATGAAGTTCCCTTGCGTTCCAATTCACATCACCTTGTTTTTGTCACATCGTAATGGCAGCCATCACATGGTGGCTTCGTTATGTTCACTGCAATCTGGCGATTACAGATGAATTGTCGGCCGGAAATAAACACTTGAGTGATAAGCTTATTGTTTATGTTGCATCTCTTCCAGCATGAAAGCTCGGCGGTTCAGCCGCCTGAATAATCGCATCGTGAGGGACGACTTCTCCAGTGGGGAGGAGGACCCAGAGCCGCCCAAACCTTTCCACATGCTGCTCGCTGAAAAATCCCTCCATGGCTCCCAGACCTTTGGTGACCTCTCTTTACTCAAGCTTATGCCCTGACTCTTCGCACTGTAATGGTAATGGCATATCCATTCATGGGAAAGATGGCCCCTCTGTTATCAATGGTTACAGAATTTTCCAGCTGATGGATTGGCAATGAAGTGTCTGCTCCCTCCCCCTTTTCAGCAACGTGCCAGACAACAGGGGCTCCATGGACCCCATTGGCTGGGACGGTAATGTAGGGGGTGTAGAAAAAAAAAGGGAGGAGACGGGAGTCCCCTTGTCGCCACCTGTAGCACATAAACACTCACCTATTTTCTGCTCCTTTCTACTGCTTGCACCCCACATCAGCTGCTGTGCCTCTAAGCTTCCAGAAGGTGGTTCCTGAGAAGGAAGAACACAGGTGGACTTTTCCCAGTAACAACATGCATTTTATGTTATACTCCACCAGAGACCCACAGTGGCTTCCACTGTGTTTAAGGCTACCAAAGCTGGCCTCTGGTGGTCTGCAACATAATGATAGCAACATTGGCAAGGGGAAGGGAAATCCCTGGGCCTGGGTGGTAGGACCATGCTGGGCCAACTGAAGTTTTGGCTGTTTACCTGGGACTTAACCTTTGTTTTAGGACAGGGGTGGGGAACCTGTGGCCCTCCTCCTGTTGCTGGGTCCTGTAACCCCTATTAGTCTTAGCCAAATGTCTAAATGGTCAGGAATAATGGAAGTTACACTCCAGCAAAATCTGGGGGGCCACAAGTTCCCTGCCCCTAGCCAAGGAGCACTACTCCATTTGAAATGAATGGGTTTGATTTTAAAAAAGGAAGGATCCATGTGGCTTTTAAAAAAAGGTTTTTAACCCTGACTAGCACCATGTCTAGCACAATGGAAAGTTGGGTGCCCGTTTTTCAAAATCCCAGGTCCATATTTATTGCCAAAGATTTTAACTCGCCATCCCCTTCACCAGAGCTTAGCTCAGGGAGTAAGTTTTATCTCGCCCAGTCAGTTTAGTTCCTAGTACCTTAGATCCATAGGAAAATTTTGCTGCAGCATGAAATGCAATTTCTGAGGTCCACATGGACTCGTTTGCCCCACAGCAGGTTTGCTTTGTTATATAGTGAGTTGCTTCATGTGCTCCTTTGCTGTTCACCTGGAGCAAATGAACGAGTTCGAAGTTTGCTCTGGGTAGCATTGTGTCCCCACTGACACAATGGGCATGTTGATCTTGAGGAAGGAACAATTCTATATCTTTGGTCTGTGGTTGAAAGGGAGTCAGAAAGACTCACTTGATACTGAGCTAACAAGGGTGGGTGCTTCACAGTGAGAAAGTAGGGCGTCAGGAAGATTGTACTTAGAAAGTGAGTCTCTATACAACATTTGTAGTTGGTTTACATCCTGCTTGGGGGGAAACCTTCTCAGTCACCCATCCTTTACCCACCTCTTAAATTGTCCCTCCCCCTGTTCACAATCAGTTTGTGTTTGAAATTCTGTTGCAGGCTTGAATGGGCTTTTACCATAGTTGTATTTATGTATTTATATATTTATTGGCAGGTTTTGTCCTCATCTCTATTTATATTTAAAAATAAAAGCTAGCTTTAAAATAAGATAAGCATTTTGGTGCCTTTGTGCCTCTCCTCCCTGCGGTCCTTTCAGAACTGGTCCCAGAATATTTCTTGTTCGGGCCCAGGAATTGTGCCAGTCAATTTTCCGTGCAGCAGCAACTGGTGTCCATGGAGCAGCCACCTGTTTTTTTCAAACGGTTGCTTTTGGGCAATTTAAAACATGCTGTAGGCTCATGTCACAACCTGCTTGCCTCTAGACATGTCTTTGCTTTACATTTATGGACACTTCTTATAGTTACAATGGTATCTCTGTAATCTTCAAGTAGATAAGGTTGGTATTATTATTCCCATCTGAGACAATAGTGGTTTGCCAAGTGAGTTTGTGGCAGCAGTGATATTTGTTATGGAGACTTCCTGATTTTCAGGTCACTCTTATAGGGTCATGTGTCTACTCAAAATAAATCCCCATTGAGTTAAATGGACCTTAGTCCCAAGTAAGTGTGTATAGAATTTCAGCATTTGTAACTACCCTCCAAAAACCCACAGTAGAGCATTGCTGTGCATGTACCAAATCACCATTTGGCACAAAGCACTCAGGCTAGCAGGATGGTGTCCTTGTAGAGTTGAGCCTCTGCCCCAGTATGGGTTGCTGGTAGAGCCTTTGGAGAAGGAAGGAACTGACACCGGCCTCGAGGTTTGTGCAGGAAAGCAAGTTAGCAGTGGATTCTTGTTTTGAGTGTCAGACAGTCCCTAGAAAAGCCCTGCCTTTGTAGAATCATAAAGTTGGAAGGGACCTGAAGGGTCATCTAGCTAGCCCAAGCCCCTGCAATGCAGGAATATGCAGCTGCCCCATATGGGGATTGAACCGGCAAGCTTGGCGTAATCAGCACCATGCTCTAACCAGCTGAGCTGGCCAGCTTTGTGTCAGTATGCACAATTAATTTATTAGAAAATTGGCAATACAGAGTAACATGGCTCAGTGGGGTAGAAAAAGAGGGTCTAGCAGAAGCAAGAAACCACAGCAGGCCTTGATCCCATCCCACCCTCTCCAAGAAGCACATTCAAGAATTGTCTCCCAACTCCAGTGATTGATTCTTGCTGAACCTTCTTACAAAAGAGCTTCTGTCTCTTAACATTTCTCTCCCAGAATGGCTGTAAGTATAATGTAGGCTCAGTAGGCCATTATTTCCCATATGGACGCCCACAGAACTATCAAGTGCTTCATTAAAGTCCTCTGTCAAAGTCATTAAGCTTGTTGGAACCTCTGCAAGGCGCTTTAATTGCTCTTGCTGTCTCCAGAGGGTAGGTGTTTGCATGTGCTCAGCTGCCAAGGCTAAAGCCCTAATTAACCTTCTTAATTGGATGCTCCTGCGCTTCCCAGTTTAAGCTGCTGCATCCACTTGTATTCTGCTTCATACCGAAGCTAACTGCTTCACTTTTGCTTGGTTCCATGGGGACAGAGCTCCCCTTGCTTTGCCATCAGGTGTATTTCATGCCACTCTCTTATAAGATAGGAAGGCTTGGCCCTTATGATCAACCAGTGTATGAGCAAATTTGGGAGTTTTTGCAGGGGGTGTGGGATCAGGGAATGTGTTGAGAGCAGAAATCCCATCTTTTCGAAATCCCCCCATCCCGCAGAAGTGGTTTCTGATTTTAGCAGAAATATGTTCTTTTCCATAACGACACAAAGTTTTGCTTTTTTTTTCAATGGAGAAAGTGGAGATCTGGTGGGATTCTGGAATAGTTTGTCAAAATATGAATTTTGAATTGTGGGGGCAATAGCACGGCATTGCAGGTGCCATAGGCCTCATCCTCTTATAACTGCCCTCTATAGGTCAGGAGGAGATGAGGAGATGCTTTGTACCCGATGGCATATGTTCCTTTGCTGGCTGGGCAGGAGAGTGCTTAGAAGTACGGAAGGAGAACAAAGGAAGTCCATTGGGGATGAAGTGGGTGTTCCACTGTTAAGTTTCAGGAGCCCAGATCTACAAGGGAAGAAGTGAGGGGCCCCAGGAGACTATTGTGGAGTGGCTGGTGCTGCAGAAAATCTACCCTCTGGACGTTGTGAATGGAGTTTCCTGGTGGAGCCGAAAGTGGCAAACCAGAGTAGAGCAGTGAAGGGCTGGATGCATGAGCTGCAGGGCTGTCAATGGGAGAGCTCTCGTCATCAGAGCTAGAGAGTAGGTGTCTTTCTCGTGGAAGGCCCCTTCCTTCCTTCAGTGCACCACTGTCACTGTTCTCCCTGCAAGAAGTAGAAGAAGAGGAAGAGAATATTGTCTCTGGGTGCCAGATTAAGAAATCAGTCCTGCTGGGTGCTTACTAAGATAATAGACATTGAAGAAGTAGGGATTAGATGGTAACTTTCAGCCTTTGCAGGTATGGCTTTGTATTTCTGACTGTCCACCCCAACCTTCCTGCTGTTTTCTTTATGCCAAATAAGAGGAGACCTGTGTTTTTGGATGTAGGGCTAATGAAAGCTTTGGAGATGCCATTTTGATCAGGGAAACAGTGCAGGAATGGGCTAGCCCATCTCTCCAGTACTGCTGCTCCAGTAAAATTCAGATGCCCCACCTACACAGTGCCTTTTAGGTAAAAATGTTTTTTGTTTACCCTCACTATCCCCATCTTCTTTTCATTCACTCTCTCTTTCCACTCGTTCCTTCCAGTTAACGATGCATTTAAAATTACTGGAAGAATGGAATCACTTCTGGTGAAACCCACCTTAGCCTGAGCTGTGGTCATGCCCCAGTTACAGCTTTTATCTCACCAGTGTTCTGTATTTAAACCAGAACACATTGAACAAGCACATTTCCTTTCTGGAGGCTCATGATCTAAGAACACGGGGCATATCAAAAGAGAAGAGAGAGGAAAGAGCTTGAAGAAAGAAGCAGCCGGTTGCAAAAAATTGCACTGGAACAAGCGTGGCTACTACAGTGGTCCAAGAAAGGGTTTGCAGAAAAATTTAGGAGGAATATGGAGCTGATAGAGAACACAGTTTGTGAAGGCAGGGTGATTGGTGCCCACTTGGAGTGGAGGATGGAGGCCGAGAGTAGGTGGAGTCAGAGCGAATGACAGGCAGATACCAATGGATTGCAGTTTTGTCACTATTCTCATGCCCTCCAACTTCCTTTTGTGCTGTGCTTTCTAGGCACTGGTTTGCATTTAAAATGCTGCGTCTGAGTGTCTTTTGGGGGGGGGGCTTGTCGCAAAACCCACTCTTTACTGCTGAATCAGAGCAAACAGTAATCCACGGAAAACCCAAATAGCTGTTTGTTCTGATTCAGCAGTAAAGATCAGGTTTACATGGGGAAACAGCTGGGGCAAAACAAAAAACCTAACACAGTGCTTTAAAGTGTGGGCCTGTGTCTCAAAAGGGCAGGGCAAAAGGTAATTATGGGTGAGCGTTCTGACTAAGGAGGAGGAAGCTGGTATCACCCCTGGCTGGCAGGTGGGGGCTGGCTTAGGTCAGACTGAGGTTGGTGGGGCAGTGCCCCCATTTGCTCTGCTGGATCAGCCTCCGATGATGCAAGGAGGTTGTTCTAAACCAGACATCCCCAGACTTCGGCCGTCCAGATGTTTTGGACTACAATTCCCATCTTTCCCAACCACTGGTCCTGTTAGCTAGGGATCATGGGAGTTGTAGGCCAAAACGTCTGGAGGGCCGCAGTTTGGGGATGCCTGTTCTAGACAGAGAGAAGGACATGGCAGAGTTGGATTTGGAAAAAGGAGACCCGAAGGACTGATAGCAGGTGGCCGTGTGTCAAACGAAGACTTGAGAGGGAGGGAGGCCAAGGCAGGCTGGCAGCACAATTGCTTGGGGTATGTTCTGTGCCTTAAATGTAAGGGCAAAGAAAGTCAAAAGTGGACAGCGAGTAAAGACCAAGTGCAGAGAGGAAACTTTTGAGAAAGTGAGAAAAGGAGGCGGAGGCTAAAGTAAGCAAGATATTTCTCAATGGTTTCTGCTCCTGCCCCTCTCGTAGTCCCAAGGGTGGGGGCTTCTGGTTCCCCCTGTCCCTTTCTCTGTGACTTTTAGTATCAGGGCTTCCTCCCTCCCTTCATCCCCTGCTGTGTTGGTAGGCAGCAGGCGGCTCTGCACCTTCTTTTCGTTGAACCCACAAAGCCCCAGAGATTGCATTCCTGCCCCTCGTCGGCAGGGAAGCCCCCTCACCTCTCCTTGGTCTCGGCCGCACGGTCCCTCTGGCGCCGGTTCTTGAACCAGTTGCTGACCTGGGTGGTGGTCAGTCCTGTGGCTTCTGCCAGCTCCCTCTTCTCACGAGGGGATGGGTAGGGGTTGTGGATGTACCATTCCCGTAACACGCTCCGAGATTTCTCCTGTATGAGAGCAGAGGGTGTTAGTTTTGCTTTGTCCAACTTATCCTTTTCATTTGATTTGATTAAGTCAAGGGTAGGCAACCTTTTTCCCCTCAAGGGGTATATATTCAGGATTTGTTTCGCCTGTTGCAGCACTCAAGTTGACATTTTCAGTGAGCCCATGAGCTTTGTTTCCTCAATTGCCATGGCCTTCTATGAATCTTTTCCTCTCATCTATGTGTATTTGTTTAGAATTAGATTATTATTCTTAATCTGAATGTGCATTGTTGTGCACTTGCAGCTACTAACATGACCAGCAGGGGGCAATAACATCATTCTCTGTTCATAACTGTGCTCCCGACAGTGAACAGTTCTTTCTTTTATTTGTAATCTTAGATATGATTTTGGGAAGTTTTATGGGTTGGTTGGATTTTTAAACCTCTAGGCAGAGAAACCTTGGGCAAGGGCAGAGTTTGTGTTTATTTAAAAACTACGGAGAAATATATTTGAAGGATTGAGGGGGCACAACATGCACCAAGCTTCTCTGTGAAAGTTAACTTCCTAGAGTTGCCACCTTCTTTCTTCTCACCTTTCCTGGGAGGGCTGCTGTGCCTTTAACAGGTTTCTGAGGGACAGAATTTCAGCTGGCCAATTTCCCCTTAGCACACAGATGGGGAAAGCTGCATAAATTGAAATCCTTCCTCTCACACAACTGTTAAAGACCTGTTAAAATTATGGCATCCCTAAAATTTGCTCTCCTTTTCTTTCTCTCCAATCCCTTCAATCCCAAACTAGTTTCCCCTTTTCGCTCCCTCCCTTATCACCATAACTCAAAGTCCACAAATGCTGTTTTTAATGTCAGTGAATACTGTTCTATTATGATGGCAGATTAGGTAAAGGTAAAGGGACCCCTGACCATTAGGTCCAGTCGTGACCAACTCTGGGATTGCAGTGCTCATCTCGCTTTATTGGCCAAGGGAGCCAGCATACAGCTTCCAGGTCATGTGGCCAGCATGACAAATCTGCTTCCCACTGTAGCGGTACCTACGGTATTTATCTACTTGCACTTTGACATGCTTTCGAACTGCTAGGTTGGCAGGAGCAGGGAGCGAGCAACGGGAGCTCACACCGTCGCGGGGATGCGAACCGCCGACCTTCTGATCGGCAAGCCCTAGGTTCAGCAATATGTTGGCACTGTACTCAGTGCAGAACTGGCACCCCTCCCCAGGTGATGGGGTGGGATCCAAAGACAGGGCTTGAGAAGTGAGAAGCAAGGCTGGGGGGGGGGCAGCAATGGGGGAGAATGGCACAGGAGTTCTGTACCAGGTGGTAGGAAAGCAAAGAGAAAGTGAAACCTTGGTGCCCCAAGTAAAGCATTGAGGAAGAAGTATTTTTTATTTATTTATGATGTACATATTGCTTTTCCAATCTTAAAACTCCTTACATTAAAGAAATATATTTAAAATAATTTACAATAATGAATAGCAATGAAATTCAACTCCACCTCACCCCCCCCACTCAAAAATAAATCCACAGCTTTATCCACTAAAGCTGTATCCCTTGGCCAGTCATAGTCATCAGCTGCAAAAAGGCCACACCAAATGAATGGCTTTTGCATGACTGTCACCCAAAGGCCCTCACAGCTACTCTGCATCTTGCCTGGGAGTTCATCCCAGAACTTTGCGGAGATGAGAGATGCTATTGGCACGAAAGACAAGAGTAGGAAGCTGCTGTGTAGCTTTATCATGTAACATGGCCCATACAGAGAAAGACCGAGCCCTGCCCCTAGGAGCATACAATTGAAGCTTTGCATACACTTCAGCATTCCTCAGAAAATAGGGGCAGTACAATGCAGACAACAGGGAGAAGAGGGAGGCAGCAGGATGAATAGGACAGGACTTGGTTATGTGTGGGACCTTCTCACCTGGGAATGAGGACTAAGGGGGAATGGCTGCAGCAGAGGGTTAGAGCATTTGCTTTGCATGCATAAGATCCCAGGTTCAATTCCCAGCATCTCCAGCCAGGGCTGGGACAGGCCCTGGAGAGCTGCTGCCAGTCAGTATAGATGATACTGAGCTAGATGGACTAATGTTCTGACTTGGTATAAGGTCAACAACAACAACAACAAGCAGGATTTGAGGAGGGATTGGAAAGGGAGGAGGAGTAGAATCATAGAGTTGGAAAGGACCCTGAGGATCATATAGTTCAACCTCCTGCAATGCAGGAATGTGCAGCTGTCCCATGTGGGGATCGAACCTGCGACCTTGGTGTTATCAGCAGGATGCTCTAACTGAGTGAACCACATAAGTGGTCTTGAATGGGGTTCCAGGGCAAGGAGGTTGCATCAGAGTGGGGGAAAGAGGCAAAGAGGTGAGGGAGCACTTGGGGTCATGCTGAGTATAGGAGAGATGCAGGTAGGGGGAAAGAGCATAGCATTTAATGACCTGCACAATGCACAGTCCCATCACCAGTGGGGCTGTTCTGAGCTGACTGAAGTGGACAAGTACGATAGTAATGAGAAGAAAGTTGCCATAGACTTGGGCAGTGCTTTTCTTCTGAGAAAAAGGTGCTGGTACTGTGTACCCTTGAGTACCCCCAGAAAAAAAAGATGGCGCTTGCAATAATCCAAAGCAGGAGGAGTTCAGTTGAACTGCTACTTTGCTAAGCCAAGCCCTGAAAGTTTTCAAGGAACAATGTGCAGGTTTTGTGCCTGCAGAAAAACGGGAGTGTTTGGTGGCAGTTGTTTCTTTGTTTCCCTCATCTCCCCGACTGCCTTTTCAGTGAGATGCCCACCACGGAAAAGGTCTCTTCAGGAAGCCGTCCTTACCTTGAAACAATAACTGGTTTCCTCTCCGTCCCAGATGGTCCGAGGCAGGGGGAATTTGCGCCGCACCCTGTACTTGCCCACAGCCCCCAGCGGCCGCCCGCGCAGCTTCTCTGCCTCGATGTAATGAGCCTTGAGCCACAGTTGCTGCAGCTTGGGGTGGTTGTGCAGAGAGAACTGGTAGCTCTCCAGGATCTTATAGAGCTCCCGGAAGTTTCCCCGATGAAAGGCCACCACTGCTTTGGCCTTCAGGACGCTCTCATTCTTGTGCAGGTGGTCGCAGGCTGGCAGTGACCAAAGGAAGCGTCCCAGGCGCTCAATGTTTCCCCCTTGCTGCAGGACCTCGCACACACAGGCCACTTGCTCCTGGGTGAAACCAAAATTCATGGCGGAGAAGGGAGGGCTCCGAAGCCTGGCGACTTTCAGAACCGGCTTAGCAGGCTTCACAAACCCAATACACCTCCAACAAGGAGTCCCGAAAGTGGAGGACAATGCTGTCCTTTTGCAAAGCTCTGTGCGGCAGAGAACAGGAAGTGATCTTTAGAAGAGGGAACCAGATATGTCCCATTAAAGCTGGGAAGGACAAGCTGAGCGGGAGGCAAATCTGCCGCACTCCGAGTTTCTCTCTGGGATGGCCATGTCAGCTTTCCCCTCTTGTCTTCTATGTGCTGTCGGGGCTCCCCTCTCCCTGCCTGCCTTCTGGCTCTAGAGACAGTCGCCCAGGGTAGATGTCTTGGGGGGTATCGGTTACAGGCTCAGCCCACGCAGGCTGCAGCTGTGGCCAGCCATTGGCCAACTCCACAAGGAGAGCGAGAGAAAGGGAGACTTTACCACCACCGTCACCCTTGGATGGAAAGCCTTTCTGTAGAGGGGTTGTCGGGATCTGGTAATGTGAGATGCCCCCTACAGAGGGGGGCATGAGGAGGCAAGCCAGAGAGGGAAGTCCCTGCTTTCTGCCCCTGTCTGACCCCCCCCCCATGTCTGCTCCAGTCGGCCTGCTTGCCCAAACCTTTTAGGATCGCACCTTATGCAAGGCTTCCTTGGAATGTGGGCTGTTGCTCCCATCCTGTTAAGCGAGTGAAAGGGACAAAAGAGCTAAGCAGGACCTGAAGTCAGCTGCAACTGCTGGATGGCAGCTTCTGAGACTTCGCTCTAAAATCATCTGTACACTTCCAAGCTTATTTTATTAAGGTGCTCAGAAATGAAATACTACTTATCCTCTATGCAGCAGTTTTTGAACTAAGATTTATCCCTCTTATTTCTCTAGATGTTAAGCTAGCTTCTTTTTAAAATATACCTGCTCATGAAACAATTTTGTTTTCAACTTCTTTCCACGGGGGCAGTGAGTCTGCAGGAGAAAATTCTTTGTCTCTCCCTTTGTTCTCGGCTCTGCCAGGTGACAGATCGGCCCCCCAAGCCAGAGCTCCTGCCTTCAGTGTTTCCTTTTCTTGCCCCCTTTCTCTTCCCATGTGGAGATCATGTTTCGCACCAAGCTGGCAGCCCTTTGCAAGACAAATAACCTGTTGCGAGACAAATAACAAGAGGCCTTGTGTCCCTGCTGGGTGAAAGCGTCATCCCATATAGCTAGGGAAAGCTGCAGAGAAAGAGAGAGATGTTCTGCTGCGGGAAGCTCCCTGGAACTAGATGGGCTATTGGCCTGATCCAGCAGCGCCTCTGATGTCCTTTAGGACTTCTTCATGCAGCACAGAGTTAAATTATGGAACTCGCTTCCACAAGAAGCAGTGAGGACAGCCAACCTGGATGGCTTTAAAAGACAAATGAATGGACGAGAGGGCTATCGATGGCTACTGGCTACAGTTGGAGGCAGCAATGCTTCTGGTTGCCAGTTCCTGGAAACCAGAGAAGGCGAGAGGGCTCTTGTGCTTCAGTCCTGCCTGCATGCTTTCCCCATCATGGCATCTGGTGAGAGCAGGGTGGCTTTTTATTTGATTTCTATAGCCAACTCTAGATCTACCATCCTCCATAGAGCCATTTTACCATGGAGGCAGGATCAAGCTCCTTCTGGGGCAGACATCCCCAGTTGGCGAGTGGTCTGCACACCCCAGGGGGTCCGCAAAACCCACCCAGGGGGTCCGTGGTGCCATTCACATAACAAAAACTATCGCAGAGGGATCAAAAATCTTGAAAGGCTAATTGGGAACCACTGCTCTAGGGGTATTGCAAAGGGTTAACCTTGCCTGAGCGCGGGTCTCCTTTTCCCAACCTCCCCCCCTTCCCACCTAATTCAGGAGACAAAAAAAGCCCCCTAAATATTCCCACCCCAGGCAGTCTTGCTTACACAGCCATCTGAGTAATACTATCCAACCTGGATCACCTTACTTCTTCCCAGCAATAGGCGGAGGTGGGGGGGGGGAAGCTTTGTTTTGGAGCTGAGAAAGCAGCTAGAGCACAAAACCTGCTCTCCGCTGAAAGCTAGTCAGAGAAGCCAGTGGCTCCATTCCCACAGCCTCTTTTTTTTGCCCCCCAAGAGCCCATCAGCCTCTTGTCTCTCACCACTGGACACCAACCTGGATGGCTTTGAAAGAGGATTGGGCAAATTCATGGTGGGTACACAGGTGGCGCTGTGGTGTAAACCACTGAGCCTTGGGCTCGTTGATCGGAAGGTCAGTGGTTCAAATCCCCGTGACGGGGTGAGCTCCCATTGTTCAGTCCCAGCTCCTGCCAACCTAGCAGTTTGAAAGCATGTCAAAGTGCAAGTAGATAAATAGGTACTGCTCCAGCGGGAAGGTAAACGGCGTTTCCATGCGCTGCTCTGGTTTCACCAGAAGCGGCTTAGTCATGCTGTCCAGGTGACCTGGAAAAACTGTCTGTGGACAAATGTCAGCTCCCTCAGCCAGTAAAGCAAGATGAGCGCCGCAACCCCCGAGTCGTTCGCGACTGGACTTAACTGTCAGGGGTCCTTTACCTTTTTAAGGCTACCAGCCATGACGGTTATGTAATGTTCTGCCTCCAGTGACATCTGGTTAGCTGCTGTCCTGGGTGGGCCATTGGCTTGGGCCAGTATTATTACCTTCTTTGGTTCAGGTCCTGCTTGTGGGCATCTGTTTGGCCACTATGAGAACAGGGTGGAAGCAGCCACAGGGCTCATCTTAGTTCTTTCATGCTCCAGGGTCTGTCTTTGTTGCTCCAGGAGGCCACCTAAACCTTTGTCCCAAATAACCTGCTTCCTCGTGCTTATGTACCGCAAGAAAATACACGTTCATGGAGGCTGACACGTGTTAGGCCAGCCTTTGCCAACCTGGTGCTCTCCAGATACTTACCAAGGATAGCTCAGTTGGTTAGAGTGTGGGGCTGATAATACCAAGGTTGTAGGTTTGATCCCCTATGGGACAGCTGCATTGCAAGGAGTTGGGACTAGATAATCCTCAGGGTCCCTTCCAACTCTACAATTCCATGAAAGGCTGGCTGGTTGGGGCTGATGGGAGTTGTGGTCCCAAACATCTGAAGAGTACCATGTTGGCAAACGCTGTGTAAGGGAGTGGAATGGTATTTCTGCATTGCAACCAGGAAAATAGCTTTTGCCACTGATTTGGCCATGGTGAGAGTGTTTGGATTACTGCAACACGCTACGTGGGGCTGCCTTTGAAAAGTGTTTTGAGACTTCAGCTGGGTCAAAGAGCTGCAGCCAGATTGCTGCATAAGGAGCCTTACAACTACTAGAACTGCATCTCTGGCTGCCAGTCTGTTTCAGAATGCTGGTAATTACCTATAGAGCCCAGCACAGCTTAGGTCCAAGCTATCCGAAAGACCATATTCCCTCATATGAACCTGCCTGGGTTCTGCGATCTTCAGGGGATGCCCTTCATTTTGGTCCTGCCACCATCACAGGGACATTTGGTGGGGATGTGGAAGATGACCTCGGTGGCTGCTCCCAGACCTTGGAACTCCCTCCTTAGAGAAGTTAGACTGGCTCCCTCCTCGTCGTCCTTCTGCCGGCAGGTGAAGACTTTCTCATTCCAACAGAATTTTGGGAACTGATTGCTTTTAAAGAAAGGGCTGGTGCCGTGTTGGTTTTATTGTAATTATTGGTATGGTTTTCATAGATTAGATAAATTAATTCTATTGATGTTTGATTGTTTTTAAATTATCGTCAGCGTCCCCCCCCCCAAATGCTTTTAGCTGTGCTTATTTTTATCTGTAAGCCGCCTCAAGTCCCTGTCAGAGCAAACCAAGCTCTTAAGGTCTTGCAAGTATGGAACTTCAGCTTTGGTGAAGCAGGAGCTGCAGTGGAGAGATCGTATAATGGATAGCCACCTCTGTGTGGAGCATATATAGGGGCTGCTCTGGGTATTAGTCACAGTGTTGTCTTTAAGCTCAGTTGTTGGTTCTACCAATCAAAGTCCCATTGCAGGTGAGGCAGGGGAATCTTCTTCAGCCAGAGGGCCACATCCATCCCTTTAGGCATAGAATCATAGAATTGTAGAGTTGGAAGGGACCTCGAGGGTCATCTAGCCCAACCCCCCGCAATGCAGGAATCTCCACTAAAGCATCCATGACTGATGGTCCTCCAACCTCCGCTTGAAAACCTCCACCGCCTCCCGAGGGAGTCGAACTGCTATTACTGTCAGAAAGTTCTTTCTGCCGTTTAGTCGGAATCTCTTTTCTTGTAACTTGCAGCCAGTGGTTTGGGTCCTATTCTCCATAGCAAGAGAAAACACACTTGCTCCCTCTTCCGTGTGACAGACCTTTAGATATTAGAAAATGGCTATCACATCTCCTCTCAGTCTCCTCTTTTCCAGGCTAAACATACCAAACTCCTCATAAGGCCTGGCTTCCAGACCCTTGATCATCTTGGTCACCCTCCTTTGTACATATTCCAGCTTGTCAATATCCTCCTTAAATTGTGGTGCCTAGATCCGAACACAGATCAGGTGTTGTCTGACCAAGGCAGAATAGAGTGGTCCTATTTAACCTCCTAAGCACCACTTATCTGTGGTGGGTGGGGCAAGAAATGGAAGTGACAACAGTGAGAATGTCAATGTTATCTCTCTAGTTGACCCTTCTCTATCCTCCATCTAGGCAAGCCAAGAGACATTAGAAATGTTCAAGGACACATTCCAGCTTGGGGAAAACATTCAAGGAGGCTGCAAAGCAGAGTCAGCGAGTGGTGTGGCTGGGGAGTTTTGAGGGCCAGATAAGACGCATGGAGAGCCACATATTGCCCCTGAACCTAATGTTCCCCACTGCTACCACCCTATGGTTATAGCTAAGCAGCCTGTTCTTACCTATGCAGTGTCATGGAATAGGTATTTCTTATCTATGCAGCTTTATGCATAGTTCAATTGGTGGAGCATGAGACTCTTAATTTCAGGGTTGTGGGTTCAAGTCCCATCTTGGGCAATTGATTCCTGCACTGCTGTGGGTTGAACTAGATGATGCTCATGGCCCTGGTCAACTCTACAATTCTATGGAATAGAGTTTAAAATAAAATCCACAGAGAGAAGCTGGATTCAAGATTCTGAATTTCCTGCCCCATACCAGTCCTGGCACTCGGGGCTGCAGATTGGGGGTGGGGACCCTGCAGCTGTCATTTTGGCTGAACTCCCTTTAGCTGCAGCCAGCACAGACAACTGCCAGGGATGATGGGAGTTGTAGTCCAATAATATATGGACAGCAGCAGTTTCCCCATCCCTATTATAGAAAACAAGGCAAAAACCTGAAAATGCTCCTTAAATACTGGAACAGTCCTTGAAGTGGAAATGTTTTGAGACCCCTGCGGAAAAACCCCACCACCTCTCGCAATTGGCTTACGATGGGGATTTCCAACAGAGCTCAATGCAGGATGAGTACATGCAGAGAGAGAGAGAGAGCTTTAGGATAAAATATATTTATATATATATAAAATATATATAAAAGACACACGTACACATAAAAGGATATAAAAATATCTTGCAGAAATGATTGTTTCTCACAAACTGTGGAAAATAGGTGTGTAGCTGTAGTACCTGTTTGGGAAGTGTTGGGTTAGGAGACATTCAGACGGACAATTGAAACCCTCTGCTCAGATCCCATCGCAGCCGGGGGCGGGGCGGGGACACTGAGCCCATCCTTTTGCAGTAGGGACGGGTATGAACCGTGAGGTGCATCCCCCCCCCACACACATTTCATTGCAGCAAAACATGATTTGACACAGGCCGGGCAGCCCCAGCAGACAGCTGTTTTCAAATAGTGTACCATCTATACTCAGCGAAAAGCTTTGTGGGTACTGAATGGTCCTGAAGCAGGATCCAGTTAGTATGGTCCTATTAAACAAAAGAGAGAAAGCAAACAAAAGCCAGAAATTTCTGCCCCAGAATTTCTGTCCTGTATAACTCCCTGCACTGTTATCTAATGCTAAAAAGCCAGGGAGCTGCCTTAGGCCAATTCTGACCAAGGGCAGCTTTTCAGGTATTACTGGACTACAACTGCCCATCATCCCTGACCACTGGCTGTACTGGCAGCAGGGGCTGATGGGAGTTGTAGTCCAAAAGCGTTTGTTTGCAAAGGCTGGTCTAGACTGACTGGCTCTCCAGGGTTTCAGACAGAGGTTTCCCCTAGCCTTGCTTAGAGATCCTGGGAACTGGATGTGGGGCTATTTGCAATGCATTCTGCTACAGACCCCACCCTGACATAGAACAAGGTATCTGGAAGGAACACAGTTGTGTGTGTCCCCACCCCACCCACACCTCACTCCAAAGCAGCTCTATGGATGGAGGCCTTTTCACTTATGGAAGATTCCTCAATCCCCGCATGAGGGTCTTGGATCTCGTACTTTGCTCACGGTCTTAAGGTTCACCAACAACAACCTGGGTGCAGTATGAGAAAAGGTTTTGGAAAACATCAACAAAAAGAAGAAGAAAAACCTTCTCCCCTCAAGATGACAAGGAAACTGTTAAATATATAGGAATGAGAGATGCCACCAGCTTATAGAAAAATAAGGGGAAAGAATTGATTTTTAAATGACCTTTCTTCTAAAAAATACATTATTAAATATATTTAAATATAATTTCTTCTCTGTCTAAAAATAAAAAAGGCAGGCCGTTGGCTGATTTTAGCATTCAGAGGAAACCGCCCCAGGGGAAGTTGGGGGAGGGTAATGCTTGGTTAGGCCCGATTGCATGACATTTCTGTCTTTCAAACTGGATTGAGCCCCAATCCTGAGAGTCCCAGATTAATGTGTGGCTTCTGCTCCCAACCCCCAACACAGGGGATCTTGAGGTGCAGCTAAAGCTAATTTTTACAGTGGCTTAAGAGACTGTACCAGGTGGGACCCAGGTGGCGCTGTGGTTAAACCACTGGGCCTAGGGCTTGCTGATCAGAAGGTCGGCGGTTTGAATCCCTGTGAAGGGGTGAGCTCCCATTGCTTGGTCCCAGCTCCTGCCAACCTAGCAGTTTGAAAGCACGTCAAAATGCAAGTACAGTGGAACCTCGGTTTATGAACACCTCGGTTTACGAATTTTCGGTTTACGAACGCCGCGGACCCATCTGGAATGGATTAATTCACTTTCCATTACTTTCAATGGGAAAGTTTGCTTCAGTTTATGAATGCTTCAGGTTATGAACAGACTTCCGGAACCAATTACACCCATGCTTCGGGTTAACTACGCTTCAGGTTGAGTACTCCGCGGACCCGTCTGGAACGGATTAATCCACTTTCCATTACTTTCAATAGGAAAGTTCGCTTCAGTTTATGAACGCTTCAGTTTAAGTACTCCGTGGACCGTCTGGAACGGATTAATTCACTTTCCATTACTTTCAATGGGAAAGTTCGCTTCAGTTTATGAACGCTTCAGTTTATGAACAGACTTCCGGAACCAATTGTGTTCATAAACCGAGGTACCACTGTAGATAAATAGGAACCGCTACAGCGGAAAGGTAAACGGCGTTTCCATGTGCTGCTCTGGTTTGCCAGAAGGAGCTTTGTCACATGACCTGGAAGCTATACGCCGGCTCCCTCGGCCAATAATGCGAGATGAGCGCGCAACCCCAGAGTCGGTCACGACTGGACCTAATGGTCAGGGGTCCCTTTACCTTTACCTTTAAGAGACTGTATATCCACACCTGACACCTACTCCCTTGTGTCTTTAATGGCAGGACTCTTCTGCAGGATCCAATCCCACTATTAACAAATGTGCTTCTTATGCTGTTCCCGCCCAAAGCAGCGGAGATCAGCCCAGGGTTAAAACGCCAGAAAGCTATTCCAAAGACAAAAGATGGATCCAGAGGAGACATTCTAGCCAGGCTTCTCTGCCCTGGAGGACTGGAACAATGTCTGCATTGTTTTCTAGCGCCAAAGCGTTTGACTTTGGAACAGGACAGTTCACCTCTCTAGGACAGCACTGCAAGACTAAAAGCCCTCGAGAAGCCAAGCTCAAATGACAATAGCCACCCCACCCCTACCCTGGGAAAGAGTACAAGCCTAACTGGAACAGGAGACAAGCACTGGGACCTCTGATGTCCTCCCTGCCCCTCCGAAATGGGACTTGGGCTCAGACTAGCAGCTGGACCCGTTCCCTAGCACCATAGATGAGGGGAGAGGAAGGCTCTCCTTGTGATGTAAGTCAGCTGACCTGCTTTGGACTACAACTCCCACCAGCCCCCTCTCAGGGATGCCAGGTGGACAAAGAGCTGTCTATATGAAGTGCTCCCTGCCCCAGTATCAACAAAAATCCCTAGCTTTCTAAGCAACTTGGTAGATGTTAGGTAGGTTTCTAAAAAAGGCAGGAAGGCCACGAAGGTAGAAAACACCCTTAACTCTGTGCCTGAGCTTTAGGAGGGCTCGGGAAGGAGGAAAGAAACAAGGTGAATGGGCAACACCTCCAAGGGGAAGATAGTGCTTGCTGTTCTACTGGCAGCCACAAGGTGGCACTGGGGTTGCTGAACAGGCAGTTGCACACACCGGATAAAGGGGTCAGCAGTGTCCCAGTGCTGGTTCCCCCCCCCCCTTCTGTAGTGTTTGCAAAAAAAAAAAAGAAAAAAAGATGTGCAGCAGCAATAGCACAAACTGCAGGGGCTCACCCAGGTTTCCCTTTTCAAGGCACTTGTAGCATCCCCAAACCGTCCTGTCTGGACCAGGTGGGGACCAAAGATAGCAGGTTTAAAATATTGTTCCGTGGGCAGGTGAAGACTCTGCGACACACCTCGTGGGTGCTTACAAGTCCAGAGAGTCTTCCACCGGCACAGACTGCAGCTGGGTTAGCACCTTCTCGTCCGAGTCTAGAGCCTCGGGGCCCATGGGGTCACCCCCAGAGGCGTCCAGCAAGAGGCCCTCTCCCTCCGGGAGACGCAGAAGGCCGCTCTGCACCTCCATAGAGTTCTTGTCCATCTCAAACAGCCCCTCGGTGCTGGTCCCTTGGAGGTCCATGCCCACCGGGCTGGACCAAACCACCTGCTGCTGAGACATGGCCAGGCCGTCCGGCTGGGAAAAGTTTGAAAGGAGGCCGGCTTGGCCAGAATCTGTGCCGAAAGCCAAGTCGGTCGGCCCGGTGCCGTCGTGCGCCGAGAGCGGGGAGACTCCGGGGGGGAGCACGGAAGCGCCCCCTGAGAACAACACACCGCCGCCTTCGCTGCTCCCCAGAGTTGCCGGTGCCATCACGGCCGCCACTTCCTGCTTGATGGGCAGGGTCAAAGTCGGGGTGGCCTGGGCTGAGAGGATGGGGGTCATCAGCATGCCAGCTGGGAAGGTGGCCGTCAGGATCAGCTTCCCCTGCTGCAGAGCCATTCCCGTGACGATGGTGCTGCTCCCTGTTGCCGGGTTGGTCAGGAGGATGTTGCCTAAGTTGGAGAGGAAACAGGGAAATCTTAAGCAAGGGAAGAGACGCAGAGCCCCCATTTCCTCTCTCTCTCCCCACCCTGCCCACCCAAATCAGCAAACATCTCCAAGGTGGTCCCTATTCTCCAAGAGAGCCAGGGAGGCGGAGTGGTTGGACTAGGGCACGGGTAGGCAACCTAAGGCCCGGGGGCCGGATGCAGCCTAATCGCCTTCTCAATCCAACCCGCGGACGGTCCAGGAATCAGCGTGTTTTTAAATGAGTAGAATGTGTCCCTTTATTTAAAATGCATCTCTGGGTTATTTGTGGGGCATAGGAATTTGTTTGTTGTTGTTTTTTCAAAATATAGTCTGGCCCACCACATGGTTTGAGGGACGGTGGACCAGCCCATGGCTGAAAAAGGTTGCTGACCACTGGACTTTAGGGCCTCTGAGAGACCAGGGTTCAAATCCCAACAATGATATGAAGCTCACTGGTTGTTGTGAGGATAAAGCAGGGAGAGGGAAAACCGTGTGCTCCACCTTGATCTCCTTGGATGTAAACAAATAGATAATAATAAACAAACATGGAGGTTGGATCCCTTGGGATTCCTTCCAGCTCTACAATTCTATGGTTCTATGGTCTCTACCTGCCAGCCCATTTTTAACAGATAAGGTCCTTTCAAGACTTAAGAATGCAAAATGTAAAGGACCTGTGGACGGTCACGTCCAGACAAAGGCGACTATGGGCTTGCAGCACTCATCACGCTTTCAGGCCGAGGGAGCTGGCGTTTGTCTGCAGACAGCTTTCCAGGTCATGTGGCTGGCATGACTAAACCGCTTCTGGCGCAACGGGACACCGTGACGGAAACCAGAGCACACAGAAACGCCTTTACCTTCTAGCTGCGGTGGTACCTATCTATCTCCTTGCACTGGCATGCTTTCGAACTGCTAGGTTGGCAGGAGCTGGGACCGAGCAACGGGAGCTCACCCCGTCACGGGGATTCGAACTGCCGACCTTCTGATTGGCAAGCCCAAGAGGCTCAGTGCCACCCGCGTCTTGAAGAAGAGCCTACTGGCTCAGGCCAGTGGTCCTTCTAGCCCAGCATCCTGTTCTCACAATGGCCAACCTGATGCCTGTGGTGAACCGTCACGCAGGACCTGAGCACAGGAGCACTTTTCCCTCCTGCGATTCCCAGTATTCAGAAGTGTTACTGCCCCCGATTGTGGAGCCATCATAGCTAGTAGCATTGGCAGCCCTCTCCTCCAGTAATTTCTCTAAATCGTGGTTCTGCGAGGGGAATAGGGGGTTATTCCTAACTCCTCCCACCACCTTTAAGCTCCCAGAACTCTTTGGGGGAAGGTGGGTCTGTTTAAAGGTGGGGATTGGTGAGTTTTAAGTGTATTTATTTCATTTGTATCCCTCCTCCAACACAGGGGCTCAACGTGGCCTACGTACTTCTCTTCCTCCCTCATTTTATCACACAACAATTCTGCGAGATAGGTTAGGCTGAGAGTGAGTTATTGGCCCAAGAGCACAAAGTTTCCTGGCTGACTGGGGATTCGAACCCTGGCCTCCCAGGTCCTAGTCCAGCACCACTCTAAATGTATGGCGCAAACGGGGCCCCAGAGTCCTCGATTCAGCCCTGCCCGTTTCCTGAATCCCTTGAGTTGTTTTTGAAACCTCCCCGGCCACCCTCTGCCCAGAGCACATACCTTGCGCGGTGCCCGGGAGCTGCAGCGTGGTCATGCCCATGTTGGCGTTGATGAGGTGCACGTTGCTCTGGCCAAGGCTTCCTCCCGCCGACACGGCCACCTGCGGCACCCCTGCCATGGCCCCCACTTTGATGGGGGCGCCGCTGGTGGACAGGATTTGGATCGGGCTGCCCATGCCCTGCTGCAGGGTGACCACCTGGGAGGTGGGCACAACTTGGGGCAGAGAGATAATCTGGGAGCCCTGGGCCACTTGGGGGAGCGAGACGAGCTGGGGGGCAGGAGCCCCCTGGGGGACGGCGTAGATCTGCGTTGGTGAAACGGGCACCATTTGGGACGGGGAGAGCACCTGGGTCCCAGAGCCAGGCTGGGAGAGCGGCACCACCTGGGAAGGGGGCGAGACTTGGGCGATGGGGACCAGGGATGGGGCAGGGACGTGGAGAACAGTGGCCTGGGGTGGCGAGGGGCCTGGCATGGAAAGCAGCGGTGTGGCTGTGGTAGTTTGGGAAGACTGGGTCACTTGCCCACCGACCATGGCTGCGGTCACCTGGGGAGCTGGCAGGGCTTGGGCACCGGGGACCAACTTGGCCAGAGGTACCATCTGAGGACTGGATGTGGCTGATGGCTGAGGTGCTGGGGGCAGCTGCTGTGCAGCCGTGGGGGCCTCTTCGTTTGATGGGACCACTTGAGGCATGGCAACAGCCGCCAGCAGGGGCCCCTTGTGGTTGGAGAGGAGCGTGGCAGCGTCAGGGACGGGCAATACGGGTGGGGCGGCCACCTGCCCCTCTTCCAGCTTGACCTCGACACCAAATGTCAGGGCCTCTGCTGCTTCCGACTTCACTTCCCCCTGAAGAGTGGCAGCTGGGCTGAAAATGACAGTGGCCGGGGGAAGGGGCTCCTGGAGAGCCTTGGGGGCCTCCTGGCCGCCGGGTGGGCCTGGGGGCTTGCTGCCCAGCAGGGGGCTGGATCCGTTGAGAAGAATGGGCGGGCTGGGCGCTGCCACGGGGCTGAGGGTGATGGTCTGGTTGTCGCCGAGAGTCAAGCCGTTCAGGATGACTCCTCCACTGGGGGTCTGGATGACGGAGCCACCGTTCAGCAGCATGGTCGGGGAGCTAGCAGTGATAAAGTTGCCGTTCAGGAGGATGGAAGAGGCGCTGGAGCAAGCGGCTGGCAGGAACAGGCTGTTGGGAGTGGGCATCCCTTCGGGGGTCGCAGAAATCCCCATGGACGTTTCGGTTTCTTCGGTGCCGTGGCTGGACTCATCCTCCGTGCTGGGGTTCCCGTCAGACTCGCTGTAAGAGAGAAGAGGTTGAGGATGCCACAGTAAACGCTGGTTGGTTGCCACAGTGAGCTGTCTCTGAATAACTTTACTTACTTATGCCATGCCCATCTGACTAGGTTGCCCCAGCCACTCTGTTCAAACAGAATATAAAAAAACACAACAAAACACCAGACAATAAAAACTTTCTCTTTTACAGGGCTGCCTTCAGGTATCTTCTAAAATTTGTATGGTTCTTTATCTCCTTGACATCTGACAAGAGGGCGTTCCACGGGGTGCCACTACCGAGAAGGCCCTCTGCCTGATTCCCTGTAATTTCACTTCTCGCAGTGAGGGAACCACCAGAAGGCCCTCGGATCTGGACCTCAGGGTCCAGGCTGAACGATGGGGGTGAAGATGCTCCTTCAGGTATACATGGTCAAAGCCGTTTAGGGCTTTAAAGGCCAGCACCAACACTTTGAATTGTACTCGGAAACCTACCAGAAGCAGCCATCGTTACAGCCTGTGGCAGAAAACCCCGCAAATTATTTATGCATTGCATGAAATACTTCCTTGTACAGTGGTACCTCGGGTTACAGACGCTTCAGGTTACGGACAACGCTAACCCAGAAATAGTACCTCAGGTTAAGAAGTTTGCTTCAGGATGAGAACAGAAATCGCGCGGCGGCAGCGGGAGGCCCCATTAGCTAAAGTGGTACCTCAGTTTAAGAACAGTATCAGGTTAAGAACAGACCTCCAGAACGAATTAAGTTCTTAACCCGAGGTACCACTGTATCTGCTCTGAATCTCTGAAAACCTCCAGTGGTGCAGATTCCCTGCACAAAAATGCTGGTATTGTCTGGGGCAGTGTTCGAAATTAGCCGGGTGCCGGGTGCATTTTGCACCTGGGTATTGGTCGCTAGTGACCCAGTGAAGATACCTGGGCACCAGGATAGCGCCTGGCATCTTCACCATCTGGAGGTGCATGCCTAAGGATCATTGGATCTGGACTGTTTTTGCACACTAGTGACACATCCTGTAGAATTCTATCAGTTATATTTTTATCTGCACAATCAGAATGAATTTCAGGAACCAAAATGCGTTCCCTGTGCAGCTTGAGCAGCAGCAGGGAACAACCTTATAGTTAATTGTCGTCACCCGTCTTAACTTACCCCACCCCGTGGTCCTGCTCATGGTTGGGGAGAATATTCCTGCCTTATGAATGGTCTGTGTCATCATTAAGAAAAAGAGGTTGGAATAGGCCAATATATATGTGGGCTGTCTCTGGATCAAGTGAATTTTCTTGTTTAGGTTCTCCAAGTTCTTAACCTAGCTCAGGGCTGTCATCTGAAGTAGCAAAATGCAGTCACATGTCGAACATACAACATAAAAACAAGATTGCAAGGAATCTCTTGGACTTCCCTCCTCCCCTTTGTGGGTCCTACTGTTAATCATTTCCTCCTGCATCTTTTTAGAATAATCCAAATCTTTTCTCTCTCCATTGTATCAAAAAATCCCCATTAAACTACAAGTGATATTCCAATCCTACGAATGATTTTCACTGTTTACAGTGGTCTTAATATAAGTTATAAATTTCCCCCATTCCTTATTAAAATTTTGGTCTTCCTAATTTCTGATTCTTCCGGTCATTTTAGCCATTTCGGCATAATCCACCAACTTGATCTGCCATTCTTCTCTAGCAAAATATTTTAACTGACAATCAATCACAGCCAGCCCATCATTTGAAAAAGAAAACTTTGAAGACACCTTGCCCCAAAATGGCAGCTAGGCATTCCGTTTTGGAAACTGGTTTAAAGAGCCATTTGGCGCCTAGCTTATATACGGTATCTGAGTTTCTAACAGTGACCGGGGGGAAGCCTCTTTGAACATGTGAAAGGATCGTGGGAGCCCCCAACTGCAGCGTAACAAGCCCCAGCCCCTGATTTACTGTGAGGAAGGGTTGTAGCTCCATGGTAGAGCACCCGCCTTGCAAGCAGAAGGTCACAGGTTCAAATCCAGTTAAAAAGACCAGGTAGCAGGGAATGGAAAAGTCCCTGGAGAGCTGCTGGTATTCAGTGTACAGTATATGTTTCTGAGGTAGAAAGGACTGAGAACTAGACCTTTAGCTGGAGAGTAAAGGCAGAAGTCCGGATTCCTTGGGCAAGGTTACTTCCACCCTCAGGGAGGGGAACAACAACAAAAAGCCCAAGGAAATTCAAAGCCAAGGGGATGAGCTCGGCGCCTTCCACGTTGCTGCAAAGTGCAGCTAACTTGAGGCAAAGTTTTTCTCCCAGGAGAGAAGGGGGGGGAGAGAGAGCGCCAGCTGCAGGAACATCTGGAGTAGCCAGCTTGGCTGTTCCCCACCCCCTGAACAGTCTGCAATAGAAGAATGAACTAGAACTTTCTCAAACTCAAGTGGTTTCTCCCTTTTGTTTGCAGAGGGGAAGGCAAAGGCAGACCAAAAAAAAAAATCCTCTGTGCCCAGGCACAGCTAGAAGAGAGAAGCCCTCTTCACTCAACTGGATGTACCCTGCTCTGGAGGCACCCAAAATGTGGTTGCGGGGGGGGGGAGGAGAGGAAGGAGAGAGAAACCAAGGAGGAGAAAAGCTCTGTCTGCAGAGTTCAGGTATCTCCCAAGTCTTCATTCCTTCCTTACAACCCCATCCAATGCATATTTATTTGAAAGTAAGGCAGTGGTGTTACCCAGGGGTTCCCAAAGTGGGGAGGGGGATTACCTAGAAGGCAGCAAGAGGCCAGGAGGTGACAGGGAGGCACTGGAGGTGTAAATGGCTATCAGGCTTTGAAAAGCTGGTATCAGCAAATCTTGTTGAATTAAGTAAACTAAGCAATTTGAACTGGATGTTTAATGACTGTTTGTAATTTTATTGCATTATTATCCACCCTACTGGGTCATGCAAACCGCTATTCTGAATAATGCTTTTTACAGGGAATAAATAATAATAATAATAATAATAATAATAATAATAATTTATTATTTATACCCCGTCCATCTAGCTGGGTTACCCCAGCCACTCTGGGTGGCTTCCAACAAAGATTAAAAATACATCAAAACATCAGTCATTAAAAACTTCCCTAAACATGGGTAGGGGGCACCAGGCAGGATTAAGCCTTCCTTAGCCCACTTTGTGGATTGTGCAAATACAAGGCTAAGGCTGTGCCTGTGTGTCTGGGGCAGCCTGTCTCAGCACTCTCAAACAGAAGACAAGAGTTGAAATTTAGGGTAGCTTGTGGGTTTTGCAAAGCCTTGGCCATATCTCGCTCTTCTTGGTTTGGCTAGAACTGGAGAGGATGTAGCTGATGTTACCCCTCTTTCTTAGCACCCGGAGTTTAGGAATTCCTTACAATATGCCACAGTACGTTTATTTCCCACCCTCTGTAAAAATGGCTGTTCCTTTTGCTGGAAGTTACTTTCGAGAACTTTTTTTTTCCAGGCAGGGGGAGAGGAGTTTCTAATGCATGCAACAGAAATTGGGTGTCTCCCAATCTGCCAATAGTCAGGCATGATGGATATTGTTGTAGTCCAGTATCTGGAAGGCCTGTATGACAATACCCATCATGCTGGCTGAGACCAGCACAGACTGAAGGAGGACAGGAACTTTGTAAAGGGTCCATTAGAGACCAATAAAACTTAGAGAGGGATCTCCCAGCAGGCTCATTCTCTCTTCCTGGGAGTGCTTACTATAAGCTGAGAAGCACATGTAATTCAGGAACTTCTCTCCTTCTCCATCACCCAGCCTAGGCTTTTTCTGAAACTTGGACCTTGAACTAAGAATAGGTCTCCCCACCAGGACGATGAGAAATTTCGGTTAGAATGGAGTAAATTTATTGATTACGCTAAAGACAATTACAAGGGAATGAAATCGTTAGCGGTAGTAGCATAACTCCTACATCGGTGAAATTACAAAAAAAAGTTAGATAATACGGGAGAGGATTGAAATAGTTTACCATTTGGTGGGGGGAGGGAAGTCGCACAGCAATGAATGTATATTACACAGGTGTATTATTATGTTTGTGTTTAATTGAAATGAATAAAAAATTATTGGTCAAAAAAAAAAGAATAGGTGTCCCCAAAGTCCCCCAAAAGCCCATCCAGAGGAAATAGGTATTCTATGGGGGGTTGGAGTCAAGTGTCCCTAGGATGCTGGGTTTTCCATGAAGTCCCCAAAGTCCACTTCAGAACTTCAAGATCTCTTTAAGGAGAGTTGGGGGGTCTGCCCCCTAATTATCAGCAGGTGGTATTTAAGACTATTAGAAAAGCCCAGCTGGTTCTGACCCACATCCAGGTCCAATCCTAAACCCATTTCTTCAAGAGTAAGCTCCACCAACTTTAATGGGACTTACTTTGGGACTGCTGCAGTCCTAGTTGGGCTGCATCCTGCTTCCCAACAGCATCTGGCAAGGCTAAGAAGCAGACCACGGAGGCAGCAGTCACCCCGGGCCGCTCCCTCCCCGCAACTGGTAGGCTGCTCTTGTCCATGCAGGTTCCACTTCGCTCTCTTTCTCTCTCCTGCACAGCAGCGCGCGCGATTGCCCGCCCCCACCCCCGAGAGTGTGGCGCTGCGCTCTGCCCATGCCCCGGGGGCGCTCACCTCTTGCTGGGCGTGCCGGCGCCTCCTCCGGCTCCTCCTCCTCCTCCGCTGCGGTCGCGCTGCCGTCGGTTCTTGAACCAGTTGCTGACCTGCGTGAGCGACAGGCCGGTGTCCTGGGCCAGGCGCCGCTTCTGCTCGGGGCTCGGGTAGCGGCTGCGCCCGTACGAGTCGCGCAGGGCTGCCCGCGATCGCCTCTTGAAGCAGTACACCGTCTCTTCGCCGTCCCAGATGGTGCTGGGCAGCGGGAACTTCTTGCGCAGCCGGTACTTGTCGACGGCGCCCAGAGCCCGGCCTCGGGCAGCCTCGGCCTCCCGGTAGCGGGCGCGCAGGTACAGGTCCTGCAGGAACGGGTGGTGCGGCGCGCCGAAGGGCCGGCTCTGCACCAGGCGGTACAGCTCCGCGAAGTCGCCGCGCTGGAAGGCCAGCAGCGCGCGCGCCTTGGCCAGGCTCTCGCCCGCCTGCGCCTCCAGGCACGGCGCCTCGGCGTCGGGCGGCAGCGAGCCCAGGAAGCGGCCCAGCCGGCCGGGGTCGCCCGCCTGCAGCAGTGCCTCGCACACGCAAGAGACCTGCTCCGCCGAGAAGCGCGGGGAGCGCGGAGGATCGGGGGCGGCGGAGGCGATCCCCGCGCTTGGAGAAGTAACAGCAGCCGTCGCCGCACCCGATCCTCCTCCTCCGCCACCGCCGTCCTCTGGCTCTCGGCCGGGAGGAGCCTGCGGCGACGGGGCGGGCGCCGAAGTTGGCAGAAGTTGGCGCGCCTCCTCGGCGGCACCCTCGTCCTCCTCCTGGCTCTGCTCTCCTCCGGCGGGGGAGCGCCCTCCCCGGCTGGGGGGCTCGGCGGGGCCCGCGGGGAAGGAGGCCATGTTCGCGGCGCGCGGGATCGCGGCCCCCCTCGCCCGCCTCCGGCCCGCTCCCCTCCCCCTGCGCTCTGCCCTAGCCGTGCGGGTCTCCTCCCCCTGCGCCGCCGTCCCCTTTCCACATCCTAGGAGCCGCGATCCGCCTCCCGCCCCCGAGCCGCAGCGCAGCTCCCAGCCCGGGCTGGCCTCCGCCTCCCCGGCCCCGCACCTGGGACGCGCGCCCACCCGCAGCCCCCGAAACTTCGGAGCAACTCTCCAGACGCTTCTCCCCCGCCTCGGTCTCCCTCCTTTCCTCTTCTCCCCCCCCTTCCCTCTTTCTTTCTCTTTCTCTCCCACCCGCCTTTCCCTCTATTAACTTTCCTTTCCCCTCCCTTCGTCCTTCCTGGGCTCCTCCTCCCTTTGCGCAGCCACAAATCAATCTCTCTTTCTCCCTCTCTCTTCCTCGCTCAGACGCAGAAAGCGCTCCCTGAAGTCTGCCTGAAAGCGCTTTGCAAATTCCACATTCTCTCTGGCCATCCTGCTTCCCCCCTTCTTCTTTTTTGCAAATCCGGCCTGCTGTCTCCGCAAAAGCGAAACTTTAAAAAAGTTTTAAAAAGACACTTATTTCTGTTTAGAGCAGTAGATCGCAAACTCTTTTTGGCCCACTGCTACCTTGATTCCACAAGCACACCCCCCAGTGTCCCCTATGCTTACTCTATAGAAAGCATTATAGGGGTTAACACGACTCGCTAAGGAAAATATTAATAGAATTGTGCAGTTGCGAGGGACCCTAACGGTCATCTAGTCTAACCCCCTGCAATGCAGGAATTTCAACTATAAAGCATCGGGGACAGTTGCAGCGCAATAAAATTCAAAACAACAGTAGCAATTAGTTGCACATTCATTCAAAATCCATGTAAAACTACTCAGCTTATATGTTGAATTTTTATTAACAATTGAAAGAACAGCATACAGAAATAAACATCAAATATCAAGCATTTTTAAAACATAAAAATAAAAAGAGAGAATGGCTGCAGCAATCCACTGAGGCAGGCCTCTCTTGAAAGCGCTCTAGAAACCGTGGCCTCCCTGGTTCCTGTCGCCCTTCCCTATGTCAGGCATTGCCAACTGTTTTGAGGCCTGTGAGTGCCTTTGAATGGAGAAACTCTTGTGGGCATCACACAAGCCCTGCAGCCAACCACCTACCACAACCTAGTCTGTTAGCTACAATAGAATGTTTTTTAAAAGCCTAATTTCAGTGGGGCAGGGCTGCTGAGAACAGGTTGGGGCTCCGTGAGAAAAAAATATTTGAGCCCTCTCCCCCCCCCCAAGCAAGGGCAAACCAGCTAAAGATCTTTACACGGGAAATAAAATACGGTATGTAAATTCATTGTCTCATTTTTATGTTGACGATAAATAGGCGCTCGCTTCTGCAGCACATATACTAACATTGAAATGATACAGCGAAGATCAGTGATAAATAGGGATAATATTTGAACCTGTTGCGAGTATTAATATCCTAATGACTAATATCAATAAGCACCCACACAATCATCACTGAACTAAGCATAGGCTGCAAATGTCAAGCTTGCATGTGTAGCACGGCACAAATGTGTACCGCACAAAGGCATCGAAGTTTTTAATGTTTGATGTTTTATCGTGTTTTTAATATTCTGTTGGGAGCCGCCCAAAGTGGCTGGGGAAACCCAGCCAGATGGGCAGGGTATAAATTTATTATTATTATTATCGTCGTCAACATCAACATCATCACAAAAACAGGGTATGGAGACTGCACAGAATAAGATGTGCCTTGCTGTCAAAGTACAGAAGCAAATGTTCAAACAGAGTTGAGAAATGCTCGGTTCATGGCACAAGTCCGCAAGCCTTTTCAGAATTGTGTTGTGCATTGAACATGATACCTATATATTGTTAAGAATTAAATAAAACATGCAAAATAGTCTGCGCCCCTTCTAGACTGCTGGGCACGGAAATTTGCACTGGCTTCCTTTCCCCCTTGCCATCTGCCTGGAGGGAGGCAGCTGTGAATGCCAGCCAAGACCTCGGTGGGCATGAGTATACAGGTGCCACGTTGGCAATGGCCTGGCCTACGTCCTTGCGTGCTTTCCGGCTCCTGAATCGGTCGTGTGACAGAGCCAGAAAAAGCTAACAGGTCCACTCTGGGGAGAAACTGGGTTTCACTTCCAGGAAAATGTGCAGCGGGTGGGTAGCTTAAGTGATGCAACTCAGTAATTTTAGACTCTGGGCTTTAATGCTCTCGCAGGGAGGGGAGGCGGCCTCGGCAGTCCTGTGCATTCCTAACGTCCTGGCTAAGCGTTGCCGTTGTTAATTACCCCGTTTCTTCCTTGCTACCTGGGCTCACCCTCTCTACCCCCTTTGCCATCACTCTATGGACTAATTTCCAGGGTAGGCACAAGAGGTCACTGTTGTACATGGAATCTGGACCAGTAAACCAAGGGCTCAAACCTCTCCTGGCTTACTTACAGAATGGAGTGGGGCTACTCCCCAAGAGTTGTTATCCCAGGGTAACAAGCCCCTGTTCACTCAAATAAGAGTGTTTGGTCACCCCCACCAAGCCACTGCTACTGGGAGAATTTGCAGAGTGCTGAGTTTCTTTAGGGAGGGAATGACGATCAGCCCCATATGTACACACACTGGAGGTTGGGGGGCGGGGGGGGGGAGAACCACACCCTTTCTTACAAAAGCCCTTACAATGAAACAAAAGTGAAACAGAGGCCCCTGATTTTGCCTCCACATGTCAACTCCATGTGGACCAGTGCCAGATTTACGTATAAGCTAAACAAGCTATAGCTTAGGACCCCCCTTTTTAGGGCCCCCCCAAAAAAAATTAAAGGAAAAAACCCAGGATGTACATTTCCAACATATAAGATAAAAAATAAATAAAATAAAACCCACATACAGCAACAGTGTTTTGTGTTGTGTATGGGCCTATTAGGTGCATAAATTACCATATATAGCATATATTCAACACAAAAAAAACCCAGCTACAATTTGTTGTTGAGAAAGCACAGCTGGACGTATAAAGGGCCCCATTACCTTCAGTAGCTGAGGGCCTCATCAAACCTAAATCCGGCCCTGATATGGACTGATGTACACCTCCCCACCTGACACAAAAGTAAGCCAGCTGGAATAGCTCAGTAGGTAGAGCATGAGACTTAATCTTTGGGTCGTGGGTTCGAGCCCCACATTGGGAGAAAGATTCCTGCATTGAAGGGGGTTGGGCTAGATGACCATTGTGGTCCCTTCCAACTCTACAATTCTAACCCCGCTTTTCCTCATCCCTACTGCTGCCCCCAGAAAGCCAGGCCACTGCTGGGAAGGGATTGCTGTCACTTGTCTTTGCTTCTGACAAGAGCACCTTCCTTTCTTCTAGACCAGGCATCCCCAAACTTTGGCCCTCCAGATGTTTTGGACTACAATTCCCATCTTCCCTGACCACTGGTCCTGTTAACTAGGGATCATGGGAGTTGTAGGCCAAAACATCTGGAGGGCCGCAGTTTGGGGATGCCTGTTCTAGAACTACAAATCCTCTGTAAAATGGCCTTTAGGGGAAGGGCTGCAGAAGGTCCCTGGTTCAATCTCCAACATCTCTGGTCCTTTGCAGGCTCTCCTTTCTCACTCCTTCGCAGGCATGCAAAGTTTTGTGGAAAGGGGACTCCTCCAGAGAAAGAGGGTCCGCGAAGGACTGGGTTGGATATTGGGCCTGGCCCAATATTATCCCAAAAGGGAGGGCGCCAGCTGCCTTCATGCAGCCAAAAGTCCTGCTTGCTCCGTCCCTCGAATTAGGCTCCAGGAATGTCTCTGTTGTTCTAAACTTAGCACGGTGGAGACTGGCCAGCTGAACGGGGAGAGGGGTGGGGTGGGGAGGGCGCTTTGGGCAGCAGAGCCTGTGGGCCCGATCCCAGCATGCTGCTCCTACTTTAGACCCAGAACGGCAGCCCTGCCAAGGATTGAACCTGGGAACTTTTGAACACAGAACATCAGGAGACCCTGGCTGCTGGATCAGGCCAGTGGCTCATCTATTCCAGCATCACAGATGCCCCCCAGTAGGTAGCCCTCCGCAGCAAGCACGCAAGGCATCCACAGTTCTTCCCGATTTAGTTAATTCGCAGAGGCTGCCAGGCAGTTAAGAGCATGGTGCCAATGGAAGTGCTATATGGCTGAGGCGCACCTCTAAACCCTCTCGGGGAATCCATGGGTAGCTGGTGTGGGGTCTTCTGGGGGACTCCAGTTCCTATCATTCCCAGCCAGCATGCTCAGTGGTGAGAGTTTTGGGTACCCCTGCCCTAGATGTTTATGCAATTGTGGTGTCGTCAGAACTTGTGGCATTTGGGAGCTATGGGGGCTTCCAGACTGCCAGAGTTTTCAGATGGCGGCCAACAAAATCAACAACCTCATCCACCCACCTGCAACAACAACAACAACAACATAGGGTTTTTTGTGATAAGGATAGAAAAATGCCCATATAACCTGCCAACAAATCAGAAGTAAATAGATGACCCCGTCTACCTGAGATGAGTCACGAAGAGTCGGACACGACTAAACGACTAAACAACAACAACCTGAGATGAGTAGGTAACAATTTATGTTATGAGAATCTGAGGTACAGTAAATATTTCTTCTTCTCATAATTGCATTTCTAGAACTGGTTTAGTTTTCCTATTATATAGATATTATGTTTTGTATCTGACATGTTCGTTACATTTCCGTGTTGTAAACCACCTGTGGTCTTTTGAAGAAGGGCAGTATCTAAGTTTAAGAATAATCTCCCTACAAATATAGGTGAAACAAATCAGAACGAGTGCTCCATAAGCAGGTCATCCACAGGGAGACACCCAAATTTCAGCTTTGTTTTTATTTATTTTATTTCTTATTCATTCAAACGGTCTACAAATGGCTTATAAACCAAAATCATCTCTCCAAGCGGTGTACGGAAAAGACTGCACAGGAAAGGTAAAAATCAGCTAAAGCTAAAGAAGCAGACTTGCTTCCTGGAAGAATAAAGGCGTGAGTGGGAAAGTCCTTTTAACAGGAATGGCCGGTTCTGAGCCTGCTTGGTTTGGAAGAAAGTCCTGTTCCCAGTTTGTGGGGAGGGGGCTTCCTTTGCAGTCAAAATAAGGGGGGCTGCTTTTTGTGAGAAAGCAGAGTTTCCCTTGCCCTTTCAGGTTCCAGGGTGAGAGATTCTGATCAAAGGGCCAAGCTGTCTAATCCTGCTTGCCTGACGCTGGCTCCATCCTCCCTGTGCCCCACCATCAGCTGTCAGGTTATAATGGAGCCTGAGGTCTAGGGAGACTGTAGTGGAGCTCTGTGGCTGGGGAAAGGGAGAGGGAGAGAGAGCTGAGAAGGGGTTAAAGAGGAGTCCAGCCTCTTGGCCTCGAACTTCATTCCTGGGGCCTTTAAATGGGCATGGGGTTGTTTGAGCCTGCGGCTGCTGCGAATCCCTGGCACAGAGGCATCCCGGGCTGGGCTGGGTTGAGCAGGAAGGGCAGGGTGTGGTCAGGAGACGGGGGGGGGCTTTTTATGGGGTAAACTGGTGGCACATTGAGCCGGGGGGCGGGGAAGAGGAAGAGACAGGACTTTGCAAGTTGCCAAAATTTGCGCAAGGGTTTTTTTTTTGTGTGTGTGTGTGTGTTTTTGCAGTGCGCAAAAGTGAAGGAAGAGGGGAGACCGGGGTCTTGCATGTTTGTGGGGCCTGGACGCTAGGGGGGGGTTGGGGTGTGCTTGTGTGATTCAACGGGAGAGCTACTGGTGAGAGGGAGGGGGCGAGGGGTGTTTGTCCATGTGAGAGATAGTGGGGGGGGCAGGGGAGGAGCGTGGGTGTGCTTTCGGACCTGAGAAAAGGAGGAAAAACAGTGCGCAAGGCAGCATAAAGGACGGGGACGGTGGCGTGTGCGAGGGAGAAGAGCGCACAAGTCCGTGGGTGTCCGGCGAGAAGGACTGGCCGTTCGGTCAGCGTGAGAGAGGAGAAAGTCTGGGAAAGTTTGTGTGGGGAGAAGGCTGAATGTGAGGCAGAGAGAAAGAGTCACGCGCATCTCCAGCAGCTGCCAGAAAGCTGCTCTCTCCATCCTGCCCGCCCTTCTGGACCATCCTGTGGACTTACAGAAGCCGGGTTGCTCGCCCAGGAAGGAGAAGACTGTGCCCCCCATGGGGCAGGGGGGTGCCCGCCTGGCATAGAGGACCCAAGCCAGGGCGGCTCCTGCCAGCCGTCCCTGGATGTGGCTGGAGGCACGGCGGCCGTTGGGGTGCCCCCCGCCCCCGCCATGGCTGCCGAGGTGCGACTGAAGAAACTGGAGGAGGTGGTTCTGGATCAGAGCGCTGTAGGTCTGGAGACCTTGGTGGACCTTCTGCTATGTGTGCATCACGAGCTGAGCACATCGCCTCTGGCCCAGGAGAAATACATTATGGAGTTTTTACAGTGGGGTGAGTCTGCCAGATCCTTGCTGGAAACCTTCCTATCCAGGCTTGCAAATAGCCACTGGCCCGGTAGCCAGACAAGGAAGCCTTTGCAAAGTAAAAGAGGGGGGAAAAGAGGGAGATAGTCTCCTTTTTTCTGTTGATGTGCCAGAGCTAGTGAAAATGGGCTTGTGGTTTTTGTTTTTGGACATATTTGCTCTGCTTTATTTACCTGTGTCCAGATCCCACAAGCTGCCCTTTAGTACTGGAATCTGAGGCCCCTTTCTCTCTCCCCAGTGACAATTTTACATTGCACTTCCTGAATGCTCTCCTAAAGTTGCCTGGTCGGTCTTTAGCAATGGTCTTATAAGATTGGCTTTTCCCCTGTCGCTTGTCTCCAGCTAGAGTGATAGACTGCCTCTGTTCCTGGATGTTCCACTTAGCTATTATGGTCAACAGCCAACATCAATGGGTTTGTTAAACTCCATAAAGTCATTCCACGTTACTGTTCCGGGTTTGCGGAGGGGGTGGGGAAACCAAGGCCCTGGAATCACACAATTCGCCGATTGAGCTGCGAAACCAGCGTCTCCTATATTCTCGGCAGTGACACACCCACCCATTTCAATCTAAACTTCATTTGTTCTCTTGCCGCCCTCCCCAATTTAGAAACCTGGTTAGCTCTTGCTAACCACTCTGTGCTGCTTCCTTTTCCCGCCTCCCCCAAACAGATATTTCCCCTGTGCCTTGGTTTCCCTCTTGTCCCCTACATGCTCAGCTTTCTTGCTCCTTTGTGATGATATCATCTTTGCTCCGCTGGGTTTGCCAGTGAGCAGAGCCACAGCTCATACTTTTAAGAACCTCCTGCAAGGAGTGGCCTCTCTATAGACCTGTTTTTATACTAGTAACCCATGCCTGGCCCCTCACTTCCCACCCTAGGCTGGTGGTTGTCCTGCCGTCCAGGACCTCGAAACCTTGTGAATCAGGTCCAACAAGACAGCTCAGCTGGTTGGAGCATGGTGCTGATAATGCCAAGGTTGCGGCTTCAATCCCCCTATGGGACAGCTGCAAAATCTTGCATTGCAGGGGGTTAGACTAGATCATCAGGGTCCCTTCCAACTCTGTGATTCTATGAAAACAGGCTAGCCCCTACCCTGCTAGTGTAATTTAAAACGAGTTGGAGTAGGATTTGGGAGTCAAGGGTTCACATCTCAACTTGGCCCAAGAAGGTGGTTGGGGAATATTGGCTAGTGTCTCTCTCTGGGTGGATCTACACACAGGAAAAACCCGCCCCCACTATAAATAAGTCATAAATTAGATTGTTACAGCAAAAGGGGAAAAAAAACCTGTGTAAAATTTCATAGAAAAGTTTTGTGCTCTACAGCACCATCTGGTGTTGCATGTTTAATATGCATTTAAAACACTGTTGTTTTTTACTATTGTAGCTGAGTCCTCTCAGCCTAGTCTTCCTCACAGGGTTGTTTTGAGGATAAAATGAGAGCTATGTAAGCCAGTTTAAATTCCTTGGACGAATGTCAGGAGGAATATCAATTGAATGAGTAATATAAAAGAAATCCAGTAATGAATGAAATAGCATGTTGACGACCCCAAAAGAAAAAAAATATTTTGTGGTTGACAAGTTTTTACTGGCTGGTTGCTTGCGGTTCATTTCTTCCTCTCGTTGGTGGTGCTGGTGGGGTTGAGGAGTGGGGAGCCCCCGTTGATTAAAAAAAATAGATCAACAAATTGCACCCAGAAAGACGTTTGGTTCCATTGCAGGGGGTTGGACTAGATGACCATTTGGGTCCCTTCCAGCTCTACAGATTCTGTGATGGGAATCGCTTTTACACCAAACGGGGCATCTCCCCCTGGGTGCCATCTCTGCAGGGGTCTTTTTAAAAAAATTAAAAGAGAGAGAAAAGGGTCTGGTGTGACTGAGAGGCTGGGGATAGGCGTTTGTGCAAAGCGGTAGCCTCTTTGCCTTCAGTTCACAAGGAGATGAACCAGAATGTGGTGTGGAAGGCTGGATTTCTGCCTTTGATTTTTGTGGCTCCCCATGCTCATGCCCACCAAAGGTTGCTTTTTCCCTTGACTGGGAAGGCCAGAGCAGGCTCCAGGACCTGCTCATCGTGTCCCTTGATTCTCATCAGCCCCACTGTGGCCAAAGATTAGTCCAGGAGGCAGGATCTCTTAGAATCACAGATTTGGAGTTGGGAGTTGGAAGGGTCATCTAGTCCAACCCCCCGCAGTGCAGTTCATGACTTTGAATTCCCCAGGTTTTCCACGCAGCCGGATGCTTGCATCTCATGTTTATTGGTGCTTGATTGGGTTGCTAGTTGCGTTTTAGAGAACTGGGCAAATTCCCTTCTTGTCCCCCCCCCTTCCTACATTTGGTGTTTCATTTAAGGTGCTATAACCCCATTGCCAACTGCTTAAGAGTTGCGTTTCAGCAGGAGCGGCAGAGAAGCTGCCCGCAGAAATAAATTAATATAGAAATAGAAGCTTTCGAGAGGGCAGGGATTGCAAGGCACTGAGCTTGTTGCAGTCAAACACACAAAAAGCCCACACCGTGTCCTGCCTACAGTTCACCTGCTGGGGAGAAACCAAGATATTCCAGCTCCCTTTGCTCAGATCTGTTTGTTGTATGAGTGCCGGCAGGCAGGCCTTGAACAGCTGTGAATAACATAATGGGATTTTCGCCTTTCTTTGCTTTGAAGTGTACGAAAGCTGGGGATAGGATGGTGTCTTCTTCTTCTTCTTCTTCTTCTTCTTCTTCTTCTTCTTCTTCTTCTTCTTCTTCTTCTTCTTCTTCTTCTTCTTCTTCTTCTTCTTCTTCTTCTTCTTCTTGAAGCAGGTTTTAATACCAGTCTTATTCAGGGTAGCATGCCTTTTTAGGGTTTAGTTCTGGAAATCGGGTTAGTTCCTGGTGGGTATCAGCACCCGGCGAACTGTTGCAGCTGGAAGTTGCGGGGAATGCATTTCTGCACCAAGAAGAAACCATGAGTTTCCCCCACCCCTTCCTGCGGGCACTTCTGCCATGTGCGAATAAATTTGAAAGCGGTTAGTCAGTGCGGTTTGGGTGTCAGACTAGGACCTGGGAGGCCCGGGTTCAAATCCCCACTTGGCCATAAAGCTCAGAGGGATGACTTTGGGCCCATCTTCTCTCAGACCAGCCTACCTCGCAAGGCTGCAGTGGGGATTACTTGAGGAGGCGGAGATTCGTGTGCGCCATGCTCTGAGCTCATTGGAGAGAAAAAAATGTGGCACATAATGCAAATAATGAATCAATGGAATCTTCAGGGCTCAATCTAAAAGTTATTGCAGTTCAAGCATGCCTGGAATTTAAGTGTTTTGATCCAGGCCCCCGCCCCCTTTGCTGAACCCAGGCAGGTAGAACTCACTTGCGAAGGAGGCTCTAATTACTGAATAGTGAAGGAGGCACTTTGCACATGCCTAAGAGTGGGCTTGCTCCTGTTTGGACGATTCCAGATCTGAGCCCTGGCACTAAACCACGCATGTGCGCGCGGAATGGAGGCCTCAAAGTCCTTGCTGACATTTTACGGACATATAAAAAGCCCTTTCAATAGCATGTGCCAGCAATCAGCAGTTCCCAGCCACTACATGTTTGTTTGTGTTTTGTGTTGTTGGTTTTTTTTTTAAATAAGGGGCTTTGGAACTGTCTTTGGAACTGCAAAAGGGAACTTCCTGGAAAACCGCGAGCTGCCTTTGCAAAGAGGACTTGGGGCAGCGCGGTGGCCGTTTTATTTGTTGCCCTTGTTCAGTTCTCTCGCAAGCTCTGTGTTAGCTGCAGCAGAAAGGGAGAGAGCGGACAAGGGAGGGTTGTGCAGACTGTTCTGGTAGCTTCCTTTTCAACACCGCCGCCACAGCAAAGCAGGCACGCAATCCCACCCCCTTGGCGGTGCACAGACTGCCTTTTGTGGACAAGATGGCATAGCCCTACCCCCTTTACCAGGGAGATCCGGCCGTGCGTGTTCCTGCGACGGCCGGGGCTTGTGTGAGATGTTGCTTGGGCCGCGGAGACTTTGCAAAACGCCATAAAAGGCTGCCTGCTATGGACGTGCACTCTCTGTGTGCCCGTTTGGCTCCCTCACTTCGTCTTGCTCGCCTCCTCCTCCTCCTCCCCCCCACCCCCTGCTCCCCACTCCAACACCATGCTATTGGGGGAGGGGGGGCTCAGTTCCAGGCCTAACACATGCTTGCAATCTCTGTTCATTTCTGTGCCATTAATTTCCTATCATCGTGAGAATGGCACCAAACTGGGAGGGGCAGCTCATGCCGCAGAAGACAGAATCGGGATTCAAAATGACCTTAACAGATTGGCCAACTGGGCCTGAGCTAATAAAAGGAATCTCAGTAGAGACAAATGTAAGGTTCTGTACTTAGGCAGGAAGAACCAGATGCACAAATATAAGATATGGGACACTTGGCTTACTAGCAGTTCATGTGAAAAGGATCTAGGGGTCTTGGTGGACCACAAGCTTAATATGAGTCAACAGTGTGATGCAGCAGCAAAAAGAGCTAGTGCTATTCTAGGCTGTGGTATCAACAGAAGTCTCGTGTCTAGAGATCAACGGAAGTAGTAAAGGTAAAGGACCCCTGACAGTTAAGTCTAGTTGCAAACGACACTGGGGTTGCGGCGCTCATCTCGCTTTATTGGCCGAGGGAGCCAGCGTACAGCTTCCGGGTCATGTGGCCAGCATGACTAAGCCACTTCTGGTGAAACCAGAGCAGCACACAGAAATGCCGTTTACCTTCCCGCCAGAGCGGTACCTATTTATCTACTTGCACTTTGACGTGCTTTCAAACTGCTAGGTGGGCAGGAGCTGAGGCCAAGCAACGGGAGCTCACCCCGTCGCGGGGATCCAAACCGCCGGCCTTCTGATCGGCTAGCCCTAGGCTCTGTGGTTAAGACCACAGCGCCACCCGCGTCCCACAAGGGAAGTAATAGTGCCACTCTATTTTGCCATGGTCAGACCACACCTGGAATACTGTGTCCAATTCTGGGCACCACAATTTAAGAAGCATGTTGACAAGCTGGAAGGTGTGCAGAGGAGGGCAACCAAGATAATCAGGAGCCTGGAAACCAAGTCTTATGAGGAATGGTTGAGGGAGTTGGGCATGCTTAGCCTGGAAAAGAGGAGACTGAGAGGAGATACGAGAGCCATCTTCAAATATCTCAAGGACTGTCATAGGGAAGAGGGAACAAGTCTGTTTTCTCCAGGTCTGGAGGGTAGGACTCAAACAAGAAAGGAGATTCTGGCTAAACATCAGGAAGAACTTTCTGACAGTAAGAGCTGTTTGATAGTGGGTCTCTGTCGAGAGGCGGTGGACCTTCCTTGGAGGTTTTTAAGCAGAGGTTGGATGGATTCGGCAGGGCAGTCTCTTAGGCAGCGTTAACAGCCCTCTTGAACACAGGGAGCTTCCCTATAACCAAGTCATATTGGGAATACCGAATTCAGCCTTGAGCACACTGACTGGCAGTAGCTCTCCAGGAGATGCCATAGGGGGATTGAACCTGGGATCTGCATGCAGAAGATGCTCTAACCACTGAGCTACTGCCCTGCCCCAGCAAATGACCAACCCTGTAGGATACTGAAGGCCAGCAAGCTGCCTATTATGTATATGATTATATTTTTGCTCCCTTGGTTTGGAGGGGAAATCATTTGGATTTTCTGAAGCAGGATTAAAACATTGATTCGAGGAGGGTGGAAGGGTGCATAGTTTCTAAAAAAGCAAAAATCATAATCCCAGTGCTTTTTTTCTTAAAAAAATGTTTAGGGGTACTCTCATTTTGACTCAAGAAAATCACCATTTTATAGTTCAAATTGGAGGAAATAAATACAGTAAATGGACAAAAAGTACAAAGATTCACAAAATGTTTAGGGGTATGCGTACCCCTGCATCCTCCTAGAAAAAAAGCACTGCATAATCCTATGTATGTTTAGTAAGCCCCAGATTTCAGTGCAGGAATCTTTTGCCCAATGTTGGACATAAATCTACGACTCTGCGATTAAGAGTAGCATGCTCTCTCTTCTCTCTCTCTCTCTCTCTCTCTCTCTCTCTCTCTCTCTCTCTCTCTCTCTCTCTCTCAGAGGGACCTTTGGGTATACAGTATATCGTAGAACTGTAGAGTCCAGCAACCTTTCCTGCCAGGGGGCTAGCTGTGGTTGTTGATTGGCAAAAGGCACTCTGCGCGTGCTCCGGAACATCCTCTCTGGCGGCGTTTCTGCAAAAGCCTCGTGGCTGAGGCCTGGCACGGAAACGGTTTCTGAGTACGAGCCCCACCTTTGGGCTTCGGCAGGCTTGCGTACTGAAAAAGTTTCCATGCACAGGAATTCCACAAACACACACACAAAAACCCTCTGTCCTCCCATGCTAGCATGCAAGAGAGTCTCCAAGGGCCCTGGTTGGAATCTGAGAATTGCTGCAAGCCCAGATTCCCAAACCATCATCTCCTGCCCGAAATAGGAAGCCACCAAAAGGGGAGCAAAGCAGCTGGTTTTGGACAGAATTTGACAAATGCCCCAGGGCAGCTTGGAAGGAAGCCTCTCTCTCATTCTCCCTCCTTCCACTGCCCTCCTAGGTGGAGGGTTGGGGCTTTATTTTGGAGGAGGGGTTCTTTTTTTTTTTAAGTACCCAAAAATATCAAGCGAATGGATCTGTTGTGTGTACAGCTTTCCGTTGTAGGAGACTGAGCTATTGTAGGCCGCAGCTAACAAATTCACAGACACTGCATCCACCCATCCAATTCTTTGGGGGGCTGCTCAGCTGTTTGTGTGAAACAATTCTTGCAGTTTCCAGTTGGAACTCCCTGCCTCTTGATATCAGGTCGGGCGCTTTCACCATTCTTTTTTTGGGCACCTGCTAAAAACACTTTGGTTTGGACTTCCTTTAGAAAGTCGATGCGAGTTTTCATCTGTTTTTAGTTCATTGTTATTTTGGCTTTTCGAACATCTCACATTATTGCTGCTAGTTCTTCCTGTTGATAATTTTATCGTTTTTGTAAACCTGCCTTCAGGTTTTTTGGTTTTATTCTGGTTTTTTATGGAAGAAAATGCAAATAAATAAAGCGTCCCAGGCTCAGTCCCTGGGAGCATCTGCAAGGAGGGCCTGAGAAAAGAATCCCTGCCTAGAACCTTGGAGAGCGGCTGCCAGTCAGTGGAGGCAATGCTGAGCCAAATGGACCAATGGTCTGATTTCTCCCCCCCCCATGAGCCATTGCCAACCTGGCGCCCTCCAGTTATCAAAGCTGGCCATAGGTCAGTTCCAGTGTGCGATCCTGGCATCTATAGCCATAAAGGATCTCGGGTAACAGGTGACAGGAAAGACCTGTACATGGGACTGCGTGGAAAGCTGCTGCCAGTCAGAATCCATAATCCTGGGCTAGATGAATAATACTCATAGAATTGTTGTGTTGAAAGAGACCACAAGGGCCATTTGGCCAAACACACAGCAGTGCAGGAATCACAGGTAATAAAAGACTGCAAACTTTCATTGGTTGTTCAGTACAATAAAGCTGATTGGCCTTTTAAACCGCATAGAAAGACTTGGTTCCCCGGGTCATTAATTTCAACATCAACAGAAGTATAGTGTCCAGATCAAGGGAAGTAATAGTGGCACTGTATTCTGTCTTGATCAGACCACACATGGGATACTGTGTCCAGTTTTGGGTGCCACAATCTAAGAAGGATATTGACAAGCTGGAAGGTGTGCAGAGGAGGGCAACCAAGGTGATCAAGGGTCTGCAAACCAAACCTTATGAAAAACAGTTGAGGAACTTGGGTCCTTTTAGCCTGGAAAAGAGGAGACCGGGAGGAAATATGACAGCCGTCTTCAAATAGCTACATTGCAGGGGGTTAGCCTAGATGGCCCTCAGGGTCCCTCCCAACTGTACGAATCTATGATTTTTTGAAGTAAATTAATCCTGGGCCATTTGTTCTCAAAGGGGGCTGTCCCACCCACCCCAAATGTCACTGGGCAGGGTTGGCTTGGCAGGAGGAGATGCCAGTTGGCCCCTTGGCCTCGTGCCGCGAGGCAGTTGGCTGTGCCTGGAATTTGACAGTGCTTCTAACTCAGCAAGGAAAGGAAAAAGTGACCGGGGTGGCGGTCGATGCTTCAGCATGACAGCGACATAAAACATCCTAACAAATTTTAGAAGCCGGCCTGGAGAAGGCAAAGAGATATGGAATCCAGCACATCTGCAAGAACAGGAAAGATCTGTTGTTTTCAGTACATCACCTTGCATCCTTTCCTTCCTTCCTTCCTTCCTTCCTTCCTTCCTTCCTTCCTTCCTTCCTTCCTTCCTTCCTTCCTTCCTTCCTTCCTTCCTTCCTGTTCTTTATTCTTCAGACTCAAATCTTGAGTCTTGATTTCCTCCATGGATTTCTTCACGCTGGAAACGTCTTTTCTCAGGGGAAGGAGAAGCCGAGACCAATCCTAATATGATTCTCTGCGGACTGATGAGACGAACACTTGGGTCGTGATGGCTTCATCCCAAGCCTCCTGTCTGCCCACCTCATCATTCCTACTTTGGGACACCATCGCTGTTCATTGCAGGTCCAGGCAGCCTGATTGGCCTTCAGTAGGCAGAGAGGGAGAAATCCACAAACCAAGGGGACCCGCTTTATTCCCCTTTCTTCCTTTTACGCACATCCCACCAGGGATGCCCAATTTGGAAGAACTGGGCTGCGTTGGATCAAAAGCTTTTGCTCTTTTGATTGCAGGGTGAAATGGAATGGCTGGCTAAGCTGCCATCTTGAGCAATGTTGTCACCAGCCCCCCCCCCAAAGTGATTTATTGAGGGGGCACAAGATCTAACCAGCTTTCAGCAACCCAAATACCAGCTGCTAGGCTCAGGTTGTTGTTGTTGTTGTTGTTGTTGTTGTTGTTGTTGTTGTTGTTGTTGTTGTTTCTTAAGTGAACCTAAGAACATAATCTCCTGCCTACCTAGCAGCCTGAAAGTGCAAGTAGATAAATAGGTACCGCTCCGGCGGGAAGGTAAACGGCATTTCCGTGTGCTGCTCTGGTTTCGCCAGAAGCGGCTTAGACATGCCGGCGGGAAGGTAAACGGCATTTCCGTGTGCTGCTCTGGTTTCGCCAGAAGCGGCTTAGACATGCTGGCCACATGACCCGGAAGCTGTACGTTGGCTCCCTTGGCCAGTAACGCGAGATGAGCGCCGCAACCTCAGACTTGTCCATTGACTGAACTTAATGGTCAGGGGTCCCTTTACCTTTACTTTAAGAACATAATGTTGCACCCCTGAGCAGATTCCAGGTGTTCCAGGCATTTACCCAGGATTCGTGTTTCCTTTGGAAATGAGGCACAGAGGAGACAGTGGTGTCTTTATGATATATGGTTTCTTTACACACACATATATATACAACCTGAGCCTATGTATGAGGGAGGGGTTCATAGCATTAACACCCAGAAGGATCTTGTTTCTCCCATAGCCGCGGCCTTGGATTCAAACAGGAACCAAACATGTCTCTCTCGCTCTCCATATTGCTTCCCTCCCCTCTTTGTCTTAAAGCATCACCGAACCCTTTGCCTTTTCCTAACTACCAGCCGTTTGCATCTCACACAGATCCACTTCCTTTCTTCCCTTTAATGGCCCATCGCCCAGGCGATCACCTCACCAGGAAGCTAGCCTGGCTTCTATTTTAACACAAGCTGGATCCAGGGGTTAGAAGGGTCTCAGCATACAGCCCACTTGCCCCATAATAAGAGTCCTACTGAATCAGCCCAGAGGTCCTAGCCCCGCATCCTGCCCTCTCCATGTCCAACCGGATGCCTCTGGGAAGCCCACAAGCAGGAACTTGATGTTGCAGCATTGTCTCCCACGAATATCCCCCATGAATTCATCTACTCCCCTTTTAAACCATTCAAGCAGGTGGCCATAATTACAACTTGCGGGAGCAAATTCCCTCCTTTTAACTACTCTGCTGGTAGCTAGCTAGCTACTAGTCACCTGGGTTATGAGAAGAAGAAGCTAAGCTAGAACTTCCTTTATTGACTCCCGATTGCCTGCTAGTTTGATTTGCATTAACTGAGCAGTCAAACTGATTTTAACCCCTAGGCAGTCTGGAGGTGCTTCATACTGTGAGCAACAGGTTGTTTTAAAAATATGGTTCATGAATTTGTTTTCAAGCTGACAGCATCAAAGGGAACCTTACAGTAAAACGAATCAAGCCGTTAATAATAGATTGAAAGTTGACATCGTTCATTGTAAAGAATGAATGGAAACAGTCATCTAAAAAGCCCTTTACATTCAGAATGCTATTTTGCTCATTCTGTCTACTTTCTAAGGTTATCTCAGGGCTCATCCATATCTCAGGGCTCACTTCTGTTGGGTCCAGGATTTGGTCTGTTTGCCCCATGTTTGCTAGGCATGGGTCTGAGAGGTTTTTCTTCCATCCTGCCTCCCCCACCCCCCGGAAAACCTGCTCCTTACTGCTAAATCAGAACAAACATCAACCCCTGATTGACACTTCTTCCATTCCATCATCAGTGGGTTTTCCCATGGAAAGTGGCAGGATGAAAGAAAGAAACCTCTACAACCCGTGCCTAAGACAAATGGAAATTTGGATGATCCCTAAGTCAAGTTTTTTTGTTTTTTGTTTTTTATAAAGAAGAAGATACAGCTAAAAAACTTCAAAACTAGTTTGAGATTGCAAGAGGTAGTCATTCTCTGGACAACATTGTATAGGGACCCTAGCGTTCCCAGAACGTGTTCCTATAATAATTTGGTGCTTTCGCTCTGAAATAAGACATTATTTTCGCCATTACAGTGGTACCTCGGTTTATGAACTTAATCCATTCCAGAAGTCCGTTCTTAAACTGAAACCGTTCTTAAACAGAGGTGGGCTTTCCCTAATGAGGCCTCCCGCCGCCAGTGCCCTTCCACCGTTCAGATTCCGTTCTTAGACCAAGGTCAAGTTCGCAAACTTCCGGTTTTGCAGAGTTCGTAAACTGAATAGTTTGTAAACAGGGCTGTTCTTAAACCGAGGTACCACTGTATAGCAAAAATCCCCCTTTTATTTTTCACTTGTTGGATTTCCCCCTGAAAGGGGCAAGCCCAGATGAAATAGAGCTGGGATGTAGAAACCGGCATTTTTACATCAGATCTGCAAAACAAAACAAAACAAAACAAAAAGCCTTGCATGCTTGAGAAGTCCCCCTCTTGCAATAAGCGCCTGCCTGGGCGATGCACCCTAACAGGCTGCCAGGCAGGTAAGACTGGGGTGGAGGGAGCGCTCGCTCCTTTTCTGGGGAACTCTTGAGATATCCTGGTCCAAGAAAGGCCCTTTCCGGCATTTGGGGCATTGAGGGCAGAAGTGAAGGCAGAGTCAGTGACGGCAGCGACCATGGTGGATTCACAAAGTGGGGTTTCTTAGACACCCTGCCATGGACTGTAGGGTTTGCACTGCTCAGAGGCAGAGGACGCTGAGCAACAGCTGAGAGGGGACTGCTGGCTCTTTCTTGGCAGACCCTCCCAGCCATTGCTCTGCTCTGCCAACTTCTGGTGCCAGACTGAAAAGTCAAAAACTGGTTGCTGAAAGAGAGCAGAAGCGCGTTGGAAGTGGGGTAAGACCTGGACTTTTCTGGTGGCAGTTCCTGGGGTCCAGCTCTCTCGGCTCCTGAAAGGCAGAGAAGATAAACAGTTGGTGCTTGTTCATCTAAATCTGTGCCCTTGCCCACAAACTCTAACAAATGCAGCCAGCCTCGCCATCTTGCTGCAGTTTGCAGGCTTGAAAAGAAGTTAGACTTTTGCAAGAGCTGGCAAACACGCTGCGGCAATTCAGCTGACGGGTTGTCCTCAGGAGACACGGCTGGCTCTGGTGTATTTTTCCATGAGGCTTTAAGGAAAAAAAACCCAAAGAAAACCAACCACATTGTTGCTTTCTTGTGTTGGGTGCAGGAGGGAACGGGGAAAATGTACTAATATTAAGCCTTGGCCTTGCTGGCTTGCCTTGTGTGACATGTTCCCTCGAAGAAGAAAGCTTGCCCTGTTCTCCATCAGAGCCGCAGCGTCTGAAAGCAGACGGGATTGTGAGGAAGCACAGAAAGAGGGTGAAAGATACACCCATGGCGGGCTCTTATTTTCATAGTAGAATCATATAATGATAGAGATGGAAGGGACCCCCAAGGGCCATCTAGCCCAACCCCCTGTAATCAGAGGCGTAGGAAGGGGGGCGGGGGCGGTCTGCACCGGGTGTCATCGCTAAGGGGGGGTGACATTCAGCACACCGCCATAGCTGCCAAGTTCTCCCTTTTTTTAAGGGAAATTCCCTTATGCTGAATAGGCTTCCTCGCGAAAAAAGGGAAAACTTGGCAGCTATGCACACCGCGCACCCGTGACTCCCAAGCCTACCTTCAGCCATGGGGGGGGCGGGGTTTGACAAAAAAAATTCGCACCGGGTACCACCTGACTTTGCTACGCCCCTGCCTGCAATGCAGGATTCTCAGCTGAAGCACCCCTGACAGATGGCCACCCAACCTCTGCTTAAAGGAGTGTCTCCTACCCCATCATTCTACCCGGACACTGAGGTGCAGCGCCGAGGGCCTTCTGGCGGTTCCCTCACTGCGAGAAGCAAAGCTACAGGGGACCAGGCAGAGCGGGCCTTCTCGATAGTGGCACTCGCCCTGTGGAATGCCCTCCCATCAGATGTCAAAGAGATAAATAACTACCTGACATTTAGAAGACATCTGAAGGCAGCCCTGTTCAGGGAAGTTTTTAATGTGTGACATTTTAATGTATTTTAAATATTTGTTGGAAGCCGCCCAGAGTGGCTGGGGAAACCCAGCCAGATGGGTGGGGTACAAATAGTAAATTATTATTATTATTATTATTATTATTATTATTATTATTATTATTATTATTATTAAAGCCTCCAAGGAAGGAGAGTCCACAATCTCTCAAGGGAGTCCTTTCCACTGTCAAGCAGCTCTTAGTGTCTGAAAGTTCTACCTGATTTTTATTCAGAATCTCCTTTCTTGAATCTACAGTATTGGTCCGATTCTCCCCTCTGGAGCAGCTTGCTCCACTTCCATGTGGCAGTCCTTCAAATATTGGAAGATGGCTATCAGTCCCCTCTTCTCCAGGCTAAACATGGCCAACTCCCTCATAAGGCTTGGTTTCCAGACCCTTGATCATCTTGGTTGCCCTCCTCTGCACAGCTGCCAGCTTGTCAATATCCTTCTTAAAATGAGGTGCCCAGAACTGGACACAGGACTTCCAACCAACCAACCAACCAACCCACCCCTCCCTCTTTTTATTTTAACCTTCTCATATCTGGCTTGTTTTGTTGTTGTGGAGGTCAGATGATCGGCAGCTGTCAGCTACTGTACTTCTTGTCCGAGCAAAGCATTTTGCAAGAGAGCTCCTCTCGAGCCAGTTGCAAATAATCATCTTGAAGGCTGGTCTGTGAGAGCAAAACAGGACTGGCTGCAAGACCTCACAGTTCTTTGCAGGACCTGAGCAGACGCATAACTTGACCAAAGGCCTTGCAAAGGCTCAGCTCCTTTGCCAACAAGCACAAGCGGGTGATGCCCAAGTTAGAACTTCTAAAGAGAGCAATCGCCAAACCACAAATATAGTGCTCTGTATGTGGCACCTTAATATGTTTAAGCGAGATGATCAGAAATAATTCATCTATTAAAATTGTTCAGTGGAGAACCGGGGGGGGGGGGGAATATAACAGTTGCACTGTATTTTTAAATCTGTATTTTATTTTAAAGGAGTAAACCCTGAATCCATACAGCTTGTTCCTACCCACATTTTCTCAGAAGTAAGCCCCACTGTCTGGTGCTCCCAGCAAGTGAGCTGCCATGCTAGCGTTTCATTGTAAGAGTTATATAATGTTTGTATTGCAACAGTTTCTTCAGGGCTGTTAGCTGAGCCTGTCAATAAAAAACTGTTGCGTAAGTTGTACCTTCAAAAATGCACCCGGCTGTGCAAACCGTGGATATGTTGGAATATTCAGAAATGCAGAAAACAACAACAACCTTTCTTGCTTCCTTTGCACCCATGGAATTTGTTTCTCTGCATGTTTTGTTGGTGTTAAGGATCAGCCCCAAGCAGGCAGTTTGGGCTCGTGCAATGGGAGGATAATGCAGGTAGCAGCTGCCTGGCAACCTCTGTGATTTGGTCCTCAGAGTTGAAGGGGTCCATCTAGGGGTCCATCTAGTGGACATCTAGACCAACCCGCACTGCTCTTTTAGGAAATCCACTACAGCAGCATCCCAGCCGCTGTTTAAGATGCCAGTTAAAGCCTCTTCAAGTGCCCTTTTGATTGTGCATTCACAGTTATTTGTACTATCAGGGAAGTCATACTATGATTCCTCTTTCGATGTCATGTACACTCTGCAGAAATTTTGGGGTGCCTCCAGTACTTCATTTCCAACCAGTGTGTAACTTCCTGCTGAAATACTTCTCATTCCACAAATGTTTTTTGGGGGGGAGGGGAGCGGTGTGGGGCTTGACTCACTTTTGTTGGGCTATTAGCAAGTTGTAGACCTCTTATCCTTTGTGAATTTTTGTGTGTGTTTTTTTTAAGCCTTCTAAGCCATTGCCTATGAATACATCTTGTGGCAGGGAGTTGCAAAAGGTAACACTGCATTGTGTGAAGTAGTCTTTTCTTTTTTTCTGACTTGGATCTATTGCCCACCTAATATGATGTGAGAGGGAGAAAAACTATGCTCTCTACTTTCTCCTCACCAGGTATAAGCCGCCTCCTCCTCCTCCTCCTCCTCTTCTTCTTCTTCTTCTTCTTCTTCTTCTTCTTCTTCTTCTTCTTCTTCTTCTTCTTCTTCTTCTCCTCCTCCTCCTCCTCCTCCTCCTCCTCCTCCTCCTCCTCCTCCTCTTCGTTTTTTGGTATTCTATTTATTTATTTATACTTTTCAAGTTTATGTTGTTGTTGTTTAGTCGTTTAGTCGTGTCCGACTCTTCGTGACCCCATGGACCATAGCACGCCAGGCACTCCTGTCTTGCACTGCCTCCCGCAGTTTGGTCAAACTCATGTTCGTAGCTTCGAGAACACTGTCCAACCATCTCGTCCTCTGTCGTCCGCTTCTCCTAGTGCCCTCAATCTTTCCCAACATCAGGGTCTTTTCCAAGGATTCTTCTTTTCTCATGAGGTGGCCAAAGTTTATACATTTCACTAATTTTATACATTTCACTAATAGTACATTCATTTTGACATTTCCAAACTTGACTTCCATCCCCCTCTTTCTGCGGTTCCTTAAATTTGTTTTTAATATCTTCTGCATATCCACATTAACTTAATTTGCTCATTTATTTCATCTTCTAAAACTGCAGGTTGTTACAAAAATCCTGCCAATGTTTTTACCTGTTTATAATTTATCTGTAAAATTCAATAACCATTTCCATTCATATATATATGAATTCATCTTATACGCTTCTATCATGTCCCACCCCACCTTGCACACTGAAACATTGTGGGCACATGAACCTCTTTCCTGGTTCAATATCTTGCAAGTCTAGCAGGTGCCAGGGAGCAATTAACCTCTCCACCCCATGCCACCTGCAACCTGACTTGAAGGCAAATAAATATATTTACCCAAGCAAATACATTTAACTCCCTCTCGCAAAGCCGCTGGAGCAGGGCCAGTCTCGGGATGGAGAGGGCCAGGGCGTCAATAGGCAACCGCTCTCCCCCAGATGCAACCAAGGTCAAGGCCTCCTGTGCCTTTCGAGAGTCCTTCTCATGCAATATTTCGGCAAGTCCAGAGGGAAGAGAGCAGCAGCAGCTGCCCCAGGGTGTGAGCCTGACCTTCTTCTCTGCATCGGCGCAGGGACTGCGAAATCCCCTCTGCTGCTGAATGGCTAAAGATACACAAATCCCTTTGAGCTGGAAGCAGCCCACCAGCTTGGGATTCTTGGCTTGGCCTGCTCTTCCCTCCCACCCTCCGATCCTGCTCCTTCCTCGCAGTTCCAGGCAGACAGCAGAACAGAGCAATCACAAAGCCATGAGGCTCAATGCGCCTCTGGGGGAGGCTGGGTGTGCCACAACTTCGGCAGGTTCAAGAGACAGTGATGGGTTGAGCTAGCTCTGGCGAGCTTTAAAAGCGCTCGCTATATCATAGCCTCCAACCTTTCTCTGATGAAAATAGGGACGTCCCATTCCATAATGAACATTTTACTCTTTTATAACCCACACATCTTACCGGGTTGCCCCAGCCACTCTGGGCAGCTTCCGACATATATCAAAACGTAACAAAACATTAAAAGAAAAAACCCTTCCCTATACAGGATTGCCTTCAGACAGCTCAGGAGTGAAATAACTCTATACCCTCCAACATTTCTCCAATGAAAATGGGGACGTCCTAAGGAAAAGCGGGACACTCCAGGTTCAAATCAGAAACCGGGACGGCTTGTCTAAATCAGGGACGTCCCTGGAAAATAGGGACACTTGGAAGGTCGGCTATATATTTTGGGAAGTGGTTTTTTGTGACCTCTGTGCATTTGGACACATCTAAAGATGCCGCAACCAAATGATGTGGTTCCTGAGATCAAGGAGCAGGTTTCTGTCGTTTTTTGGGGTGCAGTGGGGTGCAATTCTGAATCGACAGCAGACGGAACCTTATAAAAATGCACTGAGCAATGCTGGGTACAAGGTGGTTGCTCATGTGCATATGAGAGAGAAATGTCTCCATCAATAGCTATGAGTCATGAAAACTCAAAAGTGGAACCTTCAGCTTCAGAGGCAGTCTATCTTTGAATCCTGGATTCTGGGGAGCAAGGAACACATGCAGGTGGTTCTTGCCTTCATGCTTTGCTTCTGCGCCTTCCCCAGAAGTATTTTATGGAGAGCAGGATCCTAGATTGGATAGGACACTCTGGTCTGATCCAATAAAAGCTCCTTTTGCCCCAATGCCTGCCCTTCTGGCTGCCTTGAAAGAGGGGTAGGGTTTGCCACTGTCACGATCTCTCTCTCCTTTTCTGCCCTGGCAGTAGTAGGAGGTGCGCAGAAAATCTGCTGGTGATTACACTTTCCCCATCATTTCTCCCGGCTGAAAACAAACAGCCCCGGATTGTCTGCATGTTGGGTCATTGTCAAAGCCAATAGAACATTAATTCATTTTTTTTTTAAATGTGGCAAACTGGAGACACAGGGATCAAAGATACCCTTTGTGCTTGCATGAGAGTGGCGGAAAATCTTCCCTGTGTGACAGAGGGCCTCTCCAGACTGGGTTTTTTAAAATTGTGGGTGTAATTCTGAAGCATGTTCTTCATGCAGTTACTGCGACATTCAGGGTAGACATTATGGATTGTTGTTATTATTATTTCTTGCATTTATATGCCGCCCTATACCCGGAGGTCTTAGCATATGTTGTTCTGCCATGCCCCAGTGCTGCCACACATTTAGCAGAGACCCCTAAGGTAAAGGTAAAGGACCCCTCGACGGTTAATTCCAGTCAAAGGCGACTATGGGGTTGCAGCGCTCATCTCGCATTCAGGCCAAGGGAGCCAGCATTTGTCCACAGGCAGCTTTCCGGGTCATGTGGCCAGCAGGACTAAACCGCTTCTGGTGCAATGGGACACCGTGACGGAAACCAGAGCCCACGGAAATGCCGTTGACCTTCCCACCACAGTGATACCTATTTATCTACTTGCACTGGCGTGCTTTCAAACTGCTAGCAGGGCTGTGTTTAGCAGATGCTGCGCCGGGGTGCAAATATCCGCCCAGCACCTCCAAGTTACCACGGATAGTGTTGGGGTGGCCGTAACTACGCACTGCCGGCCATGGGGAGGGGGAACTCTCCCCCATGCCCCTGCGAGAGAGCAATCCCCGCAGAGGCTTGGGAGTGAAGTTGCGCCCCTTCCAAGCCTCCGAGGAGAGTGCAGCTTTCCCCCCAAGCCTCCTCGGGAGGAGAGCAATCCCCGCAGAGGCTTGGGAGGGAAGCTGTGTACCTGCCTGCCTTATGGTTGGTGGGGCACAGCTGGTGGGCGTGCAGGGAAAGGGGAGGCCGCCGGCAAAGCTGCGCAGCTCCCCCACTTGCTGGGGAGCCCCTGAGAGGCTGGCGCCTTGGTGCGCCGCACCACTAAGCCCTATGGGGAAGACGCCTCTGACTGCTAGGTTGGCAGGAGCTGGGACCGAGCAACGGGAGCTCACCCTGTGGTGGGGATTCGAACCGCCGACCTTCTGATTGGCAAGCCCAAGAGGCTCAGTGGTTTAGACCACAGCACCACCCGCATACCTATGGAGGACCTCTATTTCCCTTCCAGAGCTATGATTCCCAAAGCCCCCTGGGAAAAGGGATGGTTTGTTAAACCGCTCTTGGAATAAGGGTGTCTCCTAACAACTCTCAGCACCCTTGGTATTCTTTGGGGGAAGCCATCGCTGCTTAAAGTGGCATCGCAGCACCATAAGAAGGATAAAAAGACGGCACTTTGGCTGGATCCAGCAAGGCTCTTTTTAGGGTGTGTGACGATCGGGAGAGCCAAGCATGCCATGCTTTCCCTCCTGCCTCTTCCCTCAAGTCTTTTGCAATCTCCTCCCCAAACAAACCCCATTCCATCCTCCTGGGTCACATCCTTGAGCTATTTATAAGTTGCTTCTCTCTCTCCCTCCCCGCCTTGAGACTTCCAGCTGTCCCTCTGCCAAGGCGGCGGCGATTGCATCTCTCCCCGAGCATCTCTTTGCTTCATCTTTCCGTCGCCATGTGAGGAAATCACTTTCGAGATCCTCGGGGGCTATCTGTTTCCCCAAACACCAAATCTCAGAGACGCCACGCTCGGGCCGCTGGTTGACTCACCCAGTTGACGCCAAGTGCTGAAGTCACCTGACCCCCTCACCGGGTCATGTGACCTCCCCACCCCACCAGTTGGCCGCACAGTTTATTTTAAGGCATGTGCTCAGGCCTCTGGTGGTTTCTCTGAGAAACCTCTGAGTCATGCTACCCCTGCCCAGAGTTGGCGTTGCTGTATAAGGGAAGCTCTTGCCCGCTATTAATATGACCGAGGCCAACGCCTTGGTGGGCCAGAGGCCATAGCAGGTGGGCTTGAAAATGCCACATTATTTTCCCGCTTCTTGCTCATCCAAAGGACCATCTGCCAGAGGGTAGCTAAGGCACGAAAATAAGCCTGAGCGCATCTGCCTGCAGCATGTGGGGTTGAAGTCACTCCAGATGAACCTCTGCCAACCTGGTGCCGTCCGGCTATTTTGGACGAAAAATGCCTGCCCAACCTCGACCAGGGCACTAGGTCTAAACCACAGAGCCTAGGGCCTGCCGATCAGAAGGTTGGCGGTTCGAATCCCCGTGACAGGGTGAGCTCCCGTTGCTCGGTCCCAGCTCCTGCCAACCTGGCAGTTCAAAAGCACGTCAAAGTGCACGTAGATAAATAGGTACCGCTCCGGCAGGAAGGTAAACGGCGTTTCTGTGCGCTGCTCTGGTTCGCCAGAAGCGGCCTAGTCAGGCTGGTCACATGACCCGGAAGCTGTACGCAGGCTCCCTTGGCCAGTAAAGCGAGATGGGCACCACAACCCCAGAGTTGTCCGCGACTGGACCTAACGGTCAGGGGTCCCTTTACCTTTTTATCTCACCTTTTTCTCCACGGAGCTCAAGGTGGTGGTGGGGCGTGTTTCTCCCCCTCCTCATTTACTCCCCACAACGACCCTGTGAGGTAGGTTAGGCTAAGAGATGCAGCGGCTTGCCCAAGGTCTTGCCCAGTGATCTTCATGACCAAGTGGGGAGATTCTAGCCCTTGTCTCCCAGGTCATAAGTGTGACACTCCAACCACTACACCACATGGCCTCTCTTTTTTCCCCATTTATTTTTTCATTTGCATTTTCAAGTAACTGTTGATCTAGATCAGGCATCCCCAAACTTCGGCCCTCCAGATGTTTTGGACTACAATTCCCATCATCTCTGACCACTGGACCTCTTAGCTAGGGATCATGGGAGTTGTAGGCCAAAACATCTGGAGGGCCGCAGTTTGGGGGGTGCCTGATCTAGATTCTCTGGCTTTTCAGCAGCTGTGCCACACAGAGCCAGTCCTATTGTTAGGCAAAGTGAGGCAGGGGGAGAGGCAGAAGGGATATTATTTATTAGATTTATATGCTGCCCTTCATCAAAAGATCTCAGGGTGGTTCACAAGATAAAAACTCAAGATAAAACCACACATAAATTCTTAAAACAGAAACGATGAAACAATAACCTCCCCACTCCCAAAAACAGATTTTAAAGGCTGTAGAATATTAATCAGCCAAAGGTCTGGTTGAAGAGGAACGTTTTTGCCTGGTGCCTAAAGATATGTAATGAAGGGGCCAGGCGAGCCTCCCTGGGGAGAGCATTCCACAGACAGGGGAGCCACCACAGAAAAGGCCCTGTTCCTGTGTTGCCACCCTCTGGACCTCACACAGAGGAGGCACACAAAGAAGAGCCTCTTAACATAGAATTGTAGAGTTGGCAGGTATCCCGAGGGTCATCTAGTCCAACCCCCTGCAATGCAGGTGTCTTGGCTAAAGCAGATAGCCATCCAGCCTCTCCTTTAAAACCCTCCTAGCTGCCCTGCTGCCCTTCCGGGCGTCTCTAATTTCCCCTCTCTGCCCCCCCCCCGCAAAATAATTTGCTTTTCTCTCCCACCAGCGGAGCCAGTCACCTCCAGACTGAAAGCGCTGCGGCTGCAACGGGATGATTTCGAGATCCTCAAAGTGATTGGACGGGGAGCCTTCAGCGAGGTGAGAAGGGCAGAAGCTGCACTGTGCTGGGGTTTTTTTGGGGGGGGGCTCTCTCTCCGCTACCAGGTCCCCTTGGTACCAGATGGCCAGCGGGGCAAACTTTTCAATAGTCCGGGCAAAAACAACGCTGAAATATCGGACCCTTCTTGGTGACCCTAGGGCAGCCTCGGCCAACCTGGCGCCCTCCAGATATGTAGTACTATAACTTGGGGGAAGGTTCCAGCAGGGAAGGCTCCTCACTGCACTACAATTCCCAGAGAGGTTTAACAATCTGTCCCTCTTAATAGGTCGCCCTGGGAACTGTAGCCTGCAAAGGGAATAGAGGCCCCTTGACAACGCTCTGCACCCTCAGCAAACTAAAGCTCCCATAATTCTTTGGGGGAAGCCATGACTGTTTTTGAGTGGTTTTCCCAGAAGCAGCTTAGTCATGCTGTCCACATGACCCGGAAGCTGTACGCCGGCTCCCTCGGCCAGTAAAGTGAGATGGGCACAGCAACCCCAGAGTCATCCGCGACTGGACCTAACGGTCAGGGGTCCCTTTACCTTTTTATCTCACCTTTTTCTCCACGGAGCTCAAGGTGGTGGTGGGGCGTGTTTCTCCCCCTCCTCATTTACTCCCCACAACGACCCTGTGAGGTAGGTTAGGCTAAGAGATGCAGCGGCTTGCCCAAGGTCTTGCCCAGTGATCTTCATGACCAAGTGGGGAGATTCTAGCCCTTGTCTCCCAGGTCATAAGTGTGACACTCCAACCACTACACCACATGGCCTCTCTTTTTCCCCATTTATTTTTTCATTTGCATTTTCAAGTAACTGTTGATCTAGATCAGGCATCCCCAAACTTCGGCTCTGGTAATAATATAGGCCTGGTAATAATAATAATAATAATAATAATAATAATAATAATAATAATAATAAATGCATGGTGCAACTGTGACCCTGGTGTGTGAGTCCTGCCCCCCTCTGCAACACACAGACTCTCACCTCCTATTTTAATAATAATAATAATAATAATAATAATAATAATAATAATAATAATAATAAATGTATTTATACCCCGCCCTCCCCAGGCAAGACTAGGCCCAGGGCAGCTAACACCAAAAATAAAACAATTGATTAAGATACAACTTAAAAACAAGATTAAATACAACATTAAAATTATAATTATAATGCAGCCTCATACAGAAGCTAAAAGGGAAAGTGGGGGAGGGGATCAAGTCGGTTCCAGGCCAAAGGCCAGGTGGAACAACTCTGTCTTACAGGCCCTGCGGAAAGAAATCAGGTCCCTCAGGGCCCTGGTCTCATGAGACAGAGCGTTCCACCAGGTTGGAGCCAGTGTTGTAAAGGCCCTGCCTTTTTACCTGCACAGGTAGCGGTTGTGAAGCTGAAGAGGACATCCCAGGTGTATGCCATGAAGATAATGAATAAATGGGACATGCTGAAGCGGGTCGAGGTGGGTATGGCAAGCTGCACCCTCCAGGCCCTGTGGGTGGTTTGGCCTTTATAGGTCAACACCAGCTCTTTGGATTGTACCCAGAAACAGTGGGATTCTCAGATGACTTGTCATGGACTGGTTGGACACAAAGGAATGGTGGGAAGAACCAGCTGGAGAACCACCAAGGGAAGAAGGCTCAGAGCCTGGGGATTGGTGGTGGGATGACAATGAGCAGTCGGAGAGAGAAGAGGGAGCAGACTGGGAGGAGGAGGTGTCAGAAGCTGAAGAGGTAACAGGGTTTAGTGAGCTGGGAGAGTCTGTGGCAGAGAGCAGTTCAGAATCAGAGGCAGAAGTAGAGGCCAAGAGGCAGAGGTGAGTCTGGCTGGTGAAGAGTCTCTTGCTGCAACAAGCTCCCCGCCCCCCTTTACTCACAAAACCAGAAGAGAGATGAAAAGGGTGGAGGAGAGGTTGGCTGGAGAGGAGGCGATTTACGCCAGCGGCCAAAATTGTGGAAAACTTTTGGGAAAAGTGTCTTTCCAAGGTTTGATGGCTCATAACACCTCATTGGCTCTCTGAACACTCATTCTCATTGGCTACATTCAAATGAAGGAAAGCTACTGCATATCAACCTAAGCAAGTTGTGCTTCCTTTTTCTGGTTATTTGGCTATAACTTTTGATAGAACGCAGATTATTGAACAAGCTTTGTTGCATTGCATTCTTCATTAAATTATCCTTCCATTGATATATAATTTTATGGTATTACTCTAAGAGAAAATGGTGTTATGAGCCATCAAACCTCAGAAATACACTTTTCCCTAAAGGTTTCCTCAATTTCGGCCATTAGTGTAAGCAGCTGTGGGGATGCAGGACTTTCAGTCTCGGCATCTGATCCATAGGGCGAGACCTACCGTGAATGAGCCGCTATGCTCATTAGGCCTGACCCTCCAACCAAGTCAGTGCAGATCATGTTCTTGCCAATAAGGAGTTAACTCTGACTTGCACAGTGTGAATTACTGCTGGTTCGCTCCTGGCCTGACCCACAGAAGTGCAGCACTTTCACAGCAGGGATTATTTCAGTTCACATTGGGGTGTCGTTTTCTACGGCTCTCTTCTTAGCTACCCCAGAGAAGATCTGCAATTAGGTGGTATAACAAATAATGGTGAACTGAATTGAGAAAATAACTCAATCTCGATGCTGCACCCATCAGGCTTCCTGCTTCCGAGAGGAGCGGGACGTGTTGGTCAACGGAGACAAGCGCTGGATTACGCAGCTGCACTTTGCTTTCCAAGACGAGAATTACTTGGTGAGTGATCATCATCGTTTATCTGCATGCTGTCTTTCCATAGCTAAAACCACACTCAAGGCTGCTTACAGCACGGAAAGACTTAAAAGAAGACATTTTTTTATTGTTTAGTCGTTTAGTCGTGTACGACTCTTTGTGACCCCATGGACAAGAGCACGCCAGGCACTCTTGTCTTCCACTGCCTCCCGCAGTTTGGTCAAACTCATGTTAGTCGCTTCGAGAACACTGTCCAGCCATCTCGTCCTCTGTCGTCCCCTTCTCCTTGTGCCCTCCATCTTTCCCAACATCAGGGTCTTTTCCAGAGAGTCTTCTCTTCTCATGAGGTGGCCAAAGTATTGGAGCCTCAGCTTCAGGATCTGTCCTTCCAGTGAGCACTCAGGGCTGATTTCCTTAAGAATGGATAGGTTCGATCTTCTTGCAGTCCATGGGACTCTCAAGAGTCTCCTCCAGCACCATAATTCAAAAGCATCAATTCTTCGGCGATCAGCCTTCTTTATGGTCCAGCTCTCACTTCCATACATCACTACTAGGATACTACTACTATACAGACCTTTGTTGGCAAGGTGATGTCTCTGCGGTATGTGAAAACATATTGAAACATACACAACAAAATTAAGCAATCCCCACATAAGCCATAATCCTGTGTAGAAATCAAGATACCAATCTTCAATGCCAATAACAACAAAATTAGCATCTCCAAAATTACATCTTGGCAAAAACAAAACCCTGAATCAATATCCCACCCCAGTAGCCTGTAGGCATCCTGACCCCCAAATTGGCTAAAGATTCTTGCATTGTAGGGAGCTGGGCTAGATGGCCCTTGTGGTCCCCTCCAAGTCTACATTGCTATGACTCACAACCAAGACAGTCCCTTATGCAGCCTCAGCTTTTGTAGCTGGAGTCAGTCCGCTGGTCTGTCAGCCAGCCAGTGTGGGCTCTGACATCCCCAGTCAGGTGGGAAGAGGCTGGCAAATCAGGGAGCTGGTCTTGCACGACTCACAGCCAATATGGGGCTGCTGAGTATGACGAAGGAGACACAGTGGAGATCCATTTGGCCCAGTGCTCTGTCTCTTAAAGTGGGCAGCTGGGATTCCGGCGGAAGATCACTGGCAGGACACAGGAGCCAGGGCTCAGCCCCGGAATCCAGTTTCTCAATGAGGAAGTCAGGACAGAAGCAACAAAAGGAAGGGGAGATCTGGACATGCGCCAAGAGTGCCTTTCCTTCCTCCCTGGATTATGTCAAGCCCACACAGGTCTGGCATTCAGAGCCTCCACTTCAAAAGGCAAGCCGTCCTCCGGTTTCGAAACGGAGCACTGACGTTTGCCCTCCCTTCTAGTTTGCTCCGGATGCTGGTATTCTGCCCCCAAATGACCACCATCGACAAATTTGTTCTCTCCAGAGTTTAGCCTTTTAGGGTGTTGGTGGGCATGCGAGTTAGCAGGGAGTCTGCGCTTTGTGGTTTGGGGATGACCTGGAGTCTGGAGCGAGTTGAGACATTTTGTTTTTTAATTTGGAGGGGAAAGGGAGGAGTGGTGATGGAGAGACCCTGTGGGGGCTACGTCACTTTCGCTGTGAGGCAAAGAAGCTTTTAACAGACCGAAGGCTCATCAAATGCATCATCTTATCCTCATGATGGCCAACCTGATGCCCCCATATGGGGAACCCACAAGGAAGACCTGGGCACAGCCTCGGAAAATTGTATTCAGAGGCATATTTTGCCCCCTTGGTGGAGGAAGTAGTTTCAGTTTAGTAAAACTGTAGGCTGCCCTGAGCTTTCAGGATGCAAAGGTAAACAGAGAATGGCATATTCTACAAGTGGCCCTTCCAATTTGCACAGCGGCCTTCGCTAAGTCGGTATGATTAGCGTTCTCCTCAGTTTCATCATCTGCAGTATGGGGATAATAATAATACTATCTTGCTTTGTAGGGTTGTTTAAAGACAGCTGGGAAAAATAGTAGTTAAATAAAATAAAATGAAAATAATAACTAGGGTCGGACAGAACTTCCTTACTCCAGGTGTGGCTATCAGTTTGGCACAGAGTGTAAGCACCAGCCCTCTCTCCAGAGTTTTTCCAGGCTTCATAGAATCATAGCGTTGGAAGGGACCCCGAGGCTCATCTAGCCCACCCCCTGCAAGGCAGGAATAGGCAGCTGCCCCATATGAGGATCAAACCTGCAACCTTGGCGTCATCAGCACCACGCTCTAACCAACTGAGATATCCTGAGATTCAAAACCCTGGACTCAGCTACATTAGTAAAAAATAAAACATCATAAATGCCTTATAACACCGTGACACCAGATGGCGCTGTAGAGCGAAGATTGGAACTCTATGAAATTTTCCATTGTGGGCTTTAAAACGTGTGTCGTCCCCCCCCCCCCGAGCATTTTTTTATAGCTTTGTAGATGCAGCCCCTGTCTCTGGTTGTGGCAGCCTTTGAGGGAAAAGGGTATGGGTTGAAGGGTGCAGGGAGGCAGAATACTTGGAGTTTTGGGGGCCCCGAACAGCAGTTGGCATTGCGATAAATGATACCACAGTCTTCGCCAACCTGGTGCCCTCTAGCTGTTTTGGACTACAATTCCCATCAGCCAGAGGTGGTCAGGTCGGAAAACACTGGTCTATGTGAACACGGTTGCCTAGAAAGGAGGAATTGGTGCTATTTCTTAACCTTTCTCAACTCCATCCATCTGTAGTATCTGGTGATGGACTACTATGTTGGGGGTGACCTCTTGACGCTGCTGAGCAAATTTGGGGACCGCATCCCAATGGAGATGGCTCGCTTCTACCTGGCCGAGATGGTGATGGCCATAGACTCAATACACCGGATAGGTTATGTACACAGGTAGGTGGACGACGACCCAGCCCCTGGGGTGGACCGGACTATGCATGGGATTGAGCTACTTGTTAACTTATTTTTCAAGACGTCATAGGTAGAAATATACTGTAAATACGTTAAAGAAGGCAGATTTGTGACGGCTCAAAGAAGGTAGATTTCCAGGGGGGGGCGGGGCGTTGAGTAATTTTTTTGGGAACCTTTGGGCTAGAATATGCCCTCGATCTCTGCTCATACATCTTGCTTGCCTGGATAGAGGAGAGGGTTCAAGGCTGCATCCTATGGCCCCATCTCTGCACCCATTCACTCACCTTCCCTCCCCCCCCCCAGCCCAATCAGTCACTCTAATTCCCAGCTCTGCGCTCCAGAATGGGCAGAACTCGAACCCGGCACTGGGGTTTTCTCCTTGGAGTTCCACACTGATTTGCCCCCAGCTCCTCAAACCCCCAAATTCCTTCTCCTTTGCCCATCACAGAAGCAGAATGTTGGAGGCAGAGTGTGTGTGGGTGTGGGGGGGGGAGATCAACTCCCTCCCACTTTCTTGCTTTTGCCTCTGGAATCTCTGGGCTAATCCCCTGTCAGGCTCACCCACCCTTCCTGACTCTGCAGCCTGCTCCAGAGAGGGCAGAGGAACTTCTATGGAGTGGGGAGGTGGGGTGGGGTGGGGAGGACCAGGCGAGAATTCCAGAGTCTTTGTGACTCGCCTGCCTCCCCACCCCCTGCTGCTGGGTCCATGAGGCCAGCCGCTTCCCTCCTGTGCGCCACCCCGAGCCAAAACAGCCATAAATGTTGTCCTAGATTCATAATCGCCTAATTCATCTCAGGCTGTGCAAGACAGGCTGGGCTTCCCTCCAAGCCACATGAGCAGCCGAGGCTTGGGAATGCAGAGGGGCCTGCCGCTGGGGTGGGGGCAGAGCAAGGGAGGGGTGCTGGGGGGGGGTATTGAGGGCGAAGTGGCTTTCAAAGGAGGAAACCTCCAAGCATCAGCTTTGTTCATTTTGGGGAGAAATCTTGAGACATTTTTTCTTCTACGGATGCCCAATCTTCATTTTATTCATTGCAACGGTGAATTAACTGCCACTGCTCATGTTTTGGGGGAGGGAAGGTGGTCAGGCAAGCTCTCTCCCCCCCCCAAAAAACGTTGCCATTCATGTCACCTCCTGTGAGCCTTTCCCCTCACCCAAATAGCCCCAAATGCTGCTGATAAAACAAAGCAGTAGGTCTTAATTTGGGCCCCAACTCTGGACAGAAATGCCCTGTGGAGCATCAGATGGCATTGACTCTGAGCATGTGTAGAGCTTGCTTCCTTTGCTGTTCAGTAACCATAAGCAGCTATCTGGCTGCCTTGCCAGAGGGGCAGGCCTTTGAGGAGGGACTGAGCCCCTCTCTTCTTCCCCAGGACTGCTCGTTTCAGTTTCCCAGTCTCCAGACTTTTTCACTTATCTATTTCCACTCCCCAACAGAGACATCAAACCAGATAACATCCTCCTGGACCGATGCGGACATATCCGGCTGGGGGACTTTGGCTCCTGCCTCAAGCTCCGCAAAGATGGGACGGTGAGACTTGAATTGGGGGTGGAGGCGATTAGGGACAGGGAACCAGGCACAGGGCCTTCTTGGTAGTAGCACCCATCCTGTTGAACACCCACCCATCAGATGTCAAACAGATGAATAACTGCACAAAGTTTTGAAGACATCTGAAGGCAGCCCTGTATTGTATAAGGAAGTTGTTAATGTTTGATGTGTATTGTGTTTTTATTATGTTGAAGGCTGCCCAGAGTGGCTGGGGCAACCCGATCAGATGGACGGTGTGTTGTTGTTGTTGTATTATTATTATTATTATTATTATTATTATTATTATTATTATTATTCAGCAGCCTGCTTTTAGAGGCAAACTGACATAATTAATTTGCCCTTTCTGAAACAATATGAAAACTGAAACACAGACATCCAAAATTCGCATTTCTTTGAATTTTTCAGAGCAGTTCTCCAGCTAATAATAATAATATTATTATTAATAATAATAATTTATTATTTATTCCCCGCCCATCTGGCTGGGTTTCCCCAGCCACTCTGGGCGGCTCCTAACAGAATATTATAAACACGATAAAACACCAAACATTTAAAACTTCCCTAAACAGGGCTGCCTTCAGATGTCCTCTAAAAGTCTGGTGGTGGTTGTTTATACCCCACCCATTATTTATACCCCACTCTGGGCAGCTTCCAACAAAATATTAAAATACAATAGTCCTTCAGCTATTAAAAGCTTCCCTAAACAGGGCTGCCTTCAGGTGTCTTCTAAAAGTCTGGTAGTTGTTTATTTCCTTGACATCTGATGAGAGGGCATTCCACAGGGCAGGCGCCACTACCAAGAAGGCTCTCTGCCTGGTTCCCTGTAACCTCACTTCAGTGATGGGTCTCAGTCTCTTGGCTGAACGATGGGGGTGGAGACACTCCTTCAGGTATACAGGACTGAGGCCGTTTAGGGCTTTAACAGGTCAGCACCAACACTTTGAATTGTGCTCGTAAACATGTGCCAAAATGTACATAGCTAGGGCAAAGTGTGTGTGTGAAAACCCCTACTCCAGCAAAACAAAACAACCAAAACAAAACAAAACAAAACACCAGCACACAAATACATGTTCTGTGTGTGGCAGGTCTGCTCAACCATAGCTGTGGGCACACCAGATTACCTCTCCCCCGAGATTCTGCAAGCGGTGGAAGACGGCGCTCACTCCTACGGCACAGAGTGCGACTGGTGGTCCCTCGGTGTATTCGCCTACGAGATGTTCTTCGGCCACACTCCTTTCTTTGCCGACTCCGTGGTGGAGACGTACGGAAAGATAATCCATTTCAAAGTAAGCGAGGGTGTCGGAGACTTCAGGGCGGGGTCCGCGTGTCTGTGTGGGTTTGCCTCTCCAGATGGAGAACCGGGGCTAAGATCTCTCCCTTGGCGCCCTTGCCGGCTGTCAAAACTCTCCTTTCCGAAGGAGCACTTCCGGTTCCCTCCGTCGCTTCCCGATGTCCCTCCCGAAGCTCTGGCCTTGATCGAAGGACTCATCTGCCCCCGGGAGATGCGGCTGGGGCGCAACGGGGTCCGGGACTTCAAAGAGCACCCCTTCTTTGTGGGCGTGGACTGGGATTCGCTGCGGGACTGCGTGCCGTCGTTTGTGCCCGAATTTGCCAATGCCACAGACACCTGCAACTTCGACGTGGTGGATGACTGTCTCACTGACATGGTGAGCGGGGGAGGGGTACGTGACTTTTTATTTGTCCCCCTCTACTCCTGATTCCTCCCCCCCCCCGGTGCCAATTCATCTGAGAAACACCGTTTAGGCAACTGTGGATGAGATGGCTTTACAGAGGTGTGCCTTCCTCGTCCCACTCTTGGGGCAATAATTTGCGTTGCTTCGCTCATTTCAAAGTGTGGCGAGCTAGCCCTACTGGGTTTGGGGCTGTGGGGGGCTCATTCTGCTAGGTGGGGTCCCAGGGAGCCGCCCCAGAGTCCTGCCCTGACCGTGGCAGTTTACAACATCAAAAACACAATCTTCACAGACTTGGCTGAGTGTCAGGCCCAATGAGCACAGCAGCTCATCCCCAGTAGGTCTTACCCCTTGAATCAATTGCTGAGACTAAAAGTTGGCTTGCCATATGTCTGGGGAAATCCGGACCTATGGCAACCCATGTTGGCAGAGCCATTTTTGCCGCTTTTCCTGAACAATCGCTCAAAAACGTCAATTTTTTGCGTGTGATTTTGCCAAAAAAGTCCAACAACTTTGCCCCCACCCCAAAAAGCTTTTATGTCCGGATGTTCACTTTTTGAAATATGGCAACCCTACTAAAAGTCCCTATCTCACCACAGCCATCTAAGTCACCTCCTCTCCAGGGCTTTCCCCAAGCAATCAGAGACTTTGCCTGCCTGCCTACAGCCAACCTCTCCTCCACTCTTTTCATGCCTCTCCTGGTTCTGGGAGACAAGTCAAGGAGAGGAGCTTGACACAGGAGGGGCGGGAAACACCTACGATACTTCACCAGCCAGACTCATCTCTGCCTCTCGGCCCCCCTCCTCTCCTGCTTCCTCTCCTGCCTCTGATTCTGGACTTCTCTCTGCCACAGACTCACCCCCCTCACTGAGCCCTGTTACTTCTTCCGCTTCCAGCACCTCCTCTTCCCAGTCTGCTCCCTGGCATTCCCTGAAAGCCTGCTTCAGAAACCCTACTGCAGTCTTTCTCAGCCTTGATCCTCCAGTTGCTATTGAACCACAACTCCCATCATCCTTGACCACTGGCTATGCTGGCTAGGAATAAGGGGAGCTGTAATCTGAGGACGTTGAGGAACCCAAGGTTGAGGAAAGCCTGCCTAGGGCATCACTACCGACAATATCGGGACATGTAGGGTGGCTTCCTCCCCCCGCCCCGCTCTTGTGGCTATGAATGTGGGCAGGGTGGATAAAAATCAATGATTTTTTTAATAAATAAAAAATAAAAAATGGATTTTTTAAAATCTAAATTGGGTTTTTTAAATTTTTTAATCAGGGTTTTCTTTATTTAAATCGGATTTTTAAAAATTTAGATCTGATTTTTAAAAAAAATTAAATTGGATTTTTAGAATAAAATGCTTTTCGAGGGGAAAAAATCTTCCTAAAGATAGTTTCCTATTTAAGTTACATTATAGTCCAAAGGCTATTCATCAGGAAATAAGGATTTGTTTTAAGTTTTTCATGTGTGCTAAAACTCAGTCCAAGTTTTTTAAAAAATAAAAATTGTTTAACTACATCAGTTAACAAACATGGATACATATGCTATAATGTTATTGTTTTAGTTACAGTAAATAGTTTAAATCGTTATTAAGGAAATGATTATTTTTCTCCTTCCAATAAAGTACAGCAGAAAAGTTGTCCAAATATAAACAGTTAACTTCTTAAACCTCACCGTAATTTCATAATTATCTGTCTATGTATTTCTAATCAAATCAGTAATTTTTGATATAAGTGTAAAAACTACTCTGAAAATTTATTATTCCAAAAATGAAACCTTCATCTGTAAAAAAAGAAAGAAAAATATTTAAATCAATTCTTACTGACTAGTGATTTAAATTGTGATTTAAATTGATTTGATTTAAATCAAATCCACCCTGACTGTGCGGTCTCCCTAGTGCTGTTGTGGGGAACCTCTGGCCCTCCAGATGTTGTTGGACTCTATCTCCCATCAGTCCCTGCAGCGAGCATGGCCAATGGTAAAGAACAACGAGAATTGTCATTCAGCAACATCAGGTTCCCCGTTGTGTCGTAAAATAATTTGGGCTGCTGACCAGCAAATTGTGGGGCAGCCTTACCAGTAGACAGGGCCGGATTTAGGTTTGATGAGGCCCTCAGCTACTGAAGGTAATGGGGCCCTTTATATGTCCAGCTGTCCTTTGTCAACAACAAATTGTCGCTGTTTTTTGTGCTATATGGTAATTTATGGACCTCATAGGTATCTCAAGCCATTTGCACATAACAAAATATGTCTTTTATCAAAGTAATTGTTGAACTGAAAATACAATTTTAGGGAGCAGGCTAGCAGGCTAGCATCATAGGAGCCTACACAACACAAAACACTGTTGCTGCATGTTAGTTTTATTTTATATGTTTCTTATCTTATATTTTGGAAATGTACATCCAGGTTTTTGTTCCTTTAATTTTTTTGGGGGGCCCCAAGAGAGTGAGGCCCTAAGCTATAGCTTGTTTAGCTTATACAGTGGTACCTCGGATTAAGAACTTAATTTGTTCCGGAGGTCCATTCTTAACCTGAAACTGTTCTTAACTAGAGGTGCGCTTTCACTAATGGGGCCTCTTGCTGCCGCCTGGGGCAAAGTTCTCAACTCGAGGTAACTCTTCCAGGTTAGCGGAGTTTGTGACCTGAGGCGTTTGTAACTTGAGGTACCACTGTATGTAAATCCAGCACTGCCAGTAGGGGGTGCTATGCCCAGCCTGTTGCTGCTGCTCTGGTTAGAACTGACCCCCCCACCCACCCATGCTCTGTGTGCTTGTGTCTCCCTTTCCCTAGGAAACCTTGTCGGATGTGATGGAGAGCTCTCCGCTCGGGGTGCACCTGCCCTTCGTGGGGTATTCGTACACCTACACAGCAGCAGCGAAGTAAGACACCTTTTGGGGGTGCCGGGGGGCGCTTGGGAACCCCAAGGCTGGTGTCAGAAGCCAGTTGCAGGCCCTGGAAGTGAGGTAGCCAGGCACCAGGAAAGGAGAGGGGTCCCGTCACCTGTGCAGAAGGTGGCAGGGGTACACCTAGGCTGAATCTAGACCTATATAGAAAAAACCCACTGTGAAAATGTTTTTTTTAAAAAAAGTTTTAAAATATATACTGTATTGAATTTTGCATTAGCTCACCATCGCCATCTGGTGTCATGTTTGTGCAATGCGCTTTAAACATACTGAAGACGTTATATTTGCAGCTGCGTAGCTGAGTCCCTGGTCCCAGAAAGCAAGCTGACCCCTGGGCAAAGGTTCACGAGGAGTGTGGGCGGAGAGCCAGTGCGGTGTAGTTCCTAGAGGGTCGGACTAAGAGGCTGGGGTTCAAATCCCCCCACTTGGCTGTGAAGCTGGCTGGGTGGCCTTGCGCCAATCGCTGCCTCTCAGCTTAGCCTACTTCACAGGGTTGTTGGTGGAACTGGATTCGGAGGGGGAAAGGACCATGTTTGGGCCTCCTTGGGCCCCTTGGAGGAAAAAAAGGCAGGGTGTGGACGCAATAAACAAATGCTAAATAACTTCAACCTTGTGCGGCCCATATATAAATCTTGTGCCAGCCAGAGGACATCAGGCATGTCACTAAGGTTTAGCTTATACAGTGGTACCTCTGGTTACGAACTTAATTCGTTCCGTAGTCCAGCAAGGATCTTAGCAACCATCTGTCGCCAGCTGGTCCATTGGGGAAGGGCCGTGGCTCAGTGGTTAGAGCACCCGCTTTGCGCAAAGACAGAGCCGGATCGAGACCTTTAGAGGCCCCTAGGCGCTTCAAAGATTTTGGTGGCCCCGTATGCATCTAATTCAGAATATAAACAATAATCAATCATAATATAGATATATATTTGAAATGAAACAAAACCTACAAGAAGATGGAAAAAAGTTTATTTTTGTAGATTTGCATAGATAATTTTATGCAATTATTTTTGTTCAGCTGGTACATGGTAAATATGAGAATGGAAAATGGAAAGTGGTGTAACCTTTCCCTTAATGGCTGAATCCAAGGAGCTGCCGGTCCGTGCAGACAACACTGTTCCTATTCAAATCAGATCTTGTTTCAGGAACTTCAGGACTGAAACCTGTGGGCTTTCTCCATCTGTTGCCTGCCCTTGCTGTAAAGGAGGCCAGAAAGCAGTAGGCTGGGTGCGGATGCTGTTTGTTTGCTGCCAGGATAGGGTCTGTGAGGCTCTCCCTTTCTCTCAGACAGAATGAGCCGGAGGAAAGAGACCACAGGGACATCAGCATGGAGGTCGATGGCAGCCAGAGGACTTTGCCCCCAGAAGAGACCCCCAAGCAAACACCGGAGGAGCTGGTAGGTTGGGGGACCAACCGGAGCCAGAATGCGTCCCAGAGGCACCTCAGTGTCTGAGGCTGCGCAGACACCTCTGTCTTGCTCCCTATCAGGCATGCAAACTCCCGGATGGGCAGAAGCTCGACGTGGCCACTTTCCTAGAGTTGCAGTCGGCGCTCGAGGAGGAGCTGAGGAGCCGGGAGATGCTGTGTCAAGAACTCAGCATGGTCAAGGTGGCCAACCAGACCTTTGCCAGGTGAGGGTTATGGGATGGGGGTCTGCGACAGGCATCTTTCTTCCAGGCCAACTGCCCTCTCTCCGATGCCCACCTCCGACCGTGACCCAAACACGACAGGGGAAGCCGCAAGGGTGACTTGAGAAGTCACAGCTTCAGAAGGAACCAAAAGACCATTGTTGTGCCACAAAGTAGACAGGAGGGACATTGTCAAAGAAGAAAGAGGACTGGGGAGGAAATTGTCTCAGGGTGTTTCACACCATCACCACCACCACAATTAATAATAATTTGTTATTTATAACCCACCCATCTGGCTTCATTTCCCCAGCCACTCTGGCTGGCTCCCAACAGAATATTAAAAACACTATAAAACATCAAACATTAAAAACTTCCCTAAACAGGGCTGCCTTCAGGTGTCTTCTAAAAGTCAGATAGATTATCAGACATCTGATGGGAGGGCATTCCACAAGGTGGGTGCCACTACTGAGAAGGCCCTGTGCCTGGTTTCCTGTAACCTCACTTCTCGCAGTGATGCAACCACCAGAAGGCCCTCGGTGCTGGACCTCAGTGTCCGGGCTGAACGATGGGGGTGGAGATGCTCCTTCAGGTATACCTTCAGCCTTTGAGGCTGTTTAGGACTTTAGAGATCAGCACCAACACTTTGAATTGTGCTTGGAAACATAAGCTGAGAAACATGCTTGGAAACGCAAGTGAGCTGAGTTGCACAGCCCAGCCAAAAAATGGACTTAGAAACCAGACAGCTATTGACTCGTGTTTTAGAGTAAAATACTATGCATTTACAGGGATTTATTTCTGAGTAGACATGTACAGGATTGTGTTGTAATAATCCTGTTCTTTAACTGATTAATATGTTACATTTAACCATGTTGGTTAGAGCGTGGTGCTGATAATGCCAAGGTTGCAGGTTCGATCCCTATATGAGACAGCTGCAGATTCTTGCATTGCAGAGGGTTGGAATGGATGATCTTTAGGTTCCCTTCCAACTATTTTTAAAGACATCTGAAGGCAGCCCTGTTTAGGGAAGTTTTTAATGTTTGATGTTTTATTATGTTTTTAATAATCTGTTGGGAGTTGCCAAGAGTTGTTGTTGTTGTTGTTGTTGTTGTTGTTGTTGTTGTTGTTGTTGTTGTTGTTGTTGTTACTACAGTTCTATGGTTCTCTAATTGTACAAACTCTGCGTACTGCCGAAATGACAATGTAGATGCCTTTTCAGATGGCGAAGGGCATGTAAGTCAACTCACACTTTAATAAGCAAAACAAAATTAAAAAATTCCTTCCAGTAACACCTTAGAGACCAACTAAGTTTGTCATTGGTATGAGCTTTCGAAAGAAAATATTTTTTTCTTTCCCTTTTGCAGTAACACAACAGAACCAAGATAGCCTCCAAAATAAGCGAAGGCGGCCTTGGGCTGCAGCCCCAACTGAATTGCCCACCCCATCCGGCAAGTTTAATCTATTGATTAAACTGATTAAACAATGCAATCTCATGCATACCCACCCAGAAGTTCAATTGGAGCTTCCTCAACCTCCATTAATTCTCCTCGTGTGACGCTCTCTTCCGAATGCCTGTCTCCCCACACTTCCTCCCTTCCTCAGTCTGGATTTTCTCAGTCCAGAGTTACTCCAAAAAGGAGAGGGCGTGAGAATTATCCCAATCAAGAAAGGGGAAAGGGATTTGGAGGAGAACCTCCTATGGTCAGCGTAGAATGAATGGAGTTCGAGGAAGCTAGACTTTCCACGTTAGAACGACAGACAGGGTGAATGGGCCAAATCCCACCAGGCACATGGAGGCCGAATGAAATGATTAGCTGTGAGGGCATGTGGCCTTCAAAAACAAACCTAGTTTAGATGTTCTTAACCCTTTTAGATGTTCTTAACCCTTAACACAAAGTTTTACTGCTTTGTGTTTGCCACTCCTGGGCCCCGTTGGCAGGAAGAGCGTCGTGGAGGTTTAATAAAGTTAAATAACGCGAGTCGCTTCAGGGTAAGAACAGCAGTAGAACTTATATCTGAAAACAGTGCGGAGAAGATCAGGTACGGAATAACTAGAATATGCAGCATTCATTGGGAAACTGGGGAAACCATGGAGGAGGGGGATACCCCAAAGTTACATTAAATGAGTAGATCAGTCCTTCTCCCAGGCTTCCTGCTTTCCTCGCATCAAATACCGATTGTCTCGCTTTTTCCTGCCCAGCCAACTCAAGGAAGCCGAGAGCCGCAACTTGGAACTGGAAGCTCAGATCAAACGCCTGGAGGAGCAGATTGAAGGGATGAGGCCGATGGCTGAGGAAGGCAAGTTTCACCGTAGCCCCTTCCCTCTTCCCTGCCTGCAGCCCCTCGCCCAGTTTGTGTTCCTGGTCCAGCTTGTGCAACCCCTGAGCTTGCTGACCAGCCCCTTCGGTCCTGGCTCTTTCACCCCCTTCCCTTCCATGGTTTGGAAGAAGGCCAGCACTGCGCCCAGAAGCAAGCCAGGGAGCTCGGCCCCAGCCGCACGCACGGACTGAGTGTCTTCCGGGGGCTTTGGACTACAACTCCCATCATCCACAGCCAGCATGGCCAACCGTCGGGAATGATGGGAGTCGCGGTTCAAAACATCCGGGGGGAACCGGATGGGTGACGGCTGGCAGTTGAAAGGCGGTGCGCGCGAGAGGAAAATAGTCTTTTCACACCACACATTGAAAGCACTGTGGTACCACTTAAAACAGTCATGGCTTCCCCCAGAGGATTCTGGGAGCTGTGGCTTGTTTGGGGTGCTGCTAGACCTGTTGTCGTTTTTATTTTGATTACGTATTTTGTGGTTTTTATATTTTGATTTTGTTCTGTGAACTGCCTTGAGACCAATGGGCTATTGGGCGGTATAATAATAATAATAATAATAATAATAATAATAATAATAATAATAATAATAATAGACCTATTCCCCCCCAAGAGCTACGATTTCCAGAGTAGTTTATCCATCTATCCCTCTTCACAGGGAACCCTGGGAACTGTAGCTTGTGGGGGGGGGGGAGAGAGAGAAGGAGAGAGAATAGGGAGGTTTCCTAACAACGCTCAGCAACCTGAACAATCTACAGCTGCCAGGATTCCTTTGGAGGAAGTTGTGACTGTTTATAAAGTGGTCTCTTGGCTCTTTGGATGTATGGTGCATACTCAGAGCAGACCCATTGGCCAACTATGTGCACATGAGCTACTTAAAATGCAGTGGGGCCACCCCCCGCCCCCTGCCTTTCCAGAGAGGAGCCGGATTTCCAGAGAGACGACTGGGATGTCTTTGCCTGATGTTTGTCGCCAGATCCACCAGCAGGCTGAATGCTTGGATCTATAGGCCCAGCTCCTCGCTGACTAGGTTTGGGGCGAGGAGGAAGCTTCCACCCGCTAGCAGTAGCCTAGAATGGAAGGGCATAACTTGGAAAGCTGGAGGGGAACCATTGCCTTCCCTGGAGGTTCTCCTTTATTGGCATTCTGGACCCTGTAACCTCCTGGGTGCTGGGCGGGTGCTCTAACCCTTGAAAATTCTCCCTCGCGGGCTCCAGCTCCACCCCGCCTCTCGCCCATCAGAGGGGCGGGTGCGCGGCTAGTCCATTTGAGATCGTGTCAATGGCTACCAACATGCCCTCAAAACTAGGACACACGTCTTCCCGTCTGTGTTCCTGCACAAGTCATGAGACACTTGCAAGATCACGGAGCCCTAAATACACACAATGGCACGGCACCCAAAGACATATGTTGGGGGGGGGGGCGCCGCCGCCATGTGAGATTGTGGCCCTGAGAAAAGCACAAGGACTTGGCGGAAAATCACATGACATCATGACACCAAAAACGGCCACTGTGCTTTTGCGGGGAGGGGGGGAATGAGATGTGCTGGGTTTTTCCCGGGACACTTGCAGGGTTTGTTTTGTGCTCTGCCTCCGCTGTTGAGTCTCAAGTGGGGAAGAGTTGTTCTTCCACTCGGGGCATCTGGTTGGCCATCGTGAGAACAGAATGCTGAAACAAATGGGGACCTTATTTTCCCGGTGCATCAGGCCTCCTCCTAGGTTCTTAGGTGTGCTGCAGGCGCTCTGTACTCAGGGCCCTCTTAAGCGTATCCGGCGCTGCGGTGCACAGAGCTTTCCTGCGCCCCACCCCCTTTCCCAGAGTTGTCGACCTTTTCCCAAGCCTCTGCGGGGATCACTCTCCTCCCGTGGAGGCTTGGGAGGCAAGCTGCACACCCGCCAGCCATAGGGTTGACGGGGCACAAATGGCGTACGTGCAGGGAAAGGGGAGGCCGCCAGCAAAGCCGCGCAGCTCCCCCACTCGCTAGGGCGCCCCTGAGAGGCCAGCACCCTGGCGCAACCCAATGGGAAAGACGGCTCTGTCAGTACGTGAGCTACGACAGCACATGAGAGCTGTCAGTCGCCGAGGGTCGAGTGAGAAGCCGGCTGGCCTTTGTGCGCCGAGGGAAGCATAGCATGCGATGTGCGGAGCATGGCAACGGGGCCGCTTCTTTTGCCCAGCACACCTGCCGGCTTGTTCCCGCATGCCTTGTCGGCTAGCCTCTTTCTCTGTACGTTGTCCTCTTCCTCCTTCCCATCCCCACCCAACACCCCATCCCCCACAAAGGAAACTCGGGCCCATGTTTCTCTTTTCCTTCCAGCTGCTCTGGGCTGGAGCCCTCGCTGGCCCCCCAACCACACCCACCCTTTCTTGTGCTGCGTGGAGCACCTGGCAAATGTAAGCCTGACTCTGCAGGTTGCCGTACCTCATGGAGGTGGGGGAGGGAAAGGGATGTGTGTGTCCCCCTTGCCCTACAAGCTTAGGCTTCCTTCTGGGTGAGGAGAGATTATCCTTTCTAGTCTGCCCAGTATCGGGGTCTGACTCTGGGGCTCTGTGGTTCTGCATCAACCTTCCGCACACCCCAAGTTCTGCAACCAGAATGTATTTTGCATTTGATTTTATTCTTGGAGGGGGGTGGGTGTATGTAGCTTATTCACATTCTCTTATGCAACTTTGCTTTCCTGCTCACGTGTTTTAAATATTAGACTTCCTGGTTTGTTTGGTTTTTCTTGAACAGGTGAAAGATGGGAAAAGGTTTCATTGTAAGAGGACTAGAAACTTGGTTCCATAAAGACAAGGGGCTGTGGTTGTCACAATCCACAGCCCAAATGGCAGCTGGGGGGCGGGGGTTTCTGGCTGGATGTGCACACAGAAAGCAAGCAGCTGTGCTTTGATCTGGTCTCTCCCCCAACCCACCCACTTGCTGCCGCCGCCGCCCAATTGCCTGGCACTCTGTCCCGCTGACTTCTGCTTTCTCTTTTCAGCAAGGCGGCACCATGGCATCTCGGCTTTGTGAATACCCGCTTGTGGTACCTCTGTACCGGCACTTGCTGCTCTTTTCTAGGGTACGTCGGCTGCAATCATCGCGCATGTGCGAACACACAGACCTCTCTCTCTCCCCTCTGCTCACCTGAAGCCAGTGCTTGCTTGGCCTCAGAGCGGCCTTCCCCTCCCAGCTCTTCTGTTATTATGGTTTTTAAAAGAAAAAAAGAAAAAACCCGACTGACGGAAAGCCATTGAGGGCAAAAACAGACCCTGTGCAGAGACGGGACAACACAGCCTCATTGGAAGGTGGTTGGGGCAGAGCACTGATTGCAGGCACACAGCAGAGGGATCAAAATACCCGAAAACTGCCTCCTTCCCTACAGGTCCTCTTGGGGACCGAGCTCAACAGAGGGGGCCCTCTTGGTAGTTCCTCTGCCCTCAGAGGCTTGGGGGGGCGGGGGGCCTTCTCTGTGGTGGCCCCTAAAGTGTGGGAACCCCCCGCCCATTATGCAGCTTAGGGAGGATGCTGAACACACCGCTCCTGCACCCTAGCCTTTGACACCTGATGTGTATATTTTTAGGGTCCACTTAATTTGGGGGATTGGAAGTTGTTTTGAACTGTTTTTCATGCAGTGTTTTAATCGGGTAACCCCCCCCCCCAAGGACCCCGGGGTGAAATAATTAATAAAAGTAACGGGAATAAAAGCTGCCATTTATTTAATAGCCTTTCTTGTGGCACGTGGTTTTGGAATAATATGGCGCCAATGGGCCTGTCCGCTTAGGCTGAAGTGTCTGCCTGTTTTCTTGCGCCTGAAAGTCAGGACGAAGGCCCAGCTTGCCAAGAACCAGGGCACCCCGTCCCATTTCGCCGCCCCCACCAAAGCCTCCCTTGCTGGCGTCACACAGCCTTGGCTTCTGGCGGTATCGTGCAAAAGATCTTGCCAGAACCCAGGGGCCACTGCAACCACTTCTCCGGCGGTAGAAGACACGCCTGAAGAGATGCTCCTTGGATTCTGTTGCCTGAGGCAGCTGCCTCAGCCTGCCTCATGGATGGGCCGGCCCAGAACTGTCTGCTCCAGTTCACTCCAGCCATGCGTCCTCTTGAGCCCATTGTAGGCAACCTTGTGGGAGGCTGGCTGCTCTGTCTCTCTGTGAGTGCCTGTTATTCAGTGTTCATTCTCCACCAGCCTCTGCTGAGCACCAAGGACCAATCCATTCCTGCAGCTACCTGAAGAAATCTAGCGTGCCAGGGAGAAAGACAATAGCCTACTTCAACATGCTAGCTTTCCACGGGCAGAAACCTTTTAATTTTAGGGCAGAATACTCAGTTGTGAGGACACCCTGCCTTGCAGTGGTACACCCAGGCGTGGCTTGACTGTGTGAGAGTAGCAGGAGTGACTGAGCACAGAGAAAGCAGGATTGTGTACAGTTATTCTTACATACCTGAAAGCAAACCTTCCCAGGGGTTGAGGGCGCCTCCCAAGTTTTATTTCAAATAAGTGGCTGAGGTTTCTGGGAAGGCAGGGCCTTTTTTGAGTGGCCCCGTCTGCCCAGCAGCTCAGCCCATTATTACTGCTACTTGCACTCTTACCTTAATGGGACGCGGAACTCTTCCGACAAGCAGGATGACTTATAGTCCCTTGTGGTTCCAGCAGCGGGGAATCCGCTGGGTCTCAAATCCACTGACTCCCCCTTCTCCCCCAAACCAAAGGGCTTCCTTCTTTATTTCTGTTTTGACCAGCCTGTTTTCCTTTTACAGGTACATAGGCCCTGCATCGTCAAGGTGGGATACCTGCTCTTATGCACTGGCAGATTTGCCCTGGAAGCCTCTCCTCGGACCCTGGTGGAGGTGGCTTGAAGGCTATCGACAAGGGGGGACCGGGGGGAGACCCTTGTGCCCAACAGCTAGCTGCTGCTCGGTCCGCTCAGCCCTTGCCAGGCACCTGGGACCTCCTTTATCACTTGCCAACTGCCCCAGAAGGGAGCTTGGGGCCCAGAGGACTGAAAGCCCCCTTCTCGTGCCCTGGCAAAGAAGAGGACCCTTTTCAACCCAGATGCTGTCTGAACCAACAGCCGAGCCCACGCCACTCCCCGGGGCCTCACTTCCCTACGCTCTGAGCCCTGCCGCTGAACTTGCCTCGCTTTGTGAAAACAGCACTGGTCTCCCCAGCTCACATTACTAGTAGCAGCTGGAGAGGAATTTCCTAAAGGGCCACGAGTGGCTGCGGCAGAGACACCCCCCCCCCAAGACCTCTCAACCACCACTACCACCTTCCCACTTTTTATCCTCAGGCTGCTCCGCCTCAAATGCGAGGGGCAAAATTTGGGAGCTGCTGTAGGATCCAGGAATCCCAGCATCCTCAGGAATTTAACCCCTTAAATTCCTGTAGGGGAAAGAGCCCAGGAGCCCTGCCTCCCAGCCCTTCTAGTCAGCCCCCCATTCCCCCCCAGCTATGACTCCACAGTCTCCGATTCCAATGTGGCTGTTTCCAAGAGGTGAAGGCTGGGGGGGGGCGCGTTTCCTTTGTGGCAAGAGTCTTCCTGGGGACGCAGCGTCCGCTTACCCCTTTTGAGCCAACGAGGTGATGCTCCCCCCTCGGATTACGACTGCCGCCCCAATGACCCATGGCTGCTTTGCACCAGCTCCTGCCCCCCTTTGGGAGCTTGATGCAAGGGCAGTCAGCGGAGGGACGGCCAGTGGAAGAGGACCTGCAGCTCCGCTGGACTTTTGATTGGAGGATGCTCTGCTATCGGCGGAATCTGCAGAAGCAGATGCTGTACGCAGTGCTTCTGAGTCACGCTTTGCACCTGGGATTTGCTGGGCTCAGACTAGGACGGTCTCCGAGTAGCTGCCCCAAGGCCCAGGCGGGACCTTGGAGAAGACTGCAAAGCTATGCGTGTCTCGAGCTCGCTTGATGTGAAGCGCCACTGGCAACAGAAAAATGACTTGTACCTGCACTTCTACACTTCTGGCACCTGGTGGCAGCACCAAGCCTTTCTTGCTCCACACTGCCACACGTACACAAGGTTGTTCGTAATTTATTTGGGATTGTGGTGTTTAGCTGTAAACCTCATTTCCCCCTCGAGCGGGTGGTGCGCCTCTGTCCCCTGCCTCTTCCAAAAGCAAATCAGAAGGTGTGTGCGCACCCGTCTCTAACGAAGCACCGGGGAACGTTTAGCTTGAAGGGGGGGGGAACTGTACTAGTTTTAAGGTTTTGCACTAAGCTCTCCTCTTGGCCCCTGGTTACCTCCTTTCTCCCCATATTTATTATTCCGTCTCCCCCCTCCCCATACCCTCCCCTCCTTTGTGTAATAATATGGCACAGGGGGGCTGGGTGCATGAGAACACTGTACATTTGTGACAATGTGTGCTAAGGATGTGCTGCTCCCTCTTCAGAGATGAAATAAAATTGGATTATTCCATAGCCTTTTGCTGCACTGCAATGTCCGGAAGGCATCTTGGGGATTTTGCAACTACCAGTAAGGGCCAAGACAAAACATGGGAGGGGAAGGAAGTGGGGCAGGTGGCAAGACACACTCGTGGCATCATCACAAGCAACTCCACGCTTTCACATGTGATGACAAAGAAAACGGCTCTCTTACGCGTCAGCCATCTCACGCACCGACTTTTGCAGAACAGAGCTCTCTCTGTTTTCTTAAAGCATCCACCGTGGTGGGTCTTTTACTGGCACCAGAATTTATGCTCCACATGCTTCCATTCCCCTTCCCTCGAGCCCCCACCCCCCCACCCCCAAAACCACCATCATTTAGCAGGGGAGGCTGTGGTGTGAAAACTGTCTCTTTAGTATAAATAGGAGTTCACGATTCTATAATTTAAACACTCTTCAGACACAACAATAACAAACGTTTAGAGAGCAGGTAGTAAAGTGACGAAGGCACAGGGGGGGCGTCATCGTCGCAGCTTCCGGGCGTGTTCTTCTGCGGACTTGGGGGGGGGGGTTGGGGGGTCTCGGCTGCCAGACACCAGCTGGCAGGCAAAGGCCGCAGGATTGGGGGGGGGGGAGGCAGACAAGAGTGCGAGGGCCACATGCATTTGGGAGGCGCAGCGGGGGAAGGGGGAGGGAAAGAGCAAAAGTAATACTGTCCGCCAAGGTCTCTGTGAAGGATCCAAGCAGAGTCCCTCCTCTGCTCCCCACATTCCTCTGACCAGGCTGGGATGAAGCAGGTGTGAAGATTGTGTGAAGTGGCTCTGCACCCAGTATGGCTTTTTTTTCCTGGGGGAGGGGAGCCAGTCCTGTGATGGTCAATCCTCCTCTGGGAGAGGGGTTTTCCCCCCACCCACCTATCCCGGTTGCTTTCTATGGGCCGCGTTTTGCAAGATGCAGAGCTGACGATGGGTTCACAGTGAGCTTAGCGTGACATACAAGACGGGCCCCCTTGCCAGGCTGGCTTCCGCCTTCGAGCCTTTGCCGGGCAGCTGATATGTCGTCCCAAGGTGAAGACTTGTGGCAAACGCAGGTGGCTGGGCTTGTGACGGGGCAGAGTCTCGAATGCTAAGGGCCCAACCCCAGGATGTGCGCAGGTGTTGCCAACGAGAGCGTGGGCGCCTCTGGGCATGTGCAGGTGGCCACCATAAAATGACAGCCGGCTCCCCTGGGATCCCAGGGAAGGGCCTTCCAGGCGCGGTCAAGCCTTACGCCCTCTTGTGTTAGAAACCAGGCATGGCAGGCAGGAAGCCCTGCCTTCAGAGCAACTCAGTCAAGCCCTGCTCCTGCCCAGGCTTGCCTCTGCTGGAAACACTATAAAAACGAGAGCTGCTTTTGAGTCCACTGGACAGTGCCAAGCCTCAACCAATTCTACTGGTGAGTTGGGAGACTGTTACAGGCACAAATCCTGGTGCCCCCCCCCCCACGATACACTTGGGGAAACAGGCAAACTGGTAGGACATGGGATGCTTCTGCAGAAACCAGCATCCTTTATCCTGGCTCTTGCTGGAAGCTCAGATCCGCAGGGCAAAGAGCTGCAAACGGAATACTAGTCCCCACAGAGAAAACTGCTCCTAGTGCATGAAGCCGAGGGATCCTCTTGGAAAGTTTGCGGGAAGTTTTCAGCCCAGGTTATTGGGAGTTTTTCCCCCAGCACCCCCTCCCCAAACTGCAGCCTTCCAAGTGTGTTGGGCTACAACTCCCCACAGCTGCATAGGCTGAGCTTCGTGGGAGTTGTAGTCCCAAACGCCTGGAGGGCACTGGGTTGGCGAAGGCTGCTCCGCCTGTACTCCAGGGTGTAAGATAAGCCGCAGAAGCATGGCACTGCATACATAAATGCAGGTGTGGTAGAGAGGCTCAAAGCTGCCCCAAACTGTACTTTTAACGCTTATGAAGCAATAAATAAAATAGAACACACTTGCAGAAAACTGGCTCTCTGCGTGTGTCTCTTAAGACTGCCCTCAATTGCCAAAGGATCAAAGGGACAAAGGATGTTAGGAATATTTCAAATGGCCACGTACTGAACGCATGTATTTTTTTGAATCCGTTTTGGAGCAGCTGTTTTCTGCAACAGGAGGGGTTGTAGCTGGCGCTAAGCCCTACTTATCGAGTAGGCCCGCTTAAATTACCTGGCCTAACTTAGGCCCACTAATTCCAACGGGTCTACTCTGCGTAGGGCCTAGCATCAGGTGCAACCCGGAATCCTCAAGCCGATCAAAACCTGTCCTGAGCTGATCAAAGCCTGGCCCAGAATAGACACATATTCCTATCATTTTTTCCTGTGGACAGAATACAGACAAGCAGTTGAAATGTCTAGAGATAAGCTCTACTGGTCTAGAAGCTCTACTGGGATCCTGGCCATGCCCCAAGAAAGACCTACCATGGCATCCCCAGGGCTCTCTTAAGGCTCCGCGCAAAGTTATGCACCAGAATGGCTGCCCAGTCTTAATTTCTCCCCATGCTGCTGTTTGTTTCAGCCCTTGACTCTTCTCTCTGGCCAAGAGGCTTGGCGAGAAAGGAAAGCAGGCGGCTTTCTCTGCCGGCAGCAGCCGATGACATCACAGAATTGGCTCCACCTAAAATATTTGCCCTCTCCTACTAAGCCACATCCACAGTAGGAAAACCGCCGAGCCCAAGCAACCATCTACCGGGACGGATGAACTTCCAGTTACTGCACGGATAATTCCGCTTCAATATTCAACGTTCTCTTAAACACCCTCCACTAGTGCCCAATTTTATTCTTTTGAAAACAAGATGGCAGCTCCTCCTCCTGTAAATGTAACCCTTCCAAGTCAAGGGTTTGAGACTGTGGGCTTCTGAGCGGCTGAAACCTCCAACTGATTTACTTGCACCTGCCTGGGGTTTGCAGCCCATGCTCAACCTTAGGAGGGCTGGCTATTTAAAATGTGCATTGACAGACATACGTCAATCAAACTGGGGTGGGTGTGGGGAAAGCCATGTGGTACAAACAGGCCCGAGACGAGATCTAACCCAAAAGCAGATCCGTGGAGAAGAGAAAGGGCTGACAAACCGAGCCGCTTGTCAGCTCAGTTCAGAGGAAAAAGATCCGTTTTGCTTCTGAAAGGACCACAGAGAAGGTTGTGAGGATGGGCAGCTGTCTAGGCCCCAAGGCTGAGACACAGGACGTTGGCAAGAGGACCCGGGCAGTATCTCGCTGGATCTCAAACACCTGGCAACGTGTGTCTGTGGACCAGTTGGTTACACTGGGGGGGGGGGAGGAGGAGGGAAAGTTGGGGAGAGAATCCTGCTGTTAAAGACTGAAAAGACCCTGCTGGCGGAGGGGAGGGCCATGGGTCCCACAAGAAACTGGGACGCGTTGTGCAAAACACACATAAAATTTAAAACGAAGAGATGAAGAGGAGGGGAGGTGTTCTTCCTTCGGGGCAGGGTCGTTCTCCCCCTGTGCAAAAGGGATTCCTTCCGCTTTCTCCGAGGAACTGGGTTAGGGCAGGTGAAGATCGCAGACGGGTCCTATCCAGTCCAGAGCAGCAGGCCAGCTGGAAGGCAGTGAGGAATCCCCGTCTGGGATACGAGGGGCAAGGGGGCAGGGTGGGGTGGAGGCAGCTCAGTTCACCCTTGTGCAAAATCTGCCCCGGCAGCAGCCTGTGCTAAGATCTTAGCTTTAAATATGGTTCATATTAATACTTTTTTTCTTTTCTTTTTTAAATAGCTGAGAAGAAGTGCAAAGGGTCCTGTGCTACATAGGTCTCAATATATTAACTCTGTTAGTCTCTCTCTCTCTCTCTCTCTCTCTCTTTTTCCATACAGTTAAGTGTCACAGGCGAAGGAGGAAGGGGACAACCTGTACATACTCAGAAGCCGCTGGAGAGGCGGAGAGCTTCGCCATCTTGGCCAAGGGACCTCGGCAGGGCAAAGAGTCACAGACACCTGTGAGGAGGAGGTCAGCCAAAGGGGGGGAAGCGCCTCCGGGTTATACCACCGTGCCGCTGGGAGAGCCGCCGTTCTGGGAGTTCAAGGTCTGAAAAGGAAACAGGGTGGGGGAGAGAAGTTTTAAGTGCTGAGAAGAACCAGAGAAGATACACATATGAGAGAGAGAGAGAGAGAGAGAGAGAGAGGAGAGAGAGATCCCCGCACATGGAAAAATAGCAGGTCAGGTAGGGCTACCGGGCTCCTTCTCCCTGAGATGCTACTTTTCTAAGTGCAGGGCGGTTTGCAACTTTTTTGTATACAGTTTATATACTGCTTAGTAAAAATAAAAATAAATCTCCAAGTGGTTTATTTAAAATAACACGGGATTAAAACTAAGGCCATCTTAACACATGCCTTCTGAAAGGTAAATAAAATATATATTTAACTAATCATTATAGAAAAAATGAGCGAAGAAAAGGAAAAGAAGGTTTAAGAATTGAGTATCAGGGCTCCTGAAAGCTTGGGTAAGAATGCATGTCTTTAAGACAGGGGCCCTCAAAATACTCCCACACGCAGCATGGCCGGTAATCAGGGATGATGGGAGTTGTAGTCCAACAACTTCTGCAGGGCTGCAGATTCTCCCCACCTGCTTCCAGAGGAGTTTAAATCAGGTTATTGTCCCTGCCTCTCAGGCCACCTGGGGTTGGTGTTTCAAAGGGCCACCACTGACATCGAGCTCGCCTCTGTGTTGCCCCCAAGAAGCAAGCCAGGCCTCTTCAGAAGCTCTTAAGCTTTGTTGCTGCCTTACACCCGTACTGGTCCTTTGCTTTCCCAGCTGGAGAAAGCAGGCATTGAGCTTGGACGTCTGCCTCTCTGCCCACTCATAAGTCAGGAGGGAAAGGAGGAAAGGCAGGCAAGCAGGCAGGCATCAGCAGCTGCCCTGAAGACCCAGCGCTGGGTTTTCTTCAACTAGACTGGACCAAACAGTACTGGGAAATGGGAGCATCTGTTGGGGGGGTGGGGTGGGGGTGATGAGTTGTGCAGTAGGCCGGAAGCACTGAGAGAATTCTCACTCGCTACAGGAAGATGCTTAATGGCCGGCTGGGATTTGCTCCCCAGTGAAATCAGGGGAGGAGAGACCCTCTCACTTGCCCTCCCGCTCTTGGCCTCTTAACTCCACCCAAAGCCGTTCCACAACAGCGTTGCTCCTCTTTTTGTGTGTTGCAGTGCTTAAAAGAGTGTCTGGCCAGGACCTGGGAGACCAGGACCTTTACACTGGGTGACCCCGGGGGGCTGACCACTATCTCTTAAGCCCAGCCCACCTCACAGGGTTGTTGTGAGGACGAAACGAGGCAGGGTAGGGAAGAGAGCCACGTATGCCGCCTTCTGCTCCTTGGAGGAAAAGGTGGAATAGAAAAGTAATAGACAAAAATGAGACCACCTCATCTCTCTTGATGGCGTTCTGAGAGCACACAAGGCAGCTCCCCTCTTGCATATTATTCTCCTGGGCCACCACTAAGCTGATCTTCCGTATTTGCGCCTGGGCTTCAACAAGGAATGAAGCGTTTGGCCCGTTTGGTGGATAGATTTTGCTTCATCACGGATGAAGCATTTCACCACTGCAGTGTTTGGGGCCAGGGCTGGGCAGGGCTCCCCCTTCCCCAACCCACTCTCTCTCCTCCTAGCCTGTGGTTTGGCTTAATGGCCTGCACCATCGGAGGCGCCACACCACACGAGCAACAACACCCTGCTCCCATTCTGCACTTGCAGCTCTGGGCGATAAACCAAGGCAGATTCGAGGGATACTGCCTGGGTTGCTGGACTCGGGGACTTCCTTCGCAGCCAATGCAAAAGGAAGGATGAAGGAACCAAGAGGAAACGAGCACATGTGGGAAGCACAACACTGGGATGAAGAGTTCTGCAGGCTCGGTGGCGGGAGTCTAGATCCTTGCTGATTAAGCTAATGGAAGCCAAGCAGACATTCTGCTGGGAACATTTCATTATTCCAGGGCGGTCTAACATGCAGCCATCCCCTGCAGCCTTCCGGAATCCAAGTAACTGAAGCTCTGGGCTTGGGAAGGAGGCATGAGGGCTCTGACAGGGTCCTAGAGCCCTCCATCCTGCTTCCCAAAGCCTAGTTAGTGCTTTTCCCAGCTTTGGGAAGAAAGTGGGAGGGCTCTAGGACCCTGCCACAGACTCACCCCTCTTTCCCAAAGGCCAGTGCCATGCTTAGCATGAAGGCCGTGCCCCCCCCCCCCCAAAATTTTTGGCCTCTCTCCATGTTGAAGTACTTTTGTGGCCCACTTGGTATGAAAAGTTGGCCTGCCCTGCTCTAGATCTGTCCCACTCGCTATTATCTCCTCCTGGTGACCAGCAAGTTCCCCAGAGTCTCAGGTCGGAGCCTTTCCCAGGAGATGCTGCCAGGACTGAATCAGCCTGCTGGTCGCATACCCTACCGTGAGCCACGCCCCTTTCCCAGGAGTGCTCCCCCTAGATCAGAAGCGGCCACTCCTTAGTGCAACCCAAGCTTTGAAGCGCAGCAGAGCCCTCCTGGCAGCATAAGGGGCTGCTCCACTCACCGCCTTCCCCGGCCTGGCCCACGTGCAGATGAGGCCCTCCTGGCAGGCGGTGATGATGCAGTCCTCCAGGAAGAGCAGCACGGTCAGCCGCTCGTGGGCAATCTTCTTGCAGACGAGGGGCTCCAGGAGGGGCACTTCGTTGATGCGGGGGCACAGTGCCGTGCCCAGCACCTTGGCCGTGTCCAGCTTGCTCCGGGGCACCACGTTGAGCTTGTCGTTGCTCTTGCTGATGTTGCCCAGGCTGTGGTAGCGCTTGTGCTCCTTCTCGGCGTTCTTGTCCTTCCGCTCCTGCAGGGTGAGCGTGGCGAACTTCCCGATGCTGAAGGGCACCGTGCCGTCGGCCACGTGGCTCTTGGCGGCGCTGGTGACAGCTGGGTGCGGCAGGCTGTTGGAGCGGGACAGCGAGCGGGGCAGGGCCCCCCCGCCGGCCTCGGCAGCCAGGTTGCTCCCACCGCTCCCCGAGGGGGGGATGCCGGCGCTGAAGGTGTTGGTGAGCGTTCGGGCCCGGGAGAGCGGGTGGTGGGGGTACAGGACGTCCTCCGTCAGGTCCCAAAGGCAGAACTGGGTGTCCTGGCCGGCAGACCCAAACCGGTAAGTCACCGTGGGGGTACTTTTGGTGCTGTGCTTAGAGAGATGGGACAGCGTGCTGCTGGTCCGCACCCTGCAGAAATTGGCAGAGTCCTGGATGTCCTCGTCGCTGCCGCTGAACTCGCCGCTCTCGTCGTCCTCCGTGCTGGTGGTGAAGGGGTCAAAGGCCACCGCGTTGACCCACGACTTGTGGCCGTGGCCCCTGGCAATGACCCGGCCCTCGGCAAAGGACCAGACCGTCACCAGGTCGTCCTCGCCGCCCGTCACGATGTAGCGCCCGTCGGGGCTCCAGCAGACACACAGCAGCCCCCCAAAATAGCTCTTCATCATCCCCTGCAGGAGCATGGAATCGAAGTGGAAGACACGGAGGCAGCCATCTTGGCTGACACAGGCCAGGTAGCGACCGTCGGGCGAGAAGGCAAACTCGTTCAGCGCTCCTTCGCCCACTGCCCACTTCAGCAGCGGGTTGCGGGCGCTCTTGCTCTTGCAGGCGTAGACCGTGAAGCCCTCGCCCTGCTTGAGGAGGGTGTACTGGGGCGAGGCTGAGCCGCAAGGGTGCTCCACATTGTAGAGGTACAGGTGGCCGCTCGCGTGGGAAGCCAGGAAGAGGCTCTCTGTCTCGGGGATCCACTTCACAAAGGTGACCTTTGTCTTGTCAATCAGCCTCTGTCAGGTGGGAGGCGAGGAAAGGAGAAAGGTGAGGTGGGCCCATGGAGTTCCACCAGCCATTCAGTGCAGCCCTCCCTGCTTGAACTTGCTGGGAACAGGCCCACAAATGTGCACCGCACTCTCACTACAAAATATTTAACAGGAACGAGTCTCTTAACTGCCCTTACTGATCTCTAGGCAGAGATTATCAGCATAGGCCAGGAAGAGTCAAGAAGAGGTTATGCAGAGCTACCGTTGCAACCCCCAGCACTGAACAGCACATTCAGAAGTAGCCTTGGGCCAAACTCCTGTGCCAACTTTGGCTTGAAGTACTTCTTTTTCCAAGGCATCGTCTCTGGGGCACAGCTCTATGGCTATGAACTGGCAACATTTCCCAGCTGCCTTTCTGAAAAATCTCTCAGGGCGACTTAAGAATACAATCGACAAGCAGGCATATTAAACCACACTTCGATTGTTTAAGCCAACGAAAACTACTACGTGTAGCCCTACACGTTATAAGCAATTAACAGCAACAATTAAGGGAAGTGTGACATTTAAACAGAGGCCCTAACCCAAGCCCATTGACCTGGGAGGAATGAAATAAGAGACTCCAATTGATCAGCATCGACTCTGAATTGTTGCTTCTGCAGAACACTTTGGACTCACCTCCTCATTGAAGAGCTTACTAGTATCCTTCTTGATGAGATCCAAGTACTGCACTTGCCCAGCCGAGAAGCCAACCAGCAGCGAGATGCTTTCGGAAGCAGCAGTGAACTGGTTGAAGTCGTGGCAAGTGGGCTGCGTCCCCTTATAGATCCGCTTGTCAATGGGCTTCTTCAGGTCGATAGACTGGAAAGCCAGCAAAAATAGAATGGGTGGGAAGTTAGACTGCAGGAATCAAGCACTGGAACGGAATCTGACATGAAAGCAAGAGATGGCAAAGCCACCTGCCGACACTTCCTTCACTTTGCATAAGAAACACAGGGAGTGCCTACAGCTGTGTGTGGAGCACAGGAATAGCCTTGGAGCACACAGAACCCTCTCTGGAGACCCCACATTTCTTTGTCTTTCAGCAACTGCTGTTCTCCACCAATTTCGTATTGGCTACCTACATCAACTTTCCAAGCAAGGCTACGAAAGTCACTCGCCCCACACCGACCACTTTGTGATCTAACAGCTGCTGGTGGGAAGGAGCCTTTATTAAGCTCTCCTGCCTAGTTACGCTGAAGCGATTATCAGTTGCCACAGGAAACCACAGCTCCAAATTAAGCAAAAGCATCCTTTTGTCATTTTGCCTTAGCTTTCCCTGGTCATTAGGACTAGCAAATACCTCTGCAAGCAACTGATTCTCCCTCTTGCGAAGAATTGAAACCACACTCCTCCAGCTTCTGAGATTAGCTACCGACCAGCCCATTTCCTTACCAACCCCATGCCATTTCTGAGCCCTGTTCTCCTGCCACCGTAGCCTCCTCTTCCACATCACCCCAATGCCTTCCCACCTGCTCCTGCACATCTCCCGGCAGCCTGACTGCTCCTTCCCTCCCCGCACCCCCAGTTGCCCTTTCAACATCCTCCTCCTTGCACGCCCTTCCTCGGCTTGACTACAAAACACACGCACAGAACACCCCGATACTGGGATAGCTCCGCCGGTAGAGAACGAGGCTCTCAATCCCAGGGCTGTGGATTCCGAGTCCCAAAAGATTCCTTTTGCATGGCAAGGGGTTGGACTAGAAGACCCTCGTGGTAGCTACTACAATTCAAAAACTGCCTCCATCTTTTCTGGTCCTACCCCCCCCCCCCACCAACCACACCCTAAACCTCCCTCTTCTGCATACCTGCGCACCCACACTTCCTCCCGCTCCTCACCTGGACCAGCCCCACCCTACCCATCGCCCCCCTCCCTCTGACCTCCCCCCACCCCACAACCTCGGCGGGAGCTCACCCTGCGTCCCCGCCCCGGTGCGCCCCCGGAGCCCGAGTAGAAGTAGAGCTCTCGGCCCAGGTTGAAGCAGACGCGGCTGCGCTCGGCGGCCAGGCCCACCGGGTCCCCCTCCCCGCACGGGTCGCCGCCGCCGCCTCCTCCTCCTCCCCCTACGCCCCCCAAGGCCGGGCTGAGCCGCACCAGCGAGAGGCGCACGGGGGGCAGCGAGGGGGCGGGCGGCGCGGGGGCTCCGACGGGAACCCCGGAGGGCGGCGGGGGCGGCGGGGCGGCAGCCGAGGCGGGGGCGGCGGGCGGGGCGGGCCTGGCGCGAGGCTCCGGGGCCCCCAGCAGCCGGTAGGAGCCCTCTCGGGTGCGGAACTGGCTCTTGATCTCGTGCGGCGGCTGCGGCGGGGACGGGCCTCCGTCGGGGACCGGCGCCGCGGCTGGGGCCGGAGGAGCCAGCGCCGCCGCCATTTTTCCGCCGGGCCGCGGCCGCCGCCTCCTCCTCCTCCTACCTGCCGGAAGTCGCGACCCGCGGCTCACCTCGCCGCGCCCGGAAGCTGCACCGCGGCGCCTTGGCAACGCCGGAGGGGGGCGGTGAGAAGGGTGGTTGCTGGGCGACGGGGGCCCCGCCTCGCTGGAACGACGGCAGCGTTGAGCAGGGGCGGGGCTTTGGAGAGAGGGCGAGGCCCTTAGCAACCGAGGGAGGATGCGGGCCTTAGCAACGGGGCCTGCGCTTAACAGGCCTGCCTCAGCAGCAAAGAGGATGGAGGGCAGGGGGCCTTCGGAAGTGGGAAGCCTCAAGGGCCATCAGATCATTTTCCGAGGTCCGGAGGGCGACAACACAAGAAAGGGCCTTCTATGCAGTGGCTCCGTCTGTGGAATGCTCTCCCCATGGAGGTTCACCTGGCACCTTCATTATACACCTTTAGGTGCCAAGCAAAAACCTTCCTTTTTAACCAGGCATTTGGTTGATCTGATTTACATCCTATGCCCTTTTAAAATGTGGTTTTTTAAGGGTGGGGTGGGGTGGGGTTATTGGGATGTTTCTTTTATTTTGATTATATAATTTATGGTTTTATATTTTGTGAACCGCAGTACATAAATTCAATTTAAAAAATGTTTGACAGTGCCAGGCTTTTCTAAGCCATCTTCCTTCCTCCTCCTCCTCTCAGCCCCACCCCAACAAACAACCATATTTACTACCTCCAAGGCACATGAAGTTCAAGGCAATTTACATATAGCATCAGCTGTGTTTACCCAAATAACAGATTATCTCTTTTTTTATAATTAAGAACTACACCACCCCACTTTACACAAACAGGATAAAAAAACCCTACAGTATAGACAGAAAAGCAGTTGAGACCCGAGATTCTTTATTTAGAAATCTAATCCACTTTATTCTTATTTTCCTGGTTTCCTTTCCCAGTTAACCCCTTTCCCCCCAATCTTCTTTTCCTGAATCATCAGCTGTCTGCTTTCTGCTCTTGCTCCACAATGGGGTCCGGCAGTTCCTCTGCTGGGCTGGGAGAGTTTGCAGCCAGAGCAGAGGAAGGGGCAGGAGGTGGTGCCCCACCGTCTGCAGCCGGCTCCTCCTCCTCGAGGGAGAGGGTGGCTTGCTTGGCTGTGGGTGGCTTGCTTGAGGATCCCTCATCTGAGCTGCTGCTGCTGCTGCTGCTGCTGCTACTGCTGCTGCTGCTACTGCTGCTGCTGCTGCTACTGCTGCTTCTGCTTCTGGCTGCTCTTTCCTTGCTCTGCAGCTCCTGAGGAAGAGACCAAGAAACAACCATCAGTGTGCAGAAGAACCAAGCGCTGCCTGGCTCTGAATGTGGCTCCTCTCAGAACTTGAAAGGCAGAGAAGCTGAACATCGCTTGTGTCAAAGAGTGCTGTCCCCGGAATTAATCCGGCTTTCAAGTGGATGCCTGCCTGGAACCAGATACGGTTTTGGTGGCTTGCGCTGCATCTATAATCCTCTCGGCAGGGAATGACAGAAATCCAAGACACAACCAAGGTGCTTTCATAGGTGGAACTACAGGAGGTTTGATGGCCACTTCACTGACAAGCAAAAAAAAAGCTGCAGTACCTTGGGTGGCCAGGGGCCCTCTAAGCTGGAATCCAGCTGGGAGCTGTCTCCTCCAAAGCTCTCGTCTTCCTCCTGCATGCTGATGAAGATGGTGGGAGTCTCCACTTCAGGCACCTCCTCCTGCAAGTCCACAGATTCCTCGGAAGGGAGTGGGGTCTTGGGGGCTGCTGGGCGGGGAGGCTGCTGCTGCTGCTTCAGTTTCTGCTCCTCCTCCAGCTGACGCTTGAGGGCCTTCTCCTGCGCCAAGCGCAGGGCAATCATATCCTGGGACACGCGAGGCAGGAGGAGCTGAGGCTCCATTTCTTCCTAGGATTGGCATTGAGCTGCGTTAGACCCTGCAAAGTGTCCACTCCTTTTTCAAACCCCTTTCTAGTTTGGGGTGGGGGGATGAGTCCACCATACTGCTAGCACTGGGTCCCAATTCCCAACACTGTTCTGTGGTGGATCCCGCCCTCCCCACGCTGGGCCTCTATTTCTATATCTAACATGGGGAAGGAAGGTAGCCTAGCTTCCCTTCTGTGAAAGTGTTCCGAAACATGCAGAAATAAAAGAACACTACACAAAACTTGTTTGCATCAAGGTCTCCGAGTTCGGGCTAAGCTGCGCTGTCTCCAAACATTGCGATCACTTATCTGCAGTGCTGCAGGCTTGCAAAAATAAAAACCATTGCGCTTCTGCACCCATTTGCAAACTTTGACTGGACATCACTGAAGTGGTTCTCTCTACCCTCCAAGGCCCTTTCGAGTCTCTCCACAGTGCTTTGCTCCTCCTACCAGCAACCACACAAGCTGCACTCCTATGTATGCTCACACAGGAGCATAAGCCCCACTGAACACAATGGTACCGACTGCCAAGGTTCACTGTGAAGGTGACAGAAACAGAAATCCAAAGACAGCTGAATTGTCCTTCACAGTTCCCTTCTCCCCACCCTCCGTTTCTGGCATTCCCAACACACTGAATGCTCACTATGCATGTTACTGTAACCTAGCAAAACCCGCATTTGTTCCATGCTATGAACTCCGCCTCTTCCCTGCCCACCATGTGCTCTGACCTCTCTCTCTCTTCTCAGCTCCTTGGTCCTGGGCGGGGCTGAGCCCCTCGCCTCCTCCAGAGGCTGCAACTCCTTCCCTTCAATGTCTTGCTTGTTGCTGGCTTCTAGGATGGCCATGGTGGAATTGGGAACGTGAGCTTGCTGGTGGAGAAAAACCAGAGGGAGTGCCAATCATTGCATTTGAAAGTATTATCTCAAAACAAGAGTTTAGCCTGTTCTCTCTGATACTTTCACACATACCCTATCTTGGTTAAAATCCTACTGGGTTGGTTGAACAGAAGTTCATTAGTACGTTTTGTAAGAAAACATGTTTTAGACCTCGTGGTCTTATTTAAAATTACTGGACTGGAGATGCGGGACTGAGTTTCAAGAAGGACATCTAAGTCTGCCATGCCCCACTCTTTGGACCAGGGCTGGGGAGCCTGTGGCCCCTCCAAATGCTTTCTGACGCCAGATCCCTTCAACTCCAGCCAGGGTGCCCAATGGGATGATGGGAGTTGTAGTTCAACAACATCTGGAGGGCTACAGGCTCCCCAACCCTGATTTAGATAGGAAAGGTCTGCATGTGTGCAATCTTTGACTTCAGCAGTGCCTGTCCAGGGAAGAGCCTAGCACAGACAAGGAACAGGAACCAAAAGACCGTAATAAATGTCTCTGTGTATCTTGATATATCATGCCTTTTAGTGCGTTTTTAATTGCAGGCTCCTTTGGGAGCCAATCCTAGCTAAAAATGGGATATAAATATAATACAGCAAAATGAACCAACAAGTTACCTCTTATGATTCTTTAAACCAGAGCTTTCCAAACTGTGTGTCATGACACATTAATGTGTTGGCTGCAGTGTGGCACGCAAACGCTCTCTGTGCTCCTCCTGGGGCTGGACAGGAGTTAGTTTAACCTCCGATTTGCTAGTAAAACTGAATTAGGTAAAAGGTAAAGGGACCCCTGACCATTAGGTCCAGTCGTGACCGACTCTGGGGTTGCGCGCTCATCTCGCATTATTGGCCGAGGGAGCCGGCGTATAGCTTCCAGGTCATGTGGCCAGCATGACAAAGCCGCTTCTGGAACCAGAGCAGCAAATGGAAACGCCGTTTACCTTCCCGCTGTAGCGGTACCTATTTATCTACTTGCACTTTTACGTGCTTTCGAACTGCTAGGTTGGCAGGAGCTGGGACCAAGCAACGGGAGCTCACCCCGTCACAGGGATTCGAACCGCCGACCTTCTGATCAGCAAGCCCTAGGCTCAGTGGTTTAACCACAGCGCCACCTGGGTCTATGTCACAAAATGAGGCATGTCTAAAAAGTGTCAGCAACATGAAAAGTTTGGAAAGCTCCGCTTTAAACAATGCCTTTCAAACTGTGAACTTTGATTTAAAAATGCAGCTATGGATTAGACACCGTGGATTTTGTTTTGACTTGAATAACCTCTCCCGTACCTGATGCGGAGTGAAGGAGCGGACATGGGCCAGCAGAGGCTCCCGCAGCTCTGGGCACTTCTCGAAGACGGCAGAGAGCTGCTGGGGAGGTAACTGGAGGATGACTTGGAAGGACTGGGGCTTGGTCCGCTGGCAGCACTTGATGAAACCCTCCCAGACCTTGGGGTACTTCCACACCTGGGGGAGGAAGGGAAAGAGTTAAAATGCAGCACCAGTAGCCAGAGCCTGCTCTGTGTCTTGCCCCAGTGGCCTAAGGTTCATCAGGCTGAACGGCCAGTTTCCAGCAGTGGCCGCCAGCCAGATGCCTCTAGATGGGTCACAAGCCAGGCATGAAAGCACTGGACTTCCCCTATAGGCCAACCAGTATGCAGAGGTATAGGGGCATCTGTACACAGAGGTTGCATTTCTCTAACGTGACGTCATGGGCACACACAGGCCTATGCTGCATGAGTCTGTCCAATTTTTTTAAAAAGCCACCTAAAACAGTGTCCTTTGCTACTCAAGTTTTTCTCCCTCTTATAACACTAGAACTCGTGGACATGCTATGAAGCCAAATGATGGAAGATTCAGGACAGACAAAAGAAAGCTATTTGTTTAGCGAAGTTTTTAATGTTTATTGCTGTATTGTGTTTGTATTGTTCGGTTGGGAGCCACCCAGAGTGGCTGGGGAAACCCAGCCAGATGGGCGTGGTATAAATAATAATTTTTTGTTGTTGTTGTTTTGTTGTTGTTGTTGTTGTTGTTGTTATTCATGCACCACAGTTCATCTATGGAACACCCTCCCACAGGAGGCAGTGATAGCTACCAACCTGGGTCACTTTAGAAGAGAACTGGACAATGGCTATCAATGGCTACTAGCCACAAGGCTCAGAGGCAGCAACGCTTCTGAATACCAGTTGCTAGAAGCCGCAGGAGGGGATCCTGTTCTCGGATCCTGCTTGCGGGTTTCCAACAGGCCTCTGGTTGGCCACTGTGAGAACAGGATGCCGGACTTGACAGGCCACTGGCCTTACAATATCTTGTGTGCTGGGTTGTTCCTCCCATCCTCGGAAGATATTTTTGGTTCTGCGGGATGGCGAAGAGTCAGCCACGCAGTAAGAGACCTCCCTCTGCCCCCAACAGAGTGAATCTGCTGATGCTGTTCCCTTAGAAGGGTGGCCGCGCTGCCTAGAAGTGCTGCCCTCTGCAGCAATGAGTGCAAGAAGCAAAGGAAACCTGGCTGCAGGGGACAAAGGCAGGTCTTCCCCGCGTCCTTCTCACCTGCTTCAAGATGAGTCGGGAGAGGATGTTCATGACGAAGCCGCCCAGGCGTGGGTACATCGTCAGTGACTGGATCACGGTCCGCATAAGGAGCATGGGTAGCGGGTTTTGCTCCATGAGCTGCTGCATCACCACGGCCAGCACCTCAGACGTGTACACGTTGCGCTCAGCAAAGCACATGTTGGTGGCTGCAAGCAGGGAAATGGAGAAGATCAGCTGCTGCAGAAAATTCAGAGCAGCTGCCACAAGGTAACAGTGGCAGGAGAAAACCAGAGGTCAGAAGCTGCCCGTTCTTTTAAGACAGGAGTGGGGAAGCCTTTGGGCTCTGCAGGTGTTGCTGAACTAGATTTCCCATGGGTCCCAGCAAGCAAGTAGTGAGAGTTATAGTTCAGCAACATCTAGAGGGCCAAAGGTTCCCCACATCTGCTTAGGGGGAGAAGCAGGACTCCATGCTTCCAAATAGATGTTCAGTGGTACCTCTAGATATGCACACCTCTGATTGCGTATCTTTCAGGATGCGACCGCGGCAAACCCAGAAGTATTTTTCTGGGTTTCGCCGCACGCACATACACAGAAGTGGCACCTCCAGTTGCAAATTCCTCGGGATGCGGCGAGACCTCCAGAACAGATCCCGTTCGCAACCAGAGGTACCACTGTACAGGATTGGGAAACTAAATAAACTCCAGCACTCGCAGCCAGTTCAAGTGTATGAATTTCCTCTATGGATGTAATTTTGCGAATGGAAAAATGTAATGGGGAAATTTAACCTATGTGGCTTGAAAGGGGGGGGGGTTGCAGCCATGGCAGCCCAAAATATTAAACACAGAGAACAGGAGAGATGCTAGGAGGATTCTAAACAAGCAACTGAATTCTCTCTTACCTTTGATGATGGACTTCATGTCACACTTGGTGGAGTCGATGTTGTGGAGGGCAATCAACAACTCTCCAGGATTCAGAGGAGAAACTGCAGAGTTGCCTTCACCTGTCGGAATCGATGCCAATGAAGAGATCAGCCATTGATGGAGCAGACGGTAAAGCCAGCCAGTCTGCTGATCCCTTCCAAACCGAGCAAACATGTCTCCCCACAGCCTCAGGACACCCTTTTGAGCAGACCCGCCGGGAGCCACAGAAAACTCAAGGTCCCTGTGCGGCCAGGATCCCTACCGTGTTGTGTTCCCAAGAGGCGGTTGAAAACCTCCTTCACAACAATGGGATTCAGCTTAATGAGCTTCGGCAGGGCCTGGATCACCTCTTTCTGGAAAGGAAATGCAAGAATGCACATCACACTTGACCACACCCCCAGGAGAGAGTCGTCCCCCCCCCATTGGGTATGAGGCACTACAGACAGAGAAGGGGAATACTCAGGGATACTTAATGGAAGCAGCGGGGACATGGAATACCTCCTGCAAATCGCTAGAGAGCACACAGAATCTGTCTCCTCCACTGCTAATCTCCGGGGTCCTTTTCCCTCACTCCCATCCTTGTGCCATCTTCCCCACGGCTCCCTCTCGTCCTTTAAGCCTCTTCTCAATCCCCACTTCTTATGAAGTTTCCCCCTGGATTAACTCCTCCACATCAGCACCCAAGGGAGAGGAGACTTAACTGTAAACCTCTAAGCTCTCTCATTTGCACCATCCTCGTTTCCCCAACTTCTGTTCCACCAACTTTAAGTCTGCACTGGATTCACTAAAGTGCACACATCGGTAAGAAGGAAGAGCTTTTTAAAATCCCGACATGTTACGTGTTGGCTGTCCCTCCTTCATCTTCTACAGTATTTTTAGGAAAGTTGCTTGTCTGCCATGTGCTTGGACACCTCTTGAGATATCGTGCCCAATTTCCCACGGTGGTTCCCAAAATCAAGGAGCAGATTTTCTTCTTTGTCTGGATACAATGGCACGCCCTTTTTCAATCCAGATGGCAAACTAGACTTTTCAAAACTGCACTTATTTGGGGGGTTTCTTAGAATTCCTGAGCCAAGGACAAGGCTGCTAGTTCCAAATAACCTGCATATTGAAAATGTCAACTAAAAAGGCTCAAGACCAAGATAATATTGGCAGGGAGAGGGGGGTGGGGGAGAAGTATTGCAACTGAGCCTTAGAAAGTACCTTCTCCAAACCATTGAGGACAGGGATAAGGAACCGGACGTCTGGGAGCCTCTTGTTGTACAGATCTCGAACTCGCGTCACAAGCTCTGGAGATGGGGGAACTAAGTGGAGAAAATCACATTAGATTGTGACTGAACAGCAGCTCTCAAGCTTGGACTGCTTTGCATAGCCCGTATCCTAGTTCCACAGCATTTATCAGAAGCAACTACTTCCGTGGGGTTGCCGTGAGCCACCGTGAGCCCTTTGTATCAGACAGCACCTAAATATAAACACTGACGTAATTGTACCTTTGTCCGTTAGGCTGTGCAGACAGCGGGTCACCAGGGTCTCTGCACCTTTGGGGCAGTTTTTAACCAGCCTGAGCAGCTCTCGGGAATTCATCCCCATCCCACGGATCTGGAAGTGATAGGAAAAGATAAACAAAAGGATGGTTTGTGGGGTGGGGGTGAGAATGTGGGGGAAGGAGAGCCACCTACTGTATTGGCCTGAATATAAGCCACTCCCCCCCATTTCAGATCGTGAAAAGTTAAAGTAAGGCTTATATTCGTGACCTTATGCCCCCGGCAAAGTGGTGCGGCTCCCCCCCCCCCCCCGCAGAGAGCAGCCCGGGAGTGTGGGGCAACGGCACCCGTCCTGTGCACAGTTCCCAAGCCTCCCCCAAGCTGCCAAATTTTAAAGGTGCAGCTTATTTGCGAGTGTGGCTCATATTCGGGCCAATACAGTTTCAAGAATGATAGTGGATCACCCAGTACCCCTCTCTAGCCAACTCACAGGCTGCTCAATAACCCTGAGGACAGTGCGCTTGATGTCAGCAATGGCCTCCGTGTATACAGATGCCAGTTCATGGATCAGTTTGTGGTTCTGGGGAAGGAGGGCCAAGTAGAGATAGAGGCATTGCTTGATGGTCTCTTCTGTCCAGGGAGCAGCCACCTCTGCAAGACAAAAAGAGGGTTGGGGGAAAAAAAGAGACCGGGAGCCAAGGATTATGCAGAGTGTCAGATGCCACAGGGACAGGCTCCTTGCCATTCACCACAACTAGGGAAATAGAGCTGTGAAATGGGAAAGATCTACTTTTGGAGTTCTTGTTGTATAAATTTAACTTAAAGGAGTGGGGGAGCCATGAACCTAGAAAAGCCTCTTTTACAGGTGATGCCATTTGAGCATGGGGGAAAGCGAATGCCATCACCCGTCACATACAGAGCCACAGAATTGTAGAGTTGGAAGGAACCACCAGGGTCATCTAGTCCAACCCCCTACAACCAGAAATCTTTGCCCAACGTGGGGCTCAAACCCACGACCCTGAGATCAAGGGTCTCATGCTCTACAGACTGAGCTATCCCAGAGGTTCAGCACACATGCACTGTTTGGCCTCATGGTGAAGGCTCCATACAGGAAGCAGTTTCACATGCGACACTTTCTAAGTGGTGATGGGGATTGTTTTGCCCCTACCATCATTTTTTGGCCAAGCCACCTGCTCACGGACACAACTGGATCTGGTGCGGCCCAGTTACCTGTATCTTTGTCTGCGCCAAAGAGAACAGAGGGAGGGTTGGGGTGGACCAGGAGCTGCAAATAATTAAGTGCAAACTTCTCCACATATTCCCGCAGCTGGTCCTTCTCGTACATCCGCTTGATGAATAGGAGCGCTTGCTGGCGAACCTGAGATGGGAGGCAGGGGTGGCAAAAGATGGGTCGTTTGACAGTGCATCAGCAAGCTTCAAGAATCCCAAGGATTTTTAAAAAACCAACTCTGAATTTGAGATTATTTTTAAGGGCTCTTCCATACTTACTTTCTGCCCCACCCCCGGGGACTTTCCCTGCAAAAACCCACTCTTTCATGCTGAATAGGAACCAACAGCAACTCGGGTTTTCTGCAGATTGCCTTTTGCTCTGATCCAATGGTAAAGAGCAGGTTTTTTGCGGAGAAAGTACCAGGGGGGGAGCACTCTGACATGATGCTTTAAAGCACGGACCTGTGCCTAGAAATGTGGCACGAAAGGAAGCCTGAAAGAGCCCTAGTGTTCTTTGGTTCTAGTTCCCACTGTGAACAAGTTCCAGAGCAGGCATTCCCCCATAGGAGAGCAAAGGCAAGAATTTTAAGAGGGTTGGAGACAGAAAATGTATGGGCATCACCAAGGCTCTGTGGCACCTTGTTCAGCTAGGGATGTAGCCTTTTTCTAAGGGCACAATGCCCCCAAAGCAGTTCAAAGTACCACCAAGTCCACTCTCTGTTGCCCAGCACTGGTCCACTCCCAGAGCACCTTCCAGATGACCATAACACCATTGTAAAATCACAGCAAGCAGTTAAATATTCCAGCGTGTGACAAAAATTGCTTGCATGCTTCCCAGGTGCATCTCATTGGTCACTGTGAGGACATGATGCTGGGCTAGATTAACCTCTTGCCCCACCCCAGTCTCTTCTTTCGGCAGTAACCAAAGTGATGGCACCAAGCCATCTCTTCAAGAGGTTCCAAAGTCAAGGTGCCACAACTGAAAAGCCCCACCCAGCTTACTTCGTATAAGCAGGAGGACACAGAAGCCATGCCTCTGAGGGTGATCTAAGTAGCTAGGCAGGTTCATGTAAGAGCAGGCAGTCCTGCAAGCACCCTGGTCAGTTAGGAGCAGCTTGCAAGCTTATTTCAGCTGCACTGCTTAGACCACACCACAGCAGCAAAGAGGACAGGCTCAAGGCTCACCTTGTCCTTCTCGTGGGAGCTGAGATCCAAGAGAACATGCAGATACTGGAACTGCCTCGACGGGCGCTTGAAGATCAGGTCCCGAAGTGTCGACATGCCCAGGTACGTCCGGCTCTGTAGGAGAGTTGCAAAAGAAGCTCTGAGCATGTGCAGTTTATGTTTTGGCCAGTGTGTGTGTGTGTGTGTGTGTGTGTGTGTGTGTGTACACAGTGGTGCCTTGGTTGTCAAATGGCTTGACTCCCAAACAAATCGGCTCCCGAACGCCACAAACCCAGAAGTGTTCTGGTTTGCAAATGTTTTTGGGAAGTCTAACATACAACGCAGCTTACACAGCTTCTGATTTGAGTGCAGGAAGCTCCTCCAGCCAATAGGAAGCTGTCCCTTGGTTTTCAAACAGTTCCGGGAGTCGAATGGGCTCCCGGAACAGATTCCCAGTTTGGGGGAAGAGTAACAGTGTAAAATGTTTAAACTTTTAAACTGTGGCCGGGGGGGGGGGGGGGACACACACATGCTGTTTCCAACAAGCCATAACTATGTGCCAACCTTCGGACAACTTCGCAGGGATGCATTTGTGAAACAGGGGTGAGTTGGAAGGTCAGAACAGCCAATCCAGCAGCCTATTTTTGTAGGTCCCAGAAGCTTTCATTACATTTCTTCTAGTTTGGGGTAGGATTACTGCTAGGAATGCCTTTTATAATTGCCCTAAAACGTGCCAAGCATATTATGCTGGCCAGACCCCAGCACTTCAGCAGACTTTCCTCCCCTGCAGCCTTGTGAGAATATGGAGGAAGCTCTAAGATGAACCCCAGCCGGTATCTTATTAGGGACACACCTCATCTTCACAATACTTCCGAATCACTTCCAGGGCACTCTCGGTGATCAGTGGGGCCTCAAGTACCATCTTGGTAAAGATCCTGTGTGAGGCAAAACAACAACAGAAAAAGCCTTGGTCACAGCCAGGAGCTTAGAAAATAATAATCAGAAATAACTATTATTTTATAACTAGGGATGCAACATTTTAAGTCAGTGTCCTTTACAGTCCTGTGGTCCCCTTGGGAAAGCATTCCAAGGGCCAGAACCAGAAAAGGGTGGAGGAGAGCAAGAACCTTTCGTTAGCTTTTTTCCTTGTGCCATCAAATGATGGTTGAATCTGTAGTTGTGGGTGGAAGGGAGGCCAGTTGATGGTATGGGGTCTTTTCGCTGTGCTGTTGTATTGCGAGGGAAATAGTGTTTGTATGAGGTACGTTTTTTCTTTACATTGCAATGTAGTTGAAGCAAAATTCCAAGTACTGTATGGTTGATACTTGGCCAATAAATTATTCTATTCTATTCTATATTCTTGTGACGGGGGAAGCTTTACCTTGGGTCACCATAGCTTATATTGGGGTGCATTTGGTAGCTTACCCATCTTGCTCTCAAAATGTTTGGCAGCCATGGGGCTAAAGGGGAGACCAAATAATCAAAGGGGAGGTTTTTGTGCCCCTAAACCTCACCCCCCCACACCTCTACAAGGCCCCCAACTACCCACCCATCTTTTTGGTCCGGCTTCTCCTGCAGACCGGAGAGCAGGCCGATGAGACACTCATCGTAGTTGTCGAGCGAGCCAGCGGGGTATTGGCTCAGGTAAGCATTGTACTCCTGGTACAACCAGGCAAAGGCGAGGTCCAAGCGGTTGCGGATGTCATCCAGGATGAAGGTCAGGACTTCGCTCTTGAGAGGGACCTCAAACTGGGTCACCAGAGAAGAGAGGATCTTCACCCGGGCCTGCGAAAGAAGGGAGCTGGCAAAGGTGAGGCAGAGATGCTGGACCCAACCAGGCTCCCACCACGACAAGGCTGCAGGAGAGAGACACTTACATGGGCAGCCCCACTGCAGGCCACGGCCTTCTCGGAGCGCAGGATCCGCTTCACGGCCGCCACCTTCAGCTTGTCCATCTGCACATCCGTGAGAGGCTTGATCACGTCGCTCAGGCGGAAAATCTTTTTGCGGCCGCTGGCACCGGCCAACCTGGGAAGAAGCAGGTGGGAGAAAGGAAAACACATCAGCCTCTCAAGGGCAGGCAGAGAAGAAGATCAAGCGAAGAGGGTGCTTTATCCAACCAATGCCCCATGTCTTCTTTGGAAGGATTTGGGGGGAAACCTTTGCAATTATGCAGTGGAATTGGAAATAGGGTAAAGACACAGTTCACGAAAGTGGGGAATCTTCCAGGAGCTGGAAACAGAAGCTGAGCAGCCACTCAGGAAGGGATTTGCAAAAATCAAATGAGACTGCTCCTGTGAGAGCTGCTTGCTCAAAGCACATGCCTTCTTGTGCACAACCAGCCCAGGAGAGCAGCAGGGAGACCACAGTGGCCACCAGCCGAGATGTTACGTTAGTTTTCTATGTAGCTGCATCCACATACAGGGTGCTTTTAAATAGACAAAGCAAAAGGCCAGTTCCTGGTCCCCACGGGGCTTACAATCTAGATCAGTGGTGTCCAAACTTTTAAGAGGGCCAGATTTGATGAAGTGAAGGGTTGTGAGGGCCGACCAAAGGGGCTGAACAACAAAGTGGTTGACCTTGTTTTAAGATTGAAGTTTTTCAAGCTTTTTTAAATATTTTACCCCAAATTTGTTGAGTTTTTTTTTAGGGTTGATGTTGTTGAGCCTTTTTTAAGATTGAAGTTGTTGAGGTTTTTGAAATATTTTAATAAATAAACTGCCGCAGGGGCCGGATTAAGCCAACTGGCGGGCCAGATTAGGCCCCCGAAACAGACTTTGGACATACCTGATCTAGACAGACGAGAAAGGATATGAAAGCCGAGGTGAATTGCAAGAAATCATTCCAACTTTTTCTGACAGGTCTCCAGTTTTTGCAGATTTATCTATAACTAGATAGTCTCGTAACTTTAGGACCATGCTGCAACCTCGATAAACTCATATACAAATTAAAATAGGAATCTGTCTCCTACACGTTGTTTGTATTGACTGGTGGTGGCTCTCTAGTGTTTGAGAGGGAACGCTCCCTTGTCCTACTTGGAGATTGAACCTGGGACTTCTGCATGCAAAGCAGCTGCTCTGCCCCTGAACTTTGGGCCCTTTCCCAAATGGTGTTTACCATTTGTCTCACAAGCTGCCTGTTAACTGTTCTTTAACTGAAACCTCTCTCTCTCCCTCTCAACCTCAAGGGACAAAGATGTGTTGCTGGCTCTCACCTGGGCTGAGTGGCAGGGATGATTGGTTCTGGGCGCCGCTTGGGCTGCGGCACCCCAGGCTCAGTGGGGGGGGCAGAGCCTTGTTGGGCTCCTAACACAGAAATGGCCTGGCCTGTACTGAGAGCAGAGAAGCGCCGCTTGATCAGCACGCTTTCCGGTTTGAGCATTTTCTCTTCTTTCAGCGACTCCTTGACCTGCTTGGTTTGCTCCACACCTGCAGGAGAGAGGGAGAGGGAATTAATCATCTGGCAAAACCCACTTCATCATCTGCCCCTAATTTGTGACTTTTTAAACTTCTCTTCTGTCTTGTAGGTAGAGAGAGACCGCTCCCAGACCCCTTAAATAAATAAATAGCAGGAACTGAAATACAGTGCTGCAAATGTGCATACCCAATACCTCAGTATGTGGCCCAGTTTTATTGTTTGGGCTTGGTAATCATGTATGACAGTTAGCCTCAATAACAAACATTCTGAGGATCTGAATCAGGGATCAGGAACCTCAGTCCCAGGGTCAAAAGCAGCCCTCTTCATCTAGTCTGCAGGACTCTTCTGAAGCCACGCCTTCTCCCCAGGCCCCAGCCCTCCTTGGCCCTGCACCAAGCCCTCCCAGTGTGCTTTTGCCTGGCGTTTGTGCGGATGGGGTGAAGCCTGCTATAGAAGAGTCACACCCATTCTTCTGTCTCCTTTGGGCTCTGGTCCCACACGCCAACTGGCATGCGGCCCCTGAAAGGGTGCCCATGAGGGTAAGGAAGACTCCCCCACCCCTAAATCAAATCCATTCAGCTGCGTCTATGGAACAGTTGGCAAAATCACACCCACAAAACCTCGCATCCCAGTTAGTTTTTCTTTATGGGCCCATGCAAAAACAAAGCAAAACCTTGCAAATACAAAGACCACTGCATTGCTCAAAAAAGCAGAGCTTGGGGCCATCTGTGCTAGAAGTTCATAGCAACTCCCCAGAGTCCCTCTTAGGGGCATACCTGGCCCTAGCCCAGCTGCCGTCATCTGGGTGGCCATGAGGCGGGCAAGGTGCTTGATCTGGACCTCAGTGCCAGCAGATTCCACTGGGGTATAGGTAGCTTGGAAGGAAGCAGGCATGTTTTCAGGCAGGTATACCATGCTGATGAGCACCTGGGGGGCAGAAAGATGGTGAGAGGGCCTGGCATGCCACAGCCAAGCAGGAAAACACTTCTATTCCTAAGAAAAAGCCAATTTTGCCCTACACCTCCACTCATCCGGCTTTCACAAGGATGAGGTGCATCAGGCTAACTTTATGCAAAGGGACACGTTCCTCTCCGGCTTTTCCAGAAAGATCACCCTTCGGTCAAGCTGAAGTTGTGTCTCCTGCCACCCCGTCTGCTTTCTAGGGCCCCTAGACAAAAGGCAAAAGGTTTTCCCCTCCCGGCACTCAAGCGAGGAGCAGCCAAGAGCCACTTTTGCCAGATAAACCTACCAGGTTGGCCACATTATCTGGAGTCAGAAGGGGCTGTAGAAACTCAGCGGTGATGTCCGTGTCCGACTGTGTGCTGACTTGGATGGAGGGCTTGGGAGCTGGGGCTGCCACCTGCTCCAGGTCTTTATCCTCATCATCCTCCCCAAGAGTTGGCTCTGCAGCAGAGAAAGAGGAAGTGCTTGCGTGTTTTATATGGTGGGGCAGGTGCTGCACGGTTGGGGGGTCATCACAGGGTTTGGAGAAGAGCCTGCCCCTCCCCACAGACCACTCCTGCCCCTTCTTTGCCCGCTCACCCAGCTTCATCTTCTTCATGGCAGGGTCACTCTCATCCCGTGGGCGTTTGCGGAGCTCCTTCAGGTTAGGCATGTTGCGGGTGATCTCGGCCTGCTGTGTGCCCAGGTCCATCAGCAGGGTGGTGATCTGGGCCTGGAACTCCACGGACGCTGGGTGCTTGAGGACGCTCAACAGGTGCAGCTTGAGGTTCTTCCGCACGCTGCTCACCTGGGACTTGGCCAGCGTCGGGGGGAGGTTGGCTGTCAGCAGGAGGACAGAGGAAACGAGTCAAGCAAGCGACAACAACAGAGAGGAACCCAGATCCCAGGCCCAAGGAGGAACATCCTATAAGATCGAGTGGAAATATGAAATATGCAGCCTCCCCCTGTTCCCACTTCCACTCCATTGGGCCCACTTAATTTAGCTGATTAAGCCTATATGTCAGAACCTTAAGGATCACCTCTCCCCGTATGAACTGATCCAGAGCCTGCGCTTGTCACCTGAGGCCCTTCTCTATGCCCCGCACCCCAGAGAGGTTCGGAGAGTCACAACAAGAGGTGGCTCCGTTTGTGGAATGTTCTCCCCAGAGAGGCACACTGGCACCATCACTACATGTCTTTAGGGATCACTTCAAGGTGACAGGAAGATTTCTGATTTTTTAAAGACTGGGCCAGCCCCAATAATGAAGGCCAGATCAATCTTAATAGGCATACTCGGGGGTCCCAGATACTGTGATCTTGGCAGGCTTACCGTGCAGTGTCTCATAGGCCTGGATCACCTCCGACATGAACATGGGCCGCTGGCGGGCGATGGAGGCCAAGGAGCCCAGTGCGGCGGTCAGGTTGATGCTGGAGATAGCTGGGTGGACCATGAACTTCAACAGCTGATCCAGCGCTGTCTTCCCTTCTTCCCACAGAACGTCTGAGAGGGAGAGGCAAAAAGCAGCTGTGAGGAAAGGCTGGTAGAGATCTCGACGCATTCTGCAGCAGCTGCTGCCGCCTTTACAAGCACCTTGCCATGTTGCACCTGCAGCACATGATCCAGGCAAGACAGGAGGGGGCTCGGAGCAGACATTCGTAATCAAAGGGTTGGAGCAGGCAATGTTTGGTCCCTTCCCAGGATGACCAAGACACCCGATACCCCTTCCTGGGCTCTGCACTTATTCGTCCTTATGGTTAGTCCAAACCAGGATTGTTTCCCCAGGAGTCCTGCCGCCTCCCTTGGCTTCACCCACTTACTGTATTTGATGTAGGGGTGGTCCTCGGGGACACGGTTGAGGCTGATGTCGTTCTCATGGCGCCTGGGCACCTCCGAGTCCGGCATCCGGGGAGAGAGGGTGATGATCAGCGCCTCCACGAACTTGATGGCATGGGTGCGTATGCCGTCATTGTCCGAGTCCAGCAGCTGGATGATTTCACTGGTCATGGCGGACACCATCTCCCAGCAGGCCTCCTGCATGTCGTTGATCACTCTGGATTTCACCATCCACTGTTGGCAGGGAGCATTATTAGCAGCCTCAGGTTTGAGAGAGACAGGCAGAAAACAAGAGGCAAGGACCAGGCAAACAAAGGGGGCCCAAAAAGGAAGCTCAGCTGCCCCCAACCCCACCCTGGGGGAGCAGCTCACCTGCAGCGCCACCTTATACAACTGAGTCATGGCGAGGATGGCCTTCTTCACCACATTGACATTTTCATCCCTCAACAGCATGTTGAGGTTAGCAATAAGCTTGAGAAGCAGCTCGGTGTCCCGTTTGCTGGAGGCGAGAGGCAGCAGTTTGGAAAAAGAAGCAATGAAAGAAATGGGACCATGCAGGGGTCTATTAGTCATCAGTGGTACAAACCCTCTCTCTCTCGATATATATGCTGCCCATCTGACTGGGTTGCCCCAGCCATTCTGGGCAGCTCCCATCAAAAAATAGGAAAAGCACAATACAATATCACACACTAAAAACTTCCCTGGGGTGGGCAGTATACACACATACCCCAAATTCCCGTAGAAAAAGCTAAGGGGAGGCCGATTGCTAGGATGGCATAACAACATATGACTTACCAGGCTTCCTCTATGAACCCAATGACAAACTTCCGAACCTCAACAGATTTGTCTGCCTGGAAAGCAATGATCTCCTGCGGTGCAAGAATAAGGAGAAGGTCAGAGACAGCCACTTCTCTCTCAGGCCTGCCACCAACAGGCAGAAAAGCCCCATCCACTTTTGAGCTGGGCCAAGCCAAAACAGAACACACAAGGAACAGAAGCAAGCAAGACCAGCAGTGGCTGTTCCAAGTCCATGGAGGGCAGAGATGGTGGAGGGAAGGTGGTTTCTAGCACAAGCAATACTCACATCCAGGAAATTATCCAAAAGTGTGGGATCTTTGTTTATAATCAATTCCTGGACCTAGGAAACAAAAAGAATAGCTAATATAGCCAAGTAGAGAAGGTAAACCAGGAGAACATTTATGGTGTATCATCAGGCGATCAGATGACTCCCTACTTGCCAGTCACTAAATCAGGCATAGGCAAACTCGGCCCTCCAGGTGTTTTGAGACTACAATTCCCATCAGCCCTGACCACTGGTCCTGTTAGCTAGGGATGATGAGAGTTGTACCGGTAGTCCCAAAACATCTGGAGGGCTGAGTTTGCCTATGCCTGCACTAAATCTTACCAGCCAGACCCACACAACTCCTCTTCCCAACAGTCATCTTGGAAGAGAGATGGGAAACTTTACATGTTACATAGCACCTAACTAGGCAGAGGCAGATCCTCTTCAGATCCTGAATTCAGAAACACTTCCCTCCCACCCCCAGCACAAACTCTGTTCCAAAGTGTTTAGTATGCAACTGCATATAAAACACATATACTTGAGTATAACATCCACTTAAGGCTGCCTTGCACACAACATTGTCATTTTTACAAGATGGTGAGTTTAATGGCGAGTTGTGGGGCTCCTGATCTTAAGAGGTTTCAAGGGAGGAGCAGCTAACTCACTTGGCTACAACTGTAGAAGGACATGACCGGATCACACAGAAATTTCTTTCTTTCATCCCACCTAACTCCACCCCCAGCCCCCACTGGACAGGATATGGACTATTTTCTGAGAATCATTACTGTCAATCATTCCCAGGCCAAGCTTAGGCTATGCAGGTCCTGGACCTGTGAAGTATATTTCAATCCTCTTTCTAGTTTGTTAGCCTCACATGAACCTACAGGTCTTAAGTCAGCCCAGGTACACATGGCCCTGTGAAAACAAGACCATTTAAGCAGAAATTGTTCCCGGTTTACACCTAAGATCTTATCAATGCAAAGGCAGCAATGCCACTCACCTGTTTGAGGATTGTGATTTTGGAATCATTGCTGATTAAGGCAGCTTGATTTAGCAAATCCACCACCTGTTTTTTGAAAAGGAAGGGAAAGAAGGCTTTTCAGAAAACGTTCTCTGAAATTGATTATCACAACCTATCCACATTTAGACCCAGATGATGATCCCAGGAATCTTACCCTCTCCGAGGTAGTCATGGTGTCTATGCCAGACGTCTCCTCCCCGGCAAAGAACTGGGAGGCGATGCTCATGCGGGACAGGCCAGAGTCGCCCATGTTGCTTATGCCAGCCATGGCTGCCCACGCTGTTCAGTGGGGAAAATCCAGCCAGTCAGGGTGAGGGGTCTAGAAAGGAAGCATGCAGGGAGACATTAGGAACCTCAGGGTGGAAAGCAAAATGTGGCCCCCTCTCTAGTCGGCCCTCAAGATTCTCCAAAGGCCATTCCCTCTCCCCAGCCCTGTTTTGCACCTTCAAGTGTTTTCGCCTGGCTGGAATGTGTCCTTGAACAAGGCTTGTTGTTTGCCTACTGTACAAAGGTACAGCAAGAGGCAATTTCCCTCCTATTCCCCCCCCCCAGTTTCTGAAAATACTTACAGCAAACAATCTCAGCACACCCCCAAAGACCTTGAATCAAAGGATCCGAAAGAAGACCTGGAATGTGTGCGTGAGAGGTTTTACTCAATATACTGGAAAGGGCAATGGTGTCTCTCCCCACCCACCCACCAGTGTTGCTTTCAACATGTAGTTTTAACACAGGAGGCTAAGCTACCAGCCAGGAAATGTGTGGCACAGATCACTTTGGCTGGGGAAAGCAAGGGTCATCCAGTCGGGCCCCACCCTTCGAAAACAGGGCTAAACGGACCATTGGCCTGACCCAGCTGGAGGGCTCCTCTTGCCAGGTCCACTTTGCCATTCTGCCCCCACACCAGCAGTTCCACCCTTGCCATAGCAGAAAGCAATGGGCTCTCTCCTTTGTTGGGGTTTTTTTACACAAGAGGTTGAGCGGCCACCCTTCCTGCAGTATGATGATGATGATGATGATAATTTTATTATTTGCACTGCACCCATCTGACTGGGTCGCCCTAGCCACACTCTGGGAGACTTCCAGCGTATATAAAAACATATTGCCGCAGGGGGTTGGGCTAGATGACCCCTGGGGTCTCTCCCAACCCCAAGAGCTCCCCCAGCCCTGCCCCAACCCAGGCGCTTCAACTGCGGCCAGGCTTCAAACCCCGCCCCTCCCGGCTGCGGCGTTCACTTGGGCAGGAGACAGCCGCCCTCCCTGTCAGCCCGGCCTACCTCGCAGGGCTGCTGCGAGGATAAAACGGGGAGGGGGGTAACTGCGCCTTGTGGAACTCCCCGGAGAAAACGGTGGGGCATAAATAAAACAGCGTGACGGAAGTAAATTAATAAAAACTACCAAGTCCCCATCTTCGCGGCGGCGGCGGCGGGGGGGCTTCCGTGCTCCAACGGCCCTTTCCATTGTCATGACAACCCCTAGGCCCCAAATCCTGCCTCTCCGTTTCAAACCGTACCGGCCTCCTCTTACCGACAGAGCCGCACCGAGCGAAGGGAACCAGGCGACTTTCTTTTTCTTTTCTTTTTTAGCCGGCCCTCTTCAAAGCCTCCATGTTCGCGTAACCAAATTTCTCGAGAGAGAGATAAATATATATTTAATTATTAACTAGTGCACTTGCGCTTGGAGCAAAGCCTCTTGGGTAGCGTAGTCTCCTTCCTTCAAAAGGGCTCTCTCAGCTCGGCCCCTCCCCGCCCCTTTTAATTAGAGACCGCGGACGCGAACCGTACTGCACTCTGGGTACGTGGCTCCCGGGGGCGGACACAACCCGCTTTCAACCTATCAAAGTAGAGGCGCTGCTTGTAGGGGTTTATGGGTAATGTAGTTTTGTTAGTCAACGCGGAATTGTGAGACTCTAGACTAGAGGTCCGCGAGGAATTCTGGGAAATAGAGTCCACTAGGCCGCTCCCATCCAATGAGTCCACTACTAGGCTGCTCCCATCCAATGGAGGTTCCTAAAATGTGGGTGGGGTCACACACATTTGTTCCACCCACACTTGATAATTAGGATTAGAATTGAATATAATGGGGCTTACTTCTGAGAAGACCTGCCTATCTGCTCTATATCCATAGGTGTGAAAGAGGCCTCACAGCCACATGGCATTTTGCTTTCTTCAACCTCAAATCGCTCTTTGAAACAGGCTTCATCTTTTTGTAATCAGTCCTTTTTTATTTAAAGTGCCTTAACCTTCTCGTGAGTTTCCCACTGGGACATCTGGTTGGCCACTGTGAGAACAGGATGCTAGACTAGATTGGCCACTGGCTTAATCCAGCAGCCAGGCTCCTCCGATGTCCTTATGATCTTACGGACCAAAAAAATGGAATTGGACTGCAAGAAGATCAAACCTATCCATTCTGAAGGAAATCAGCCCTGACTGCTCACTGGAAGGACAGATCCTGAAGCTGAGGCTCCAATACTGTACTTTGGCCACCTCATGAGAAGACTCCCTGGAAAAGACCCTGATGTTGGGAAAGATTGAGGGCACTAGGAGAAGGGGACGACAGAGGATGAGATGGTTGGACAGTGTTCTTGAAGCCACCAACATGAGTCTGACCAAACTGTGGGAGACAGTGGGTGACAGGAGTGCCTGGCGTGCTCTGGTCCATGGGGTCATGAAGAGTCGGACACGACTACCGTAAACAACTAAACAAATAGGAGGAGGGAGGGACCTTCGGCACATCAGGGGCTGTTGAGGTACAAGGCCCGCCAGCCTTGACTTGTGAGCATCTGTCTGTCTTGAGGGAGAATGGAGTGTGCTTTGGGGGGGGGGGTGAAGTCAAACCGCAAGCCTGGGCAGTGTGTCTGGAGATCCCGGGCTTTCCAGACAACAAAAAACCCACAACTCTCTTGGCCTCGCTGGTCCAAAGGAAAGCAGAGCAATGCATTTGGCACCAGCTTGGCTGCAGGAGTTGCCGGAAGGAGGCATACAACCGTCTCAGGGACTGCACTCCGGATTTGTGTAAGGTCTCCCAAATATATCTTACAAGCAGATTTTGCTCCTCCTAGAGGGGCTTCTTTCTCAGCAAATCTAAAAAAAAGTAGTATAAACACCGACAACTGGGAAACACTGGCCTGCAAGTGCTTCTTTACCAAAGATGTCATGCGCTTTGAAGATGCTCGGACTCAGGACGAAAGGGAGAAACGTGCTAAGAGGAAGGCATACTTGGCAAACCCTCACTGTGATCAACTCCCGCCTGGAAACCTATGTCCCCACAGTGGAAGGACATGTGGAACCAGAATTGGCCTCCACAATCACTTACGGACTCGCTGTTAAAACCGTGTTTATGGAAGACAATCTTACTCGGCTCAATCTCGACTTTCTGCAACGTGGCTCTCCCTCTAAAACGTAGTATGGAAATGCACATGCTGTTTTTCAATCTCCTATTGTATAATTCAGTCTGCGTTTTTTTACTCTTTTGCATAAATTAATCTTCTATTAGTCACACAGTGTGAGGTGAGGTCAGAGCTATGAAGGATATGAAGCCCATCGTTTTAAAAACTGTAAATCTCCTTCAGCCTTTCTTTATGCCTTCCAGGACTTGGTTGGTCTGCTTCCAATCATATCTGCAACCACGAGGCCTAGAAACATCCTCTGTGGCTTTTAAGTGAAAGCTAAGATACTCAGGGAAGCTGAATTATGTAGCCAATATTGCATTCTGCAGCTTTCCCCCCATAGTTCCATGATGTGATGAGTTCAGACCGAGAGGGAAAACCTGGAGTACAAAGGGAATTTTCTTCAGAAAAGAAAACGTCTTCCACGTGGTCGAATTGGGGGTTAATCCAATCACTTAAATTCTAGTCTGCCTTTTCCCTCAGTTTCTTATTCTCAAATTTCTGAAATTTCCATTTTGTTGTGTGCCAGCATTCAGCTGGAATTTCCCCCCTGCTGCCTGAGTCTTTTTCTGCCCATTTGACCAGCCAGTCAGATGGACTTCTAACACACACGTTTACCTGGTTTTAGCTGGTTTCCCAGGAGCTTTATTGTGTAACGGGGGGGGGGGGGTGCAGCTAAGATTGGGTTACCCGCTGCTCCTTGACTAGGGATTAGGAGGAGGGGAGGTAATTAGTTAATTGTGCTCTTTTCCTGGTTTCCTTTTGTGTCCCTTCTAGATCCTTAATCCTAGAACCTGTGGCTGGATCAGGCTTTCTCCTGACAACGCCTTGGGAACCAGGGAACCGCTGAAGGTAATGGGAGCCTCTTTAGAAATATGATTCGGGGTGACAAGGACACTATGGGGAAGGGAGGAGACAAGCACCGAAGAGAGGGGAAGGGACATGGGGTCAAAGAAGAGCAGCCTGGAAAGCTCCGTTTAGGGGTGGAGGGGGGGCAGTCGGGGGGGCAGCTGTAAACCCCCCCCCAGGCTCTTACCTGCTTCTGTTTGGTAAGGAAACATCCGTAAAATAAACCAGGTGAAAACGGGATGCTCTTTGCAACTTCTGCAAGTGGCCTGAGTAGGGCTGTAGCTGGGTGGTAGAGCAGCTGCTTTGTCCCGGGTTCAATCCCCGGCGTTCCCTGGTAGCACTCAGAGAGAGCTCTGTTGGAAATCCTGAATAGCTGCTGCCAGTCAGTGTAGACAGTACTGGACTAGGTGGACCAATAGGTCTGATTTAGGAGAAGGCACTTTTCTGTGCACACAAGAGAGCGTGGGCCCACATGGAGATTCCTTGGCATGGTTGCTCTCTGGTGGTGCCACTGCGCACAAGTGGATCTTGCCTCTGTTATGACATCCAGGCTGGGGCTGGAATCGTAACCCTACTCACCTGGAAGGAAGCTCCTCTGAACTCGATAGGACTCGCTCAGAAGTGAGTGGCATGGGCCACATTCGCACCATGCAATTAAAGCACTTTGCCCCAAATAATTCTGGAAGCTCTGGTTTTCGAAGGGTGCTGGGAATTGTTAGGAGACACACACACCCCTCGTTCCCCTCCCAAAACTACAATCCCCACAGTTCCCTGTGAAGAGGGCTTGATTGTTAAACCATTCTGCGAATTGTAGCTCTGGGAGGAGAATTGGGGCCTCTCAGCACCCTCTACAAACTACATCTCCCAGAAATCTTTGGGGGAAAGCCATGGCTGTTTGAAGTCGGATGAGCAGAGCTTGGGTGGCCATCTGTCATGGATGCTTTAGCTCTGGCTTCCTCAACCTCGGCCCTCCAGATGTGTTGAGACTACAATTCCCATCATCCCTGACCACTGTTCTTGCTAGCTAGGGATCATGGGAGTTGTAGGCCAAAAAACATCTGGAGGGCCAAGGTTGAGGAAGCCTGCTTTAGCTGAGATTCCTGCATTCATTCAATCATTCATTCATTCCGTTAGCCAAGATTCCTGCATTGCAGGGGGTTGGACTAGATGACCCTCAGGTCCCTTTCCAATTCTAAGATTCTGTGATTCATAATGCTTTTAAGTGTAGGTGTGGATGTGGCCATGGTTAGGGTTACTCTTTAAGCTGTTACGGTATACTGCACATTGGAAAACTTCAGCTGTCCCAGAGAGGGCTGCTGTGCTGGGTTCAGGCATTTGAAAGTCCCGCATTGTTGCTCTGGTTGCCAATTCATTTCTGGACCCAGTTCAAAATATTGTCCCCTGTATATATTGGGTTCCAGTTTTCTCCAAGGGATTCACAGTCTCCATTACACCTCTCCTGAAGGCTTTGTTTCAGTGCTTTTAAAACTCCATTGAGGCATCACTGCAGAATCCATGTCAGGGCCAGCGTCATATTCCTGCATTGCAGGGGTTTGGACAGGATGGTGCCTGGGGGTCCCTTCTTTGATTCTTCCTCAGCCCCACAGGCCACATGAGAAAAAACCATCTTGGACACAGGCCAGGATCTGGGCCCCAGAACCTTTCCTGGGTGCCAAGACTTGGCTGCGGGCCCCCAGAGGCAATCGAAGTGGCTATCTCGGAGCATGTGGGGAGTGCCGTTTGCTGCACTACTGAGAAAGCACAAGAAAAGCCGACTGGATCAGGCCAATGGCCCATCTAGTCCAGCATCCTGTTCTCACAGTGGCCAACCAGATGCGTGCAGGAAACCTCAAGCAGGATTCGAACACGAGAGCAACTCTCCCTTCCTGTGGTTTCCAGCAACTGGCGTTCAGAAGCACAACTGCTTCTCCCGATAGCCTTCATGAATTTGTCCATTCTCCTTTTAAAGCCACCCATGCTGGTGGTCACCTCCTGCAGCAGCGAGTTCCATAGTTCAACCGTGTACGCTGTGTTGAATAATTATTTTCTTTTTATTTATGTAATTTTTTTGGTCCTGAATCTTTCAACGGCAGCAGATCCAGGAGAAGGGCTCAGGTCCAGATCTCTCCCCCCCCCCCCCCGCTCCTTCCCATTCTAAATGAGTGGCCAAAGAAAGCTGAGGGCGGTGAGGATTTGTCACTGATTGCTACAAACTTCTTTTTGACCTAGAAGATCAGGTGTCCCATTCAAGGCCTCCTCCGCCTCTGCCTGTAACAGGAGACTTTGGCAACTGGTAGGTGCCTTCCATCCCCGACAGATTCGGCTCCTGTCAGGTGATCTTATCCCTCCTGAGCAGGCCTCTGGATTGGTCCCAGGTAAATCCCTCGCAAATCTCCCTCTGTCTCCACCAGCCCAGCCCCTGGCTCTTAAATATAGGAGGTCCAGGCAGTGGCAGCTCTTTCCACGCCTTGCCTCTCCCCCAGAACCCGCCGGCTGAGCCCACCAAGGAAGGCGCCATCCGAGCTTCAAGACAAATGGCCAACACCAGCTTTGATGGTCCCGGGAGGCGTCCCCTGTCCCTCTTAGTTAGCAGAGAAGGGGCTGCCACCTTGGCCCCCCAGATGCAGCTGAGGCAGCCTCTTTGGCATTATCCGAGCCGCTGGGATCTCCTCGTTCCACAGAGGACCAAGCCTACCCAGCGAGTGGCTGATTTCTCCATCCGTTCCATTCTGGCCCAGGATGGCTCTGGAGGGGAAAGGGAGACACACCAGGAGTCGGCAGAAGGAGCAAGCGCCATGGGATGGGGTAGCATCTCTCAAGGCTACACCTGGATGCATTGCGGCCGCTTCAAGCCCCCTCCCGTTCCAAGTAAGACCTCGGCACCAAAAAGTTGCCTCCTTTGCCTCCCAGGACTGCACTGGAGGAGCCAGGATAAAATATGGGTCTTGTTTTGAGCTCCCCCAGGCGAACCGCTTAGTCAATTTTTATCCTGATTTGCGTACGCAAAGCTTACGCGGTGGTTAGACTGTGCCCTGACCTTGACTAAGCATTTGTTCTGGTTTGTTGGCATGGATAGCAAATATTTGTGCCTCTTTACTGTATGTGCAGGTGGCGCTGTGGGTTAAACCACAGAGCCTAGGGCTTGCCGATCAGAAGGTCGGCGGTTCGAATCCCCGCGACGGGGTGTGCTCCCGTAGCTCGGTCCCTGCTCCTGCCAACCTAGCAGTTCGAAAGCAAGTCAAAGTGCAAGTAGATAAATAGGTACTGCTCCGGCGGGAAGGTAAACGGTGTTTCCGTGTGCTGCTCTGGTTCGCCAGAAGCGGCTTTGTCATGCTGGCCACATGACCTGGAAGCTGTACGCAAGATGAGCACCGCAACCCCAGAGTCGGTCACGACTGGACCTAATGGTCAGGGGTCCCTTTACCTTTACTGTATGCATGTAACTGCCTGCATTATCTGTCTCTCTGCAGAGGTATTATTAACCAAGAGGTCTAGAAACTTAGTCAGCAGATGGTTTTGCCAGGGATGGGCCAAAGGCAGGCATGGGGAACTACTGGCCCTTCAGGCATTACTGAATTACAACTCCCATCTTCCCTTTCTTTCTTGGACTGATGGGAGTTGTAGCTTGGCAGGGGTCAATGAGCTTCTTAATCTCAGGGTCGTGGGTTCGAGTGCCGCATTGGGCGAAAGATTCTTCTATTGCAGAGGGGTCCCTTCTGACTCTACAATTCTATGAACACCTGGAGGGACTTTAAAGGCACAGGTGTCCCAGGAAGGTGGCACAGGAGGTTGTGCTTCCTGTGCCAATTCTCCCAGCTCATCAGGAATGTCTGTTCAGGTCCTGACCTGGGTTTTCTCCCTTCCCTGCAGAGATGAAGCAGACGGGCTGCAGCCCCCGGCCCACCTCCCGAAGCCCCCGGGTGCCATTCTCTGCCTCTCAGCTGGGGACCCTGGAGAGCAGCTTCCAACAAGCGCATTATCTGAGCACCGAGCAGGTCAGGGAGGTGGCTCTGCTGCTGGGCCTCACGGAGAACCGGGTAAGAAAGAACCCTATTCCTCCAACCCTGTGGGCTCAGCTGGGATCATGTGCAGCCCCCTAGGGCATCTCTGCATGCTGTAGCTCTGCCACCTCCTGCACAGCAGGGGGTTGGGCTGGATGTCCCTCGGGGATCCCTTCCAGCCCAACAGTGCTATGACTCTATGATTCCTGGGCCACTGAGCTGCTCCTGGAGTGGTCCTTGCCCCTCAGCTTTGTGACAGTGCCTCCTGGTGGAGCAAAGCGAAGTTGCTCTTGGGTCTGGGAATCTGCAGCCTTCTGGACGTCATTGGACTCCGACTCCCATCAGGTAGCACAGCAATGGCAAGGCACCATGGGAGTTGTAGTCCAACAAGCTCTGGAGGGCCGCCAGTTTCCTCTACCTGTCCCCTGGTGCCAGGTGGGGGCAGGGCACTTTTGTCAGGCTGAGGGCAGCATTCCCCCAATGGGAAGCATCTGGGGGCCACATGCCAGGGTTGGGTGTGGCCAGAGGCAAAAAGTGGGTGGAGCACTAAACTACGACAGCCCAATTGGGTTTGAAGCAGGAGTCTTTTCTGCTGCGGATCAAACTTTGGGTGCTTTTGGGTGCAAAACAGATGCTGTGTTGCTGAGCTAAGGCCCTTCCTTCCCTTTGACATGTTAGACACCAAACCAGTCTAACTATTGTGGTGTTTCAGAAGAGGCGCTGGGAGCTGCAGTTTCAAGAGGCTCCCTTGGGAGGTTGTGACTCTCTTTCCTTGCAGTGTTTTTTTTTAAAGCAGAGGTTGGGCGCTTTAGTTGAAATTCCTGCATGGCAAGGAGTTGGACTAGATGACCCTCGGGTGTCCTTCTAATTTGACAATTCTATGAGATCATTCAAGCCCCGCGGACCCCCTACGAAACCAGTTGCTGGTGTGTTTGTGTGTGAATTCTTAAAAGCATCCCGTTTCGATGGAACTATTAGAATTGTTCTTTTCCCCCCAACTAAGTAATCATTGCGGAGGGTCTGTGTGTGTCAGGCGGAACTTATCCTTTCTTTATTTATCACATTCATTCCCCACTTTCTTCTCTGAGGAGCTCCAGGTGGCGTGTATGGTTCTCCCCCTCTTCGGTTAATCCCCACAACAGCCCTGCGAGGGGGGCCAGGATGAGAGGCAGACAGGGACTGGCCCAAGCCTTTGCACCCAAGTGGGGATTTGAACCCTGGTCTCCAGGGTCCTAGTAGTCTAGTCCACCACGCTAGCTCGTGGGAGAAGGCATTGACCCATTTCCAATTTTCGAACCCATTTCTCTCTTCCATATTTTTGTAGAAACTGACCAGGGGGGTGAGAATCCCAAGTGGGTCAAATCTGGGCGACAAGCGACTGACCTCCTCTTCCTCTTTTTTTCTCTTTCTTCCCCCCCCCAAGGTGAAAATTTGGTTCCAGAACCGGAGAGCCCGAGAAAGACGAGACTTTCTGAAGCAGCACAGCACTGCCGCTGCCACCCCCAGTGCCAAGGAGACTCCTCTACAAGGCCAATCCCCCTTGGGTTGGCACTAACACCAGGGGGAGGCAGGGTGAACGGGGAAGAGGGGAATTGGGGTAAGGCAGTTTCCTAACCCACCCCAAAAAGCCTGCTGCCTGATCCAGAAGCTTTGGACTGCAACTCCCATCAGTCCTTGCCCGCACTGATGGGAACGGTAGTCAAAAACACCCGAGGGCACCAGATTAGGGAAGGCTGGTGCAAGCTTTTCAGGGCCTGCATCCCTGAATTCTGCAGCTGTCAGGGAGCCAGCAAACCGGTTCATTTATTTTCGGTCATGCTTCGCCCGCAGCCCACCAGATTTCGCCCTGTGCGACCAGTGGCCCAGCCTTGTGCTGTTCATGAAATATTTCCGCTGCTGTATGGTCCCTGCCTCCAGCGTCTCGGAGCCACTCAATCAGCACGAAAGGGGAGCTTTTTAGCCACTGCATGCTCCAAAGCCGAGCCTTTAGGGACGCTGGAAGTTTCGAGGGAATCGTGCGCAAGTTCTGTGACGTACAATGGAAAACACAGCTTGGGTCACAGAAGATAGTAGATCTAGCAGAAATGTAGCACATATGGAACACTGATTGTGGCAACGTATCCCTATTATTGTATAATTGCAAGATTGCATCATGGTAAGATTCAGAATTGCCCACGGCGCTACTAACTGCTCATCATATAGTGTCAAATTGCTCCTTGCCAGAATCTGCTCCAACTCTACCGGCCTTACTGTACCCTTGGCCCAATTCAGGTATCTGCATTTTTTTTTTTGCAATTTAAAAATTGGCAACTAGGCTCCCCAAGGAGTTTGCTCTTTTTTTCCTTATCTGCTTTTCCTTTTCTTTTTTTAAAGTACCGGAGGGCTCAAAATAGTGGCTGTGCCAATTGAGCTCCTTAGAGACAAAAGTGGGATATAAATGCAATGAATGAAATAATAGGTAAATAAAGAAACGGCCACAGTTTATCATGTCCATTCATTTAAATGAGTCTACTCTGCAGACGACTGATGTTGGGTACAGAAACCCTGATATATTTGTTTAAGTCATTCCTAGACCGCCCTTTGTAATATCTACCGCAGAGCAGTTTATAATGCACCGCTCCATAAATATAGTAATAAAAGGGGTAATGATAAGTAATAAAAAACCAAAACGCAAATAGATTATTCCTCTTTTGAATACAGCCCCATAGACTCCCCTCTACCCCCCGTGACTGCCTCTCCAACCTTCTTCAGCTGCCAACGTTTTTTTTATTAACTGGAATATTTATTTATTTTTGTCATTAACATATTAACTGAATTTATATAGCCGCCCTGTAACAGGAAGTTCTATTCGTATCAACTTTTAATTGAATTTACAGCTTGCTGCAAGCAGGATGGTCTGAGTCAGGGACCCAATTTCTGTCACTGTAGCTCCCCCTTGTGGCCAATGGCAATATATCCCCCCCATTTCCCCCCTACATTTAAAAAATGTAGGCAATTCCAGAATAGGCTACTGTATTACTTTTTAGGGACATTTGGGAGTAAACGTCAAGAACCTGAATGACCATCATGCAGGTTCTTGAGGTTTTGACCAAGTGATGAGCTGAAAGTGTGATGTTGACGTTAGCATATTTTGCTTTCTAGTTAAACCAAACTACCTGTCAACAGTGAGTCAACAGTGTGATGCAGCAGCTAAAAAAGCCAATGCAATTCTGGGCTGCATCAATAGGAGTATAGCGTCTAGATCAAGGGAAGTAATAGTACCACTGTATTCTGCTCTGGTCAGACCTCACTTGGAGTACTGTGTCCAGTTCTGGGCACCACAGTTCAAGAAGGATACTGACAAGCTGGAACGTGTCCAGAGGAGGGCAACCAAAATGGTCAAAGGCCTGGAAACAATGCCTTATGAGCAACGGCTTAGGGAGCTGGGTATGTTTTAGCCTGGAGAAGAGAAGGTTAAGGGGTGATATGATAGCCATGTTCAAATATATAAAAGGATGTCATATAGAGGAGGGTGAAAGGTTGTTTTCTGCTGCTCCAGAGAAGCGGACATGGAGCAATGGATTCAAACTACAAGAAAGAAGATTCCACCTAAACATTAGGAAGAACTTCCTGACAGTAAGAGCTGTTCGACAGTGGAATTTGCTGCCAAGAAGTGTGGTGGAGTCTCCTTCTTTGGAGGTCTTTAAGCAGAGGCTTGACAGCCATATGTCAAGAATGCTTTGATGGTGTTTCCTGCTTGGCAGGGGGTTGGACTGGATGGCCCTTGTGGTCTCTTCCAACTCTATGATTCTATTATTCTACCAAAACAAAACCAGAAAAATAGAAATGGATTGGGAGCACAGGAAAGTAAGAAGCTGCCTTTTACCAAACAGGACCTTTGGTCATCTAGCTCAATAGTGCCTGCACTGACTGGCAGCAGCTCTCCAGGCAAGGACATTCCCAACCTCACCTTATGGCCTTCCCTTAAGCAGGACATCTCTACAACCAGGTAGGGGAACTGCGCCAAGAGTTAACCACAGTCAGCCAATTAATGCTCCCATTTTACAGGTGTGGAACACTGACAGGTCATCCAGACTTCCTGTTCTGCCACATTTCTAGGCACAGGTTCAGGCTGTGAAACTTCATGTCCAATAATTTTGTTTTGTTTTTGTCCTGGCGTTGGGAAAAACATGTTGTTGTTGTTTATCCCATACAGTGAATCAAACCTGCAGCCTTGGCGTTATCAGCACTGCACTCTAACCAGCTGAGCTATCCAGGCATGCTATAATTCAAGTTTTCCCAGGGAAAGCACCGGGACAAAACAAACAAACAAACCCCAGTGCTCGGGCACAGAGCTTTAAAATGCCTGGAAAGCACAGCGCAAAAGGAAGTCTGGATGAGCCCTGAGGTTGAGAGAGAGAAGCAACTGTTCCACCATACTGACCACAAACCACAGCAGAGAATAATTTTCAGCAACCCTCTCCCGGACATCTATCCCCATCCGTAGATTCCCCAATTACCTTCTTCCTGCCCCTGTGTTAAGGGTTAACCTGCTCGGAGTATTCAGTTACCTGGAAGTGTGCAATGCAAACAGCTCCCACCCCCTGCTGCAGGAAGACCCCTTCTGTGCAGGGGGCTGCCTTTCCCCACTGAGCCTTTTACCCTGACCCCCAAGAGCCCCACCCCACCCTTTCTTCAGCCTCCAGAGCTAAGGTAAACACTGAGCAGCCCAAAAGCCCTATAGATGTGGGTCCAAAGTCTACGCTCGCCTGATCAGCTTCGAGCTGGTTGTGCAAAATCGGCCTTTCTCGCTGCCTGAATCTTTCCCCCCACTGCTAAATCTTTTTTCCCTTTCGGCGCTTTGTTCTGCATTCCGCATTCGTTTTGTCTGGAACAGCTTGCCCCGCACTGATTAAAGAAGCAAAGAGGGAGTTTGTTCTTTCAGTTAAAAATATCCTTGAGAAAAGCATAATTGCCTTGGAAAGAGACAATTGCCAGCTACAAGGGGATGTCGCTGGCTGCTGCAGTGAATGAAATGACAGGCCATCTTAATGCTGTTGCCAGTTAAACACATGTGCCCTGAAGCTAAGATGGCTATCTCCCAGACACTGCACTCACCATCTGAGACCCTTCGTGTGCCTCCTCCAGGAGAGGTCCGGAGGGTGGCAACATGAGAACGGGGACTTTTTTTGCAGTGGCTCCCCGTTTGAGGAATACTCCCCATGGAGGCTCACCTGGCACCTTCATTACATATCTTTGGGTGCCAGGCAAAAATGTTCTCCATCAACCTGGCCTTTGGCTTATTAACATTCTATGTCCTTTTAAGTGTGTTTGTGGGACAGGAGTTATGGGTTTTTGTTCTTGTCTTTGTTATGTATTTTGTGTTTTTATTTTTGTATTTTTATGCTGTGAACCGCCCGAGATCTTCAGGTGGAGGGGGGTATATGTATTTAATAAAATAAATAAATGGTCTTCAGAACGACAGAGTGTCTTTGTGATACCTTAAAGACTGAGGGCTGACGCCAGCGAAGGGCCAATTTTGCACCATTTATTTAAAGCACTATGATCTCACTTGAAAGAGGCATACACACTCCAATAGAGAGGTTCCGGTTTCCGCCGGCAGGAATGGCGGACCTGTTTTCCATCCCTCTGACCTTCGTAAGGAATTTGGCGGTTGCTAGGGGAGTAAATGGCAACCCCCTACCCTCTCCGGGGGTTACGGAGAGGGGCCGCTGGCCCGCGATGCCCCCAGACCCACTCCGACTGTTTATGGAGTGGGGGGAGCTTGGGCTGAAAAGCACTTACGAGGGCCAGGACTCCCGGACGCTAATCTGCATGGCGGGGATTTCCATGGTTAAAGAAGATAATTAGGCTTAAAACTATGGACATACTTCAGAAGGAGGGGAAGAAGCGCTGTTTACTGCTGAGAAATTTATGCTGCTGAGGGAGAGGAGTCAAAGGCTGTATATCATCTGGAAGAAGGATTGATGGGGACGGAGCGATAAGGGAATTGAGTTTTTTTTTATTTTTCTTCATACTTCGTACCTTCCCAGACGCGATGTCCTGGCTTGTTTGGAGTGAAAGAGAAGCAAAAGACTGTGTGAGTTGAACTTTATAAACTGTTGTTACTGAGCATATTTTTTAAAGATGTGGAGTTGCCGATGAGAAAAGCCCCCCCCCTAGTCGGACGGAAGGAGTCCTGGACGCGTTCGGAGGATTTATGAGCTGTGACGCACTTTGAATTGGAGCAGCGACCTGAAGCTAAGTTCAGCTATAGGGCAAGGAGATCCATTAATTTACCAAGAGTTTATGGTTTGATGTTTGGGTCTTCTGCCTGGAAAAGCTGTAAATTCTATAAAGATCGTTAATCTTCATGGCTATGAGAGAAAACGAAAGTGATTTGAGTTTTTTAAGATGGCGCTGCTTCGTGTTGAGAGTCGACGCAACAGGGAGCTCCAGACCAAGAAGATTTATGGGGAGGCTGGACTGATTAACCCACACAGGAGAAAGAACATCTGTGAAACCTTGTTTGATATTTATCTCAGCAGCTGGGAAACAATCGGTTGAAAGTGGAAAACATCTATGTGACTGTAAGGGGAAGATCTGGATTATTATGAACTTGGAGGATGATTTGAACTTTAGAAAAAAGACGGCAGTGGACGGTTGCGAGGAATCCCCAATTTCTTGAAGCATGGGAACCCAAATAAAAAATTTTTTAGATGATTTGGCATAACATTCGGTTTGATTGATATATATATGTGTATAATTTGAAATAATGAATGTGATATAATTGGTTCTAATTGGAAAATTAATAAAAATATATTTTAAAAAAAAATGAAAGAGGCATACACACTCCAATAATTCTGGGAGTTATAGTTCGTTCAGGGTGCTGGCAGTTGTTAGGAGACCCTCCCCCCACTCCCCTCCCAGAGCTACAATTCCCAGTGAAGAGGAGCTGAGAGCTAAACCACCCTGGGAATTGTAGCTCTGCGAGGAGACCAGGTTTCCTCCTAACAACTGTCAGCACCCATCACAAACTACAGCTCCCAGGATTCTCTGAGGGAAGCCATGATTGTTTACAGGGCCGTCTTAAGCAGGTCGGGCGCCCTGGCGCCGTGGTGCGCAGATCGCTCCGGCGCCCCCGCCCCGTTTCTTCCCGCGGCTGGTGGGCGGGCGCAGCATGGTTGCCACACGGCTTCGCCACGCAGCGCCCACCTGCCGACCCGGCGCCCTGCGCCACCCAGCCTACCCCTAGAGCCGGCCCTGATTGTTTAAAGTGGTAACACAGCTCTTTAGATGTATGGTGCAAATGTGGCCTACATCATACTGAACTTGCATTTCTGCTTACTGGGCACATCCAAGAGAGGACTGGGATGTCTTCACCCAATGCTCATTTTCTGCAAGCACCCCAAAACTCCTATCCAATGAAGCCATCGTCTCTGCAGGTATTGTCATCAGAGCATGTGCAATGGCTGGCTGAACTGCACTCACCTCGGGTAAACCAGGGCTTGTATACTGAAATCGGAGGGAAGCTGGTTTGAGGGGAAACACATCAAACCGAAGTATTTTTCACCAAACCCCAAAAGAGAGATGGATTGTGGCTAATGTCTCTCAGCAACAGGAACGTGCTGGAGTTGGAATAAAACATACACAGCTAGGGTTGCCAGACTCAATAGAGGACAGGACTTCTGTGCCTTTAATTGCCCTGCTCTCTTCTGAGTCTGGAAACCTTAAAGAGAAACCAGCAGACCCATTGTTTAATTTCCAAGCAAAGGGTCTGCTGGTTTCTCTTTAAGGTTTCCATACTCAAAAGAGAGCAGGGCAATTAAAGGCACATAAGTCTTGTCCACTATTGAGTCTGGCAACCCTATACACAGCCTGGGTTGGACACATAATACAACCCTGACACATACGTAATGTTATGCTATAAGCTTTCATAGACCACAGTCACTATATTCCACAAATGGCCCGGTACATTTGTAAATCATTAAGGTACTGTACAGTGGTACCTAGGAACTTGAATGTAAATCCATTCCGGAAGACAGTTTAACTTCCGAAATGTTCTGAGTTCCGAGGTGCGGCTTCTGATTGGCCGACAGCTAGGTTTTTGCACAGTGGAAGCCGCGTCGGACGTTCATGTTCCAAGGAATGTCCGAAAACTGGAGCGCTTCCTTCTGGGTTTTCGGCATCTGGGAGCCGAAACGTTCGAGAACGGAGCTGTTCGAGTTCCGAGGTACAACTGTAGCACAATTCTCTCTGCTGCTTTTGCAATGGCAGGCTGTTCTTGAAAGAGTGTTTCGTTTTTTTTAATTTTAAAAAAACATGTTATGTCCTGCATGTACATTCCAAAATCCACAGTTGGGTAATACCTTTAGTTGGACCAACCAAAATGTCACAAAACCATGGCCCGTTTTCAAGTTCCCCAGAACCTGTCCACCTGATAAGGAGTCGCATCAGATAAGGAGTTTCCCTTCTCGGAAGGAATTGGCAATGCCCATCGCTCAGTGCAAATGAACCGATGGACTGATTAACTGAGAAGGCACCCCTAGGAGGTACAGAGATACACAAATACACAAGTTCGTGATTTTTGCCAGGGACAGAGAGCGGAAACCAGGATTGTGCCCGAAACAGAGGAACAGTTAGACCGTCCCTCGTTGGGTAATCACCACTATACTGGCAACCTCTGTGCTTGTGAACAGAACGTCCAGGACAGGAAATGTGACTTTTCTGAGCACCGTTCTTCCTCACAACGTAAGCTCTGAATTGCTTGGGTTGTAGCCAGTGTTCATAGAATTGCAGAGTTGGAAGGGACCCCTGGGAATGGGATCATCTAGTCCAACCCCCTGAAATGCAGGAATCTCAGCTAAAGCATCCATGACGCTTAAACACCTCCAAAGAAGGAGAGTCTACCACCTCCCAAGGGAGACTGTTCCACCGATGAACAGGTCTTACTGTCAGAAAGTTCTTCCTGACGTTTATACTGTAGTCGGAATTTCCTTGCTTGTAACTTGAAGCCATTGGCTCAAACCACGTTGAAGCCAAGTTTGCTCCATCTTCCACATGACAGCCCTTCAGATATTTGAAGATGGTTAGCCCTACTCAGAGTAGGTTGATTGACAATAATGGACATGGCTAACTTAGGTCTGGTTAATTTCAATGGTTCTGTTCTAAGGTTATGTACATCCCATACCTTTACAGAACATTATTTCTCCCCAAAGAATTCTGGGCATTGTAGCTTGCCCCTCACAGAATTACAATCCCCAGCAACCCTCAACAAACTACAGTGGTACCTTGGTTCTCAAACTTAATCTGTTCCGGAAGTCCGTTCCAAAACCAAGGTGTTCCAAAACCAAGGCACGCTTTCCCATAAAAGTAATGCAAAATGGATTAATCTGTTCCAGACTTTCAAAAACAACCCCTGAAACAGCAATTTAGCACGATTTTTACTATCTAATGAGACCACTGATCCATAAAATGAAAGCAATAAACAATGTACTGCAGACACAATCAATCAGTAGCTAATCTGGGTTCCACACAGTCACAAAAACAAAACAAAAAAAGAGCCACAAAAACAAAAACGCAAAGTAAATTGCGAAAACAAACAAACACACACCTCAGTGTAACACTCAAAACGGAAGTGTGGCACTCAAATCGGAAGCATAACACTCAAAGCGGAGCATGTTCGGCTACCGAAAAAGGTTCGCAAAGCGGAACACTTACTTCTGGGTTTGCAGTGTTTGGGTTCCAAGTTGTTTGAGTACCAAGGTGTTTGAAAAGCAAGGTAGCACTGTATATGTCATTCAGGAGATCTGTGGCTCGTTCATTTATTTCTGTACTGTGAGATTTCGTAGCTGTTTACAAGATTTTTTAAACGCATACATGCCCACCCAAAACAAAGGGGAAATCTACCCATGAAGCAGCATACAAAAGTAGTCAAATCAAAGGATTTCAAAAGTTTTTGAAAGGAGGGGGCCAAAGGAAGGTTATCTTTTCCCGCTGCCACAATGAGAGCAAAGGACCTCGTAGGCAGCCTAGGATCTCCCGCGTTTTATGGAGAAGCTTACACTGGCTCAGCACGATTTGGAGAAAGGTGCCTCCAATGTTTTGGGGCCTGGGGGCACATTTGCAAACCTGAGAAATGTTCTCTAGTCCCACAACCGCATGCCTCTGCCATCAAGCGCAAGTCACATTCTATTCTATTTGCTACAACAGAACGGCTCATTTGACCTTAATTTCAACATGTCCATATTTGGGATCAGGACCGCAGCACATTCCTCCTAAGAGCTGCAGGTAGCGTATAGTATTTAGCATTTGGTAAATAAATCAGAAAAGGATATTTTGTGGGGCTTCCCAGTATTTGTTTCTTTTAAATGGCAAAGCCCACGGGATAAAATGACCCACTGAGCCCACTAGAGGGCAATAGACCTCCACTGGGCTGGGTGATTATCCCAGGGATACCAAAAGAGGTTGAGGATGTTCCTATTTGGGTACCATCCCCTAATGGTTGGTTGGTTGGCCTGCACATTGTAAAGGAGAGTAAGGATCCAGCCTCTCCTTTTAAAAACCTCCCCGAGCTCTGCCCCTTCTTCCTCCAGGTCAAGGTTTCCCGAAGTGGAGACTTAAATTTACGAGAGATAATCCTGCGAAAGTTTAACTGGGGCACGAGGCATGTGCAGAGTGCACCTCCCTTGCCAATGAGGAACAGCCGCATTTAACCATTCCACAAGGCCACCGCATTCTCAGGCCTTGCCGCTAAAACATCATATACCGGCGCGGAGCTTCGCTTTTTGAAACAATTGTTTTTACAGCATCAGAAGAAGAACCTTTCTAACATCCTTACTTCATTCCCCGAAAAGGTGCAAGACGACATAATAGAAGCAAACTGCCTTTTGTAAAACCACAAGGGGCTTTTGGAAAGGCGTTGGAGCGAGGTTTTGGAGCCGCAAACCCCCTCCCCGTCCTCTTTGCTGCTCCAATTTAAGACGTCCACGACGCCAGAATTTGGGTTAAGGCTGACGGCAACTTTATAGTGAACAGATGAGTTTTAGGAGTCCTGGTCGGCTAAGGCTCCAGTTTCGAGAGGACTTGAGGCTGGCTTCTAGCTCTTAGCCGTGATGTCAGCAAGGCTAGATGACCCGGGCAGCCTCTGTTTCTCTTTTCCATCTCTTCTTTTTCTCGCCCTTCTCTAACTACCTGGTCCCTTCTGCCATGCTACAGCCGCAAACAGGAAGTCCTGGTTAATCATCAACCGGATAGCATCACCGTGACAGGTGTGGGCCAAGGCCGCAAGAGATAAGGGAACAGACGGTAGGGGTAGCGATGGAAGGGACCCACCCCACAGATAACACGTAGCCGCCGCGGCTTAACCGTTTCCATCCCGCGGCACGCTCCATATGCACCGCCACCAAAAACCAACGTTCATAAGGAATCTGCAGGGTTATCTGTGGCATGGCCTGATAGCACGAAATGGGTTTCCCGGACAATCAGTCCCAGTGAGTTTAATGGGGTTTTCTTCCTGCGTTGGATGCAGAGGAAGCGGGGTGTGTGTGTGTGCAGTCTATGACATGCTGCTGTTGGACCGTATTTGATGCACCGGAAGATGAAATATTGAGACATCTTTGTTCAGAAATAGATGGGAGAAACCTCGACTAGGAAGCTGAATTGGGGTTGGGGGCCTTTTGAGCAGGACACTGTCTGTCAAGCTAGGCCAGCCTGCAGGATTGTTCTGAGATGAATGAGATAGATATAAACATGGGCAGAGACAGGATTTATGTTAGTGAGGAACAGGAGGCCCACCTGCCATCATCCTCTGTCTGGCTCTGTCTAGCAGATTCAGAATGAAATGTCTCAACAACCGTTGTTTTAAATTACTTTCTTTTGACCCCGAGTGCTCTGAAAAATCTGCCATAATCTTTCTACAATTTCTACTTTTAGTTAAGTATTTTTTATTTATTTACGTGATTGGGGGCAGCGGCTGCCCCCTGCCTGTACACAGGAATGGATAGTGTGGCATAGTGGTTAGAGTGTCAGATGAGTCATATTATCATAGAGTTGGAAAAGACCACAAGGGCCATCCAGTCCAACCCCCTGCCAAGCAGGAAACACCATCAAAGCATTCCTGACAGATGGCTGTCAAGCCTCTGCTTAAAGACCTCCAAAGAAGGAGACTCCACCACACTCCTTGGTAGCAAATTCCACTGCCGAACAGCTCTTACTGTCAGGAAGTTCTTCCTAATGTTTAGGTGGAATCTTCTTTCTTGAAGTTTGAATCCATTGCTCCGTGTCCGCTTCTCTGGAGCAGCAGAAAACAATCTTTCTCCCTCCTCCATATGACATCCTTTCATATATTTGAACATGGCTATCATATCACCCCTTAACCTTCTCTTCTCCAGGCTAAACATGCCCAGCTCCCTAAGCCGTTCCTCATAAGGCATCGTTTCCAGGCCTTTGACCATTTTGGTTGCCCTCCTCTGGACACGTTCCAGCTTGTCAGTATCCTTCTTGAACTGTGGTGCCCAGAACTGGACATAGTACTCCAGGTGAGGTCTGACCAGAGCAGAATACAGTGGTACTACCAGTATTACTTCCCTTGATCTAGATGCTATACTCCTATTGATGCAGCCCAGAATTGCATTGGGTTTTTTAGCTGCTGCATCACACTGCTGACTCCAAGTTTGTGGTCTACCAAGACTCCTAGATCCTTTTCACATGTACTGCTCTCAAGCCAGGTGTCACCCATCCTGTATTTGTGCCTTTCATTTTTTTTGCCCAAGTGTAGTACCTTACATTTCTCCTTGTTAAAATTCATGAGGACCTGGAAGACTGGGTTTCAAATTCCCCAATCAGGTGTCATGGTCACAAGGGGGACCTTGAGCCAGACACTGCTTCCCTGCCTAACCTACCTCACAAGGTTGTCGTGGGAATTCAATGAGGAGGGGGAGAACCCTGTACAGTACACCATGTGGAGCTCCTGGGAGGAAAAAAGTGGGCTATGAATGAAGTTAATTCAGTTCATCCAACACAATGAGATGCTGGGCTTCGTAGTCCAAAATATCTGGAAGGTATTAGGTTAGGGGTGACTGGGTTTGGCAGAGATTTGTCCCCAAGTTGCCCAAAGCTATCGCTGAGCAAGGGTTCAAACTTACATCTCCATGCTCCAATAAAACAGATCCACTACACTAGAGGGTAGCCAACATGGGATATTCCGGATGTTGTCGGACTACAACTCCCATCAGCCCCAGCCAGCGTGATGGGAGTTGTAGTCCAGCAAAATCGGGAGGGCGCCATGTTCGTCCCCCCCAGCTCTTGGGTTTAGCAATCACCAACCTGGCTTCCTTATCACCCTCTCCAACACCCCTGCCCTCCATAAAGGCGATCGAGAACAATGCTCTCAATCTTTTCTTCTCTCCTCCTGCCAGAGATTCGCCTTTGACCCATTTGTGCAAAATGTGAGGAGTGGCTTTCTAAACTGCCTCCAAGCAGAACTTTCCCATTCTATCCTGTATATTTGCAGATTGTCGAAACGAGCAAGGAAGAAAAACCGCCCTGATGTGCGACACACTTTTTTTGTACACAAATATCAGTGGGTTTTTTTGTGTTTTTTTTTGGTTTTGCTCCGTCACAAATGTGACTTGCCACTGGATGGGCTGAAAGCTTCTCTTTTCCTGTGACACAGGGAGTCCCTCCATTGCCCGCCCCCTCCCAAACCTGGATTCTCCCAACACATCAGATTTTGGCCCTGCACCAGTTTTGCTGAGAGGCAGCTTAGTCATCAGTGTTGATTCACGGCAGTTTTTATCATGAAAGCCTTTTTCCTTATCGTGAGGCTCGGCTGAGAAAGAAACCAACTACGATGCGAGGCTAGAAGTTGTGGACACCAGGCTCTTAAGACTCTGAAACTGATTGTGAAAAAAGACAAGGGTTTTATGGGCTGGACCAATAAAAATTATAGCTTTTGCTGGCCAGCCACCAAAAGCTGCATAATGTTGGGTGCCAACTCCAGACTGGATTTTTTTTTGTAGGTGCATTCGGACATTTTGCATGTTTGTTTGTTTGTTGCCTGCCCTTCACCCTAAGGTGCCTGGGAAACAAAATGGCTGCCGGCTGCGCCATGAGATTGCTGCACAGCCGATTGCTTAAAAAAACAGAATGGCTCCCTCCCAGGGGTTACCTGGGATGCCAAAGTAGGGATTAAAAAAAAAGTAGGCCTTTAAAACTAAAGTGTGTGTGTTTTTCAAGGTGATAATCTTTGCTGGGAGACCGATGCTCTAAGGATGTATGGACGAAGCCCTCACGAACAACCGGACATCTCAGATCCTGAGGGGACAATTAATCGCTCAAGGCGGGGTATAGATTTCACAGAATCGTAGAGTTGGAAGGGACCCGGAGGGTCCTCTAGTCCAACCCCCTGCAACGCAGGAATCTTTGGCCCTACGTGGGCCTCAAACCCATGACCCTCGGATTAAGAGTCTCCTGCTCTTCCGACGAGCTATTCACCAAATGTTACAAATAATGAAATTATTATTATTATTATTATTATTATTATTATTATTAGAGCCTGAGGTTGACAGCAGACTCCAGGCTCATCATTGGCAATGGTGCCCCTGGCATCTTCTCCGGAAGGTTCCATGTCCACACTCGTCCATTGAAGGGCTGGTGTGCGAAACCTGACCTGGTGGGGGACTAGCCCTGAGGTAATCCCTCATGGCAAACACAGAATGTGTGCTCAAGATACAGCCCTCATGATAGACTCTTAACCCTCCTGCCCGAAGCAGCAGGGCCTCTCCCAGCGCGCCGCCACCCAAGGGCAGAGCTAATCCATCAAACTGGGACAGGCAACCCATTAAACATTAACCCCGGCGCTGTTCTTGCCGCTGCCCTCCCGCCGGTGCCAGGGAGGCGGTGCCAGCTGGGTGGGGCCTGGAGGCTTGCTCCCGCCCGGCACCTTCTCTTGCCGCCTTGAGGGTGCCCCTCGTGGGCACGGTTCCCCTGCGGGTGCTGTCGAAGAAGTACTTGGGGGGCAGCCACTCGGGAACCCCACAAATAAGGCTGTTTCACATGTGACAAGTGGGTCGGTCGCAGTCAGATAATAACCAACATATTTTCACTTCAGGGTAATAATAATAATAATAATATTTATACCCTGCCCATCTGACTGGGACTGCCCCAGCCCCTCTGAGTACAGCATATATAAAAACATAATATAAATTTGAACATGAAACAACTTCCCTACGCAGAGTTGCCTTCAGATGTCTTCTAAAGGTTGTATAGTTACTTCTCTCCTTGTCTTGGTGGTTGCATAACTCCATACCCTCCAATATTTCTCTGATGAAAATAGGAACGTCCTAAGGAAAAGCAGGACATTCCAGGATCAAATCAGAAACCGGGACGACTTCCGTAAATCCGGGACTTTGCCAGCCAGGAAAATAAATAAAAGGGGCTGGGTGTCTGGGGGAAAATACTTTGGCAATCCCACCCGGCATTGAACCGGCATTGTGTTTTGACTATAAGCCCAGAATATAAATCAAGGGCTTGTTGTATATTTTTAGGATCCACCCTGCTCCTGTGACTGCAATTGTTGGGAAACTGCTTTTAATGTTGCATTTTATGCCTTGCATTTTATCCTTACGGCGAAGGGCGAGTAAGAAACTGAAATACTAGCGATATTGAAAAAGAAATGAAATTCAGTATCCTGGGGTTGTGTGCACAGGAACGGGGAGGAATATATAGGGATTCTGGATCAGAATAGCCTATCAGAGCTGGGTCAACTTAAAACAAATACCTGGTAGACTAGTGGCAGGGGGCAACATGAAAGGCTTTTATTGTGAGATGGGTACATGGCATAATAGGCATCAAAGTGCCAGTCTGTATGCCCCCCACCCTGCTTAATCCAGATTTAGCATTTCCAGGGGCGAATCTGCTAAATTAAAAGGAAAAACCTGTTGCCAACAACCTGTTCACAATATTTAAACAACCTGTTTACAGCAACCCAGAAGCATGTTGGCAGTGTGGTTTTTCAGAAGAGTCTAAAGTGTTTTGAGAGCAGCTGGATTTCTCATATTGTCAATATCTGGAAGAAGCAAAGATCACCAGTGTTGAAGCAATGATTCTTCAACATCAGCTTCATTGGACTGGTCATGTTGTGCGGATGCCTGATTATCGTCTTCCAAAGCAACTACTCTATTCCGAACTTAAAAATGGAAAGCGTAATGTCGGAGGTCAACAAAATACGTTTAAAGACTCTCCCGAGGCAAATCTTTAAAAATGTAGTATAAACACCGACAACTGGGAAACAGTGGGCTGCAAGCGCTCCAGTTGGAGAACAGCCTTTACCAAAGGCGTCATGGGCTTTGAAGACACTCGAACTCAGGAAGCAAGGGAGAAATGTGCTAAGAGGAAGGCACGCTTGGCAAACCCTCACTGTGATCAACTCCCGCCCAGAAACCTATGGTATGTCCCCACTGTGGAAGGATGTGCGGATCCAGAATTGGCCTCCACAGTCACTTACGGACTCATTGTTAAAACCGTGTTTATGGAAGACAATCTTACTCGGCTACGAGTGACTGCCAAAGAAGAAGATGACATGTTTGTTGGTTTTTCCTACTCTCCGCCCTGCATCCTGCATTAAACAGGTTCAGCAGGTGTGTGTGTGTCTGTGTGTGTGTACACACACACACACACACACACACCACATTGCCTAGGGCTTCCGATCAGAAGGTCGGCGGTTTGGATCCCCGCGACGGGGTGAGTTCCCGTTGTTTGGTCCCAGCTCCTGCCCACCTAGCAGTTCGAAAGCACCTCAAAGTGCAAGTAGATAAATAGGTACTGCTCTGGCGGGAAGGTAAACGGCGTTTCCGTGCGCTGCTCTGGTTCGCCAGAAGCGGCTTTGTCATGCTGGCCACATGACCTGGAAGCTTTCTGTGGACAAACACCAGCTCCTTCAGCCTATAGAGCGAGATGAGCACCGCAACCCCAGAGTCGTCCGCGACTGGACCTAACGGTCAGGGGTACCTTTACCTATAGTTGTTTAGTTGAGGAGAAAGCGAAATGTGTGTAAACACCCCACGAGCAACGAACCCCCTTTCAGAACAGTCCTTGACTCCCTGCAAAAGGTATCGCTGGCCCCGGCCCACGTGAAATAGTGGTTTCTCCGTGGGCATGTGTGGGATTCAGGGTTCCACTTCAGCCGGGAGACATTTCAAGCCCATCCATGGTGGAAAACCCAGAACATGCCCTCCAGATGTTCCTATTTTTCAGGGATAGTCCTGGAATGGCGAAAGCCATTCCTGGGCGGGAAGAAAAGGGGAGCAAAACTTAAGGAGTCTTTATTTTATTTTATTTTATTTATTTATTTTTAAATGCTTTGTGCGTCCGTGTCTAATTGTGCCCCTTTCTAAAATTTATTTATTGGTGTGTGCTTTTCTTTTGGGAAATATGCCAATAATAAAACCAGGATTAAGGGCTTTTCTCAGGATGGTGGAGGGTGTGTGAGCTGCGTCCCACATACCCTCCAAACATTTTTCTGATGAAAATAGGGACGTCCCAATCCATAATGATAATTTTACTTTTTATTTTTACCCCGTACATCTCATTGGGTTGCCCCAGCCACTCTGGGCAGCTTCTGGCATATATAAAAACATACTAAAACATTCAACATTTTTTAAAAAACAAAACCCTTCCTTATACAGGATTGACTTCAGACTGCTCGGGGGCCGGATAACTCCATACCCCATGTTATAGATTTTAAAAACCTGGTTCCTTAAGGCTTAAAAGTCTCAGGATCCTTTAAATAAAATGATCTGGGCAAAATTGGTGAAACAGTAAAATGGTATTTAAAGAAAAAACACCATTGCGCAAGGATGGGTGACCCCTGGATTCAGGAAAAACACAATTAAAGGCTCCTGGGACTTTAGAGTCTTAAGGAACCAGTTTTGTTTTGTTTTTAACACCCTCCAACACTTCTCCAATGAAAATGGGGACGCCCTAAGGAAAAGCGGGACATTCTGGGATCAAATCAGAAACTGAGACAGCTTCTCTAAATCAGGGACGTCCCTGGAAAATAGGGACACCTGGAGGGTCTAGTCCTGTCGGCGTAATTTGGTGGAAATGCTCTGCAGGGCCGGGGGGGGGGAATGGTGGGTCGAGGAGGGTCAGTTGGTGGGGAGTGAGAAATGTCCCTATCTTCATCAGGGGAATGTTGGAGGGTATGTCCACAGTCAGGGCCAGATTAAGGTTTGATGAGGCCCTAAGCTATTGAAGGTAATGGGGCCCTTTATATGTCCAGCTGTCCTTTCTCAACAACAAATTGTCACTGTTTTTCATGTTGAATATATGCTATATGGTAATTTATGGACCTAAAAGGTATCTAAAGCCATTTGCGCATGTTGCCATGCAACTAGTCCATGCAGAATGTGTTGTCGTTTAGTCGTTTAGTCGTGTCCGACTCTTCGTGACCCCATGGACCAGAACATGCCAGGCACTCCATGTAGAATGTAGGCACCCTATATATAGAAATAAGCAAATCAGTGATATTTTAGGGAGCAGGCTAGCAAGCGGGGCCCATGACTTACATCATAGGCGCTGACACAACACAAAACAAAACATTGTTGTTGTATGTAGGTTTTATTTTATTTGTTTTTTATCTTATATTTTGGAAATGTACATCCCAGGGGTTTTTTCCCTTTAATTTTTTTTGGGGGGGGGCCACCAAGAGAGTGGGGCCCTAAGCTGTAGCTTGTTTTAGCTTACACGTAAAACCGGCAGTGCCCAGTCATCCTAGAGAAGATGGCAAGTTTTCCACCTGGTTCCGAGGGCATCGGAAAAACCCTCTCACAGCCATCGCTCCAATAACTTGAGAGAGATGGCTGGTCCCTTCACGAGCGAAGACGGACGGACGTGAGTTTAACTTTCCCTGGTGTGTGTTTTTGGGAATGCACCGTCTTCCACATCAACTGCAACCTTCTTCTCTCGAGAAGCCCCCTCCTTCCCTCCGCCGCCACTGCCGCCCTCCACCCGATGTCCAGTTCCACCCCGGCTCTGTCCGTCTGAGTTGTCCTCCTGTGTTGCACCTTGGAAGGAAACTGGCAACCTTGACAGGAGCATCTTTATGCTCGCAGCCTGGAAGCCGAGGTCTCTGCACCCAGCCCACCCAGCCGGATACAAAGGCCCGAGTGTTCGGTGCCTCCCCCCCGTCCTGTTCTCCGAGGCCCAACAGCCTGGAAGAGACACAGGCCTCGGTGTTGATTTAATAATGTATGGATATATATAAAGCTACTCCAAGCAACCAGGGCCAGGAGGCGGATGTTTTCAGGGAAACCGAGCGAGGATGTGAGGAAGGCTGGGCAGCCAAGGGACCAGCAACTCCAACGCCGACGGGGTACACCGTCTGCTTTGCAAAAAAATAAAACGAAAATATTTCTCGCCATCTCCTTCGGAATTGTGGTTTTTTTCTCCCCCCCCAGACGCCCAAGACGGTCTGCCTCCTAGGTCGCGGCGTTCCCAGGAACGGATCTGTGAATCACAGACGCAGCTTAATTCCAACGCTCAAAGGGGGCACAGAAAAAAATCACCCGCCGTTCCCACCTGCCAACCTCCAATTGCCACCTTGGCATCCCTGCTCCCCGCCACCTGTCTGTAGTCTGTCTCCCCCTCTCTCCTCTTGCTCCCACAATCACTGTCGGGTGTCGGGTATTCAATGTGAATATTATATTATATTTAAACACAAGCCGTTGCCGCAGTGGCATATTCTTACATAAGCAGCTATGCGTGTCACGTAAGCCGCCGGGTGCTGGGTTCAAATGTTGCCTCAGCCACAAGCTTAGGTCAACCTCTGCTGTTTTGCTGCTGCTTATTCACCATACATTTATAGCACATTGAAAGCACAGTGTTTTCACCACAGGAACGCCTCTTTCCATATGAACCTACCTGGACCCTGAGATCATCTTCTGAGGCCCTCCTTTGTGTGCCTCCTCCTCGAGAGGTCCGGAGGGTGGCAACATGAGAACGGGGCCTTCTCTGCAGTGGCTCCCCTGTCTGTGGAATGCTCTCCCTAGGGAAGTTCGCCTGGCGCCTTCATTATACACCTTTAGGCTTCAGGCAAAAACGTTCATTTTTAACAAGGCCTTTGGTTGAACTGATTTACATCCTTTTAAAATGTGTTGTTTTTTGTGTGGGAGGGGGGCTATTGGGTTGTTGTTTATATTTTTATTAGGTGTTTTGTGGTTTTATATCTTGATTTTATTCTGTGAACCGCCCTGAGACCCCTGGGTATAGGGCGGTATATAAATTCAATAAATAAATAAATAATATTAATAATGATAATGATGATACTTTGCCCCTCACAGAGCCACAACCCCCAGCATGCTGGACAAACTACAATTCCCAGTATGTTTCCAAGCACAATTCAAAGTGTTGGTGCTGACCTTTAAAGCCCTAAACAGCCTCAGTCCTGTATACCTGAAGGAGCATCTCCACCCCTATCGTTCTGCCTGGACACTGAAGCCCAGCGCCGAGGGCCTTCTGGCAACTCCCTCCCTGTGAGAAGTGAGGTTACAGGGAACCAGGCAGAGGGCCTTCTTGGTAGTGGCACCCGCCCTGTGGAACACCTTCCCACCTGATGTCAAAGAGATAAACAACTACTGTACCAGACTTTTAGGAGACATCTGAAGGCAGCCCTGTTTAGGGAAGCTTTTAATGTTTAATAGATTATTGTATTTTAATGTCTGTTGGAAGCCGCCCAGAGTGGCTGGGGAAACCCAGCCAGATGGGTGGGGTATAAATAATATATTATTATTATTATTATTATTATTATTATTATTATTATTATTATTATTACTACTACTACCACTACTACTACTACGCAGCAGAAATTGTTGGCATCCGTCTGTCTCCGGAGACAATGGAGGAATGCGCCTTTGGGGATATCACATGGGTGGACAAACAAATATGTGCTCTCCCAAGCCCACATTCCCAGTATGCAGGAGAAATAATGTGCTTTAAATCCATGATTTGTACACAAACCCTGGGTTCCTTCAGACCACCTGTTTATTCAGCATGTATCCTGATGTACTTACAGAACACTAACATGGTTATTAGACTACAGGCTCCTCAGAATAATCTTTTTATTGAACGTGCATCCTTTTTTATTTAAATATTTTTATTGGTTTTCCCATGTATACATCCTCTAACAATATTTCTCTTAAAATTTTCCATATCCCCCCCCTCCTCCCCTGGACTTCCCTCATATTCCCATTTTGTTTTATTTCCATATTACTCACCCTGCGTATTGTTTCCCAAATTTTCCCCCATACATATAATCTTACGTTTTGTTATACTGTATACAATTGTGTTTGTTTATTCAAACCCTGCCAGTGAGTCCAATTCTTTATGTTGCTTCTTCATATATGCTGTAAATGGTTCCCATTCTCTTTAAAAGTCTTTGTTATCCTTTTCATGTAATTTATCTGTTAGTTTTGACAGTTCTGCATATTCCGTACGTTTCCCTTGCCATTGTTCTTTCGTTGGTATTTCTTCTGTCTTCCAAGCTTGTGCTACCGTAATATAATTCTTGCCGCTGTTGTTGCATGCATAAATAATTTCCAATTTTCTTTTTTAATCTTGATCTAAAATTCCTGATTTGCTTGCACATAATTTATGCCGTGGTTAGATTATATCCCACCCTTATTGAGCTTTCATTCTGATTTGTTTGTGGGGCGTCTATACGACAATGAGCATTCATCCTGATCTCCTGTGTTTCTCTGAAAATAAGACACCGTCTTATATTCATTTTTCCTAAAAAAACACACACTATGGCTTATTTTCGGGGTATGGTTTATATTCCTTGAATGCTTAAAAATCCTGCTACGGCTTATTTTATGGCTACGTCTTATTTTCGGAGAAACAGGGTATTTGCATGGTAGTGTTTCTGCGTCTTCACATTAAACATTCTTCCTGGACTTTTTAAACATTTCCCTGACATTTTCCAAACTGCAAAAAGCTCAATTCTTATTTTTTTTAAGTGAATTTGTTGCACCGGGGGGGGAGCAGAGTGCTTTGAGCCACTTTAACTGTGCAAACCTAAATTTATGGTGTGCATGTGAATCTCTTGCACAGAACAGCCACAATCTGTCTGGAGGCACCTTTAGTTTCTCCTTCTCAAGTCAAAGATATTATCTCATTCAGAGATAATAATAACAATGCCCTACCTTATGGGGCTGTTGTAAGGAATTCCAAGAGAATGTATAATGTAGGGCTGCCACATGTCCAGATTTTCCCGGACCTTTGTACTGGGATTTCAAAGGCGGAATTGATGTCCAGGGAGAATTTCCAAAAGGAGGCTGGATCTTAGGCATTCAGTCGGAAAATCGTGGCTTTTTGGTGTTTTTGTAATATACGGCAACCCTAGCATAACATGAAGCACTCACTCTTGAATATTTTAGCAGTGCAATCCTAAACTGGCTTACTCTGAAGTAAGCCCCGTGGTGTACAATGGGACTTGCTCCCTATAAATGGGCTTAGGATTTCAGCCTGGTCAAGCACTATATAAAAACTAACTAATTTTGCTGCTATATGCAGATATTATATGCAAGTAGGCTTTGCCTTGGGGCGCAGGTGGCGCTGTGGGTTAAACCACAGAGCCTAGGGCTTGCCAATCAGAAGGTCGGCGGTTTGAATCCCCGCGACGGGGAAAGTGCAAGTAGATAAATAGGTACTGCTACAGCAGGAAGGTAAACGGCATAACCGTGTGCTGCTCTGGTTCACCAGAAGCGGCTTTGTCATGCTGGCCACATGACCCAGAAGCTGTACGCCGGCTCTCTTGGCCAATAATGCGAGATGAGCGTCGCAGCCCCAGAGTCGGTCACAACTGGACCTAATTGTCAGGGGTCCCTTTACCTTTTCCTAGGTTTTGCCTCAAGCTGCAAAATGTCCTGGTCCTGTTCCCAGGGAACTCTGAGGATTGTACCTCTATGAGGGGAAGGGTGTCTGTGTCTTCCAACCACCCTCAGTACCCTTAACAAGCCACAGTTCTCAGCCATACTGTGACCTATCTCCCTTCTCACAGAAACAGCACTTGTCTCTCTCCTGCCTCTTTTAGCATTTTTCTTCCTTCCTGACCTCCTCTCCCCCCCTCCCCAAACTCGCAGCTCTATTAGCGATTCTCCCAAACGGATTTCACTCCAAAATTTCCCGGTGTCAGAATTTCGTCTGCATACATTATTTTATTTTTACATAGAAAGCAATATTTTCATCTCATCGACTTGATACGAATCAAAGACGAACAAAGAATTTTAAAAAGTTCCAGCCGTTGTTTACGCAGCTTTATTTGGCTTCGGGTTTCATCTGCGGGCCTCGGTTTCACTGTTTGGAGTCACCCCATGCTCTCTGGTTTTGCACGGGCGCATTTTTAACCGGCACAGGGGCTTTTTTGTTTTTTAATGTAGCCTGCCTGGAGTTTTTGCTCGGAGAAAGGCGGGGTGTGCAAAAGGAAGGGAAGGGAAGGAAGGAACCTGGCCTGTCCTCTGATTCCCTCAGCCCGGTGGGCAAGTGGGCAAGGCCTATGCCAGCTTGGGGTGGGTGCGTGGAACTGCCTGAACAACAGACCCATCTGTACTGGAAGTGACGGGGGCAGCCCCAGGGCTGGTCTCTGGCTGGTGCGATGGCGGTGGCAGAAGCAGCAGCAGCAGCCCATGTGTGGGAGCATGAAAGGAGCTTTTGTAGTCTCTGGCTACAGGAGCCAGGGGAAAGGGCAGGGTGCTGTGCCCTCCTTCCTTCCCTCCCTCCCTCCCTCCCTCCCTCCTGCCAGTTATTTATAACTGCGAGCCAGCAGCAGGTATTCCACGTCCCCACCCAGGCCACGGCCAGACCCAAGGCAAACTCACCTGATCCTCCCAGAGCTTCTAGGTCGCCTGGTGCCCAAAAAAGAGGTTGGCATCACCTTCCACCTCAGGTGTGCACAGAAGAAAGGTGCCCCACCCCCCGAGCATGATCCTGGCTTGCACAGTGCCATTCTCGGTGTCACGTACTGCAGGAATTGCCAGGAATTGGGATACACTCACCCCGCCGGGGAAGAGCTGTGTTGTATGCGTATCTGTGTACGAGAGAGAGGAAATCGATTGGGAACGGGCCATGTTTCACGCAGAAAACTTCCACATGAGCAGGCGCACCTGCGTTGTGTGCGCGCATTCGTTTCGTGGCAGTCTTATCCCGAGGTTCCTTCAGGGAGCTTTAAGGAGGTACACAAGGAGTTTGCCACCTGCCCTGCACACCCTCCAACATTTCTCTAATGAAAATAGGGACGTCCCATTCCATAATGATAATTTTACTCTTTATACCCTGCACATCTTACCGGGTTGCCCCAGCCACTCTGGGCAGCTTCCAACATATATAAACATAATAATAAAACATTAAACATTATTTTTAAATAAAAAACCTTCCCTATACGAGATTGCCTTGGGGGTTGGAGAACCCCATACCCTCCAACATTTCTCTAATGAAAATAGGGACGTCCTAAGGAAAAGCGGGATCAAACCAGAAACCAGGACGGCTTCTCAAAATCAGGGATGTCCCTGGGAAATGGGGACACTTCAAGGGTCTGACCCTGTATAATACACGATAGTCCCATATTTCAATGTAAATGCTACGTTCTGTTTTGATAGTTTTGTCCTGTATTTCAGGTCTCTCCCCCCCCCCCCAATCTCTCTCTGTGCACACCAAGTTAGAGATAGTCTCCCAATGCATGTGTTTGAAAGGGTGTGTGAAACGTCATGTATTTAAGCTCTGGGTAACCAAGCACAAACAGATTTACAAATTCATGTGTATGTTTTTGTGTGTGTGTGAGTGAGAGAGAGAGAGAGAGACAAATTCCAGAGGGTCCATTCTATTAGGCTGTAATTGTAATGGATTGCTTTGAAGTCACCCAACCAGCAGCCCCACCCTGTATTTTTCCAGAACAAAGGTGGCAACCCTATTGAAATATACTCGGAGTCCTGTATATGCTCTTTATTGCAGCTTGTAAAACAGTGAATGAAACTTTCCCCAAAACGTCTGCTATACTGTATATACATTATTTACACAATGGGCCCCGCGTGATTGGCTAATTCCGGGCTGCTCCTGCAGCCCAATCAGGTTGCGGGTTCACTTCCTCCAGAAGCCTGATTGGCTGCTCCTGCAGGCCAATCAGGCTGCTGATTCACTTCCACCTGGAGCTGGATTGGGTGGCTCCTGCAGACCAATCAGACACTGCTGCATTCTGGAACCTATTGTTCTAGGATTCCGCTCAGTACATAACACCTATATACAGTGGTACCTCTGGATACGTACTTGATCCGTTCTGGGGTGCCGTTCTCACCCCAAAAAGTACGTATCTGGAGTGATGCTTCCGCGCATGCGCGAAGCACCAATAGAGAGCTTCTGTGCATGTGCGCAGGGCAGAACCCGGAAGTGTTTGCCTTGTCTGCTGCGTTCTTAAGCTGAAAATACGCAACGCGCAGCAAATGTAACCAGAGGTATGACTGTACAAGGTTTCTCCAGAGGTGGATTTATCCTCACAACAACCCTGTGGGGTGGGTTAGGTTGAGCGTGAATAGTTCAAAGTCACCCGGCGAGCTTCATGGCTGAGCAGGGGTATGAATGTGGGTTGCCCCACATCTAAACAACTTGCCTGCTCCACATCTGGGCCTTGCATGTGCCTCTCCTTCTACCTATAGATGGGTTGTGTCTCCACATCCATGACATTTGCTGCAGAGCACTTGGGGAGACCAGAGTTTTGGGGAGGGAGTGTCCAAGCCTTATGAGGAACGGTTGAAGGAGCTGGGCATGTTTAGCCTGGGAAAAGAGGAGACGGAGAGGAAATACGATAGCCATATTCAATATATGAAGGGCTGCCACATGGATGATGGAGCAAGCTTGTTTTCTCCTGCTCCGGAGGGTAGGACTCGAACCAAGGGCTTCAAGTTACAATAAAGGAGATTCCGATTAAACAACAGGAATAACTTTCTGGCAGTAAGAGCTGTCCGACAGTGGAACGGACTCCCTCAGGAGGTTGCAGATTCTCCTTCCATGGAGGTTTTTAAGCAGAGGTTGTATGGCCGTCTGTCATGGATGCTTTAGCTGAGATTCCTGCATTGCAGGGGGTGGGACTGGATGACCCCAGGGGTCCCTTCCAGCTCTACGGTTCTGTTATTCTTTGGACCATAGCTTAAGCCTTCCCAAACTTTACATGCATCATTTCACGACACAGTAATTCAGTTTTACTAGCAAACCTGAAAGTTAAACTAACCCCTTTCCTGGGAGAAGTGCGGGGAGCATTTGTGCGACACTCCTACTTTTATTTATTTCTTTGGCGATCCCTCATAGCCAAGTAGGATTGTCTTCCATAAACACAGTTTTAACAGTCAGTCCATAAGTGAATGTGGTGGCCGATTCTGGATCCGCACGTCCTTCCACAGTGGGGACGTAGGTTTCCAGGCAGGAGTCGATCACAGTGAGGGTTTGCCAAGCCTTCCTTCCTCTTGGCGCATTTCACCCTTTCGTCCCGAGTTCGAGCACCTTCACAGCCCACGACACCTTTGGTAAAGGCTGTTCTCTGCAGCTGACACAGGAACGTGTCGCGATGTACAGTTTGGAAAGCTCTGGCTGAAGGATTTGCAAAAGGGCCCCTCGGAATCCAAAAAACCTCATAGAAGAAGAAGAGGAAGAGGAAGAGGAAGAGGAAGAGGAAGAGGAAGAGGAAGAGGAAGAGGAAGAGGAAGAGGAAGAAGAAGAAGAAGAAGAAGAAGAAGAAGAAGAAGAAGAAGAAGAAGAAGAAGACAATGTTTTTTCCTCCCAAGAAAATGGACTCCTGGCATGAACCCCCATGTAAATGATGACTAGCTGCAGACAAGGATCAAGGAAGGTGCGTTCGTCATCGTTCCATTCATGAGCTGGGCGGTTCCCCACTTTTCCCACAGCCGCGGGACTTTGTCGCCCAGAGCAAGAGGGGCATATCCGGCTAGCCAAGGCGTTGCACCTGCCGTGTTTGGGCTCTGTTTGCCCTTGTAACGCACCGATGGGAAGGAAGAAGGAATCACCATCGTGGCAAAACAAACAGATTAAATTACACGGATGAAGGAGGCCACAGCCATGGGGGAGAGTGTGTCACTCATCACCTCCGAGGCTCAACAAAAGGCCCAGGGGGCGTGGATCAGGATCTGGGGGATCCTGGTGGGAGTGGGCGGGTGCCTGGGATTTCCACCCAGTCACTTGAAACCTTTCCAGCCCGTAAGCCTCACAGATACTTTTGTGGGAGGCGTGTGTGAACTGCCTCCCTGGGTTACCGTGAGGGCAAAAGAAGAGGGAGAGGTTTCTCGAAATCCAGCTCATGGGAACGCTTGTTGAATTGTGTGGTTGTGGTTCCTGGTGTTATTCAAGGGGGGGGGGAATGGTGGGAAATTCTCACTCTGGAGGACTGCAATTTGTTCATTCGTTCATTTATATGATGCTTTGCCACAAAAATGCACAAAACAGCAATGTTGTCTAATTAAGTTGTAGACTATACTGACTTGGAATAAGTGTGACTTCCTGCTTCACAAACCCATGTTTTAAATTCTCATATGTGAGCAAAACTCACCTATTTTACAACTTCATTAAAAAAACAGACAATAGTTGTGTTTTTTGAACCCCGTTTACCATTTCACAATTGTGTTCATTCACTCCCACGTTTTGGTTTTCCTTCTCACTTTGTTACCAAAAGCTCCCTTGTGCTGAATTTCTGTTCTTTTCTTGTTAACGTTCCTTTTTCTCTTTGTGTATATTTTTGTGTATATTGTGGTTTTGTTCGGTAAAATTTAACAAACGAAAACTCATCTACTTGTTTCTTCTTCTACTACTACTTCTTCTTCTACTACTACTTCTTCTTCTTCTAAAAAAACCTTATGCATAACCTACATAAGAAACAAGTCATATTCCAAAACAACATATACACATCTAAAATGGTATTGCCATATACTGTATTTGAATACATTATAACATCAAATTGCTAGTGCATTATATTATTCTGTTTCTCTGACATTTAGCACTTTAGAGACCAACTAAGTTTGTTCTGGGTTTAAACTTTCGTGTGCATGCATACTTCTTCAGACAAACTGAAACAGAAGTTCTGTTTCAGTGTACAGTGGTGCCTCGCAAGACAAATTTAATTCGTTCCGCGAGTCAATTCGTTTTGTGAAAAATTCATCTTGCGAATCACAGCTTCCCATAGGAATGCACGGAAATTTCTTTTTTTGCCCATTTGTTGTTGTTTAGTCGTTTAGTCGTGTCCGACTCTTTGACACATTAATTAAATTTCAATGCATTCCTATGGGAAACTGCGATTCGCAAGACGAATTTTTCACAAAACGAATTCGTCTTGCGAAAAATTCGTCTTGCAGGGCATTCATCTTGCGAGGTACCACTGTATCTGAAGAAGTGTGCATGCACACGAAATTTGCTACTGGACAATTTTTTAATTAATTTTAACTGCATCAGACCAACACGGCTACCTACCTGAATCTGACATTTAGGTTACATTGGGGACTATGCTAAAAAGTTGCATCTCCCAACTCCCAGCCACTGTCACAATTTTGAATGAACATTTTATGAGCCCCTTAATTGTGTATAGCTGGCTGGGACTCGCGTCTCATGGGTCGTACACAATTCTGCTTGTCCTAAGCTTCTCTGGGGAAAGGCCGCTGTTTACCACTGAATCATAACAAACGTCGAATCGGAATTTCTGAGGACTGGCGCTTGTTCTGATTTAGCGGTAAACGACAGGTTTTCCTGGGGAAAGCGGCAGGAGTGAAATAAAAACCGTCTTAGAAACCCATGCCTAGGAAGCGTGGGACAAACAGAAATATGGCAATATGGCTGAGTCCTCACTGTCTTCCCAGTTAAGGACATTAATAAAGTCACTCCAAGTTGTTGAGAGTGAGTACCGGTATGTTGCTTTTGGGCTGCTTAGTGACTTTAGGTTGTATGTTGATTGCCAAGTCCCCCAAAATTGGGTGCACAAGTTCTGGATATTCTGCCCTGAATCATTTCCCCATTGCTACGTGATAATCAAATCCATAGATAACCCTAATCCCTAGAAGGTGCTTCCACATTACACCATATGGATAATAAGCCGGGGGGGGGGTGTCTTTAATCACAGAGGAGCAGATAACGAGACTTATTTCAGTAATAACATCAGCCCAAAACACATCTGCCAGAGGACATGACGACCCCAGGTGAAAATAGGAGTCTCCAAACCAGGTATGGGGAACCTCTGAGCCTCCAGGGGTTGATGAACTACAATTCCCATCAGCGCCAGCGGCCAGGGATCATGGGAGTTGTAGTACAATGACGTATGGAGGGTGACAGGTCCCCCATTCCTGCTCTAAAGCCACATTTTCTCCAGCTGTCTGCTGACACCTGCTCCCTGAAACCCACCCACTTTTTAAAATTTGTAATGTGCCAACTACCATTGCTGCATTAAAGCACTGTCTGCTGTGACATAGAATCATAGAACTGTAGAGTTGGAAGGGTCCACATGAGTCATTTAGTCCAACTCCCTACAATGCTGGGCTCTTTTGCCCAATGTGGGGCTCGAACCCACAGCCCAGAGATCAAGAGTCTTATGCCCTACCAACCAGGCTATCCCCGGAGTATGGGTATACAGGATCTAAAGCTCATCGACCAAAGGCGGTTTTAAGGTGGCACGACCGGCACGGTCACACTGGGTGCTGCTGTCACGGTCCGGTCGGCGGGCGTCAGGACCAGAGGCAAGATGGAGGTGCAGCAGCAGGAACAGGTGCAGGGCTGAGTAGCAGGCAGTCGCAGGGTCAAGGAGCAAGGCAGAAGCGAAGGTCTGGGAGTCAAGGAGCAAGGCGTCGGCAAGGCGAAGGTCCAAGGAGCAAGGAGCAAGGCAAAGGCCCAAGGAGCAAGGAGCAAGGAGCAAGGCGAAGGCTCAAGGAACAAGAAGCAAGGCGAAGACTCAAGGAACAAGAAGCAAGGCGAAGGTCCAAGGGTCGAGGAGCAAGGCGAAGGCAAAGCAAGGGTCCAAGGGCCGAGGATCCAGACGTCGGCAAGGCAAGGGTCCAAGGAGCAAGAATCAATGCATCGGCAAGGCAAGGGTCCACGGAGCAAGGATCAAGACATCAGCAAGGCAAGGGTCCACGGAGCAAGGATCAAGACGTCGGCAAGGGTCCACGGAGCAAGGATCAAGACGTCAGCAAGGCAAGGGTCCACGGAGCAAGGATCAAGACGTCAGCAAGGGAAGGGTCCACGGAGCAAGGATCAAGAGGCCAGATGCAACCAGGCAGGGAAAGCGTTGCTGTGGCAAAGAGCTGAAGGGAAATGCTGGGCTTTTATCCCTCCCAGCTCCTGCCACCAGGTGCAGTGAGATATCAAGTGGCCCCACCTGGGTGACTACTCCTTGCCTCTCCAGCACAAGCTGAGGTCTTCACCTGTGTGGCCACGCCTTGCTGCTCCAGCACAAGCTGAGGCAGGCCCCAGTCCTACAAAGCACTACAGGCCCCAGAGCCTGACTCTTGCCCATACTCCTGACAGCTGCCATAACAATGCCGTAGTATGAAACAAGAGGCGCCCCTCCAAATTTTAGCGCTGCATGGGGCGCTGCTGAAATGTGAGAACCCAAAGTCTGCCACTGTATCAACAAATAAAGCAGCTGTACACCAGTTTGGACACTGGTCCACCTAGGCCCGATGTGGGGGAACTTTGGCCATCCTGAGGTTGATGAACTACAACTCCCAACACCCCTGGACGTTGGCCGTGCTATCTGGGGCTGATGGGAACTGTAGTTCATGAACATCTGGAGGTCCAAAGATTTCCCACAGCTGATCCAGGCCTCGCATGGTCCACTCTGAGGGGCAGCAGCTCTAAAAAAACAACAACCCCAGAGGTATTTTCTATTGTCTTCTGCTGCCGGAGATCATTCCATTCAGGTTTAATGCTCTTATCTATGCACAAATGTGCGTCTTTCTAACTGGCTGATTGGTTCCTGGATTAAAACTGACTCAACGATTGGTTTAAGTGTTGGTGGCTCCAAGGGTGACATTATCTATGCTTGCCAAGCCGTCTGTCTGCCTAACTTCCTGTCTGTCTTGAAGCAAAGGGGTCCCGGCCTTCGAGGGTGCTGCGTACCTAAAACATTGGTCGATTCAGTTATTTATGGCAATACTAACTCGGTGGGGTGGATCTGCGAGTCAAGCGGAAACGCAGGTGCTTCTGATAACATGCCGTAGCATTGCACAGTGGAGATAAAAGGGGGTGCGCGCCCCGCACCCCCTGTATTTTAAAGATCCAATGCTACCATCTTGCAGCAAATCTCTCCAGTTTGTGTTTCTGCCTCAGACCTGAATGACAGGTGTGTTCGTGATGAATGTACATACTAAAAACACGTCTGCTCAGAAACTAGGACAGCCTTATTTGGTACTAGCTGACCCGGCCACGCGTTGCTGTGGTTCTTTCCTGTGATTCCCCCCCTGTCCCGATCCATGACGTATCCTGCCCCTCCTCCCTCCACCCCGGCTCACCCCTGTGTTTCGGTAGGATACCCTTCCCTCTGTTGTCCCTGGGGAGTGTTGGCCCCTCCCCCTTGTATCTCCATACCTTGGCCCCCACCCTTCGAAAAGGAACTGTTAGGTCCTGGGTTCTATTTCCCAGAATGCACTTTTGTCTGAACCCTCTGTTGTCCCTGGGGAGTGTTGGCCCCTACCCCCGGTATCTTCCTACATTGTCCCCCAGCCTTGGAGAAGGAGCTGTCAGTTTCTGGGTTCCATTTCCCAGTATTTACTTTTGTCTGAGCCCTCTGTTGTCCCCTCCCCCCTGTGTCTCCATACATTGGCCCCTGCGCACGCATCGTGAACATTTCTATATATTTAGATTAAGGATCAGGGGTGATGATGCGCCCTGGGACACAGAGAACTACTTAAAGAATCCCAACCCGGGGGGGGGGGTCAAATAGTGAAGCCCCACAGCCCTGTAGCAACAGACAGGCCCAGACAGAAGGAGGGGGGTCATATGGGCCACTTGGCGCGGGCCTCCGAATCCAAAGGGGGCCTCGGTCAGCATATTCACAATCAGTAAAATGGAAAAAGTAACAAAAGGGTTAAAAACAGGGTCACATTATCTACCTGGCCCCGGCCTCTGTCTGGCCCTGCAAGGGCCTGGCAACAGAAGGTGCGTTCTGAAGCAACTGAGTTGTTCAGTTCCATAAAAAACCCAGGAAGTGGCAAGGGGAAGGTAGGGGATTGTAAATCGAGGGGGTTGGAATTGGGCATTGCAAATATCTGAGGACTTAAACTGGGGAGAGAAAGTGCATGGTTGTTTTTTTTAAAAAAAGACGCAGAGGGTTGCATTCAGTCATACTATATGTGAAATGGAGGGTAATAGCCCCCCTTCAGGTCCCCCTGAGCCTCAGAGTCCCCCTGAGTCGAGGCGAGATACTGTGGAGAGGGCAGGTTTCATCCCTGTGTCTCCCCCCCCCCTGTTCTGACCCATTACATATCCCTGCCTTTTATTCATTGGACCTTGTTGCTGGAAAAGGCCTGTTTTCAGTTGAAACAAAATAAAAATATTCCTTCCAGCAGCACCTTAAAGACCAACTAAGGTGCTGCTGGAAGGATTTTTTTTATTTTGTTTTGACTACGTCAGACGTTGTGACTAATCCCTGTGACTGCCACCACGTGTCCCGATCCTGTTTGCCCCCCCCCCTCCGTGACCGGTGTATCTCATGATGTTTTGAAGGATGGTATTTATTTTTGTCTTGTGGTTATTTGGTGGGGGATTTGGTGGGGGGGTAGTGGTGCTAAATTGTAAAGTAAAAACCCCTTGCCGTGCCCCCAAGTGCGTTGCTGTGGGTTATCTACCCCCCCCCCACCCTACATCAGCCCATGACCTATTTGGGCTCCTCCTCCCCCCACCTCCCACCCAGGGCTCCATTTGGGATAGTATTTAAAGGTCTGTAGACCTGAGGCCTAGTCTGTAAAATGGAGCCTTGGCCTCCTGTTTTATAGGATCTCGTGGCAGAGGCGGGGTTTGTGGGTGTGGCGCATTGTTGTGCCTAATCCCTGTGACTGCCCCCACATGTCCCGATCCATGATCTATTCAGCTTGTCCCCCCCCTCCATGACCGGTTTTGAAGGATGGTATTTACTTTTGTTGTCTTGTGGATTTGGGGGGGGGGTAGTGTTGCTAAATGGTAAAGTAAAAACCCCTTGCCATGCAGGGGCCTACATAAATCAAAGGCCGTGCTGCGTTCTGTGCCAACCCCCTCCCCCCAGGCAGGCCCCGACCTCCACTTGGAAATGTTGGCTTTTTTGTGGGGTTTTTTTGGGGGGGTAGTGGTGCTAAATGGTAAAGTGAAAACCCCTTGCCGTGCCCCCAAGTGCGTTGTTGTGGGTTCCCCCCCCCCCCGGGCCTGTCAGGGGCCCACATAAAACAAAGGCCTAGTGATAGGTCTGATAATGGCCGCCTTGGTTTTCAGTTGCTTGGTTGATGATGATGTCATTTGGTTTATGGGTGTGGCTTAGATTTCTCAGGAAGGGAGGGGGTGTACTGTGGGAGGAATTCCACTTGAGGGCGCTGTTTGACTTGGTGGGAAAGCGGGTCAAATCCTGCCGAGGTGTGTGATTTGAGGTTTTTCATGTCCCCTACAACCCTTGGGGAGTGGCCTGGATCGCTGTGTCAAAATTTCAGGACGATCGGTCAAGCGGTTACGGAGAACATAGCGGCCGGCAATTTCAAGATTTTTTCATTTTTATATATATAGATAACGAATTCAGCCAGGAGGAAGCGCCTTGCCAAAATTAATAACTTTTAAAAAGTCTTGTTGATTTCAGTCATCGTAAGGGCATATGCCTATCCCTTTCCCGCAGACCTGAACCTTCTGCTCTTCCTTGGGCTGGATCATGCCCTTTATATGTTGCTAGCAAGAAGGCAATTCTTTTGAATTTGTCTGTGTGCGTGAAAGGGAGGGAGGGAGCTCGTAGAGATGGCTTTAGGTTCAAGTTCATCGGGGTGTAAATCTATCCATGATTAGAAGCTGTTATGGACTATATCAGGGCAGGGTATGTCCAAGGGCTGAATGTGGCCCTCTTGACCTCTCTATGTGGCCCTTGGAACTCTCCCTAGGCCCCACCCCTTCTCCCAGGCCCCACCCCTTCTCCCCAAGACACGCCCCTCAGGGGTCATTTGCACCGTGTTTCTGCATGGCAGGAATGTGTCTACGGACTCTTGCAGAGCCTCTTACTTGTCTGGATGGAGCATACAGAAACTAGCTTACTGTGTTGTTGTAGTTTAGTCATTTAGTCGTGTCCGACTCTTCGTGACCCCATGGACCAGAGCACACCAGGCACTCCTGTCTTCCACTGCCTCCTGCAGTTTGGTCAAACTCATGTTCGTAGCTTCAAGAACACTGTCCAACCATCTTGTCCTCTGTCGTCCCCTTCTCCTAGTGCCCTCAATCTTTCCCAACATCAGGGTCTTTTCCAAGGATTCTTCTCTTCTCATGAGGTGGCCAAAGTATTGGAGCCTTCCTTCCAGTGATCACTCAGGGCTGATTTCCTTAAGAATGGATAGGTTTGATCTTCTTGCAGTCCATGGGACTCTCAAGAGTCCTCCAGCACCAGAATTCAAAAGCATCAATTCTTCGGCGATCAGCCTTCTTTATGGTCCAGCTCTCACGTCCATACATCACTACTGGGAAAACCATAGCTTTAACTATATGGACCTTTGTAGGCAAGGTGATGTCTCTGCTTTTTAAGATGCTGTCTAGGTTTGTCATTGCTTTTCTCCCAAGAAGAAGGCGTCTTTTAATTTCGTGACTGCTGTCACCATCTGCAGTGATCAAGGAGCCCAAGAAAGTAGAATCTCTCACTGCCTCCATTTCTTCCCCTTCTATTTGCCAGGAGGTGATGGGACCAGTGGCCATGATCTTGGTTTTTTTGATGTTCAGCTTCAGACCATATTTTGTGCTCTCCTCTTTCACCCTCATTAAAAGGTTCTTTAATTCCTCCTCACTTTCTGCCATCAAGGTTGTGTCATCTGCATATCTGAGGTTGTTGATATTTCTTCCGGCAATCTTAATTCCGGCTTGGGATTCATCTAGTCCAGCCTTTCGCATGATGAATTCTGCATATAAGTTAAATAAGCAGGGAGACAATATACAGCTTACTGTACAAAGGCTAAAATTTAAATGTGTGCCTCTGCAACAATGAACGTGCAGGGTTTTTAAAAATTGCTCTCAGGGCCCTTCATGTGTTGTATATTCATGATTTGGGCTCTTGATGCTATTTGGGGGGCGGGGGGGGTGTCACACATGTATCCGCTTTCAAAATTGTGCCTGCAAACGTTTTGGGGCAGTCACACCACTCAGTGCCGTATTTATGTGTAGGCTAAGTAGGCTGAAGCCTAGGGCCTCTAAATCTAGGGGGCCTCCCTAGCTCACCTGCCCCCCAGTGGGCAGTCTCCCCGCTCCCAAAATTGCAAACCCAAGACTTCATGCAAGGGCAGGGCAACTCCGGCCCAGCAACTATGAAACTCGGAGGTCAGCCAGTGGGGCCCAATTAGAAACTCTAGGGCCCAACTTTAAATTTTTGTGGGGCCCTAGTTCATAAGCAAAGTCTGAAGAATCTTAAGAGATATAAATCTGTGTGCTAGGTCATTTTCACAAGCTTAGCAAAGCCCTTCAGAAATCAGACCTGTTATTGAGTTCTTGTGCAAGTTTGTGCCGTTCACTTCTGGATTTTTAAAGGAAAATTAGAGAAGATTTTGGTGTGCTTGAGAAACAAGCAAAAGCCACCTTGCCAAATGTTAACTACAAAACAAGGAGGCAAAGAGTGAGGGAACGGCAAAAAAAATGACAGAAGTGCACCTGGTGTCTTAAGACGCACTTTCTTCAAGAGATAAGTTTAGGATACAATCCTTTATTCCTATATTAGATGCACTTGAAGCCAATTTAAAAAGAAGTCCTGTGTACAATGATGTTGCACAATTGTTTTTCCATTCTTGCTAATCTGACCGCATCTAAGCAAGAAATTCAGCAAGGTGTTGAACTGTTGATGGAAGCATACTCAGAGGATATTGACCTGAAACTTATTGATGAACTTTTGCACTTTCACCTGTACGTGAGACAAAGCCATAGGCTTACAGCAGAGCCCTCTCTTGTCTCATAAAGACCTCTATCAAGATAAAAGAGAGAACACGGGGAAAAGTTGGAGGAAAAATGGCGGGCGCCACGGCGCCACGGAGCTCCTGAAGGCGGCCGAAGTGTTTGCGCTGCCCAAACGGCTCCTGAGCTGCCGAGATCGCCGCTGCTGTCGCGTGAGTGCCGAGGGGTGTCCAGTGGACTGGCCGAGAGATCGCCCCCCCACTCTAGCGCACGCGGCAGATTAAAATCGAGGGCGCCCGACCGACCGTCAACTGTTAATTAGGTGGAACCCCAGAGCCCAGAGGCCTGGGATTTCCCACCTTGCGACACGCCGGGACCTCAAACAGAAAAGAAAAGAAAAGGAGCCATTAACAGCCCCGACCTTTTTGCTGTCGCTGCCGCCACCACTGCCATCGCGCTAGATCTGAAGAGGGAGAAGAGCCCCTTGGAAAGTGGAGCCCCGGACCTGCCATCCTTCCTCCCTGCTGCTGCTGCGCTGCCGCACCGAGGTCGCCCAGCTGCTCGGAGCCCCGGGTCCGGGGAGACCCAAGGGCTAGCGGGGGGTGCGGGGGGAAGGAGAGAGGTCCTAACATAGCTGTCCCGTCGCCGAGCAGCCGCCGCTACCGCCGCTACAGCTGCCGATACCCGGGAGAGGTAGGACGGACTGAGGCCGCGAGGTGACACGCAACTAGGCCTAGGCCCGACCTGAGCCCACTTTCCCGCCGTCTAGCGTGCCAGGAGCCCAGAGGGAGGCCCATTGGAAAGGCCTCGATTTTCCTATATTTTTCAATATTTTTTTTTCTCTCTCTCTATATATAATATATATATAGTATTGGTTTTTTTTAACAATATATATATATATAATAATAATAATTTATTTTATTTTTTGATTGAATTATTTTTTTAAATTTTTTTTTTAAAAAAAGATAAATAAATAAATATTTTTTTTCCTAGATTTTATTTGTAATATATATTTAAATATTTTTATAAGTTATATATATACTTCTCTTTTCTCCTTTTTCCCCTTTTTATAAAAAATTTTTTCCCCTATAAAAATAATAAATAGAAATATATATTTTTTCCTTCTCTTCCCCCCCCTTTTTTTTTTTAAAAAAAATATATTATTATTATTAATAATAATTTATTTAATTGTTTTCTTTAACCTATATCTTAGTATTATTACCATTTACCCCCTCCACCTTCCACCCACTCTTTGCATACACTTCAATCCTTTAAAAAATAACAAAACAAAGACAATACCAACGTCTTCTCCCCCCCCAAGTTCCCAGTCCTTTTACTACGTTTTTACCTTTTTAAAGCTGTTGTTCTACCCTTCCTAACCTTTTTTACCTTAGCTTCATATTATTCCTTCTTCTTCACTGCATAATACTCCTTAAAACCCTCCCCAGACACTTAACCCTCCCTACATAGCCTCTCCTTATTTTTACCTTCCATTCCACTTGTTACTTCCCACCCCCACCTTTGTCTTCTGTTCTTTCTCTCTCTTTCCTTTTCGGTCCCTTCTCCCCCCCCCCTTTCTTTTCTTTTCTTTTCTTTTTTTCTTTTTAAATCGAACCCCTACATCTAGTCTGTTTATCAACTTGTCTCCAATAGGGAAACCTTTCCTCCCATCTATCACCTCCCTCTACAACAAACACCCCTATTTTACCTTTATCTTATTCCCCTCATTCCAATACATAAACCTTCCCCTTAAACCCCTTCCCAGTCACTCAATTTCCCCTTTAATCATCTCTTCCCTATCTCCCCCTCCTACCTCACTTCTCACCCCCCCCCACCCCTACTCTTGCTTTATACCTTCTTTGCTTGCTGGAGTGCTCTTTTGCTCGTCTCTGAATTGAACCCCCCCCCCTTTTCTTCTTTTTTCTTTCTTTTCCCCACCTGTTTGTTTGTCTGCTCTCACCTGTTTTTTGTTTTTTGTTTTTTGTCTATCTGTCCATTGGTCTACCCGCCTCTCTGAGTACCTGACCACCGCTTTGACAGCACTGTTGAGGCGAACACGACAACCTCAGAGAAGTCTTTATAACATTGCCAAGGCATGACACAAATGATTGCCTAAACTGAACGCTCTGCAGAAGCCACCAGTCAACAACGCCTGATTAATCCATTATCCAACACCCAGAAATCATCATCGCCATAACTTCTAATCGCAACACGTCCCACTCCAAGAGAATGCCAAACAAACCTCAAACCAAAAACGTCAAGGAGATGAAGGTGTCACCAACTAAAAAGATGACAAAAAACACTGAGACCGCAACACCTCCTCAAAATGATGAAATATTACAACACCTAAGAGAAATGGAAGAGAGGATGACAAGTAAATTGGAAGCTGCAGTGGAAAACGCAACGACCCCTATACAGCTACTAATCAGCAATCTTACCTCCAGAGTGGAAGCTCTAGAAAAGAAGAATCAACTGCAAGAAAGAACAATAGAGCAATACCGGGATGAAACCACACGCATGAATGAGAAATTGTGCGAACTGGAAAGAGAAAACGAAGAACTGAGAATTAAACAAGCAGACATCGAAGACCGAAACAGACGCTGCAATATCCGCTTCCGCAACTTCCCAGAAAAAGCTGAGGAGAAAAGCCCAGCAGACCTAATTGTGAGCTGGTTGAAAGATACAATCCCAAATCTGACACTCGAGGTATCCGATCTGGAAAGGGCACACAGAGCTCTAAAACCTCTGCCAAAACCTGGTGCCCACCCAAGAGACATCATAGTGTGCTTTTCACGCTACAGAAAAAAGGAGGAGATATGGAACAGCCTCAGGAACTCAACCAACCTCCGATACAAAGACAATTCCATATTGGTCCTGCAAGATCTATCCCAGGACACCCTAAATCGGAGGAAAAGCCTACGTCCGTACACTCAGCTTCTTCAGCAGAAAGGGATTCGGTACCGTTGGGGCTTTCCCTTCCGTCTCATCGTGGCAACCGATACAACGCAATACATGGCTACCAACGAAACGGAAACCCAACAACTATTGAGGAACCTTGGGCTCGACCCTCCATCGAACCAGCAACAGAAAGACTTACCAAGTGACAGCCGAGATCAAGAAAATGGAACAACAGTACATGAATGGATGGAAGTAAAGAGGGGAAAGAGACAACAGAAGCAATACGTCAAGTCTCGCCGATTCAATCATCTACCATCGCGCACAAAATCATTCTACCGAACATTCTCCACAGGACGCCAAACCATGATCAACCGACCCAAAACATCACTGAAGAACAACCCTACTACTACTACTGCTACTACAACAACATCCATAGCTGAATGAGGCAACTGGAAAACATCTCGAACTGCAAGACTGGTGATTCCCCTCCCCCCCTCCCCATAGGCCTTGAACATAACTAACATCATCAATATCCCCCCCAACACCACCCCTCCATAGAACCTACCCCCATCCCAACCCCACCCCAACACCAGTCCAGATAACCTCAATCACATTCCCCATCAACCACAACTTATATCTCCAGTATCCCTTTCATACCAAACAAGAGAAAAACAACTCCCCCAACATCCATAACACAACTCACTATCAGGCTAAAACATGATACCTATTCAACAACATGGTGGCACCAGAGCGCGCCAACACATACACACACTCTAACACATCAGTGATGTTGCTATTAACATTGGCAACATTGCTCACGAACCTTATACCTGACGCTACCATTATAAAACCACTCTACACTGTCTCGCTGATCACCCCCTGTCACAAACGACAAAGGGGAAGGCCTGTCCTTGAGTACAGCCCTTCACATCAGCCGAGACCAAGGACCAACCGGCTAATCGCCAAAAGGTCCAAAATACCCCAAACGAACACCTATATAACTACATATAGGAAACCCTCTATAACTTACCTCCCACTCTTTAACCCGATTCTAATTCTGATCCCATTGAACCCCCACCTGCCACATCATAAGTCAGCGCAACTCCAATGGTTCAATACACGACACGAAGTGTGGGACATAGGACAACCCAAACGGGTTGGCAAGGAACCATCCTACAGAATAAATAAACAAGATGGCTAGCTTAAAAGCAATCACACTAAATGTGAGGGGGCTGGGAAACCCAATCAAGAGAAAACGTATCACCTCATACATAAATACCATGAAACCACACATCACCTTCCTACAAGAAATACACAACCCACCCAAAGGGAACAAACTCCTGAATGACCCTCGTTTTAGTCAACAATGGGTAGCACAAGGCTCAGGAAAGGCCCGCGGAGTAGCTGTAATAATTAGTAGGGACTTAAATTTCAACGCCACAACAGTCCTAAAGGACAAAAAAGGTAGATTCATTTTCATTAAAGGAATACTAGATGGCAAAATTAAACTGACAATCGGCTCATTATATGGCCCTAACTTGAGACAACTTGAATTCTTTCAAAAAACACTAAACAAGTTCCTTTCTTTCTCTGAGGGGGAAGCAATTCTAGGAGGCGACCTTAACTTAAATATTAAGGGCATAACTCTGGAAAACACACATCCTGTAAACTCACAGGCAACCCTCCTCAACCCTCCCTCCCAAACAACTAAGGCTTCTTACAAGTTACTAAAAATGTTAAAAAACAGGGGTCTTTATGACATTTGGGGCGAACACAACCCGGGAGACATCACCCACACATTCCAGTCCGGACGTCATGGTACAACGTCCAGACTGGACAGCATCCTGCTCACACAGGGTCTGATCCCCTTGGTAGAATCAACAAACATAGGCAGCATCAAAATCACAGATCATGCCCCAGTAGAAGTCACTGTTAAAATAGGTGAAGAAACGCAAACTACTCCATCATGGTCTTTCAGTCCCATTCTAACCACAAACACCCAAATTAGAGCAAGTATCACAAAAACTCTCCAAAACTATTTTAAGGAGAATGATGTAGACAATATAAATACCCCCCTCTTATGGGACGCTATGAAAGCGGTGACCAGAGGAGTTTGCATAAAAGAGAAAGCACTCCTTAAAAAACAAACCTCTTCAAAAATTAACAAAATAGAACAAGACATCACTGCCCTCTCATCACGTTACAAACAAACAGGTTCCAAAAAACTACTTAAACTTCTAGAACAAAAGAGAAGAGAATTAGACTCCTTAGAAATCAACAAAACAATGATCAATATTTTATATTCTAAACAGCGCTTCTATGAGTATGAAGGGAAAAACTCCAGACTATTAGCAAATAGATGCAGGAAAAAAGCACTTAAAACAAGAATACACTGCATCGCCAAAAAAGACGGCAACGTGACATTTTCCCCGAAAGAAATAACCTCTGAATTTGCAGAATTCTACTCCAATCTGTACACTTCTCACAACCCAACTGAGGAGGGAATTAGAAAATTCCTGGCAGAACTGACCATGCCCACCTTAACCAACGAGGAACAGGAATTTATGGACAGCCCTATCACCCCTGAGGAAATAGATACGGTCCTTAAAAACTTGAAACCACATAAAGCCCCGGGCCCAGACGGCTTCACGGCAGAATTCTATAAAAAATTCAAAGAACCCCTGATGCCCTACATGATACGCCTATTCAATGATATCATGAAAGGGGGGCTCATTCCCAAAACATGGAATCAATCTAAAATAGTCTCCATCCCAAAACCATTAAAGGACAACCTCAAAGTAGAATCTTACCGCCCAATTTCATTAATAAATCAGGATTACAAGATATTCACATCAATATTGGCCAATCGTTTAAAAATCTTTCTAGGCAATTTAATAGTCCCAGACCAGACTGGCTTCGTCCCTGGTCGCAATATTACAGACCCCATCAGGAAACTACTAAACTTAATCAACCACAGTAAGGCAACTAAACTTCCACTGACAATTATGTCCCTAGATATCCTCAAAGCTTTTGATTGCTTGGAGTGGAAATACTTATTAGCAGTACTAACTAACATGAAATTTGGCCCCAACTTCCTACAAATCCTCAAACAAATATATTCCCAAGCCTCAGCAAAATGCAGAATTAATAATATGGACTCAAACACCATAGCAATTCAAAGAGGCACAAAACAAGGATGCCCGCTGTCTCCATTCCTATTCATCCTAGCCTTGGAGCCCCTAGCAATCCGAATCCGAGCAGCCACAGACATCAAGGGAGTGGAAATAAAAGGCAAAAATTATAAATTAGGGCTCTTTGCAGATGACCTGATGGTCACAACATCAGACCCATTAAATACAGCAACCTCCCTAATCAGAGAACTCAACACATTTGCAATGGTGTCGGGCCTACGGGTAAACTTTGGAAAATCAGAAGCCATGTGCTTCAACACCCCTCCCCATATCCAAAAAGAACTTACTAATATCACCAAAATAAAACTTTGTCATACCAAATTCAGATATCTAGGGGTACAAATAACCAAGAACCTCAATAAATTATACCTCCATAATTACAAGCCCATGTGGCGACAAATAAACAAAGACCTTAAGAAATGGGACAGTATGAGTTTCACTCTTTCAGACAGAATAGCCATCGTCAAAATGGTCACCCTCCCAAAACTGACATACTTATTCCAAACCCTCCCAATCTGGATCCCCCCAACCCAACTTCGCAAATGGCAGGGAAAATTACATTCTTTTATTTTCTCACATAAAAAACCAAGGATTGGCACCAAATACCTTCACCTCCCCACCTCAGTAGGAGGATGGGGAATCCCCAACATAGAAACATACTACAACGCCAACCAAATACGCCATATAATCCCATATATACTACAAGACGAGACAAAACAATGGGTACATCTGGAGAGGGACTCAATTGAAAATATCTGCACCACAGCATATCCATTTCTCCCAAACAAATTAAGGAAGATTCCCACAACACTCAACAGATACACACAAACCATGTTCAAAGCATGGAAAGCAGAAACTAGTAAACTATCTCCATCCCCATCCCCATTAATTCCCCTGGCTTACCATCCCTTGTTCCATCATGCAGCACAAAACCTCCAGATGAAGACCTGGCAAACCAAAGGTTTACATCGCTTAATAGACTTTTATAAAGACAACAAACCTTTGTCACCACAAGAAATACAGGACAAACTAGAAGACATCCCAATGTCCTGGTTAGCACAACATCAACTACATGCCTTTCTGAACAATCCAACTGTAAAACCAGCAGCAACTAGACCCCTGACAGCTTTCGAAAGCCTCCTCCAATTGCCAAAAGGACACGGAAAAGGGATGGTATCTGCAATTTACAAGATACTGATTCAGAATCCCATAGATCCCCTGGACAAGATAAAACGACAATGGGAGGATGACATAGGATATGAAATCAACCCTACCCAATGGACTAAAATGTGGTCGAAACCCCCTTTCAAATCTATATCAATGAAAAGAAAAGAACTCTCATTGAAACTAACTCACAGATGGTACCTGACTCCACGAAAATTATCACTAATACGATCAGGAATCTCATCAAAATGTTGGAGAGGATGCACTTCCACAGGCACGTACCTCCACATGTGGTGGGAGTGCCCTAAAATTCAATCATTCTGGAAGATATCCATGCAAGAAATTTGTAACATAACTAAGCAAGTGCTAGAAATTACCCCAGAATTGGTTTTACTAAATATCTTTCAAGATAACAACGCTCACGCAAATCATAAAGAACTTATAATCCATCTGTTGTCAGCAACCAGAAGCATCATAGCCAGGCACTGGAGGGACTTATCGGGAGTGGGCTTGGACCAATGGTACCAAGTTGTATGGGAAACAGCCCTGCTAGAAAAACTGACCAGTAAGCTGAAACTGACACGGGGACAAACAGAAGAAGACACCTTCACCCCAGTATGGTTCCCCTTCATCACTTATACAACCCAACAGGACAATGACAAACACTTACCGTCAGCATACAAATCAATATGGCTAACTTGATCAAAACACCCTCCCTCCCCACTCACGCAAGAAATTAAGGATCATCACAGCCAACCATAAACAAACAACCACATTCTAAGACACATCCTGACCTCTCTCACCAACAAAGAAGCACGAACAAACAACAGAGAACCTGCACAAACGACGCTGACGCCGAACCCCTACACATATCAAGAAAAACAGAAACATCGGCAATCCACCACACCCAACTCCCCATCCCACCTACCTCTTTCCCCCCCTTTCCCCCCTTCCTCATAATGTCTCAACAAGTTAAAAATTGATGTGTAAAAATGATGCATGAAAAAAAAAAACCGAGACATTGCACTACCTTTGTAACCTAAGAAAATCTTTAATAAAAATAATTATTAAAAAATAAATAAAGACCTCTATCAAATTATATACAAGGAAAAAATTCAGATGGCCTTTCCTTATGTGGAAGCAATCTTGCGGCTATTTCTTAGCTTTATGGTCATTAACTGCTCGGAAGAGAGGAGTTTTTCAAGACTCAAAAGAATTAAAATTGAATTAAGGGCCACAATGTCTCAAGAGAGGTTGTCCGCACTGAGCATTCTGTACATTGAAAGTGACAAACAGACAAATTTTGATGAAGTTTTCTGGTGTCCTTTAGAGGAGAAATTGTGAATTGCAGAATTTTAAATACCCACCATCATCCTTGGCTTTACTCAATTTTGTTCATAACACTCTTCCATTTTCTTCTAGCTGTTGGGGGGGGGGAGATTGGGAGGGGCCTCACAAGTGGAGTAGCCTAGGGTGGGCATAGGCAAACTCTGCCCTCCAGATGTTTTGGGACTACAACTCCCATCATCCCTGACCACTGGTCCTGTTAGCTAGGGATGATGGGCATTGTAGTCCCAAAACATCTGGAGGGCCAAGTTTGCCTAATGCCTGGCCTAGGGCCTCTCTTCATCTAAATCCAGGCCTGAAATCAATTCCGCACCTTCCTGCTGATTCCCTTGTACCTTTTCTATGTCACGAATACTCCAATCTGTAATTTGTTTTTAATCCTGCTGTTGTTTTCATCCTGTTCTCTAGCCCTTCCAAACAGCAGTCGTGTGTTATCCCTGGGAAAGCAGCATCGCAGAACATCACAGTTCCACTCCAGAGACTTCCGGTCTGGGTGCGCCAGGGAAAAGGTGTGCACGTCGGAGCTCCGAGCTTTTGGAGGTCTCCGAAAGATGCCAGTAACTGAGGGAGGGCTGCGGGCGTTTACCCCCCCCCCCAAAAAAACAGCGGAGCACGGAGCTCCCGCTGGACGAGAAGAAAAGCGGCGCAAACAGGCGAACTCCGAGTCGGCACCCCTCTAAAGTGGTGGAGACTACGGAGGACAGCCGAGCGCAAAACGGACACACAGGACTGGCGGTCTAACGCCCCCAAAAACCGACTGGCAAGCACCTAAGAACCCCTCCGACCAAAGAGCAAGCAAAGAAGAACCAGTTGGCGATAACAACAACAGAATAATACCAACAAAAGAAAAAGTCGAGACGCAACTGTGCAAGAAAGTCGGAGGTGTGCTTTGAATACCGCGGTGAGAACTTGCTAAATAGACCTTTTATATATATTTTATAAAGAAGCTAAAGGGGGGAGCATATCACCTCTAAAAGCGCCGGAGAGAGACTTTAATTTAAACTAAAGCTTCAGGGGCATTCCCTGCAGCAGCCGGCACCCGTGGGTGGAGGCGGTAGGAGAAACCAGACGCGAATGAGAAATAGAAAGCAACAAACGGAGGACAAACGGGAGGCGCGTAAAATTAAAGACCCAATACCGTGTTTCCCCTTTTTTAATACGTAGTCAGAAAGTAAGCCATGGCAGGGTTTTTAACCATTTGAGAGCTATAAGACATACCCCGAAAATAAGCCATACTTCCGCACCAGCTAGCAGGACCCAGCATGCCGGCCGCGACAGGAGGAGGAAGCCTGCCGGGTCGGGTCAGTGCCCGGAAGCGGCGGTGGCTGCTTTAGTGCCAATAAAGCGTGCAGCAGTGCCGCACGGAGCACCAGCCAGAAGGACCCAGCTCCTGCAATGCCGGCCGCGGCAGGAGGAGGAAGCCTGCGGGGTTGGGTCGGTGCCCGGAAGCGGTGGCGGCTGCAGCGCTGACAAAGCGTGAAGCAGCGCCGCACGGAGCACCAAGGGCACGAGCGGCAGGAGGAAAGAGAGAGAGGCTCGTTACTTGCGGCACTTTAAGAGAAGCAGCCAGAACCGATCTCCACATTCCGAGCCTCCCTTTTGCGCGTGCGGGCATGTTAAAGCCCCGATCAGTTCACTCCCCACTTCTTCCTCGCCATCCCTCCCTTTCACGCGTTGCCTTGACCCCGCAGCCCCCCTCCCTGGCCATCTTCCCCTAAGTGCAGCGCTGCTTCGTGAGCGCTGCAGCCGCACGCTCTCTGTGTGTGCGCGCGTCTCTTTCTTTCTCTCCCTGTGCGTCCATCTCTCTCTCTCTCTCTCTGTGTGCGCGCGCGTCTCTCTCTCTCTCCCCCGTGCGTCTCTCTCTCTCTCTGTGTGTTTGTGTGCGTCTCTTTCTTTCTCTCCCCGTGCATCCGTCTCTGTGTGTGTGTGTGTGCGCGCGTCTCTCTCTCTCCCCCGTGCGTCTCTCTGTGTGTGTGTTTGTGCGCGTCTCTTTCTTTCTCTCCCCGTGCGTCCGTCTCTCTCTGTGTGTGTGTGCGCGCGCGTGTCTCTTTCTCTCTCTCCCCCGTGCATCTCTCTGTGTGTGTGTGTGTGTGTGCGCGCGTCTCTTTCTTTCTCTCCCTGTGCGTGTCTCTCTCTCAGTGTGTGTGTGTGTGTGTGTGTGTGTGTGTGTGTGTTTGCGCGCGCGCGTCTCCCCCCCCCCACAGAGAAAAGGTTCCGCTTCGGCTCGTCATTCAGCCGCGCGCGCGCGCCAGGGGCATGGGCCCAAGCCTCGTCCCCCTCGCGCTTCCCTCACAAGCATCTCGGAGCGGGACGGGTCACGGCCTCCCTCCTCATTCCCCGGCCGGCGTGAGAGAGCCCGGGGAGCAGCCTCTATACCTCCACGCGCGCACACACCCGGCCGCCTCCAAAGCCATGGAAGCAGGAGGAGAAGCACCAGAAGCTGCTGAGGGAGATGAGCAGCCTCCCGCCCAACCGCAAGTGCTTCGACTGTAACCAACGCGGTCCTACCTACACCGACATGACGGTGGGCAGCTTCGTGTGTACCTCCTGCTCCGGCATCCTACAAGGTTTAAATCCACCTCACAAAGTCCCCCCCCCTGTGTGTACATCTGTCTCCGAGGCAGGTGGCCATCCAGCCTCTGCTTAAAAGCCTCCATAGAAGGAAAGCCCTTGACTCAGGATGGGTAGGAGGGGAAAGGGAAAAAATAGAAGAGGCAGAAAATGGAAAAGACCATAACAGAGTGGCAGAGCACCCTGTGCTCTGTATGCAGAAGGATCCCAGGTTTAACCCCCAGGTACCCCCAAGTTTGAAATCCTGGAGAGCTGCTGCCAGCCTGGTTGACAGTAAAACCTGGATAGCACAGTAGGCTAGAGTGTGGTGTTTATAATGTGCGCGGAAGAGAGCACCGAGTGTCCTGAGCCAGTGGGACCCAGTTGTACCAGCACTTTTTTTTTAAAAAAGACACCCCCTGAAAATAAGCCACCGTGTGTTTTTTTGAGGAAAAAAAGTTATAAGACGGTGTCTTAAAAAAGGGGAAACACGGTATCTTACCATTCAGAGACGGTGAATCCAGAAGGGGGGGAACAAAATGGAGGCTCGATTTGATTAGAACTGAATCTGCAGACTCATTTCTGCCTCCCTCAAGGAAGTTAACATCAAAGAGGGGAGGAAGGAGAGGGTGAGAGAAGAACAGCAAAGAGGGAGAGAGTGACATCTAGAGGAAGACTGAGGAAAAACAAGGATTAAATAAATGAGTTTTTAAAAGAGCACTGAAGGGAACTCCCAAAAGAAGGAGAAACCCCAGGTGTACACGAAATATAGTTTGAATAAATTGAACCTTTTTTTTAAAATATAAGTTGGACTTTGTAAAATTAAACAGACAAACATGGCAGGAAGAAGAGGACAACAGGGAGCTGCAACAAATGCTACAGGAAACCAGAGGAGACAATCGATGACAGCAGAAAATGATGCCTTGGCAGATATCAAGGAGTTAATAACCGAAATGAATAAATCTATAAATGAGAAGTTAGATGCCATGGACGCAAAGATAGAACACAACTCCAAAATGATAACAGTAATGTCGGGACAGATCGCAGAACTGTGTGGTATGAACAAAGAGCTGGATAAAGCGGTCAAAGAAGTAAATGTAAAATTAAACAAGCAGGAGGAATCAATAAAGAAGATGAAGACAGAGAATAAAGAATTCCAAAGGATACAAAAGGCGGAAGAAGAAGAGAGACAAGGAATAAAGAGATTACAAGAGGAGTTAGCCGACCAGATCGCAATGATCGAATTCAAGCAAAATGCCCTAACTCTCCGTTTGAGGGGAGTACCAGAGATACCGAACGAACAAATTGATGAGAGGATTGTTAAAGAACTAGCCTTATGGCTAAAAGTAAAGGAAGACGATCTGTGGATGGACATTGACAAAATTTACAGAATAAAGATAGACAGAAAGAAGAATGCCAAGGCATTAGGTGACTGCATGGTTTTCCTAAATTCAACGCTGCTTAAAGACAAAATATTACAAACGAAAAAGCAAAGGAATCTGATAATAGAGGGGGAAACTGTGAACATTTTTAAAGAACTCCCTAAAAGGATTAGAATGAAAAGACAAAAATACAAAGTTCTAACGGACATCCTGAGGAAAAAAGGCATGTGGTATGTCTGGGAGTTCCCGGAGGGAATTACATTCAACTTTAGAGAGAGAAAGAAGACAATAAGATCGGCGGAGGAAGCGGAGAGATTTAGTAAAAGAAACAAGAAAGAGCTGCTGGGAGAAGGAGAGGAGGTCAGCGAAGAAGAAGGCCAGCTAGAGGAATAGTTGAAGAAACAAACCCAATTGAATATTTGATCCTCTTTTGTATCTGTTCAATCTACTTAGGTTTATTTTGAAAGGGGAAAATAATAACAACACTTTTCTTCCCTCTCTGAAATCTCCTTTGAAATTTGAAATTATATTTTAATACAAATTATAAGATTGACAAATTTTCTTTCTTTTATTAAATAAAATTATGAATCTTAATGTGGGTTTCATGGAATATCAATGGTTTAAATAATAAGATTAAAAGAAATAAAATCGAACATATATTAAGAAAAGGAACGTGGGACGTGGTGTGCTTACAAGAAACCCACATTCCCAGGACGCACGAGAGAGTTCTAATAAATAAAAAATTAGGCAATGAATTTATTTCCTCAAATCACAAAAGGATGAAAGGTGTGGTTATATATGTTAATGCGAAGATAAAAGCTGAAAAATTATTTCAGGATAAAGAAGGAAGAGTGGTTGCAACGAAACTGTGTTTGCCAGATAGTAATATTATTGTGATAAATGTTTATGCACCGAATGGGGGGAAGACAGATTTTTTTCAAAAGGTTAAAAGAACAAATAGAAGAGTATGTAGATGAAGAAGAAATTATTTTAACTGGGGATAAAATATTTAAAGAAGAACTAGGAGGAATTTATGTGAAATTGATAAATGATATATTAGAAAAAGGAATATTTCCCCAAAGTTGGCAAGAAGCCTATATAACACTTATCCCCAAAGGTGATAAACAAAACGATCAAGTAGAAAACTTTAGACCCATATCACTATTGAATACAGATTACAAAATCTTCGCAGGGGTCCTGGCAAACAGGATCAAAGACATATTAAACAGAATAATTGGAAGGAATCAACAAGGATTTTTGCCCCAAAGAAAAATGAATAATAACGTGAGGATATTATTGGATTTGATAGAATATTTAGATTGGAACCCTGGACAAAGTGTAGCTTTCATCTTCCTGGATGCCGAGAAAGCCTTCGACAATGTTAATTGGACATATATGATAAAGGCTTTAGAAAATATTGGAGTCGAAGGGAACTTTCTAAAAGGTATACAGGCGATTTATGGTAAACAAAAAGGTAAATTAATAATAAATGGGGAAGTAATAGAGGACATTGAAATAACCAGGGGCACGCGACAGGGATGCCCACTTTCTCCCCTTTTATTCATATTATCGATTGAATATCTGATAAAAGGAATTAAAGAAGAGGAAGGAATTAAGGGGGTGAAAGTAGGGAAAATCAATCACAAAATCATGGCATTTGCCGATGATGTGATTATTATGCTAGAGGACCCCATAGAAAACATCAAGAACTTAGAAGAGCATCTACGAAAATATGGGGAAGTATCTGGCCTTAAGATAAATGCAAAGAAAACGAAAATAATTACAAAGAATATGAAGAAGAGAGAGGAGGAAGAATTAGGAAAGAAAATGGGATGGGAAATTGTGAAAAAAGTAAAATACTTAGGTATAGAAATAACAGCCAATAATATGAATTTATTCGAGAACAATTACGGGGAAAATGGAGAGAAATTAAACAGGATTTAGAGAGATGGAGCAATTTAAAATTAACCCTTTCAGCAGGAATAGCAGCGATTAAAATGTCAGTGTTGCCGAAGATGATATTTTTATTCCAAATGGCCCCAATCATAGAGAAGAGAGAGATATTTGATAATTGGAAAAAAGATCTGAGTAAATTCATATGGGGGGGGGGGGAAGGCAAGAATACAATTTAGATTACTGACCGATATAAAAGAAAGAGGGGGCTGGGGAGTGCCAGACCTAAAATTGTACCATGCTGCTGCCGGTATGTGCTGGGTTAAAGAATGGATGAGATTAGATAATACAGAGCTATTAAATGTAGAAGGATTTAGAAACGAACAAGGATGGCATGCTTATTTGCTGGAAGAGAAAGAAGGAGGACATAGAGAGTTCACTGACCACACTATTAAAAAGTCCCTATTAAAGATATGGAGGGAGCATAGAGACATACTAGAACAGGGGTCCCCAGACTACGGCCCGGGGCCCGGATGCGGCCCAATTGGCATGCCAATCCGGCCCGCGGCGACCCCCGCCGCCCGCCGCCCGCTCTTACGGCGCGCAGCGCGGCAGCGCTCTTCCGGGTCGGGAAAAAAGTGCCGAAAATCCTTTGTGCGCATGCGTATGGGCCTCTCCCGACCCGGAAGAGGTCATTTCTGGTGCACTTCCGGGTCGGGGGAGGCCCATACGCATGCGCACAACGGATTTTCGGTGCTTTTTCCACCCTGGAAGCGCGCCACCGCGGCAGTAATCGCCTGTGCGCATGCGCGCGGGCGCGCACTCCCCCGCCCGCTGGCCCACACAGGCGCACGTTCCCCCGTCCTCCGGCCCGCCGCGCGATCGGCGCGGTGGGAACCGGCCCAAACGCCGGTAAGTCTGGGGACCCCTGTACTAGAACCTAAAACGCCCTGGTGGGTTTCTCCCCCAGAGATGACAACATTATTTAGCAGAAACAAAGAAGGAAAATGGGCAACTTATCAAGATTTGTTAATAAAAGAGAATGGAAAATTAAAATTAAAAGCATATGAACAAATGAAGGAACATTGTACAAGCTGGATGCATTATTGCCAAATGCAAAGTCTATTCCAAAAACACAGAAAGATTGGGTTCAAAGATGGGAAATCTAAATTACAAGAGATCCTGATAGAAAATAATGAAAAACCATTGGCAAAATTATACAATTACCTATTGGAATGGGAGATGAAAGATGAGATAGTAAAAACAACTATGATCAAATGGGCCCAAGATATCGGGAGACCCATATACAGCAACCAATGGGAGAAATTATGGAAAGAGGGATGGAGTTTTACAGTATGTGCAAGAATAAAAGAAAATATGTTAAAATTAATGTATAGATGGCATTTGACCCCGGAGAAAATAGCTAAAATTTATAAAACAAGTTCGAATAAATCCTGGAAATGCAAAGAAAAAACAGGTAATTTTTATCATTGTTGGTGGCAGTGTAAGAAAGTTAGGGAATTTTGGAATTTGGTATATGAAAAACTAAAAAAGATGCTAAAAATAACATTTGATAAAAAACCAGAATTATTCTTATTAAGTATGGTACCAGAGAACATCCCAGAGGACAGGAAAAACATCCTCCTCTACGCAACCGCAGCAGCAAGACTTCTCATCGCTCAACATTGGAAAGGGGAGAGAGTGCCAACCATCCTAGAATGGCAGGAGAAGCTAGTGGAATTTATGAACCTCTCAAAAATGAGGGCAGCAATCCGAAACACCCCCAAACAAATTTGCAAAAAAGAATGGAAGTATGTTGAGGATTTTTTTAGGAAAGAAGGAATAAATGTAGATTTGGTGATTTGTCTAGATTGAAAGATATAAAAGGGAAATTTTGAAAATATATGTAAATAACAGCTGAGGTAAAGCGAGGTAAAAGAAATTATGCAAAGGAAAGCGGTATCCAAATAACAGGAAGTATTTTAGATTTTACTATTTGTGTGGTTTTTTTCTTTTCTTTTCTCTTTCCTCCTTTTTTCCTTTTTTTTCTTCTCTCTTCTTCTCTCTCTCTTCTCTCCCTCTCCTCCCTCCCCCCCCCGTCCCCTATCTTTTTCCTTTTCTTCTCTTCCCTCCGTCTCCCTTATCTTCCTATCATTATGAATATTAATATATTATTTATATATGTTCAACACAGAATAGGTTGTTTGAAGTACTTGATATGTTCTCCAGACTATCCTGTTCGTGTGTTTCTTCCTATCTCTATTCCAATTATTTGATTAGAATGATGCTTATTTTTTATTATACTTTTATAATTTGCTTATAATTTGTTTACTTGTTTATTTGTTTATCTCTTTTTTGTATTACTCATCAGTTTATGGTTTATGTAACTTTTTAAAGAATGAAATAAAGTCTTTTTTAAATTAAAAAAAAAAGAACATCACAGTTCCACTCCACGCACGCAATGTACATCCGTCACACATTTGAACCACATGACCCCCCAAAGAATCCTGGGAGCTGTAGTTTATTAAGGACGGTGGGGGATCGTAGCTCTGTTAGGGGGGGAGACGACTGAGATTACTAATTATTTAATATACACTTGTTAATTTTTGAGACTGTTGTTGTTTAGTTGTTTAGTCGTGTCTGACTCTTCGTGACCCCATGGACCAGAGCACGCCAGGCACTCCTGTCTTCCACTGCCTCCCGCAGTTTGGTCAGACTCATGTTGGTGGCTTCGAAAACAGGGTCCAGCCATCTCGTCCTCTGTCGTCCCCTTCTCCTTGTGCCCTCAATCTTTCCCAACATCAGGGTCTTTTCCAGGGAGTCTTCTCTTCTCATGAGCCTCAGCTTCAGGATCTGTCCTTCCAGTGATCACCCAGGGCTGATTTCCTTAAGAATGGATAGGTTTGATCTTCTTGCAGTCCATGGGACTCTCAAGGGTCTACTCCAGCACCATAATTCAAAAGCATCAATTTTTGATACTACAACTGCACAAAATCCATAGATTGCACAAATCAATCAGAGCTAATAATAATAATAATAATAATAATAATAATAATAATAATAAACATAGCTGTAACCTGACTCTGACTGAGTGATGTGCAGAGATTGTTTGCAGCACCAAACAGGAATTGTTTAACTCTTTGGAATTATATGCACAAGTTATACTTTTCCTAAATAAACAAAATGAATAGTAGCAGTAGTGTTTACAAATAAAGTCCACCATTGCAAGGGGTTGGACTAGATGACCCAGACCCTCCAAGTGTTCCTATTTTCCCCTGATTTAGAGAAGCTATACCAGTTTCTGATTTGATCCTGGAATGTCCCGCTTTTCCTTAGGATGTCCCTATTTTCATTGGGGAAAGGTTGGAGGTTATGGAGTTATCCAACCCCCGAGCCGTCTGAAGGCAATCCTGTATAGGGAAGGTTTTTTTTAAAAAATGTTTAATGTTTTTTTTAAAAAAAATATTATTATATATGTTGAAAGCTGCCCAGAGTGGGTGGGGCAACCCTGTGAGATGTGTGGGGTATAAGTAATCAAATTATCATTATGGAATGGGACACCCCTATTTTCATCAGAGAAACATTGGAGGGTATGGATGACCCGTGCGTCCCTTCCGACTTTACAATTCTATTCTTCTTCTTCTTCAATATTATTACATTCCTACGGAGTGATGGGTCAGAATTTACATCAGAATGGAATCAGGTGAAAAGCCATCAGCAAGAAACATAAAATACGAAAACAATCAACGGGTTGGGGAAGAGGACAATCTGAAACACGTCTAGGCCAGTCAGGAGGAGAATCCGTCAAGTGGGAGAATCTATAGCGAGGCTCGAGCCCTTGGAGGTTTGCATGACGCACCATCGTCGGTAATAAAAGTTACGAATGGAAAGCAGACCGTGTCAAAAGGAGCTCCCTTAGCCAAAGCTTGGACGGCTCTGCGATGGTAAGTCAGATGTTCCGACAATGCGATTTCCCATAGTTATCAAATGTCTGGTGCGAGCAGAACACACAACTGATGCCCCTAGAGTATTATGGAATAGAGAACATATTGCAGAACGCACTCGTAATATAATACCAGTTTGGAGGGGTTCCCAGTGTTTCTGAAGGGTTCAGCCAGCCTTTCCCTTCCAAACCCTGAATATTTCTTCGCCTGCGCTTCCTCTGCCCCTTTCGTCTTGCCACCTGAAAGCTTCTGCCTACCTGATTCTTTTCTCTGTACTTTTCCATCCACGCTCCTACGCTGTTTTTCCCCTCTCTAGCCTCCTTCTCTCTCCCCACAGTGCCCACTTATGCCCGAGCATCAGTGCCAGGCACGGGGCCGACTTCGAGATTTTATTTGCAGGTTCCACACGGGCGCTGTGGTCAACCCCGGCGGGTACGGTGGGCCTCAGAATAAACGGTGCTTTGCTCAGAAGGGGCACATTTTTTAAAAAAAAGCAGACAGGAGTGTTTCTCGGTTTTGGATGGCGATGGAGGGTGAAGCCAGGTCATGGGCTCTGGCAGATAAATTTAGAACCTATTGGAATCCACGTGGCTGGTTTTTTTTTTCCGGCCAAGCCTAAAAACCCCTTGAAAAGGGGCATTGAAAAAGCTTTTCACCTGGACCTTGTGCCCCCTGCCGCCCTTGCATTCAGATGAAAGTGCTTGCAAACCCGGACAGGATGTTTATTAAACCTGCGGATCGCTCCAAGGCTGCTGGGTGCAAGCTTTTGAGTGCCACAGGGCTCTTCTTCAAGCAGAGGGGTTGGGAGCAAAAAGGGTGGTGCTTTTGTTAACGCTGGATGCTTCCAGATGGGAGCCTCCCAGCGCTATCTGGTTGTTGTTTATTCACTTCCTAACCACATGCAGAATTTCAGTGGCAAGTACAGCAGCTTCGTGGATTTACAACCTGCTCTGTCCCATCCACACTGATCTCAAGAACTCTTTACAGCCTTGTGTTCCTACACTGAAAACCAACAAAACTTCTTATTACAAAAGAGAGAGAGAACTCTTTATGGCCTGATCAACACATGCAGTGGAATGGAGTGGTAAAGTCCTGAGATGGAAGAAAGGGCTGTCAGAATGTTCCCTTGCTTTTTTTTTCTTTAAAAAAGCAACACCTTGCAAGCAGAAAGCTAACAGAGCAAGGAATGGGCTGAACTGCATTATTTCTCCCTGATATGTCAAGTGAAAGCTTTCAGGGAGGTGCGTTTCTGTTGTTTGTAAACGCAGGTGAGGCTTCCAAAATGGCTTTCACATGACCATGCCATTGTCCTGTATGTGTCAAACATGCCCAAGACAAAGGGGCATAAAGGTTTCAGGACGGAATCCTGTGGCCCCATTCACACAAAACATTTGTCCCATTGAGAAAACACTTCACGTTGCTAAACTCCCCTAGGAAGTTAAGAGAGAGAGAGAGAGAGAGAGAGAGAGAGAGAGAGAGAGAGAGAGAGAGAGAGAGAGAGAGAGAGAGAGAGAGAGCGCTAAAGGGAAGAGGCTGTAGGTGGACATTTATCTGCTTTCGAAGAGCCTCTCCCACTGACTCCATTTCTTCCAGTGTTTTCCCCCAGTGTTGACATTTAGACTGGAGACTCCTTGGGGCAGGAAGCTAACTTTTCCCCGCTTACATTAAATTGTCCCCTGTGTTGATGATGCAGCGCAAATTAATAACAATAAGCAGAAGTGAGCATTCCCAGAGTAAGGTCGCCTTTTTCGGTGTCAAGAGCTCCCTCCATTTTAACAACTGCCCGGGAGGCAGAAATTCAACAGGGGAAGCTTTCCCCATGGCCGCATCCCCAAGAAGTATGCCCCTTGCTGTGTCACGGAGACGCATCTCTCCATTTTAATTTCCTAACCGAAAGGAGGCGCACTTTTGCGTGAGCTCTGCTTAGCCACAACTCCTTTATAAAACAAAACAACTTTATCTCGTTTGCAGACGCAGGCACTCTGTATATACCTAGAGACAGCCAGTCCACTGCTAGATGTTATCATTTAGAAAAACACACAAGACAGAGAGTGTGTGTCACGCTGAGCCCCAAGCAAGCATTTATGTGCTTGCCTCCTTGGCTGGGCCTTGCAGGGCTTAGCACTAGTGAGAGGTTTGTCTCACGGGTCACCTGTTTGGGGTATCCAGGTGGGGTGGGCCTGCCCCACTTCGGAAAGGAAGCCCTCTGGCCTCCTTAGGGCTGAGGTGGAGGCGGCCTGCTGGCATCTTTCCACGCTTCTGTATAAGACAAGCATCACCCTTTGGTTTTTACTGCTGAGAACTGTAAATCCCTAACCAGGAAACTGTATCCTGTTGAGCAGGGCTTTTCGCAGCCACACCTGCTTTATCACCACTGGAGGGGAAGAAGGAACCAGGAAGTCGCGATGCACACATGGGTTCTCTCTGCGGTGTCATCGCTGGGGCAATAACCTATCAGCTCCGACAAGCCAGTTCAGCGGCAGGACCCTGGATCGAAGTATCTGGGACATAGGGCCAATCTGCGCACGATGCAGGGAGATCCAAAAGCAATTTTCCCATTGGAAAAAAGAATTTGTGCCAACAAAAACGGAATGGCAGGATAATTTACTAAATTATATCGAATCGGCTAGATTAACAGAGGCAATTTGGGGACTCCCCAGACAAGAATTTCAAAGAGAATGGGGGAAATGTAAAGAATACTTTACAAAGCAGTGCCCTGAAATGCACACCTGGACAAAAGCCACAAATGTCTGCAGGAGACTTTGTGGTTTTTGTTTTAGTCATAATTTGAAAAAACAACAACATAATAATAATTCATAAAGGAAACAGTTTATAAGAAGTAAATAAGGAGGCCATGTACAGGATAAAGGAAATCTTTTATTTTGTCGTTTGTTTTATGTTATGTTATGTTTATTTTATGTTATGTTCATGTCTAATGGTAGTGGATTCATTTACAGTGGTACCTCGGTTTATGAACACAATTGGTTCCGGAAGTCTGTTCATAAACTGAAGCGAACTTTCCCATTGAAAGTAATGGAAAGTGGATTAATCCATTCCAGACGGGTCCACGGCGTTCGCAAACCGAAAGTTTGTAAACCGAGGTGTTCATAAACCAAGGTTCCACTGTATTTGAGTTGTGGTGGATTTATGTTGTAAATAAAATTAATTTTAAAAAATTTAAAAATAGGAGTTTCCCTATCTTTGTAGTTTACTCATTTTACTGCAACGCAGCTTCACGGCACTACGTAAGAACTCGAGATAAGCCCTGTAGGATCAGGCCGTAGGGTCCCCGAGTTCTTACAGAGATGCCTCTAGGAATCCTGCAAACAGGATTTATGTGCAACACAGGGTCCCTTCCCTGCTTGCAGTTCCCGGGAACTGGTATTCAGGGAGGCACGCTTTCCAACAGAAAGGCAGTCACCAGGACTGTCAGTTTGGTGGCATCGGTGGCGCTGCTGGCGAGGGGAAGATTAAACCAGACGGACTCTTCGCCAAGCAGCTTTCTTACCTAGGCCACCGGGGTGACTGCGGAAGCACCATAGGAGGGGCAGGAGGGAAGAGGCAATCTCGTGCCTAAGGGATTTGGGATATAGGTCAAAATCAGCACCCTGAATTGTGCAGGCAGAGCAGTGGGGCAAGGTGGCTGCCCTTTGCCTCTGACAGAGGCTAGTCTGCATCACATCCTCAACAGGGAAGCGAATCAGCTGGAGCTCCTGCTCAGCCATCAAGGGCAGGCCAATGCAGATTGCGGCTGTAGTCAAGCCTTGAGACATAAATATGCTTTATCCTCAGGTTGAGAGGTCGTCTCGTAGCCTGGGGGGTCGCACCTGTCTTCGGAGATCTTCAGCTGCAGAGCAAGCACAGATCTGCGGATCTGTAAGGAGCAAATATGAAACACTTGCGCTGGCAGACCACAGTGGTGGTGAAAACAGGAGAAACTTCGGCTGCCTCTCGCTTTGCAGCTGCTGCCGACACCTGTTCCCTGCAAGTTGGAAGTATTATAGGGAGGGAAGCTAAATATTGATGGGACCAATGAGGCAAATCAAACATAACATGCCTTCAGTCCTCTTCCTTCTTGCTGGGCTGCAGAATCCACCCATTTGGAAAAGCAAGGCTGTACAGTATTGACTAGCAATGCAGCCCTCGCTTTCCAGTTAAATAGGTAGACTTGGAAACTCTATATCCCCGCCCTCCCCACCCCCCTTATCTCTTTTTCCATGGGGAAGGCGGCCTTGAGAGGCTGCGGGTCCCTGACCTTCTCCCAGCAGCCTGCGGTGTTTTCATTAAGAAGGTGTTGCTGGAATGACGTTTTGACTGCCCGGCTCCATTGAATAAAGAACCCTTTCTGGTCAAGGTTCTGCCCTGGCCTGCCTTGGAAACTGTTAAAAACAGCTCGAGGAAGGAAGGGGGAGAAAGATTGGTCTGTTGGGGAGGGATGAGGCAGGAGGTAAAGGAGGATTCAGCCCATCTCCGAGCTGAGGGAAGCCTCCTTTTACTGGCTAGCAATGGATGCTGATCATGACTCTGTTTTTCTCAGCTCACTGTGTACAGGTGGCCCCACTGGGCTGGGTCTGCATTGATTTGACTGTTTGTCTCTTGCCCATCCTCTTTGCGACATCTTCACTGTATGTGGGTGGTTTTTTAAAAAATTCACAACAACCTGGTTAGGCTGAAAGACAGAACTTACCCCAGGCTTTCTCTCAGTCCACAGCTGCATGGGGATTGGAGCATCCCAAGGCTTACTATGGGTTAAGTGCTCTGGTCCATGGGGTCACAAAGAGTCGGACACGACTAAACGACTAAACAACAACAACAAAGGCTTTCTCTACTGATTCCCGACTTAGTTTTCTAATTTTTATTTTTATGGACAGAGGTGTTTTTTTGTATGCGTGTGTGTGTTTTGAGCTAGTTTATCACAGTAGCCAGCAGGTGCTTGTCTGAGCTATGGACCAGGGAGGCTTGGGCACACTAGGTAGTTTAAGGGAGGCAGCCATTCTCTTGCCATTCCATCTCCTGTGTTGTGGGCAATAACTTTATAGCACCGGACTACCTTGCAGGGTTGGTGTTAGGTAATGATTGTGAAGCGCATTGGACACTTGGAAGGTCCTCTGTCAACGCGCCTTGCTGTGATTATCATTGCCTTTTTATAGCTGTGCACATGGGGGCGGGGGGGGGGAGGCAGCTGCCTGCCCTCCCATCAAGAAAATAAATAAAAACACTTAACTAAAAGTAGAAAGATTTTGACAGGTTTTTCTGAGCACTTGGGGTCAAAAGATAGTAATTTAAAACTAACTGTTGTCAAGACATTTCATTCCAAATCTGCCAGATAGAGAATGATGACAGGTGGGTGTCCTGCCCCCCCCAAAAAAAACACACACACATATATCCTGGCTACACTCATAGCTGTGCAACAGGCAGAAATCCAGATATCCTGACATGGAGATGACAGGGATAGGAAAAGCTTCAGGGGATGAATGCTAACCCCACCCCACCGAAAGCATTGGCAGTCTCCCCACCAAATCCTGATCTCCGATAGGGGAACACCATAGCACTGAGTTAAATGGACCAAAGCGCTTGACTCACAGCTTCCGAGGTTCCCATGATCTGAACAAGAGGAAGCGTAGCCTAATAACTCACCACCGCAGGGTTTCCCAAACTCTCGAGTCCCCAGCAGCAGTTGGACTACAACTCCCATCATCCCTGACCGTTCGTCCTGTTAGTTAGGGATGATGGGAGTTGTATTCCAACAACTGCTGGAGACCCACGTTTTGGAAACCCTGCACCAGGGTACCTCTGGCACGTGTTCCCCGCTCCCTCCCTCCCACCAGGCAGCCAGCTAGCCCCACCCCCGGCTCTTGCGCCCCTGTAAGAGGCACCCGGCAGGCAGGCAGAAAGGCGTCCGGTGCTGCCGACTCTCCCGGCCGCTCCAGTTGCCAAGCTCTGGCCGTCGCAGCCCTGCAGAACCTCCCAAGCGGTGCCAACCCCGACAGAGGGAGAAGGGCGCGCGTGCTTGCGCGTTTCCATCCTCCTCCTGCCAGCCGGGGGTGATTTCTAGGGGATCCTTTTTTCAGCCCGGCTGGAAGGAGGCGGGTGGCCTGGGACGACGCCCCGCAGCTCCCTGCCTCCTCTAGCCGGGCAGGGCCGGATCAGCCGGCACAGAAGGTCCCTTTTTCCCCTCCTGCAGCCCCGGCGGTGTTGTTTTTTCCAGGAATGTGCGGAATCGCGCTGCGTCCGGCCCAGCCGGCGGACGCACGCACCCGCGCGCACACTGGCTCCATTCAGGCCGCCAGCCGGGAAAGGGAGCAGCCCCACCGCGGGCCTGGCTGGCACCCCTTGCCCAGCCCAGCCCCGCCCCTGGAAGTGGCACTGCCGCGGGGGCCTGGAAGGCAGAAGGAGAGAAAGGGATTTGGGATGGGTGGCTAAGCAGGTCGGAGGAGGGAAGAGCGCGCGCACGTTTGGCACTTGCGAGATTTTGCGCTTTAGGGAGCGTTCACACGCGCGCCTACGATTCTTACAAACAGCCCTGCAAGGTAGGCAGGCGTTGTTATCGCCCGTTAGGGGAAGAAACCCCCTGCAAGTAGAAAGCTAGCAAAAAAAAAAAAAGAGAGCAGGCAGGGGGTCAGACCCTCTCTTCCTGGCATGCTAGTCCGTCCCCCATCCCCCCCCCGCAAAAGTAAGAGTGTTGCTGAGCATGGGAAAAAATCATTTCCCCTCCTGTCTCCACTGAGCAGCAGCACAGGCCGGCCGTGTGGTTATGGGGAGATTAAAGGGTCTGGCCGCTGAGGACATAGCTGCCAAGTTTTCCCTTTTCTCGCGAGGAAGCCTATTCAGCATAAGGGAAAATCCCTGTAAAAAAGGGATAACTTGGCAGCTATGGCTGAGGAAATATTGAACCCTGAGACTTCTCTCTTTAGAAGCTGTGTGCATTGATGTGTTAAAATAGGGCCAGCTAAACCAGATTGAACTGGATTGAAACCGGTTTGGAGAAACGCAGTATTTTGTAAGAAATGACAGGATGGATACAGGATACATATGGACTACCGATAATGTTTCGCAGACACCATTTTCCCAAATTGGCAGAGGGATCAGAGCAAACAGGGGCATGTACACAGCCTAAAACTTGGATAAGTAATAGATTTGAATGTACATGGCTAGAGACTGTTTTTCAGTGTCAAAACCTATTCCTTGGGTGTGTGGTGTGGACACGGACACCAGCCTTTGCCAACCTGATAGCAGTTGTTTTGGACTACAACTCCCATCAGTCCTGGCAACCAGCATGGCTATGCTGGCTGGGAGGGGTCTGAGGGGCACTGAAGTTATAGAATCATAGGATTGTAGAGTTCATAAGGCCATCCAGTCCATTCCTGCAATGCAGGAATCTTTATTTGGCCAACATGGGCCTTGAACCCACAACCCTGAGATTAAGAGGCTCGCGCTGTACCGACTGAGCTACCCAAAACATCTGGAGGGCGCCAGGTTGGCGAAGTCTGATGTGCAGAGTGATGCCTTTCCTTGCTCAACCAATCCTCGCATTTGGCAGTTGGGGAAAAGTTCTTTTGGCCCACGCGAGGAAATTCTCATTTTGGGATTTAAGCAGATTGGATGAAGAGAGCGAATTAGAAAGCAGGGAATAGACGAGAAAGCATTGCACAAATGTGTTACAGTATTAGATTTACGTTAGGTGGAAAGTATTTGCGAAACGAGGCCAGGGAGAAAGGAAATAAGAGGCGTAAGAGAATGATGTGGTTCTGTCCAGGTAGAACTTTAGGGCAGAAGTCAAGGGCCCCTATCTGCAGTCCAGAATGTGCAGAAGTAGCCCCAAATGATGCAAAGTTTTGAAGTGGGTGAGGTAATCCACATTATCATCTATTCTAAAGAGTAGGGAAGTCATAAGACCATTGGGTCCAAAGGGTAAAATTACCTAACTGCTGCCGCTGACCCTCTCACCAGCCAACCCAGTGGTTTTACAAACTTTGTTGCTTCAAGACAATCCTATGCACATTGACTTATCTGCCGGGGAACCTTGAGTTAGGGGAAGGGATGTAGTGGGGGTGGGGGTAGGCCATCTGCTTTGAATGCAGAAGATGCCAGGTCTGCTCCTCTGCACTTCCAGGCAGGGCTTGGGCAGAACCCTGGCAGAAATCCTGGACGGCTGAGTTGCTGCCAGTCCGTGTAGATGATAATAATAATAATTTATACCCCGTCCGTCTGGCAGGGTTTCCCCAGCCACTCTGGGTAGCTCCAAACAGAAAATTAAAAGCACAATAAAATGTCAAACTTCCCTAAACAGGGCTGCCTTCAGATGTCTTCTAAAAGTCAGATAGTTGTTTATTTCCTTGACATCTGATGGGAGGGTGTTTCACAGGGCGGGTGCCACTACCAAGAAGGCCCTCTGCCTGGTTCCCTGTCGCGTCATTTCTCGCAGCAAGGGAACCGCCAGAAGGCCCTCGGACTTGGATCTCAGTGTCCAGGCTGAACAATGGTGGTGGAGACGTTTCTTCAGGTATACTGGGCCAAGGCCATTTAGGGCTTTAAAGGTCAGCACCAACACTTTGAGTTGTGCTCAGAAATGTACTGGGAGCCAATGTAGGTCTTTCAGGACCTGTGTTATATGGTCTCGGTGGCCACTCCCAGGCAGTGGCGGAGCTTCCTGTTTCTCAGGAACTCTCATCTGCTCCCCCCTAAAAAAAAGCTTCTGAGGACCTCTGGTGTCCTTGAGGCTAGATTTGTAAACCGCTGACTGATGGAGAGGGATTTGATAGTATGCGTTGCTGTGCAGAATGCCGCGAACAGATGTTGTGGGGTGGCAAGTGCGTTCCAAAAGGGGTGGAGAATTTGGGTGGGTCCATGAATTTATGGGCTGCAGCGTTCCAGAGAAAGGGGTTAGTTTTCCATCCCCCCCTTTCGGTGAGGCCTTCCTAGCTGGCCGGATTGATGAGAGGGGATGAGACAACCATGTAGCCCTCCTGCAAAAAAAATCATTTTAACAGTGATCTTCATCATGTCCCAGGGGAATTTGGAATTTTAGTGACCTGGGTCCCGCTGGGAGAGAAGCTGACTGGGTTTGCAAGACATGCATGCTTAGGACACGTCCCCTTGTGGTGTGCGCTTGGCCACGTGGCTCTTGTATGACCCTGGCGCCTGGGTGTTGGGGCTTTGGCCGGTTAATGATTAATCTGCACTGCAAGGGCAGTAGGAGGTGGGATTTGAAGACCTGGATTCTTCCCCCACCATCACCATGCCAGAGGATAAGTGTGGGCACTGTATTTGAGGAGTAAACAAACCCAGGGGTCATGGACCACTGTGGGTGCGTGGCAGTGGTGGAGGATAAAGGTTGGGGCAGTGGCCTGCAGGGATAGTGTGATTAATTTAACGAAGGTTGCAATTAGAGCGAGCTGTATTCCCTCTGCCACTTCCCCCCCCCGAAATCTTGCTCCTCTTCATCAGAATTTGTGAGGAATCTCAGGTACTCCTAAACATGTCATGCTTCTAGGTTTTTAAGACCGAACCCTTGTCTGAATCACCATTCCACTCTTGAATTCTAAAGTTAGGCCTCTTTTGCTCAACTCGCCTGCAGATTTCAGGACGTTAGATGATCTAAGCCAGGCATGTCCAACAGGTAGATCGTGATCTACCGGTAGATCATTGGATGACTGCAGTAGATCATTGGCTCCCCCCAAAGAAGCTGAACAACTGTGGCTCCCCTAAGAAAAGCTCAACATTTTACCTCCTCCCTGAAAAAACTCAACAACTTTGACCTGAACCCTCCCCCAAAAATCGGTTTTCCTCCTTCCTAAAAAAAGTTCAACAACTTTGACCTGAACCCCAAAAAGATCACTGCCAGTTTTTAGCTCTGTGAGTAGATTGCAGTCTCTTGGAAGTTGGCCACCCCTGATCTAAGCTATCCACAGATTCATGACTGGCAAAGTTTAATCTCCCCTTTCACAAGAACTCCCCCTTTCACAAGAGTTGCAGAGGAGCTCTGATCCCACCTGGCAAAACAGAGGGCTTATGTAGATGTGTGCACAGAGGAGCCAGCTTGTGTTGCAAAGAGCTTTCCTTTTGTCTGGCAAATTCAGATCTCCTTGACTGCGGATGGCATTGCTTAGCACAGGGGTTCCCAACAAAATTTTCTCGAGGACCCCTCATCGAGCCGCTATTGTGACAAGGACCCCCATTAATTCCTAATCCTAAAATTAAAAAGTGAGAGCCAAATTTAGAGTCTTTTTATATTTTATATTTATACGTTTTTTACAGTTACAACAGAGTACTCCATCAGTATACAGTTAATTTTAATTTTCAGTTCTTAATGAGATGAACCACTTTTTAACCAACGGTCCATTTTTAACTACGCGAACTGTAGCTTCCGCGAAAAACAACGCTTTGTTTACAAACACTACTGCCTTGCAAAGAGGCAGCGCGCGCCAGCGAGCAGGGAGGGGAATGGGGAAGACAGGGTACCTGCGCAGTAGCGCACAAATGAAGCCGACACACGCAAAGCATCTTGGGGAGGTGAGCGTTAGTAGAATGCGCGCGCTGCCTCTTTGCAAAACAGTAGTGTTTGTAAAGCGCCACCTAACGGGCATACAGCAGAACTACTGCCTCTATCTAATTCTAGTTTTGCGCTAGACTCTGCTCATGCAGGAAGCGGCCAAAACAAAAAATCTGTTATCATACGAAATATATTTAATATTTTTTTTTATTCTAATAGTATCTTGCGGACCCCTCTGGCATAGCTCGCGGACCCCTGAGGGTCCGCGGACCACCTGTTGGGAACCACTGGCTTAGCACACATCAAAGAAGGGGACACTTTCCAGAAATGCAGGGAAGCCTGGGGATAGGGGTGTCATTTCAGATCCAAGGACTGGCAGGGGAGGCAGCAACGTTTAATGGCCTACTCTCTTGCAAAAGGCTTGCCTTTTACCGTATGTTAGCTTATTGTGGGTTTTGTATTCCTCAAAATATCTGTAGTAATATCAACAATCCAGGTCACTCTTATTTTAAGCAAAGGGGTACTTGTCCCTTCAGCATCCCTACGGAGTACACAGGCCCACTGGAATTATTTATAAAAAGGCACCATCTAGCAATCTTCCTCAATCTAATGCCCTCCAGATGTTTTGGACTACAACTCCCATCAGCTGCGGCTTATTGGAAGCATGCATGTGTCCACTTTGCCTTGCTAAGACAAGGTTTGGTTTAGCATGGTTTAATGGTGAAGCTGTGATGTTTATGAAAGGCGAGAGACAGAAACCCAACAGCCTAACATCTCCTCAACTCATTCTTGGCTATGTAGAAATAAAAAGGAAGGGGCTTGGTGATCGTTGGTGGAAAAATAAAATGGAAGGAGCAAGGCACCATTGCGACTCCATCTTAGGTCCCTTAGTTCCTTCCAGTTTCTCTGGAAAGTCAAATAAGAAGCCTGAGGGGAGCCGTGAGAGATAGGATGTGTGACCAAGGAAGGACCTTAATGTCCCCACTTTCTGCTGTTCCCTTTCCTTGAAGGCTCCTTAATTTGGGGCCTTAATGTGCTCGTTTCTGGGGCGATGTTTTTTCCCTCATGGCTAACAAACGCTACAGGTGATCTCCCTGCCATTTTGAATCTTGTGGAGCGCTTCGTGAAAGGAGGGCCGAATCCAGACCACTGCGGTGGGAAAACAGTAATGGCAGGGAGATTTTAAAAAAACCAAACCAAAGTGTACCATAACATTTTATTGACCCAGTGCGTTTCAGATTAAAATTCCACAGAGCACAATGCTCCAGAGCACTCGGCTTTCTAAGCGCCCCTGAAGAAGAATGTATTTCAGCACATGTTGGACAAAACAAAAACAAAAAAAAACTTTTATTCTCGTGCACCCTTGTGATTTCATCTCCTGCCATATCTTTCTCTCAAACTGCCAAAATAGGCTTGTGAATGAACAGCCAGGGTGGCAATGGGGCCTGGCAAGCTGTGTTGTCGGCTGGCCACTTCAAAATGGCTTCCCTTTTGCTATTGGCAGGGGCTGCTAGGCCAAAACAAAGGTTCAGCTTCCTTAGAGTTAATGACATGGTTGGCTTGTGCCGGCTGAGGCAAATATTCCCCAGACAGATGTCAATCTTGCCCGTTAGTTGGTTCCTTTAAGGAAAGTGGCCCATCTCTATGGAACTCCCATTAGAAACCAGGTGGGCACCATCCCTGCCGAGTTTCAGGTGCCAGGCTAAAAACAGCTGGATTTCAGGAGCCCTTTGTAACCAGAAATGCTGTTCTTGAGTGTTTCAGTCCGTTTTAAGTTTTGTATATTGCAATTTTTTTTGGGGGGGGGAGCTGCTTTGAGACCCAGATGTGGTGAAAAATGGGGTAGAACTTTTAATAAATAAACACCTGAGGTGGGCCAGATTTGGGGTTGGCCATATGTCCTCTTTTTTTCCAGGACATGCGTACCGTTTGATGGTTGGGTTTCAGTAGTTGCCCTGCGAATCTAGGAAGCTGAACGGGGTTAGAGAGGAGAAGTATAAAAAAGATGGTGCAGATTTTGCAAAGCGTTAAACTCAGGAGGCAGGAGCTGTTGTGCCATTGGGCCGACTTATTTAATCAGGCTATATACTGTTATACCTAAGAACGGCAAGAGCCGTTCAACCCTGGAATGGTCTCCCTTGGGAGGTTGTGGTCACTCCCCCCTCGGAGGTTTTTAAGCAGAGTTTGGGCGGCCATCTGCCACGGATGCTTTAGCTGCATTGCGGGGGTGGACTACAGGGCCTCTGGGGGTCCCTTCCAATTCTATGATCTAGCCCTGTTCGCACAAGCGTGTGGTTTCCTTGGCACTTTGAAGTAAGCTGTGTCTCTTTGCAGGCATTCGAAGGATGAGAAAGGACTACAAAGGGAGATAACGATATGGAGATACAAGCCAAGGTTTATTGGTAGTGATACCGATTCAATTCAAAAAAATAGGTAAGTTCCATTGTCAGCAATGTAACTTCACTGTGCCTATTCCCCCCCCTTTTATTCTGGGTTACACTCTTTTTTTGTTGTTGTTAATTGTACACTGTGATTGGGCAGCCGTTTCCAAATCGTTTTTGCAAAAAGAGATCTCATTGAGTATCTGGGCTTGATAGTGGCGGTTGATTTTTATTTTATTTTTTAAGTTTATGCCCACTGTTTCTGCTCTGCAGAGGTGGTGGTTGTGCAGAAGGGTTTGTAGCTCAAAGATACAGCATTGGCCTTGCATGCATAATTTTTTTTTTAAAAGGCCCAGATTTAACCCCTGGGATGTCCGGGTGGGGCTGTGGGAGAAGCCTGTCCCAAATCTTGAAGAAGTGCTGTCAGTCTGTGTTAGGCGAATAGTGAGCTGGGCCTGACGAAGGCAGCTTCACTCCTACCCACCCTCAGCCCTGGAAGATCGGGAGAAGTATGCGTTAAAAAATAAATAAATATTTTCGAGGTCTTAAGTACTGGGAGCCAGGAGTCTTTTGTTGCTTGTGCCACCAGATCAGAATTATAAATTCCTTGCTAGTGGTGGGATGGCGTGTGGGGGATGGACGGACGGACCCTGAATACCGTTTTGCTTTAATTATCATTAATACCAAAAAGAAAAGGAGAGACAAACACACTTGAAACAAACACCCCCTTGAATTGTCTCTAAAGTATGATATATTAAATCAGCTCTTACCCTTTTTCCCAACAGAAAGCACAAATATTTAAATATATAAAGCCACTTTTCCTTTTTTTTCTTTTAAAAAAAGAAGAAGATAGATGTGAACTATATTTTCCCTGCTCCTCTTCAGGCTGAGGCCTAAATTGTCTTTGGGGTAACCAAACCCGTGTGTGTGTGTGTGTGTAACAATGGAGTCCTGCCATGTATCATTCTGACCTAAACGGGTGGGTTTGAGAATCTCAAGACAAGAGTTCAACTGTTGACTGTAACATCTGCGTTGAGACAGGAAAGTCCAATGTTCTGGGCCAAGGGATGGTTCCCCAGCTAGCAAATTTCCGTTTCTCTGCCCCTTTTCATGTATTCCTGAACACCCATCCAAGCTCCACTCCTGGAGATATATCAGACATCTGTAGTCACTGTAAAATTCAGAGTGGGGTCCACCATTTTGAGGTGGTGGGGATTTGCCATGGGTGTGAACCCATGCTGAAGTATAGATGAGTCCGTCCATGGCCTTTATCACCCAACTGGCCATTGGTTGGTGGCCGCAAGGTGTGTGAGCTTGTTCATCCTTGCTTTTCCCTGGTCATGATGGGCAAGTGAGTCCATTGACATGGAAGGCCGTCAAAGGAGCTCTTGACCACTATGAGGCAATTTCGGTTTTGAGGTCTGGAAAGCGTAATGATTCGTCAAGAGAGTCTAGTAGGCCAAGTCTCTGGTTGCTTTCTCCGTCCCACGGGCCATGATGCGATTGGATGGCGGTGGGAGAGAACATCTCGTGGATGGTCTTGCTGGTGATGGCGGCACGAGGCAGAGCTTCTCTTGTTCCTTTGGCCCCCTCCTGTCTTGCAACGACAACCTTACGAGGCGTTGAGCAAGGAGCGGCTGTACAGGCTCTGATAATAGGAGCCGGTCTCGCTGAGCGAAGTGGATGCCTCGTAGGGGTGTTTGCTTTCCACCGAGTGTGGGGAGCTGTAGCCACTGTAGGCCATGGCTTGCTCGTAGGACTTCAGGTCAATCTTGTGGTTCTGCTCCGTGGACATCAAGTTGGTGATGGAAAAGGGATGGTTGAAGTTGAACTGAGGGTCCATTTTGAGGTCGCTCGGGAGATCCAGGTTGGTAATCGAGGTGGCAAAGTAGTGGCTATTCATGGACTGGGAGATGGGGGCTGGGGAGGCCTCAGAAACGGGGGGTGAGCCCTGACCCCCGGAACAATCGAGTTGCACCAAACCCCTTTGCTCCTCGGAGCCATGGGAGGTGTCTGAGTGGCCCGACTCTGCTCCTTCCGAGCCCGTGTTGGGGCTCTGGCCTTCTTGAAGACCCTCGGGAATCTTGGACGCCTGCTCTTGGGCGTTGGAGCCTTTGGAGTTCGGCTTCTTGGCCTTGTCCTCGATTTTGAAACGCTTCTGCCTCCTCAGGTAACAGCCATTCTCAAACATGTTGCCTGAATTTGGGTGGAGGGCCCAGTAGGAGCCTTTGCCGGGCTTGTCCGGGGAACGGGCCACCTTGACGAAGCAATCGTTGAAGGAGAGGGAGTGGCGGATGGAGTTCTGCCAGCGCTGCTGGTTTTCGCGGTAGTAAGGGAAGAGGTCCATGATCCACTGGTAGATCTCGTTGAGGGTCAGCATCTTGCTCGGGGCCTGCTGAATCGCCATGGTGATGAGGGAGATGTAGGAATAGGGAGGCTTAGCATGGGTCAGCGTGCGCCGGTACGACTTGTTGATCTCCTTGGGCCTGTTCATGCTTGACGGTGAGTAGCTTAGCGGGGCCATGGACTGGCCGACATTTTGGTAAGGTGACAGAGAGTTGAGTGTGGGGGCCTGAGCTCCCAGCTGAGTCAATACTGGGCTGACGGGAGACGCCACCGATGGGAGGCCCATCGAACTGGTGGCGTTGGTCAGTCCAGTGAGAGAAGGGCTACTCAATCCGCTGTTTGGATAAGGCATGTTCATGGAGCTGGGGGAAGTGAGGGGGTTCAGCGTCACGTAGGAATTAATTGAGTTCATAGGCCCCAAGCTGGACGTCATCGTGCTCACCGAAGGAAACACCTGTGGGAGACAAATGGAGATGGTTACAGGAGAGATAGAGCATTCCCCAGGGAGACAAATGGCAAAGAAATGGTCCAACATTTCTGAAGACGTCTGCCTGCACACGAAAGCTCATACCAATGTCAAACTTAGTTGGTCTCTAAGGTGCTACTGGAAGGATTTTTTTTATATTTTGTTTGGTCCAACATTTAACGCTTTTGATAGTTACACAGCAGGCAGAAATCAAGAGGTAGGGCTTTTCCCGCCACTGAAGTACAGTAAAAGCAGGCAGCTGCACCTGTTGAATTTATCTTGTGCCACAGATGAAAAGGTGTTGATGACGGAACAACTGCTTGCCCAAAGAATGGAGCGAAAAGACCATTTTATGCTAGGAAGTATAAAAGGAAAAGGGTCCACTTGCACCACTGGCACAAGTTATAAGAGAAAGGGGGACATTTCCTCACAGAGAAGCACACAAAGGGAGGGACTGAAACCTCTCCCTTTCCTTGCTCTACTAGGGGAAAATATACAGATGGGCTACAAATAGAAGGAAGATCTGCCACTAGGCTTGCCACTGAAATTTCGCGGAAAGGAAAATATGAGGTGCACTTGAGAGTTCCCAGGTGAAACATCCCTGGTTAGTAACATCTCACAGGGAACAGAGAGTAGAAAATGCCCTCTCAGAAAGTTTGGGCTGCCATTGCTGAAGCTTTCCTCCATTTCAGATGAGGTGGGCTGGTGGTCCATGATCCCCAGGGGCGCCATCTTTGTTTACCAGTCCTTTATTTGCTCAAAGCCACTGAACCAGATGCTTCAAGGCAGCGAAGCAGCACCTGCTATTTACTTAAGATAGGGACTTAATTGGCAAAACTATTGATCCTCGAGGATAAGTAAGGATCTGCTGCCAAGGGATGGGCGATACCAAGCAATACAGTTTGGTGCCACAGTCCTCACTGGCCATATGCCTGTCGTCTGTTGCTGTGGGTGACGGGGGCCATAAAATTTGTTCATGGAGCCTGTTCTGAAGGCCTTGAAAGGCAGCAGGAAGACATCAGTGGACCTGGATGGGTTTTTGTGTAAGAAAGGAGGCCTGCCTGAAAAAAGTTAGAGTGTTGGGTTTGGTTGGTAGGAAACCCAGATTTAAATCCCAGTTGAACCAAGAATTTCACTGAGGCAAAAAGGGAAGGGCCACTGCTCATTTGATATCTAAGAATCCAAAGGGGCTCTTGGTCTATCAGTGCCAACCTTTGAGAAGCAGCAGAGAAGAGACTCCTTAAAAACAAAAATCCAGTCTCCTTTATAGCGACAGTGACAGGGCGCTTAGCATTTAAAAAGTGTTTTTTAGGTAGCAATCCTTACAACAGGCCTGTAAGGTAGTTCATTGTTACTATAGATGGCCAAGGGAGGGGTGGGGCTGAGAGACAATTGAGTTTTTCCACATTTGAGCATTATTTGGCCATTTGTCCACTCCCCACCCCATTCAAATTAGATTGGAATCGTCTCCACCCACATGTATCTGAATTGTATGCAAAAGCACCCCGGTTGCGCAGTTATATATTTGCTTGTGTTGCTTTCTGGTTTTGTGCAAACCTGAGGGATGGATAGACAAACAAACAAACAAACAAACAACCCCTCCCTCCCCGGTTCGGGACTCAGGGCACACCATAACATAAATAGTTATGAGTACGACTGGGGGGTGGGGAAATGAACGCATTGAGGAAGTAGCAGGCATGGAAAGGAGAGTGGCAGAAAGCGAGGGTTGCTTCTGTGTCGCCCCCAAACATGGACACAAATCGCCTGCAACCCTGAACGGAGCAGTTTGCAGCCCGGTTTTGCTCAGCTTATCGGATCATCCCCTCAATCAGGGAACCTGAATTTATTATACAGTGGAACCTCGGTTTATGAACACCTCGGTTTATGAATTTTCAGTTTATGAACGCCGCGGACCCATCTGGAACGGATTAATTCATTTTCCATTACTTTCAATGGGAAAGTTTGCTTCAGTTTATGAACGCTTCAGTTTATGAACAGACTTCCGGAACCAATTACACCCATGCTTCAGTTTATGAACGATTCAGTAACACTCATACCTCGGGTTAAGTACACTTCAGGTTGAGTACTCCACAGACCAGTCTGGAACGGATTAATCCACTTTCCATTACTTTCAATGGGAAAGTTTGCTTCAGTTTATGAACGCTTACTCCGCAGACCGTCTGGAACGGATTAATTCACTTTCCATTACTTTCAATGGGAAAGTTCGCTTCAGTTTATGAACGCTTCAGTTTATGAACAGACTTCCGGAACCAATTGTGTTCATAAACCGAGGTACCACTGTAGAAGGAAAGCATGGAGGTGGCTGCTGCTGGGGGGGGGGCGGTAACATCATGTGGACTATGCAAATTCAATGAGAAGCAGACATTAAACTCCGGTATGGACAAGCCTGGTATGGCTTGCCTAAGGTCCACCTAGTTAGCCGAGGTGAGATTTGAACTGGGGATTTTCCTGTCTGGCGCTACACTGTGCAGACTTGTTCCGCCTTCCATTTCTTGGAATAAAGCAATCCACCCAAATGTTTGTCTAACAGCCTTCTGCAACCTGTTTTATTGCTCCACCCTCACAGTTATGGGTGGTGGAGCAGGCGGGCTGTTGCATTGGTTCACCGCCCTTATAAAATGGTTATGTGGGGTGTGGGTGTGTGTTGCTGAATGTGGGGCAGGAAACGCCCCCCCCCAAGCTTGAGGGGCGTTCTAGGAGAGGCAGGTGGAAGAGCCTTCCTTCCCCCACTAGCCAAGATTGAGCTGGGATAAATGCTCTCTGGACAACGGCCCTTGCTGATTCACTTGTAATTTGTAGGGCTGGTTGTTTCTCTACACTGCCCCATCATTTTTTGTTCTCGTAAATGCTCCTTGTGTGTGACTTTAGAACCAGGGAGGGTCAGAAATGTCGTAAGAAGAAGAAGAAGAAGAAGAAGAAGAAGAAGAAGAAGAAGAAGAAGAAGAAGAAGAAGAAGAAGAAGAAGAAGAAGAAGAAGAAGAAGAAGAAGAAGTTATTATTTATACCTGGCCCATCTGGCTGGGTTTCCCCAGCCACTCTGGGCGGCTTCCAACAGAAAAATAGAATAAAATAATTGGTTAAACATTAAAAGCCTCCCTAAACAGGGCTGCCTTCAGGTGTCTTCTAAAAATCTGGTAGCTGTTTTTCTCTTTGACATCTGATGGGAGGGCGTTCCACAGGGCGGGCGCCACTACCGAGAAGGCCCTCTGCCTGGTTCCCTGCAACTCGGCTTCTCGCAACAAGGGAACCGCCAGAAGGCCCTCGGTGCTGGACCTCAGTGTCCGGGCAGAACGATGGGGCTGGAGATGCTCCTTCAGTTATATTGGACCGAGGCCATTTAGTCTTTAAAGGTCAGCACCAACACTTTGAATTGTGCTCGGAAACGTACTGGGAGCCAATGTAGATCTTTCAAGACCGGTGTTATGTGGTCTTGGCGGCAGCTCCCAGTCACCACTCTAGTTACTCTTCTGTTGCCAACATTATGCTCCCAGTCTACAGATTCTCACATGCAACTGCATGCAACCTTACATGAAAATCTGCACATTTCTGTTTTGAAGCTAACTGTGGATCAATGGTTTCTGCTAACCATTGTTTCCACTAAGGGGTTGTTCAAAGTTGGTCTGGAAACTGTGGTTTGGGCTAACAGAAATGGCAGTATAGATGGAGCAATAATCATAATTAGTTCTGGTTTGAAGATGGGACAGAAAAATGCAAGGAATTCCCCCCCCCCTAAATGCAATGCTACTTAAGTTTCCAAAGCAACAGCTAACTGTTTTGCAGGAAATGTAGTTTAGAAAATGTTCCTAAGACGTACAACACCATGCTTAGATATGTTCAAGAAACACAACACACTGCCAATCGAACGTGAATACTTTGGGTCAAGGTATATGTAAAGTAAGAGACCTTGGAAGAACGTCTGGCCAGAGGAGCAAAAACTGTGACTGATTTCAGAACGGGGCAATTGATTCCAGAATTTCAGAGTAACTTATTTCAGAACAGAGCTGGATGTATGCACAGATATATGCAGTTAATGGTAGGATACATTTTAATTTGGAATTTGGGGCTGTGTGGCCTTGTGCCTATAATTTATCTTCCTTCTGAAATATCAGAAATGCTATTATTATTATTATTATTAGTAGTAGTAGTAGTAGTGTCTTGGGGCTCTTGTGAACTTGCACAGGAAGTCTAAGGGCTCTTTGGTGTGGCAGTTTGAAAATGTAATCCAGTATTCTCACCGTGGCCAACCAGATAAACGCCCATGAGGGAAACCCCTCAGCAGGATCGGTGCACAAGAACAACTCTTTCCTCCTGTGCCTTCCAGCAACTGAGATTCAGAATCATACATTGAACAAGGTTGATAGCCATTTTATCCTCATTCATTTTATCCTCAATGAATTTGACTAATCCTCTTTAAAAAACCATCCGAACTTGTCTGCTATCACTACCTCTTGTGGGAGCAATTCCATTGTTTAACTGCATGAAAAAGTACTTTCTTTTATCTGTCCTGAATCTTCCGACATTCGGCTTCATCGGAGTTCTAGCGTTATGAGAGAGGGAGAAAAAGTTTCTCTACAAAAAGTGGTTCCCATTTAGCTAATTACTGAGGAACCCCCTATTTTTCAAAAGCCCACTCACAGGACCCCCTACCTTTGAAAAAATTGATAATTGTACAGTACTAGGTTTAGGTAGGTAGCCGTGTTGGTCTGATGCAGTCAAAATATTGTTTATAAAAAAATTAAAAAATTGTCCAGTAGCACCTTAGAGACCAACTAAGTTTGTTCTTGGTATAAGCTTTCGTGTGCATTACCCTCTGCATCTATTTTTTTTTTTTTTTTTGGAACAAAATGTGGGGTAGCCCCTAATAAGCAAAGGATTCTAGGTATACTTAAAAACAAGACCAGGGCTAAGAGATACCTGTTTTTCAACATCATGATGTATCAGCAGCTAAACATCTTGATGTTCTGAAACTGGAGGTCAGGCGTGGGGATGAAGGAAGGAGCAGTCATGAAGGTTGGGCGGGTGGGAAGAGGAGAGGAAACGGAGTCACCTCCACAGCATGGTTTGAGTGGGAGGGGATGGGGATGGGAGGGTAGGCCTGGGCGATAGATCAATACAGTGGTACCTTGGTTGTTGAACGGCTTGGCTCCTGAACAAATTGGCTCCTGAACACCGCAAACCCGGAAGTAAGTGTTCCGGTTTGCGAACGTTTTTTGGAAGCCGAACGGCTGACGCGGCTTCCAATTGAGTGCAGGAAGCTCCTGCAGCCAATCGGAAGCCGCACCTTGGTTTTCGAACAGTTCCGGGAGTCGAAAGGTACCACTGTATATTGCCCAGGGCCGGTATGAGGGGCAGACCGCGATGGCGGCTTCACTCAGTGGTATATTGCTGGTGAAAATGAGTAGAAAACAAGCTGCAGCGAGGACAGTGGTGGTTCGACATTGTGATATACCGCCACACCACGGTGTTTAGCTGGCGGTCTGCCCTGTTCTCTGCCAAGGAGCGGGGAAGGCAGCACCACCTCACAATTGGCTGCCCTGGTCTCCCTCGGCGTGAGGGGAGGCAGATCAGATCAGCAGCGTTATCGGCGGAGATCATCATGCAATATCCGCAGTGCCTTGAAATCGGCTGCTCTGCCCTCCCTCGCGCGAGAAGTGATATAGGGTTAAAATTGTTATTGTGGGGTGATTTCGAAACTGATTTTGGGCCAGCATATTAAAAAATCACACAGCGCTAAAGCAGACCTTAAAATTTGCGCTATTACCATGTAAAAATGACAAAAATTTAGTTTTCTCAGGGTCCACATTATGTTGTCCTCATCAAATTGCTGCCCTGTATACTTTTTTTTACTCACTTAATCCAGATTTGCCTACTGTTTCCACCTTTAAATTATGAGGTTATCCAAAGATACAGGAAATCAGGATTAAATGGGGAAGCAGGCCAGCATTTTGATGGCGACGTTGCCGTGCAGACGATGTGCAAAACTTGAGTGCGTGAGCGATCCCAGGCATATATCCATAGGGGTGTGCCTGCAGGCGCCAGCGTGTTCGCCAGTACTTCCTATCACACCCACAAAAGATCTCAATAAATACCTCCTCAAATATCCACAGTGCGCAAGAGACGTGTCTGCCCTTCCTGCTCAGTTGAAATTTGCCTTGGCTCGTCCTCTCCTACGTTGAACAGACCCTATTAAACATCCCCGTATTTCATACTGGGTGCCAGGTTGGTGGGCCCTGCGTGCTGGGTTGCCACCCAGCGGCTTGGGTGCCCAGGTGGCACAAGCAGCAAAACTTTAGTGTGTGGAGGATTCCCAGACCATCTTCTCCTTGAACATGTAGCTGCCGACTCTCTTTCTTAATAATTTGACCCTAAGGTAAAGGTAAAGGGACCCCTGACCATTAGGTCCAGTCGTGACCGACTCTGGGGTTGCGCGCTCATCTCGCATTATTGGCCGAGGGAGCCGGCGTATAGCTTCCAGGTCATGTGGCCAGCATGACAAAGCTGCTTCTGGCAAACCAGAGCAGCACATGGAAACGCTGTTTACCTTCCCGCTGTAGCGGTTCCTATTTATCTACTTGCATTTTGACGTGCTTTCGAACTGCTAGGTAGGCAGGAGCTGGGACCCAAGCAATGGGAGCTCACCCCGTCACAGGGATTCGAACCGCCGACCTTCTGATCAGCAAGCCCTAGGCTCAGTGGTTTAACCCACAGCGCCACCTGGGTCCCTAATTTGACCCTATGTGAAAGAAAATCAGTGCGTACATTTGGGGGAATTGGGGCATCTTATGGAGCAAGTTCTTCTAATGTTATTTTCTGATGTCTTGTGCTCTTTTATTGTTACTGTGGTACCTCGGGTTACAAACATTTCGGGTTACAGACTCCGCTAACCCGGAAGTAGTACCTCGGGTTAAGAACTTTACCTCAGGATGAGAACAGAAATTGCACAGCAGCGGCAGCGGGAGGCCCCATTAGCTAAAGTGGTACCTCAGGTTAAGAACGGTTTCAGGTTAAGAACGGACCTCCGGAACAAATTAAGTTCATAACCAGAGGTATTTGAATTTTTTTGTCATTGCATTTTGCTATTGTGTCCCTCGCCGAGGCTAGATCCCCTGAAAGGCCACTGGATAGAAATCTGTAAAGAAGCCAATGGCAACTCCACGTGAAGTCATGGGATTGAGAGAGAGCTTGCTTCCGTTCTTTAGCGTGCAGTAAAACAGCACTTCACGAGCTTCCAGATTGGCATGCAAACGTTTGCAATGTCCACACACAAACGTCATTATCCCATATTCCCTCCACCATTAAATCCGGAGCAACCCTTTCTGGGCGGAAATCCAATAATAAAAGAAAGAAAGAAATCTGGTGTCAACAGCTGACCCGCACTATCTGAACAACCCATTTACAATATGAAGTCCCCACCGGGAAGCACCGTTCGCCCTGCTGAGCTAGTTCTGAGCTAGACACCAAAGGTATGATTCAGTATAAGCCAAAACCACGCATTAGTTTGTTTTTCCATCACTGGAACTCCTAGCACAATTTTGTTCTTCAAAAAGCAACCACGGCGGGGAGGGGTGATTTGGGGGAGGAGGTTCCAAAGCTTTTTCCGATCACAGAAGACCAGTATATCATGTCGTTTGACTCTAAGGCATTCGCAACGACAGCTCCGGTCGACACAAGTTTGGCTCAGCCCTCACCAGCCTGGGGCAATCCAGATGTTTTGGACTATAACTCGCAGCTGTGCTGGCTGGGGCTGGTGGGAGTTGTAGTCCTAAACATCTGCAGGTTGACAGGCTGGCAAAGGCTGCTTTTAGATGGCCTCCTACCTGACATTTCCTCGTGCATCTGCTTTAGACCTGCCTTGGGTGTGTCTGCCTGTAATTTTTTTTTTCCTGAGCCAAACATTGTAAACCCTTTTCAGAAAGAGCGAAGGAGATTAGCCTGCTCCCAACCAAGGTTGCCTTCCTATTGTTTCTGAGAAGGCAAATGGCTTTTGAACCTTCTTTCATTATCTTGGATTAGAGAGAGAGCTATTTCAGGGCCGTCCAGCAACGCCTTCACGTGGTTGGGATTTTATTAACCAGGTGTTCCTGCGGTCCAGTAGGAAATTTCCTTCTCCTCGCTTGCCCTGACTCCCCAGAATGGGCGCAATCCATCACTGGGCAGGATTCATCGGAAGGCATAGAATATATGCCATAAAAAATGGCACACAAGTGGCATTTTGACACAGTGTGTTCGTTCACATGGTGCTTGCAGATGCAAAGTGCGCCAGACAAATGAGCGTTTGTAAATAAGTGGGAAGGACACATGCTTTCACGGTATGTTTACAAATACACGACGCCCCACACTTTCATTGTGTTTACCATTATAGATACCATTATGTATGCAGCAAACACAACATGCCCCATAAATTGTGAGTTGGCTGGGACCCATCGGTTTGCACAGGCAGCACCAGCTGGCTCCCTTCCCCCTAACACGCCAGTTGCACTTTGAGAAAAATGATTTTGGGGCTCTGGAATTTAATATATAGACGTCCTGGTTTAGGTTTGAGCCCTGCGCAACATCACACGCATGCGCTGTAACTGAGCACATTTCCCTGTGCTGCAAATAAGTTTGCCGACTCTTGGTTTTCGCTTAAGTAAGGTTTCAAGCTCACGGGATTATAAAGAAATGTTTGGATGGTGACCTCGGGGCCTTCATGTTATTTTCTTCCGCAACCGGGATTGAACAAAAGTTTACATTCTTTTTTCTCTCTCTCCTGGAAAAGCTGTCCAATCGTGGGTGTGCGATTTTCTTTAGAACCCTCCTTGCTGCTTCCATCCTTTGCAATCGGGGAGATGCAACTTTTCCTGCTGCAGGTTTTGCTGGTTTTTGCTGCTCAGGAGGAGAGCGCGGGGTTTAGATTTTCCATGGCCTCTCTCATCTCCCTGATAGCCCCAAATCCTTTCTAAACAGCACAGCAGACGCTGGCGTTGTGCAAGCTGGACTGGGGCCATCACCCCCTCCTCACCCCCACCTCTGGACAGGCAGCCTTGGACATTAGAATCTGTTGTTTGCATGCGGGGGCGGGGGGCAGGTCTGGCAGCCAGCCCTGGCTTGGTCTCCCCTTTCCCCAAAGGTATCTCTCACCCCTCTGCACTGTGTACAAGAAGACCTTTGAAACATGGCGACAGCCACATCAAAGCCCACCCCTTTGTTGGGAAACCAGGAGTCAGATCTGCTCCGTCGCTGCAACTGAGGAGATAGGGCCGGCTTGCAAAATCTTGCTCGTTGAAGCCCGGATTCATTAAACTGGGGTAACCAACATGCCCCCTGGTTTAGCAGCCACTCAGTGCAGTCCTGGGCTCAGGGTTTGTCCACACTTCCTATTGCTGTCCCCCAGTGAAAACCCACTCTCTAGTGCTTAATCGGAGCAAACAGCAATTCGGCTTTCCCCTGGATTGACGTTTGTTCTGATCCATCTCTAAAGAGCGGGTTTTCCCTTTGAAAAGAGCGGAGCAAGGGGGAAACCGCTCAGAGCCGCGCTTTCTAGAGATGGCACAAGCAGAAGTGTGGGTGCCCCACTGTGTTCAGGGAGGCTCCAAGTATATGTGGATGGGACTGCAGCCCCAGGCACTGGGTACCTTCAAAGTGCGCCAGCAACATGGTCCTGCCTCCCAGTTTGTAAAAGTGTGCCATCACTTTTCTAAAACATCAAGCCTGTGAGTAGGAACTCCTCATTTTTGTGAGGCACCTGGCTTCCTTGTAGCCTTCCAAGGGTAGCCCTCCAGATGTTGCCAGACTGCCATAATCATCGTGGGCTATTGGTATGCCAGTTGGGGCTGATGGGAGCTGGAGTCCAACAATGTCTGGAGGGCCAGAGATTTAGGCACTTTAAATACTTGACCTAGGGCTGCAACACTGAGTTGATTAACCGGTTAGGTGGAACAATTAAAAGCCACGTTGATCAACTAAAAGGCAGGTGCCAATTAATGGGACTATAGGTTTATAACTTTTGAATTCAAGGAATTCAACTTTTTAGTACAAGTTGCTTTTGTAATTGCAGGTGTCAAATGTCATGTTAGGTGTCTTCAATACCCAAAAGCAGTATCTGTCTGCAATATCCCCAAACAAAGGAAGTACGTGTTTGTTTGTTCTTTTGCTTTAGACCTATGTAATTTTTACATGTGCAGATTTATTTCAGTGTAGTTGATCCACTTAACTGGTTAATCGCCCCAAGCTGTGGTCCAAAAGACACTTACTTGGGTGAGAAAGCACCACTGAAAATAGTTATTTCTAAATAAACATGGCCTGGGCAGAGATGCATGAAATTGTGCTGCTTTCATTAGTCAAGTGGAAGCCCTAACATTATATCAGCAGTAATATATCATTTATCTTGGTGGCATTGGGAACACAGAGCTTGCAGAGTAACATAAGTCTAAATCAACCTTCCCTAAACTTGTGCCCTTCAAATGTTTGGACTACAACTCCCATTGAACATCTTTGTTTCTCAAACTTTTTGAACTTGAGCATCTTTTCTTGAGCATCTTTTCTGGACTTTATTTTATGACACACACATGTTCCCCAGGAGGAGGAAAGAAGACTTTACTTGCTAAGATCCTTTCCTTCCTTGGAATTTTGCCCCCACATTTTTTAGGACCAGTGTGTTAGGTGCAGATGCATTCAGCAGGGCACCCATAGCCAACTTTAAAAAATAAGAAAAGTCTGATCATAGAATGGTAGAGTTGGAAGAGACTTCGAGGGTCATCTAGGCCAACCCTTTGCAATGCAGGAATCCTGGCCACAGACAGGGCCGTCTTACCCATAGGCTCTAGGGGTGCGGGGCACCCGGGTGCCGGGCTCTCAAGGGTGCCAGGCCGAGAGTCTGGGGCCTGAGAGTTGAGTCCGGGGAAGAGCCCACCCATCGGTCGGAGCCCCGCGCCGGGCTCTTCTGCTGTGGGTGGCTCTGCGCCGCGAGCTTGGGGGCAACCGAGCCAGCAAGATGCTGAGGCAGCTGGCTGGCTCCGCCCTCCTGAGTGCCTGGGACTGGGCAATCTGGGAGGAGGGCGGGCAGATCTATGCACCCCGGGGCCATATATGCTTAAGACAGCCCTGCCCATAGCTGTCCCTGGATGGGCTCGAACCACCAACATTCTGGGTTAACTAGTCAGCCCCTTAGGCAGCAGGTTGGGAAGACAACAGAGGGAAATGAGGGGGCAGGAATAGGAAGTGATGAATGAGATCCAAAGGCATGTGTTCACATGTTTGTTTTAACTGGAGATTCTATTTGGAGATTAAGCTGAAAGCTTCAAAAGGATGCCACTGTTGTTGACTGGCCCTGCTCGTGTGCTTGGGGATGTGGTGGTGGGAAAACGTCGCCTGCTAAATGTCTGCATGCAAGACTTCTGTTTAAAGCATAGGAGCAGGGGCTATAGAAATGCTGGCAACTCTTTTAGACCAGTTGCAGGGTAGGAAAACAGTGGGTTTTCCCACCTGTCCATACATCATACACTGGAGTGGGGAATTCTAATTCACATCAGCATCACATGCAGCATAATTCCATGTAGAATCACCCTTGCTGCTACCCATAAACTACTTCTAAGGGGGGGAAACCCAGCCTTTAATGCTCCCCTGACTGTGAACATGCCTGGGTGGTTTTAGCGTGTTAAGGACCGAGAAGTCAGGTCTGCATTATGCCTCTTTATTTGGGAGTCACGTGTCAGGAATAACAAACCCACCCTTCTTTCTAGGTCAGCTCTTGCTGTGCCGGCTGGGGCTGATGGGAGTTGTAGTCCAAAACATCTGGAGGATGGGCTAGAAATGATGTCAGGTGAAAGGGTTCACCCCCCCTCAAGTGCTGCAGCCCTCCTCCTGCTGTTTTTAATCCACACAAAACAAATTCATAGAATCCCATCAGAGAACTCCAGTGCCACGTCCAGGCTTGTCGTTATAAGGGCCTTAGCTCAGGGGTAGAAAGTCTGCTTTGCATGCAGAAAGTCCTAAATTCAGTCCCTGACAACTCCTGCTAGGTTGTTGCAGACCTTTCCCCCTCTAACAGTGGGGTTCTCCAATCCTTGGAAAGTGCAGAACAGCCCAGATTGAAAAACCTCCCATTTAAAGCGGGCAGATGGGGAGAGAAGATGTGAAACAACACTGGGGTGGTTAGGACATCATCTTCTGGTGTGGACAGGCCCAGACTCTGGAGAGCCTCTGCCAGTCAAGGTAGATCATTGGTCCTAAAAGGCAGCTTCTTGGGTCTCTTGCGTAGGACTAGGGAAGACCCTTCGCTTCCCAGTATCATGTTGGAGAGCTGCTGCCAATCCGTGGTCCCCAATACAGGAAAGCTCCCCATGTTTCCCTGTGAAGGCATGTGTAGCTTGCCAGTCCTTCACACACATCCCCTCTCTCTGCACCTCCTTCCTTTGTTCTCTGCAATGTTGAAATTCAGACTGCAAGCTCCTTGGGGGCAAGGACCTGCTTATTTAGCTTAGGCCATTAAGCTCTGTGTATATCAAAGGCTCTGTATCAGCAGCAGGACCTTGACAGTTCTCCCGAGACCGAATTTTGCCGCTTGAAAAGAGGTTCTGGAGCTCACTGTCTTGGAAACCTGGCTCAAATTAAACTCTCCTGCTGAACAGAGGATCATGCCTTGCTCCGATGGTACGGGCCAAGCCAAAAATCACCCCCTCTCAACCATATCCTGTTGCCACCTTCCCTCTGAACGACACCCATTGGTTCTTGGGCAAAGTTTGCATCCTGCTCAGCAGGTTTCTGTTTGCCCCATTCCACGAAGACCACAGAAGGTGCTAAAATTAAGTCGGTTTTTCCTGCATGGGAAACTTTGGACCAATTCTGAACATCTGGGGGCTGGGAGGGACGGTGGACTGGACCACTGGAGGTGGGGAGGGAGGGAGGGAGGAAAAAGAGCCGTTGTCTTAAAAATGGCTGAAAGTGCCAACTCCGTCTCGGCTTGCAGAACGTTTTGCTTTTCAACCAGCCCCCAGAAGGACTTGCATGTGCAATTGCCAAAGTTGTCACTGGCCCTACTCCTGTGCAGTTAACAGCAGCCTCATGCAGAGAGATTTTTTTTTTTTGCAAATGAAGCTTTCCCCCATCATGTTAGCTCCATGCCAGGGAAATATTCACCTGCTAAATTTGTGCCAGTCAATTCACCGCTTAAGGAACAGGGGCAGGACTAATTTTTAAAAATTGGTGACCCTTTTCTCGGTTTAGACTTCTACCAAACATTTCAGATTATTTCGGGGGGGGGGGGAGAAGAGATTATAGAATACCTTTGGATTATAGAATACCTTTAGACCACGGGGAGTCAACTTGGTGCCCTCTAGTTGTTGTTAACTACAAATCCCACCATGTCTGACCACGGGCCATTCTGGTTTGGATGGATGCCGACAAAATCTGGAGAGTACCAGTAGAGCTGCCCCTGTTTTAGGTGACTTGAATATCCAGCAATAATGGTAGCAATCAGTTTTAGGTATAATCAAGGCTAAAAAGAACCCCGCTAATAATTGTCAAGGGGATTCTGATTTAAACCGTCATGAATGGGATAGGGAGATATTGTTACGACTCCCTGCTCCTATTTTGTGTCTTTGGAAGAACGGAGACCGCAGTCCTAAACGCAGCCCACTCTGAAACTCATTGACCCGCAGGATTCACCACGTCTTACTCCAAAGTAAATATGTACAGGATGGCAGCCTGTTATTGTTGTACCTCTCACCCTACAGAGGTTTATAGCACCTTGGGGCATTTCTGTAAGGGATGCTTTAAAGAACACACGCCACAGCTCTGATCCAGGCCCCTGCCCTTCTGCTATATTTACACAAAGAAAACGACTTTCAGAGACCCTCTCACACATCTGCCGATGACTAGAAAAGAAATTTTCTTAACCCATTTGTTTATTTCCGCGGTCACAGATTAGACTGCGAAGCAAAAGTTTGCTGAGATTAGAAAATGGCAGAAGGGCAATTAGAATCCAACCTAAGGATGTTGAGAGGGGTAGCAAAAAACAACCCAGACGCCTGTGGCACGTTAAAGACTAACAGATTTTATCACAGCGTAAGCTTTTGAGGAGTACATGAAAGGTTACCCCATGATAAATCTGTGAGTCTTTAACATGACACAGGAGTCTTGGCTGTTTTTAACCCAGTCTGGCTATCTGAAGGCAGCCCTGTATCGGGAAGATTTTAATATCTGATGTTTTGTAATGTTCTTTCATATTCTTTCGGAAGCTGCCCTGAGTGGCTGGGGCAATCCAGTTAGATGGGAAGAGTACAAGTAATAATTCATCATCATCTTCATCATCATCGCAACAGTCTGGATGAATTAGAGCGCTCAATGCTAGGTTCTTTCTTACAGAAGAAAGTGTGCACACTGCAGTTGACTTGGCATTCGGTGTGCTCCAACCACTGGTTTGGGAGACCTTAGTCACAATCTGTATCTATCCCATTGTTTCTTAAGAAATACAGCATTTTGATGTGCTTCCCGCCCCCGGAGCAGCTTCAATATAAATTGAGAAAAAAGAACGAGCTAGCTTACAACACAGTAATGTGTACACGACCAAAGAGCCAAGCTACCCAGGGCCTGTGAGATTTGTGAGAGGGTCTCCAAGAGGCATATTTAGTGATTTGATTACACGTATAGCAAACGCCAGCTTTCTGCTCATTGTTCAAGTACTTCTCAATATGCATCTTAATATTGGTCATATTAGAGAGGGGACGAGTCAGCCGGTGAATTCCAAAAATCGTTATCTTCAAAATAAGTGAATACAGTGGTACCTCGACTTAAGAACGACTCGACAACTGAATTTTTCAACTTACGAATGGGGCAAATGGCCGAGCGCGCTTACGAATGTCTCGACATCTGAAAGGAAACGGTGGCGGTTTTAGATAGGGATTTTTCGACTTACGGATTTTTAGATAGGGTTGCTTCGACTTACGAATTTTTCCATTTCCAATGCATTCTTATGGGAAATCGCGTTTCCAATGGCGCTTTTCGACTTACGAATTTTTCAACCTATGAAGGTGCCTTCGGAACGGATTAAATTCGTAAGTCGAGGCACCACTGAACATAAACAACATTTACAAATAAGAGGTGCTTTGCTCTGAACACCTAAAACTGACCAGTTTTAAACCTTGCTTTCGGCGTTCTGACCAGGTCCTCCTTCCACATTTCTCAAAGAACTTCTGCAGAATAATGGTTCTGTGCTTTCCACCCTCTTTTGTTCCTTGGGCCACCACTGTTGCGGATAACTTTTATAGATTGTGATTTGAGGTTGTGGTGTTTTTTTTTAAGCTTCCACAGCTGTGAGTAGTGCGAAATGAGACCCTTTGTCGTTTTCCAGATCCGTCCTTTAAATAGTTTCATATCTAAGGTTCTGAACAGTTCATGTACACAGAGATTCGTCATACTAGGTGTGGACGGAACAACTTTTGCTAACGCTGGTGTTTCACGTCAGCCCTGCCAAGCCTTCACAGAAATCTGGAACCTGAAGGAGCTGGTAATCATGCAGGGGCACTGAGAGCTAAAACAATCTCCCCTTTGAAAAATACTGTATATGGTTCTTATATAGGTCCTGCTCCCGATATCTGGGAAGCTGAAGAATTCTTTTCTCTTTAGTGGGGGGGGGGGCTCAGGTGAGGCAACATCTGTAACCACCTAGGGGGTGTGCAAACAGGAAATTCCCTCTCTTGGGTTGCACTCAAACTCCTTAGGTGCTTTGTGCAAAGTGAAAATGTTTGTGCAGTCGGTAGTACCTAAAAACTTAATTCAGATTAATAAAACTGGAGCAGCTTTGTGTAGGGCAGACCACCTGTATCTATAAAAATAACGATTGCAATGTGGTATCTTGTTGATTAGATTGGTTTGTGTCATTGGAATTTGAAGGCGCTGAGAACCAAAATACAGCTAAGGCAGTCTGATAAACGGAGAGTTGTTCAGCTGATATCTCATTTTAACAGATTAATCGATTACTGAAACAGTGTGCTAACTTTTGTCTTATGCAAAACGCCTGGGCAGCCTGAATGAAAACGTGTTTTTTTTTTCTTTCGGAGGCGCACTAACAGCAAAGTTAATTATTAATCCAAGTCTTTTAAGTGACTCAGTAGAAAGTGGCCCAATTGTAACATTTTCAGCAATAAGATAAATCTACATTAACCTGCAAGAGGGGTGACTCTAAACTGTTGCCATGACCCACAGCCTAATTCAAACCCTTGTTTGTAGAACGGCAAATTTAAAACCATTTTAATCAATAAATGGGTAAGTCATGCCCGAAATCCTTCTCCCATAGTAGCAAGCCTCCTATCAGTCTTAATGGAGCAGAATTTACCTTTTTTTTACTTTACTTGTCTGATTTTGGTGGTGGTGGTGGTGGTGACTTTTATTCGTGGTGTGTTAAGTGTCACAGAGAATGAAGAAATTATGGGGGTGTTAAGTTTGCCTGTTTGCTCTGATTCTCTCATGCTTCTTTCAGCAATTTCAAAATGTGCCTCTATTGAGGTTCTGGTTTTAGGTCCACCTATTTAAAATTGAGTTTTTGATGAACCCACTAAACGTTTAGAATGGATTTAAGCCTAAACATCAGCAAGCAGCCCCAATTGTTCCCAGTAGTGAGATTTTTATGATTTTCATAAGACAATAAAATAGCAAACAGAATAAGCAGAATACGGAGTCCTATCTTAAAAGTAATTATTAGTCCTTAACACCCACAGAGTGGGACACGGGTGGTGCTGTGGGTTAAACCACAGAGCCTAGGGCTTGCCGATCAGAAGGTCAGCGGTTCGAATCCCTGCGACGGGGTGAGCTCCCGTTGTTCGGTCCCAGGTCCTGCCCACCTAGCAGTTTGAAAGCATGCAGTGCAAGTAGATACTGCTCCAGTGGGAAGGTAAATGGCATTTCCGTGCGCTGCTCTGGTTCGCCAGAAGCGGCTTAGTCACGCTGGTCACATGACCCGGAAGCTGTACGCCGGCTCCCTCGGCCAGTAAAGTAAGATGAGCGCCGCAACCCCAGAGTCATCTGCGGCTGGACCTAAAGATCAAGGGTCCCTTTACCTTGAACACCAACAGAAGATAGGAACTCCTCCCAGCCTCTTATCCAGGAGACCAACATTTATTTCCCTATCCCTCACCCAGGGTCCTCCACATCAACCATCTCCCACCCCAATGAGAATAGTCTCTGGACCTTAATAAAAGTCAGCAAGCAGCCCCAGCTGTTTATTGCATTTTTTTAAAATAAATGCAAAGAGTCTATTGTATCCTCGAACTCAGCTATACAGCTGCAAATAAAACGTGTGTTGTAAGGTGCATTATACAAATGCGACACTAGATGGTGACGGTGAGCTATGGCAAAGTCAATATATTTTTCAAAACTTTGTTAAAAGCATTTTCACAACGTTTTTTAAATATATATGTGTGTCTAGATTCCACCCTAGTCAAATTTTCTCAGTCCTGATGATTTCTGAATTTCTTTAACCAAACCCAGGATGATTGCTATTGTGTAATGAGTTGGCTGCCTGGTGTGTTGAAATCTGGATTATTTTATCTCTGCTGCAGAATGAAAAGAAATCATGAAGCAACTTCTCCCATGTAGGCTCCCCCTTCCCCCTTCTTTTTGATACTGAATTGGTTCATTTGGGTATAAAACCTCTTCACACCCTTTGATAATTTGAACTAAATTTACTCCATAAGACAAAGGCACATTTAGCAGCTCAAAACTTCCGGCCCGGGCAGGGGGGGGGGGGAGGTGGGGTTTCTAGATTTTGGAAGCCCTGAAAAAGTTCCTATTTGTGCTAAAATTCCTGGTTTACCCTCATCGACCGGCTGCTGGCTTTTCAGTTTTGGTCCACTTTTATCTTGTGGGTACTAATGTTTCCACTGACTTTTTCTTTTCTTTTCAATTGCCTGTTTCGATCTTGTTATACCGTTGGGTTATATAACTGGATTTCTTTTCCCCCCTTTTAAAAATATTGAAAATGTTGGCATATATAAATCTTTAAAAATATAAATAACAAGGGGGAATCTGCAACAAAATGTCGTGGCACGGAGTGGTCCTGGTTAGGGTGCCGGCCAGGCCTGCGTGCCCATTTCTAGGATATTCTGTTCTGTTTCCCCTCCCCACTAGCATTCAGTGTTTCAACAGCCAGACAGCTTTCTGCGCCAACTAAGCATGCTCAACTCTAATTGGGCTGATTGATTGATTGATTGATTGATTGTTTATCGCCCACCCTTCACTGTAAGCTCCCGGGGCAGGTTACAGCATTAAAAAAAATAAAAAATAAAAATTGTGGGTGTCCCCCGCCCTTAGTTCCTCTCTGCCTAGTTCTGCAGACATTGGGGTCCCCCCAAATCTGTTGCCACCTGTCTTTGGTATACGGATGGTGTCATTTTGGGTACATAAAAGATTCCACTATTTATAGACTCTTCAAACTTGACAGAGGAAAAATAAAAAGTGTAAGAAACTGACTACGCTGGGGCAGATCGAAAGTCACCAACCGCAGCCCTGCTGTATGTGTTCCTGGGAAGCTGACCGTGGCAGAGATGTGCCATAACCATTCCCTGCAGTTCGTCCCCAGAAACTAGTACAGTAATCAGACAGACAGCCACTGATGATGGAGGCTCCATTTCTAGCTACAGCTGTTGATAACCCTTAATCCTTCATGAAATCAGGATGCTTAAAGTTAACTGATCAGTGTCCTTTTTTTCTGACAGGCATTTAAAGCGCATAAATAAATAAAGCTGGGAATTTACTGTATATATAGAAAGGATCAAACCAGTGATATTTTAGGGAGCAGGCTAGCAGGCAGAGCCCATGCCTTACATCATAGGAGCCTACACAACACAAAACACTGTTGCTGTATGTAGGTTTTGTTTTATTTGTTTTTTATCTTATATTTTGGAAATGTACACCCAGGGTTTTTTTCCTTTCATTTTTTTTTGGGGGGGGGCAAGATAGTGGGGCCCTAAGCTATAGCTTGTTTAGTTTATACGTAAATCCGGCACTGGAGCTAGCTAGTAACTTCCGCCAAGTGTAAGGCTCCAGCTGAAGTGTAAGGCCTGGCAATGCAGCGTCAGCTACCTAGCACATGTTGCTTTTGGGTGTCATGTAGATTCCAGCTCCTGGGTGCTTGGACCCAGTGCAAGAAGTGCTGCGAATGGCGACATGACCCAAACTCGGTCACTCCAAATCCCTAGCAGATCACACCGTAAGCAAGGTCTCTCTTGGCAGGGACTCAAATGATCCCGACACTGTCAAGTCTCGCTTGGCCCCAAGACTAACTTGGGCTGTTCTTAGTTTTCTCTGGATGTTGCACAGTGAGTTTCATCGTCACCCCAAACAGAACTTTTGAGGCGTCAACTTTTCACGCATTCAGTTTTTTTAAAAAAAGGATTTGTGTTTTTTTGTTTATTACGATTGTATACAGCAGGCTTCCTCAGCCTCAGCCCTCCAGATGTTTTTGGCCTACAACTCCCATGATCCCTAGCTAGCAGGACCAGTGGTCAGGGATGATGGGAATTGTAGTCTCAAAACATCTGGAGGGCCGAGGTTGAGGAAGCCTGATACAGTATACATACAGCCTTTCTGCCAAGACACCCAAGGTATCTTGTAAATGATAAAATACCAAAACAATTAAATCACATGAAATATTGTATACCGTATATCTGTATCAATTAGATGCTACTTAAGCATTCTTAAATCCACCCTTTCCTAATCATCCTGCCTTTCTTTAACTGTAAATCTAGGGGCAGACATTAAACATCATTATTATTGTGCTATGTGTGGTCCTTAAGGCACAGTCTGGGGGGAGGGCCATGGCTCAGGGGCAGAACATGTGCTTTGCATGCAGAAGGTCCCAACTTCAATTCCTGGCATCCCAGGAATGGTATAGTGCTGCTTCTTAAGTTCTTCTGTTTCATGTCATCTGGCGACTTTTAATACTCTACTGCTTTATTTATGATGTGTCTTGTTCTATATTTTGTAGATTGCTTAGTAATCTACGATTGGAGACCATTTATAAATATTGCAAATTATACCTGGAAATGGCCACAAGCTCACTGGTAGAGCATCTGCTTTGCAAGACGTCCTCAGCCACACCTGCAGGTAGACATGCCTGCCTGAAACCCACGGAGAGCTGCTGCCAGTCAGTGCAGGCGATACTGAACTAGATGGGCCTATGCTCTGCCTCGGCATCAGGCAGCTTTCCCCCCGTTCTGACTGGCCCTATGCTGGAATAAGTGGATCTGATCTTTGGGAAGTCTGCAAACAGGACCTGATCAATACAAGTTCTTCTCTGTCATTAAAAAAAAAATTGTAAGTTTAATTTATTGTTATTATTATTATTATTATTAAATTTACCGGTATATACTACGGTGTGTGTGTGTGTCTATAGGACGTGTGGCTCCAGAATTGGCCTCCACAGTCACTTACGGACTCACTGTTAAGAGGGTGTTCATGGAAGACAATCTTATTCGTCTATGATTGATCGCCAAAGACAGGCATAGGCAAACTTGGCCCTCCAGATGTTTTGGGACTACAACTCCCATCATCCCTAGCTAAGAAGAACAGTGGTCAGGGATTATGGGAGTTGTAGTCCCAAAACATCTGGAGGGCTGAGTTTGACTATGCCTGGCCAAAGAAGATCTCTCTCTCTCCTCTCTCGCTCCACGCACATATAGTTTGAGTTATCATTATGCTACCAACATTGCGATGGAAATCTATCAAATAAATAAAGAGGCGTCATCAAGTGACAAGATTTCAAGGGCGTGAGCAACCACCCGTTGCCTCCCAGGTTTGCCAAGGGCACACAGTAAGCCTGCCCTAATTTGCAGCGTTGGGTAGGAAGACTTGCTTGAAAGTAGCTTGGAGGGACAGAGCCTCTCGATGGGGATTCTGCAGAGTTGGGGAAAACTGGGCAGTGCCCCTCTTTACTAACCCAAGCTGTGGAACGCCCTCCCATCAGATGTCAAAGAAATAGACAACTATCAGACTTTTAGAAGACATCCGAAGGCAGCCCTGTTTAGGGAAACTTTTAATATTTGATGAATCATTTTAATATTCTGCTGGAAGCCGCCCAGAGTGGCTGGGTTTCCCCAGCCACATGGGTGGGGTATAAATAACAAAGTATTATTATTATTATTATTATTATTATTATTATTATTATTATTATGGATGGGGCTGATGTTCTGATAAGAACATCAGAAGTGCTGGATCCGGCCAATGGCCCATCTAGTCCAGCATCCTGTTCTCACAGTGGCCAGCCAGATTCCTGTAGGAAACTGCAAGCAGGGTCCGAGCACAAGAGCCCCTCTCCCCTCTCGTGGTTTCCAGAAGCTGGTATTCAGAAGCGTTGCTGCCTCCAGTTGTGCTGGCCGAGCACAGCCGTCACTGTAGTCCAAAACATCTTGGGGGCACCAGGTTGGGGAAGGCTGCTATAGAGGCCCACCTGGTGCCTGCCTTAATGTATTTTAAAGAATCTATCTATTTTTTTCATAGGCTTTTAAAAGACAATGATTTCCCAGCCTGTGTTATGCTTAACGTTGGGGCTGTTTTATTCTCTGACATTTTGCACTTATCGGGAGACTAGTACAGTAGATAGGGGGAATAAAATAAATAATGACCCTTGGCAACCCATGCGTAAGAGGCAGAGCTTAGCACCCAGCGGAAGAGACGTGTCCCATATAACATATTTTCCATTGCTTAGGTTATTGTGTGTGCTGATTGTATTGCCGGGTTGGATTCAAGCCAAAGGTCCGTGTAGCCTGCCACTTTGGAGACTCGATGCCTCTGAGTGACCCAGCAGGCGGCATCCCAAAGTTTCTAGTCCTCAAGGATTGGCTTTTAGCGGTTCGACAGGCCTTCCATTTTAGATCGCATCATGGTAACCACAGTTTATCTGCCCCTGAAGAAATTTATCTAATCTTTCTGCAGAACTATTGATAGGAGCGCCTAGGACTGCATCCTCTTTTGGGTAGTTCCGCAAGTTAAATACGAGTCACGTGAAGTATTTCATTTTGTTCGCTACTGCTAGAGAGATGCAGAGATTTATTTTTTATCTCAAGTTGATTTCCACTGTGTTCCGTGAGGGTTACTCCCAAGCAAGTGTCCATTGAATTGTGACCTTAGGCTTTTAAAAAAGAGACTTCTGCTTGAGTACATTATGCACAGAATGGTATAATAATAATAATAATAATAATAATAATAATAATAATAATAATATATTTATACCCCCGTCTATCTGGCTGGGTTTCCCCAGCCTCTCTAGACGGCTCCCAACCGAATATTAAAAACAAAATACAGCATTAAACATTAAAAACTTCCCTAAACAGGGCTGCTTTCAGATGTCTTCTAAAAGTCAGATAGTTGTTTATTTCCTTGACATCTGAAGGGAGGGTGTTCCACAAGGTGGGTGCCACTACCGAGAAGGCCCTCTGCCTGGTTCCCTGTAACCTCACTTCTCACAGGGAGGGAACTGCCAAAGGGCCCTGGGAGCTGGACCTCAGTGTCTGGGCAGAATGATGGGGGTGGAGACGCTCCTTCAGGTCTAATGGGCCATTTAAGGCTTTAAAGGTCAGCACCAACACTTTGAATTGTGCTTGGAAACGTACTGGGAGCCAATGTAGGTCTTTCAAGACTGGTGTTATATGGTCTCGGCAGCCGCTCCCAGTCTAGCTGCTAGAATGAATGTTTTTGGGACCAATCCTGGCCACCCATGAATTGCTGAGATAGCACAAGGAACTAAGTGGGCCACGTACCAGCAGTGGACAGGGAAGAAAGCAAAAATGGCGTGTTCAGGCGACAGAGGGCTATGCACTGCTTTTACTCCCAAACACAGGATTATACATATTTTTAGGGGTGGAGGACGGACACAGGTATTGTCCCTGCCTAGAATTACAAGAGGAAGTAGCTACCCCACAAGTGCATGGACAACAGAGCTCAGGATCCGAAGTGCTGGCAAGCTCCTGCTAAGCTCAAACCACAGGACCTGTTGGCATTGAAGAAACCCAACCAGTCCCCTCCATAAGGTCCACCTTGTGCCCTCTTTGGAGGCCAGAGGGAAATTAAAGCTCAGCAGTATAGATCACATGCATTGCATGGCTCCATCACCAGCATCTGGGAAAAACTCCTTCCCGAGACCCTGGGGTGTCAGTCAGTGCAGAGCAGGCAATTTGCAGCCATTTTAGAAACTGGCGCCGCGACCTAGCCGACACCTGGTTAGAGGCAGGAGGCTGAGAAGCAAAGTTTTGGGATTGTAAGCTTCTTTGCTCAGTAATTAAATTTAATTAAAAACAAAAGAAATACGACACCAGGTTTTCTTGTTTTCTTTTTCTCCCACCTCCAAGACCCTGCAATCGCAGTTTTAATTTATATTGCTGCGACAGTAGGGAGGCGAGGGAGGAAGCATGGAATATGGAATTGATGGCTGCGACAGTAGGGAGGCGAGGGAGGAAGCATGGAATATGGAATTGATGGCAAAGTTTTCCAACCGCAAGAAAGGTGGCTTTGAGATAGGCATTAGAAAGAGCTTCGACCTGGTTGGAGGCTTCCTTTAGATTAGAAAACTTTACAGACTGTAACAATAAAACGACGGCCATAAAAATGGCGAGGTAAACACCCTTTGGGGTTGGAGGCGTCATTTGGCCCATAATCAGAGGTTGTAAATAAACGGTTGGATGCCAGGTGGTAGTGTGGGGCAGAGCTGGGTGACCCATGGCTTCCGTGCCCTTCCAGTGGCACCTGGGGTAGAGCCATGGTGAATCCGTGGCAGACCACATGCCTTGCATGCAAAAGGTTCAATCACCAACATGGAATCTCCGTGAAGGATTCTCTGTCCGAAACCTTGGAGAGGCACAGCCAGTCCTCTGAGCTAGACAGGCCCATGGATTGACCAGATATGACGCAGAAAGCTTTTGTTTCATTTCGACTAGCCATAGCTAGGCCAGACCTCTGGAATGATTGGGTCCGATCTAGGAAGGCAATTCTTAACATTCCTAGGAACATGAGCAGAACCTCCTGGGTCAAGCTGGTGGCCCAGCAGACTGTTCTCACAGTGACCCAGCCAGATCCCACAAGCAGGACTTGGGTGCGACCCTACTCTCCCCACTTGGGATTCCCAGAAACTGGTATTATTCAGAAGTTTTACTGTCCCCAATAGTGGAAGTAGAATGTAGCCACTAGTAGCTCCATGGATAGCCTTACGCTCCATGGATTTGTCTTGTTTCAGAGCCAGCCAAGCTGGGGGCCACTACTGCCTCTTCTGAGAGTGAATTCTACGTGTTACTGAATTCTACAAGGTTGAACTGCTGAAACTAAACTATACCGTCTATTTTTCCTTCATTTTAAGTTGTCAACAGGTAGAATACGCCATCTCTGCCTGTCTAGTAGGAATGCCCGGGACGGTTCCTTATAACAACAGGAGTTTTGAGCTGCATATTCTGAGAAAGGAAGTATATAGCCCAACACTCTGGAAGCATGCAAGAGAGTTTCCAAGATCGCAGTACAGTCTCACATCTAACGTTATATCTCATGCATGTCCTAAATAGAACAGTCACAGTTTTTTAACCCTACTCCTTAAAAAGGGGGGGGTATCTATTCCCAAGGTATTCCCAAATTATTCCCAAGTTATTGGGGTTTTTTTGTGCTATTTGGCACCTACCTCCGTGGGTTCATTGTAGTATGAAGTCCATTCAGAAATGTCGTGCGATTCCATCTTGACAGAGCCCAGCATTCCAAAATCCCAGCAAGAAAGGGGAAAAGGGGAATCTTGCGAGCACACACTTGCTATTTCTTTTTTATATTAAAAAAATCCTGGAATTGCTTTCTTTGCGGGGTTTAGTTATTACTATTCTTTGTCTTCTCAAAAAATAAATAAAATGTGTTCTTTCTGAAATCCACCCACCAAAGAGAGCGGCAACTGAGTCTGGTGCCGAATTAACTGTCCGGTTCCCCTTTGCCTCCCCTGAAAATGCACAATGGCACTTTGGGAGCAGAGTTAAAGGAATCAACAGGCTTCCATGGCGTAGAGCAAAGTGAGACGATCCGTCCAATATTGGAGCATCGGGCCCGCAGGATGTTTCCGTGACACGCTTGCTGACCGCTGCCGCGTAGACCTGAACTGCTGCGTGTCCTCAGCTTGTCTCCAAGTCGATGAAGGGCTGTCCCTCTGGACAGAACCAAGTCTTTATAAAGCCAGGCATTTGCTCCCAGTACTCCACCCGCTGGATGGCAATCAGTGTTGTTACCTGAGCTTTATCCCAGCCGGCTGGGCCAGGTTACCTCTGCCACCTTGTGGAAGAGAGGAGCTTGGCAAGAAAGCTGGTCCACCAAGTGGGTATCGCACAGCAGAGGCTCCTGTGGCTTAAACTACACTCAGGCTGCCTGGACAGGGATGGCTGAGGTTGGTGACTGAGGCCTGGGCAATAAGACAGGCTAAGGACACAGTTCGCACTCACAGCAGTCAGAAGCAGAGGGGGGACATTTGCAGTTTGTACGCTCTGCTGTTGGCAAGTTAAGAGGGCCCCCTGGGTCTCTTGTCAGATCCTTTCCCCAGTCCTGGAGCTGGTATGTTCAAGGGAACTTTGTGCTTTCGTTTTGAGTGGTGAGGGGATTCAGGTTGCCAACTTTAAACGAGGCGTTGCAGCTGTTCCTTAAGCAGTAGCTCTGTGTACAGAGAAAATACTTGACTCTGTAGCGTGAAGAGCTAAAACACAAGGAGGTAATCCCATAAAAGAGTTTCACCCTCCTTGATTTTTTGGGGGAACCACATATGATTATTTCTCAAGGGCAGCTACATTTCTGGCCTATCCCAACAAGAAAGAAAAGTGGGAGGCATTTTAAAAAGCCAGGGTGGCTGCATAAGGAGCTTACAGATGAGCTGGTACTTAAGAAGGGCACGTATAAGAAATGGAAGAAAGGGGAAATCGCAAAGGAGGAGTATACATGAGTAGCCTACAGTTGCAGGGAAAAGGTCAGACAGGCCAAAGCTCAGAATGAGCTCAGGCTTGTTAGAGGTTAGGAATAAGGTTTATTTGGCTCTGTTCGAAGCAAGAGGGGGAACAAGCAAGTGGTAGGTCCTCTGCGGAGAAGAAGAATTGCTATTAGGTGATAAAGAGCGTTAACACCTACTTTGCCTCTCTCACCACTCAAAAGGAAAGCATTGCCCCGCCTGGTGATGACAGAATAAATGATGCAAGGAGGGAGCCACAGGCCAAGACTGTGGGGACTGAACCTGGGAGCTTCCTCATACAAAGCCATTGCTCTGCCACTGAGCTACAGTCCTGCCCCACACCCAGCTCACTCGGGTACCCTTTACCATGAGGGGACACATTTTGCAGGGTAATAATAATAATAATAAATTTTTATTTATACCCTGCCCTCCCCAGTCAAAACCAGGCTCAGGGCAGCTAACGCCAATAAAATTACAATGAGACATAAAAGAAAAGAAAACAATTAAAATACAGATTAAAATACAATATTAAAATTTAAAATGCAGCCTGATTTTAAGTAGTCCATAAATCCAAACCATGAGGGAGGAAAACACAGGGGTCAGACTGAATCCAACCCAAAGGCCAAGCGGAACAGCTCTGCCTTGCAGGCCCTGCGGAAAGATGAGAATTTCCCGCAGGGCCCTGGTCTCCTGTGAAAGAACGTTCCACCAAGTTGGGGCCAATACTGAAAAGGCCCTGGCCCTAGTTGAGGCCAATCTAGCCACCTTATGGCTCGGGATCTCCAGAATATTGTTGTTTGTGGACCTTAAGGTCCTCCGCGGGGCATACCAGGAGAGGCGGTCCCGTAGGTACGAGGGTCCCAAGCCGGTATACAAGTAGGATAGCTGCATAGGGTTCAGGAGACAAGCAGGCTGTGTGTCTGGTCAAGGTGCTACTGGGCAGGCTGTCCTGTCAGGCAATGGATGTGTGTGTGTGTGTGTGTGTGTGTGTGTGTGTGTGAAGGGAGGAGTCGGGCATGTAATGACTCCCGTATCCAGCAGCGATCTGGACACAGAGGCTGCAGGGACACCCAATTGTTGGAGTTGATGGACCTGTTGTATTTATCTCTCAGCTTCCTTCCACGGAGCGTAAGATGCTGTCCATAGTTCTTGTCTTCCCCCATGTTATTCTCACAACAATCCTGTGAGGGAGGTTAGTGTTAAGTTGTGGGTAAGCATAGCAGACGACACAGCAATCTCTCCAAAGCAGCTCTTTATTTGGAAGCTGGAACAGAACTGAACTGCATTGCCGAGCTGCCTGCTTTTATAGAGGCTGGCTCAAACAATGTATCAAACATGATTCAAAGTTCCCTCCTAAAGTTCCCTCCTAAAACAACTGTCAAGGACCTGAGAACCTGAGGGAAAACTATATACACTAATACATAACAGTTAGGGTGAGAGTGAGTGTGGTGTCGTGGTTAGAGCAGAGGTTTCCAGACAGTGTGTCAACACACATTAGTGTGTTGTGGGTGTGTTGCGTGAACGCTCCCCATGCTCCTCCCAGGGCTGGAAAGGGGTTAGTATAACCTCCGATTTGCTGGTAAAACTGAGTTACTGTGTCGTGAAATGAGGCGTGTCTAAAAAGTGTGCCATCAACCTGAAAAGGTTGGAAAGCTCTGGGTTTAGAGTGTCAGACTAGGACCTGGGAGATGATGTCCAAAAGATCAAGGGGCATATGCAGCTTCAAGTCCACATGTGCGGAGGAGCCCAGTTTCCTACTAAAAACACCCCAAAAGTATCAATAGCTTTATGTCCATCAACAACAAAAACTGATCTTGAAAATGCAACGCCAAGCATCTGGGTAAATATACACCCATGAAACTGGCTGGTTAGTTAACAGTATGTGAAATTTTGCTTTCAGTAGGTGAAATTCTGCTTTCGTCCCTTTGTTCATTTAACTTTTTATTTATTTACTATTGTTTTTATTAAAGATTTTCTTGGGTTAAAAGTACATACGTCCTCTCTTCAGATCATGAAGTCCTTCCTGCAGATCAGCTGTAATTGATGTGAGACTTTAATGTCTCACATTACAGCCACTGTTATCTGCGATTGTTGCTGTCATATTATCATGGATGAGCCGAATGATGAAAAAAAACCACCCAAAAACCCGTTACAGCATAAGGTTGGGGGAGAAGAGAGGATTCACCTTCCTTTTTCTTCTTAAAGTGGATGAGCACTTTAATCTACTTTAAATATTCAAATCAGTTCTGGGATGTATGTGTTAATTGTCTTATCCATGCCAGAGTGTTTGTTATCATCAACTGCTTTTGCATGTCAATGGCAATGCTCAAGGACGGGATTGGGATTATCACCATCCCGCTTTTCAGCATTTCGCTCCCTCCTGATTTCCTCACAAAGATAACAGAAGAACAGGGGTCCCCAAACTAAGGCCCGGGGGCCGGATGCGGCCCAATCGCCTTCTAAATCCGGACCACGGACGGTCCGGGAATCAGCATGTTTTTGCATGAGCAGAATGTGTCCTTTTATTTAAAATGCATCTCTGGGTTATTTGTGGGGCCTGCCTGGTGCTTTTACATGAGTAGAATGTGTCCTTTTATTTAAAATGCATCTCTGGGTTATTTGTGAGGCCTGCCTGGTGTTTTTACATGAGTAGAATGTGTGCTTTTGTTGAAAATGCATCTCTGGATTATTTGTGGGGCATAGGGATTCATTCATATATTTTTTTCAAAATATACTCCGGCCCCCCACAAGGTCTGAGAGACAGTGGACCGGCCCCCTGCTGAAAAAGTTTGCTGACCCCTGCACAAGAACATAAGAATTGTCTTGCTGGATCAGGCCTGTGACCCATCTAATCCAGCATCCTGTTCTCACAGTGGCCAGCCAAATGCCTGTAGGAAACCAGCAAGCAGGATTTGAGCACAGGGGCAACTCTCCCCTCCTGTGGTTTCCAGCAACTGGGATTCAAAAGCATTGCTGCTTCTGTCTGCAGAGACTGAGCATCATCGTCATTGGGGTTCGAAGCCACCCATAGCCCTCTCCTCCATGAATTTGTCCGGTCCTGTTTTAAAACCAAGGGTACTCAGGTCTGGTTTTCCTGACTGAGATGCAGTTCATTTTTAGCCTTTGGTCTTTCTTTTCATAGATGGCCTCAGGTGGCCTCAGTAGCCCGGAGTTCCTTCCATCAGCTTCGGCTCATGGCCCAGCTACGCCCCTATCTGGATAGGGATAGCCTCACTACTCTGGTAACCTAGATTACTGCAACGCGTTATATGTAGGGCTGCCTCTGAAGACGGTTCAGGAACTTCAGCAGGTGCTGAATTCAGCGGCCAGGTTGCTCACCGGAGCAAGACGGTTTGAACATATGACGCCGATCCTGCTCCAACTGCACTGGCTGCCAATTAGTTTCCGGGCCCAATTCTTTTTTTTATAACATAATCTTTATTAATTTTTTTTATCAAGATAATACAGAACATTCCATTCATGGTTATTTCAGATTCAAGTTTTCCATAAATTATACCATAAGTTCCACGAAAAAAGGTAACAAAAAAGAAAGGTGAGAAAAGGAAAAAAAAGGGGGGGGGGAGAAAAGGAAGGGGGAAGGAAATAAAAATAAATAAAAATAAAATAAAATAAAATAAAAAATATTGGTACTCCTTTCAAGTACATTTCTAATATTTTTATTCTTTGGCTTCCCTTCTTCTTCTTCTGCTTGTTACTTTTCTCATTTCCTTTAGTGTTGTTTCCTTCGCTTTCCAAATGTGAATTATAACTCATCTTTTACAAATGCAATTAATTTAAGCATGTACTGTTTTCTGTTACATAGTTTGTGACATAATAAAGTCTTTACAACCCTTATCATTGTTGTAGTCGTACGTCTCATATTTTACTTATTTCATATTGACTTGTTATACTTCGTGTAGCGTTGATTGTCTATAATGATTTTGAGTTAGTCTAGGGACCCAGGTGGTGCAGTGGGTTAAACCACTGAGCCTAGGGCTTGCTGATCAGAAGGTCGGCGGTTCGAATCCCTGTGATGGGGTGAGCTCCCGTTGCTTGGTCCCAGCTCCTGCCAACCTAGCAGTTCGAAAGCACGTCAAAATGCAAGTAGATAAATAGGAACCGCTACAGCGGGAAGGTAAACGGCGTTTCCATGTGTTGCTCTGGTTTGCCAGAAGCGGCTTTGTCATGCTGGCCACATGACCTGGAAGCTATACGCCGGCTCCCTTGGCCAATAATGCGAGATGAGCGCGCAACCCCAGAGTCGGTCACGACTGGACCTAATGGTCAGGGGTCCCTTTACCTTTTTACCTAGTCATACAGTTTATCAATGTATTTCCTAAATTTACTCCATTCTTTCAAGTAGGCTTTATTTCCTTGGCACCTGATCCTTGCCGTTAATTTAGCAATTTCAAAGTACTCGATCCTTCTACGCTGCCATTCCTCTATTGAGGGGAGTTGTTTTTGTTCCCATGTCTTAGCTATAAGTATCCTAGCTCCCGTAGTTGCATAGAGGAAGAATTTGTAGTCATTTTTATCTATGTCAGCTCCAACCATCCCCAATAGAAAGGCCTCTGGTGATTTTTTAAAAGTATATTGTAATATCTTTTTTAGCTCGTCGTAAATACTTTCCCAGAAAATCTTTACTTTATCGCATTTCCACCACATGTGGATAAAGTCTCCGTCTTCCCGTGTTCCAAAGTTTGTACCATTTTTCCAACTCTATATTATGTCCTACGTCAATAGCCCAATGGATCATCACAGATTTTACTTATTCATCTTTGGTATTCCATTCTAATAAAAATTCATAGATCTTAGATAACATTTTAATGTTAGATTGTAACACCCTCTTGTCCAATTCGGAAGCCCCACTTTGGAATCCAGTTTTCTTTTCACTCATGAAGATGTTATTCAATTGGTGATACTCCCACCACCCTGTCAGTCTATCCTTCAGATCCTCATAAGGTTTCAATTTAAGGATTTTTGTATTTTTATCTTCAATCAAAAGATCTCGGTATGTTAACCAGCGCTTATCGGTGTTTATTCTTTTAACTGAGTGCGCTTCTTGTGCTGATAACCACCAGGGTGTTTTCCGCTCCCACCAATCCTTGTACCTTCGCCAGACTTCGGGGCCCAATTCAAAGTGCTGGTTTTGACCTATAAAGCCTTAAACAGCTCAGGACCACAATACCTCAAGGACCGCCTCTTTCCATATGAACCTACGCAGACCCTGAGATCATCTTCTGAGGCCGTCCTTCATGTACCTCCTCTTCGAGAGGTCCGGAGGGTGGCAACACAAGAACAGGGCCTGCTCTGCAGTGGCTCCCCGTCTGTAGAATGCTCTCGCCAGGGGCATTCGCCTGGTGCCTTCATTATACACCTTTAGGCGTCAGGCAGAAACGTTCCCTTTTAACCAGGCCTTTGGCTGATCTGATTTACATCCTATGCCCTTTTAAAATGTGTTCTTGGGGGAGCCCTCTATTGGGTTGTTGTTTTTTATTTTTATAAGGTATTTTGTGGTTTTTATATCTTGATTTTATTCTGTGAACCGCCCTGAGACCCCTGGGTATAGGGCGGTATATAAATTCAAAAAAGAATAAACAAACAGCAACAGCAGATGCTCCCATCCACAGCAGCTGGCAGCCCTTGGTGGACTGTTCCCTTGTTGTGTTGTCCATCTCCTCCCCATAATCCCTTGGGCATGTGCACAGGTATTTCTGTACCTGTGCCTCCCCCCCCCCCCGGAAGTGTCCAAGAGCAAATGCCACCAGGTTGTCGTCGTTTAGTTTCCGTTAAGCCGATGGAAGTGTGTTGCTGAAGGGTAAGGCAACCAATTGCTGCTAGTCGCAGGGCCTCTGTTCTCCCTTCACTTTCCTCTCTTTTAAATCAGCACCAGTGAAGGCGGTGAAGGTCCTGTGTGAGTGCCTCGAGGCGGTTGGAGGATGGATGGCGGCTAACAGATTGAGATTGAATCCTGACAAGACAGAAGTACTGTTTGTGGGGGACAGGAGGCGAGCAGGTGTGGAGGACTCCCTGGTCCTGAATGGGGTAACTGTGCCCCTGAAAGACTTTTGAGAAGATTTTCCTGGGTTAAAAAGTAGTCTGCAAGGTGACATATCAGAATTTCAGCGCAACGACGTGTCCTGTCTAAAGAAGGGCCCTGGAGCTTGATCGGACCACTCTAGTCTCGCATCTTGTTCTCACAGTGGCCGATAGCTGCCAAGTCTCCCGTTTTTCGCGGAAAACCCCTGTCTTTAAACCCGTTTCCCGCTGTTATCCCGAATAGAGAAAAATCCCGTAAATCCCCCGGATTTCCTACCTGCCAGGGAGGCTCCTTCTGCGCATGTCTGGACATGCGTAGAAGCGACTTCTGGTGCCGCGCCCCGCTGCTGATCCCGGATTTTTCTTACCGGGAGTTGGAGGGTATGAACCAGATGCCCCACCCCACCCCCAAAGGAAATTAATATGAGTGCAAATCTCCCCGGGGATTCTCAGCAACTGGGAATAATAATAATAATAATAATAATAATAATAATAATAATAATAATAATTTATTATTTATACCCCGCCCATCTGGCCAGGTTCCCCCAGCCACTCTGGGCGGCTTCCAACAAAATATTAAAATATAGAAATCCATCAAACATTAAAAGCTTCCCTAAACAGGGCTGCCTTGAGATGCCTTCTAAAGGTCTGGTAATTGTTGTTCTCTTTGACCTCTGGTGGGAGGGCATTCCACAGGGTGGGTGCCACTACTGAGAAGGCCCTCTGCCTGGTTCCCTGCAACTTGGCTTCTCGCAACGAGGGAACCACCAGAAGGCCCTCGGTACTGGACCTTAGTGTCCGGGCAGAACGATGGGGGTGGAGACGCTCCTTCAGGTGAACTAATACCAGTGTACTGGGAGAAGCAAAGATCACCAGTGTGTCTTCAACATCAGCTTCGTTGGACTGATCATGTTGTGCGGATGCCTGATTATCATCTTCCAAAGCAACCACTTTCTACCCGCTCTGTGGAACGCCCGTCCATCAGATGTCAAGGAAATAAGCAGCTATCCTAATTTTAAAAGACATCTCAAGGCAGTCCTGTTTAGGGAAGCTTTTAATATTGAATGCTGTATTGTTTTAATACTCAATTGGGAGCCACCCAGAGTGGCTGGGGAGATTCAGCCAGATGGGCGGGGTATAAATAATAAATTATTATTATTATTACTCTATTCCAAACTTAAAAATGGAAAGCATAATGCTGGTGGTTAGCAAAAGAGGTTTAAAGACTCTCTCAAGGCAAATCTTTAAAAATGTAATATAAACACCAACAACTGGGAAACACTGGCCTGCGAGCGCTCCAGGTGGAGAACAGCCTTTACCAAAGGTGTCATGGGTTTTGAAGACACTTGAACTCAGGACACAAGGGAGAACCATGTTAAGAGGAAGGCAAGCTTGGCAAACCCTCACCGTGATTAACTCCTGCCCAGAAACCAATGTCCCTACTGTGGAAGGATGTGTGGATCCAGAATTGGCCTCCACAGTCACTTTAAAGACTGTTAAAACCGTGTTTATGGAAGACAATCTTACTTGGCTATGTAAAGGTAAAGGGACCCCTGACCATTAGGTCCAGTCGTGACAGACTCTGGGGTTGTGCGCTCATCTCACATTATTGGCCAAGGGAGCCGGTGTACAGCTTCCGGGTCATGTGGCCAGCATGACAAAGCCACTTCTGGCAAACCAGAGCAGCACATGGACACGCCGTTTACCTTCCTGCTATAGCGGTTCCTATTTATCTACTTGCATTTTGATGTGCTTTCAAACTGCTAGGTTGGCAGGAGCTGGGACCAAGCAATGGGAGCTCACCCCATCACAGGGATTCGAACCGCCGACCTTCTGATCAGCAAGCCCTAGGCTCAGTGGTTTAACCACAGCACCACCTGGGTCCCTCCAACTTGGCTATGAGTGATCACCAAAGAAGTAGTAGTTCATCTTCCAAGTGCCACACGACTGTTGGGTCCACTCTGCGCTATACGTTTGAAGTCCATTTGTCCTGGATGCTTGAGTTGAGAGTCCTGCATTGCAGGACCTCTTGAGTCCTCCAGCTGTTTTTGGACTACAATTCCCATCACCCCTGACCACTGGTCTTGCTAGCTAGGGGTGACACGAGCTGTAGTCTAAAAACACACGGAGACCCAAGTTTGGGAAACACCGGAGCAGATGACCCTTTTGGTCCTTCCGACTTCACAATCCTATGATTCTAGGAAATCACTATGATGCCACATTAAGCAGCCATGGCTTAACAGACAGGTCTTTGCCTCAAGGAACAGCCATGGCTTAAATCAAGCATAGGCAAACTCCGGCCCTCCAGATGTTTGGGACTACAACCCCCATCATCCCTGACCATTGGTCCTGTTAGCTAGGAATGATGGGAATTGTAGTCCCAAACATCTGGCGGGCCGGAGTTTGCCTATGCCTGGCTTAAACAGTCACCCTTAACCAACTACAGCTCCCTTGATCCTTTGCAAGAAGCCACGACTGTTTAAAGTGGTATGATACTGCTTTAGTCTATAGTGCAGACGGGACCTTTGGATTATTATTATTTTAGCAGAATATCCTGCCAACACACACTACATGCAATAACCAAGAACGGTGATAGTAGTAAATGGGAAAAAAAGATAAACAAGTTTATTGACAGAGACGAGTAAAAGAAATACAAATAAAAAACAAATTTTAACATTCTCTCTTTCCCCTCCCCGCGGTCTTAAATGTGGGAATCCAAACTGCCCCTGTCCTCTCTGCTTCTCCCCCCCCCCAAAAAAAAATCATGATCGCAACACAAATACAAGGTTGGCAGAACCATCTGCCCATGAGTGAAACCGATATAAAACCAGCTAGCTCCACTGCATCTTAAGTCATATCCCGGCGGGTGCTAGCCAACCCTCCCATGAAAACTCAATGATGTAGAACCACCTTCCTATGGAACACAGATCCCCCTCCACCCCCCAAAGGCCTCCATTCAGAGCGGGCAATAATCTGCTCAGGAGAATACTGCCCAGTCTCTGCAATGTTTTAATCTTGGTCGGGGCTAGGAATTAAAATGCAAACGGGGGATGTGTCACTCTGTCATTTTGCCATTTGCCAATTCAGGGATCTCTCCTGAGTGGCCTTTTTTAAAAAATGCTCTTTTTTATTTTTGGTGTGCATGCTTAAAATCTTTTGGTATGAAAAAATACCCTCCGCCCCCTCCAACAACAACAAAAATCTACACAAGAGGCACTTCTTCCATTTCCATCTCTCCCGATCATACCCCTAATTTTCTAGACCACCTCCCCACCCTCTGCCACCCCCTAAGATACGATTCCCACACAGCTTTCCTGCTTCCCACCCGCCCGCCCCCTTCCTGCCCAGAATGAGACAGTGTCCAAACTGGCTAGTTACAGAAATCTGGGACTCTATGTAAAACTGCACAGATTTAGAAACTGTCCTTATGTACACAATGTCCGGGGAGGAGTCGGGGTGGAGGGGCGCTAATGAGCTGGTGGAGAGACCTGTGGGTGGGGTGGGGTGAAAATGGGGCACGGCACCCAGGATTAAAGGACGCTCACAAAAAATTCGGGGTTGCAAGGCTGTTTGGTCCCGGAGCGAGAGGAACAGCAGGCATTCCACAGGGGGGGGGGAGTGTTTTAGTGGAGATCTGTTGTGTGTGTGTGTTGTCTGGGACAGTGTTTCTCAACCATTGTTCCGTGGCACACTAGTGTGCCGCGAGATGTTGCCTGGTGTGCCGTGGGAGAATTACTTTATATATAGTCAATATAGGCACAGAGTTAATTTTTTTAACATTTTCTAATGGTGGTGTGCCTCGTGATTTTTTTCATGAAACAAGTGTGCCTTTGCCCAAAAAAGGTTGAGAAACACTGGTCTGGGACACTTGGACTTCTGCAAACTCATCTTCATAGCTACCCAGGCGTGGGCTAAAGACCCTGACTTGGGGCTTGATTCCAGAGGGCTCAATACTGCCTACACGGACTGGCAGTGCCTGTTTCAGGCAGGGAGAGTCTCAAGCCTACCTGCAGATGCTGAAAGCGAGGTCATTCTGCATGCAAAGCAGGTGAGCTACGGCCCTTCCCCAAAGCGTGGCTGTTACCCATGCAAACAAAATGCCCCCTCCGTGTTTCGCAAAGAGCCTATCTCTGAAGACCAAGTCCGGGGCCTAACGCTCTCGCCTTCATGCCCTGCTTGTGAATTTCCTTTCAGCAACAAGGTGCTAGGCAAAGTGGACCATTGGCCTGAGAGTCTGGTGGCAGGGCAATTCCTAGGTGCTCCAGCAATAATCGGGCAGCACAGGTTCGCTCGTAAGGTAGGACACGGCACATGCACCCACTAGGCTCATACCGAGCTCCCAAGCCACCTCCTTAGCTGATAACCACACAACCTTGCCACATGCTTGAAAATCGGGTTCAGCCCTTTGCGGTGTGGCTACTCAGAGTCCTGCCTCTCCCACCCCCACCCCACCCGCTGGACTGTCCTGAACTCACACTCGCCTCCTAGCGGCTGGGGAAGTCCCTGAAACACATTAACAGTGAGATCCCAACTGTGCGGGATTTGCCCCACCCCCTTCCGCAGACACCCTGATTCCGACGCTGCCATATTCTTTTCCCCTGCCCTCCCTCCCCGCAAATTAACACCCACCCCGCCCCTTCCCAGACCCTCGTAGTAGGTTACATAGATGTGGCTTCATATATAAGCTTGCTATGGAAATATTATTTAAAAAATAGATTTATGTACAATGATCGCCCCAGTCCACGGCTGGCTGAAGAGGGTGTCAGGCGGGGAATAAGTTACTAATTCCAGTCACTGCCACGGCGGGTGGGAGAGGGTTTCGAAGGGTGCGCAGGCATCCCCTGGCCCAGAGGCTGCCCCCCATCTCTTTTCAGGGGTCGCGCTCCTTTTTTACTTTAACGTCTCCGGCTAAGATGGTGGCGATCTCGCCCTGCATGAAGGCCCAGGGGACATTGGATCCCACCAGGGGGCATTTCTCACCGCTGGGGCAATACACCTCTCCCGCGGCTCCTTGGGCTTTAATGAAATCCCGGGAGCAAGGGAAACAGAACTTGTGCCCGGGCACCGAGGGGCACTGGACAAAGTGGGTATCCTCCAGACGCTCATGGCAGATGGTGCAACACAGAGGGGCGCTGCTGGCAGCCCCCGAGGAATCAGGGGCGCTCTGCGTACCGCTGGGCTCAACTCCCCCAGAAGAGTGGGCCCCGGAGGAAGAGGAGGAGGAGGAGGTGGTGGTCGCTGGACCCGGCTCACCGTTTCGCGGGACCAGGCGGTGTTGCCCTGAGGCAGCGGGCGACGCCGGGCTGGCGCTGTTTTGCCGGGCGGTGGTGGAGTGGACCGGGTTGGCTTCCTTGGTCCCCAGTGTGTCGGCCACATTCTTGAGGGCCGTGATGGGTGAGGGGTCGTTCCGCAAGGAGCCTTCGGGCAAGGGACCCTGGCCGGCCGAGGCGGGCAGGTGGGCCATGCTCGACGGGTACAGGCCGCCCGACCCCTGGGGCAGCCAGTGTTGCCTCTGCTGCTGCTCCTCGCCGGTCAGCTTGCCGGCCAGCTCCCCCTCCGGCTCGGGAGAGGCCTTACGCCTCCGCATGACAGCCCGCGACGGGGGCACGGCCCTCAGCAGGAGGCTGGGCGGCATGGCGCAGTTGCCGTCCAGGAACTGCTGGGGAAGGGCATCGGGCGCCGGGGCCTCTCGGAAAAAGCGCACGCCTTCGGTGAAGAGCTCTCCAAGGAGCCGCCAGTCTCCGGTGCCGTGGCGCTTCTCGTACTCCAGGTACTTGTATCCTGACGAGATGACCTTGCCCGGGTCCTTGAGGCAGTCCTGGAACATCTGCTTGGCCACTCCGAGGACCCCGGCGTAGACGCTGCCCGAGCCGCACGGGTACTCAGTGAACAGCTTCATCTCGTACTCGTAGCCGGGCCGGGGGGCAGCGTCGAAGGCGAAGATCCTCCCCACCAGCGCGTGGTCCTTTTTGAAGCGCACGTTGAAGGGCGCACAGCCGTACAGCGCCAGCAGCTGCTCACGCACCGCCTTGGGCTTGCCGTGCCACTCCTCGGCCCGGCCGCGCATGGCCTCGTTCAGCTCGGCCAGGCACTCGGCGTTGCGCTGCTTCTCCTTCTCGTAGTCGGCGTAGGCCGCCCTCGCTGGCTTGGCCAGCTCTCCCAGGATGGGCGACCCCATGGCCAGAGAGGCCGCGCGGCCCCCCAGGCCTGACACGGCAGCCAGCAGGCCCTGGGGGGCTCCCATCAGCCCCTGGGGCACCAGGCTCGGTGGCACGGGGCCGATCAGTGCCCTCCTGGCAGTGGGGCTCTGCCGGCTGCCCTCGCCCTCATCAGAAGCACGTGCCAGGCCATTGGGCAGGCGGGGGCTGAGGGCGTAGTCGCCTCCTCCTCCACCACCGCCCGAAAGGCGTCCCCGCTCATATCTCTCCAGGGCCCCTGCGGCGGCGCTTTCCTTGGCGTGTTTGGAGCCCTGGGGCCCCGGCGAGCGCCCTTCTTGCAGGACGTGGTTCCTCTTGAGCTGCCTGGCCGTCTCGATGAGGAACTCGATGCGGTCGGCGCCCTCGAAATTGACGCATCCGCGGCACACGGCCTCGCTGAAGTCCCAGATCATGGCCCACGGCATCTTGGGCAGGTCGCACAAGTAGCACCATTGTCTGCGGGACGTCTGCACCGAAGACATCTTGGCGCCCCTCTGTCTGGCCGCCGCGCAGCAGACCCGGGATGGCGGCCTTGCCTGCCGGGGGTGGGGGCGAGGCTGGAGCTTGGAGCTGGGGGGGGGGGGCTATCGGGGCCTTGTTTGCACCTGTGCGCGCGAAGTGCAAGGGGGAGGGCGAGGATATCCAGTCCGGGAGGAAGAGGAGGAGGAGGGGAAGACGAAAAGAGGGGAGGGAGAAAAAAAAAAGCGGTGGTGGGGAGGGGGGAAATTCCCCTCTCTCGCCTGCCCTCTTACATGGAGAAACTTACATAACTCCGCTGCAAGGCCTGCTGGGAGATGTAGTCTTGCAGCCCAGCGGGAAGTTTGGGGGCGGAGTGGGGGGACGCGTGCAAGGAAGGGATCTGCGGTTGAGCCAATCCATCAGCGGGGAAAAGAGATCCTTGCAAGAAGTTGCAAATGGTGCGCATCGTGGGGACTGTTCAGAACTCTTCTGGATTTTTATATCGTCCCCATGGTATCCCAGGATCTGAAAGGATTCCAGTTATGCCATTTACGGGGTCATTTAAGGTTAGGTCGGCAAGCTTTCAAATCGCACAGAATTCTTCTCCAGGGTGAATTCCATGGACATGCCTACAATCCCCTCCAGCTATAAAACTGCACAAGTGCATCCAATTGGTTCCTGGTAATATATTTAATTGGGTTGCTCTATGGAGAAGCTACTGTCAGCAGCAAGAACAGACACACATAGATTGAGAAAGAAGCTTTGATTATCTTGCCTGTACATCTGGTCTGAAGTAGGAAGACTCAGGTCGCATGGGAGTCTTCTTCAGGTGGAAAGCCCATAATGATGGAGAGATGCCCACCTGCCACTAGTCCATAGAGCCCCGCGGAGCTGGCACACCCACCCAGATATCCATTGGGCAGATGGCGGGTTAGACTGGATGACCCTGGAGGTCCCTTCCAACTGTACAATTTTATGTTGAGTTTAGGAAAACCCAGGCGCCAGAGTTTTACCTTCACCAGAGTTTGGAAAAGGCCCAGTTAATTGCACCTACCCTCAATTTGGATAATAATATCCAGTCACATCCACGTGTCCCGCCCCGCCCCCCTGATTCTATTCCTACACTGTTTCCCCCGCATCTTTCTTCCCAGGGAAGAGCGTATCGAGGCCCTAAAGGGTTAATTCAGCTTTCCTGTGCCCAGGAAGTAGAAACTACGTTTCCCAAGATGCAGTGCGCCTCAGAAGCCCGGATGCTGTTGCGCATTTCCTGGGGCCCCCCTCCCCGCTTTCCTGTTTTTGCTCCGCGAGTCGCTCTCCATCCTTGTGCAGAGGATCATAGGTCCGCTTGAGGGGAGGTGCAGAGGGGGGTTCCCGACGGACGGAGCACAAAATTAAAAAAAAAGAAAGTGCAAAGCTCCCAGCCCAGGAGGAGGACGTGCGCGTGATGGGCACCTTGCAAAGCAACAGATGGGTGGGGGTGTGAAATTGGAAACAGGTGAAATCATTGCATTGCAGGGGGTTGGTCTAGATGACGCTGGGGGTCCCTTCCAGCTCTACGGTTCTGTATGATTGCTCCCCGCTATGGACTGCAAAAGCTGCAAATACTTTACAAATTTTGCAGAACACGGGCAGGCTCTCCTCATACGTAAGCTCAGCAACCCCACACACAGTGAGGGTGGAAATTTGAAACGCCAAACGCCTTGGGGGAGAAATGGAAAGGGATGCTTGTCTGTACCAATCCAGACAATGTCCCCAGTATGGAGAAATGCTCAGAAGTATATTTCAGGAAGCCGTGGGATCCTTCACACTTTAAAAAGGATGATGGGAAATCCAGTGCCGGATTAAACCCTCTGGAGGCCCCTAGGTAGTCAAAATCTCCTGGAGGGGAGCCCTTGCAAATTATATCCTAATACAGTACCGTACAGTACTTGGTTTTTCATTTTCCTTCAGGATCAAATCAATATTATTTTGATTCGTTGTTGCGGGGCCCCTAAAAATTGTGGGGCTCATAGGCTGGTGCCTACTCTGTCCGTCTGGTAATCTGGCACTGGAGAAACTGTCCAGTCGGAGGCTCAGGGTGGCAGAAATTTGGGTAGGTCCTTTGGGACACCTTGCCACTGGATCCGGGAAGTGATGGCATAGGCCAAGGATGAGAAACACCTTTCAGCCTGAGGGTCACATTCTTTTCTGAGAGGCACACGGCAGTGGTAGGCAGGGCCAAAGACAAAAGTGCGCAGGGCAATAGATGTAAATTTTGCCTTTGCAGAATAGGCTAGTTGCCCCCCCCAAAAAAATCAAACACCCCTCTCTACCTCCATCGCTGGGACAAGATCTGTTGTCTGTGCTTAAGGAGAAAGAGAGAGAGAGAGAGAGATAGCAGGGGAGCTGTATCCCAGGAATAATAATATAATAATTATAATAATTTATTATTTATACCCCGCCCATCTGGCTGGGTTTCCCCAGCCACTCTGGGCGGCTCCCAATAGAATATTAGAAACACAATAAAACATCAAACATTAAAAACTTCCCTAAACAGGGCTGGAAAATATTTTAGCTCAAGGGCCACATTCCCTTCTGTGCAACCTTGGGGGGGGGGCACATGACAATGGTGGGCGGAGCCAGAGCCAAATGTGGGCAGAACAATAAATGTGAATGCTGCCTTTGAACAGTAGGCTTTTTTCTACTTGCGCAAGCACACATCCCTCTCAATCCTTTATCCAGACAAGCATAGACAAAAGTGTCCAAACTTTTTTCAAAGAGGGCCAGATTTGATGAAATGGGGGACCAACCAAAGTTGTTGAGCTTTTTTTTGGATTTAAATAAAACCGGACTGGACTTTGGACAAGCCTGATTTAAGGGATCGCTCCCTCGGACCTCGTTGGGGCTCGGACTATATTTTGAAAAAAGAAAATGAACGAATTCCTATGCCCCACAAATAACCCAGAGATGCATTTGAAATAACCAGCACAGCTCTTTTCTAAGTGGGGAGGAACCCACAGAAAAGGTTATTATGCCCCAAGTTTTGCTTTGGCCTAATGCTGAACACCCCCCTTTCTGCTGGCATGTCATTTTAGAGCCGATACGCGGCAGGGGGCAGCAGGTTAAATGTGAAAAAACCCCTTGCTATATCTCTTTCTATAAATTACTTCAATAGATGGTAGGTTCCCTCTTGGCGCACAAAAATGGTGTAGGGGGGGTATGCTGGTTTTTTTTTGAGCTTCACATAACCATTCTGTGCAATGATAAGTTCAGTCATATCAGAAAGCTCCTGTATTCATTTCCTAAGCAGTCCTGGCCCACCCCCAGCACTTTCCTTGCTTTGAGTAATCCTACAGCGTGCATTCTTTAAAAGAGGCAAAATAGTGCGTTCCAGCTTTGAAGGTATATAATTTATGCTGGTTTGTTAACCTGCGTGTTCCATCCAATGCCTTCAGTAGCCCACTCTGTCTGGGAGAGAGATTCGAGTTTGTGAGTGGTGGCTTGTCAAGTAAGGTATTAGGAGGAAGACTTTAAAAAGTTTAAACATCTGGAAGCTCCTGCTTTTGTGTCCTGCATTGTGTTTTTAATATTTGGTTGAGAGCCGCCCAGATGGGCGGGGTTTAAATAAATAAATTTATTGTGATTATTATTATTATTATTATTATTATTATTATTATTATTATTATGCTATTTTGACCTGTGTTGCAAAGTTTCTTATATTCCTAAAACAGCACCTCCTCGTCTGAGGACCTTTTCTGAGGACCTCCACTGGCAAAGGCAGGTTCAGGGGTTTTGCCACATCTTCAGAATACTCCAAGGAAGCCCATTTGGCTAATGAAACAATCTGTGGCCTTTTAAACTATGTGAAGGGAGGGGGGGTTATTCTTTTTCTTTGCTACTGTATTATGTATTTTTATATTGCAAACCGCCCTGTGATCCTCAGATGAAGGCTTTAGAAATTTAATAAATATATTAACAAAAACAATAATAATGAATTAATTTAAGTCAACGTTTCAGCCTTTGCCAACCTGGTGCCTTCCAGGAGTTTTGGACTACAACTCCCATCAGCCAGTACAGTTGATGGGAGTTGTAGTCCTAAACATTCGGAGGGCACCAGATTGGTGAATGCTGTGCCGGGCAAAATTTTTTGAGTGTTTCTACGGTATAGAGCTTTTACTTTTATCAATAGGAGTATAGCATCTAGATCAGGGGAAGTAATAGTACCACTGTATTCTGCTCTGGTCAGACCTCACCTGGAATACTGTGTCCAGTTCTGGGCACCACAGTTCAAGAAGGATACTGACAAGCTGGAACGTGACCAGAGGAGGGCAACCAAAATGGTCAAAGGCCTGGAAACGATGCCTTATGAGGAACAGCTTAGGGAGCTGGGTATGTTTAGCCTGGAGAAGGTTAAGGGGTGATATGATAGCCATGTTCAAATACTGTATATTAAAGGATGTCATATAGAGGAGGGTGATAGGTTGTTTTTTGCTGCTCCAGAGAAGCGGACACAGAGCAATGGATTCAAACTACAAGAAAGAAGATTCCACCTATACATTAGGAAGAACTTCCTGACAGTAAGAGCTGTTTGGCAGTGGAATTTGATGATGTTTTGATGATGTTTCCTGCTTGGCAGGGGGTTGGGCTGGATGGCCATTGTGGTCTCTTCCAACTCTATGATTCTATGATTCCACTGCCTGCCCATTACTTTTATTATCTTATTTTTCAGTTGGTTTGCGTATCTAAGTTGTTTTGTGGGAGACTTTGATTTTTTTTTTATTTTTTAAAATTATAGGCTGGCATATAATTGGGGAGCTGCAGGTCAATGAATAATAATAATAATAATAATAATAATAATAATAATATCTGAATGAAACTGATAGGGGCAGGCATGTTGAAAATACGTAAGTACATAATGCACTAGGACTGTCCCTCTCCAATTCTTACTTTGAAACCAGCGTTTTGTGCAAAATAATTCCTACCGTAACTCAACTTCAACATGTTTAACTGGAACAGCTTGCTTGCTTGTCACTTCTTCCCTATCTCTCCTGTTTTCCCTGTCCTGAATTTCGGATTGTAGGCTCCTCTGGGGCAGGGACCTGCCCCCTTGGACTCTGTAAATCACTATGCCCTTTGATGAGGCGGTCCCAGTGGTTTTCAGGTCCCAGTGATTATTTTTTTTCCAGGGGTTGACTCGTCTATCTTATGCAGCCCAGACCTGTATCCTAGAGAAAGGACCTGAAAACATGGTCTTGCCATGTGACTTTCTGTGTTACCCTGTATGCTTCAGAGATTTTTTGGGTGGGGGTGGGACAGGAAGCAAAATGGACTCAGATTGCCTGTTGCTGCGCTTTAGTATCCAGAGGAATAGCCAGAGGAAAGGTGTTCACACAAACACATATGCAAGTTGTCTACGCTTCTGCCGTGGGGAGAGAGTGACCGTCTTCGTAAATGGCCAGCCAACCTAACAGATGTGGAGGCTAAGGAACAAAAAGCATGTTTTTGACCACCAGCCATCTCTCTGCCGGTCGAGTGAAGAGTTCTATCTAACTCAGAAGCCTGCAGATTTCCACACCAGCCCAAAACAAGTGTGCATTATACTGAAAACCTGGCCAATAAAAGAAAAAGTCACATGGGTGAGTGGATGGAAAGCTGAATTGCATTTGACAGACCAGAATTGGATCATGTTGACGTCGTCTGTTTAAAGCACCTGGTTTCACCCAAAGAATTCTGGGAACTGTAGTTCCCCACCAAAGCCACAGCTCCTGGCCCCCTTAATAAACTACAGTTCCCAGGATTCTCTGGAGAAGCAACCAATGTGACTCTCTGACTTTGTCTGGTAAACCTCATCTCCCACACCTGCCAAGTGTCCTGTAAGAAACAGGACACCCTCCCCCCCCCCGGTGTGAAATCGCAGTGGTCATTTTGGGTGCCTCGATCTCGCGCCCTCTTGTGCTGTGCTCTCACCCCGAAAAAAGCGTTTTCAGGGTGAGATCGCAGTGTGGGTCATATGACTTGCCTGGGAGCCCGTCCTGGAAGATGCGTGTCTGGGTTATTTTGTGTGAAAAAGTTGGTGAGGGGTCTGCATCTTGGCCAGTCTAAAACCAGAGGTTTCTACTCTCCCACATCTGTCCCAACTTCTGTTCAGTGACGGCGAGAGCTCAAGGACTGTTTCCAATAGAGGCCAAACACTCCAGGAGGTCTTGGGGGGCAGGTCTGGTCTGACATGTTGTGAACTGCCCTGAGATCTACGGTGTGAAGGGCGGATTACAGATTTTGATGATGGTGAAAATAATAATAATAATATCAATTGGTAGAGCACACACTCTTAATCTCACTCAAGTTCAAGCCCCACGTTGGGCAGAGGATTCCTGCACTGCAGGGGGTGGACTAGATGCCTCTTAGGGTCCTTCCAGCTCTATGTGGCCGGGCGAGGGGGGGGTAGGGTGCACAGCCTGGGGAGAGCCCCAGAGTCTGCATTTGGCTTGTGATGTAGAAGTTCTCCCACCCCTGGGATGATTATGACCGAAGGACCAGACACCACAGAGTGAAGAGAACCACATAACATCCTTTGCAGTTGTGTGTGCGCGTATGCAAGTGCTTTCTATATTATTAAGACCCCATTTTGTCCCTTAAATTGGTGAGAATGGAGTCCCCTTTTCCTTGTACTGTACAGTCATACCTCGGTTTAAGTACGCCTCAGTTTGAGTATTTTCAGTTTAAGTACTCCGCGGACCTGTCTGGAATGGATTAATCTACTTTCCATTACTTTCAATGGGAAAGTTCGCTGCAGGTTAAGTACGCTTCAGTTTAAGTACTCCATGGACCTTCTGGAACAGATTAATCCACTTTCCATTACTTTTAATGGGAAAGTTCGCTTCAGGTTAAGTACGCTTCAGGTTAAGTACAGACTTCCGGAACCAATTGTGTTTGTAAACCGAGGTACCACTGTATAAAGCTCTGCCCCAGAACTCATCTCTGCCCCCCCTGCCCCCCCGTCGCCGTTTCACGAACACAAGGGAGCTGTAGTACGAAAATAGTTTATTGAGCTTCCGCCGGGGACGGGACAGAGCAGAGGGAATGGCATGGCCGGAATGGCTTCTTCAACTATGCTGGGAAAGGCCGAGAGCTGCTTTTGGGCAACCTTGCCTCTGCCCCTCCACGTGGGGCTTTTCGGTCTAGGATGCTTTTGGCTTTTCAGGCACTGGGAAAGGGTTCAGAAAGAGGGGGGAGAAAGGGAAGTTGGTCTTTGTGGGGACAGGAGGCGGCAAAAATCCTCCCCACCCTGTATTCGCCCCTCCAAGAGTGTCTTAATGCAAAAAGCAATTGGGACTGGGGGGGGGGAGACACTGCCAAAGCTGGGGAGCTGGCAGAGGGGGTTTTTTGGGGGGAGGGTCTGTCCGATTTCCCCTTTTCTGGTTGGCTTTCCATCCTGGATTTCAGCCCAGGTGCCCGCAAAAAATGCATGATCCAGCCGCTGTGTGTTGCTCCTTGCAGGGTTGTTGACAAACACTCCTGGTCCCACTGCCTCTTTCAGGGCTGCAAAAACTGGGCGGTGAGGGCTGTTTCTCAAGCACTAACAGGCTACCCGGCATGGCCTGGGGAGCTGCCTTTGGCCTGGGGGGGTGTGGAGACCCGTTGCAACAAACACCACCGGGTCTGGGGGTGGCTCTGGACTGTGTTTTGCAAAGGAGCAAACAACCTTTGGAGATCCCTTTGGGGCAGAGCGTCGAGAGAAGTCATTCGGAGCCTTCCCCTCGCTGGGCACCTGCCCTATGTGGTCCCCCCCCCATAGGGGGCAGAGTCAGCACCAGGTCCTTGGCAGCGCTCACAAGTTCTTCCAGCGCCCCCTGCGTTTCCGAGTGGGGATCCCTTTCCTCCGCTTCTGGGGCGCAGGGGCCTGGCTTGGGGACGGCCCGCTTTTGGCCACAGGCTGGCCTTCCTCTGGTAAAGGACCCCCCTCGTCCTCACCCCTCTCTGGGGACGGCTCCTCCTTGGTGGCGAAGGTGCCCCTGGGCGGTGGGGTCTCCGAGGAAGGGGCTGGTGGCATGGGGCTCGGGCTCTCCCCCTGCGGGGGCAGAAGGCCGTTTGCCTGGGCCGGAAGGAGGGGCAGCAAAGCCGCCACCACGTCGGTGAGCCGTTCCAGGCCTTGCCGCAGGGTGTAGGTCAGCTCGCGGACGGCCTCGGCCGTCTCCCGCTGGGCCTGCAAGAAGTCCAGAGGGGGCTCGGCGGGCAAGTCGAGACGGGTGCGCCGGCGCCGCAGGGGTGGCGAGGCAGAGGGGCACGGGGTGCTGCCCAGCGGCTCTGCAGGTGAGTGCTCTGGGTGTGGCCTGCAGCCTAAGCTGGCCGGAGAAGGTGCCATTTGGATGATCTGCAGTGAGGCGGGCTGGGCCGAAGGGGGCGCCGGCGAGTCACGTTCTTTGGGCTTCAGTAGACCCCCATTCAGGGTGCAGCAGGAAGTCCGTGCAGAAGTCTCTGGGCTGCAGGAGAGGTTCCCCCTGGCTGGCATGTCTGCAGAGGGGGAGGGAAGCAGAAGATTGACATGGCTGGCACCTATAATCTAGGCACCACATGGTCCCTTAACTCTAGGTTATGGTCGCCACAACGTCTATTTACCAGTGGGTCAGACTGGATGACCCTTGGGACCCTTACAGTTCTACAATTCTATGATCTCAACTACCTTGCTTGACTGTGGCTTGCTCTCGCAACAATTCATGTGTCCCAGTATGCAAGGAGAAAGTCAGGAAGGGAAAGGTATTCACTAGGGAGCAAGGCAGAGGTTTTTAAACTGTGGCCACCAATCTAGTGACCAGAAACTGCCATGTGGTTGTCATTAGATCCACAGCAGTAGCAAAACACGCCTGGGGAATTTCGAACACAGTTCTTGGGGCCTGCTATTCCCCCATCACCAAGCTGCTGTTTTCCTCCAGCCGGCCCTTTCTGGGCCAGCAATGCGTGGGCAGATAGAGCCCTTTGCGGCCCTTACCTCTTTGGGTGGGTGAGCACAGACCTGAATTCTAACTCCGCGTTCTGAAAGATCTCTCTGCCTGCAGAATCTAGCTCCTCAGGGGAAAGGCAGGGCTAAAGCCCCTTTTCCCCACAGGCTAGCTTTCTGGGTGCAAGCTCCCTTCCACATGGCGGAGCATTCAGGCACGCAGCCCTCCCCTCCAGGAAGCTGCCTAGCCCCGGGAGGGCTGTGCTGAGTGCTAGTTCTGCCGCTGTGTTGCGGCTGGCTCTTCTTTCTCTCCTGCCTCCACACCTTCCCCAGCAGCCTCAAGGTTGCAGCTGGGGAACAAGTTGTGTAGGCATGGAGTTGGCAGCCGCAACTGGCCACTAGCCCACCTGAGAGTGGGCATGGGCTTTTCTCTTGGCACTTGTGGCCTGCGTCGAAAGGCGCCATGGCAGCCGGGAGCCAAGCGTGGGCTTTGATTGACAGCTGCAGAAGGCAAGAGCCGCCTTCCTGAGCTGCCCTGTTGCACAGCAATAACCCAGCTTCGTCCCGCTGTTTGCCTCTCCTGACCTGAAAGCACTTTGCTCCAGCCCCAGCGAGATTGGAGGCCAAGACGGTGACTCGGGGCTGAGGAAAATGCACTCTGCACATGCACAGAGACACCTGTTTCCTGGACATTGGCTCGCATATGCCCAAACTGATTCTCAGCATTGGAAGAAGGTTGCAGAGATAAACCACTGGCACGCTGGATGAAGCCAGGAAGCATGGATGTGGAGCTAAAATTGTGGCAAAACCCCCTTTTCTCTCCCCCCCCCCCCGCTTTCCTCCCTCCTTCAAACCTAGAGCAGGAATTTCCCAAAGTAGGAAAGAGAAAAGAATGTCATGGGTTCGAGCAAAAGATTCCTGCATTGCAGGGGGTTGGACTAGATGACCCTCGTGTTTGCTTACAACGTGACAATTCTGTTATTCTATGTCTCCGTTGTATCCCCACATCCCCTATTGATTTGGGGGAGACTTGAAAGGATAGTTCAGGTCAGGGGGCGTCAAGCGCAGGACTACCTCTCTCACAAAGCAGAGTTATATTTGCTTGCCTTCCAGCTTTCCCTGTTCTGTGCGCTTATCATGCCAATATAACTCCCTGCCATTTATTTGAACTTCGGTTCTGGAATCCAAGGCGTGGGTGGCGATGTGGAGATTAAAATAGCATCCCTTCGGGCCCCTCAAATCCCGGTTGGATGCCTGTTCCTCCATTCTTGGAGCAATTAGGTTTCTGAGCATGTGCAGAGTGCATTTCCTTCGCCATTTGGAGTACCATTCAGAATTTACGATGTTAGATTGGTACCGTCAAAGCATGCATTTAAAACACAAGGCTCCTCCCCTGAACACCAAGAATCCTGGGAACTGTAGTTTGTTATAAAGGCACTGGGAATTTTAGCTCTGTGAGTGATAAGAGATAGGGCCGTGAGCTTCTTCTCGCTTTCTTGTCCTTCCCTGCCCACCCCCAATGGCAAAGGCATTGGCCTGTCGCGTGCCTCTTTCTTAAAAACTAGAAGTGCTGCAAACTGAAATGAACTGACACCCTCTGCCACACCCAATCTGAAATCCCCGCCCCCAATTACTTCATACACCCCTAGACACATGGGGGTATCTGTGAAATGTAGGTGAAATCCTTAGTCCAAACTCAAGCAAAGGCAAACACAGACCACTGAATACATAACAATCTGCTTGCCGCTATCCAGCGGCGCTGAGGGTAAGGCACTCTGCACATGCTCAGAGGCACACACACGACTTCACATTGTGCCTCAAATCAAGCCCTTCTCAGTCCTCCAGCGCTTCGTCCATTTAGAAACCAGCTCCTGGCGGGCGGTATGTGGAGTTTTCAATTTTTTACCCCGTGCTGTCAGCGTGCCAACCCACATGTGGGCAAGCCTCAGGCCCTTACATTCTGCCAATCCGTCCTCCCCAAAGCCTTGGCAGAGCCGGGCCCCGGAGGCACCTGCTTCGGCTGCCCACATCTTCCCGCCGGAGGGATGGGGTGCGGCGGGGACTCACCTGCGCCATGCTCAGCCGCCAGCCGGTAACTGGGGGTGGCGAACCCCGGCGTGTTCTGCAAGGCGCCGGGTTCCACCCCGCCCGCCCCCATCATCACGCCGGGCCCCAGGATGGCGAAGATGGTCTCTTCCTCGGCCGAGAAGGTCTCGTCGCAGGCGCTGCCGGCCCCCTGCGTGGAGTGGGGCACCCTCGCCAGCTTCTCTTTGGTGCGGCGCTTGAAGTCATTCCAGCGCTTCTGCACCTCCTGCCCGGTCCGCTTCCAGCTGGTGATGCTGTTGATCTTGGCGGCGATGCCCTCCCACACCCTCCGCCGCTCGGCCACCGTCACCCGGCGGCTCTGGGTGCCGTACAGCTTGGCGTAGTTGGCACGAACCTCCTGGATCAGAATCTGGTTCTCCTCGTAGGAGAAGCGCGGCTTGCGGAGGCGGGTGATCTCCTCGCTCTCGCCAGACATCCCGGTGCCCTTCTTCTGCTGCTGCTGCTCCTGCAGATGCTACTTCCCACTGCCGGGCTCCTTCAAGCTCTGGGAAGCGGTTCTCTCGGGCAGTCAGTGCCCAGCTGGCACCTCTGCATGGACACCCTAGCCAAGGAGAGAGAGAGAGATGCCTGGCATCGCCCAGCAGATGCATTGGGCACCTTGCAAGTTTTGGGTGGGTGGGTGCCACAGCGCCACGGTGGCTGCCCAGCAGCTCTGCTTTTCGCAGGGGTGTCCCCAGGGGTGTCCCTCTTGCACAGGGCCCCCCCCCAAGCCTCCCCAGCTGGGAAGGGGTGTCCGGGGAGGGCTCCTCTTTGGGGGACTCTGCTCCCGCTCAGCTGCCTTGCTGCATTGAAATGCCTCCCCCGCTCCTCCCTCCGAGTTCCTCCTCCTGCTGCTGCTGCTGCTACCGGGCATGCGCATGGCTTCGCCGCACTCCCAGCAGGCCAAGGGGCTGCCTGGATGGTTGCCCCGGGCAACCGAGGCTTGTTGCCCGCCCTGCTCGCTCTTCTCGCAGGGCCTTGCAGAGCGGGAAGCAGGACCGCCCCAAAGGCTTCTGGGAATTCAGAAGCAATTGCACCCCCCCATATATATAGTGCTCCACCCCCTAAAAATATGTTTAGGGGTACTCTCATTTTGACTCAAGAAAATCACCATTTTACAGTTCAAATCGGGAAAAATAAATACAGTATATGGACAAAAGATTCACAAAATATTTAGGGGTATGCGTACCTCTGCGTCCCCCCAGGGGAAAAAAAGGACTGCATATATATATTGAAAATTAGAATGTATTTCTCTGAATGCCCAGCCCACTCGCAAGCACCTGAGACCGGGGGAGAGGCAAGCAATAAAGGGCACCCCTGATTTCAAAGTTATCCCGTATCCCGACCCCAGAATTTTACACACACACACACACACACACACACACTTAAGCTTTCAAAGCAAGCCGCATCACGAATGCGATGTGCAACCGCCTAAGTCAGAATCGGATCTTAAGATGGTTGTTTTTAATTCGGTTGTGCATCAGTTTTGTGTGTTAAAACAAGCAAGGAGGAAACGATAGCTCTCTGCCCTGAGGAGCTTACACTTGAAACATTAAATCCCTGCGTGGAAGGCAAGAAAGAAACGGGATTCGGCTACGGTCACATGGCTGGCATAAGGGACAGCAGAGAAGGATGCTTGTAAAATATAGCAGCCGTTGCTATTTTTGCACTTAAGCAGCAGTAACAAGGGGGCAGTGTTGCCTAGTAGTTAGAGCAGGTTAAAATTCCCTCTCGGCCATGAAGCCCACTGGCTGACATTGTGTGAGTTACATGCTCTCTTCCAGCCTGCTCAACCTGACAGGGTTGTTGTGAGGATCAAAGGTCGCCAACCTCTGCTCCTTGAGGAAAGAACAAAATAAAAATGCAAGTAAATTATTGGAATTAGCCATTGACAAAACAAAATTGTCCCCATTTTCCTGACAAGCAACTGAGGTACTACTGTTATAGGACTTGGCAGGGGGCAGGGGGTAAGACATCGAGCTATCAGGAATCCCTTCTATACCATAAGCTGCTGCTGCTATTATTATTATTATTATTATTATTATTATTATTATTATTATTATTATCATTATTATCATTATTATCATTATCATTATTATTCTATACAATATTGTTTTGTTTTGTTTTAGTTGAGAGGTTGTGGACCAGGGGTAGGCAACCTAAGGCCCGGGGGCCGGATGCGGCCCAATCGCCTTCTCAATCCAGCCTGCGGACAGTCCGGGAATCAGCATGTTTTTACATGAGTAGAATGTGTCCTTTTATTTAAAATGCATCTCTGGGTTATTTGTGGGGCATAGGAATTCATTCATTTTTTCCTCCAAAAATATAGTCCGGCCCACCACATGGCCTGAGGGACGGTGGAATGGCCCACGGCTGAAAAAGGTTGTTGACCCCTGTTGTGGACCATCCTTTCTTGGAGGTATTTAAGCAGAAGTTGGATGGCATTGCACAGGGTTGCACTAGATGACCCTTAGTGTCCCTTCCAATTCTACAATTCTATGATTCTACTAGCTGGCCCTGCCACACGTTGCTGTGGCTCAGTCTGTTAAATAGAGCCTCAGAGTCCCCCTTCAGACTCGCCTCACCTTCAGAGTCTCCCTGTTTTACACGTGTTATGTTTACAGAGGTGCATCCTTGTGACTCCCCCCACCCTGTTCCAACCCATTACCTATCCCCCCTCCTCCCACCCCAGCTCATGTGATTGGGCCCACCCTGTCCCGACCCATGACCTATCCTGCCTCCTCCTCCCCCCACCCTCTACCCAGGCAAGCCCCCACCTCCACTTGGCCTAGTCTGGAAAGCAGCCTAGTCTGCAAAGCCGAGCCGAGATGCTGTGGAGAGAGAAGCTTTCCTAGGTGCAGTACCAGTGTAGCCGTCACTAGAGGGCGCTGATTTGTAACCTCTCCTGTGCTCCCAGCATGCACTTTCATATGATTTGTGAGTTCTGAAACACGGGGTTTTATCTGGCGTAGGTGACACAGCTGTCTTAGCAAACTTTCCTATAGCCGTCAGACATTCACATGTGAAAATTTCACCTCAATCGGTCAAGCGGTTTTGGTGAAAAGTGGAAACCCACCCACTTTTACATTTACCAGTTTATATTTATAGATATATAGATGATGAATTATCACCCAACACTTATAAAATGCCTTTAAAAGAGAGAGAGAGAGAGAGAGAGAGAGAGAGAGAGAGAGAGAGAGAGAGAGAGAGAGAGAGGGAAAAGTGCTGTACTGTACAGTGGTACCTCGGGTTACAGACTCTTCAGGTTACAGACTCCGCTAACCCAGAAATAGTACCTTGAGTTAAGAACTTTGCTTCAGGATGAGAACAGAAGCCACACAGCGGCAGCCAGAGGCCCCATTAGCTAAAATGGTACCTCAGGTTAAGAATCGTTTCAGGTTAAGAATGGACCTCCGGAACGAATTAAGTTCGTAACCAGAGGTACCGCAGTACACATATGTAAAGGCAGGGCAATCCCTGGCTCACCATCTAAGGCAACATCTGCACCATACATGTAAAAGCTCTATTGGGCTTGCGGTTTGACTCTGTTGTTCTGAGCAACACGCACACAAACAAACACTCGTGCTGTGGCAGCGAAGAGAGCCACAAACGGGAATTGGTTGTGTATACCTGCTTCAATCCCCAGAACCCGGTACCATACCTAATGCAGACAAGACCTATAATTCAGCCATTAATCATCCATTTTGAGTAAATGGATTACAGTACCTCCAGCAAAAATATCCTCGACAGAAGCAAATGCCCTTCTCTTTTGCATTTCTTGAGACATTTAATCCTGTTCCTTTCAGCAAGGAAGGGGTCGCCTTATTACAGCAAAAACTGACTTGCTAAGACACCTAAGTGACTTTGCCTTACCCCTGGGATGGGTCATGGCCAGGGCCGGATTAAGGTTTGATGAGGCCCTAGGCTACTGAAGGTAATGGGGGCCTTTATATGTCCAGCTTGTCCTTTGTCAACAACAAATTGTCGCTGTTTTTTGTGTTGAATATATGCTATATGGTAATTCATGGACCTAATAGGTACCTAAAGCCATTTGTACATGTTGCCATGGAACCAGTCCATGCAGAATGTAGGCACCCTATACAGTATAACCTACGTAAACTTCAGGTTGCAAAAGCAGCAAACCCGGAAGTATTTTTCCGGGTTTCGCTGCTCACACACACACAGAATATATAAAAGGTAACAGTAAAGGGGCCCCTGACCATCAGGTCCAGTCGTGTCCGACTCGGGTTGCGGCACTCATCTCGCTCTATAGGCCGAGGGAGCCAGCGTTTGTCCGCAGACAGCTTCCGGGTCATGTGGCCAGCATGACAAAGCTGCTTCTGGTGAACCAGAGCAGCGCACGGAAACGCCATTTACCTTCCCGTCGGAGCGGTCCCTATTTATCTACTTGCACTTAGATGTGCTTTCAAACTGCTAGGTGGGCAGGAGCAGGGACCGAGCAGCGGGAGCTCACCCCATTGCAGGGATTCGAACCGGCGACCTTCTGATCAGCAAGCCCTAGACTCTGTGGTTTAACCCACAGCGCCACCTGGGTCCCTATCCTATATATAGAAATGAGCAAACCAGTGATATTTTAGGGAGCAGGCTAGCAGGTGGGGCCCATGACTTACATCACAGGAGCCTATACAACACAAAACACTGTTGCTGTATGTACTGGTAGGTTTTATTTTATTTTATTTTTTTATCCTATATTTTGGAAATGTACATCCATATTTTTTCCCTAAAGGGCCCTAAGCTATAGCTTGTTTAGCTTATACATAAATCTGGCACTGGGTCACAGAGTATCAATGAAAAACCCCTTGCAAATTCAGGTCAGTGTCCACCACCAGGAAGACTATTCCTATAACAGGATACTCCTGGAATCCCAAAGTTGCCCAGTTTTTTGACACTCCGCCAGAAGGCTTCTCCACGCTGCTCTTTCTCAGACTTCCCATCTGATTGCTGCAGGAGTCGGGCTTCTTCTTTAACCATCCAAGCCAATATCCTTTATTCTTTACCTTTCGTTTCTTTGCCTTTGCCTCTGGACTGTGTTATTATTTTTCTCTTTGGGATCCATCAGGACTCCCTTGTAGAAGCACCGGCCAGTGTCCTTCTGCAACAGAACTCTCCTTCTGTCTCTCCCCCACCCCTTTTTAAACCCTAATTGGGTTCAAAGGAACCCCAAGGAGAAAAATATACAAGGAGTTGGTATGTCAACCGCCTCTTTGAGACCACTATTTTGACAGCTATAACCCCTGTTGGCTCTCTGACCTGAGCTGTGACAGTAAGCCAACCTATTTGAATTGTAGAACTGCAGGGTTGGAAGGGGTCCGACCCACTTTGATGCAGGATTCAAATGTCCGTTTAAAATAAATGGGCTTAATAATAATAATAATATTAATAATAATAATAATAATAATAATAATAATAATAATGTCTATGAATTCTCCTCCTCCTTCCTATAATTAAAAATATTGGTGTCTGGGCCGTGTGCGTGATAGAGAACGGGCAGATTTCTCGATGTCGCCGTGCTACATTTTGCCCACTAGATGGAGTATTACACCTTCCTGTTATCTTCTCCCGCTCCCGAATTTTAATGGTTGTACTGTATGTATGGGACGAGGGTGGTGCTGTGGTTTAAACCACAGAGCCTAGGGCTTGCCGATCAGAAGGTCGGCCGTCTGAATCCCCGCGACGGGGTGAGCTCCCGTTGCTCGGTCCCAGCTCCTGCCAACCTACGGTAGCAGTTCGAAAGCACATCAAGTGCAAGTAGATAAATAGATACCACTCCGGCAGGAAGGTAAACCGCGTTTCTGTGTGCTGCTCTGGTTTGCCAGAAGCGGCTTTGTCATGCTGGCCACATGACCTGGAAGCTGTACGCCGGCTCCCTCGGCCCGTTACGCGAGATGAGCGCCGCAACCCCAGAGTTGGTCACAACTGGAGCTAATGGTCAGGGGTCCCTTTACCTTTACAGTATGTATATGAATGAGGCTATGTTCGAAATGGGCCAGCAGGGGGCGCTTTTCCTTCTCTCTCTCTCTCTCTCTCTCTCTCTCTCTCTCTCTCTCTCTCTCTCTCTCTCTCTGTGTGTGTGTGTGTGTGTGTGTGTGTGTGTGTTAGAGGTTGCAGGAGGGTTGGCGATGGAAGGCAAGGTGGCATCCTGCAGAGGATTGGAGGCATACGCCACCACCACAGCCCTTAGGTGTTGAGCCAAAGGGGGTCAATGGGGGAGGTAGGGGGTGGGGCTGGCTAACCTCCCTGTGCCTTGGCTCTGGCAAGCAGGGCAGCCGCCGAAGGGACCCCCTGTGTCCTGGCAAAGGGGTTGGAGGCCCTGGAGCAGGGGTCAGGAAACTTTTTCAGCAGGGGGCCAGTCCACTGTCCCTCAGACCTTGTGGGGGGGCAGACTATATTTTGAAAATAAAATTGAACGAATTCCCACAAAATACACCAGAGATGTATTTTAAATAAAAGGACACATTCTACTCATGTAAAAATCCGTCTGCGGGCCGGATTTAGAAGGCGATTGGGCCGGATCCGGCCTCCGGACCTTCCTTTGCCTACCCATGCCCTGGATAAACTGTGTGGCTCAGAGAGGAGGAGGAGGGGGTGGGGAAGAGCGAGGGGAGCTGTGCCGAGTCCAGATGTGTCAGCCTTGGACAATAGGAGAGCGGGAAAAGGACAGACAGATGGGCCAGCTGATACAATGGACCAGGCGTTTAGCATTCAGGAGCTGTGCTCGGCTGACTTGCCGCCTCCCCTCCCCCTCCGCCCTTCTCCGCTATTGAGCCAGCCAAAGGCCAGGATGAAAAGGCCTCGCCAAAGCCCATCTGCTCACTCTTTCTCCTTCTCTCTCTTTCTCCCCGCATTCATCCAAGGAGCAGAGATGGCTGGAGAGAGAGAGAGAGAGAGTGAGAGTGAGAGAGAGAAAGAGAGGCAGTTCTCCTCATTTTCTCCTTCCTCAGAAGTGCTGGCGGGTGGGAAGGAAAGAAGGCGATCGATGCGTTTAATTGCGCCCTGATTAAAAGCGCAGCTTGATCTTTCCATCCTTCCGTCCCCCCGTCTGGCCTCCTTCTTGCACCCATTTCACAGGTTGGAGGAACTGAGGCCGAGAAACGGACTCCTCCCAGCCACCCCAAACTACCGAGCGTCAAGTTCATGGGCTGGCAGGGGGTGCGGAGGTTAATTGACTTTTAAAAAAGAAAAGAAAGAAAGCTTGATTTGGACACAATTGGTCTCTCCCCGATCTCAAATGTGCATAAACTGGCTCTGGTTGCTAGGTTGATGAGCTGCAGCAGAAAACAAGAGAAGAGAGAGTTTTGATGTGTGCTGCTTCTCCATTTTAAGCACAGCGGGTGACAAGAGACATCACATTCCCCCCCCTCACTCGAACTGGGCGGCCCTTGTGCCTAAGACAGCTGCCCAAGAGGCAAAAGGGAAGCCCTTGGTTTTCATGGAGTTGCAGTGATGGGGAAACCTGCCCCTGGTGAATTTCTGCCTGTGACGCAGCTGCCAAAGGCACAGGGGGCCCAGCTAGGGAAGAAAGTTAGCAACTCTCCTTCAAGGCAGTGGGAGAACCGAGCAGCGAATATCTCAACTAGGTCCTGAATGGGGAAGGAGGAACCTATTACTTAATGTGATTCCTCAAGGTTGCAATATTTCAAAAGGGGACCTCGAGGGTCAACAATTTGTAGAGAGGGCCTGGGGCCACTGGCTTGCTTGCTTGCTTGCTGTACTGAAAGTCTGTTTCCGTTAGCAGGATTGGGGCCAAATTCATTGCCAGCCAGGATTTTTCCAAACAGCTCAGCGTTCCCTTCTCAGGTTCCGTTTAACAAGATGCTGAGCTCCTCAGGAAAGGTTCATTTATTTTTGTGCTTATGTGGGAGCCAGAATCCACAGAGCGAGAAGGAGAGAGCAGGGAGGGATAATTCAGCTGCTGGGTAGCACACATCACCATGACAGGGAATTTGGGAGGGATTGCAGGGGGAGGGCCTTGCAAATATGTATCATGAGAGCCTTGGGGAAGGCTGCAAGATCTCTTGGGGGGGTGTGTTTGTGTGGAGGGTCTCCCTCTCTGCAACGCCCCATCCTGGGCACAGCTTCTTGGTCACAGAAAGATGTGACTTGGGGTAGAACCTAGGAGCTGAGAGAGAGTGCTGTTTATCGAGCAAATGCTTAAATTATTTTGTGTTGTTGTTGTTTTTGTTGTTGTTGTTGGAATAAGGATCTCTGTTTGCACTGAGTGGCACTTAACAGGAAAGCATTAAAAGTTGCCACCACCCTTCCAAAAAAACCCCAACCACCCCCACATTGTCACAGGAAGAGATGTGTCTTTTTCTGCTCCTGAACGGGAGACCGAAATTCTGCACCAAGGAAAGCAGAATTTCATGGCCTGAGCAAATTATGCAAATGGAGGGGAAGTGTATGATTTAATACCAATAATTTGGTTTGCTTTTTCGAAAGCATTCTCATATATTCTGCTTCTTCTAGTTATGGCGAAGGGAAGGGATTTTGCAGCGACCCGAAGCCCTGTCTTCTGAATACAGGGACCTTTTATTCAGTGATTCTTCTGGCTTCCAAAACGTACTGGGCATCACCTAACCATCATGAGGGCTAGAAACCTGAGTGCTTTCTTAAGACCATTATGTCTGTACCTGCTGCCACATACTGGCTGCCCAGGCCTTTTTCCGGGCACACTTCAAGAGGCACATGTGCTTTGCATCATGATTCCTCCAGGGGGTCAGCAGGTGGCATTATTGTGTAGTGTTGCTCCGCCACTGGACACTCTGGTGAAAGGGACACTCTGGTCAAAGGGCCCTGGGGCCCCTGGCTGTGGATCTCTTAAGATGGCAGAGAAATGGTGCCAATACAGACTCTGTGCTGTATTTGCCCCCTGAAGGGATAGACTGCCATGTGGCCTGATTACAGAAGTCAGATCTGTAGGATAAATGAGAAGGGAGTTGTTTCAAAAAGGGTCCCATCAGGAGTTGCCATCTACCCATCTATGCAGCCTTGTACTGCAGGCTCTTCCAGAAGGAGCTCTCCAAGGTCTTACGACAGAGGCTCTTTCCAGCTCCCTCACCTGAGATATTTTAAGGGGGGAGGTGCACTGAGGCTTGGACCTAGGAGTTTTTGCAAAAGCGTAAATGCTGTGAGGCCAGAGCGCCTGGCAATATAAAACCCAGCTTGCATGTTGCGGAGGATGAAAGGATCAAGAGCATGGGTAGGCAAACTAAGGCCCGGGGACCGGATCCGGCCCAATTGCCTTCTCAATCTGGCCCGTGAACAGTCCGGGAATCAGCATGTTTTTACATGAGTAGAATGTGTCCTTTTATTTTAAATGCATCTCTCGGTGATTTGTGGGGCCTGCCTGGTGTTTTTACGTTAGTAGAATGTGTGTGCTTTTATTTAAAATGCATTTCTGGGTTATTTGTGGGGCATAGGAATTTGTTCATCCCCCCAAAAAAAATATAGTCCAGCCCCCCACAAGGTCTGAGGGATGGTGGACCAGCCCCCTGCTGAAAAAGTTTGCTGACCCCTCCCTGATCAAGAGAAAGGGGTGTGTGCATAACATTGCAAACAACAACAACAACAACAACAACAATTTATTATTTATACCCTGCCAACCTAGCAGTTCGAAAGCACATCAAAGTGCAAGTAGATAAATAGTTACTGCTCTGGCAGGAAGGTAAACGGCGTTTCCATGTGCTGCTCTGGTTTGCCAGAAGCGGCTTTGTCATGCTGGCCACATGACCTGGAAGCTATACGCCGGCTCCCTCGGCCAATAATGCGAGGTGAGCGCGCAACCCCAGAGTCGGTCACGACTGGACCTAATGGTCAGGGGTCCCTTTACCTTTACCCCACCCATCTGGCTGGGTTTCCCCAGACACTCTGGGCGGCTTCCAACAGAAATATTAGAATACAATAATTACTTAAAGATTAAAAGCTTCCCTAAACAGGGAACAGCAGCAGCAGCAAGTTGAGCTCAGGTAGTTTGGGGATAGATGAACATGAAAATAACAGGCCACAGGATAAGGTATGGTTGGTGTGTGTGTGTGTGTGTGTGTGTGTGTGTGTGTGTGTGTCACACCCGTTCGATGCCCCTTTTGGTATGCCCTGCCAGCCATGTGGCACCTTGCAAACGCATTAATGACGGCATCAGCTTTGCGGATCACAGGACGTGTGATGCCGGATTGCCAGACCAGGCCCTTGCGGGAACGTGTGAAAGCTCAGTCATGGGCCCGGAGGAATGAATGGCGGTACTGTTGCATGGGCCCCGAAAGGCAGGTGAGCTTCCCGATTGGGGCTTGTGTCATTGCCCCATGGAGGGGGGCTGTCCCTCAGTAGGTAGAGAGGCCTGCTTTGCTTGTCCAGGGGGGTTCAGGCTTTCAACAGCGGAAAGGGCCTTGAGTGGCAGCAGGAATTGGGGGCGGGTCCCTGGAGAGCTAGACATTTTTTAAATAGGAAACCCCCACCTTTTATATCATCCCAAGGAGCTCTAAGCAGCATTCTAGAAAGATTGCTCCCCTCTCTCCCCTTTCTGGTCCTATCCTCATAACAACCCTGCGAGGGAGGTCGATGGCAGATGAGGAGACAGAACTTGACGGCTGAGAGTGGGGCCTGAGGCTCTTAGGTGAGCCTGTGGTCTGATTCTGGCTCGAGGCAGCTTCTTGTGGCCCCCTGGGGTGGTGCACCAAAGGCAGAAATCAGGGTGCAGAGATAACTTGGGGAAGGGGTGGCTGGATGTGATGGAAGAGGGGCAGAACCCCCCGCCCCCCGTCTCCCCTTCCTTGCTTCCCTGCCCTGCGGCGCACAGCTGCCTCCTCTTCTCCCCCTTCCACCTGCTCCCCCCTCCCAGCTCTGTCAAGCCCCCAAGGCAAAGAATAGCTCCTCTCTCTCTCTCTCTCTCTCTCTCTCTCTCTCTCTCTCTCTCTCTCTCTCTCTCTCTCTCTCTCTCTCTCTCTCTCTACCCCCCCCCCCCCGCTTCTGCAAGCTTGGCCCAGCTCCTCGCAGCCAATCTGCTGGGGGGAAGGAGGGAGGTGGGTCCCTCTCCTCCAACGTCAGGGGCTGGGTTCCTCGCTCTGCCACCGCCACTGCCTGCCGCCCAGGACAAGCGGAAAAGAGGGATGCTGTGAAGAAGAAGCGAGCCTGGGGCTGACTGCGCTTTCTCGCTCTCGCTCTCTCTCCCCCCCTCCCCACAACACAAGGCGCCCCCCTCTCCTCTCTCTCTCTCTCTCTCTCTCTCTCTCTCTCTCTCTCTCTCTCTCTCTCTCGCCGTCCCCCCTCCAGCCTCTGCTTCTCTCCCCCCCCCGATTTGCTTGACCCTTTCCCCTGATTTCCGCCCCCCGCCCCTTCCATAGGGCACCTTTGGGATCTGTTCTCCAATTGGGAGCGAGGGACAGAGGGGACCTTCCTATTCCCCCCCGCCGCCGCTTTCTCCCTCTCTCCACTTCTGCCCTGCTTTTGTGGGGTGCTAGTTCCTGACTTTCTTCACCTTTGGGGGATTTTTTTTCTTAGCCTGAAGGGGCGGGCGGGTGGTGGGTGGTGGGTGGTGGGCGGTGGGTGGGAGGGAGGGAGGGAGGGAGGGAGAGAGAGAGAGAGAGAGAGAGAGAGAGAGAGAGAGAGAGAGAGAGAGAGAGAGAGAGAAAGGACCCAGGAAAACTGACCTGTCTGCGACCCACCCACCCAAATCCGTTTTGGATTCTCCTTTGTCAATTTCACCTGGCAGATCGCAGGTCTCTTGCTCTGCGCCCCCTCCACTTTCTGGACACACCTCCCTCCTCCTTCTCCCACCCCCCTCCCTAAAAAAACCCCGAGCATCCTTTCTTACCTCCCCCCCCCCACCTCCCCCTGCTGGAGTCTCACGGGTACCGCGGAGGGGAAGTCCTCCGCGCCCTCGGCATGAAAATGATGGCAGGAGGCTCGGTGCACCAGAACGGCATCTTTCCCTCGGCAGCTCCTCAGCAGCAACAGCAGCAGCAGCAGCAAGGGGGGCCCCAGCCGCAGCAGCAGCCCCCCCAAGCCCCTCCGCAATCCCACATGGATTCGGATCCTCCCGACTCTAGGAAAAGGCCCCTGGAGACCCCCACCGAAGCCATCAGCACCAAGAGGAGCAACACGGGAGGTGAGTGGACTCGGGGGCAAGGGCTGGCAGCCAGGGAGGCTGCCAAGGGGCAGGAAGTCAGGGGTGACCAGGGCCTCCCCCCCCCTCCACAGACATATACACACACTCCCGGTCCACTTCCCCTATGTGTGCGCTGCAAGCGGGGTGGCCTGGGGGGCAGGGCAGCTCTAGGGGAATCCAGGCACCAGAAAGGCATCTCAGTCTCCCAGAGGCCTCTTCCTTCAAGCTGCTTGTCTGCCGCCGCCGCCACCCCAAAATCTGCCCTGCAAAGCAGTCCCGCGCCCCGATACCTCCGGACAGTCATATGTCTCCATCCTTTTTAGGCGCCTCTTCCCTTAAGCAACCCCAGCCCTCCTATTGCCAACCTGAGCCAGTTTTTGCACCTCTGCGCCAAAGCTGCCCCCCCCACACTAAAAAAAACCCATGTTTGAACACGGCTCCCTCCCCATGCCTGTCTCCACCTGTCCCTTCTGCCATTCTCCACGTCTCCATATTCCTTTTGTTGATTTGCCCTCTTCTCCTTATTTTCGGGGGGGGGGGTGTTGGTTCTTTGCCACACCCCAAAGGATGCAATTTGCTCCCCTTTTAGCTCTATCCCCCCTGCAATAAAAACAGGGGGTTATCTCCTCTTTTACAATGTAGAATTAAAAAAGATGGGTGTCCTTTTTCCCAGTCCAGCACTGCCTCTCTTGCCCCATAAGGCTTTCAGGGGATATGATTTAATCTGTTCTGCACCTTTATCCCCACAAACAGTCCCTCTTGTGATTTTTCAAGTCCAGATTTTAACAGCCCAGCCGAGTGGATCCCTTGCAATGTGCCCCCCCGCCCCCCCCGCAACTTAGAAGGCGTGTGGGAGCGGAGTGCAGAAAAATATAAGCTCTCCCTAAAAACGCACATTTCTCCGCAAAGATTTTACTAGTCTATGCAGCTGGTTATGTCAAAATGGAGTCTGTTAGAATAACTGTCTGTTTCCAGGGAGGAGGGAAAAGGAGTGGAGATATCCAACCGCCCCCCCTCACAGACACATAGACTATGGAAAACCTGTCAGCCCCCTTCCTCTTCCCCCCCCCCCCTTCCATGACTGTCTGCTTGAGGAAATGAAGAAGGGAAGGATGTGAAAATCTGGACTCAAAAGAGGATGCAGGCAGCTGGGTTGTTGAAAAAGGACACTGTGTGATCCAGGGATTTGTAGGGCGCTGGAGACAGAGGGAAAGGGGGGCACAATAATGTCTATACTGTAGAGTATTTGGGGGGGGGAGGGAAAGAAAAAGAGAAGATTCAGGATTTGTGAGCATTTCTTGATTTTTTTAAAAAATAATATGTACGCAAAAGGGCTTTAAAATGCAAATGGTCATTCCTGGTGTCTGGATTTCGGTTGACACTAAAGCTGTGTAAAAATAGGGATTTGCAAAGCGCCTCTCTGTGTCTTTCTCTGTCTGACTCACCCATCTGGGCTCCTTTTGTGAAGGACGAGTTCACTTATTCTGCTGTTTCTGAGCCGATAGCAGTAGCTGCGTGTCGGCTCTGTGCCTGCTCGACTCTTTTAAGTATCATCATCATCATCATCATCATCATCATCATCATCATCATCATCATTGTTATTATTATTTATGTACTAATAATTGGATCTGGTTCCCTTTTTATTGCTTGCGTTGATGAACGTATGAAGCCGTGCTCTCTCTCTCACACACACACACAGAAAGAGAGAGACCACCATCACCCTCCAGATGTAATTAACATTTCGAGATGCTTTTGAGCTTCAGTGTTAGGGCAAGAAGCAATAAATATTGCGTCTGAGAAAGCCCCGGGGTCCTCTGGGGAAATCGCCCTCCTTTATGACAGCGTCGCTGATGGACTAATGGAGCAACTGGAATAAATAAAATGGGGAAAGGGTTTGGGGGGGGGGGCGGACTTATTGTTTTCTGTGTGTGTGGTTCATGTTTAAGAAAGAAGGGGGGGGGAGAGGAGAAGGTGAGCAAAAAGGAGCCAAGATCTGGTGATATTCTAAGCATGCCTTCGTAGGCTGGTTGCGTTGGAGGAGGAGGAGGAGGGGGAGATGGGGGAATCGCTTGGCCGGGTGTTGCAGCAGAATCCTGGCAGGCACATATTTCAGGCTGGCGGTTTGGCTGCTTCCCCCCCCCTCCTTGCCAGCCAATCCCACCTTTGCTGCTCAGGGTGTCGTGTTTCCCCCCTTCCTTTCCCCAAGCGGTACCCCCGTCCCCCGTCCTCGTTTGGGGTTCGATGCCCGTGATGGATTTGGGGAGGGAGGAGGAGAGGAAGAAGCAGCAGCATTGATGGCATTGCAGGGGGGTGGGGTGGGGAGGAGTGTGACGGAGATGGAGGGGGACGCCTTAGTGGTACCTAGTGTGCATCGCCAAAGGACACCGATTGCCGAGGAAATGCGCAAGAGCGAGAGTCACGCAGGCCTGGTGGCAGCGGCCCAGCCGGGAGGTTAGCAAGCGCCTGGGTGCTGGAGTGGCAGCTTGTGTGTGCATGTGTGTGTGTGTGTATGCGTGTGCGTGTGCGCCTCAGTGTGCCACATCTCACGTGCGGGTGAAGGTCAAACCGGCTGGGATGTTTTGTCCTTACAAAGTTTGGGTGTTTGACTGTTCAGCCTGAGCATGCTGGAGGATGGGAGAGGGGGGAATGTACCCAACAATTATGGCACCTATGATCCGATTCATCTCGGCTCCTGATGGGGAACAGGCAGGTTGTTGTGCCGGCTTTATGGAGTCCTTGGGGACTTCCATTGAGACGATGGATGTCCCCTCCGAGCTCTGCTGGTGAAGCCCAGGCCTTCCCAGCTGTGGGGACGTCACCAGTAGGACTGGAGGGTTGGCCGCTTGTCCTGTTTGGCCGTGGGCCCTTGTGACACACTTGAAGGGATCCCCAGGCCCGCTTGGGTGGCTGAGAAGGGTGTCAGGCCTGAGGAGACAGGGGGCGGCGGTGGCGGGGGGGGGCATGAAGAGGCCTAGCGGCATGCAGAAGCGTTTTCTGCCGCAACTGTTATGCATGGGACTCTAGACAGAGGTTTCCAGCCCTGGCTCGTGATGGGCCGTGCCAGAGGTCAAGGCTAGGGCTTGGGGGCACGAGTTCAGGTCCTGCTGTCCCTGGGTGACCTTGGCAGGGAGGGTGGGTGGTGGTGATCACTGCATTTCTCCTTCACGCTGCCAGTGTGGCAAAAGCATGGCGTTCCGAGCGGCGAGCAAATGGGTTACGACAGCCTGATGGAGCAGAGAGGCGCGCTGCCTGTCTCCCTCCCCCAAAAAATGGCTGAAAAAAGCAGCTCCTCCCCATCCCATGCTCTCAGCAGTACTCCTCTGAGACCCAGTTTCCGAGACAAAAGACCCAAAGGGGTTCTTGGCCTGGCCTCCCCCCCCCAGGGGTGGGTCTGTGGCAATTTGGAACTGGAATTGAGAGTGGGGTGGGGAGTGGGCAAATGCCCTGCAGCTCTACGAGGAGGAGCATGAGGGAGAGACACCTGTTCGAGTTGGGTGTCGGAAACCCGGGGAAGTGGGTGCTCTTCCCAACGCCACAGCAAGCTTAGTGAGCCCTGGCTCAGCTCAGACCCCAAAACCCAAACACCTTAAAGGACCATAACCAAATGAAGCAAGCAGGTCTGTGGGAGCTCTCCAGCATTTCACATTGAGCTATTTATTGAGCATTAATTAATTCTGACTGGTTTGCGGGGAGGTTAGATGAAGCGGAGTCAAAGCAAGTGTTATATCCCACACTTATATCCCAGCGCAATTTCCCCGTCGCTTTTTATATCACATGAGGTCTGATCCTTTGTGAATGCGGGTTTGTTGCTCAAGACCCGCTGGTCAACTGTCATTGCGCAACCTGAATGTGTCGGTATGTGACTGAATCCTGACCCCAAAACAGTGACAGTCTGCAAGCCCCTTTGGTCTCACTTGTCTGTCTGTCTGTCTGTCTGTCTGTCTGCCTGCCTGCCTGCCTGCCTCCCGGTTGGGCAATGGGAGGGTTATACACCATGCAATCCGCTCTGGGCTCTTACAGAACAAGTTCATTCCCTTGAGGCCAAAGTAGCTGACCCAGAGAAGCAAAGATGTATGTTGATAAAATCTTCAGGGATGTGGCACATATAATCCTAGAATTGTAGAGGCTGAAGGGACCCCAAGTGTAATCTAGCCCAACCCCCTGCAATGCAGGAATCTTTTGCCCAATGTGGAGCTTGAACCCACAACCCTGAGATTAAGAATCTCATACTCTACCAACTGAGCATGATTCAGTGGTTACAGTGTTGGAGTAGGACCAGGGAGACCAGGGTTCAAATCCCCCAAATTTGACAGAATATGACCTTGGGGGACAGTCACTGCCTCTCAACCAAGCCTACCCAAAAGGGTTGTTGTGTGGATTAATGAGGAGAGGGAGAACCATGTCTGCTCCTTGACCAATAAATCAATAAATTTGGCTCCCAGCAGCTTCTCTGCTGGAACACGGGATGAGCAACTTCGGAAAGGAGGGTCTAGTGCTGAGTAAGGCTGAGGGAAACCAGAAACCTTTCTCCTGTGCAGAGGATCTAACTCTAAGCGGTGTAGCAGGGCCAAGATTTTATGATTAAGACCACCCTTCCCCAACCTGGTGCCCCCCAGGTGTTTTCGGCTACGGGTATCTGGCAACAGTTTGGAGAAGGCCGAGTAAAGAATACCAGGGACATGGTGGCGAAGGCTGCCAAGATGTTTCATTCAGCAGTGGGATGCTCAAACTGAAGGAGTGCAGCAAAAAACGTGGCACTTTATAGCAGGCGACAGCAGGGGATTGGCTGTTTGGGGTCACGTGATTCCCAGACACCACCCCCCAGGGGGATTCTGGGTTGTGTTAGCATCGCTGCTTGAGGTGCTTGCAGTTTCCTCCTCCGTTCAGTGGAATCCCAGCCCCCAAAGTTTGGGGCTTCTTTGGCAGACCCAGTTTTGGAAATGAAGCTGCGAGCGTGTGGGAGAATTTGGTCGCGGGGAGGCAATCTGCACGTGCTCAGAGGGATAATCTCGCTTCTTCGTGGGCTGCATCCTGCATTTGAAAATAAGCCTTTCGGTGGAGCCGTGTACCATCTCGGCTGAAGCCCTGGGTAAAGTGGTGGGGGCTGTGTGACTCTCCAGGAAAGAGACATAAGGGTTGAGACTGAGAGAGATAATAAAAAGGTGGAGGAAAAGGCAAACAAAGTTATCTAGGTGCACCCAACCCCAACCAAGTTCGGAAACTTCAGCAGGTGCAAAATTCAGCAGCCAGGTTGCTCACCAGAGCAAGGCGGTTTCAGCACATTACACCGATCCCGGTCCAACTGCACTGGCTACCAATTAGTTTCCGGGACCAATTCAAAGGGCTGGTTTTGACCTATAAAGCCTTAAACGGCTCAGAACCGCAATACCTCAAGGACCGCCTCTTTCCATATGAACCTACGCAGACCCTGAGATCCATCTTCTGAGCCCCTCCTTCGTGTGCCTCCTCCTCGAGAGGTCCAGAGAGTGGCAACACGAGAACGGGGCCTTCTCTGCAGTGGCTCCCTGTCTGTGGAATGCTCTCCCCAGAGAAGTTCGCCGGGTGCCTTCATTATACACCTTTAGGCACTGAGCAAAAATGTTCCTTTTTAAGCAGACCTTTGGTCTATCTGATTTACACCCTATGCCCTTTTAAAATGTGGTTTTTGTGGTGGTGGGGCTATTGGGTTGTTGTTTTTATTTTTATTTTATTATGTATTTTGTGGTTTTATATCTTGATTTTATTCTGTGGACTGCCCTGAGACCCTCGGGTATAGGGCGGTATATAATTCAAATAATAATAATAATAATAATAATAATAATAATAATAATACCTCTTAGACAAGGGAGGGGGAACCTGTGGCCTGCAGATGTCCCCTCAGCTCCTGCCAGCACAATGAAGGATCATGGGAGTTGTAGTCCAACATCATCTACAGCACCACAGATTCTCCATCTCTGTCCTAGAGTCATGGGGTACCCTGTAAAGATCTGCGGCTCTCAATGGCACCCCAGTCCCTTTTCCTGGATTTTCAGCAGTCATTTTTTTTTTTAAACTGAACTAAAGTTTATAAGTCCTCCTTAGGGAGGTTTAAGGAGATTTTTCGAGTCAGAATTTTAAGAAGAAATCTTGCTCTCGCCTTCCTGGGTTCTGGCTATTGAACTCCGAAGAACTGAGATGAGGATTAAGCAGTTTAATTTTTTTTTAATTTTTAAAAAATTAAAATGCATTTCCCCCCCAATAATAACATTTAAATTAAAGTTAATCTTTAGGCCCACTGCCACCCAATCCCGTTGTATCTCTCTGCTTTTTTATGTAACCTGTTGCCTGGACCTTCTTTTGTACAAGGTGACTGTCAATCTGAGCTCCCCTCCCTCCCCAAAGAAAAGACTTCCCCAGATCAAATCTTTTCCTGTCCAGAGAGAGGCAGCTTTTCATTTTTAATCTCGCCACCCGTCTACCCTGCCTGCCATGATCGCATATTAGCGGGAGGGTGGCAGTGGAAGGGGGTGAGCAGAAAAAAAGAGGCTGCGATACTTGGCTCATTGTTGATCTCAGGATTTGCAGTTGCGGATCAGAGGCCTTGCAGCGGTTTTGCAGCTGTTCCGCGCGAGGCTTTGCTTTTTTTGAGGGGGGAGTGGGGGGGAAGACAACAATCATTTTAGCTTAGACGTAACCAATCCGGGGGTAAACAATTCTACTCGCCTCCCCCTCTCCGTGTCAGCTGCATCACTCTGATTCCAGAGGCTCAGCTGCCATCGGATCAGATGGGAGAGCAGTGGAGGCCAGGATTGAACCTGACCTACTTTTGCAAACTGGAGGGAGAGAGCATTGACCTACCGAAAGGCCACTTCTGCAGCTCCCAGTCAACGCTCACCTGCTCCTATGCTGCCCACATCGTACTAATTTCTCCACCGTTTATCTAAACGTCTTTTCTCTCCCTCCCGTTTCCAGTTTTAAAAAAAGGGGTCTCAGCAGGGGGGCTGGGAAAGGCTCCTTAACCCAACTTGGTGCCATCGAGGTGTTTTGGGTGCCCTCACAGACTGTCACTGTTTTAAGATGGGATTCAGACACAAACCAGCCAATTCAGGTTGTGCTATTGGCATGGATTTGGAGCTCTTCTGCAACAAGCCCACTCCACTCCACTTTTTGCTGTAAGGAAAGTGATGGAGAAATGCCCTGGAAAATGCAATATAACATTTGCTTCAGTGCAGTGCCATCTAACTTCCCCACAGATGAGTCGGAACGAGTGCTTAGTAAATCGCCAGTACTGTCTAGTCCAGGCATCCCCAAACTTCAGGCCCTCCAGATGTTTTGGACTACAATTCCCATCTTCCCCAACCACTGGTCCTGTTAGCTAGGGATCATGGGAGTGGTAGGCCAAAACATCTGGAGGGCCGCAGTTTGGGGATGCCTGGTCTAGTCTCCCTGCAAACCAACAAGGATGAATGCTCAATGAAGAGGTCACCTGGAAGTGACCTTGGACTACAAATCCCATCAGACCCTGGAGATTATGGGAGTTGTATTCCAGAACCTCTGAAGGGCAGCAGGTAGGAAAAGGCCTTGATCCTTTGACGCTGCCACCATCAGTAATGGGCAAGAAGGACCAGGGATCTGACTCACTACCCAAGGCACCTTCAAGTGCTCATGTGTTACTACAACAGCAACAACAACAACAATTTATACCCCGTCCATCTGGCCGGGCCTCTCCAGCCACTCTGGGCGGTTTCCGACAGGATATTAAAAACACAATAAAACATCAAACATGGAAACTTCCCTAGACAGGGTGGCCTTCAGATGTCTTCTAAAAAAGTCAGATAGTTGTTTATTTCCTTGACATCTGCTGGGAGGGCGTTCCACAGGGCAGGTGCCACCACCGAGAAGTCCCTCTGCCTGGTTCCCTGTAACCTCACTTCTCGCAGGGAGGGAACTGCCAGAAGGTCCTTGGAGCTGGACCTCAGTGTCTGGGCTGAACAATGGGGGGGTGGAGACACTTCTTCAGGTATACTGGGCCGAGGCCATTTAGGGCTTTAAAGGTCAGCACCTTTAAAGGCTCCCCCCCAAATGTCCCAAAATGCATATTCTGAGGGAAAATGCGTACCAAAATGCATGTTTTGGAGCAAAATGCCTACAGAAATACAAATTTTCATGCATTTGAAGAGCAGTTGCAGTATGGTGTAGAAACAGGGCAGGACAAATTTAGGAATAAACACTTGCAAAACTGGCACAGACTGGACATGATACTCACCCTTAAGAGCCACTTTAGACCTTAGAACAGGCACCCCCAAACTACGGCCCTCCAGATGTTTTGGCCTACAACTCCCATGATCCCTAGCTAAGAAGACCAGTGGTCAGGGATGATGGGAATTGTAGTCCAAAACATCTGGAGGGCCGAAGTTTGGGGATGCCTGCCTTAGAACTTGCCTCTCACCCGACTGGCAGAGAGTCTCTCCACTGTCTGAGGTTTTCTGCAGTTGCGCTCTTTGGGCCTTTATGTGGCGATGTCAGGAACTGGATCTGGGACCTTCGGCAAGCAGAGGAAAAGCTCTGCCACTGAGCTAACCACCTGCTTCAATTTCTGAGCATCAGCGGCTGATCGCAACCAGACAACCAGATGTCCGTGGAAAGCCAGCATGCAGGGCCTGAGCATAACAGCACTCTCCCCTCCTGCGGTTTCCGGCAATTGGTATTCAGAGATGCGCTACCTTCCGCACTGCAAATACATAGGAAGTACACCGCAACTATTGGGTCAGACCATTGGTCCATCTAGCCTAGCAGTGTCTACACTGACCAGCAGCAGCTGTCCAGGGTTTCAAGCCGGGAATCTTATCCCAGCCCTACCTGGGGACGGAAGCAGGTGCTCCACCCCTTCCCTCGCGACACAGCATAAAAGGCGGAGCCACACCTGGCAGGTGGATCTTGTGCCAGACAGGCTGATCTTGCAGCTGAGGAGTCTGGCCCTCCCCACGTGTGAAATGTTGGCCTTGGAGTCTTGGGTTCAGGTCTGTGATTTAGACACATGGCGGGTTGGATTTAATTTGCTGTTGGTGTGCCTGTTCCCACCCTCCTTCCATTTGCTTCATTTTAATGGTGGGCATCACATTTAGCCTTTCTGCTGTTCCCAATTTAAGTACCGGGGGTTTTGCTATACATATGCCTAGTGTTCGACAGTGACGTTTTTGAATGGCTTGTGATTCGAGATTGGAGCTGCGTGGGCATGGAACTAGGGGCTAAGCTTGATCTTCCCCACCACTTCCAGATAAAGTTTCCGCTTTCTTTTCCTGATCTGCATGGTCACCCTATTTTTATTGTCAGTACTTACGCACCCTTGCCTTACCGCTGCCCCTGGTCTGGCGCTGTCAGTGGCTCTGTTTTGCCTGTCTGTAAAGTGGGTATTATAAGGCTCTGCCTAACAGAATTAAGCTTGGTGAACTTTCATCTTTTGAGAAACAGTGAGATGAATGGTTGAGGGCGGCCTGTCTTGAAAACCCTGCCCCAAAGCTGTAGAACAGGTGTGTTTAACACTCCCAGCCTGGCCCCACCAAGATCCCACTGATTTTGGTGGCAGCGGTAAGACTTCCTTCCTTCCTTCCTTCCTTCCTTCCTTCCTTCCTTCCTTCCTTCCTTCCTTCCTTCCTTCCTTCCCTCCCTCCCTCCCTCCCTCCCTCCTTTCTTTCTTTCCTCTCTGCCAGCCCAGTTCCCTGATCATGATGAAATCACTCTAGTCATCAGATTGGTGATTTGATGACTGTGTGTGTGTGTGTGTTTAATGCCTCTGCATGTGGCCATGTGGCCCCCAGAGAATTAGCCAAGGGTGAATGTGGCCCTCAGGCCAGAAGAGGGTTAGACACCCCTGCTGTAGGGAAAGGGCATGGCTGAGAGCCAGTGTGGTGTATTGGTTAAGAGCGGAAGACTCGTAATCTGGGGAAGAGGGTTCGTGTCTCCGCTCCTCCACATGCAGCTGCTGGGTGAACTTGGGCTAGTCACGCTTCTCTGAAGTCTCTCAGCCTCACTCACCTCACAGAGTGTTTGTTGTGGGGGAGGAAGGGAAAGGAGATTGTTAGCCGCTTTGAGACTCCTTAGGGTAGTGATAAAGCGGGATATCAAATCCAAACTCTTCTTCTTGTTCTTCTTCTTCTAATCTGGAAGTCTTTGGTGAGCATGCCTCTTTAGTAAGAGCCCACAGTACACAGGACTACAGCCTCATACTTGGCAAGAATATCAAGTTTGGACTTCTCCCTGTGACCTGCCTGATTGTCTCTGCCACATGCTGGAAGCGAACCTGATAAAACTGGGTCAGGTATTCTAAGATTCTGATTCATGCAGGCCTTGATGTTCGAGGAGTGCTAAAAGCAGAAATAGTAAGGTATTAGATATTGGCGCTTTGGGCACACACACACACCCCTTTCTCAAAAAGAGAGCACAGAGCTGGAAAAAGTACAGGGAAGGGCAACAGCAACGAGCAATCGAGGTTCCTTCCCTACACAGATAGTCTAAAATGTTGGGGGCCTCCTAATATTTAGCGGGGCGGGAGAACAAAGGGGAGCACGTGGAAGACTGGTGTGAATAACGAATTGTGCAGAGATAAATCATTTTTAGAACTTGGGTGTCACCAAGTCAACCTGATGAGGAGGAATTTCAGTACTTTTTCACACAAACCAACAGAATTAAAATGCAATTTATCATCGCGAAGTGCGGCGATTGCGAATAGCCTTAGATGCTTTCTTTAAAAGGATTACGCATGTTTGTGGAAATATAAGAGAGTGGTGTGCCTATCAGCGTCCGCCAGTCAATCAGATTTGTTTGCTAAAAGCCATTCAGTTATCACAAGAATGCAGACCTAACCAAGGTGAAAGATGCGTTTTAGCCCAGGTGTCCCCCCCAATAACGTTGGACCCCATTTTGTATGATCTGCTGGGCTGCTAGAGCAAAGGTAGAAGCCTTATATGTAATATATTAATCATCACCAACCAACAGATAGCAGGTTTTCTCTAAGCTGCTCAGAACAGAAACTTGTCTCAGTAATCTCTTTCATAGTGAGGAAGGTCTTCCACCCCCCTCCGGCCAGAGATTTAGAAGCGGAGAGTTTACAGGCACCTCCCTTCGAAATACACTGTGGGCAGAGTTTGACATTTCAAATTGCTCAAATTGTTTTTCTTTTCACACCAACAGATAGTTTAAAAAATACTTTGGGGGAGGGGGGGAGATTGTGTTCACATGAAAACGTTGGCAGCATTAAGATAAATTCAACAGTGTAAATAAGTTTTGATGGAAGTAATAAAGGAATTCCATTGCGGGAGGCAGTGGAAGACAGGAGTGCCTGGCGTGCTCTGGTCCATGGGGTCACAAAGAGTTGGACATGACTAAACGACTAAACATCAACAAATAAAGGAATACTGAATGGTTTAGTTTATACAGTCAAACCTTGGTTCCCGAACGCCCCCGTTTTGGAACGTTTCAGCTCCCGGACGCCGCAAATCTGGAAGTAAATGCTCCGGTTTCCGGATGTTTCTCGGAAGCCGAACATCCAACGCAGGCACTCCTGTCTTCCACTGCCTCCCGCAGTTTGGTCAAACTCATGTTGGTAACTTCGAGAACACTGTCCAACCATCTCGTCCTCTGTCGTCCCCTTCTCCTTGTGCCCTCAATCTTTCCCAGCATCAGGGTCTTTATGAATATCCTAAATTGTAAAACAGAAAACGAAATAAAAATTAGGTAGGTAAGTAAGATATAGATACGGTAGATAGTTTGGAAGATCATAGTCAGATTTAACAGAATGAGACAATGGCGAGAATTGCATTGCTTGAAGATAACATCTCGCAAACAAAACACCCCACTATTTTTTAACATTCTAAATATGTATAGAGGTATATAATTTGTATACCACCCTTCCTCTGTAGATGTCCAGGCGGTTGATAGCATAAAGATACAAGTTAAAATTCAAAACACATAATAAAAACAGGAACAAACCCAAAACAAGTCTCTCAGTCTCACCGATCAACACCTCCCTTGTTTCCATGAATTTGCCTATTCCTTTTTAAATTAGACAAATCCTTGGAAATGTGGGAGGTACTTTATCAGTGGTGGTTGAAGTGAACCTCCATGTTCAAGGGCAGTAAGCTGCGGTGCGAGGGCAGGGAAGGCCGCCATGCTTGTGCCCTCTCCTTTGTGCTTTGTGGTGGGCAGGCTGGGGGAGAGCTCTCAAAACAGGCAGTGAAAGTAACTCATCGTATCTTCCTGGGGATTGTGGAGCTGCTGGTGGGATGGATGGTGACGGGGAAAACAGCAGGCCTTCTCTTTGCCGATCAGCTTGGGCTCCGTTGACTTCTAATGACTTAACTGGTTTAATCTACCCGAGAGGGAATTCTTTTAAGTGGATTTAGACAGAAGATCCTTCAGCTTAGAGAAACGGTGGCGGGAAGCTCGCCACGGCAGCCGAACAGGATAGGACAGGAGGCAGAGGGGGTCTCAAAAGTAGACCCCACTGCCCACTTCTCCTTTTGTAGGGTTGCCTGTTGCCTCCTGCACTTAGGAATGCCTCCTGTTTCTAAATGCTCTGGTTCCCGGGGAGCAGAAAACTGCGTTTTTCTTAGAAACCAGTCGATCGGCTGTCATCTTTTCCGGGCCAAGATTGTTCTGTTTTCGTTGTTGCACAGGCAAAGCCAGGATATGGCTCCTCATATGGCGGGAAAGTGTCTCGCAGGCTGCAATCCTATGCACACCTACCTGGGTGCAAAGATTTCCTTCTTAGGACTCGCACCCTTAGCTAGAGGAAAAATTAGGGTTGTAAACATGACACATTCTCTCAGTGTGCGGCGGAGGATGAGGAAGCACCACATTTTCTGGGCTACTGAAAGTTTTAAGCCAGGCATAGGCAACCTCGGCCCTCCAGATGTTTTTGGGACTACAATTCCCATCATCCCTGACCACTGGTCCTGTTAGCTAGGGATGATGGGAGTTGTAGTCTCAAAACATCTGAAGGGCTGGGTTTGCCTATGCCTGTTTTAAGCGCTACCGATCTGAAAACAGTTTAAAGCCCTCAATCCCCTCAAATTGTGAGAGGTTTTCTGACCTCCTCAAGTAGGGCCGCAACCTGCGGGTGTTGTTTGAATGTTGTTCGGAACTCATTTTGATGTGCGATGACGGGGAGTGTAAGGACACCAGAAATGTAATATGGATGATTGGCTTCCCAAATTGACCAGACGAAATCTCAGGCAGTTGTACATATTATAAAACAGATTTATTAAAACATTTATTGCAATAAATGGTGGCAGTGAGAATGAGTTTCTCATTCTGCCCGACCCATGGGCATACACAGAGTGCTTTTATACCTTTTTGACAGAGTGAAGTGAAGATCAGCCTTTCTGCAGTACTTCATCAACCAATCAAGAGAGAGCACCCCAAGATGCAAAGTCACCCGCCCAACTCTACTAGGTGGCGTTATGTACCTGGTACCTTCATACACGTGTCTATGTGGAATTTTACAGGCACAATTGTGGTTGTGCTCTACTTATAATTTGCGGTGGGCTACATCCTCTTGCTCTTGTGGTTTATGCTAGAATTTCTTAGAAGTGCTGTGTGTGGTTAGATCTTTGCATTAGATGTGCAAACATGCTGTGCCTGTTTGCTTTCTATCAGAGGCAGAGAGATTTAGAATTGAATATACAAAATGGAGTTCCTCTTGCTCTTATGGCCTGACCAGGATTATTCTGGCCCTGGTCATTGCCACCCTATATTCCCTCCTCTTCAATATGGAGATGAAGAACAGGTGTGTTTCTGCATCTCCATTTGATTGACCCATCGCACTACAGTGTTTCCTGGTGTTTCCTGCTTGGCAGGGGGTTGAACTGGATGGCCCTTGTGGTCTCTTCCAACTCTATGATTCTACAGAGGAGCCAGCAGCTTCCCATGCTCCAATGTTAGGCCAAAGGATGGGCAACAGAGAGCAAAGTAAGTGAGGAAGCTTCTGCTGACTTTTCCCAGGCTTGTTATTCAGCTTGTCTCAGAAGGGCTACCAGAAGCTTTATACAGACCAAGGTTCTGCATAGGGCTAAGACAATAAGAAAGAAAATTAATATTATGAGCAGAATCTCTTTTAACTATGACCAACCTGGGAGCCAAGAACTAATCTAACTCCATACACTGGGTAGACCTGCACCGTCTAGGCTAACCTTGCGGTACAAATCAGCCTGCTTCTTAATGTTTTTAACATCACTCTCAACACGTTTACTCTGGTTGTATACAGATGCTAGTTCAGAGCCCTCAGAAGATTGCTGGGCTGCAAAGAGGTATGTAGGGCAGAAGAAGGCTAACTGGAAGCTTGCTCAAATGTTAGGTTTTTGACTTCCAGGGAAACAGTGCAAGGCAGATAGAGAACTTCGGGGTGGGGGCTGCCTTTTCTACTGAACAGTTAAAATACCTGACCAAGGCTGTTAAATGTTTCTTAGTGTCACCAGAACTAAAAAGGTTCCAGGAACCTCCGGCTGTGATCAGGAACTAGCAGTCATTAAAGACATAGTACATTGCTTTTCTTAAATCAAATAGCAAAATATTTTACAAACAGACCTAAATTTTGTTACCTGGCACATTCAGACCTTCATTTTGAAACTTCTTAACTTAAGGTATACAAGCTAGTGTTTCTAAAACTTGTGAATAACGTGCATTACTAAGCAGTTTCTTAAAAATGCTACCACACATACACATGGGGTTGGAAACTTTCCTAAGGGGGAAAGGATAATTCATTGTTAGGATAGACACCATCAGCTAATTCATAGGGCTATACACAAACTCTGAGAGCCTGTAGATTAAGGCATTCAGTCTGCAGAACTGTCAGTGTAAAATAACCATGAAAGTTTTTTTTTTTCTGCTTCAGCTTGATGCTATAAAGCAGAGTAAAAATGCTTGCTGAATTTAAGCCTGGTTCAGCTTTTGATTAATCTATTTCCATAACTCCTAAGCATTTTCTGTTGAAGTTTTTAGCCTTCGTGTTGTTAGACCTAACTGGGAACACATATTTGCATTATACAAACATCATTTTTGTCGAAGCACAAGTGCCACTTTCTACTACATTGCATTTCCATTTGAGGCACAACAAAAAAATCGCAATACAGACTTTTGGCAACAAAGGGTTCTTTCTCTCAGGTGGGCCATGAATCTATAATGGCCACACTAGTCTTCAGAGATACTAGGATACTATAGTTGCTGGAAATCTAAAAGCCAAGGGGCTTTAGCCACTGTTTCCAAAACTTTATGTCAGCAGGAAAATACACAGTTCTCTCTCAGCTCAGTACTGGGCTTCAATGCAAATCAGTGGGTTTCAAAAGTTCCTACACAGTTCTAAAGGCCAGGAATATATATATATATATATATATATATATATATATATATATATATAACAATTGGAGGTTTGTCCTAGCTGAGCATTTGGCTACAGAAAGAATGGCTATTGTTCCAGTTTGCCAGAATCAGGAGAGGCTTGCATTAGATATCAGTGGGCTACCAGAAGCTTCTCCCATCATTTCCAAAGCCAGAACTGAGGGGTGCACCTGGCCAGCTCTTCCAGTTACATCCCCAACCCAGCTATAGCCCTGTATCACCTAGGGAGTTGCTGGAACCCTCCCCATGGTTCAATTTCTGAAACTGTTTTGGGTCTGTTCGCTCAAGTGAGGCAGGTACACTGCCCTTCCTTCCAAATTAAGGATACTGCTTTGGGGGCAGGTAGACTTCTACTGTGGGTCCCACTCAATTGATGCCTCCCATACAAATATACATACATACATACATACATACATACATACATACATACATACATATATAAGGGTCTAAGATTTACTGCGTCTCCTTGTCTCCTTGATGTTTGGTGCTGCATAAGATGGACATTCCTCAACCCGTGCGTCGAGTGACAGCGTCCGGAGTGTCACAGCAGGGGCTACTTCGGTTTCCCATGCGCTGGGCGTCTTTTGCCGGTCAGACGCTGCAAGGGGAAACTGGTGCACCGTGCGCTGGGTACCCACTCCTGATTAGGTACAGCAGGGTGTGGATCCAGGGGGTCATCTCAGGCACTTTCACCGGATGGAATGGATACCTCACCACCTAGGAATGAAGAGGGTCTCGTCTCCCTTCCTTCAAGGATTCACTCAGGGACTCGCTAGCGTCAGGCTGGAACCATCGTGTCAGGCTCCGCAAGGCTACACGCTCTTCGCTCGAGTGATTTCCTGTAGATAAAAAACAAAGGAGGGGGGGGGGGAGAGAGAGATTGTCCTTGTAGCTGCCGCTGCTGTTTTAGAACTTCTTGCTGGTTAGTCCACCACCAAACTCTCCGAGGTAGTGCGTCCCACGTATTGGACATTGAGGTGTGTCTGGCACACAGAAGTCATCTCTGGGATGTAGCAGCAGTTAGTTGAGAAGTCATCTCTGGGATATAGCAGCAGTGCCTTACAGCAGTCTTTGCAGAATTTCACAAGGCTTGCAACAGGATTCCACGTCTGGTCCATCTTTCAGGATCTCCCCGTGGTTTCTCTTTCCTTCCACAGAACTTCATGCATGTGCAGGGTTAAGGAGGGGTCCTTTAAATCCGTATTTGCCTCCCATCCAGCTGCCGACGGCTGAGTTCTGCTAGGATACTGAAGCCTGTTTTTCAAATTATGCAAAGTCTTGTGGTTTCTAGAAGAAGAAAAACTTACAGATGCTTTGTAGCAACGGGCTGTTTCTGTGAGACATAAAAATTTTTAAAGTCAAAGCATTTAGAGCAGTAGTGTTTTTGTAAGCCGAAACATGGACCTCCAAAACATAACATCTTTTTCTCCCTACTTTCACAGCAACGGTCTTGGTCACACAATGTCACACAATAGAATGTCCGAAATGGCAACACCAGCCAGGCACAGCCACAGTCTCTAAGTGCAGGTTGCAGGAGAAAACAAGTTGTGCAAATACAAATCATGCAGAATCGCTTGTGTAACCAAATAAGGGGGGTTACGCCACACATCTCTGCCGGAGGTTTGAGAGTTATTGAGATGTTGCAGCCTGTCTTCCAACGTAGTGTTAGATTCAAACAATGTCTTTACACACAAATCTCAATTCAGTATAACTTCCTTCTACCTTATCCTGAATTCTTTAGTTGACAGACATTCATTTCATTAAAATATGCACTTCTACAAATTTTCCAACATGTTGCTGTCACAAAAACATATGAAATGGGGTTGCAGGTAGGAGGGTTAAACCCTTTAAACGTAGTTTGCTTTTTGAAGGACTCAAATGTCTCTTTTTCCCCATTCTTGTAAGTTTCCCCAAAAACTAAAGTCTGCACAGTTCCAACAGGACTTGGGGAAAAGATTTTAATTGTTCAAATAAAATCTATTGTCTCTTGCGTTGTGAACTACTTAAGTACATAATTTTTCTTTTCTTTTCTTTTGAAGCCAGCTGAAGCATATGAAAACATTTTCTGAGCACCGTTACTGGCATTTTGTCAGTATCCTGTGCGGCGGTAGCCTCATTTCTAGTGTGGTGAATAGCATTTTAAAGGTTCCAGAGATGATTTTTCTGAACCAATCCTCCGCTGTCTGTTTGTACAGCCCTTTTAGGCATAAAATCAGTCTGATGCTTCTTTTGGCTTTTTGGTGCTGTTTCAAGGATATTTAAAAACAGAATACTGGGTGCCTATGTTTATAACAAAGTCCAGATGCAGGTAACTCTTAGGTCACCTTGACCACGGCTCCTTGCCATGCCTGCCAAACCGACGAACTCTCTTCTGCTGGGACCCCCTTGTCCCATCTTTCTCCGAACACTCTTCCTTCCTCTTTTATATTGACCGAGACATCTCCGTCCTAGCAACTGACCTTCACCAGTGACCTTTGAACCCCTTCTGGTTCCTCACTGGTCCTTGAGCCATTATTTGTTGCTGTTTAACCACTGCCTTTCTCTTCATCTTCTTTCTCACAATGCCTTTCTTCTCTCGGGGGGGGGGGGGAATACTGGTTGACGCCACCTTTTTTTTTTCCTGAACTTGTTGTTGGCAGGACTTGTAAATTAAATTTCTTTTATAGCATTCTGACTTTATCTATCATGAATTCTAGGGAAATCACATTTTTCCCTCCTCTTGACCATACTCCTCCCATTTATGGCCCTGTAAAGTATCCCCTCATTCACAGCACACACTGCAAACTTTGCCACACATACCATGCATTGGACACTTTACCACACTCTACCTCCCAGTTTTTCCTTGTTTCCTAAGTATCTATTTGTCAGGGGACCTCCTCCCTACTGACTACTAACATACACATTTTCCTCCTCCCTTTTGCCTCTTACCCAAAGCGCCTGGTTTTCCCAGTTGACCTCTGATTAACTGAGTACTACCAACACGCTGGAGATGTGATCAGGATCTCCCTTCCCCTCATTAAAGGGGGCCAATTCCCTTCAAGGTACCTTTTCCCTTTCTACTTACCCCAGCCGGCTTTTCCTGTTCTTCCCTTCCAACCTCGGTCCTTTTGCCTCTTCGTCCAGGGCACGGAAACTCAAGGGCCACCTCTGATCCTCCGGAAAAAGTCTGCCGGTGTGCACCAGACCAGAGGCGCCGTTAGGAATCTGCGCCCTGTCCAGTGGGGCAAAAGGGGACTGCCTCTGGTTCAGGGAAATGCCCTGATCCGAGTCACGCACGGCACCAGAAATGTAAGGACACCAGAAATGTAATATGGATGATTGGCTTCCCAAATTGACCAGACGAAATCTCAGGCAGTTGTACATATTATAAAACAGATTTATTAAAACATTTATTGCAATAAATGGTGGCAGTGAGAATGAGTTTCTCATTCTGCCCGACCCATGGGCATACACAGAGTGCTTTTATACCTTTTTGACAGAGTGAAGTGAAGATCAGCCTTTCTGCAGTACTTCATCAACCAATCAAGAGAGAGCACCCCAAGATGCAAAGTCACCCGCCCAACTCTACTAGGTGGCGTTATGTACCTGGTACCTTCATACACGTGTCTATGTGGAATTTTACAGGCACAATTGTGGTTGTGCTCTACTTATAATTTGCGGTGGGCTACATCCTCTTGCTCTTGTGGTTTATGCTAGAATTTCTTAGAAGTGCTGTGTGTGGTTAGATCTTTGCATTAGATGTGCAAACATGCTGTGCCTGTTTGCTTTCTATCAGAGGCAGAGAGATTTAGAATTGAATATACAAAATGGAGTTCCTCTTGCTCTTATGGCCTGACCAGGATTATTCTGGCCCTGGTCATTGCCACCCTATAGGAGGAGATCCACATGCTGCGGCCTTGCAACCCCGGGGGAAAGTCATGATAAAAATATGGGTGGGGGGGACGGGACATGAAGACAGTTTTTTGCAGCCCAAGCAAATATTCCCTTGTGGGGAACATGCTAGGAGCCATTGGTGGTGAGCAGGCCCGGAAGCAAGAGTGAGTAGAGCAAAACGACACATTCTTCATCTGGGCCAGCAAAAGGCATCGTCACAGTTCCACAGAGGGGGCGTGGAGCAGGGCCGGTGAAGGGGTGTGGCCGGAATGGGGGCATGGCCTCGAAAGAGCCCCCCAGGGGCCAGCAAGACAGCCACCGAGGGCCGCATTTGCCGCACACCCCAAAACCTGCTGTTCTCCCCCCCCCGCCCAGCTCATAGAATAGTTTCCCAAGATGCAGTGCGGTCAGAAAGGAAAAGCAATTTGAAAACCAGGATCAAGCCCTTCTCTTAGCGGCTGGTAGCGTGCCAGAAATCATAGAAAAATTAATTGCTTAGCATAGACCTAAGTAAGGCTTCTGTTACCCTCCATCATTTATTAAATAGCAGCATTATATATATGCCCAAGGCAGAAGCCCAGAGAGCAGCCTTCCCCAGCCTGGTGCCCCCAAGATGTTTTCGGCAACCACTTCCATCAGCTCTGGGCAGCATTCACAAAAAAACCAGGTTGAGGTTACAGGTTGAGGTTATTTTGCTCAGTATGTAGCAAGTGCATCGGCCTGCCTCTCTATATGTTCCCCGTAAGGTTGTGCTAACGGGATTGGGAAATCTGTATGACCTTTATGTATTCTGTCTATATTCTGTGAAGTTCAAACAGGCTCCCACCACTCCTGACTACAGGTTTTCTTACATATAATTACGCAGAGTGCTCTCGCATCAGATGTCAAGGAAACAGACAGCTATGTGACTTTTAGAGGACACCTGAAGGCAGCCCTGGATAGGGAAGTTTTTAAGGTGTGATGTTTTATTGTTTTGTTAAATATTTTGTTGGGAGCCTCCCAGAGGGGCTGGGGCAACCGAGTCAGATGGGCAGCGTATAAATAAAAGTATTATTATTAATATTAATAATTACAGTTTGTTTCTGTGTATATGCATTTCTGCCATATTGGTCGAAACAGGAGCCACCCCATATAGAGAACACACTCCTCAAACGAAGCCTCATCAAATATGGCTCCAATTATAGGCCGCACTAAAATGTTAGATGAGCCGGATTTGTGGGGTGAAAATGCAATGCGGTATATAGATAAATAGACTTGCACTCATACATTTGAGGCAACTGGGAGGAACAGCAAGAATGTTCCAGAGAAACGAGTGAGAATTTGGTTGTCGTTTTGGCGGGGGGTGGGGTGGGGAGCAAAGGCAGGCGTTTTCGGGATCCCTCTGAAACTTTAAATTTTTGTTTAGGATAACAAGAGACAGCAAGGATCATTCGGGATTCACGACCTGTTTCTGGGTACATGAAAAGTGACGGGAGCGGGGGGCCACACCAAGTCCCCCTCCCACAGTGGCTGGCTGGCTAGCAGGACTGTAACTTTCCAGATTCGGCCCTGTGGTTGGTGCAAAAACAGAGGCTGTAGGTGCCTTCCAAGAGTGGTAGGAGCGGAGGCAGGCAGGTCAAGAACTCTCGTCGCTGTTTACCACGTGCATTGCGGCAGGTGGTGCAGGGTTCATGACATGCGCCCGGCATGGGAGCTGGAACTGGAGCTGAGGAAAGGAAGAACAGCAGCTTTCAGTCACTCAATAGAGAAGAAACCCTCACTGCTAGTTGCTCCTCTTCCTGCTCACCTGCCGGGTCATTCTTTGCAGGTAACAAACAGACAATCACGGTGGTATAAACAACACAAAACCGTGACGATAAACAATGAAATATATATATTAATACTTAAATACTACAAAATGCAAATGCAATCACCTGACATAAGATTCATCAAGTGTTCCATGTAGATGTAAAATTGGTGTACTCTAATATTCTGCTTCAAGGAAAATTCTGCTTCAAGGACAAGGAATTTTACTTGGAGCAGAATATTGCAGCACACCAATTTTACATCCACATGGAACACTTAATGAATCTTATGTGCTTAATTGCACTACAGACTGGTATTTGCTAGTAGGGTTTTTGCACTATTGATCATATAAGTCAGGCTATTGCATTTGTGCATTTTGTATTTTGTAGTATTTATCTTCGCTGTTGTTTAAGTACTAATATATATTTTTCATTGTTTATCATCGCAGTTTTTTGCTTTGGTTTTGGGTCATTCTTTGCAGCTGGGTCTTCCCCTCCTCCCGAGGAGACCTGTAGCAAGTGAGTCTTGCTACAGCCAAATGCATTGCTACAGCTGCGGAGGCGCTGTGCCCTCTGCCAGCGCCCCCCTTTCTGCTTACAACCAGTCCAAAGGGTGGCACAGCCTGCCAGTTTCTTCCTTAATGCCAGGGTTGCCCTTGTAGAACTCAGCAGGGCAGAGGACAGGTTCAAAACTGATCTCCGTGCCTTCTGCCTCCCCGGCCCCAATGGCCACCATCGCTCTTCAGCGTCTCTGTGCTTCCTGCCTTCGGTCTTGAGGCCTGGGGGGCAAAGTAGGGAGAATCAGGAACCAAGGCAGGGCTCGGGATAGGGTCAGAGGAGTTATGAGGGCATCTAAGGGAGCCATCATAGCCTCGGGACTATTGCAGGTTCCTCCAAGGTCTCTCTGTTGGGTCCCAAACCTCTTCCTCAGAAGAGGTCTCTCTGGGTTAGGTGGGAAGCTGGAAGCAAGGTCTCCGGAGAGACCCACCAACGTGGCCTGGAGCTTTCTCCTGCTGCTGCTCCCCGACGACTCACGTTCATTGCCTTAATCTGAACATGGGGGTTCTACCATGGCCGAGAGCTTTGCTTCCCACCCCACCGCCCCCTGGCCTCTCTTCCTCCATCCTCTTTTAAGGCCACCCGAGCCTGCAGCCGTCACCATATTTTGCAGCAGCAAATCCCATAAACTCTGCCGTGTTTGGCGGATTTGCCTGTCTTGAACCTCCTTGCCGCTCTGTTTTCACCAGTGAACCCCGAGTGTGGGTATAGCACAGGCACCACCAAACTCTGCCCTCCAGCTGTTTCGGGACTACAACTCCCACCATCCCCAGCTAACAGGACCAGTGGTCAGGGATGATGGGAGTTGTAGTCCCAAAACAGCTGGAGGGCCGAGTTTGGGGGTGCCGGGTATAGCAGAGTGGGATCCACACCGAGTGCCGTTTTATAAACTTTCCACGGAGCAGGTTGAGTGGGATTTGAGGCTCGTAGGCTTCCTTGTCTGGCTCTCAGACCTCTCTCCAACTTATCCTCCCTCACTGCTTCCGTTTAGCACCCCAGATATTTCCGCCCGGCTGGGAAAGGTCCTTGAACTCTGATCGTGCCTCTTGCTTGCTGGGAGGGAGAATAGAGAGGGGGGTGTTTGTGAGAGTGTGCAAAGGTAATATTGGTGTGTTCATTCCTCCACCAATTTCTCCCCCTTTGACCCCGCCCACCACGAGCATGTGGCCCTTGGAAGGTTGCTAAGATGGAAGTGTGGCCCTCAGGCCGAACAAGGTTCCCCTGTTAGCCGTGCTTTTTCTAAACTAAAAAACCTGAATGTTGTTGATGAGGAGGTGTGAATCTGTAGAGCTGGACAGCTCCTGGGTGTGGGATGGTCTGAGAACCCCATTTGCAATGCCTTGAGTCCTATTATTATTATTATTATTATTATTATTATTATTATTATTATTATTTCATTCACCTGTGGAAGCCCCGTTCAAATTAACAAGAGCCTCAGAAGAGCCTGGTTAGGAATGAAGAAGGAGGGAAAGTGATATGAATATGGACAGGAAGGTGCAGGAAAAGAGCAAGAGAGAACCATAGGATTGTGGAGTCGGAAGGGACCACGAGGGTCCTCTAGTCCACCCCCCGTGCAGTGCAGGAATCTTTTGCCCAAGGTGGGGTTCGAACCCCCAACTCTGAGATTAACAGCCTCATGCTCTGCCAACTGAGCTATCCTGGGTAGGTGGGTGTGGTCCTCCTCATGCCCTTCCATGCCCCCATATATCAGGGGTCAGCAAACCTTTTCAGTAGGGGGCTGGTCCACTGTCCCTCAGATCTTATGGGGCGGACGGCGGACTATATTTTGAAAAAGAAAAAAGAAGAAGTACGAATTCCTATGCCCCACAAATAACCCAGAGATGCATTTTAAATAAAACACATTCTACTCATGTAAAAACACGCTGATTCCCGGACCGTCCACAGGCCAGATTCAGAAGGCAATTGGGCCAGATCTGTCCCCCAGACCTTAGTTTGTCTACCCATGCCTGTTTTCTCCTAGATGCAACTAACGCTCAACGCATTAGATCATGCTTTGGGACGCTAGCGATTCAATTCGGGACATTCCACGTGCAAAGCGCTTGCCCTGCAACTGAGCTGCGGCCTTTCCCCAGGTGGTGAATTTTGGGCTACCCTAAGGGTGACAGAGATGGAGGCACACAGATCTGACTCGTGGGGTGCCCCATCCCCCAGAATTTTCCCCTTCCATGAGTCTCACTGAGCCCATTCACCTTGATGGTGCTTGCACCGGAAAAAAGGGGAAGCAGTCGAACACCAGTGATTTGCATTCTGCATGTTAATTCGGGGAGGTGGAGGTGCCATTTGGAATTTCCGCATCAAAAGCACGATCTGGGGTGTGTGTATGTTATATGAGTGCGTGCACACACACACACACACACACACACACACACACACACCTTTGCACATGCCTGGATCGCCAGACAGAAGGACGTCTCTCCCTTTGGGTCCTTCTGTTCTGGCATCCTTTTAAAAAACAAAAAGTGACGGGGAGAGGGAGAGAGAGAGAGAGAGAGAGACCTGTTTTCATCAAGAGATGGCTTTGATTTAGTACCGCAGGGGACCTTTGCAATCTGGACACAGCAGCGGGTCCAAATCGCTTATCACAAGGTTTCTCGCCAGCCCCGGCATTAACATCTTCCTCAGCGTGGCACTGGGAAACAGAAGTAGGTCAGGCCTGTATCTTGGGTAGGTTCTGCAAAGGAAAGCAACACAATCCCGCTGGCAGGGCCAGATAAAAATAGGTGCTCCCATCTGAAAGTGAGGGGGCTGCTTATTATAGCCGGGTAGGAAGTTTAGCTGGTTTTTTTCTTTTTTTGGCGATCTCAGGTGGCTGATCCTCACCACGCCGCTCCAAGGAATGGGGAGCTTTGTGCAGAATCCGGTGCCAATTCCCAGTCTGAATGGGTCCAGGTTTCTTGGGAGTGTGCAATCATTATTTTTGCGAGTTTGAGGGCATGCTTCAGACCAGTGGTTTGGTTAGCCACCGGTATCCAGCTTCCAAAAGTTATGGACCTCATGCAGGAAGGGAGAGGAGGGTTGGGGGAGAAGGAAGCACAGGCCATGCAAGGCTTGAAAGACCCCGGGGGTTAAGAAATGTTTATTTCTGTAAATAAACAGTGCAAAGAAATGTCAGCGGTTTTGCACATATTTCTATAAATGTGCCCAGTGTGCACTCTTTGCTCCATACCTTTAATAAATCAATGGGATTCAGTTTGGGTTTCTTTGCTATGGCATTTTATGGGAAGAAACTGAGTGGCAGGAGGAGGAGGAAAGCTATTTTAACTATGAGTCGGTGGGCTTTCGGCTCACCCGCCGGCCATAGCTGTTCTGCTTTAAACAGTTACCTACCAGGCAGAATGCCAACATTTCTCTTCCCACTAGGTCTGGACAGGGGGCAAAAATGGCTGGGTACTATTTGAAGCCCTGAGGACTAGAAACATGCATTTGGTTATCAACTCCAATATTTAGGGTGCTTAGTTTCTCTGCATCTGAGACCTGGTTGCACCATATTACAAACCCTAAGGGAAGGGAGTTGTAAAATGCCAAGAAGCTCTGAACTCTAGGCTTTTAGAAGACACTGTCTCTAGGACAGTATAAGAGCTGTTTGATAGTGGAATGGTCTCCCTCAGAAGGTGGCGGATTCTCCTTCCTTGGAGGTTTTTAAGCAGAGGTTGGATGGACATCTGTCATGTACGCTTGAGATGCTTGCATTGCAGAAGGTTAACAACAACAATAACAACACTAATAAAAATTTAATATTTATATGGCACCCATCTGACTGGGTTGCCACTCTGGCTGGCTTCCAGCAGGATATCACACATTAAAAGCTTCCTGATAAAGGGCTGCCTTCAGATGTCTATGGAAAGTCTGGTAGTTGTTTATCTCTTTGACATCTGATGGGAGGGTGTTCCACAGGGCGGGTGCCACTACTGAGAAGGCCCTCAGCCTGGTCCCCCATAACCTCACTTCTCGCAGGGAGGGAACCGCCAGAAGGCCCTTGGAGCTGGACCTCAGTGTCCGGGCTCGATGATGGGGCTGAAGATGCTCCTTCAGGTATACAGGGTCAAAGCCATTTGGGCGTTAAAGGCCAGCAACAACAACATAATAATATAATAATAATTTATTATTTATACCCCGCCCATCTAGCCGGGTCCCCCCCCCCCGCCACTCTGGGCGGCTTCCAACACACATTAAAATACATTAAAATATCACAGATTAAAAACTTCCCTAAACAGGGCTGCCTTTGGGTATTTTCTAAATGTCAGGTAGTTGTTTATCTCTCTGACCTCTGATGGGAGGGTGTTCCACAGGGCGGGTGCCACTACCGAGAAGGCCCTCTGCCTGGTTCCCTGTAGCTTTGCTTCTCGCAGTGATGGAACCGCCAGAAGGCCCTCGGCGCTGGATCTCAGTGTCCGGGCTGAATGATGGGGGTGGAGAGGCTCGTTCAGGATTGAATTGTGCTTGGAAACATACTGGGAGCCAATGTTGAGGACTGAAGTTATATGGTCCCAGTGGTCTCTCCCAGTCACCTGACTATGCTGCCACCTTCTGGATTAGTTGTGGTTTCCACATCACCTTCAAAGGTGAGCACATTGTAGAGCACATTGCAGTGGTCCAAGCGGGAGATAACCAGAGCATGTACCACCCTGGCGAGACAGGGCGCAGGCAGGCTGGACTAGGCGCCCCTCGGCACCCCTTCCAACTTTCCAGATCTGTGTTTCTGTGATTGCAGTTGTTGTTGTTGTTTAGTCGTTTAGTCATGTCCGACTCTTCGTGACCCCATGGACCAGAGCACGGCAGGCACTCCTGTCTTCCACTGCCTCCCACAGTTTGGTCAGGCTCATGTCCGTAGCTTCGAGAACACTGTCCAGCCATCTCGTCCTCTGGATCACAGATGTAGCTGCCACCAATTGTCAGCCCTAGAAAGTTGGCTGGAGGCAGGGGGGACGGAAACTCCGATGAGAAGGCAGGAGTGGATTTCGGTCCATGCCGGACCAGGCTGCTGTAGTGTCTGCCGATGCACTTTTGTGGGTTTGGGGGGATGCATTAGATGAGGTTCTTGGCAAAGACGCCAACTGCCTGTGGCGATGCCCTGCCTAATAATAGCTACGGGGAATAGGTCACCTGCACTGGCTCCCAGCTGCATCCTCCTGCCCCTTTATCAGACTTTGTGTTGCCACGCTAGAAGCCGGTCCAGGCCAAATTCCATGCAATATGCCTGTCTCCTGCGATGCCTGGAAAGTTGGTGCTGGCTGCCTTTCTTCTTGTGGCCGGAGACTCCCCCCCCCCCGGCTTTTGTCTGTCCTGGGATTCAGATGGTGCTTCCTGACGCCCTGTTTCTGTTCCCTCCCTTGCAGAGGATGGCGAATACTTCCTTAAGGTCCTGATCCCCAGCTATGCCGCCGGATCCATCATCGGCAAAGGAGGCCAAACGATCGTCCAACTGCAGAAAGAAACCGGAGCCACTATCAAGCTCTCCAAGTCCAAGGACTTCTACCCAGGTGAGCACGGACGGCTGGGAGGGTCAACAAGGCGAAAGGAATTCTGTGTACGTTTGCCAATGTTGGCAATTAATACGGCATACATTCATTTTCCCTGAAGGTGTCCCGAAACCAGGGACGGGGGAAGCTTGTTCATATGTGTCTGTATGCAGATACAGTGTGGTATAGTGGTTAGAGCGTTAGACCAGGATCTTAAAGATCAGGATTCGAATCCGCACTTGGCCATGAAGGTCACCGGATGACCTCGGGCCAGTCACTGCCTCTCGGCCTAACCTACTCCACAGGGTTGTTTGTAGGGGTTAAATGCGGAGGGGGAGAACCACGGATGCCACCTTGAGCTCCTGGCAAAAGACACTGGGATACAGAAGCAGGAAATAAATTTCAAAAACGTCGCTTCCGCACTGGCAGCCGAATGTATGAACTCAGTTCCCCGAAGAAAGTTGAGTCTTGGGGATATTGAGAGGAGATGCGATAGCCATCTTCAAATATCTCAAGGGCTGTCACAAGGCAGATCGAGCAAGCTTGTTTTCTCCTGCTCCGGTAGGGTAGGACTCGAACCCATGGCTTCGTGTTACAAGAAAGGAGATTCAGACTGAAGATCTGGAAGAACTTTCTGACAGTGGAACGGACTCCCGCGGGAGGCTGTGGACTCTCCTTTCTTGCCTTGGAGGTTTCTAAGCAGAGGTTGGATGGCCATCTGCCATGGATGCTTTAGTTGAGATTCCTGCATTGCCGGGGGTTGGACTGGATGACCCTTGGCGTACCTTGCAACAATTCTATGATTTGATGATAGCATTCCCATGTGCACAACTGTCAATCAAGGGTGCAGTTGTCAAGGGAAGAACATGCATGTGTGAACCAGCCTCGGAGAGTGTGGAGTGTTGTTTTTTTGTGGGTTTTACGGCCTCTCGGACAAGGACGCTTATAGATGGGCATTAAACTGTAAGACTTTGGTGCGGTTTGATTTGTGAACACAGTGGTCCGGCTCAAGTCGTTTGAAAGAGCCCCTCTCCTTCCCTCAACTTACCGCCTCCTCTTCCCCTCAGACCTTGACCTTCTCTGCCTATCATCCCATCGGGCCTCTGCTTTTCGGTCTCCTAACTACTCCAGCCGTCGCCAGCCTGACGCCTTCCAGACATTTTGGACCACGACTCCCTTCGCCTCTGACCGTTGGTCTCATTGGCTGGCTGGCTGGCTGGCTGGCTGGCTAAGGGCTGCTGGGAGTTGTAGTTCCAAACATCTGGAAGGCAAGAATCTGGCCTGCTCTGTCCCCACCCCTGCTTTCAGATACCCCAAATCTGAGCTCCTCCTTTCTTGAGCTGCTGTTTCACCTACAGGCCAACTCAGGACTTTTTAAGGGCCCTGCATGTGGGACCCCCACCCCACCACCGGCCACACCCTCCCAGAAAGTGAACTACTTAAATTACGATTGCTCTTTCGTGCAAGCATGTAAGTAAGGCGGGTGGGCCGGCTGGCAAAGCACACCCACCCCAATGGCAGGGGTCTCCCGAGGGCCGTTGAAGACCCCAGGCACCCTGCAGTTGCGGACGCTGCCCATCCTCGCCACGGAGTGCCCAGCCTTGCCCCCCCCCCATCTCCTTATAATCCCAAGCTGTGATTGAAGGGCAGACAAAGCCCCGACAGGACAGCCCTGGCTAAGCTGCTTTTCCTCCACATCCTCCTCTCTTTATTGCCGGATTATGGGATGGGCTGGCAAATCCTTGCCAGTGTAAAACGATGGTGGGGTGTCGTGGCGACAGGGGAGGGGGGGGAGAGAGAGAAGGCCTCCGCTCATGTTGCCTTGGCAACGGGGAGCAGGTGCCTTGTTTGTTTGCAGCTTCCGGGAAGGACCCCCCCCCTCTCCCCTTCCCCTTCGAGGGAAAGGAAACCCTTTGTATTTGATGAGGTCTGGCCAGGGTGGAGATCCATCTGAAACGCAGCCCTCCTGCTTTCTTGCAGGCTGAGAGAGCTGTGGGTTCTTAGGCTTCATGCTCAAAATCCCACCCTCGCTCTCTGGGCTCTCTGCACGCAGTCGCGCTGCAAGTTGGGACTGCCTTCGCTCTGCCAAGACTGTCTTCCGAGAGCAGGTGTGGTGTATGGGTTGGGGTGTTGTACCAGTATCCTGGGAGACCTGGGTTCAAATCCTCCCTCGGCCACAAAGCTCCCTGGGTGAGACCTTAAGGGCCGGTCACTGCCTCTCAGCGGGAAGGGGGAGAACCATGTATAGCCTGCCTGGAGCTCCTCGGAGAAGAAGACGGGGTATAAATACATCTGTCTTGTATTGTCAGACAATGGAGGAGGAGTGCTCCTTTGGGGGTGAAGTCACAGCACCTGCTGTGGCTGTAGAGACCGAAACTGTTTCGTTGCAGCCGGGGCAGATGAAGGTGTCCGGTTGTGCTGCTGCAGATGCAACGTGGCGTCTCTTCTCTCTGCCCTCCTCCCAGAGGTCATTTGCAATAAATACTGTAAATGCAATATCTCTTTCCTCCATGCACACATGTCGAAAACCCAGCTCAGCGATCAAAGGCTTGCAGCTCGATCCTGTATCTTTGTGCACATGTTTGTGCCAATGAGCCCAAGTGGTGGTGGTGCAGGCTGTGATATTATTATTATTATTATTATTATTATTATTATTATTATTATTATTATTCCCTGGGCAACTGGCTGGGTTTGCCCTAGCCAAAACAACTACTTAAGGCAGTGGTTCTCAATCAGCTAATTACTGAGGACCCCCTATTTTTCAGAAGCCAAGCTACGGAAAAGGAACAGGAAATACAGCTTGGGGCTGCCCAGCTAGGGAAGCAGATTCAATGGCAGGAAACACTCCTTCTGATAAGCCGGCCAGAGGAACACAGGCTTGGCCTTTACGCTGCAGCCACAATGTGCGTTTGCCCAGATTTATCCAGATTTGGGAGCTGCTGTCTGATTCCCTCCCCCACCCCCAGGCTCAAAGAGGGTCACGAAAGGAATGAAGCGCCCAACAGGAAAGGGGGCAGGAGGAGAAGGGGCAGTTTCCCGGTTACTGGGAGGTTTCAGGCACGGGGATTGGTTGCAGCTGCAAGGAGGTGCAGTTTGGCCTCTGACTTGGGGAGGTTCCAGACTGTGGGGAGGTGTGTGTGTGTGTGTGTGTGTTTGTTTGTTTGTTTGTTTGTTTGTTTACCGCCCTTCATCTGTAGATCAGGGTACGGTTCACAGGTTAGATGACATCACATCAAGCAGTTTTTATCTCACACTTTCCTAGCACATTCCCCCCCCCCTTTCCTTAATACAGGATGTTGAATTTTATTTATTTAATTTTTTGAAAAAATAGTGGGTTGGTTGTGCAAAAGCACCAACTGCACAAATCGTGCAGCAAAAATTTGTGCCGGCCTGTGAGTGAATCCGAGCGAGTTTGGAAGCGGCCCACCTGCTGCATGCTAGGAAAAGTTTCAGGATGTTCTTGGGAAGGCACAAAATCCCTGCCGGGAGCACCATGGCAGCCCAACTTGGCCCTGCAGGGTGGAGTGGGGGGACACCCCCCTTCTGTCTCCCCCTGGCCCTAATTTAGCCCGCTTCCGGCAGCTGTCTGGGTTATCCCAAGGGGGGGGGACACACTGAGGGGTCCTTGTGTGCTTTGATAGCTTAGATCCCTGTTCTCTCTCTCACTTTCAGAGGCTAAGAATGTCCCATGTTCCCTCCACACCCCTTCCTATTTATCCAGTGCTGACTAACCCTTGGCTGGGCCAGCCCTATTGTTCCTGGGAAAGTGTAGCCGTTGTTTGTGGGATGGTGGAGGAAGGCAGCGGGCAGGGGGCAGGCAGGCAGGCAGGCAGGCAGCGGGTCCTTTGGCTCACCTCCGCAGTCTCTGCTGCTCTGTAGTCACCCATGTTGAGCTGCTTATAAGAAAGCGAAAGAGGAGCCCTGCTCCTTCAGCATCCTGGCCAGCTGGCTAGCTGGATGCCTCCTGGAAGATCGCAAGGAAAGGTCGACAGCAGCCGCACACCCCTCTGTTTCTCTGTTCCCAGCATTACAAGTCCTCTGGGGTAGACTGCCCCTGAACTCGGAGGCTCCACTTCCTTTAACACAGCTACCGGCGTTCAGGAATGCAGCTGCCAGCAAACAGCCACATGGGAAGCAAGTTGAGGGGCTGCACATACAGGTGAAAGGGAAAACATGAGTCACACATATGGATTTAAAATAGGCACTTAGTTGAAAGGAAGTGGTGGTTGGGGGGGGGGCAATCCACTACTTTTTAGCCTGAATGGATGGCTAAAGTATGCTGAACATACCAAGGGGTGAGGGGTGTTCCTTCATCAGTGCTTGCCAAAGGGTTGGAGCCATGCAAGACACCTGGGGGCTTTGCAAGACACCCCAGGTGCAAGACACCTGGGGACAGACATCTTCTTTGAAGTGTGTTTTCTGAAGATAACGGTGTGAGCATTGGAAGGAATTGGGACCAGACAAATTCATGGAAGATAAGGGTTCAATGGCTACTAATGGCCACGTTCTCTCTCCCCTGTATGCCTCTGAATGCCAGTTCCTGGAAACCACAGTTGGGGAGAGCTCTGCTCTTCCACTCATGTCAGATTCCTGCCTTGCAGTGGGTTGGACTAGATGTCCCCCTGGGATCCCTTCCAGCTTTACGATTCTCTGATTCTATGCTTAGCAGGCTTCCTGTTCAGGTGTCTTGTCTGTCTGACCCATGTGAGGACAGGCTGCTGCACTAGATGTTCCTCTTCTTTTATGTTCCCAGGGGGCATGTGCTCGGGTGCTGACCATTTGCGATGAAACCCCAGCTGACACGGCGTGTGTGGTTTGCGGAGTCTGTGACGTTGTGAATACCCCCTGCAATAGCAGGAATCTTTCACCCGGTGTGGGGCTCAAACTCACGACCCTGAGCTTAAGAGTCTCGCGCTCTACCGACTGAGCTATGTTGCACCTTTGTGGCAATAGAACGTTAGGAGCATTTTTTTTGAAAGCAGTATGATCTGCGGAGTTTTGCCTTTGGAAGTTTTGCCTTCGCTTATCATTTTATCTCTATCCCACCTTTCCTGCAAGTCGCTCAGGTCAGTGTGCGCACTATTCCTCCGCCCTGTCATTGCCCGTTTTATCATCACAACAACCCTGCGAGGAAGGTCAAGCGGAGAGATGGTGACTGGTCTCAGTTCACCCAGTGTGCCTTGCAGCATATGAGTGGGGCTTTGAACCTGGGTCACCTCAGTGCTTTAACTCAGACAAATGACAGCCATTCACTCCTCTGGAAGCCTTAGGAAGCTTATACTAAGTTGGACAGCTGGCCCGCCTAGTCCAGTACTGTCAACACTGGCTGGCAGCAGCTCTCCAAGGTTTCAGGCAAGAGTCTCTCCTAGCCTTACCTGGAGAGACCAGGTATTGAATCACAGAACCATAAAGTTGGATGGGACCACAAGAGGCATCTAATCCAACCCCCTGCAGTGCAGCTATATTTTGCCCAATGTGGATCTCGAACCCACAACCCTGAGAATAAGCTTCTCATCCTCTACTGACTGAGCTGTCTCTCAGAACCTGAGACTTTCTGCAAGCTAAGTTTGTTCTCTGCTGCACAGCCAGAGCCCTTCCTCCTCCTGTCAGTTTCTACTGACAAGACACCAAGGAGGAGCAGTATTTCTTAAACTGTGGAACTTCCTCCCAAAGGAGGCAGCAACAGCCACCAACTGAGATGGCTTTCAAAGGACTGGACAAATTCATTTAAAAGGAACTAAACTATGTTGGAAATGCAAAGAGATAAAGGGGACATTCGTACACATGTGGTAGGGTTGTAAAAAAGCTAAAGCGTATTGGGAGATGATGTATTCAGAGGTAAAAAGGATGTTAAAGCTGTTATTCCCCCCCCCCCAAAAAAACCCAGAGATGATCCTATGGAATATTATAGAGGGCAAAATACCTAAGAAAGTACTTGTTGCCAGACTACGGTAGGACCTGGAATAAAGGTAAAGGGGCCCCTGACCATCAGGTCTAGTCGTGTCCGACTCTGGGGTTGCGGCGCTCATCTCTCTACAGGCCGAGGGAGCCAGCGTTTGTCCGCAGACAGCTTCTGTGTCATGTGGCCAGCATGACAAAGCTGCTTCTGGCGAACGAGAGCAGCGCACGGAAACGCCGTTTACCTTCCCGCCGGAGTGGTCCCTATTTATCTACTTGCACTTTGATGTGCTTTCGAACTGCTAGGTGGGCAGGAGCTGGGACCGAGCAACGGGAGCTCACCCCGTTGCAGGGATTCGAACCACCGACCTTCTGATCAGCAAGCCCTAGACTCTGTGGTTTAACCCACAGCGCCACCAGGGCTCAAATCCCCACTCAGCCCTGAAGCTCACTGGGTGACCTCGGACTGGTAGTTACTGCCTCAGCCTCACAGGGCTGTTGTGAAGATACAGATGGAGAGGAGGAAAACCACGTTTGTCACCTTGAGCTCCTTGGAAGGAAGGCGGATTATAAATATAATAATAAATGTTGAATCCTTGTGGGGTTTTTTCAAGTTTGTTATGAAGATGAGGGAAGCGGTTTGAATCTCCTGCATTCTGTATTGGAGTTGTTTATTTATTCATGATTTATTTATTTATTTATGATTTTCAATTTTATACATTTCAATAATTTTAAATTCATTTTAACATTTCGAAACTCAACTTCCCTCCCCCTCTTTCTGCGGTTCCTTAAATTTATTTTTTATATTCTCTGCATATTCCAAATTAACTTACTCTTTTATTCCTCTACTTTAAATATATACTTTTTATTCCTCTACTTTACAATAATCCTGCCAATGTTCTTATCTGTTTACAGTTTGTTTGTAAATATTCAATAAACCATTTCCATTCTTTTATAAAAAGTTTGTTATCTTGGTTTCTTATCCTTCTGGTAAGTTTTGCCATTTCTGCATATTCCGTAAGTTTTTTTTATCCATTCTTCTTTTGCAGGGAATTCTGCTTCTTTCCATTTTGGGACGAGTAAGATTCTTGCCCTTGCAGTAGCATGCATAAATAAGCTTCTATACCATTTTAGGTAGTTCTGAACGACTAAACAACAACATCCCTATAATCCCAAAAGAAAAGCTTCTGTTTTTTTTGTTTTTTTACAAAGGTTATTTTAAACATCCTTTTCATTTCATTATAAATCATTTCCAAGTAAGCTTTAACCTTACTACAAAACCACCAATATGATAAAAAAACCTTCTTTCTCTTTAAATTTCCAACACTTATTTGATTTAGATTTATGCATTTTTGACAACTTACTCAGTGTTAGATACCATCGATATATCGCTTTCATATGATGTTCTCTTAGACCGTAACATGCTGTAAATTTTATATCCATATTCCACCATTGTTCCCATGCTTCCATATTTGAGGGTTTTGTGTGCATGTGGCAAGGCAAAGGAAAGAGGCTTCTATGAATGGAGGTCCCCATTTCAAATTCTGCCTGAGATGTGCGTTTTGCACCTGCCAAGCCCCATTGCGGATCACTGTGCCTACACACCCATTGTGGGGGTGGGGTTGGGGCACAGCCTTTTCAGGGCTCGGTTCAAATCTCACCTGAGCTTCAAACTAAGGAAGTCTGTGTCTCTCCGCTCCCTCCTTTGCAGGATGAAAACACTGGCCACCCTCGCAGGGCTGTTGTGAGGGCCGCCCAGGGAACATATGAATGGGCTGTGTACAAAATGCTTGGCTACGTGGTCATTTATGTTAGATTCACCATATCATCCTCATTAGGAATCGTGTGATCTTTTGATGAAGGGGCCGGTATGTAATAAGAAATAATAATAATTAGGAACGCCTAAAGTGAGAGGTGCAGAGACTCGGGCTGAAAATGTAATCCCAAATTCCTGCCAATTCCTAGGTGGGCAGGAATCAATTGCCACCAGGGCCGGATTTAGGTTTGATGAGGCCCTAAGCTACTGAAGGTAATGGGGCCCTTTATAGGTCCAGCTGTTCTATGTCAACAACAAATTGTCACTGTTTTTTGTGTTGAATATATGCTGTAATTTATGGACCTAATAGGTATCTAAAGCCATTTGCGCATGTCGCCATGCAACTAGTCCATGTAGAATGTAGGCACCCTATATATAGAAAGGAGCAAAGCAGTGATATTTTAGGGAGCAGGCTAGCAGGCAGGGCCCATGACTTACATTATAGGAGCCTACACAAAACAAAACAAAACAAAACAAAACAAAACAAAACAAACAAAACAAAACAAAACAAAACAAAACAAAACAAAACATTGTTGCTGTATGTAGGTTTTATTTTATTTGTTTTTATCTTATATTTTGGAAATGTACATCCAGGTTTTTTTATTTAAAAATTGGGGGGGGGGCCAAGAGAGTGGGGCCCTAAGCTATAGCTTGCTTAGCTTATACGTAAATCCGGCACTGATTGCACACTCTGCATCTGCTCAGAGGTAGCCTTTCTCATTGGTAACCACCTGGGGTTAAACCCTGGCTTCCTACGCCACCCCTCCCCATCCAAAAAGAAAGGTACTGGGGGCTGAAGCCTGGGGGGGGGGGGCTGTACTTTTTCTGGCTCGGTTTATTTTTGTGTTGTACGCAGACCCTCCTTGCTCAACGGAAGCCAGCTTTCCACCCACCCTTCTTAGCAGGGAGGGGACGATGCTTTGCTTCTGCAGGCAAATTTGGTGTTTCCCATTTGTCCGGTTGCCCAGGTGATGATCTCCCTCCCCCACTGAGCGAGCTGCATTCCTCCTTTTGCAAAGGAGGGGGCTCTGGTCCCTGGGAAGACAGGCCCTTGAGGCCTGCAGCAGCAGCAGCAGCCTATTGCAAGGTGGTGAGGGGGGAAGGAGGAGGAGGAGGAGGAGGCTGCTGTGGGTTGCCATGACAACTCTGTGGCAGAGATGTATTGTTGAGGCAGCAACTATGGGGAAGGCAGGGAGGAGAAGCAGAAGATGCTGGCTTTTGGGATGCTGTGTGTGTGTTGTGTTGGAGAATGTGAGCACTCAGCCTTCTGGTATCCATGGTGCTGGTGCTTTGCCTGCTCGGGTGGCCTAAAACATTCCCTTTTTTTGTTTCTGCGTTTGTGTGCGCGTGTGCGTGTGCATGCACACAAACCCTCTGATACTTGCTCACTCACTCCCCTCAGTCGATGCAATAAAAGACAGCCTGCATTTTTATAAATAGCCATCTAGGACAGGAGTCCAATCTTTGCTTTTTACGAAACGCAGGAGCCAGCACAATTTTCTAAGGACCAGCTAGCGGGGGGGGGGGGGGGCAGCACAGACTTCTGGTTGCAATCGAGGGGCCACCTCCCAGACCCCTGTTTTTTCGGGGCTCCTGGGTACCCCATGGCTTTTGAACCTTCGATGCAGGCAGTACAGGATCCTGTTATCGCAGTGGCCAACCAGATTCCTGCGGGAAACCAGCAAGCAGGATCTGAGCACAAGAGCCCCCTGTGGCTTCCACCAACTTCAGAGGCCTCTTACTGTAGACCAGTGATGGGCAACCTTTTGAGCTTGGTGTGTCAAAATTCACCAAAAAACCCGAGCATAACTCGGGTGGTGTGTCACTTCAAGAAAAAACCCATAATTTCACGATATTTGTACTTTAAATAACAAAAATGTATAATTGTTTCCCCTTTAAAGAAAAAGAAAAAGGGGAGGGCCGCTTGTCACCAAAAATGGCTATGCGTGTCTTTTCTCTGTGGGTAAATTTCCTCCATTTTTTTTTTATCGCTAGCCTTTTCTTTTTGGTCAATAGTTTTGCCTCTTCTTTTATTTTCTGTGGTATTATTGTCTGTAGAGACTGCCATGATTTTTTAATAGGTTCTCTTTTATCCCCCACCACCCCTCCTGGTATAAAGTGCTTTAAAACCTTTTCTTGTGTTTTCCTGCATTCCTGGGTTTCTTTAGTAGTGAACTTTCCTTGTGCTTTCTTAATCTGGCATGGCTGCTTGGTGGTGGCCCCACAATACTATGCAGTAACTGCAGCAAGAATATTAATTGCACAAAAACAAGAAGAATTACTGACCAAAGAAGAATGGACAGCAAAACTGATGGAGTATGCGGAATTGGATAAGATGACGGGAAGAATCTGAGAACAGCGGGACCAAAAGTTCAACAAAGATTGGACTAAATTTACAGACTATTTGAAAGACAGTTGCATTCAGAGTACTACGTTGGTAGGATTGCAAGAAGCTTTGTAAGTTATAAAAGAGAAAAGTCATTGTAATTTGGATTTTAGTGATAAGTTTATGTAATAATTTAAATCAATGATTGATAAGTGAAGTACAGTGGTACCTTGGTTTATGAACACAATTGGTTCTGGAAGTCTGTTCATAAACTGAAGCGTTCATAAACTGAAGCGAACTATCCCATTGAAAGTACAGTAATGGAAAGTGGATCAATCTGTTCCAGACGGTCCGTGGAGTACTTAAACTGAAGCGTTCATAAACTGAAGTGAACTATCCCATTGAAAGTAATGGAAAGTGGATTAATCTGTTCCAGATGGGTCCGCGGAGTACTCAACCTGAAGCATTCATAAACTTAAGCGAACTTTCCCATTGAAAGTAATGGAAACTGGATTAATCTGTTCCAGACGGGTCCGTGGAGTACTTAAACTGAAGCGTTCATAAACTGAAGTGAACTATCCCATCGAAAGTAATGGAAAGTGGATTAATCCGTTCCAGACGGGACCACGGAGTACTCAAGCTGAAGCGTACTTAACCCGAAGCATGGGTGTAATTGGTTCCGGAAGTCTGTTCATAAACTGAAGCGTTCATAAACTGAAGCGAACTTTCCCATTGAAAGTAATGGAAAGTGAATTAATCCGTTCCAGATGGGTCCGCGGCGTTTGTAAACCGAAAATTTGTAAACCGAGGTGTTCATAAACCGAGGTTCCACTGTATAGATACAGTATTAGAAATAAATGTTAGAAAATCATTAGAAGGGGCTGATGGAAGTCATGGCTTTAAAAAGCCAAAAGGGCAAAATGTAGAAAAAATGAGTTGAAAATGATTATTGTATGGTTAAAAATTAATAAAATATTATATGGCCAAAAAAAGGTGGTGGCCCCACAATACTTACCAAGTGGACTGCCTTTTTCCTCTTGGGAAATGTTCTTGAGGTTCTGCCCCTTGATTTTTCACCACTTTTTAGCAAGGGGGAAACATCTCGGAAGCTCCTCGACGGCTCCCACAATACCTGTCGAGTTCAAACGGCATCCTCTAATTTTTCCGCCCTTGGTCCGTCTGAGGGAACATTTTAGGGGTTTTCTCCCCTTCCTTTTTTCCTCCTGCCTTTCAGGGTGTGTGCACGTGTGTTTGGAGAAATTTCAAGAAAAATCAGAGGTGTAGTAAAGCACTTAACTGGTTGCCATAAGTATGGGACGAGGGCTCAACCTGCCTCGTGTCATGCCAGGTGACTACGGGCTGCTGAGTTTCTGGCATACAGGGGGGTTCAGAAAGGGGAATGGAATAGAATATTACAAAAGAGGGCATATTACAAAAGAAGCTCTCTCTATACCATGACATTTGTACAGGTGAAACTTGGAAAATTAGAATATCATCGAAAAGTGCATTTATTTCAGTAATGCAACTTAAAAGGTGAAACCAATATATGAGACAGATGCATGGCATGCAAAGCAAGATATGTCAAGCCTTTATTTGTTGTAATTGTAATTATTTGTCGTTAGGTGGGTCAATTATAAATGGAATGGAATTAATGAAATGTAATAGTGATGTTTATTTTTTGTATTATTGTAACTACAGTATTTGTTTTATTACTGTGGAATTTCCAAAAGAAAGCATTTGTAAAAATTAAAAGAAAAATAAATAATAATAAGTTGCAATACTGAAATAAATGCACTTTTTGACGATATTCTAATTTTCTGAGTTTCACCTGTAGTCTGTTAGTATTTGTAGTGCTCAAAGCCTGGCACCTTTACAGCATTCTCTTATACTGGGTCCGGGTGTCTCCTTCCATTTGTCTTGTGCCTTTGTTCTCGTGATAAGGGGAGAGACCGTAGCCCAGTGGCCGAGCCATGCAGTCCTGGCAAATACCTTTCTGTGCCCACCAGAGGAGACAGTACTGACCTAGAGCTTTTCCTGCGGCCGGCCCTGTCCTGTGGAACTCCTTGCCTGTAGATGCTTGGCAGGAACCGTCCCTGCCTTCTTTTGAGTGCCCTCTGAAAACTGGGCCTTCACAAGATGATTTTTTTTCTTTAAACAAGCCAGCATCTACTGATGTTTCACGGATGTTTTGAATTACGTTTTTTAAAGACTGGCTTTTAAAATGGCATGTTATACATTTTGTAAGCGGCCTGGTGATATTTTAAGAAAGAGTGGGTTATACATCTTCAAATAATTATAAATGAACAAATGGACAATTAGCCCAAGCTGGTATAAAGCATCTTCTGTTACTCACTTATCTTCTGCACTAAAGTGCCTTCCTCCTCTTCCCTTGTTTGTCGATCTTCTCCTCCTTACCAGAGCACTGTCTGTCTGTCTCTGTCTTACCTTCCAATCCTTGTACCTTCCTTCAGCTGAGAGAGACCCTGGCCTCCTGCCAGCCCCACCTGTGGGATCGTCATCCTGCAGCCACCGCAGCTCCATTAAAAAAACCTCTCAATTGTTTTCTCCCCAATTTCAGGGACCACGGAGCGCGTGTGTCTGGTTCAAGGCACAGCAGAAGCCCTCAACGCTGTCCACAACTTCATTGCCGAAAAGGTCCGGGAGATCCCCCAGTCCGTAGTGAAGCCGGAATCGGTCAATATCCTGCAGCCCCAGACAACCATGAATCCTGACCGAGCCAAGCAGGTGAGCGAGCGCGGGAGCAAATTGCTTGTTTGTTAGAGGGGTTGGGAGCTGGGAGCTTCGGAGTGCCTCTTAAAAATTATAAGGGAATCTCTGCTGGATCAGGCCAAAGGCCAGCCTGTTTCAGAGGCAGGGAACCTTAGTCCTGGGTGCTAAATGTGGTGCCCCCTGGGATCACCTATCTGAGGGTTGCCATATTTCACAAAGTGAAAATCCAGACACAAAGTTGTTGAATTTTGGGGGCGGGGCGGGGGGGGGCAAAGTTGTTGAGTTTTTTCAGTTTAGTTATGGCCAAAGGTGAACAAATGAGCTATTTTAAAGGAAATTAATCAGAAATTTCAAGGAAATTCACTAGATTCCCTCTCCCCACACACACCCCCACGACCTTACTTCATACCCCAAGTGTTTTTGGCCTGGCTGGAATGTCTCCTTCAACTCTGATAACATTCCTTGCTTGCCTGGATTAAGGAAAGAGAGGGGTGTGTGTGTGTGTGTGTGTGTAGAAATCAGCTTACTGTGCGAAGGTGAAAATGGACATTCCTTTCCCCTCCCACTTTTGGCTCTGGCCCCACCCATCACTTACAAGTGGCCCTCAGAAGGTCACCTAAAAGAAAATGCGGCCCTCAGGCTGATACACGTTCCCTAGCCATAGTCTTTCCCCACATCCTCTGTTCGATAGTTCCCACCAGAAGAGGAACACAAAGGCAACCGACCATCCTTTGATATGTGTCCCCAGCAGCTGGTATTGCATTTCGTTTCCCTTTTAATTTGTACGCCTCATTTCTATGTGGCTATACGCAAGGCGGTTTACAAGCTAAAGAAACAAGAACGATCACACACCACAGGGCAATGTGGTCCAATACAAGAAAAGCCACAACGAAAACGTAACTTTACAATATGCAATGTCTATCAGATTAAAGCCATGTTGAGTAATCCATTGGAATAGAACAGAACCCAGTGGCATCAAATATCAGCAAGTCATAAACGGAAATTCATTCTTCGCGATTGCGATAAATAATGGCTAAACTGTGATCACCCTGATCTAGGGTGCTGATAGCATGCAGGAAGACCGCGTATATATTTTCCCCAATAGACCCTTTCCTGTTAACCAAGAGCCTGGGTGGGGGTGGGGGTGTCTTTCTTCCACTTGAGGTGGTTGAGTGTGCAAGAGGCTGGCCTGTCCGACAGCTTTCCATTGTCAGTCGGTTGTGCCGTTGCTATGGCACAGCGAAGGGAAGGCAGCTTTGGGCTGAAAGCTGAAAACAAGGATTATGACAGAGGGAGGGTTGGGGGGAGAGTATATGGAAGAGAGAGAGTTTATGTGGCTGGTAAAATATGGGACAATGAAACAGGGATCCTGTCACCCCTGACAGCCGAGGAGGGGTCTTGTCTTGCCTTGCGAAGCTGGGAGGGAATGCCTCTCCCCCCCCCCCCGCAGATGTTCAGATCTAGAACTGCCTTATGCCAAGTCGGGCTATTTCTTCAGCTAGCCCAGCAAACAGAGTTGAGACTAGATGACGCCTGGATTTATTTGCTTATTTCATTTCAAGCATTTCATGTGCCTTTTAGAAGGTTCTCAGGGGCGGCTGACGAACACAATGATATGCAGTTTGTTTGGCGTCAAACATATATGAAAAGAAAAGAAAATACAACTGAATTAAAATAAAATAAAATAATAATAATAATAAATTTTATACCCTGCCCATCTGGCTAGGTTGCCCCAGCCACGCTGGGCGGCTCCCAACAGAATACTAAAAGCACAATAAAATGTCAAACATTTAAAACTTCCTTAAACAGGGCTGCCTTCAGATGTCTTATAAAAGTCAGAGAGTTGTTTATCTCCTTGACATCTGATGGGAGGGCGTTCCACAGGGCAGGCACCACTACTGAGAAGGCCCTCTGCCGGGTTCCGTGGAACTTTATTTATAACCTGTCTGGGTTTCCCCACCCACTCTGGGTGGCTTCCAACAGAAATATTAGAATACACTGATTTCTTAAAGATTAAAAGCTTCCCTAAACAGGGCTGCCTTCAGATGTCTTCTAAAAGTCTGGTAGTTATTTTTCTTTTTGACATCTGGTGGGAGGGCGTTCCACAGGGCGGGTGCCACTACCAAGAAGGCCCTCTGCCTGGTTCCCTGTAACTTGGCTTCTCGCAGCAAGGGAACCGCCAGAAGGCCCTCGGAGCTGGACCTCAGTGTCCGGGCAGAGCGATGGAGGTGGAGAGGCTCCTTCAGGTATACTGGACCGAGGCTGTTTAGGGCTTTAAAGGTCAGCACCAACACTTTGAATTGTGCTCGCAAAATAGAAATGTGGGCTGTTTCATTCACAACCCCTAGAAACAATAATGACTATTATTGGTGCTGGCGGATAGTAAAATTATTTTAAATGTTTGTTTTATTTATAAATATCAGGGTATTGTCCTTGAGGTCTTCGGATAGTCTCAATTAAAGCTGAACAAGTAACTAAGATTTTTAAAAAGAAAAGGATTGAAGGCCTTGACAGAAATGGTGAAGGAGAGAAAACCGGCTCAGTGTTTATAGCGCCTCTTTTGAACACATAAAGTCTCAGGTTTAATCTCCAGCAGCACCTCACTAAGTAGGGCCTTTGAAAGCCTGGAGAGCTGCTGCCAGTCAGAGAAGACAACACTGGGGTAGATGGAGCACTGCAATTTGACATGGTCCCTAGGAGAGGTCAGCCTAATGACCGGAGCAGAAGCAGCGAGGTGTCAGTCCATACGACTGCCTGCAAGGATATCACAGCAAGGATTTCATGAGAGACTAATTTTAGCACTAAAGTATCTGGAAATAGGACACAAATTGGGGCAGGTCGCTCAGAGTGCTTATGAGTTAAACTAGCGGATGAGGACAGATACCCTTCCGAAGGTAGAAGGGATGCTTCTGTCCGGGGGGGGGGGGTCTACAAATTAATTTGGCTGGGCCATTGCGGCCAACCCCAGATTAGTGTTCAGCAGAACACTGCCCCCTCCAAAAAAATATTTGGCAGTCTTGTTCCTGGTTACAGTCGTACCTTGGTTTTCGAACAGCTTAGTTCTCGAACATTTTGGTTCCCCAACGCCGCAAATCCGGAAGTGAGTGTTCTGGTTTGCAAACTATTTTTGGAAGCCGAAAACCCGACGGGGCTTCTGTGGCTTCCGATTGGTTGCAGGAGCTTCCTGCAGCCAATCAGAAGCCACACTTTGGTTTCTGAATGTTTTGAAAGACGAACTGACTTCCGGAACGGATTCCGTTCAATTTCCAAGGTACGGCTGTTTCACCAATATACCAGTTGCAGGATATCTTTGGGAGAAGAAAAGGCTCAGGATTAAGCCCTACACAAATCCAGAGGGGGGGGGTCCATAAGGCTCTTATAGAGGAGGGTGAAAGGTTGTTTTCTGCTGCTCCAGAGAAGCGGACACGGAGTAATGGATTCAAACTACAAGAAAGAAGATTCCACCTAAACATTAGGAAGAACTTCCTGACAGTAAGAGCTGTTCGACAGTGGAATTTGCTGCCAAGAAGTGTGGTGGAGTCTCCTTCTTTGGAGGTCTTTAAGCAGAGGCTTGACAGCCATATGTCAAGAATGCTTTGATGGTGTTTCCTGCTTGGGAGAGGGTTGGACTGGATGGCCCTTGTGGTCTCTTCCAACTCTATGATTCTATTATTCTTTGTACACCTTCTTCCGGCAACTCCTGCAGCCAAGCTGGTGCCAAATATCTCACTCTGCTTTCCTTTGGACCATATCAGCGGGGCCGAGAGGGGGTCTTGTCATCTGGACAGCCCAGGACCTCCATACACACAACCCAGGCTTTGCACCCGGTGTGTGTGTGTGTGGATCACTAATGTAGTGATTTGACTTCACCCCCTGTGGCACACTCCATTGTCTCTCGAGACAGACGGATGCTGGCGAGATATACCACTTAATTGCGCCTTAAGTCCTTTATACGTGGAAAAACGATTACTAATACACGGCAAAACAATTCCATCCAAACATTAAAGGAAACCCCCACAATTAAAATGTGCAATAAAGCAAACCGATTAAAACAGTGCAACAATTAAAACAGGTGAGGCAGCAATTAAAGGAATTAAAACAGGAGGTCAGGGGAATGCTTGTCTAAATGGGCATGCCTACAAGAGACGGCGGAATGCCAGTACTGATGGGGGCATCTCGTATTTCAGCAGCAGGGAAAGCTTCCCCCAACACTGGTGTCACCAGTGGAAAAGCCTGCCTCTGTGTCACCTCAAGCCAGATCAGGCCGTCTCAAAACTAGCCGGGATCTGTCCATTAATCTCAATGCCCAATGGATTGCAACGATTGCTTGCTGTACCTCCCAGAATGGGGGAATCACCCCTATAGCCAGTGTGATAGGGATGTCCCCTGAGATCATCTTCTGAGGCCCTCCTTCGTGTGCCTCCTCCTCGAGAGGTCCAGAGAGTGGCAACACGAGAACGGGGCCTTCTCTGCAGTGGCTCCCCGTCTGTGGGATGCTCTCCCCAGGGAAGTTCACCTGGTGCCTTCATTATATACCTTTAGGCACCAGGTAAAAACGTTCCTCTTGAACCAGGCTTTTGGTTGATTTGATTGACATCCTATGCCCTTTTAAAATGTAGGTCTTTTGGGGGGGTATTAATGGGTTATTGTCCTTATTTTGATTTAAATATTGGGATCTTTTCTGATCTCCGGGTGTAGGGCGGTATATAAATACAATAGATAGATAGATAGATAGATAGATAGATAGATAGATAGATAGATAGATAGATAGATAGATAGATAGATAGATAGGAAGAAAGTAAATTGTCCTCTTCAAGAATGCCTTCAAAGCATGGTGTCCCCTGGAGACAGTCCATCTATCTGCCTCCCCAGCTTCAAACTCCTCTTTCTTTCTGCACTCATTGCATTTGTGCCTGGCGTGGGGGCAGCGGGGGGCACATACAGCGATGACCAGAATTGTGGAGCCTTGTTAATGTCATCTGTGTCAGGTTTTCTGCCCACCCCAGGGGTGCTCTTTGACCACAGGAGTGTCTTCAACATCTATTTTCAGAGCTCGCCGGGTCCTCCGGCCTGGAGGAGACATCTCAATTCACAGATAACATGGGGTAAAGCACCCGGGCTGGCAGCAAAGAAAGAGACTTTCTCCTCTGGTTTCCTGCTCTCTCCCGTTCCCCCTGCCACTAATCCAGAGCCTTTTCTCTCTGGGTTGGACGAGGCGACGGATTTCGGGAGGTGCCTGTCGCTCGATTACATAAGAGCATTTCCTTGCTAAATCTGTACGGCTTTCTGCTTTCTCGACGGTTATATAAAGGCATTGGGGTGGCTGGGGTTGAGGAGACCCCTCCCTCTCCGTCAGGAAGCCCCTGAAGCCATCTCTGCAAACACCCACTCTTCCACCCCCTCCCCCTCCACCCCACGTGCCAACTTTCCTCGCATCATCTTCTGCCGCTGCCTTTCAACCGTTCGGCAAAGTCTGCTGAAATCTCCAAAGCCAGAGCAGGATCACTGGAAAGGAAGGCCAAAATCAGGGGCCAGCAAACTTTTTCAGCAGGTCCACCATCCCTTAGACCTTGTGGGGGGCCGGACTATATTTTTTGGGGGGTGGGGTGGGGAATGAATAATAATAATAATAATTTATTATTTATACCCCGCCCATCTGGCTGGGCTTCCCCAGCCACTCTGAGCGGCTTCCAACAGAAAAATAAAACACAATAATCTATTAAACATTAAAAGCCTCCCTAAACAGGGCTGCCTTCAGATGTCTTCTAAAAGTCTGGTAGTTGTCATTCTCTTTGACATCTGATGGGAGGGCGGTCTACAGGGCGGGTGCCACTACCGAGAAGGCCCTCTGCCTGGTTCCCTGTAACTTGGCTTCTCGCAATGAGGGAACCGCCAGAAGGCCCTCGGCACTGGACCTCAGTGTCCAGGCAGAACGATGGGCGTGGAGATGCTCCTTCAGGTATACTGGGCCTTTGAGGCCATTTAGGGCTTTCAAGGTCAGCACCAACACTTTGAATTGTGCTCGGAAACATACTGAGAGCCAATGTAGGTCTTTCAAGACCGGTGTTATGTGGTCTCGGCGGTTGCTCCGAGTCACCAGTCTAGCTGCCGCATTCTGGATTAGTTGTAGTTATCGGGTCACCTTCAAAGGTAGCCCCACGTAGAGCGCATTGCAGTAGTCCCAGCGAGAGATAACTAGAGCATGCACCACTCTGGCGAGACAGTCTGCGGGCAGGTAGGGTCTCAGCCTGCGTACCAGATGGAGCTGATAAACAGCTGCCCTGGACACAGAATTGACCTGCGCCTCCATGGACAGCTGTGAGTCCAAAATGACTCCCAGGCTGCGCACCTGGTCCTTCAGGGGCACAGTTACCCCATTCAGGGCCAGGGAGTCCTCCACACCTGCCCCCCTCCTGTTCCCCACAAACAGTACTTCTGTCTTGTCAGGATTCAACCTCAATCTGTTTGCCGCCATCCATCCTCCAACTGCCTCCAGGCACGAAGTCCTATGCCCCACAAATAACCGAGAGATGCATTTTAAATAAAAGGACACATTCTACTCATGTAAAAGCACACTGATTCCTGTTTGGCCCCCGGGCCCTAGTTTGCCTACCTGTGCCCAAAATGCTTGTCTAAAACATGTTCCTCCACACATTTCATGGCATTTCCTCTCCCTCCTTGCCCCTTGCTCTTTATTTTTGGGTATGATTCTGCATAAGAACGGAACGCAGCATTGCCTGCACAGCTACTCAGAATTAATCTCCCTTTCGTTATTTTTTTCTAATGAGAAAAGGCAAGTTTCTGGATCTCATGGTTGTGAAAATCTGTTAGGTTGGTTGGGAGCAGCGCCTGTAGAAATCTCAGAAACCAGTGGAGTTGCTGAATAAGATTTCGGGAGAGGGCTTTAACTCCTTGGAAGAACATCTGTTTGCATGCAGAAGGTCCCAGGGTTTATCTCCACCAGGCCCAGGTAGGGCTGGGAAGGTCAGAAACCCTGGAGAGCTGCTGCCAGCTGGTGTAGACAACATCAGTGCAGGAAAGATCAAGGGTCTGACTGTGTGTAAGGCAGGTCAATAGGTTCCTATACTCCACTGACTAGGAAGGGTGGCTTCCATGCTTAGAGTAGCTCTCTTAGAGTTCCCCTTAACCAGCAAGAGCTGACTGGCCTATGCAAAGACTGAAAAATCATGCAGAAAGTAGTAGTAATAATAATAATAATTTATTACTTATACCCTGCCCATCTGGCTGGGTTTCCCCAGCCACCCTGGGCGGCTTCCAACAAAATGTTACAAACACGATAAAACATCAAACATTAAAAACTTGCCTAAACAGGGCTGCCTTCAGAAGTCTTCTAAAAGTCAGATAGTTGTTTATTTTCTTGACATCTGATGGGAGTGCGTTCCACAGGGCGGGCGCCACTACCAAGAAGGCCCTCTGCCTGGTTCCCTGTAACTTGGCTTCTCGCAACGAGGGAACCGCCAGAAGGCCCTCAGCGCTGGACCTCAGTGTCCGGGCTGAACGATGGGGGTGGAGACGCTCCTTCAGGTATACTTGGCCATGGCTTTAAACACATTGAATTGAGCACCAACACTTTGAATTGTGCTCAGGAACGTACTGGGAGCCAATGTAGGTCTTTCAGGACCGGTGTTATGTGGTCTCGGCGGCCGCCCCCAGTCGCCAGTCTAGCTGCCGCATTCTGGATTAGTTGCAGTTTCTGGGTCATCTTCAAAGGTAGCCCCACGCAGAGCGCATTGCAGCAGTCCAAGCGGGAGATAACTAGAGCATGCCACCATGCTAGTGAGATACAGTACTCTGCGGGCAGGTAGGGTCTCAGCCTGCGTACCAGATGGAGCTGGTAGGCAGCTGCCCTGGACACAGAATTGACCTGCACCTCCATGGACAGCTGTGAGTCCTAGGCTGCATATTTCATGTAGGTTCCAGAATTTGACTCCCAAGGGGAGCCAGAATTCTGATTCTCCGTTCCCTCTTTTCTTCTTCTTTAGCCCTGGCTGTAAGCAGAGCAGACTTTGACTTCCTGTGAGTGGGTGTGCATGCCTCAGTTTCTCCCAAGGCTAGGATGTCTTCAACCAAAACCTAGACTGTCTCACGGGGTCCCTACCATGGGAGCATATTCATCCAGAGCTTTTCCAGCAGCACTGGCTCCCGGTGGAGTACAGGGTCAGATTTAAGGTGCTGGTTTTGACCTTTAAACCCCTATACGGCCTAGGACCCTCGTCCTTACAGGACCGTCTCTCCCGGTATGCCTCACAGAGGACCTTAAGGTCCATAAATAGTAACACCTTAGAGGTCCCGGGCCCAAAGGAAATTAGATTAGCCTCAACTAGAACCAGGCTCCGACCTGGTGGAACGCTCTGTCTCATGAGACCAGGGCCCTGCGGGACCTGATTTCTTTTCACAGGGCCTGTAAGACAGAGTTGTTCCACCTGGCATTTGGCCTGGAGCCAACCTGATCCCCTCCCCTATTTTCCCCTTTTCCTTTTCCTTCCGTATGAGGCTGCATTTTAATTTTAATGTACAGTGGTCCCTCGACTTACGAACTTAATCCGTTCCAAATGCACATTCGTAGGTCGAAAAGTTCGGAAGTCGAAACGCGGTTTGCCATAGGAAAAAAAAATTCGGAAAAATCCGTAAGTCGAGGAAACCACATGTAAAAATTCGTAAGTTGAGGAAACCGCATTTAAAACCGCCAACAGTTTCCATTTGGATGTAGAAAAATTCGTAAGCATGCGGCCATTTGTCCCGTTCGTAAGTCAAAACCTACAGATGTCGAGTAATTCGTAAGTCGAGGGACCACTCTATTTAACCTTGTTCTTAAGTTGTATTTTAATCAGTTGTTTTATATCTAGTGTTAGCTGCCCTGAGCCTGGCCTTGGCTGGGGAGGGCGGGGTACAAATATATATATATATCCTATATAATAATGTCCATGTTGTCCCTGCGTCCAGATGTCCCGTGTGTCCCTGGGGTACTGCGCATGTCCCCCAGAGACACAGGGATTGGACGGAGGGACAACCAGGGACACAGGGATTGGACCCGTGCTCTCGGGACACAGGGAACAGCCAACTGCCGCTCCGCCAACCGCCGCTCCGAAGCCCAGTCTCATGCTGGAGGTGCGCGGTGAGGCGGCGGGGGAGAGAAGCGCTCCCCCCCCCGGCAGCCTTGCCGCACACCTCCGGCATGGGACGGCGCTTCCTCGGGGAACCCGAGGAAGCCGAAGCGGCAGCGGGCGCGGAGGGAGGCCCGCTTTGGCTTGGCAGCGGCGGGAAGAAGGGGAGGAATTCCTCCCCTTTTTCCCGCCGCCGCCAAGCCAGTCCCGGAGCCGAATTGCGGCGCGGCGGGGTTTTTCGCCGTTTGCCTCCCCCAGGGGAAGGCAAACGGCGAAAAGCCCCCGCTGCGGACTGGCTTGGCGGTGGCGGGAAGACCCGCCACCGCCAAGCCAGTCCCGGAGCCGAATTGCGGCGCGGCGGGGTTTTTCGCCGTTTGCCTCCCCCAGGGGAAGGCAAACGGCGAAAAGCCCCCGCTGCGAACTGGCTTGGTGGTGGCGGGAAGACCCGCCACCGCCAAGCCAGTCCCGGCAGGCCGCTTCCTCTAGCGCCCGTTTTTAAACGGGCTAAAATCCACTAGTATGTATATATATATATGTGTGTGTGTATGTGTGTGTGTGTGTATATGTGTGTGTATGTGTGTATATACCTTAACTCCTGGATAGCTCAGTTGGTTAGCGCATCGTGGTGATAATGCAGGTTCAATCTCCATATGGGACAGGTGTACTATTCTTGCATTGCAGGGGGTTGGACTTGATGGTCCCTTCCAGCGCTGCAATCCTATGAATCCTTCTACGAATATATGAACGCAGTAACTCCAACTCCTAAGAGCACGGGGAAACAAACCACCAGGGACCTAGAACAGTCTCAAGCTGGGTGCTCCTGGAAGAATCTGGGGTGCCCCTCCTTCAGGAGCTATTAGGGTAGTTGGGTGAACACAACCGCCCTGAACTTTCCAGACACAACCTTTCCTGAGAGCAGATGAAGACCAGCACTTGAATGTGAGGGTTGGGGGCTGTCGCTCTCCCTGGTGCTGAATAATCTCCTTCTTTTGCACTACTATATACGTACAGTATATGCATCCCCCCCCCCCCCCCCGGATGGCAAATAAGGTAGCAGCGGGGAAAGTTCACAAATACATAAATAAGGAGGGGTGGCGTTTGTGGGATTAATGGCAGGCAGGTGAGTTAGGACTTGAGCCTTTAGGAAAGCATAGAAAACCACGATGGTGCCTTCCTTGTAGAACTTTCATCAGATTCTGAAGGTGAATCTTTTTACCGTAGTTCTAGTTACAGGTAGGTAGCTGTGTTGGTCTGAGTCAAAACAAAATAAAAAAAATTCCTTCAGTAGCACCTTAAAGACCAACTAAGTTTTTATTTTGGTGTATCTGATTCAGTGTATCTGATGAAGTGTGCATGCACACGAAAGCTCATGCCAAAATAAAAACTTAGTTGGTCTTTAAGGTGCTACTGAAGGAATATTTTTACCGTAGCCACTGAGGTATATTTGCAGAGTTATATCTGCAGCTTCCACCCTATTTTTTTTAATGCAACTTGTTTTAACTGATATTATTATTATTATTAGTAGTATTAGTATTAGTATTATATTGTTGCAACCCACTCTTGTGACCTTATGGTGAAGGTTGGGTATGAGATCTTATAAAATTAAACTGTAAAATTAATTAAATAAAAACAGCATAAGGACGCCTTCCGCCCCTTTCCTTGCAGGGGGGTGGACTAGGTGACACTTGGGGGTCCCTTCCAACACTACAATTCTATTATTTTGCATCATGGCAAAATAAAGTCCTTCAGATCCTTTTCCAGGCACACTCTTTCTGTAATGCATCTCATCAACGATAAAGGAATAGAACTTGTACCTCAATTTCGTGCAATGGAAAAGCGGGATTCTGGTGGAAGTCCGCTCTCATTTTCTGCATACCTGTCTCACATTCCTGGGACGTCACAAGGTACTCCCAGGGAAGTGCAGTGCTGCTACCAAGGACTTCCTCTTCCTGTCATGTGCAGTACATGACTTCCTCTTCCTGTCATCTGCAGTACATAAAGCTGTGATAAGATGATGACTCACAGCCCTCCTTTGAGACACAGAAATGAAAAGCCTCGTGTGGGTGGCAAGATATAAGAGTCCCTCTACCCTACCCTTCTGACCTGCTTAAAGTTCAAGGCCTTTGTCCCAGATATTAGCTGCCCCCGCATTGCCCCAAATGGCAAGGTTTTAGTCTGCTACCCAAAATTCTAGAGGAACCACATGGAGGTTTCGATTCATTTTCGATCTGTTGGTTGCTTTTCTGTGCCGCTTTTCGCTCACACGTGTCCCAAAGAGGCTTACAAACAATCAGGACAATGTAATCGAACATCACAGTTGCACCATAGATCGTAGAGAATAATCTGCAAATCGCCAGTGGAACAGCCGCCTTCTATAAAACGCTATTAACAAAACAGCTAAAAAATAAAAAGCTAAGCAGCAGAGCCACAACAAAAGGCATATTGTAAGAGTCCCAAAGCACTACAAAACTCATAATCCACAAGAGAATATTAATGACATCACCGATCTGACAACCCAAAACAAACTAAGCGCTATGGCATATGAATTTTAACATAAATAAATAAATTCCAGAGGTGGCGCCTGATTGCACCCTCCAACTGCCAGGTGGTTTTGTGCGGCTTTCTCAGAATATTTTGAAATCAGGAATTTGCCCAGATGTCCCAGATCAATTCCAATCTAGCATATTTGACTGAAATTTAGTTAACAGTGTTAAAAGGAAGATGCCAAGATTAGTTTGCAAGTTGCATGAATATCTCAAAAGTCCATCCCCCACCACCACCACCCAATAGCTAAAATGTGGTTGGGCTGAGATATTTGATGGTTGGGGGAATCAATGAAGCATGCTTAATGTAGTTTAAATGTTATATGCAAGCAAATACTAATTTTAGCCTGTGCAAAGATCTGTGCATAAGAGATATGCATGCTTCATAAAGGGCAGTAGGCCTACAGAAGGTAATCATAGCTTCGGGAAGGCTCAGTTCAATCTACAGCATTTACTCCTGTGTTGTTGTTGTTGTTGTTGTTGTTGTTGTTGTTGTTGTTGTTGTTGTTGTTGTTGTTAAATAGTTTTCATTTGATTTTTCAAATATAGATTCATAACAAAACCAAATACATCTCCATATACAGAGATTTCTCTGAATCTCAAGACCTCCCCCCCCATCACCCCCATGAGTCCTAATGTCAGCGTTTTCAACCGGATATTATATCAAATCTACATTTTATATCTATCCATATTATCCATAGAGATTGTCACATTACAAGTGACAATCTTCTGATCGGCAAGCCTTAGACTCTGTGGTTTAACCCACAGCACCATCTGCATCCCTTCTAATATATATATATAAAGGTACAGGTAAAGGGACCCCTGACCATTAGGTCCAGTCGTGACCAACTCTGGGGTTGCATGCTCATCTCGCATTATTGGCCGAGGGAGCCGGCGTACAGCTTCCAGGTCATGTGGCCAGCATGACAAAGCCACTTCTGGCGAACCAGAGCAGCACATGGAAACGCTGTTTACCTTCCCGCTGTAGCAGTTCCTATTTATCTACTTGCATTTTGACGTGCTTTCGAACTGCTAGGTTGGTAGGAGCTGGGACTGAGCAACGGGAGCTCACCCCGTCACAGGGATTCGAACCGCCAACCTTCTGATCAGCAACCCCTAGGCTCAGTGGTTTAACCCACAGCGCCACCTGGGTCCTTCTAATATATATATACACCCGTACAAAAAAATGAAACCTCAAAAACCTCCTCTTCTTCTCTCGTTTCCCCCCAACGCAGGCCAAGGTGATTGTTCCCAACAGCACAGCCGGGCTGATCATTGGCAAAGGCGGAGCCACGGTCAAGGCCATCATGGAGCAGTCTGGAGCCTGGGTACAGCTGAGCCAGAAGCCCGAGGGCATCAACCTCCAGGAACGTGTGGTGACCATCAGCGGCGAGCCCGAGCAGATCCACAAGGCGGTGGACATCATCGTGCAGAAGATCCAGGAGGACCCGCAGAGCAGCAGCTGCCTCAATATCAGCTACGCCAACATCGCTGGCCCCGTGGCCAACTCCAACCCGACCGGATCCCCTTATGCCAACTCCACGGACGTGCTGCCTGCCGCAGCGGCCGCAGCCACTGCTTCAGGCCTGCTGGGCCACACCAGCCTCGCCGGGGTGGGAGCGTTCCCAGCCGCTCTGCCGGGCTTCTCCGGCAGTGACCTTTTGGCCATCAGCACGGCTCTCAACACCTTGGCGAGCTATGGATACAACACCAGCTCTCTGGGGCTCGGCCTCAACTCAGCCGCCGCCTCCGGAGTGCTGGCCGCCGTGGCCGCCGGCGCGAATCCAGCCGCCGCCGCTGCCGCCAACCTCTTGGCATCCTACGCCAATGAAGCGTCCACCAGTACCACCACCCCAGCCGGCGCCGTGGGGGCCTTCACGTTGGGTTCCTTAGCCGCGGCCACCGGGGCCGCCAATGGCTACTTGGGGACAGCCTCTCCGCTGGTGGCCAGCTCCTTCTTGGCCACGGAGAAGCTGGTGGAAAGCGCCAAAGATATGGTGGAGATTGCCGTGCCAGAGAACCTAGTGGGCGCCATTTTGGGGAAAGGCGGCAAGACGTTGGTGGAGTACCAGGAGCTGACGGGCGCCCGCATCCAGATTTCCAAAAAGGGGGAGTTTATCCCGGGTACTAGGAACCGTAAAGTCACCATCACAGGCACTCCGGCCGCTACGCAAGCGGCGCAGTATCTTATCAGCCAGCGAGTAACGTATGAGCAAGGAGTCCGTGCCACCAACCCACAGAAAGTGGGATAAGAGAAGGCCGGAGGGAAGTCTGGGGGAAGGAGTAGAATTCAAGTCAATTCTTTAATCATTAAAATTGTAACCTACCCAACACCAGCCCCAGTCCAGTGTCCATCTCTCTCTCTTACACACACACACACACACACACACACACACACACACACACACACACCCTTCTGGTTGAGAAGCAGCCCAGCATTTCGTTTTCCTGGACCTTTATTTCGCCAATGGTGCAACCTGTTTGTGTGTGTGTGTATATACATACATATATATATATATATGGCAACATTTTCTTTTCTTTTTGAGTTGATATGGATTTTAATAGAAAAAAAACATTTTTTAAGAAAACAAAAAATTCCTCTTTCTTTCCCTCTTTAATTCTGAGTTTCTTAACCAAGAATCCCGATTGGGGGTGGGGTGGGGTGGGGGAGATCCGTCTCGTAATGTCTCTTCCCCCCCCCCACTCCCCAGAGTGTCAAATTCCTTGACGGGGAGTGGGTACCTTGTATCCTTCTTCAGGCCCACGCAGAACATCAATCTCTGTAGATGCTCTGTAGACGGGGTTTCAGAATATATAGCTATATATCGAGGGAAGCAGAGATGGGGTTCATATCATGGCCTAGCGGTTCACAAAGTGACACCTGCCCCATGACCTTGAACTCTGAAATTGATGCAGCTCTAGATCTAATACGCCTGCATTTCGTAGTGAAGCTAAACGTGGGTTTTTCTACCTATAGGTAGGCGTGGCTCATTCTAAGGTGAGGTTGAGGGGTTGGAGTGGAATGGGCTCTGCATTGGGGAAATGGGTTGGTTGAATTGATAGGCTTCCCCCCCCCTTTGATTTTTGCTTTCTTGTTTTCGTCTGTTTGTTTTTACAATTCTTCTATGCATACTTTCATTCGGAGGGGAGGGGAACTGTGTACGTCCTCCTCCCCCCCCTTTCCTCAGCCCTACTAATCAGAAGAAACAAAAAAGGCAAGGTAAACTTGTTCAGAAAGTTGTAGATGAGGGTGCGGCCCCGTTTATACTGAGGAAACAGTCGGAAAGGCTTGGACCCGAGTATTCACAGTGGGTCATTTTGGGTGAGCCGTGAGTCTTGACGGAGCTCTGAGCTTGTGAGCTTGCTCCTCCTGCGAATGGATGAGGGCCAGAGTTGTAAGAGAGGCGATGCGAATGAAGAACGAGGTCAAAGTAGCGGGGCTTCTTCCTGTGGATGCGGAAGTGGCGCTCCCATCCCCATGACAGGTGATACAAGCTACTTTCTCCTGGGGTGTCGCCAGGCGGCGGCCTCCTTTGATGTGCTTGGCTACTTCCTGTTGTGGCGCCTCTCAGGAATCTTGGTTTCTCAGCATCTGGGAGTGCCACTTCCTGCTAGGCTACACACCCCACATAGGCAAGTTCCCTTGCCTCTGTCCAGCAAGGAGGAGGGAGCTTCACTCGGTTTTTTGGAGCCAAAGGCTTGTTTCCTTTCCGAACAGCCGCAAAAAAAACACCCCAGCTTTCTCAACAAGTCCACTGCCCTGTTTGATAAAAACCCAGGGGCCGGAACTAGGAAGGGAAGGGCCCTTTTGACTGAGCCCTGGGTGCTTCTGTCCAGGCAGGTGTGATTGGTCCACCCTTCAAAGGTGCCACAGTGGAAGCCCAAGGGCATCACTGAGCTGCCATTGTCAGTATTAGCTCTCTTGAGCAGCACCTGGCGGAGTATAGCTACTCCGAAATAAACGATATGTTGCCAAGGGGGCTGTTGAAGGCCTCTTTGGACCCCCCCCCCCCGCCCAATTGCAGCTTCCCTTCGACCTGCTGCCTCTCCCGCTGGCCTTTCTATAAGCAGTATTACCAGCGGCAAGAAGGGCCTTTATTCCCAGTGACTGGCCCAGTAGGGAACCCAGTTCCCTGGCACTTCCTGTTTCCGGCGCCCTTTGGACGGTGACAGATGCTGGGCTTGAAACCCGTGAAATGGTGGGGTACAGTTGGCTGCAGCAGCAGCAGCAGCAGTGCGACTCCTCCTTTCTGGGCCCTCATCCCCCACAACTCAAGTGGCGGCTTTCAGTTCGGTAGCCCGAGCACGGGGCTTCTGTGTGTTGCTCTGGCCTCTTATCCCTCCATATTTGCTGGCCGCCGAAGGTTCAACACTGTCGATAGCCTTTCCCCCCCCCCCATTCACTCGCCCTCAGAAGGGCAATAAATAAACCAGGGTTATCTCCCTGCTATGTTTACATATAGGGCTCGCAGCAACCTCTTTAACTCCCGGAGAGGATGTGACCCTATCTGCTTTTTGAAGGTGCCAGCATTTTAAATAGGAGCATCCCTCATCCCAGCTTTCGGTGTTGCGTGTCTGTTTGTTGTGCTCCCTTGTGGGAACCTTACGAAGACCCCAGGGTTTGCCAGAAGGCTGAAGCATATGCAGTGCAATGTCAAACACTGGGTTGCATCAGTCTTTCTTTCTTTCTTTCTTTCTTTCTTTCTTTCTTTCTTTCTTTCTTTCTTTCTTTCTTTCTTTCTTTCTTTTTTCGATTAGAAGGTTGCTTGGAAGTTAGGTTTGAGCGGGGGTGGGCCTCCTGCTGCTGGTTTGCTCTGGCGGCGTGGCTGTTTCCTGTTCCAGAGCGGGACGATTTCCTGCGTCCAGTTCTCAAAATGTGAAGTGGGTGTCTACCTCGTCACCCGGACCTCGCCGCGATGCAGCGTACCTGTGGCACGGCGCACGACTTCCTTTCGAGCTTGTGCAAGGCGCGAGCGACCTTGCAGCCGTCGTGGCTGATGCTAGCCAGTGCGGTACTATTTTAGGGTGACCTAACGTGAGCATCTCTGCATACATTGGCTTGTTTGTCGTAAGGTTGGCGGCGGCAGATTTCCGTGCAGCTGAATTTGCGGGGAAGAATCCTGTTTGGAACGGCTGAGACGTTTCGAATTGGGTCAGGAGCCAACGGGGGCATATTTGCGAAGAAGCGGGGTGGGGTGGGGGGACAAGCTAGAGCAATGGTTGTGCCGTCTAACCTTTTGGCGGCTTCTCAATGCACTCGTAGCTCTCGTTAGCACAAATCTTCTCTCTTGCAGCCTAGATGTGCATCTCTCCTCCTTACCGCAGCTTTGAGGTGTGGAGACTCGTGCAATATTTTGCCCCTTGCTAGAAGGGAAACACTTCCTCCCTAGTTCTTTCTGAAGCACGGGGCTGGGCTGGGGTGGAGTTGGGAGTCGGAGCGGTGGGAGACTTCTGCACTTTCCCCCACTTTCTCTAGGCACCTAGGTGATTTTGAGCAAGGGACAGGCGAGGCCGGTGCTCGGGCCGACTCTGGCTGAGAGATGGGCCCTGATCTGGGGAGGCAGGGAACTCGTTGCTTATTAAGTCTCAGTTCCGTTTTCCTTCTTAGATTGAAAGGAGGGTCTTAAGGCTCTAAAACCACTAGGGAGCAAAAACAAAAACAAAAACTCAAAATGTGAAACTTAAATACTAAAAAATAAAATAAAAATAAGGAAGCAATATCTATATAGCACCTTGCACTGATTTTATGGAGTGAGGGAGAACTGCCACAGCCAGCATATTATCTGCAAAAGATTTTGCCGGTCAGTGAAAGAAATGGCCAGTGATCCAAGGCTTCTATTGACGCTGGCTGAGATTCCGGGCCGCCCGGGTGGTGTGTGTTTTTTTGAACAAAATATTGCTGCTGTTTTGCAAGTGTGTTGCATATCAAGACTTTTTGTCGGGTGGGGGCGGGGGCGGGGAGGAAGACGAGGAAATGTTTTTGTGCCAAACTCTTAGTCTGCGTCTTTTTTAATACTATGGATGTGTAAGACAAAAAGGGACACCCCCGCCCCATCACCCCTATCCTCACAATGCTGCAGGTATTTTGACCGTATATTCCAAGGCTGTGATTTCTACTCCTTCCTGCTGTTTCTTCCCCTCCCCTCCCCTCCCGCCCCTTCTACTATGGGATCTCATGAGCAAAGATGAGACACTTCCATTATCCAAATTCCGTGCCAAGGAAACCCCAATTCTGCAACAGAGAAAATGTGGATTCTGCAACCTGGGTGAACTATGCTAACGAGGCCAGTTTGCATATTTTCTCTTATTTTGCATGCTTCCCCATTTTTTTGCAGAATGCCTCCTACTTCTGCTAGTGATGGGGAGGGGCAGGATGTGGGCTGGGGTCGGCTGCACTAAAGCACCCCCACCCCAGCCTGGGAAGCTTCCTCAAACTTCTCTGCTGCTCAGAACCTTTCAATTGTATCATTGAAGCCATGTGGATCAAAAAGTCCTGTGGGTGCCCGGGGCCATGAGTGCCATGCAGTGTGCATGGCCCTGGCACTGAAAATTGCCCTTCGTAGGGAATTCTGTGGGTGCTCAGGGCACCTAGGGCCCTAGGGAGTTGTTCCCATCTTTCTACAGAATTAAAATAACTTGAGAATCTCCCGGCAAGGACAGCAAATGCCCATCCTGGCTTGTGACTGAGTTGCCCACATTGCCGAGCGTGTTGCAGAATCTTTGTTGCACCTCGGAAGACACAGAAGACAGTCCAGTCTATGCTCTTTGAAGTTGTGGGATACAGTCCCGTCTGTGGTAATCTGCATTGGAGAATTACCTACTGCAGATTATTATGATTCTTATTGACATTTTGACTGGAATGAATCCCCTGTCTATTGGCCCTTGGGCCCCTGTCTGAGAAAGCAAGGCTTGCACTTAGCTAGGAGATCCATTGAGCCGAACCATTTGGATTCCAGCACGGAGAACTGAAACTGCTCCTAGCACAACATAAGTATGGCCTGGAGGTTTCTATATGCACTGGCTTTGATTGCAAAAAAGGCTGGCGAACAAATCTGGCTGTCGGCTCACAATTCCCTTTTCTGCTTCCACAAAAACACCACCCATATGCGTGTAACTTCTGGCAACTGGCTCACATGCCCCAAAGTCCGTGAAGCCGTTTCCATTTTATTTTAGTGGGTCTTCTCAAAGGTAAACATCTCCATGGGCTCACGTGTCCTTAACTTGGGGACTCGCTTTGGCTAACAGAACTTGCACACAGAGCTCCCTGCTGAGAATGCCCAAATCCTTTTGGTGCTGAGATCCCTCCGTAAGTAGCTCTTTCTGAAAAGGCTTCCTGGACCTGATTCTCTCCTGCGTCCCCTTCCTGCCAAGACCCTGCTGCAGAAAGCACACACAGTGCAAGTTCCCCTGAACCGAATAGGAGCTGAGCTGTGCAAGGGCAGTGCTACTGTCATAGCTGCCAAGTTTTCCCTTTTCTCGCAAGGAAGCCTATTCAGCATAAGGGAATTTCCCTTTAAAAAAGGGATAACTTGGCAGCTATGGCTACTGTGCACACCTCCTGTCCATACCACAAGAGCTTGTGCAGGAGAACTTCCCCAGTAAATTCTTAGCTCCTCCCCACCCCTTCACTCCTCCCTTTCAAATCCACAAAATTGGTTTTTCTCCTCTTTTATTTGAGACTCTGGAAGGGTGGTGGTGGGAGCAACAGGGAACCGTTTCTGGCCCCTGCAACTTTGGAACGATTAACTGCAGCCGTCCCCAACCTGGTGCCCCCCAGATGTTTTTGTTGTGGTTGAAAACATCTGGAGGGCACCAGTCTGGGGATGGATAGATTATTGTATCATACCAGAATGTATTTTTGGTGGAACAAATTACCATCAAGAATAATATTGACATATCCTGTTTTTAAAAGATGCACTTTCTTTTCCATTTTTGAAGTGCCAAACTATTATTTATACAGAACATGCAGCTATTTAATTTTTTTAAAAGGGAGAATTGTTGGGAAGGGGTGGGGGGGTGCATTTTGATATTTTAAAACTTTTTTTTTAAAGCAAAGTGTAGAACTTGTCGATGGATCTGAAATCGGGATCCATAGTGGCTTTAAAAACAAAAGAAATGTTTCTTTTAAAGAGAGACCTTTGAGGTCTTTTCTGCAGCTGTCGGGAACCTCTATAGTTCTTCTGATGCTAATCTATAGTAGGTAGGATTCCTAAATACTTTGCAACTTCATTCAAGGGGAGCCCAGTTTGTATTCTGGCTCTTCTGGGGGGGGGATCTGCTCAGTGAAACAGTGTTTGCTTTGCTTTGATTTGGTGAAATCTGGTGAAACACCTTACTGATTTAAGAGCAGGGAAAGGTTCCTTAACTCTGCTTTAGCCGAAATTCCTACCACCTTGTAGATATTGTGGTTTTGCAGTAAGGGTGAAAAAGGAGAGGGGGCAGGGCATTTGTGTGGGAGACCTTTAAAAACCCATCTTATACTGTAGATTCATACCCAGCATTTTCTGAGCTCTAGCTAGCGAATGGTCGATATCCTTCCTCCAGCAAACCGGGTCATTGTTTCAGGTTGGAAAACATCTCTCTCTCTCTCTTTGGGCATCCAGTGGGAACAGGGCTCTAGCTTTGTCCTGCCAAAGTCCTTTCCATTGTTTTCCAGTGGAATTACTTCCTACGAAACCTATTTCTTCAGAATTAGATCTTGTGGATTTCAGTGGGATGAACTTGCAGAGTGAATTAGGGCTCCCTCCCTGTGTTGTGGCTGGATGTTCAGCTTGGCTGTAGCCGGTGTCTCCCTTGCTGTTTTCCGTGCTGGGATGTGATTCTGTTTCCCCTCCTGTCCCAAATCCCCTTAAGTCTGACCTGCTTGAGATACAATTCTCCTGGTGTACCTATTTTGGCCATAGCCATGACTTTGATGACCAGGAAAGAGGCAGAGGGATCAATGTCAACCATCAAAATGTGTGTCTCTGAATTGTTGGGTTTTCTGCCTCCTCTCTCTTCACCAGATTCCACTACCGGGATTTACCAGTTCTTCCTGATTCCCCTTCTTCCCTCCTATTTTTAAATTAAATTTCAAAAGCACTGATTCCTGGGTGTTTCGGTCCCCCGACTCTTAATCCTCTCCACACAACCACACTGGTGCTTGTGGGAAGCGGTGGTCATGCCTGCCGTGTCGGCAGCTGAGGTTTGCAAGCTTTCTATGTGCCAAATATGAACCAGACTTTTATGGATTCAATAATGGAAATGTTCCTGAAAAGAGGTCAGCCATGGGAGGGGGAGGCATGGCATGGCTGGACTTTACTGCTGCCCTCCCACTCCAGTCTAAAGAGAAACTCCACTGTCACTGCTGCCCCGTTCAGGAATTGCCCTGTGAACCACTCGCAGCTGCTGTCTCATGCCAAACAGGTGCGGGCAGTGCTTCACGCTTCTGAATCAAAGGAGCAAGAGACAGCTTTGGAAGTTGGGGCAGAAATAATAATAATAAAGAGGGGAGAGTTTCCTCTCTTATGAAGAATACTCAGTCTCGAAGGGCCAACATTCATGTGCATATTTCAGCATTAACATATGCACACTCCCTATGCTGGAAACCCAGGAGCAGTGTGGGGGGGGGGAGCGAGAACCGTCTTGTTATCATCTGCTCTCCACTTGCTGTTCCCCATGCATTTACCATATCACTGTTGCTGTTTTCTTTTCTTCAGTTTCCAGGCAATTGCGTTCCATGAAGGGGGTTTGGTGACGGGATGAGAAGGGGGCAAAAAAAGGGGGGGAAGGAAAGGAACGTGAGGGAAAAGGCTTTCGATAAGGTTGAATGGGAACTTTTCCAGGCGAAACTCCTCCTCTGCTTGTCTGTACATCCCAGTTTTGAGTGCCAAGCCTTCATTCCCCCCCTTATGGTCCCCACCTTCCTCAAAAGCCTTTTTTTACTTTGTGTCAAGACACACTCATTATCTGGAGCATCCTTTCCATCCAGCATTTTGACAAGTTCGCACACCACAAAGTTCTATATATAAATATATATATAAGTATATATATATATATTATTTTAAAAAAAACTTATCTAAAGCAGCGTGGGACTATTTATACATTGGTTGGCTACCTCCGGACTGCTTTTTTTCAAATCCACCTTCATCCTTCTCAGCATCAAGAACATTTCTAGCGTGTTGTTTTTCGGGGGACACAGCCTCTCACCTTTCAAAAGTTTGTTTCTTTTTTTCTTTAAAAAAAAGGTCAACTTTTGCTTCATCCGAATTTGGGGATATTCCATCTCGAATTCTCTCGCTGCCGGGGACAGTCACCTTGTTTCAACCCGTCTTCTGAACTTCTGAGCTTCACCCTTCCATCATTTTGAACTTTTTAACCTCCCTCCTTCTGTGTTCATCAAACCTGTGTTTTTTGGATTTTTTCCTCATCTTCCACATTACAGGAAAAAAAATAAAAAATAAAAATAAAATAAGTTTTTTAAAAAGTATATATTATAAATATATAAATATTAGGAAAGAAAGGAAAAGTGCAAGAGACTGTCAAATTCTTATGATTTAAACTATGGAATGGGATGATTTGATGTCACTTTTTCCCTTTTAACTGTGAACAAAAACGTTTCTTCACCATCGCTTCATTGTAAATACTCTTGTTTCTGTTTAAACATGTTGGCGGCGGGGCGGGGGGTGGGGAGGGGAGAGGGGGGGAAAGGGGGACCATTAATTTTGTGTTTCCAAACATTCAGAGACATGTTTATGCATAAAAGTGACAGAGGATTGAAAAGGAAAAAGGGAGCCACAAATTGGGGAGCAAGTATTCTTCTAATACTGGGGTTAGGTGTTACAGCCGGGACGGATATTGCTACAGGGGTGCTGCACTTTGAAATCCTTCTCAGAGTAAACACCAAAAAACGGCCATAGCTCAGCCCCTACCTGGCATCTCCAGGTAGGGCGGGGAGCGTCTCCTGTCCAAAAACCTTCAGAGCTGCTGCCAGTCAGTGTGGACAATACTGAGCTGGATGGACCAATGGTCTGACTCGGTATAAGGCAATTTCCTATTTTCTGGGGGGCCCCTGCTGTACATAATAAGTCCCCTTGGGGTGCCTCAAGCTTTGGGGCTGCAATGCACATGCTGTTTGGACAGAAGGCCTCAGCATCCCTAGTTAAGGGCTGTGGCTAAGGGGTGGCGCAGCTGCCTCCCATGCAGAAAGCATCTCCAGATCAGGCCTCACCTGAAACCCTGCATATCCCCCACCCCGACAGCCATTGCAGGCAATGCTGAGAATACTGCGGCCCCCCAACGGTCTGGGTTGCGATAAGGCTATGTCCAGATCTTCCCTAGAAATCTAGATCCGTCCTTTGGGGCTTGCTCAGCCCGCTCGTGCTGTTAAGGGAAGGGCGGTGGAACAGCTGCTTTGTGCAAAGAAGGCCCCCGGTTTGATCCCGGCAACATTGACAGGTAGGGCTGGGGCAGACACCAGCCTGAAACTGGGCTAAGTCAATTGACCGAGGGTCTGGTTTTCAGGCCGCTTCCTCCGGCATTGGGCTGGGAGAGAGTGAGAGCCACCACCAGGCATTGCAGGACTGGATGGGTCAATGTCCGGACAGCTGTGGGGCAGGGTGGGCAGGGTGATGGAGTTCCTGCCCCCTCCATTCGCTTGACATCTGCACAAACCTCAGCTACCTTTTATGCAACTTGTCTCCAGCCATTCTGGATTTTTTATTTTTTTTATTTTGTTCTCCATCCAACCTCTCCTTTTTAACAGCGATCTTATTTATTCTCTTGGGGTGGTGCCAAAGGGGGAGGCGAAACCAAGAAGGGCGGGGATACGGCTGAAAAAGTGTTTTTATTGTTTTTTTAAAAAGGAATTAAAAAGAGAGCGAGAGAGAGAAACCGAGTCAGCAGGTCCATTGCCATGGCTACGTAGGGGGAAAAAAGAGAGAGAGAGAAATCGAAAACAAATCTTGAATGTCTTGGTAGGTTTGTGTGTTTAGTGTAAAGTTGTGTATTGATTTTGTGCTCAGTGGAGTCAGCATTTTTTTAGTGCTAATACTATTAACTCATTTCTGTCATGATAAATGTCCATTCATGAGATCACTTCCGTCTTGCGTTGTCGTTTTTTCTTTACATTTCACAACAATCTCTTAACCCATTTTTACTAATGGAGTTGGGGGCATGTGTCACAGCAAGGAAGCCACATCGCCAGGCCTCATCATCTCCCTTCCACACCCCTTCCTTGTCCCATTAACAGGGTGGCTTTTGGAGCAGCCTTCACTAACCTGGTGCCCTCTGGAAGTTATTTGGACCACGGCTCTGCCCAATGGGAGGCAATGGCGGAGGGCACCGGGTTGGGGAACCCTGATTTACAGAGTAGGCTACAGGTGCTTCCTGCCAGCTTTGAACTGAGGGCAGGTCAGCCGTTCCCAAACTGCGTGGCTGCGAGAGAACGGCTTGGGTGTCGTGAGAATGTGAGGTTGAAGGTTGAGCCTGCGAGCCGAAAGCACTCTCCCACAGAGGAGGCTTCCCCCACTGTCTCTCTGTATGAGTCTCCATTCTGTGGTCTTGCCTCCCTCCCACAGCCTCTGCTTGAAGCGGTTCGACTGCGTCTCAGCGTCAGGTGTGATTAAACGAGCAAATCGCTCTAGGTGTGAGATGCATGGCAGGACGGCTCCTATTCTTCAAGGAGGTGGTCCGCTGCATCTCAGCATGAGGCACTGATCTGGGGGACACATCTGTTGGGCTGCAGGTCATTTTGCTGCGTCTCTGGTTTGCATCATTCAGTAACCCCCTAATGCACTGATGCAGCAGATATACCAGAGGAACTCTGCATGAGTGACTGCTCTGGACATCTTCTTTTTCTAATCTGGAAGCACGCTTACATCAGGGATTCGTGCAGAGATGCAGTGGGCCGCCTCCTTCAAGGTTATGGGGCAATTTCTTTCTACACACTAAAAGTAAACCCTTTAGTGTGCCTCTAATTTTAATTTGGGTGGGCGAAAAGTTTGGCAAAAGCTGGCTTAAGACGTTTTGATCTGGAGGAAGAAGGCAGGCTTGAGGAAGGGAACCCCTATGCGTATAGTGAGATTATCCACTTCATCCTGTATGTTTCCCCTGGCATGGATTTCAAAGAGAAGGGACCGACAGAGCATCCTGAATCCAGCTAAGCAGGTCCAAATTTCTGAGGTTTTATGATCAGTCTATGAATTTGCTTATCTGAATTCAAGACCGGATTTCTAAACTTAAATCCTGGCTGGATTTTAGGGTGGAAGTGCTTCTCTTATCTATACATATATATATTGGGTGTTGTAATGCCTGTATTCTGTCACTAGGGGTCAGCAATTCTGTCACTAGGGGTCAGCATGGTGTCCTGCGCGTTAGCATCTGGCTTCCACCAGCATTATCACAGCCCTTTGTAACTCGGTGGTGCAAACCAGGGCAAATAGGTGAACAGAGCAATAGCCACTGCTGTGTGTTAGAGCAGGAAACCCCTTTCCAGGCACCTGGGAGCAGACCGGATACTTTTTTGAGCAATTAAGCAGCCCCAGGGGCACCAGGATAAGGACCATCAAAGAAACTGGCTACTCAAAACTATGCTACAAGACATCTTCCTCCTCCCAGTGGCTTTTATTTATATATAAAGTAAATGCAATTGGTGGCTCACACAGAGTACACTTATGAGAAGCAAATGCAGGTGGGCCTTTCGGCACATAAATCCAGCTCCTGGCGCCTTCTCACAAAAGATGAAACTAGAACAAGACACAAACTTTTTATCTGAAACGCCCCTGTCTCAGGCACACAGCCACACTTGGAGGCATGAGCCTATGCTTCTTGGCACCGAACGATCCTAGAGGGAAATGGGAGGGAGGGTGGAAATGGAGAAGTAAACACTGCGTCGGAGAGCTATAGCCTCCCGCCCAACCCTCCAGCCAATCTGGTTCCTGTATTGCCGGGGGTTGGACTAGATGAGCACTTCCGACTACAATTCTATGATGCTGTGGTTCTATCTGGAGGTGTGTGTGTTCTCCCATTCCCACAACCGCAGACACTGTTGGATGGGGGGGTCAGGGGAGCACACCCACCCAGACAAGGGGCTCATCTCTCACTTGTCCCCCAACTTCCCCCACCCACCCACCAGCCATTGCTGGACTCCTGTCATTAACACATACTGTCATTTTTCGTTCGGAGATCTTAACACGAGAGGCACCGCTCGCCCACCTATGGGGCCAGTAGTCTAGGTCGGGGGTGGCCAACACCCAAGAGACTGCGATCTACTCACAGAGTTAAAACTGGCAGTGATCTACCCCCCTTTTGGGGGTTCGGGTCAAAGTTGTTGAGTTTTTTCAGGGAGGAGGTAAAATGTTGAGCTTTTTTCAGGGGAGCCACAGTTGTTCAGCTTCTTTGGGGGGAGCCAATGATCTACCAGTAATCTACCGCAGAGGTCCAGTGATCTACCGGTAGATCACGATCTACCTGTTGGACATGCCTGGTCTAGGTGGAACCACCTTTCATCAACTCAAGGAAGCAAATAGCAACAAGGTATGCGGAGGAAACCTGTAAAAGCCACTTGTGTTGCAACAGGTGCTCTGGTCCATATATAAACCAGTTTATAATAATAATAATAATTCATTATTTATACCCCGCCCATCTGGCTGAGTTTCCCTAGCAACTCTGGGCAGCTTCCAGCAGAACATTAAAATGCAATAATTCCAACGTTGCATCATTTACCGGACAGGGATGCATGGATAGCGGCTGATTCTCAATGGCTTCTATTCAGTTATAAGGCCCCTAAGAAATAATAATAATGATAATAATGATAATAATATATTTTATACCCTGCCATCTGGCTAGGTTGCCCCAGCCACGCTGGGCGGCTCCCAACAGAATATTAAAAGCACAATAAAATGTCAAACATTTAAAACTTCCCTAAACAGGGCTGCCTTCAGATGTCTTATAAAAGTCAGAGAGTTGTTTATCTCCTTGACATCTGATGGGAGGGCGTTCCACAGGGCAGGCACCACTACTGAGAAGGCCCTCTGCCGGGTTCCCTGGAACTTCGCTTCTCGCAGGGAGGGAACTGCCAGAAGGCCCTCAGTGTCTGGGCTGAACGATGGGGGTAGAGACACTCCTTCAGGTATACTGGGCCTTTGAGGCCATTTAAGGCTTTCAAGGTCAGCACCAACACTTTGAATTGTGCTCGGAAACGTAGTGGGAGCCAATGTAGGCCTTTCGGGACCAGTGTTATATGGTCCTGGCAGCCACTCCCAGTCACCAGTCTAGCGGCCGGCCGGCCGCATTCTGGATTAGTTGTAGTTTGTGGGTCACCTTCAAAGGTAGCCCCACGTAGAGCGCATTGCAGTAGACCAAAACCATTGATGAAGAGCAAGCAGGGCGATCAGAAGCAGCCCTCCTGGGGGCTGGAGTAAATAATTTTTTCGTATTTATAGAATTGGCATCTCACTGTTTCTCCAAGGAGCTCAGTACACCATCCTCCTCCCCCTGCCTCATTTTTCATCTCACAACAAACCTGCGAGGTAGGCCAGAGGCTGTGACTGGCCCCAAGTCTCACCCTGTGTGAGCTTCATGGCTGGGTGGCATATTTGAACCACAGTCTCCCGGATCATAGTTTGATACTTGGGCCATGAAACACATTCCTAGCACCTCCTTTACCTCAAAAAATTCTGGGCACTATTGTTTAGTCTCAGCAACCTCAAACAAGCTACAATGCCCAGAATTCCTGGGGTGGGTGGGGAGAGATGTGCTTGAAATGGGCTTGAGAGACATAGTGTAATTCCTGCATTGCATGGGGTTTGACTAGATGTCCTTTGGGGGTCCCTTCCAACTCGACAATTCTATGCATGTGTGTGGTGTGCAGCCTCTCGCCGCTTGGGAAAAGATTGACGCTCTCTCCCCACGCCCCTTCCCGGTTCACCAAACCCAACAGATCTTTATGGGATATTTATTATTTTATTCATTTGCGAACTGCCTTCCACGTAGCTTTCAAGGTGATTGCCAAACACACCATGGGAGCAACTAAAAATAGTTTTAAGAACAGAACAAAACAGCAAGTAAACATAGGCCTTTAAAAAACCCCAAAAACATACAAAATGAACACCCAAAGGCAAGAGAGACCTTTCCGTCACGCTGGAAAAGCTTGTCGAAACGAAGACGGAAAATGTTTTCAATTTCCCCGCAAATAGGTGGCTGCTGTATCCCAACAGGGGTGCTGTTTTGCAAAATCAGGGCCACCGCGCAGAAACCCCTGCTCTGAGTTAGGGCTCATCCCAACTTCCACTTGTCCCGTCGGAAAACCGGATCTTTACTGCCAAATTGGAGCAAATGTCAGTTGGGTTTTCAGCAGACTGACTTTTGCTCTGATTTGGCACTAGAGAGTGGGTTTTCCCGGGCAAACCGCAAACACCCAGACCCATGCTTTGTAGGCACAGGAGCGGTGGGAGTGTGCATGAGCAGAGTGGTATTTTAGGGCCTTCTGGTATTTGGGGGACTTCAAAGTCTCCTGCAGAACTCAGTGACCTACTGAGTATATAATGAATAAAGTGGTCTCTATCTAGCAGGTAGCCAGTGATATTCTTTAGGATTGCAATATTTAGCCAACCAGTTAATCCATTTGTTTCAATGTGTGTGTCCGGGGGGGGGGGGACGGGGGACGGACATGCCCCTGGTTACCCATATAAGTATTTATAAAAGAAGGACTTGCTCATCTAAGTGCTCCTTCAAAACAATCAAAAGCAAAGCCTCCTTAGGAAAGGCAGACATTTCTCCTCTCTCCCGCAACCTCTCCCAAGACGGCACCTGCGGCAATGCTTGGGTGCATCAGCTAAGGACAAAGAAATGCCAATTTCTTCAGAACTGCTGTGGATCAAAGTTATCGAAGAGATATTGATCCTGCTTTTTTCAGACCCAAACACTTGTCTGCGGAGTGACCCGTAGAAACAAAAATAGCATATCTTAAAAGAAAGCAAGAAATAGCTAATGGTTCTGTCGAGCATGCAAAATGCATTCTGATTTAACCAAGTAACTTGATTCACACGCTAATCACCCAGGAGAGAGCTAGTCCCATCGAAGTCGCCTTAACTTAATTAATTTCCCCAAATCAGTATTGTACCTGGTAACCGGGATCACACACACCCAATTTTCCTCTAAGTCATTACCCACACAGAATCACCTGCGGGGCTTAGTATTTTGTATTTCTTCACAGAAACCAGGACTAAGCTCTCAAACAAAAGCAGCGTTTCTGAGTCTTAATGGTGAATATTCTCTGAATGTTCTCTGGCTGTGCAATTTCTTGCTGGCTATTTTGCATTCAGCCTGGGTGCCTGATACCCAGAGATTTCAACATTTAATGTTGCGGCAGTCCATGTTTGACAGCATCTGACAAGGAGCAGCCCAAACTGGACAGCTGAATTGCAATCAGACTGAATCGATGCTTAAGTCCAAACATTGGCTGGAGTCTGATGTCAACCTTTTCATTCTCCTGTCCAAATGTGAAATGCTGACATCCAAATCCGAATGGTGACATTGGGAAATTTGACAAGTGATCAAAACTTTGCAGAAATAAATTTCAGCTTTATCTCATTCTGGACAAACATTCTGGGGTTGCATCATGTTATATTTCGTTCCTAATTTGGACCCTGGTTAAATACCTCCACTTACCGGTAGAACTTTCATTTTGCATTAATTAGTATTAAGAGTCCATTCTGCAGAGGATTTGAGGGGTGTGTGCAATTGATTTGTCCTGATAGAAAGAAATGCGGGTTCAGCATCGGAGACTGGGAAATGACGCAATAAACCACTGCTGGGTGTATAAGTTAAAAATAACCCACATTTTAAATCTTAATAGTCATACTTGAAAATCTCAAAACAGAATCAAAATCTCAAAAAAATATTTTGGGGTGTCAATTTGAATGTCAAATCCAAATTAACAGATTTTTCCTTCAACCTTTAATGTCTGTCTGTTTCCTGGATGGTAATATTCCAATTTAAATAACCTTTTTTAAATGCATGTCTATCAAAATGATGGTTTTTCAGGAAATTGGCTGTCATATGAATATATAGTATAGGATATAATTGTGTCGCCACTGTTCCTGCTACCTCTGTTTCCCGTTCACTACTGGCAGGAGCAATCTTTCTACAAGCAAACTCCCCATTTATTGAATGCTGACTGTTTTAATTCTAGCTCAAAAGGTACTGGATCGGGAGGGGGAAATATAACATGGTTGCATATATTCAGGCAGGGGGAATTTGCAAACTCAGACTCAAAACCTGCACAGTGTTCGTTCCCTCTCATGCTTACATCCACCTGTACAGGTGTATTTGCAAAGTGCGGGTTGTGTGCCAGGTAAAAGCTAAAGGTAAAGGGACCCCTGACCATTAGGTCCAGTCGTGACTGACTCTGGGGTTGCGCGCTCATCTCGCATTATTGGCCGAGGGAGCCGGCGTATAGCTTCCAGGTCATGTGGCCAGCATGACAAAGCCGCTTCTGGCAAACCAGAGCAGCACATGGAAACGCCGTTTACCTTCCCGCTGTAGCGGTTCCTATTTATCTACTTGCATTTTGATGTGCTTTCAAAGTGCTAGGTTGGCAGGAGCTGGAACCGAGCAACGGGAGCTCACCCCATCACAGGGATTCGAACCGCCGACCTTCTGATCAGCAAGCCCTAGGCTCAGTGGTTTAACCACAGCGCCACCTGGGTCCGTGTGCCAGGTACCCTCTGCATATTCACATCAGGAAGAACTTTCTGACGGGAAGAGCTGTTTGTTAGGGCCATCCATCAGGGATGCTTTAGCTGAGATTCCTGCACTGCAGGGGGTTGGACTAGATGACCCCTGGGGGTCCCTTCCAACTCTACTATTCTGTTTCTAAGACTTAAGGCCATGCTTGGGGGCCAGTCTACCTGTTAGGGCAGGCATAGGCAAACTCAGCCCTCCAGATGCTTTGGGACTACAACTCCCATAATCCTTGACCACTGGTCCTGTTAGCTAGGGGATGATGGGAATTGTAGTCCCAAACATCTGGAGGGCCAGAGTTTGCCTGTGCCTGTGTTAGGGTGTCTGTCAGCTGTGCTACCCATCATCCCCAAGCCTCCCTCCCCACCATCGCACCCCCCATTCGTTGCATCCCACTTGTCTCACCTGAAGCCACAATGTGTGTCTGGCAAGAGTGCATCCTCCAGCTGTGTTTTCGTGACAACTTATGTTAGTTTATGACACCTACAGGATTTGTAATGTTGCACATGGACAGAAGACCACAAAGGTCCCCCTTGTAAGGACCTCACCGGTTCCGCCTGCCCATCCCTCGCAGGCTTCATAACCTTATTGCCTACTGCCAGAAATCCAAGGTACACGGCCTCTAGCGATGGAGGTTCCATTGGCCTTGATATTTTATCTTGCGTATCAATTGCATTTACAATATAAGTGAAAAAGATCGTAACCTCAATGGGAGAAAAACCATACCTCCAAGGAGCTCAGGGGGATGTTTATTTTCTCTCCCTCCCCTTGAATCTCCAGCTTTATCCACACAACAGCCCTGCGGAGAAGGTTATGCTGAGAGACATGGACCCGCAGTCACCCACAGAGCCAGGGGATTTCAAAGCCGGCCCTTGTCTGAACCACCACGTCACACTGGTTCTTGATGTGGCTCATGGTAGCCAAGGGTGAATGTACTTTTTGTAAGATATATCTCCCAGACAGCAGAAGGATATATAGCCTTAAAACACAAACAAACCTGGGGGGGGGGGTGTCACATTTTAGTGGGCTGTTTCACTTTGGCAAACTAACGGATTCATAGATTAAATGTCGATATTGGTAGCTGCATAGCTTCCTACCCATTTTGGGACTGTATCCAAGGATGAAATTGTGGTCTGGCCTTTTTGCATTTTGCCACCTGTCTGATCCCCTCTGCTGTAAGCAGGTGACTTAAGACTCACGCTCCAGATGTTCTCGGTGCCGTAAAATTCGCTCCCACAAGCGTGTTGTCGGTGCCACGTGGGTCCAGGGGCTGGTAAGTCCTGCCACAGACGAAGCGGTGCCCCCTCCCGCTTTTCTCGCAGGGCGGGGGACAAGGTCGCACCAGGCCTCCGTCATTCTCCTCGGCGGAGAGGCTCGGAGACAGAATAGGATATGACAAGCCCCATCGAGGGAGAAGATGCTGTAGTGTCAGAACCAGCCGGAGCCCCTGAATTATTCACTAAGGTGTCCCCGGAGAGGACGGTACGTGCAAGGGGGTGAGGTGGGGAACTCGCTCTAGCCAGAACAAGAGGAGGCAGTAGCAGAAGAAGAACATCAACAGAGTCCTGCTAGATCTGGCCAAGGGCCCATCTAGTCCAGCATCCTGTTCTCACAGCGGCCAAACAGATACCTGTAGGGCATCTCTTCCCTCCTGTGCTTTCCAGCAACTGGTACTCTGTGTTGGAATGGGACAGTGTACCTGGCTGTTAACCAGAAAGGTTGGTGGTTTGAGCCCACTGAGGGATGGCTGTGGACAGGACTCAGGGTCCCTTCCAACCCTACATTTCTATGTTTCCATGATTGTTGCAGCAACACTGTTTCCCCACCTGGTTTCCAGGATGCAGGACAAGATGGGCCATTGGCCTGATCCAGCAGGCTCTTCTGCTGGCGTTCAGAGGAATACAGTCCCTAACATTGTGGGTGATACATAGCAATCCTGGCTTTCGATGGCCGTATTCTCCATCCACTTGCCCAACGAAAGCCATCCAGCTTCTTCCCACTCTGTTCACTTTAGCTCCATAGGGTTGCCAGGGAGATCACAGGCAGTGGCCCCTGGAAACGGAGGTTAATTGGGAGAGGGCAGCCAAGGAGGGCAGGCTCCACCCCACCCCACCCCACCCCACTGGATAAACTTCTCCAAGTTTACGGCTTTCAGTCACATGATTCCCACAATGCCGCCCCCTCTTTAAAAATAGACACAAATAATGGTTAATTATTTTGACCTCGTCTCACCCTAAGTAGCTTTGAAATCCATTAATGGAGCAGTGGCACCCTTCAAGACGTCTCATGTTTCCTTGTCCTAACTTCACATGCCCTGTCTGTGTAACAGCGGATATTGAATAATCCTTGGGGCGTTTCCAGGCTCTCTCGCCATTTACTAGTGGGATTCAATCCCCTATGGGATCAAATCACAAATTTAGGTTGCGCACAATGACAGCCGACTGGGAGGTCTTGCACATCAAAACCCTCTTCCCCAAAAGATCACAGACTTTTTGTGAAGAGGGATGGAGAAAGGACACTGGAAAGTGTGGGATAAGGCTTGCTGCGATGCAATGGTTTGTAACCTCGTCTAATCTCCCTGCAAACAAATAAAATGATGCTCCTTAAATAGCAAAGATAATCTAATCTCCCTGCAAACAAGTCAGCACCCTTAACAAACTATAGTTCCCAGGATTCTTTGGGGGGGAGAAGAAGCCAGGACTGTTTAAAGTGGTACGATACTGCTTTAGACAGAGTGTGGATAGACCCATATTATATTTGTGTTTTGTGTTGGAGAGGGGTAGCGTTTAGGTTTCCAGTCTCAAGTACCGAAACAGACTGGGTGGGACCTTTTTAATGGCACCCCAGTAGTAGGGTTGGGCTCTGTTCCCGAAACCCACAAGAAGACATGGCATGGATTAGGCCTTCCTGGTGAAGAGTCCCAGAAAGCCTCTTCTACCTCCCTCCCTCCCTCCCTCCCTCCCTCCCTCCCTCCCTCCCTCCCTCCCTCCCTCCCTCTCCTTCTCTCCTTTTCTCACCTTCCTTTACATTCCAGCAGCCTTCCCTTCAAGGAGACTTCAGGGTTTTCATCTGGACCGCGTTGTCATGGCAACAGGATGCAGGCTGGGCTTGGGGAGGCGGATGGATTTGGACAGGAAAGGGGAGAGGGAACCAAGGAAGGGCCTCCGTGCCGCAGCTGTGCCATTTTATTTCAAGGCTGCTTAGGATGAAACAATATCGAAACACAAACAGGAGGACGGGTGCAGCACCTCGCCTGCCCCCCGCCCCCTCGCCTGCCCCACAGCCCACAGCCCTGGCAAGGGCTGCAACCATATAGTCCTTCCCTGCCTAACCCTCTTTTAAAGTCGCCCAAGTTCATGGCCATCGCTCAAGTTGTCTAACTCTCTTTTGAAGCTGGTGGACCCTCACTGCCTCTTGTGGGAGGGAGTTCCACAGTTTAACTACGTGCTGCCTGGGGAAAGTTTCATCTGTCCTGAATCTTTCCAGTGTTCAGCTTCACTGAATGTCCACACATTCTAGTGATATGAAAGAGAGAAACTTTCCTCTGTCCTCTTTTTCCAAGCCATTCATCATCATCTCATCATCAGTATACCCCACTTATCTGGCTTCTGTCACATCTCCGCTTATCGTCTTGCCCCTTGCTCACCTTTTCTCTAAACTAAAAGGTCCCAAATGCTGCAACCATTCCTCATAGGGTCGCTCCTCCATCCCCTTGATTGTTTCAGCGGCCCTTTTCCAAACTTTGGGATATCCTTTTTAAGGCAAGGTGACCAGGACTGTGATAGTTACAGGTAGGTAGCCGTGTTGATGTGCCGTAGTCGAAACAAAATAAAAAAATTCCTTCCAGTAGCACCTTAGAGACCAACTAAGTTTGTCATTGGCATGAGCTTTCGTGTGCACGGTCATGCCATAGATTTGTAAAATGGCATCAGGATCTTGGGCAGTTTTATTTTGAATCCCTTTCCTGATGAATATTGCATCCTCTCCCCCAGGTGCTCATCTGAAATGGCCCATTGAGATGGAAACGGAAATATAGCTGGATTATAGGAAGCTTGCTTGCCTTGGACCATTGCAAACCTTTTTAAGTTTCCTCCCTGCAAATCAATATGGCTGGGGCTGATGGGAGTTGTAGTCAACAGCCCTGAGATCTGCGGATGAAGGGCGGACTACAAAAAACAAAACAAAACATCTGGAGGGCGCCGGGTTGGCATATTTGACCTAGCTTGTATGTTGAGGCTAGCCTTTTTTAAGCCTCTTATTCTCCGTGACTCAAATCTCCTTCCTAAGCTAAATGCTAGGATTCTCTCTCCTCCCCCGAAATATGAACTTAACAAGCGCAGTCTTATTTTAATTCAAAATCTGAAAGAGAACAGGCATATGGACATGCTACAAAGCACATTTACCAGCCATTCCTAAAACAATCTCCTATTCCACCCCCTCCACCCCAGTTCCGGCCCCAGAATATAAGACTTAAAAGCAGAAGGTTTACATTATTTCGGGATTATTTAAAGACCAACTGTAGGTGTCTGTTTTTGCAAGGAGCATATGAAGAAGAGAACGGCGTAGAGATGATGTCTGAACAAAATTCTGCCTAAATTTCTTCTTCCGAACCGCCCCACATTAACCCAACCTGCTATGCTAAAGGAGTTTGGTGCTCTCTAGTGGCACTTTGAGCAAACAGCACAGCATGGAAAAGTTGGCATCTGCGACTGTGTTTTGGTCTCACCGGCTAATTGGGAGTCTCTCTTATGGTACCCGGAGGGTAGGCTGGTTGCTTAGCAATGGCAATACGAATTGCTCGTCACCTGCTGGGCCAGGTTGCAAATGCTTTCTGTGCTGGGTGATGCGGTTTAGTTTCAGAGCTGGGGCTCCATTAAGCAGCTACGGTTGCCAGCTTCTTTTTCTGACACAGCTCCTCTGCTTTTCACCATGACATGCCCTGCAAAAAGCATTCCGTGATATTGCCAGTACGATGATGGGCTTTGGTGATTTGAGACTATGGTCATGGAGGTTTTGCAGGGGATGTTCCAACTCATCTTTCAGAGTCAAAGGCCTGGATGTCTCCCCAAAGACCTGCCCTGGCCGGGGAAGGACTGCAGCTCAGCGACAGAGCACCTGCCATGCATGCAAAAGGTCCCGAGTTCAATTCCTGCCAGCGGCTCCTGGTAGGGCTACAGATATCCTGTCTGAAGCCCTGGAGAACCACTGCCGGTCAGTGTTGACAAGACAGAGCTAGATGACCAGTGGCCCGACTATGGTGTACACACACCATAGGTACAAAGTGCACATGACCCCCCCTCTGAGAATCCTGGGAACCGTAGTTTGTTGCGGGTGCTGAGAATTGTAACTCCGAGAGGTGTAAACTACCGTGCCCAGGATTCTTTGGGGGAAGCCCTGCACTTTAAATGTGAGCTGTATAAAGCACATTTAAAACACATGATCTCCCCCAAAGAATCCTGGGAAACAGAGTTTAAGAACGCTAGGAATTGTAAGCCAGTGAGGGGTAAATTACGGTTCCCAAGATTCTTTGGGTAAAGTGATGCGCTTTAAATACCTTCCTTATGTTCCTATAATTGCATCGTTGGTTGTGAGGAGGTGGGAAAGGAATACCCACCCCCATCCCAATACAGTAAATGGAGTTCTGAACTTCTTGCAAGAATATTACATTGACCTCCTGGCCTTCTTACAAGGAGCTCAGGGTGGTCGACCTAATTCTCCCCTGCTTTTAACCTCACAACCAGAGCCTTGTGTGACTGGCTCAAGGTCAGCTTCCTGGTTTTCTGGGAATTTGAGCCACCATCTCCTCAGTCTTGGCCCAACACCCTAGGCCAGGCATCCCCAAACTGCGGCCCTCCAGATGTTTTGGCCTACAACTCCCATGATCCCTAGCTAACAGGACCAGTGGTTGGGGAAGATGGGAATTGTAGTCCATATCATCTGGAGGGCCGAAGTTTGGGGATGCCTCCCCTAGGCTGCCCTGGTTTTGAACAAAGCCACGCTTTTTCAGGAAATCGAGAGCTTTTCTGAGCATGCACTGACTGCCTCTTCATCACCACAGAGCCTCTCAGTGGCAGAAGAAGAAGGCGGCTTCCTAGACACTTATAGGGTGCGGCTTGCAAACCGGAGTCCAAATAATTCAGACTCAGTTCGGAAAACGAGAACACAAAACCTCCAAGTGTCCCAATTTTCCAGGGACAGTCCCGGATTTACAGAAGTTGTCCCAGTTTCCGATTTGATCCCGGAATGTCCTGCTTTTCCTTAAGACGTCCTTTTTGGATCAGAGAAATGTTGGAGGGTGAGCCGAAGAGAAAAGTAACTATACAACCTTTAGAAGACATCTGAAGGCAGCCCTATATAGGGACGTCTTTAATGTTTAATGTTTTATTATGTTTTTATATGTGTTGGAAGCCACTCAAGTGAGATGGATGGGGTATAAATAAGAACATTATTGCTAATATTATGATTATGGAATAGGACGTCCCTATTTTCATCAGGAAAATGTTGGAGGCTGTGAGAACGTCTAAGTCCTCCTTTTTTCCTTCATCCCCATTTCAATCCTCCTCCTCCTTTCTCCCTTTCCCATGGCAGGGTCTCTCCCTCCATCTCCTGTGCCTGGGACCCCACACCCAAATCCTAAACATCTCTCCCCCTCCCTCCCTGTTCCTATGGCTACCAGCGTCAGCCACACCGGCAGGCCATAGTGGTTGCCATGGCGACGTTTGGCATCTTTCTGGGCTGGGTAAACAAGGCCTCTGCGCTCTCCTGGCCTTTTCCCAATCTCTCTCCCCACTCCATTCTTGGACTGGGAGACGAATGGGGAACCTAGGGGCCGAACAATTTTGGGCAGAAGGGGTTAGCTGTCTGCAAGGATTCAGGACAGGTGAAAGTCTTGAGGCTGGTTTTGAAACCGTTCCCAAATTTGAAACCTAGTGTGTTGCTAAAATATATTTTGAAATATATATATGAACCTAGGTGAATACCAGCAATGTTGCAATTGTGGGGGGAGAAATTGAGAAGGAGTTTAACCAGAATTTCTCGAGATGCACCTCAGGCATTTCAAGATTTATTAGCGATGTCGCCTCACCTCGAGGAGAAGGATGTCATAGAGTTGGGAAAGGTACAAAAAAGGGAAACCAAAATGGCCAATACTTTTTGAGGCTCTCCTATGAGGAAAGATTTCAGCGTTTGGGACTTTTTCATTGAGAGAAAAGGTGCATAAGAGGCGGTACGGTAAGAAATTTGTGAGATTGTGCAGGGCATGGGAAAATTGGACAGAGGAAACGTTTTCTCCCTCTCTCGTAAGACACATCTTCACGTAGTTAAACTGCGGAACTCCCTCCCACAGGAAGCAGCGGTCGCTACCAACTTCAAAAGGGAATCAGACTGATCCATGGAGGGTGGATGTCAACAATGGAGGAAAAGCCCATCTATATCACTGTTCCCCTGGCACTAGAAAGGTTTCCTCGCCTCTGGTTTAGCAGGCAAGTGCCAAAACATTCAGTCGTGTACCTAAGAGGCACAAAGACCATCCGTCCTTCTCCTCCCCTGCCTCCAAAGGTACCCAAAAGGCATGTCCCTGTAGGGCGTTATATTTATTTGTTTCTAAAAAAAACACCTCAAGTCTCCTATGACATCACGGGCACCGTCACAAGGCAAGATGGAGGAGCAGTGGGTGCTGAGGGCAACAGGCACCAGCTTAGTGAGGAACTCCCAAGATCAGCCCAGATTGCTGCTGCAAGTTGAGAGGAGAAAAACTGGGCCGTCTTATGGGAGCGCGGCATCCTTTGCCCTTTGCTCACGGTTCTTTCCTGCATGTAGCTGCCCACCATGGCGGAGCGAGGGAGGAGGCTTCTCTTACTGGAGCAGAGAAATCAGAACCTGGTGAGCATCCTTCGGAATCGGAACATCCTGCCAGGCTTCTAAGGCCTCGCTGGACGTCCTTTTTAATGTGCAACCGGGGTGGATTTGTGATTATCACAACGCTGCACCGCCACCCCAATCTCTGAGCAGTGAGATATTTCCAGGGGTTTCAACACTCGCTCCGAGTCCAGTTTCCTTGGAAGGAAGGTCAGCGGAAACTGTGGCGTCCTTAGGCCAGGCATCCCCAAACTGCGGCCCTCCAGATGTTTTGGCCTACAACTCCCATGATCCCTAGCTAACAGGTCAGTGGTCAGGGATGATGGGAATTGTAGTTCAAAACATCTGGAGGGCTGAAGTTTGGGGATGCCTGCCTTAGGCTATAGGCTTTTATTTATTTGCATTTTATATTTGTTCCTTTGTATACAACCTAAGCATGAGAGATGATAGCCATTTACTATTATTATTATTATTATTATTATTATTATTATTATTTGCTGTTGTTGTTGTTTATTAAATTTGTATACAGCCCTATACCCCTCAGGTCTCAGGGCAGTTCACAGGATAAAATCACAATATAAAAACACAAAATACATAACCAAAATAAAAACATAGCACTCCCCCCTCCCCACTCAATTTTATGGAAGCAAAGGCTGATGTATATATGTTATCCCAGTGCTCAGCACAGAGTATAACTGCATTTCTGAAAATCTTTTCAAGCTTCAAACTCTAAAACCAAATTTATGATGTGGACACATCTGCTGTGTTGTATTCTTTTTGGTCAAGTTGCTGTCTGTTATCAATTCTGCGCTGGCAAAACCCTTGCTATTTGCAGGTGCCCGTGCAATATTAAAGAATATTCTTGTAGTACGGGAGAAAGAGTAGGACAACAAATGCGGATGTAAATATCTGAAGGGCTGTCCCACGGAAGAGGGAGCACACTTGTCTTCTCTTGCTCTGGATGGTAGGACTCGAACCAAGGGCTTCGAGCTACGAGAAAGGAGATTCCGACTGAACGCCAGGAAAAAGTTTCTGACAGTAAGAGCCGTCCAACAGGGGAATGGACTCCCTTAGGAGGTGGTTGACTCTCCTTCTTCAGAGGTTTTTAAGCAGAGGTTGGATGGCCACCTGCCATGGATGCTTTGGCTGAGTTTCCTGCATTGCAGGGGGTTAGACTGGATGACCCTCAGGGTCCCTTTCAACTCCACAGTTCTATAAGATGGAAGGGCTCTCAGCATTAACACCCCAACAGAGCTTGCTTCTCTATTTGTTGCAGCTTCGAATCCAACAGAGAGCAAACTCGCCTCTGTGTCTCCAGCTCAGCTCACACCCTAAAGCACTGGATTTTTTGTTCTGCTACCTAGCAGTTAGGCATGTGAAGGTGGGGGAGGGGGGAAGGACCCACCCATTTCTTCTAGGGCCCATTTATTTGGTTATGCTGACCATGGTGCTTTACTAGTCAGAGCTACTCTATTCCGAACTTAAAAATCGAAAGCGTAATGCTGGTGGTCAACAAAAGAGGTTTAAAGACTCTCTCAAGGCAAATCTTTAAAAAAAAATGTGGTCTAAACACCAACAACTGGGAAACACTGGCCTGCGAGAGCTCCAATTGGAAAACAGCCTTTACCAAAGGTGTCATGGGCTTTGAAGACACTCGAACTCAGGGTGAAAGGGAGAAGCGAGCTAAGAGGAAGGCACATTTGGCAAATCCTCACCGTGATCAACTCCCGCCTGGAATCCTACGTCCCCACTGTAGAAGGACGTGTGGGTCCAGAATTGGCCTCCACAGTCACTTACAGACTCACTGCTAAGACCCTGTTCTTACTCAGCCACGAGTGGGTGCCAAAGAAGACTAGTCAGCCAGAACCACCACCTGGTTTGGCAAGATTGGGAGGACCGATAAGAAGAATCTGCTGGATCAGGCCAATGGCCCATCAAGTCCAGTATCCTGCTCTCACAGGAGCCAAACAGATGCCCCAATGGGAAACCTATAGGCAAGACCTGAGCCCAAGAGCCCTCTCTCCCACAGTTTCTAACAGCTATACCAGGCATCCCCAAACTTCGGCCCTCCAGATGTTTTGGACTACAGTTCCCATCATCCCTGACCACTGGTCCTGTTAGCTAGGCTAGGGATCATGGGAGTTGTAGGCCAAAACATTTGGAGGGCCGCAGTTTGGGGATGCCTGAGTTATACGCTCTTAATTTTGTTGGCACCAGCAAAGGTTCTGGGGTTGCCAAACTGCTTTGTTCAAAATCCAGGATTTTGATCTTTTGGGATATGAAGCGAGAAATACAAGCTGCAGAGGAATTCCTGGGTTAGCCTTTGCAAACAAACAACACACACACACACACACACACACACACACACACACACACCTGGCCAGACTAGGGCCATTAAGAAACAATGGGATTGTGGGTGATGCAAGAGAACTGCCCTCCCCCCCCACACACACTTGCCCTGAGGTGTGAACAGAGGCAGGGGGTTTGGAAAGTTGCCAGGGTACCTGGGTGTGAGGTGACAGGAAAAGAGGGTTGTTTAGCAAGGTGTGCTGGGGAGAAGGAGGAAGAAGGCTGGGATCCATCTTGGGCAGGCTGGCTGAAGGCTAGTTGGAAGAGATCCCCCGGACTGCATGACTGCACTGCTGTGGGGTACAAGCCCCCTTCAAATGGCCATGCTGCAAGATCTGGACCCCCTCCATGCAGACTGAAGGTGTAAATAGGTGAATGAACCATATTTCTTAAAGCTATGACAGTCTCCACCGTGTTTCCGTTCTCCAAAGGAATACAGACCCTGGATGAGTGCCTGGAAACCCCCTGGGATCTTGCCATCGCTCGGAAGAGAGGGGGGGTGGCACCCAACTTTTGTAACGATATTATGGCATGCCAACTACCAGATGTTGGACACGGCACTAATGCAATTCAGCATTATCCATCAAGTTCAGGCAAATGCCACGTGCCAAGGGATGCCGATTGCCATATATACTGTCAAATATAAAAGAACGCTAAAATATGGGCATCAGGTTTTCAGCAAATACTCAAATAATTGAGGGCATTCAACGTCAACTTTATCAACTGGACGTTTTGGGGGGGAATTTGGAACCTTTATATATATATTTTGAGAGGGGTGTTACAAGATCTCATGTTTCCTCTCCTGTTTATTGTCTTGTTCTTTTTTTAAATTTCCTACAGATGGAGAAGATCAGATCCCTTCAGAAGGCAAACGCAAACTTGCGCCAAATGGTGAGCACCTTGGATCTTAACAGGAGGTATAAGGGGCCGTCTGGGCTTGGCATAGCATGAGTGGAAGGTCTATAGCCCAGCAGTGGGACATCTGATTGGGAAGCAGAAGGTCCCAGGTCGCATCCTGGCAGCATCTGCAGATAAAAGCCGGGAGAGAACCCAGCCTGTAACCCTGGAATAAGGAATGTTGCATTTGACTGTGCATCCCACATTATCACTGTCTCTAACCAAAATCCTCTTCTCCCGACCTTTGCAGAATTCAAGGCTAAGGGAGGAAAATGAAGGTGAGTCGTTTTGCTTCCCTGCGGGATTGGGAAAACCAGCCTCCTGGTTGCGGTGGGAACAGAGCAGCAAGGAAGGGTCCAACTAGTTTTGAGGACCAGATATGGAAAGACGGATTGGTCCTGCAGTGGCGTCTTTCCCACAAACCCATGGAGAGGTTTGGTTCACCAGCTGGGCGTCCTTGCCAGGTCCTCCCCCTTCTCAACAGGTCATCCAGGGCTGGACTGGACTTGAAGCTATTTGCTAGGATTCTCTGTTAGGGAAATCAACTCAGTTAATTCCAAACTAGCTCTGGATTTGATGGGAAATGGGAGCGTCCCACCCACTGATGCTGTTGGACTCCCATCAGCCCCTGGTCAGTGGTCAAGGGGCTGATGGGAGCTGTAGTCCAGCAAAATCTGGAGAGCCGCTGACTCCCCCCCCACACACACCTGCTTGCTCCAGACAGGTTCTTAGTTAATAGTCACCAATCTCACCATAGGAGAATTTGCTTTTTCTCACTATCTCGCCTTTCTTTCCTTCAGTTTTCAAGTCAACAGAAGAAATCTTACTTAGGTATTTCTGATTTATGCATTTGCTTGTTTATTGATGTGGGGCAGGGTTTCTAACCCACTTATTGGCTAAGAGTTGGCAGGTCAGCTGCCAAAATATTATATATTTATATATATCCCAGAGGTCTCAGGGCGGTTCACAGAAAAGATCAACATGAAAACCACAAGATATATGTGTATTTTAATATGTGTTGGAAGCCACCCAGAGTGGCGGGAAGGACCCGGCCAGATGGGCGGGGTATAAATAATAAATTATTATTATTATTATTATTATTATTATTATATAAACAAAATAAAAACAACAACCCAATAAAATATGCATATTTAAAAATTAAAACTTATATGCTCTACAAGTGCACTTTAAGGGCGGAGAACCATACATATGTTTATTGAAAATATTAATATGTGACTTTTCTAGTCATTAACAGCCTTGGAGTTTTTTTTTTAAGGTGGGGGGGGGTTGGGGAAGGAAGAGTAGGAATTGTGCCTCAGTGGTAGAGCATCTGCTTTTATTCTGAAGAGTCCTGGCCAAATCGTCAGAGAGCCACTGCCTGCCAGTGCAGGCAGTATCAAGCTTGTCTGAACTCACACCTCTTTATCCCTTATCCCTGCTGCCAGCCACTGTAAACAGTGAGTATTTGTCTTGCATTTATCCTGATTGGCTTGTGGGATATTTGCATATCTTCCTGTATATTTGCTGGTCAGACTTTTCAGTGCATTGCCCATCAATTTCCAGACCACAGAAAGTCCATTTTTATCATTATCATTATCATTATCATTATCATTATCATTATCATTATCATTATCATTAGTTTGGTGTTTTATAGGCACTTCCAGGCTATCATTTATTTGCAGGAGTGATTCAGTCACACACTAGGCTGCTTAGATTAAGTTAAAGCACTCTGTTGGCCTACCCTAGCACAACAAATCCGTTTTTTAAAATAAATAAATGACGTTTAGAAAGGAAGGAAGGAAGGAAGGAAGGAAGGGGAAACGAATTGGAAAGTGAAGGATGAACAAATGACCAAAAAAGGGGTGACCGGTAAACACGCCACAAACAAGTCAAGGTAGATGGGGAGCAAATGTTCCTTGTCACGTAAATGCCCCGTAAACAAATCGGAACAAATGCTCAAGAAAAACCAGATACAATCTAACCTCCATGTGAACTTGGTGCAAGTAGACCAGGATGAACGCCTGGTGTAGGCAGGTTGTCTTGGAGGTGACCAAGTGCTTCAGATCTATTTTATTTTATTTTTATTTTTTTAACGGTTATTCATTCTTTAGCTAATTATTCATTCTTTAACTAATGCTTGCTTTGTACACCCATTTGTGATCAAATTTTCAAGACCTCCAATCTTCCACTTGCATTCCCAAATTAAATTCCTTAAATACGCGCTTAAACTTTACTTTCTCCATATTATTTGACTTACTATAAATGTTATTTTATAGAATTATTTAAACACCGAAGCTCAGTCAAAACCTGCCAATGAATTGATCTTTTGACAATGTTCTTTTACATAGACTATATATATATATCCCACTCTCTGGAAAAAAATTCATCTGTAACATCTCTTAGTCTTGCTGATAGTCTCGCCAGTTCAGCGTACTATCTTATTTTATTTTATTTTGCCAGTCTGATTTAGATGCGGTATTCTCTCCCTTCCAACTTTTTGCTATTAGAATTCTGGCAGCAACTGTAACATACATAAAGACTCTCCTGTATTTTTTGGGGGGGATTTCATTTCCCATAATTCCTAGCAGGAAGGCTTCAGATTTTTTAGGGAAGGAGCATTTGAACATTTTCTTAAGCTCATTCTAAATCATTTCCCAAAATGGTCTGATCTTTTTACAGTTCCACCACATGTGGATCCATGTGCCTTTATCCTCCCTGCATTTCCGGCAAGGGTTTGTCCTAGGTCTGAAAATTTTAGCTAGCTTAACAGGCATTAAACTTAAGCTAGCTTCAGATCAATTTTAAAGGTGGAAACCTAAAGTTCTCGTATGCCCTTGAATATGGCCAGCAAAATGCGACAGTTTGCCCACCCACTCATCTGAACCCCCCCCTTCCTTGATTTTCAGAGACAACGACAAGATCAAGAAGAAAGTTCACCAGCTGAAGGAGCTTCAGGAATCTCTGGTGAGTCGTCCTTGGCATTGCCATTCTTCACGCAGGACCCCAGGATCTTTACGCTAGGTGGGGAGGGAGGCCGACCAAAGACACAGAAGGGAACGGGCAGAAATATGACCCCTGGCCTCATCCCTGCTGGCAGCAGCGAAGAACAGAAATAAATCCCTGGGTGACGTTCTAAGGCAAGCATATGCATGCTACACCTTTAAGGCACGTTCAAAGCACATTATTTCCCTTGAAGAATTCTGGGCGCTGCAGTTATTATTCCTAGCCACAGTTTAGAAAGTAGCCAGCGCTGGCTTGAGTTGTGGTTGGCATCTGTCTGTCCTGGGAGACAATGGAGGGGCGCGGCTTTTGGGTGAGTTCAAACTGCTGGAAGGTTGCAGCACCTGCTATGGCTGTAGAAACTGATAAAGGAGAGACATGTTTTGTTGCAGCCGGGGCAGGGGAAGGCGTCCGGTTGGGCTGCTGCAGATGCACGATAGAGTTTCTTCTCTTTCTGTTCCTCCCACCGGTCATTCCTCCTCTGGTCCCTGCTATGGATTCACAACCTGTCTGTCTGCAAGGGATTCCTACACGGCGAGGTTGATGTTGCCAGCCTTCATGTCATGTTTGCAGACATCTTTGCAACACGGAGTTGGTCTGCCAACGGGCGTGGGGCCTGAAGGCAGCTCCAATATTGAGGGAGCTGAAGCCCCTTCTCTCCCATAGTTGACGCCCCTGCTTCCTTGTAGTCCACCAAAACACAGGTTCAAAACCCGTTTTCTGCTGATGTGTGGCGTTGCGGATACAGTGGTACCTCGGGTTACAAACACCTCAGGTTACAAACACTTCAGGTTGCAGACTCCGCTATCCCAGAAGTAGTATCTTGGGTTAAGAACTTTACCTCAGGATGAGAACAGAAATTGCATGGCGGCGGAGCGGCCCCATGAGCTAAAGTGGTACCTCAAGTTAAGAATAGTTTCAGGTTAAGAACGGATCTCCGGAATGAATTAAGTTCGTAACCAGAAGTACCGCTGTAGTTGTATTCTGTCTCACCATGGAATATTTCTTGAGGTCTAAAATAATAAACGGTGACCTGGAAATCTTGGGTGCAGACCTGCCTCAATATAAACCTTTAAATATTTTGCTCCCTAGAGCAGGCATGTCCAAAGGCATTTCGGGGGGCCTAATCCAACCCGCCAGTCGGTTTAATCCGGCCCCTGTGGCAGTTTATTTCCTGCAGTAAAATCATTTAAAAAACACCTCTCAACAACTTCAATCCTAACAACTTTGGCTGGCCCCCACGGCTCTTCACTTCATCAAATCTGGCCCTCTTTGAAAAAAGTTTGGACACCACTGCCCTAGAGTGACTTGATTTCTTCAAGCGTTGACTACACTTAGCGGCCGTTTTTATGATCAACTCTTTCTCTCCTTCTTTACAGCAAGACGATATTTATGTTCTCGAAGAGCAGCTGTGTACGTAAGTCAATCGAGAGTCCCTGGCTTGAGGCTGCATTTTCAACCCCCTCTTCCCCTTTCCTTTTAAGCAACCTGGTTTGAAATGGCTCTTTGAAAATACTATTTTCTCAGTTGCTGTGAACTTGGGGCTAGGATGTGGGGAGACCAGGATTCAATTCCCCCACTCAGCCAGGAACCTCACTGAGCGACGTTGAGCCAGTTGCTCTCTGTTAACCTAATCTACCTCGCACGGATGTCGTCGGGATAAAATGGGGAGCCCCCCCCCCCTTTTGGTGGAAAAGTGGGGGTAGAAATTTAATAAATTTATTTAATATAAACAAACAAACACAATAATCAATAAGATAATTTGGGGTTTCATTTGAAATGTTTACTCAAGCATTTGGGGTGGGCTGGGTTTTAAATTCCAAACAGTTTGTTAAATAAAGGACTCAAAAAAAAATCTGTGTGATAGGCCACGATCCATGCTTGAAGTGCCTGCACATCGTTCCCCTTCATTTTGGCGGGTGCGCCATATGTGTGCTTGCACGGGAGAATGTTCCGGAGCTGGTGGCATGCGAAGGAAATGTTTCATTTTCGAAATGATTTAAAAAAAAAAAACCTGCGCCATTTCAAAAATTGTTTTGGGACGATTTCAAACCCCCCACATGCGTGTGTGTGTGTGCGTGCGTGCGTACACACACACACACGCCAAAAAAAGGGAGAGATTTGATTTTGAGATCTAATGCAACCTGGCATCTGCTCCTCAAATACAACTCGCCTTTCCAAGGAGAAAGAAGCGAAGAGGCGCCCACGGTTCAGTGATCTTCCTTATGCGCTACTTGGGTTAGCAGATGCTGAGTGGAAGGGGAGAGGGAGAGAGAAAAGAAAATGTCCCTGGAGTGAGGGGCAGTTGCCTAGTGACTATCAAAACAAAATGGAACTTATTTATAGCTTAGGTTATGGAGGGGGCGTTTCTGTCAGGAGCTGATTTTGTTTTTCATTTAAAATAGGGCTACCATATGTCTGGAATATCCCGGACATTTGCCCGTCGAAAATGATGTCTGGGAAAACCCAGGAGCATGGCAGCCCATATCAGAAGTGTTGGGTTTTTTTTGGGGGGGGGGGGCAATTTTCTTTTTAAAAAATAGCTCAAAAACTTCAATTTTTTGCAGTGGGATGGGGTGGGGGGGGGAAGAGATTTTTGCAAAAGAAAGCTCAACCATTTTTTCACTTTCTGAAATATGGCAGCCCTGTTTAAAATATTCCTTACCCACTCTCCACCATATAAGGGCCCAGGACAGGTTATAACAATATAACGTATCAAAACAGATAAAAACTGTTGCAATTATTATTATTATTATGAAGAAAAGGAAATCCGTTCCAGCCAGAACAGAACAGTACTGTATACATTTAGTGAAAGCAGCAGAGTGTGTAATAAAATATTGGAGGGGGCCACCTCCTCCCAGTTGATGGGCATTGCCATTCAAATGGTGTGTGCCCATCGTGTCATGCAGTGCTTTCTTTCTTTAAAAAAAAGTTTAGGGGGTACTCTCATTTTCCTTCTCATATTGAAATACTGCCGCTCAACGAGGCCAAACTTAGATTCGCAAAATGTTTAGGGGTACACATACCCCTGAGTCCGTCCCCCCCCCAGAAAAAAAGCACTGGTGTAATGCGATCGATTATGTGGGGCGGGGCTTATCTTCCCCTCCAATATTTTATTCAAGTTGGCGCCCCTGGTACCATATCACAATAAAGCGTCATGGCTTCTTCCCCGAAGAATTCTGGGAAGTGTAGTTTGTGAAAGGAAAGGTACCGTGAGCTGCTGTTCTCCTCAGAGAGCTAAAATCCCACAGAGTTCCCCGTGAGAAGGGATTGATTGGGAAACCACTCTGGGGATGATAATCAGGGTCTCTCAGCACCCCTTAACAAACGACAAAAGTACGTGCATGGTCTCTGTTCTCAGGTCGTAGAGTCTTTTCTGCAGATCAGTTATGTTCGATGTGAGACATTAACATTGTAAAGCTGTTTAGGGAAGCTTTTAATGTTTAACAGACCATTTTATTTTAATATTTTGTTGGAAGCTGCCCAAAGTGGCTGGGGAAACCCAGCCAGATGGGCGGGGTATAAATAATATATTATTATTATTATTATTATTATTATTATTATTATTATTATTATTAAACAGCATGAGGTTGGGGGAGAAGAGGGGCAAGCCCAGGACATAGTTGGTTGCCTTCTGTTGACTGCATTTATATTATTATATTATTTATATTATTATTCCAATTTGTTTACGGGGCGCTGAACTGGCGAGACTATCAGCAAGACTAAGAGATGTTACACAATCTCAGTAGTTTCAGGAATATCATCCCCAGTGCTGGATTTACATATAAACTAAACAAACTATAGCTTAGGGCCCCACTCTCTATTTATTTATGGTGGTAGATGGGAGATTGTCTGTGGCGATTGGGCGGGAGTTCTTTTGTCTGCATCAATGGCTGTTGTCGATTGGGTAGATCAGCGGTAGTCTTGCGTCCCTTCTGGTGGTGTGGTTGTTGGCGGCGGTTGGGTAGACGAAAGGTGCCAGCGAGGGTCTTTATGGTTAGTTATTTCTGTCCAGTCCTCCCCCCTCCTGGAAAAGCTCAACAACTCTGGGCACTTTGTGATAAATAAGTGGGTTTTGGTTTGCAGTTTGGGCACTCCGTCTCTAAAAGGTTCGCCACCACAGATAGAGGAATGGGCCCCACATATAGCATATATTCAACACAAGAAACAGCGACAATTTGTTGTTGACAAAGGACAGCTGGACCTCTAAAGGGCCCCATTACGTTCAGTAGCTGAGGGCCTCATCAAACCTAAATCCGGCCCCCCTGAACAAATATCGGATCACAAAAGGCTCAGCAACTTTCAGGGTGTCCTGGTTCTTTACGTTTTGAAATATGGCACCCCCTCCCCTCAAAGAGGTCCTTTCCACTGAGGAATCCCTCCTCTTCTGTCTCTCTGTCCACCAACCTCTTTTCTATCTATGGGGCAGCCCCTCGTCCCCAAGAAAACAAGTCTCCCAAGTTCTACCTGCCTGGTACAGTTCTGTCCCTCTCCTTACACCTCTGGTTTCCCAACCGCTTCCTTGGGGCATTCTAATTCTCCCCCCTCCATGACTCTCCCTTTCTCTGTAAGAACCCCCCTTCGCTTCCAGCCTCCCCCCTCCCCCCCAGTCCTCTTTGATCTCATTTGCTTTTTCACCCCATGGGCGTAGCCAGGATTTTCCTTGAGAGGGCAGACCTTTTGTTTGGGGGAGGGGGACAGAACCTCAGTTGACTATGTATTTTTATTGATTTTTTGGGGGGGACAGCTGCCCCTCCCTGCCCTCTCCTGGCTACACCCATGTGTCCTCCCCCCTCCGATCAAGTAAATAAATAAAAATTATTAGCTACTGACCGATTGCGTCTCAGATAACTTGGTTCGGTCCCCTATAACATAATGCCTCTCTCTTCCCCTCCCCCCAATAAATCCTGGCTACATCCATGTTTCACTCTCATTTCCCTGGCCAGATCTGTGGGTCCCGTCCCCACACAAACTCTTCTCCCACTTTGCAACCCCTTCTTAACCAACCTGACACTCCACCCCCCATTTCCCTTCTTGGGGTATACAGTCATACCTTGGTTTAAGTACGCTTCAGTTTGAGTACTTTCAGTTTAAGTACTCCGCGGACCCGTCTGGAACGGATTAATCCACTTTCCATTACTTTCACTGGGAAAGTTCACTTCAGGTTAAGTACAGACTTCCGGAACCAATTGTGTACCACTGTATATAAGTGTGTGTGTGTGTGTGTGTAGGCAGGGCATCCTCAATGGGACGGGCCTGCCCCTAAATTCCTACTGACATTGAGCATCTCCTCCCCTCCTTTCCTGCCTGGCAACAGCCCAGTCTGCCTTGTGTGCCACCCCCCCCCCCCAATAGCCTGGGAAAGAGGAGACTGAGGGGCATTATGAGATCCATCTCCATAGCGCTTTTGCTATTTTTTAAACTGAACAAAGCACTGTAAAACCACATGTGCCATCGTGACGGATTGCTTTGGAGTCATTTTAGCACCAATCAAAAAAATCTCCCCTCCAGCTGTCCTGTATTTTGCCTGAACGAAAGTGGCAACCCTCGGGTGAATCGGGTTTAATAGTAATAAATTTGCACCCCTGCTCTGGTCCTGGTTTTGCACCTGACTTCTGTTCTCTCCAAATGTCCTCCCCCCCCCCAGGTTCCTGTACTTGCCAAGGAGAGAGCAAAAGGTAAGTCCATTTCATGCCTTCTGTTTAAATGTGTGACATTTTAATGTATTTTAATCTTTGTTGGAAGCCGCCTAGAGTGGCTGGGGAGGCCCAGCTGGACGGGCGGGGTACAAATAATATATTATTATTATATATATTATTATTATATATTATTATTGTGGTGTGACTTTATCGATGACACAAATAATGAGGCATATGGTAAAGCAGCACCCATAGTCTGGAGCACAGTCTGGAGTGTGTGAAGCACATTTTATTTTTCCTTTCCCCTTTCCTATAAGTTCTAATTGCTACTGATACAAAATACCAGCCACCGGTCTAAGGAACACACAGTAATAGACATCATTTCATATCAGTAGCCACCGTAATAATTTTGGTATATGCACTTTGACGCAACGTTATTAACACGTTCAGAAACGTTTATTGTTTAATTTCTGTTCTATTTCTGTTGAAATATCTATTTTTATTTCCAATTGTTGTTGTTATGTTGTATGCTCCAGTGCAAAGATATATTTCAATCCCACCGTGTTTAAAGCTGAAAACAGTTTAAAGATGAAAATGAATAAAACCTACGATACAAAAAAAAAAAGTAAGGCACTTCCTGTTGTAGCTGGACTTCCCCTATTCTCAAATCTCTTCTTCCTGTCCCAAACCAGAGGTTTTTTCCCTTTCCTGGATCAGCCTGCACATGATCCTAGCACATTTGTGGCAATGTTTTCCTTGGTGTTTGTAACGGTGTGAAGGCTAAACTACAGTGCCCAGAATTTTCTGAGGGAAATAATGTGCTTTAAAGGTCTGACTTTGAGAACAGCTTTGCCTGGGACATGGATTCTGCTTCCCGAAAGCGTTCCCTTGCCTGCAATTGACTGGCGTGTGTGTATTCACACTCATTTTTCTCCCTCTCCCCCCCAATAAAGTCACCGGGCATGATTTGGATTAACAAGAGTTCTGGATTTTGCGTGTTACTGGCGGTTGGCAAATTTTCAGAACCAGAGTTTCCCACACTCGCAACCTTTGTGCATTCTTGGAAGATGCAGAGGTTATGTGCTAGGAACCATCCTTTTCCTCCTGGAAATCCCTAGTCCAATTAATGTGGGGTTTTCACCTCAGATGCCCCCACTTCCAAAAGCTTTGTGCGCTGCTCCTGAAACAGCCAAGACCGTTGAACCGAAAGGAGAGTGGTTGGCGTCATGAAGGACCCTGCTCTCTGTCCTGCCCCATCCATTTTTCTAACTTCTCAGCCGCACCATATATTTAAAGCACATTTAAGGCATGTACCTTCCCCCAAAGAACACTGGGAATGGTAGTTTACCCCTAACAGATTGATTAATTCCTGGCAATCTTAGCAAACTACAGTTCCCAGGATTCTTTGGGAGGACTCGTGCGCTTTAAATGCACTTTATACACCTCACATTTAAAGTGCATGACTTCCTCCAAAGAATCCTGGGAACTGTAAAAGTAAAGGTACAGGACCCCTGGACGGTTAAGTCCTGTCAAAGGCAACCATGGAGTTCCAGCGCTCATCTCGCTTTCAGGCCGAGGGAGTTGGCATTTGTCCGCAGACAGCTTTCTAGGTCACGTGGCCAGTATGACTAAACTGTTTCTGGCGCAACGGAATAACATGACGGAAGCCGGAGCACACGGAAATGCTGTTTACCTTCCCGCCGCAGTGGTACCTATTTGTCTACTTGCACTGGCGTGCTTTCGAACCACTAGGTTGGCAGGAGATGGGGCAGAGCAACGGGAGCTCACCCCGTCGCGGGGATTCGGACCGCCAACCTTCTGATTGTCAAGCCCAACACCATTATACTTATTTTATTTTTTATTATTCATTAAATTTGTACTGCATGCCGCCCTTCATCCAAAGATCCCAGGGCGTCTCAAACCCTCAGTGGGCTAGGAACTTCCCCTGCGTGCAAAGCTAGGCTCCGGTGGATTGAGCTGTCGAGACCAAGAGTGGGTCCAACCGTCAAGAAGGCGATTTCTGCATGTGCTGTAGAGGGAAGTGAGGGGCAGGTGGGGCTCGTCCACCTGGGAAGAGAGCCCACCTCTGATCCTAAACCTCTGCTGCCTTGCTGGATATCTTTGGCAGAGGAAAAGGCTCAGGAGTAGACCCTACACAAATCTGGAGTCCCTAAGGCGGTTGGGTGGCGCCTTGTACGCCTCCTTCCGGCAACTCCTGCATCCCAGCTGGTGCCAAACGTCTTGCTCTGCTTTCCTATGGACCACATCAGCGAGGCTGAGAGGCAAGGATCTTGCAGCCTGGCCTTTATAGATTAAACCGTGGGGAATTGAGAGACGTTGCTGCGTCTTAAATTAGCACAGATGGGGTGGGGGCTCACTCCTTTCCTTTCCTGATTTTGTTTAGGGAAGTTCTTAATATGTGATATTTTAATGGACTGTATTTTAATCTTCATTGGAAGCCGCCCAGAGTGGCTGGGGAAACCCAGCCGGATGGGCAGGGTAAAGGTAAAGGTAAAGGGGCCCCTGACCATCAGGTCCAGTCGTGTCCGACTCTGGGGTTGCGGCGCTCATCTCGCTCTATAGGCCGAGGGAGCCGCCGTTTGTCCACAGACAGCTTCCGGGTCATGTGGCCAGCATGACAAAGCTGCTTCTGGCGAATCAGAGCAGCGCACGGAAACGCCGTTTACCTTCCCGCTAGAGTGGTCCCTATTTATCTACTTGCACTTTGATGTGCTTTCGAACTGCTAGGTGGGCAGGAGCTGGGACCGAGCAACGGGAGCTCACCCCGTTGCAGGGATTCAAACCGCCGACCTTCTGATCAGCAAGCCCTAGACTCTGTGGTTTAACCCACAGCGCCACCTGGGTCCCAAATAATAAATTATTATTATTATTATTTCTCCTCAGAGAAGAAAACACCAAGCCACAGAGCCAGCGGGGAGATCAGCCCGAATTCTTTGCCACTGTGGGATGCAAACAGCAGCTTCCGGAATAAACTCTTGTCTTCTGTTTGCGATTTGGGATTCGGAAGGGTGACTCTGAAGTTCTGACGTGTAAGGCTAGCCTTCTGAAGGAGGCATGGGCAGTTTGCCCGGCTGGAAGCGGGACTTTCCCCCCTCACTCCCCCACCCCAGATCCCTGTCCAGTTTGAATCCTCTGCCAATGCACCATGCGATCAGCCACACCCCAGTGGTAAGGACAGCTGCTTGGCAGGCAGAAGGGCCCAATCCCCCTGCCTGAAATTCAGATAAGCTGCTGCCAGTCAGTGAGTACTGAGCTAGTAATGATCTGACTAGGTTTAGAAGGCTCATAGAATGATAAAGGGCTGCTGGGTTGTTTTTATTTTGATTATATATTTTGTGGTTTTATATTCTGTTTTTGTTCTGTGAACTGCCCTGAGACCTTCGGGTATAGGGCAGTATATAAAATCATTCATTCATTCAATCAATCAATCAATCAAGGGACCCTAGAGGTCATCTAGCCCAACCGCTGCAATGCAGGAATATGAAACCATCCCCTTATGGGGGTCGAACCTGCAACCTCGGTGGTGTTAGCACCACGCTCTATCCAACTGAGTTATCTAATATTTATGTAGCTCCTGTGTTCATTGTTGTGACAGCGCTAAGAACTACAGTTCCAAAAAGTATCTTTCCGTGGCAAATGCATTTTTATTTTCAGATTTGAAAATGGCTTTGCTTTGTCATGTAGACATGTCCTACCTAGAGCAAGGGAACCTCAGGTCCAAGGTAAAATGTGGCCCTCTAGACTTATTTACCTGGCCCTCAGTACTCGCTCCAGGTCACACCCTGTTTTCTCCTGGCTGGAATGCAGCCTTGAATTCTGATAATGCCTGAATGGAGGCTAGAGAAATTTCGTTGTTCCCGCAAGGGGACAATGACAATGAAGTTCTCTATTCTATTCTATTCTATTCTATTCTATTCTATTCTATTCTATTCTATTCTATTCGAGAGTGTTGGGTGTGGGTGAGTGTCAAACAGCTAACTGTACAAAGGCAAAAAATACTATATTCATTGCTCCACCCACCCTTTTGTCATTTGCTCACCCCACACTTTTCAACGCTTCCCTAGCTCTTTTCTAACTGCTGGAAGTTGCTTCTGAAGAAGTGTCTTTATTGTGCTAAGAAGAGTGACAAAGGGCTTCGATTCAACGTAACTGTGCAAATCTTAATTTCCAGGTTCTACCTGAATCCAAGCTGCCAAACACTAGTGGTGTGGAGCCACCCAAAGAACGTAAAATGAGCACTGGATCAAGCCCAAATCTCATCTAACCTAGCACTCTTTTCTCAAGTTGGCCAACCAGATGCCCACTTCTGTCCACCTGCTAGACAGATCCCTTTTCCTCCTCCTCGGGGCTTGGTTGAGAGACTGCTTGCATCCAAGGTGAACGGCCAAGCCAGCTTGGGCCTGTCTAGGATCTGAGCTTGCACCTTGCACTCCTAGCTTGCCTTTCCCTTTCAGAGCCTGGGTTTCTAACCTTCATTGGGGGGGGGCCTTTCTCTGAAGGACCTTGTTCCATTTGTTTCTCCACTTTGTTTACCATCGAAAGTGGGTCTGAGAGGCCAGATTGGGGTGGGGGGGTGGGAGCCATTTCCAGTGACCCTCGTTTCCCATCGCCCATTTCTAGAGATCGGGCCCCAACATCAGGGCTTTCTGTCCGAGACGGTGCAACCAACCGTCTCCGCTAAAGATACAAAAATTCCTCTTTTTCTGCCAGTTGCTCTGAGGGGGGGGGGGTCAAAACAGAGCGAATGGCAGCCATAATAAACCTTGCAACAGGCAAAAAAAGGGCCTTGTTTATATTCCAGCATCCTATCGCTTCTCACTTTGATGAAGGGAATGGATGCTTCCAGAACAGGTGTGGGGAAACTTTGGCCCTTCCAGGTGCTGCTGAAACTACAATTCCCATCATCCTTGCTTTTTGGCCATGCTAGCTAGGGGCTGATGGGGGGGTTGCAGTTCAACGTTTAAAAGTTATCCACTCCTTTTACAGAAGCTCAACCCCTCTGTGTGAACAGAGGCAAAGTCTTGCTGGTTTATCCACACTCATCAAAAAACCACATCTACCCCCCCCCCAAAAAAAAGGGGTGAATGTGATTTGTGAATGCTAAGTGCATCCATAATACCAAATTCCTTTCACTTAATTTCAACAATGTCTGCCGATCCCAGGGTGCAAAATCCAGCCCTATACAGGGAGGTTGGAGAAGGAAAGAATTATGTGAATTTCATGAATTCTGTGAAAGGAAAGGAACAGGGAGCACACATTTTGTTCTCCCCAACCTTAAAAAAAAAAAGTTTCTACTCCTCGTGATGGCTTAAAAGTGTGCAATTAATGCCTACTGAGATCCAAGAAAACAAAATAGAGACCAAGTAGGAGTTTTCACTTCACTGGTTAGTGGACATGAGGCGTTGGTGCCTTGCACGGTCCACACATAAGTGGAAGCATTATTTTTTTGCAGAGTTAAGGAAATATAGATTCCAGATTTCAGAATTTGCACAGGTTGCAGAAATTTCCAAAGTTTTCAAAGCATGCTAGAACATTCAGCTGCAATTATTTAAGGATTCCCCATTTTCAACAGGTGATCTTCCCAAAAAGTCCTGCTATCTAAGCCAGTTTGATTCCATGTTTGTGCACAAGATTTATGCACAGTCCTAGAGGTATTTACAAGGCAATATGCCCCATTGGCCTAAGCAGGACCTACTTCCAAGTACTGTAAACTCTCCACGTTACAATCAGGCTGTTGTTGCCTGAACTCTTGCAGGGAACCGCTTGAAGAAAATTCAACAGTTTGATGCAAGAACAAAACTGAGAAAGGCAATGATTTGATGCAAGAACAATAAAAAACTTGTTTATTAAACTTGAACAATCTCAGACGTCACCGGAACAAAACATCCATAATACCAAAAAACTTCTGAATTGCAAACACCACCACCCCAAGAGTTTAGATAAGAACCAATATAGATATAAATACTTTTCTTTTTAAAATATATATAAAAATATTTCTTTTTAAAACATATAAACTTTTCTCATATATACAAAACACACATGATATAAGAAACAAAATGGCAACTTTGGGATTTGTTTTAGAATTCTTTGAGGGGGAAATAGCTGCTTCCATCCAGGCAACAAGTGGCCCTGAAAAAATTTAAGACAATTGCAGACATTTTAAAAAAGCAAGAAACAAAAGTGTTATAAACTCACAGATGTTGGGAAACAAACTAGGCTGATTTCCATTCATCAAACTGAAGCAAGGTGCATTTTCATGATATCACGCATGTCCCAATGTCTTTTTAAAAAGATTACTTGTTGCAGCATTCATCACCTTCCAAGCAAATAATACAAAATAAATGTCTTAATTTAAATATATTTTGAAAGAGGAGGTTGGGTAGGGGCAAACGAAGTTGGCTTTTTAGGTGTTGCCGGTGTCAAAAATGTTGCCTGGCGATGTGTTCTGTCTTATCTCTGGTTCTTGATTACAGTACTTGTGGGTTGGTGGTTCTTCATTCCTGGGCTTTATCTCTTGACCTTGCGCCCGGCAGAGTTGCGTCCACACTTGCGATACAGCGATTGCTTCTCCTGGTTGAGCGGGCAGTATTTAAGAGTGTGGGCCTTGCCGGCTGTCGCGCCGCAGAGCGGGCAGGTGTAGTTGCGTAGGATGGGGCAGGCCACCACCCCGTCGGGCCGTTTCAGCGGGTGGGAGGTGTAGACGTTTTTGGACTCGCCGTTATGTTTGCAGAAGTTGCAAAGCATCCCTTTGGTGGCTTGCTGGGGGGTCTGCGACGCCTCGCCATTCGCCCCACCCTCGGAGCTGCTGCTCCCGCTGCTGGTGGCCCACTGAGCCAGGAACCCCAAGTGGTCTTCAAGGGGTCCCGGGGGCACATCATTGCAGTCAAGGGGGCCCCAGACCGGGAAACCAGCCTGCCCTCTCTTCCGATCCTCGATGATCTCCAGGATGACCTTCGAAAGATTGAGATAGTCTTTAAACCTGTCAAAATACTGACCCCCAGTCAAGGTAGGGGGATAGGACGGAATTGAGAATGATGAAAACATGGTCTGTGGTCAATGCTACACAGGCGCAACTCTCTTAAGTGATGTGCAGCAGACACCCAAAATGCTTTTTAGACAATGTTAATATTGGGGAGGTGGAGTCTGCAATTTAAAGGGCCAGGGGTATGAAAATATTTGTCCCCGCCTCCCCATACGTCCCCACCATGTCCTGAATTTAACCTTTATACGTCTAGACATGCAAGGTTTTCTGCAAAGAACTCATGACTTGACCAAGGACAAACAGACACACACACACACAGAGAGAGAGAGAGAATTGCCCTATTTTTCAGGCACAAAATTCGCCTGAAAACGTCCAGAGCTGGTTCTGCAAACACAACTGAAATCTCCTTTTGTGCCATGGGTCACCCTAGACTCAGCTGCATTCCCCTCTTGGATAAAAGACTGGTTTTAGGAAAACCAAGTGGCACTTCTTGCAGAAAGACACTGGACTTTGGAAACTTTCCTGCAAAAGAAGGGAATCGGTAAAGAAAAAGGAAGAAAAAAGGAGCATTCACCAAGAGGGTGAAATCTCTCCGGAATGCTTAGGGGTTATTCAAAACTATAATAATAGAAGCAGAGCTAGGATATATACCAGAAGTTTACTACAAGGGAAAGATGTTGACATGGTCAACTAGCAAGAGTCAAAGAAGCTACGAGTACGAGAAGCAACAAGGCTTCCTTCAGAAAATGGAAGACTTGCTGAAATTAGGACAAATAGGAACCTAAAAGTCTGGCCGAAGAAATGTTAGCAGACTGTAAAGGGTGTGGAAAATAAAAACAATCGAGGGACACATCATTAAAATGTTAACTCCAACATGTTCAAAAGTCTTTAAATGCCTCAGAAGCAGGGAAACAGCTTGACTGTTAGGATGACAGGAGACTTAAATGTGTGCTAAAAAGGAAGAGGAGGAGATGGCAGAAAAGCAGGATCCTTTGCCTTTTGTCTTCATGGCAGAAAATGTGGACGAGATCCCTGTGCCCGAACTGACTTTTCAAAGAAGGGGGTCTGAAGAACGAGGCAAATACTGGTGGCAGGAGATGAAATTCTAGGCCGCAATTACAATTTAAAAAGGGAACAAAGCACCAGGTCAAGGCTGTATCCTGTTCTATCCAATTTGTCAAAGAAATCAAATGCCAAATTGCTAGCAAAATATGTAACCTGTCCTAAGGCTGACCTCTGCCCCGGAGGACTAGAAAGTGATCATGCGGGGGGGAATCCAGTTAGCTGAAGGTGCATTACATTTGTAAATTGGTGGAAAGCGTTAAGAAGAATAAGATCACCAAGCATATAGAAGAAAATGAAGAATTTGCTGGAGAAGAATCAGCATGGCTTCTGCAAAGGGGAGTCCTGTCTCACTAATCTTTTGAATGCTAGTAGGGTGTGCTCCACAGGGAGCTGGCTTCAACTCTGTGCTATGTCTGCAAACATGACATGAACACTGGCAGCATCAACCCCACCATGTGGGAATCTTTTGCAGATGACCGCAGTGCCTGGAGACAGACAGTCAGGTTGCATATCCATAGCCGTGAGCAGAGGAGGAATGACCGCTGGGAGAAGCGCAGTGAGTCAAAACGCCATGGTGCATCTTCAGCAGCACAAACAAATGCCTTCTTCTGCCCCAACTGCAACGAAACATGTCTCTCCTGTATCAGTGTCAACAGCCATAGCAGGTGCTGCAACCTTCCAGCAGTTTGACCTCAACCCCAAAGGCGCACTCCTCTATTTTCTCCCCGAGACAGATGGGTGCCAGCGACAACTCCCACCGGTGCTGGCTAGTTTCTAAATGGTTGCTAGGAATTGTAACTGCAGTGCCCAGAATTCTTCAAGGGAAATAAGGTGCTCTGAATGGGCCTTGACACTGCTTGGTTATCTCCTGAGACAGACGGATACCAGCTTGGATAGGGGCGTGATAAGATAAGATAAGATATGATAAGATAAGATAAGATAAGATAAAATAAATCTTTATTACAGGTAGCTAGCTGTGTTGGGATAAACCACTGAGCCTAGGGCTTGTTGATCAGAAGGTTGGCGGTTCGAATCCCTGTGACGGGGTGAGCTCCCGTTGCTTGGTCCCAGCTCCTGCCAACCTAGCCGTTCGAAAGCACATCAAAATGCAAGTAGATAAATAGGGAAGGTAAACGGCGTTTCCATGTGCTGCTCTGGTTTGCCAGAAGCGGCTTTGTCATGCTGGCCACATGACCTGGAAGCTATATGCCGGCTCCCTCGGCCAATAATGTGAGATGAGCGCGCAACCCCAGAGTCGGTCACGACTGGACATAATGGTCAGGGGTCCCTTTACCTTTACCTAGCTGTGTTGGTCTGACGTAGTCGAAACAAAATAAAAAATAAAAAAATTCCTTCCAGGAGCACCTTAGAGACCAACTAAGTTTGTCATTGGTATGAGCTTTTGTGTATCTGAAGAAGTGTGCATGCACACAAAAGCTCATACCAATGACAAACTTAGTAGGTCTCTAAGGTGCTACTGGAAGGAATTTTTTTTTATAATTTTTATTGTCATTGTGATCCAGCAGCCTCTGTGGATGGGGACTTTCAGCAAGCTTTTGAAATCCTTCATTGAAGTTGGGATCAAGTTTAGCCATCATGGAGCTGGCAGAGTATCTGTTACGGCTTAAGGAACAAAGAGATGCAATGAATGGAGTGTTATCTCAATGAAGAATGTGGCATTCTCCCAAGGACTGGTGCTGAGTAATGAGACAGGAGGGCAGAGCATAGGAAGAGCTTGCTGGAACAGGCCAGTGGCTTACCTCCAGAGCCGTCTTTCCTATTGGGCTTACTGGCGCGTTGCGCCAGGGTGCTGGCCTCTCAGGGGCGCCCCAGCAAGTGGGGGAGCTGAGCAGCTTTGCCGGCAGCTTCCCCTTTTCCTGCACGCCCGCCAGCTGTGCCCCGTCAACCATATCTCTGGAGGGCGTGCAGCTTGCCTCCCAAGCCTCCATGGGAGGAGAGCAATCCCCACAGAGGCTTAGGATGGAAGCTGCGCCCCGCCAACTATATGGCTGGTGGGTATGCAGCTTCCTTCCCGAGCCTCCGCGGGAGGAGAGCGATCCCCGCAGAGGCTTGGGGAAAGGTCGATAACTCTGGGAAAGGGCAGCGGAGGGATCTTTGAACCATGGCGCCAGATATGCTTAAGACGGCCCTGCTTACCTAGACCACCATCCTGTTTGCACAGCGGCCGACCAGATGTTTATGAGGAGCAGGCAGGACCTGAATGCAACAGCAAATCTCCCCACTTGTGATTCCCAGAAATTTTGTGGCACAGTGCTTTTGACAGCGGAGGTAGGGCATAGCCACTGTGGTTCGTCTTATGAATCAGTCAAAGAATCACAGAGTTGGAAGGGACCCCCCCCCTCCCAAGGGTCATCTAAGTCCTACCTCCTGCAATGCAGCTAAAGCACCCCTGACAGATGGCCACCCAACCTCTGCTTAGAAACCTCCAAGGAAGGAGAGTCCACCACCTCCCGAGGGAGACTGCTCCACTGCCAAACTTAGAAAGTTTTCCCCCGATGTTTATTCGGAATCTCATTTCTTGCCTCACTGGGATCCTCTTGTTTGGAGCAGCAGAAAGCAAAACCTGCTCCGTCTCCTGTGTGAAAGTCCTTCAGATATTGGAAGATGGGATATCTTGCTTATTTATTTCGTAGAATTAAAAAGAGAGAGAGAGAAAACAAGAAAAACTTTTTTTTACAATAGTTTAGAACACGCAAAAAGTTAAAATACTAAAAAGGGTTATAGTTCATATCCACTTTCTAAGCATCTGCGTAGGCTTGTCTAAACAAAAAAGGTTCTCAGCTGGCGCCGAGAATAGGACAGTGAAGGTACCAGCTTGATCTCAATAGGCAGGGAGTTCCAAAGTGCAGGCGCTGCCGCACTAAACAACTGAGTTCTTACAAATGTAAAATGTGTGCTTTGTGACACCAGCAGTAATGCCAATTCTACCAATCAAGTAGGCCCATGTTGGGGGTAAGGGAATCTCGCAGGTAAACTGGACCCAAGTAGTTAAGGGTTTTGTTTACTAATAGATTCCCGTCAGCACTTGTGCTGCAGAATTATGCAGTAACTGCAGATTCCAGGTAAAGCCCGGGCGAAGCTTTACGCAGAACGTATTGCTACAACCCAGCCTTGCAAGGAACCCACATATGAACTTCTGTGGCAAGGTTTTCCCGGTCCAGGGACGGCTGTAGCTGTTGAGCAAACTGCAGTTGGTAAAAAGGCACTTCCAGTCACTGAAAGAGATTGTGGGATCCTCCTCGAGCATCTCTCTAAAGTGGGTGAATGGGCATTCGAGACGGAAAAATGCAATTCAAAGAAAGGAAGGGCAAGACGATGCCCACTTCACCCGCCGATGGGATCCGAGCTGGCGGGAACCAAGCGGGCAAGGGATCTTCAGGTGGCGGCAGATTGCCAACCCAGCATAAATGCACTTTTCGACAATATTCTAATGTTCCAAGTTTCACCTGTATATACAAATCAATGGGGCTGCACCCCTACTTGAAATATTATGTGCAGTTCTGGGTTGGCGTATGCCAAGAAGGATACTGCGGAACTGGGAAAGGCGTACTGTGGAAGAAAAGTGGCTGGAGGCACTTTCCCACGAGGAAAAGTTGCCACATTTCGGGGTTTAGAGAGAAAGCGGGTGAGAGGAAGGAGGATAGGAGTTTATAAGACGATATACGGAAGGGTGGAGAAGTTTTCCTCCCCTTCTTATAACACCTGGGGGGGCCTCCAGCAAAGATTCAGGACAGATGAACAAAAGTCATTCATCATAGCTAATCTGTGGAACTCCCTCCCACAGGAGGCAGTGACGGCCACCAAGTTGGAGGGCTGTTGAAAGAGGACCGGAGAAATTCGCTATCGAAGGTTACTACTCTGCCTCCACAGTCGGAGGCAGTGTTGCTTCTGATTCCCAGTGGCTGAAAGCTGCAGGAGGGGAGAGGGCTCTTGTGCTCGGATCCTGCTTGTGGGTTACCTATGGTGGCTGCATACTAGTATGCCTCTAAATACCTCTTGCTTGTGGATCAGGACCAGAAGCGGGTTATGGCGCTTGCAAGCTGCCCATGGAGGTACGGCTGGCCCCCCTTTGGCCCTGATCCAGCAGCCAAATTCTTCAGATGGCAAACACTGAGCCTGGCAGAAGAGCGGTTGCGTCCACGCCATCCACTGAAAGCCCCTGGCTTCCCTTCCTAATCCTCTCTCGCTTTTGCATTTAATTATATTTCTCGATACTTGTCGAAAGATATACAAAAGTTCATACCCAATACAAAGTATCAATTCTTTTTTTATAATACACTGAAATAAAAGGGACGTCTAATCTGAAAAGGGAATTTGTCTATAATCCTCTTTTAAAGCTGTCTAGGTTGGTGGCCTGTTGCACGCCGCCCCAATCTCCAAGCGGCCCGAGATTCCAGGGGTGATGGGCCTTGAGGCGCTCCAGCAAGAAAGGACCATGACTAGGTACGAAAGGGGCTGCAGAGGAAGTACGGCCATTGACGCGGGTGAAATCTACACATACAGTATTGGCCAGAATATAAGCTGCACTTTTTTTTTTCAAATTCAGTCCGTGAAAAGTTAAAAGTGTGGCTTATATTCGTGACCTTACAGGTCCCCAAACCCCCGAGAGCAGCCCAGGAGCATGGGGCAATGGGGGGCAGCCCGCCCGCCCGCCTGTCTCTCACAAGCCTTCCCTGGCGCAGAGTTGGGGAGGTTGTGCCGGGAAGCAGTAGTGCCAGGAGGCGGGACCACAGTGCACTTGAAACCGAGCACCGTCGCCGGCTTGGGGAGCGGGGCACCAAGTGCTGGCTGCCCCCCCCCCCCCCCCGTTCAGGGCAGTAGCACCGGGAGGCAGGCAGCACCCGCAAGTAAGCCTTGAATTTTAAAGGTGCGTCTTATTTATTTGCGGGTGTGTCTTATATTGGGGCCAATATGGTATATAAAAAAACGCTGATAAAATCCTTTTTTAAAAAATAAATTGATTTTTTAAAAAATACATTGATTTTGCCATTAGCTCACCAGCGCCATGTAGTGTCACATTTGTATAATGCACTTAAAACATTATATTTGCAGCTGTATAGCTGAGTCCTTAAAGGGTAAAGGGACCCCTGGCCATTAGGTCCAGTTGTGACCGACTCTGGGGTTGCGGCACTCATCTCGCTCAAGAAAAAGTTGCAATAGTTTAAAGCACACAAAAGTTAAAATACAGAAACAGATTAAAATGACCTTAACTTTCTAAGCATCTAGTAGGTAAACTGTAAAGGTAAAAGTAAAGGGACCCCTGACTGTTAGGTCCATTCGCGGACGACTCTGAGGTTGCGGCGCTCATCTCGCTTTATTGGCCGAGGGAGCCGGCGTACAGCTTCCGGTTCATGTGGCCAGCATGACTAAACCACTTCTGGCGCAACGGAATACTGCAACCAGAGCGGCGCACGGAAACGTCGTTTACCTTCCTGCCGGAGCGGTACCTATTTATCTACTTGCACTTTGACGTGCTTTTGAACGGTTGGTTGGCAGGAGCTGGGACCGAAAAACATGAGCTCACCCCATCACGGGGATTTGAACAGCCGACCTTCTGATCGGCAAGCCCTAGGCTCTGTGGTTTAACCCACAGCGCCACCCGCATCCCGCTTTTCCTTAGGAGGTCCCAATTTTCATCGGAGAAATGTTGGAGGGTACAGAGTTAGGCGACTCCCCAAGACAAGGAGATAAGTAGCTAAACAACATTGGGAAGACATCTGAAGGCAGCCCTGTACAAAGGAAGTTTTTTTAATGTTTAATGTTTTGTTATGTTTTGGAAGCCTCCCAGAGTGGGAGGGTAACCCAGTCAGATGGGCTGGGTATAAATCAGGTTTCCTCAAACTCGGCCCTCCAGATGTTTTTGGCTTAGCTAGCAGGACCAGTGGTCAGGGATGATGGGAGTTGTAGTCTCAAAATATCTGGAGGGCCAAGGTTGAGGAAGCCTGGTATAAATAATTAAACTGTTGCTGTTGTTCAATAGAACATTGCTATTTTCATCAGATAAATGTTGGAGGGTATGCAGCAAGCACCTGAATTCCAGATGCAGGAAACCTCGGGAAGGAGAAGAAGGCTGTTGTGCTCAGGTCCTGCTTGTGGGCATATGGAGGCATCTGTCTGGCCACTGTGAGAACAGGTTGCTGAATTAGGCAGGGTCCCTCGGGCATCCCCCAAGCGGGAAGGTAAACGGCGTTTCCGTGCGCTGCTCTGGTTCGCCAGAAGCAGCTTTGTCATGCTGGCCACATGACCCGGAAGCTGTCTGCGGACAAACGCTGGCTCCCTCGGCCTATAGAGTGAGATGAGCGCCGCAACCCCAGAGTCGGACACGACTGGACCTGATGGTCAGGGGCTCCTTTACCTTTACCTTTACCTAAATAAAGACAATTAGCTTAGAAGAGGACGAGATGGTTGGGCAGTGTTCTTGAAGCTACCAACATGAGTTTGACCAAACTGCAGGAGGCAGTGGAAGACAGGAGTGCCTGGCGTGCTCTGGTCCATGGGGCCACGAAGAGTCGGACATGACTAAACGACTAAACAACAAAGCTTAGAAAAAGCCGTTTCTGTGATTTATTGGTATTGCCCTCGGTGGTCACACACAGCTGCCGCTGTGCATCTGAGAAACTCTGCAAGTTGCCAGGAGCTGCCGGGAGGTGCTGAATGGGCCAAGCAGAACTGTGCTGCAGAGGGAAGCGTGCAGGACGCCGGCAATATATTATGAGACTCTTTAGCTCATAATAACCCCACACCTAATTGAGGCACCTAATTTTAGGCAAGGTTTACCTCAAAAAAACTGGGAAAACTTATTGACTTGAGTATAAGCCGAGGGTGGGGAATGCAGCAGCTACTGGTAAATTTCAAAAATAAAAATAAATACCATCCTATGCCTTTCCCAGCTGTCAGCGGTGGGGTGGGGGGAGACCGCCTCGCACAGAGATAGGACGGGGATTCGGAGAGTCGCAAAACAGCGCTTCTCCAAACCCCCGGTCCTGTGCCTTTTTTCGCCGCCGCCCACCTCACTCGAATATAAGCCGAGGGAGGCTTTTTCAGCACATTTTTGGTGCTGAAAAAGTAGGCTTATACTCGAGTATATATGGTAAGTAAGCCACCATACACTGAATGGAATTTGCTTCTGAACAGAGGGACGGGGGGGGGGGGGGGGTTAAATTGACATCACAATTAAATAGCAAAGACTGAGGTGGATGAATTAAAAATCAATAGTTGGAAAAGTGAGCCTGTAAATGCCTGTTGTCAGATGTGCTACAATAGGAGTTTAAATGGAATGAGTTGTTTTAAGAGAGAGAGAAATAAGAACCAGATGCCATAGCTGCCAAGTTTTCCCTTTTCTCGCGAGGAAGCCTATTCAGCATAAGGGAAAATCCCTGTAAAAAAGGGATAACTTGGCAGCTATGCCAGATGCACAAATATAGGATGGGGGACACCTGGCTTACTAGCAGTCCATGTGAAAAGGCTCTAGAGCAGGCATGTCAAACCTGCGGCCCTCCAGATGTTTTGGACTACAATTCCCATCTTCCCCAACCACTGGTCCTGCTAGCTAGGGATCATGGGAGTTGTAGGCCAAAACATCTGGAGGGCCGCAGGTTTGACATGCCTGCTCTAGAGGTCTTGGTGGACCACAAGCTTAATACGAGTCAACAGTGTGATGCAGCAGCAAAAATAGCTAATGCTATTCTAGGCTGCATCAACAGAAATATAGTGTCCAAATCAAGGGAAATAATAGTCCCACTCTATTCTGCCTTGGTCAGACCATACCTGGAATACTATGTTCAATTCTGGGCACCACAATTTAAGAAGGATGTTGACAAGGTAGAATGTGGACAGAAGAGGGCAACCAAGATGATCAAGGGTCTGGAAATCAAGCCTGATGAGGAATGGTTGAGGGAGCTGGGTATGTTTAGCCTGGAGAAGAGGAGACTGGAGCTATGTCAGCCATCTTCAAATATCTCAAGGGCTGCCACACAGAAGAGGGAGCAAGCTTGTTTTCTCCTGCTCTGGAGGACTCGAACAAATGGATTTGAGTTAGAAGAAAGGAGATTCCAACGCAACATTAGGAAAAACCTTCTGATGGCAAGAGCTCTTTGACACTGGAGCAGTCTCCCTCAGGAAGTGGTGGGCTCTCCTTCCATGGAGCTTTTTAAGCAGAGTTTGGATGGCCATCTGCCCTGGGTGCTTTAGCTGAGATTCCTGCATTGCCAGGGGTTGGATTAGATGACCCTTGGGGTCCCTTCCAACTGTACAATTCTATGATTCTAAGATCTCATGTGATTGGCATTATTATTATTATTATTATTATTATTCACCTTTGTTTACTGCCCTCGATCCTCAGGGTTGTTCCCAACACTAAATTGCAATATACACTGAGGGGGGAAAGTATTTGATCCCCTGCTAAATTTGCCCGTTTGCCCTCTGACGAAGAAATGGGTCTTCTGGGTTTCTGGGGGTTATCCTGGTCTCTCACAGCTACAATAAACCTACCATTGAAATTATGAGCTGGTCATTTCATCGTCAGAGAGCAAATGGGCAAATTTAGCAGGGGATCAAATACTTTCCCCCTTCACTGTACAGTAGTTTGTTTGTTCGTTCTGGACTTTGCTTCAGGGGTAAAAAATCACTTGGCTTTCTTTTTGCAGCTTGTATGTTGGGCCTTCATCTCACGTGTTTATAAGTAGCAACTGCACCCAGCTCTTAGAATCATAGAATCATAGAATCATAGAATCATAGAATCATAGAATCATAGAGTTGGAAGAGACCACAAGGGCCATCCAGTCCAACCCCCTGCCAAGCAGGAAACACCATCAAAGCATTCCTGACAGATGGCTGTCAAGCTTCTGCTTAAAGACCTCCAAAGAAGGAGACTCCACCACACTCCTTGGCAGCAAATTCCACTGCCGAACAGCTCTTACTGTCAGGAAGTTCTTCCTAATGTTTAGGTGGAATCTTCTTTCTTGTAGTTTGAATCCGTTGCTCCGTGTCCGCTTCTCTGGAGCAGCAGAAAACAACCTTTCTCCCTCCTTTATATGACATCCTTTTATATATTTGAACATGGTTATCATATCACCCCTTAACCTTCTCTTCTCCAGGCTAAACATACCCAGCTCCCTAAGCCGTTCCTCATAAGGCATCGTTTCCAGGCCTTTGACCATTTTGGTTGCCCTCTTCTGGACACGTTCCAGCTTATCAGTATCCTTCTTGAACTGTGGTGCCCAGAACTGGACACAATACTCCAGGTGAGGTCTGACCAGAGCAGAATACAGTGGTACTATTACTTCCCTTGATCTAGATGCTATACTCCTATTGATGCAGCCCAGAATTGCATTGGCTTTTTTAGCTGCTGCATCACACTGCTGACTCATGTCAAGTTTGTGGTCAACCAAAACTCCTAGATCCTTTTCACATGTACTACTCTCAAGCCAGGTGTCTCCCATCCTGTATTTGTGCCTTTCATTTTTTTTGCCCAAATGTAGTACTTTACATTTCTCCTTGTTAAAATTCATCTTGTTTGCTTTGGCCCAGTTGTCTAATCTGTTAAGGTCATTCTGAAGTGTGATCCTGTCCTCTGGGGTGTTAGCCACCCCTCCCAACTTGGTGTCATCTGCAAACTTGCTCAGGATTCCCTCAAGCCCATCATCCAAGTCATTGATAAAGATGTTGAACAAGACTGGGCCCAAGACAGAACCCTGTGGCACCCCACTAGTCACTACTCTCCAGGATGAGGAGGAGCCATTGATGAGCACCCTTTGGGTTCGGTCAGTAATCCAGCTACAAATCCACTGAATGGTAGCATTGTCTAGCCCACATTTTACCAGCTTCTTTACAAGAATATCATGGGGCACCTTGTCAAAGGCCTTGCTGAAATCAAGATAGGCTACATCCACAGCGTTCCCTTCATCTACCAGGCTTGTAATTCTGTCAAAAAATGAGATCAGATTAGTCTGACATGACTTATTTTTCAGGAACCCATGCTGACTTTTAGTGATCACAGAGTTTCTTTCTAGGTGCTCACAGACTGTTTGCTTAATGATCTGCTCTAGAATCTTTCCTGGTATTGATGTCAGGCTGACTGGGCGGTAATTGTTTGGGTCCTCTCTTTTCCCCTTTTTGAAAATAGGGACAACATTTGCCCTCCTCCAGTCTGCTGGAACTTCGCCTGTTCTCCAGGAATTTTCAAAGATTATTGCCAGTGGTTCTGAAATCACCTCTGCCAGTTCTTTTAATACTCTTGGATGTAGTTCATCTGGCCCTGGAGACTTGAATACATCTAAACTAGCCAAGTATTCTTGTACTACCTCCTTACTTATTCTGGGCTGTGTTTCCCCTGCTGAATCATCTGCTCCATATTCTTCAGGTCGGGCGTTGTTTTCTTTCTTGGAGAAGACAGAGGCAAAGAAGGCATTGAGGAGTTCTGCCCTTTCTCTGTCCCCTGTTTGCATTTCACCATCTTCTCCTCTGAGTGACCCCACTGTTTCCTTGTTTTTCCTTTTGCTACGGACATACCCATAAAAGCCCTTTTTGTTGCTTTTAACCTCTCTGGCGAGCCTGAGTTCATTCTGTGCTTTAGCTTTTCTGACTTTGTCTCTACACGTGCTGGCTATATGTTTGAATTCCTCTCTGGAGATTTCCCCCCTTTTCCATTTTTTGTACATATCCCTTTTAAATCTTAACTCAGTCAAAAGTTCTTTAGATAGCCAGCCTGGCTTCTTTAGGCACCTTCCATGTTTCCGTCTCATTGGTATTGCCTGAAGTTGTGCTTTTAATATCTCCCTTTTAACAAACTCCCAACCATCATGAACTCCCTTCCCTTTTAGTATTACTGTCCATGGGATTTCACCCAGCGTTTCCCTAAGTTTTCTGAAGTCGGCTTTCTTAAAGTCTAGAATTTGGACCTTAGTATGCTTGGTTGCTCCTTTCCGCTGGATAATAAACTCCAGAAGAGCATGGTCACTCCCACCTAATGATCCTGCCACTTCTACCCCACTAACCAAGTCATCACTATTGGTTAGGACCAGATCTAAAATGGCTGATCCTCTTGTTGCTTCTCCCACTTTCTGGACAATGAAGTTGTCTGCAAGGCCAGTGAGGAATCTGTTCGACCTTATGCTCTTGGCTGAGTTTGACATCCAACAAATATCAGGATAGTTGAAATCCCCCATTACTACTATCTCACTTCCTTTGGAATGCTTGGCCATCTGTTCCAGGAAGGCATCATCTGTGTCCTCAGTTTGGCTTGGGGATCTATAGTAAACTCCCACAATGAGATCACTGTTGTTTTTCTCTCCCTTAATTTTGACCCAGATACTCTCAATTTGGCTTTGAAGTTTTAAATCCTGGATCTCTTCACAGGTATACATATCCCTAACATATAAAGCTACTCCTCCTCCTTTCCTGTTTGGTCTATTTCTCTTAAATAGATTGTATCCCTCTATTACTACATTCCAGTCATGAGACTCATCCCACCAGGTTTCAGTGATGCCTATTATGTCATATTTAGTTTGCTGTACCAAGAGCTCAAGTTCATCTTGTTTATTTCCCATGCTCTGTGCATTAGTATACAGACATTGAAGACCGTTGATCATTCCCCCATGTCTCTTATTTAAGGATATTTTCGTCCCACCACTAGGTCTGCATGCTGCTTGCTCCATTTGGTCCTTGACATTTGGATGATCATCTTCAGCATTTGATAGACTCCTACCTTCAGGACCACTGTCTCCCTCCCCCACATAAGTCAGTTTAAAGCCCTCCTGATGAGGTTTTTGAGTTTTGTGGCAAAAACATTCCTCCCAACTTTTGTGAGGTGCAGTCCATCACTTGCCAGAAGTCCATCTTCAAGAAACTGCAGACCGTGATCTAGGAATCCAAACCGTTCCTGTTTGCACCATTTGCGAAGCCAGTTGTTCACTTCCCCTATTTTTCCCTCTCTCCCTGGGCCATGTCGTTCAACTGGGAGGACAGAAGAGATGACAATTTGTGCATCTAATTGCTTCAACTTCCTGCCCAGAGCCTCATAATCATTTTTGATCTTCTGTAAGCTATGGCTTGCAGTGTCATTGGTTCCCACATGCACCAAAAGGAAGGGGTATTTGTCGGTGGGTTTTATGATTCCTTGCAGCCGTTCTGTTACATCTTTGATCTTGGCCCCAGGTAGACAGCACACCTCTCGAGACATCTTGTCAGGCCCACAGATCACTGCTTCTGTACCCCTCAGTAGGGAATCCCCAATCACCACTACACGCCTCTTCATAGGCTTGGTTGGGATTCTTCTATGTGCTGTCCCTTCCGGCCTCGCTGGACATATAGAAAATATACCTTCTTCTCCCGGCCTCGCTGGACATATAGAAAATATACCTAGTTTTCAGTCATATCATGTCTTTTCAAGTCCTTCCTGACTTTGCTATTGTTGTTCAATACAGCTCTAAAAAATAGTGATTCATTAATTAATGTAATATAAGGCATACCTGATATAATTTTTTTTCCGCTAGTCACTTTCGGTCACTATCCTCATCCTACCTGGTTTGACCGTTCTTTCTTGGTTCTACGCTACATCACTTTCATTAAAAACCCAACGAAAGTTATTGCAAAGAAAGAAAAATAGCTTCGGCCTTAATAGGTGCGCGAGGTGTTGCTTTCACTTTCTGTTCCTCTACCCGTGCAGCTCCTTTCCCACCGTCTGCTCTTACCTGCCCTGGAACTCTCGCGATCCCAGCTGGAGAGCTCCCTCTCGGACCAGATCGCTCAGCAACGCGCTGAGCAACGCGCTCAACGGCCACTAGAGGGCAATAGACCAGCGCGTTTTCGCGCCCGCCCAGCCGCGGGCGCAGCTCTGGGCGGGGTTCTTGCTTGATGACCGAGGTCCCTTGGACCAATAAGCGCCGCCGGATCGTGCTTCCCGTCTCGGATTGGGTGCTCCATGCCCCCGCCCACACACTGAAAGAGAGGGAGGGAGCCGAGGAGAGGAGGGGCTTGTAGTGTTAGGGGCGGAGCCACCGCTCTGACTGACGGCGAGCGTCGCTTGCGAGGGAACCCTGGGAGGTGACTGACGTCGCCCCGAGCCAATGACGGTGCGGGAGCGGTTGAGCGGGCAGCCAATGGGAGAGCGGCGAGGAAGCGCCTTTCGCTGGAGACGGCAGTTGAGGTGGGGGCGGCGCGCAGGTAAGTTGGCTTTTTTGGGGGGGGGCTCCGTTCCCTATTTAAACCCCCGAACCCATCTCATTCCTGCCTCCCTCAAAACAGTAACCCCTCCCCCGGTCTCCTAATAGCTGCCTCCCCCCATTAATGCTAATTAACCCTAGGCAATTAGCGCTAATTAAGACCATAAGAAGACTCCTGCCTCAGAGTCCAAGCAGTAGCCCCTCCTAGTCCTAATAGCCGCCTCCCCCATTAATGCTAATTAACCATATGCAATTAAGACTAATTAATGCTAATTAACGCCCCCTATTAAGGACGTGAGAAGATTCCTGATTCAGACCCCGAACGGCAGCCCCTCCCACAGTTAATACCAATTGAAGCTAATTAACACCCTCCCTATTAAGACCATAGGAAGGCTGCTTTCTCAGACTCCAATCAGTAGCCCCTCCTACTCCCAATAGTCGTCTCCCAGCCTTAAATGCCAAGCATCTGCTGCCCTTAATTATTATCCCCTCCTTATTACTGCTAAATGCTATTTGAAGTCCCCACCACAGTTAAAAATATGTGGATAGCCTGGCTGGGTCAGCCGAAGGCCCGTCAAGTCCAGCTTCCTGCTATCAGAGGGGCCACCCAGGCCTCGACATTGGGAGCCTGCAAGGATAAATTGATGCTAATTAATCCACCATTGTGCTCATTATCACAGTTTCCCTATCCTTGTTGCAGATCCTCTGGGTGGAGCTTTTCGGTCCCTTGCTGCCAGTATTTAGGTTTGCATCCCATTTCCCCTCCCACTTGTCTCACCTTATTTTTCTGTTTTCCCAATCTTACTGAATCCAGCACTGTCCCTCCATTAGTCTGGTCAGTCGTGGCTACACTAGGCCATGAGACAAATTCAGGAAAATGGCACTAAGTGACTCTAGGACACTATGGGGGAGACAAAAAAATTAACAGTTCTCAGTTACTAGCCATTCTCTCCCGGCAGAAACATTTTTCTTAATTCTGAACCTGTGGGGTGAGAGAAACCATCATCCAAGGGACATCTGATAGAATCATAGAGTTGGGCCATCCAGTCCAACCCCCTGCCAAGCAGGAAACACCATCAAAGCATTCTTGACATATGCCTGTCAAGCCACTGCTTAAAGACCTCCAAAGAAGGAGACTCCACCACACTCCTTGATGTGTGTGTCTGTGTGTGATTTTGTGATTGCTTCACACCCTGCTGATAAACTTCCCTGCTCTTGTTCCCCCCCCCACCCCACATAGACAATTGCGTGTGGAAGGCTGCTGTTCAAGGCTGCCCACTTCATGCCCTGCGAGACGGGCATAGAGATTGCTGGGCGCAACATGGCCAAGCTGCACGGGCTGCAAGCGGACTATGTTTTCCGTGGTGTTGAGCACATTGTCCGGATGTCGGTGGACGGGAACCTTCTGGAAGTAGAAGTGGAGGACCGGCTCACCACGGACCAGTGGCGGGGGGAGTTTGATGCTGCTTGTGAGTAATGAATCTGACACTGAGGAAGCTCTGCTGATGTGAACAGCTTAGGAGGGGGAAGAGCTGTGAAATGCATTTTTTAGAAGCCCAACTGCACTATGCTGCTAGGCGGGAAACCGAACACCCCCTTTCTCTGCTTTGACTATCTGGCACGTGCAGAGATGACCCGGCTGCCCTCTGCAGTTTCCCTTCTGGCTCTGGTTTGTCCCTGCCTCTGCTGGGCGCTTGAAGCCCCGTGTCTTTAAGGGAAGGTCATCCATGCCAAAATTAGCATCCCTCATGTTTTACCTTTTCTTCCAGTCATTGAAGACCTCACTCACAAGACTGGGAATTTCAAGCAGTTTGGGATCTTCTGCAGCATGCTAGAGTCAGCCCTTTCCCAGGTGAGGCTCAGTTTGGCTTTGGGGCAGCCACAGAAAAGTCTATGGAAATGTGTTTTGGGCAGAGTTCCTCAGGCTTCTTGAGCATTGCCGCTTTCCTATGCTTCCTCTCCCTTTGGTCCCTTCTCCCCTGCCACCAACCATCCATTCCACAGGTGGGCATCTGGGAGATTTCTTCGTCTATAGTCCTCTCCTGGTGAGAACACTGCAGATACAGGTGAAACTCGGAAAATTAGAATATCGTCGAAAAGTGCATTTATTTCAGTAATGCAACTTATTATTATTAATTTTTTTAATTTTTTTTACAAATGCTTTCTTTTGGAAATTCCGCAGTAATAAAACAAATAGTTACAATAATACAAAAATAAACATTGCTATTATATTTCATTAATTACATTCCATTTATAATTGACCTGCCTAACGACAAATAATTACAATTACAACAAATAAAGGCTTGACATATCTTACTTTGCATGTCATGCATCTATCTCATATATTGGTTTCCCCTTTTAAGTTGTGTTACTGAAATAAATGCACTTTTCAACGATATTCAAATTTTCCGAGTTTCACCTGTAAAAGCCTCAATCTTTAAAAAACAAACAAACAGAAACACACATTAATAAGTAAATAGTGGGGGGACCCCGTTCTAATGTGGCTGATGCTGTTGGGAGTTGTAGTCTGAAACATCTGGCAGGCACCAGGTTTGAGAAGGGACCTCCAGAATGTCAGGCCTCCTTTATGTGTTTAACCCCCTCCCCCGGCTTTGACGACTTACAGTGTTTCTACCACATGCCCTGTCAGGTTCCTGCAACTTAAATCTTGCCACCATGAGCCCCTTAGTGTATTGAATTCCTGTCCTTCCCTGGTCCGAGAGTCGCTTCTTCCAGGATAAGGACTGGCTGTGTAAACGGTCCTTGGTGCGCTGCTGATTATGTGGGATTTTTCCCTATAGAGCAGCGAGTCGGTCACACTGGACCTCCTCACTTACACAGACCTGGAGTCGCTGAGAAACAGGAAGATTGGAGTGGGTCCCCGGCACATGGCAGCTGCCAAAAACTCCCCACTGAGCTCCAAGCGCTACCTCATCTTGATCTACTCGGTGGAATTTGACAGGTGAAAGGGGAATCCCGACTGCGTGTCCCGGTTACCAGCAGGGAGCCTTGGGGTGGCAAGGGGGCTTGGGAAAATGGAGGGCGCCTCATTTGTAGCTAAACAATCACCCAAATGCCCCGTAGCCAGCCACAAATTTATTGCAGGTGCGATGGGGACAGGTGAACCTGGCCTTTCTTGAAGACCCAAGTATCGCTGGGGGGCTGCCAGAGAGACTGCATAACCTTATAACTTGGAGGGAAGTGGCTAATGAAACCAGTCCTTCCCTTTGCTCTGTGGGAGGAAAGAGGAGGCAGAAGACCAGGGGGCTTTCCACTCCTCCTTTTTTGCTTCGAAAACAGCAAACAACAAGGCAGGAGCCAAGGCCCCTCCTGCCTCTTAGCCCAGGACTGTCCAGGGAGCTGCCCCACTTTTCCCAAGGGAAGAAAAGATTGTAAGATCAAGGACCACAGCAGTCTTTGCCAAGCTGGGGCCTTCCAGGCGCTTTGGACTACACCCACGTGGGGCTGATGGGAATTGTAGTTCAAAGTGGCTGGAAGGCCCCAGCTTGGCAAAGGCTGAAGGAGATGCATAGGAATAAGCATTCAGTATTGGTAGCAGTTACAGGGAAGAAAGTTCTTGCCTTTCTCTTTTTGTGGGTTGGTTTTGGTTGTCTCTTCTGGACAGGGAGGCAGGGAGCACTAAGGATTGCTAGCCAGTCCCCTCTTGGAAGGGGGCCTCTGCCCCCCACATCAAACCAAGTGTCAGCCTGGCCTGCTAAGCATCAGAACCAGCCCTGCCCACTGAGCCTTGACATTTACTCCTGTCTGCAGCGGGTGCAGTGCAGGAGGTCATGACTTGTGGTTGCACTTCCTTGTTTCTTGGCAGGATCCATTACCCGCTCCCCCTCCCTTACATGGGCAAGCCAGATCCCGTCATCTTGCAGAAGGTGATTCGGGAGCTCAAGGAGGAGTTGGCCCTGCTGAAGGCGAAGCCAAGCAAGGATTTCAGAGATGCTGAGATCCGCCGGCTTCGTGACGAGTGAGTGGCGGAGGCGGGGAGGGGAGGGGTAACGTGAACCATATCAGGAAGCTGCTCTCTGCAGGAGACATCAATGCGGCCTTCTGAATTTGCCGTTCCAGAATTTAGGAACCAGGATGTCTGTGGCACCAGGAAGTGGGTGTTTCAAGTGCTACTTGGAACTGCTGGGTTCTCTCCCGGGTACCAGGGAGAGTGGAAGGTGTTGGGGTTTTTGTAGGGAGGGAGAGATACTCAAGGACTGCATGTCCCATCTTTGGGAGCTATTTGTGATCACAGGCATGTAAATGCTTCTTTGGAGTCAGTTTTCCTCCTCAAAGCATTGTTCTGATCTGACTAATCCCTACTGATTTAAAATACAACCCTTAAATCTACCATATTGATCTGTTGCTTCCGTATACAAATGTTCAAGACAGCATACAAAGAGCAAACAATCCAAATTAAGTCTTATCTGCCTCAGCTCGAAAATCCAAACATGGGCAAGTATTAAAGTGGCAGTGAAGCAAACTCTGCGGCATCTCATGGGTTTGAGAAGGAGACGCTGTGTGAGGAAATGATGCAACAGGTCTGCCCTATTACCAGGAAGCAGCAGGAGTCAGGAGAACTGTGACAGTTGTATTTATTTATGAACAGCAGATCAACACTTCTGCATAGCAGCTAAGACTTGCTAGACAGGCAAAGCTAAGCTTCCCATTCATCCATAGAGGGAACCACACCCAGTGAGAGGAGCTTTTATTACAGGTCTGGCGTGTCTTTTAAGGAGACAGGCCAGACACTTTACAATATCAGTCTGGAAATGCAATGCAGCAGGAGACTGGGAGTGCAGCTGCTCTTTCCTTGAAGAGATGATGATGATGATGATTAATTCAATTTATATACAAGTTTGCTTCAGTTTATGAACGCTTCTGTTTATGAACAGACTTCCAGAACCAATTGTGTTCATAAACCGAGGTACCACTGTACTGCCGTTTATCAAAAGATCCCAGGGTGGTGTACAACATTAAAAACACATTACAGAACATCAATGATAAAAAGCATACTGACAGACATAAAATAGTCATCATAATAACAGTCCACTGCCCCACACTTTCACGGGCCCTTAGATTATTTAATAGCCATAGGCCTGGGAAAAGAGGAATGGTTTTTTGCTGGACGTCTAAAGACAAAACTGGCTTTGCAAACCCATCTTTCAGTGCTTAAAACAACCTTTTCCAAACCTCAGGTGCAGGAAAGCTCAAGTCTCAAGTCTTGCATGGACTGCCACTGATCCTTTCCAATGCTACCTTTTTCAGGCTGCAGCACACCTTGGAGGAGAAACAGTCAGTGGAGACGGTCTTGCTGGGCCTTCAGGAGGAGCTGAAGCTCACCAACAAGAGCAGCGCCTTCAAGGAGGTCAAGATTCTCAAGAAGGTCGTGCAGAGCCTCGAGGAGGAGCTGACCAAGGAGAAGGCGAAGCACCAGCGGCTCACTAACAAGCGCCTGCAGGAGAGCCGGCAACTTGCCGACGAGGTGGGCTGGGCCTTTGCCTTATAGGATCCGCCTTCCACTGGGCGGGGGGGGGAGAGGGCTATATTAGGCTGCTGAAATGACAAGGACCTCAGTACGGAAGTGCTTGTCCGAGCTCAGTTCTACTACTGAAAACAAATCCTTAGGTGTGGAACGTGCTCAGATACACCTCCTGGTCTTTAATTCCCACTGTGTCCTTTCCACTTCATCTGGGGGGTTCGAGGTAGAAAAACGCCAAAGAACAAATAAGCCTGGAATCTGCCCACCCTTAGTGGAAACGGCAAGGCTCCTCTCTTCCCTCCGACAAGAGCCGTGGGAACCCTTGTGGGCTGGGGGAGGGGTCATGGTGAGGAGAGAGGGATGGATGGCCAGCCTTCCTCCAAGACTAGGGACCCCTAGAAACACCAGCTCCTTCATTCCATTCACTTTTAATTTGCATACTGCCTTTATGTATTACTCTACGCAAGGCGGCTTACGACAAAACATGCAACAAAGATCACACACCTTTGAGTAATCAAATCCAATACAGCAAAGTCATAATAAAAACATAAACAACTTGCAGCAAGTAATATTCAGTAATCCATTAGAACGTAATAGAACACAATAACACTGATTCTCAAAATATCAGTAAATAATAATTAAACAGAAATTCACTCTTAGCAATTACAGTGGTACCTCGGTTTTTTGAATGCCTCCATAGTTGAACATTTCGGAACTTGAACACCAAAAAGCCAGAAGTAAATGCCTCAAGTTTTCGAAAGCACCTCGGAAGTCAAACAGGAAACGCAGCTTCCATTTTGAGTTTTCCATACAGTGATAACAACAACAACAACAGTAACAACTACTACTACTACTACTACTACTTTTATTTGTATCCTGGCCGAAACCGGGCTCAGGGCGGCTAACATCAAATATATAACATTGGTATAAAATCAAACAATAATTAAATTATCTCCTAAAAACAAGTCAGGATCAAATTAAAATCCTAATTCCGCAAGATTAGGGTTGGGAACAGTAAATGCTCCCTCTGGTTACAAACTTAATTTGTTCTGGAGGTCCGTTCTTAACCTGAAATCATTCTTAATCTGAGGTACCACTTTAGGTAATGGGGCCTCCGGCTGCTGCCGCGCCGCTGGAGTGTGATTTCTGTTCTCATCCTGAGGTAAAGTTCTTAGCCCGAGGTGGTACTACCAGGATAGCGGAGTCTGTAACCCGAAGTGTTTGTAACCCGAGGTACCCCACTGTATTGAGGCTTCCATTTTGAGGCTTCCGCTTTCAGTTTTCGGACGTTGCGGAACTCGGAACGGACATCTGGAACGGATCACATTTGAAAACTGTGGTACCACTGTACAATAAATAACTGCTAAACGAGAATCAACGAAAACAGCAGCAAGTCACAATGCATAAAATGCCCCACCACATAAAAAAAAAACCCCATGTGAAAGGGTCACATTCTGCAAATATCCACCCTGGACTCCTAGGTACCGACTCTGCTTTAATATACCCCCCATTATTCAGCCTGAGCCTTAACACAAGGCCCCAAAAGAGATCTTTCTGCCCACTGCAGCTGGCGGAGATGAAAGCGACAGAGAGGAGCCTCCGGATTCGCGTGAAGAACCTGACCAACGAGCTGGCCTTGTACAAGAAAGGGTGAGCACTCCTGACCCCTCAGCCACTCTGCTTTGCTGTCAAAGGCAGCAGTTTCTATGCCAGACGCAAACCCACCTCTCTAGCTGCAGGCGTTCCTTTCTCTCCCCTCCTCAGGCGCTTCACCCCCTCCGGACCATCTCCCCAGAACCATCCTGCGCCTCCTCGCAATTTTGCGCACCCCACCCTGTCCCGAGGCAGCACCAAGAAGAAAGACGTACGCCGCTCCACCTCGGAGGAGCGCTCAAACTCCCGGGAGCGCAGTGGCGCCTGGGGGCCAAGCCGGCAGAGGTCCACCTCCAGGGAGGGGCACAACGGGAGCCAGGGCCGCCTCCCTCGACAGTCCCCGTCTCCTACAGGTGAGAGGGGTGGGTCACCCTCACCATTCCCCCCCTTCCCACCCCCCTCCTTGGCACCAGGCCTGGCTAGCACAGTGGCCAGAAGGAAGGAGCCTCCTTCGAAGGGGGTGTGCTGGGCACAGGGAGGAGCAGGCCTCATTATTCTCTCCCTCCCTGCCTCCAAGTTACCAACAGCTCAAGGTGCCAGGCAAGCTGAGCTGCCTTTTTTAGCACACATTCTGTTTCATCCGCTAGATCAGAGGGGGAGGGCCGGAGTCAAGTCCTGCAGCTCGTGAAACTACTCTTCTGACACCGCATCTCTTGCTTCTGAGATATTCCGCATGTTAGAAGAGCCTTAGCTCTGGGATAGCTCAGTTGGTAGAGTGTGCAACTCTTGATCTCAGGGTTGTGGGTTCAAGCCCTACCTTGGGCAAAAAAATCCTGCATTGCAAGGATTGAACTAGGTGACCCGTGTGGTCCCTTCCAACTCTGAATTTATTATCAGGTCAAAGGCCCGTCTAATCCAGCACTCTGTCCTCATGGTGGCCAGCCCAGGAGCAGAAGTGAGCACGCTCCCATCAGGGTTCCCCAGTAGCTCATATTCAGAGGCATTCTTGCTGCCATGCTTAGCTGTAACAATAGGGGCTAGAAACTTGCTTGCCGGTTTTTGAAACCGAGAACTGTGCCAGAGACCAAATCCCACAACCGTGGAATAGAGGACCCCTCAAGACCTTATCTAAGCACGATGTCTCCAAAGCTAGAATCCACATCCCATCTTGTGCGAAGAATGACGGGCTTCTTAACTCTCTGCAGGCAAAGCAAATCCTTGCCTTTTCAGCAAGGCTGCCTTTGCCTTGGGCACGAAGTCAACCCAGAACTGAGCACTGGGAGCTTGTGCCCTGTAAGCAGACCAGGTCCCTTCTGCTTCGCAGGACAGAACTGCCATAAGATGCCCTTCCTGCTTGACCGTCCTCTTTCCCTCTCCTTCCCTGTAGGACCCCGGGCACCACGCTTTGACCCCACCGCCTTTGTGAAGGCCAAGGAGAGGAAGCAGAAGGAAGCGGAGCAGAAAAAGTGAGTCGCTCACTTCAAGGGTCTGCCTCTCCCTGCCGCTCCCCCAACCCCGGCGGCTGCAGGATCCAGGCAAGGGCGAACGGCGCTACTTGGGCTAATTTGTTCTGTCTCCCTCCAGAGAGCGATGCCTGCGGCGGGGGATGGGAGACACCCCACCCAGTGGTTGGTGCCACCGCATGCAGTCCAGGGGCCCATCGGCTTTCAGCACCAGCGGTCTTGGGAAAAGCCGGGGCAGGAGTTCTTCAGGTGTGTCTCGCTGGGTCCTTGCTCCCTGTTTCGTGTGCCACGCCAATGACGCACCCAGAAGCATGGATGTGCCAGGCACCAGGTCCCTGCCTCAAGGAGCTTCCAAAACCTCAGTTGGAGATGGGGAGGGAAGTGGGCAGGCGTACGTGGGGGGAATAGGCAATCGATTACGCATATTTTCATACTAGGCTGGGTTACAGGGCAGAATGGGAACTAGGGGGTTGCGGCAAAGGCTTTGCTTTGAGGAGGGACATAGGTGAAGTAAGGTTCTCCAGAAGCAGAGCAGGTGGGGCTGCAAGGGAGAAAACGCCAGGGGTCCTTGGGGTAGAGAGAGCCAGGGGTGCTGCACCAATGAGAGTGACAGACCAGGACCTGGGAGAGACCAGGGTTCAAGTCCCTCACCCGGCCATATTGAAGTTCGCCGGGTGACACTGGCTCAGTCACTGCCTCTCAACCTCATCTGCCTCACAGGGTTGTTGTGGAGATAAAACTGATTAGGTGGAGAACAATGTATGCCACCTAAAGCTCTTTGGAGGGGGAAAGCTGGGATATAAATAAATAGATAATGGAGCAGGGGACCTTTGGACAACTTAGGAGTAGATCTGAAGTGGGGTAAATCACAGGCTGGGATGTATAAGTGGGTTGGGCCTTTGACAGTAGGGACTAGGAACTTGTGCTGTATCTGGGAGCATACAGGAAGCCCGTGGAGCATACAGGAAGTGGGGTAGTCATGGGATTAGAGCAACTGGAGGTTGATTTTGGAAACGGAGTGCCAGCTAGATTGGAGGCGATTAAAGGTGAGACAAGGGAAGGCCAGAGAAGAGGGGATTGCAGGAGTGTGGCGGAGAAAGGCAGAGGGCCCAGGCCAGAGTCTTTGAGCCTTCCAGGTCCTTTCTCCAGCTGCTTCCCAAATTGAGCAAGCTGGCTTGTGAGCTCTCCTGTTCGATGCCTGGCTGGCGCTAAATGAATACGGCCCAAGCAAAAGTGACAAGTGTGCGGAGATGTTTGTCTGATTGGGGAAATTAGCTTTTTACTCCGTTCTGAACATTCCCCGCACGTGCAAACTTGCCTTATTTCTGCCAGCAGCTTCCTGTCCTGTCTTGTCTTTCTGCACGTGCTCACAACAGTTTGAAATCACAATAAATATTTTGAAATACTGTATAAAATAGCAGTTTAAAAAAGAATACATGAGTTGGAGCTGACGTGTAGAGATGTTTCCGTTCATTCTTCTTCTGCTTTGTTAGTCCTTGCGTGAAATTCACTTTCCTTGCCATCGCTCCCCCGTCTCTCCTGCCTCCTCTCTGCTCCTTCCTTGTCCGCAGTGCACAAGCCCTCCTGCATGAGGTTCTCTTTGCCTCCCATCTTGCCCTTACAAGAGCTGTGCTCTCTTGCTGTCTGCTTTGCCCTGAACCTTCGAAATGTCTGTGAACATCCCGTGACATTGTAGCAGGCTTCACAGTAGATCAGCAAGGAGAGATTCTTGTAGGTGCCCATCAGGCTTTAGTTTATGGCATTTATAGTTTGCTTTCTTTTTGCCCATTACACCTGGATTATATGTTCCAAGAGTCACTTTACACAGACACGTCGCAGCGTTTGGGTGACTTGCCTGTGTGAAAGGGTCTTTGCCTCACCTGATCTCACCCTATGCACTTTTCCTGCAGTGGAAAGCTTCCGCAGTCGGCGCTCATCCGCAAGCTCGGGGAGCGAACTGGACGATTACTCTGAGCCTGCTGCCCCAAGGTAAGGAAGGTGGGGCAGTGCAGCTACCTTGTATGCTGTGCTGCAATGCCGAGCCGCTTCCTGCCAAAACCCCGCACTTAGCTTTAAAAATCAAGCTTCCTATGGGAGCAGAAGCAAATATGATAAAGCTGCAGCAAATATTCGCATTGCCAAGCAGGTCACACGCCCCTGTTCTCAAGAGGAAGGTCAATACTAGGAATCCATGGCAGCTGTCAACCAGCTCCATCTGGCATGCAGCCTGAGACCCTACCTGCCCGCGGACTGTCTCCCCAGAGTGGTGCATGCTCTAGTTATCTCCCGCTTGGACTACTGCAACACGCTCTACGTGGGGCTACCTTTGAAAGTGACCCAGAAACTACAATTAATCCAGAATGCGGCAGCTAGACTGCTGACGGTTAGGGGCCACCGGGACCATATAACACCGGTCCTGAAAGACCTACATTGGCTCCCAGTACGTTTCCGAGCACAATTCAAAGTGTTGGTGCTGACCTTTAAAGCCCTAAACCAGGCATCCCCAAACTGCGGCCGTCCAGATGTTTTCGCCTACAACTCCCATGATCCCTAGCTAACAGGACCAGTGGTTGGGGAAGATGGGAATTGTAGTCCAAAACATCTGGAGGGCCGAAGTTTGGGGATGCCTGCCCTAAACGGCCTCAAAGGCCCAGTATACCTGAAGAAGCGTCTCCACCCCCATCGTTCAGCCAAGACACTGAGATCCAGCTCTGAGGGCCTTTTGGCGGTTTCCTCACTGCGAGAAGTGAGGTTACAGGGAACCAGACAGAGGGCCTTCTCAGTAGTGGGTGTCTGCCCTGTAGAACGCCCTCCCATCAGATGTCAAGGAAATAAACAGCTATCTTGACTTTTAGAAGACATCTGAAGGCAGCCCTGTATAGGGAAGTTTTTAATGTTTGATGTTTTATTGTGTTTTTAATATTCTATTGGAAGCCGCCCAGAGTGGCTGGGGAAACCTAGCCAGATGGGTGGGGTATAAATAATAAATTATTCTTATTATTAAGGGCTTTGCCTGGCTCAGACACAGAGTTTGGGGTTGGGACATGATTGCAATTGGAGCATTCTTAGCCTGATCCAGCCTGATGGGTTGTGTGTGTTGTCCCTTAGGGGGAGGAAGCGAGCGGTGAGGGGCAGGAAGCCTCTGAGTTCCTCGTCCTGGAATGGCAGTACCGTGGTAAGCAGCCAGCCACGTCGAGGTTCCTCTTTGGCAGAAAAGTGCCGGGCAAGCTGAGCTCGCCGTCTGCTGAGACTCCTGGGCACTGGGGGGGGGGGGCGGGTCTTGGGTTTTCTTTGCTATCAGAGGTGAACTGACCAGTGCCACTCATTCTCCATGCAGATTCCCCACACGGATGGTGGCCACAGGAAGCACCTGGCCAGCACACCTACCACAGGCCTGCGAGCGGACAAAGGTAAATCCCCCGGGGTCTCCAGTGGCCTCTTGAGCTGAGGCGGCGCAGAGACTGGAGTGGGTTGACCTCAGGGAAACAGTGAAGTGTAATCCCCTCTTGAGAGCTAGTGTGGCATAGCAGTTGAGAGTGTCGGGAGACCAGGGTCCGACTCTTCTATCGACTGTGAAGGGTGACCTTGGGCCAGTCCCTGGCTCTCGTCCCAACTTATCTCGCAGGGTGGTTGTGAGAATCAAATAAGAGAACCATGTACGCCAGTGCTTGCCAACCGGGGGCCCAAGGATATTCCAAGGGAGCCACAGATGAAAAATGCATAAATGAGAGGCCACAGCATAAGGCTAGGCGGCCACAGAGGGAAGTGAGAAGAGAAGATTTTTTTAAAAAAAAAACATCCTGATTGGCTGGCTATCTGCTTGGCCAATCACAAGTAGGTAAGGGGGCGGACCACCAGGGCCCAGTGCTCCTTTTTGCCCTGTGCGTTTTCTTGGAGCAGTCCTGGGTGTTTTTTCTGGCAGCAGAGGGCGATCGCTGAGGCCCCCATTTTGACCAGTAGGGTCTGCGATCTAGAAACCCTAAGTCAGGTAAGTGCGGTGATGGGCTGGCAGTGGGTAGGGTTGGGTGAGGTGGAGCTGCTTGTTGCCACCAGTGCTGGGCCTGTTATTGCTTGCTTGCTTGCTTATGCTAAGCCAGCCTATTGGCTCATCTGCATTGTCCACACTGGCTGGCAGCAGGGTTTCAGATAAGGGGAATTCCCAGTCCTCCCTGGAGATTTTACCTAATTATTATTGGGCTGTGCCTCCAAGCCATAGCTAGCCCTTCCTCATTAGGCCTTGCCCAGAAAGTTGCGCCCCAGTCTCCCGGTCCTCTCGCATGGCAGTAACTCCGGTTGTCTTGTCCCACAGAGAACCTATACGACGAGCCGGCGGCTGACCTCTCAGAGATTGACGCTCGGCTGCAGGCGCTGCAGGAATACATGAATAAACTTGAGACCAGAACATAACCCCTGGAGTAGAACAAATTAAGAGGGCCTCTGGGCCAGAATACAGGGAGCCTCCTTCCCCCACCCACCCCGGTTTGGAGTCCTCTTTCGGGTTTCTTTAGACAGAGTCATGGGCCTGAAAGAGATGGTGGTGGGAAGCACGGATTTGTAAACATTCATGTACAGCAAGCACACACAAAAGTGGGTGCCTTAAGGGACTAGAAGCTTCAGAGCCCCCCCCCCCCCGTGCTGCTCTGATGCTGCTTAGGACCTGATCGATGTGTAGCTTGCTCGACATACAGGAGGGCATTGAACCCTTTAGCCCAGGCATCCCCAAACTTCGGCCCTCCAGATGTTTTGGACTACAATTCCCATCATCCCTGACCACTGGTCCTCTTAGCTAGGGATCATGGGAGTTGTAGGCCAAAACATCTGGAGGGCCGCAGTTTGGGGTTGCCTGGTTTAGCCTTACTTAGTCCTTTTGTATCCAATCTTGCCTTTTAAAAAGGGGGAGATGGAGCACCCCTTGGCCATCAGATCATCCTTCTTTAAGACTCCCCTCCTAATTCCACCTGCTCTCTTACCCCTTTAGTTCTGAGCCTTTAAGAAACCAGGGTGTGCAGCTTGAGGTCAAAATTGGGCTCTCCCTCGCTGCTTGCTCTCAGGAAGGCCTTCCTGAGACAAAGAAAATGACTTCCCTTTTACGGAGTCGCTCTCTCCTTCCAGTTGCTTCCAGGCCCTCTCTGGCATGAAGGTGGTAGCTGCTTTGGGGGCACAAATTCAGATCTCTTCCTGGGGTGGGGAGAAGGGAAGGAATTTCTTGGCTCAAAAATATGGCCAAGTGAGAGATTGCAGGCTTAGGCGGAAAATCTTTGGGCTGCCTGTGAGAGATCCTAGTAGGGAATGGTTCCATTCACCAGTTTTACTTCTCAGCTAGGCACCAAAGGGAAGCTGAACTGACAAAGCCACTGGCTTTAACATTTTCCTTTTAAAGAACTGCTTTTGCCCAGCCTCTTTAGGCCTAGTATCTCTTCTGGGTTGGATGGTGATGTGTTAAACAGCATCCTTGTTCCCTCGGCTGTGCAGTTGGGAGCCTGTTCCCAGTTGTGACATATCCTTTTGGCCTGTTTTGACTGCTCGCTTGAGCCAGGCACCTTTGCAAGGGGCAAATGCAGCTGGGGGTTGTGTCAGTCTGCCCTCAAGCAGGCTGGTTCGTAAACCTTTATGTGTGGTCTCTTCTAAACATTCCATGAAATTCTCTCGACAACAGTTTTTAATGGATGGTGGTCGTCTCTTTTCCCTGTCTGCCTATCTCCCAGTGTGTCTCTTGCTGTGTGCAGTGATCCTATTTTGTAAATAAACACTTTTTTCCCTAACACACCGGTCTCCGTCTGATCCACTGGTATCTTGGCACTCCTGTGTTCCCATGCTAGTTTAAGAAGAACCTAACAGATCAGACAAAACGTCTGTCCAGCCCAGCCAAATCCCTCTAGGAAATCCAAAAGGAAGATATCAGGGCAGTAGAGTGCTGCTGCTGCTGCTGCTGCTGCTGCTGCTGCTGCTCCTCTCTGATCCTGGAAGGCTGTTGCCATCCGTCTCGAAAAACAATGGAGTGTGCTTATAGGGGTGAAGTCAAACTGCTGTGTGAGCAGCAATGAAGCACCAGGAGTGCAAGCCTGGGCAAGGTGTCTGGACGTCCCAAGCTCTCCAGTCACAGGCACGGGAGAGCAAGCTGGTGGAGGCTGAAATGCTCTTTGCACATGTTCAGAGGGAAATGCTCTGAAACTGCTTTCCCCAGGATCAAGCCCCAGCCTTCAAAATAGGTTTGTCGTCTTCCTGTTGCTGCATCAGCTGGCAAAGTGAGGGTTAAAGAGCATCTGTTGTTCAAGAAGAGGAGGTGGAATTGACAGAAAAGGCCAGTCTCCTGAAATTCAGGCTGTGTATATCTGAGGGCTGGAAGGAAGCGAAGTGCAACATGGGAGCAACTTTAAATGGAGAGCGCTAGACTAGGATATCTTCAGTTTTAATCTGGCACCCCCGGTGCCTGCAGAAGTTCTCCTAACCCAGGTAAGCTATATAATGATGACTGGGTCCATTATTTAAAAACTTGCTGCTGAGCGACTAAATCTGCACATCATCAATTCTTCGGCGCTGCTGATGTACCAGTCCAGCATCGCATTGTGCCACTGTGTGATGCCTGGCATTCCAACACGTTTTCTGTGTGTTTCTGTGATGGTGAGCGCATTAAATGCCCTTTTCAAGATCACAGACCTTGTTGTTTTCCTTCTTATTTTTAACAACAGCTCTGCGGGGTCGGACCAAAATGGGTCTGCCTCTAGTATAGCGCCTCTGCAGGGCTTCTCAAGGCAGTCAGCTCATCTGCTTCCAGAAAGTCCTCTCCCAGCTGTTGCCCCAGACACTCTGAGCAGCTTCCAACATATATAACAATACATTTTAAAACTTCCCTATACAGGGCTGCCTTCAGGTGTCTTCTAAAGGTTGTATAGTTGCTTATCTCCTTGACATTTGATGGGAGGACATTCCACAGGGACGGCACTACTGCAGAGGAGGAAGACACTCTCTTACAGAGCCACAGCCGTTGCTCCTCTGGCTGCTTTTTCACATCCTTGCCAACGTTAAGGGTCTCTCATTGCTCTGCCCTCTTTGGCCTCCTGCCTCCACCGATAGGCGGCCACCGAAGGGTTCTCCAAGAGGCAAATGTGGCCCTTGTCTGGAACAGTTTCCCCATCCCTGTGAAGTGAGGTGTCAAAGGCTACCCAGACGCAAGACAGCAATCCTCTCCCCTGCTTTTACAGCCGCCTCAAGCCTCCGTAATAAACAGCCATGGATTTCCTCCCTCCTGCTTCAAGGAGATAAACGGCACTGGCAATTGAGGGTCCTGCTACTCGCCTGATGTGAGGAAGGCAATTTCTGGCTTGGCTGACTTTGATTGTCGTCTTCCAAGGACCTGAGGGATGGCTCAAAAGAGGCCTGGCTGAGGAGTCCGGGGAGAAAAGAGAGACGCTGTGGGAGAGAAAAATACCAAAATGCCACAATTAAGCATATTTGCAGAACTGCCGTTGATATGGCAATGGACGTGACGATCAATGGTGCCTATGGCACGATTTATCCACCACCAAGGGACGCGGGTAGTGCTGTGGTATAAACCACTGAGTCTCTTGGGCTTGCCGATCAGAAGGCTGGCAGTTCGCATCCCCGTGACAGGGTGAGCTCCCATTGCTCTGTCTCAGCTCCTACCAACCTCACAGTTCGAAAACACGCCAGTGCAAGTAGATAAATAGGTACCGCTGCAGCGGGAAGGTAAACTGCATTTCTGTGCACTCTGGTTTCCGTCATGGGATTCTGTTACGCCAGAAGCAGTTTAGTCATGCTAGCCAGTAATCCATCAAACATTAAAAGCTTCCCTAATCAGGGCTGCCTTCAAATGTCTTCTAAAAGTCTGGTAGTTGTTGTTCTCTTTGACATCTGGTGGGAGGGCGTTCCACAGGCTGGGTGCCACTACTGAGAAGGCCCTCTGCCTGGTTCACTGTAACTTGGCTTCTCGTAGCGAGGGAACCGCATCCCCATAGTCGCCTTTGACTGGACTTAACCGTCCAGGGGTCCTTTACCTCATCCTTTATTCACCACCACCCCCTGCCCTCACTTGTCGGCCTTTATTGGCTCCAGGTCGGGGATGGGCAACGTCAAATGTGCCACCTGCCCCCCAACTAGCAAGGGCATCTCAAAGGCACCAAACTGGTGAAGGCTGCGTTAAAGGAATGTGACAGGCACATCATCTCCTGTTGCAACCACAATGAATCCCTAAGAAGAGCTCTGAGGTTTCCAGCAACTAGGATTCAAAAGCATTGATGTCTCTAGCTGTGGAGGCAAAGCGTAGCCATTGTGGCTCCAACCATCGATAAATCCAGCAATGGTTGTGTTGTGGTTTGTGGCTGGGAGATTGTCATAATAATTTCATTCAGTTCATTTCTATACCGCTTTGTATTTTTTTAAGGAGGGGGGGGGTGTTGTCAAAGCGGTTATTTTAAAAATAAATGCTGGGAAAGCGAGGTGGGAAGATCTGTCCGTGGTGCTGAAAAGAGTATTGCAACCACATTGGCCACCCAAGGGGCCACCTGCAAACCCTGAATCTCACCCTGCTCTCTGCAGAGGAGAGTATCCCTTCTCATTCGACATTCTTTTCCTTCACCCCATCCCCACCAACAGAGGCCTACGGGGCATTCAGACACAGGGCATTGCATTAGCTTCCTCAAGTATAATGCTGGCGGTTCTGTCACATTTTCTAATGTTCCTTTCTAATATTATTGGTTGGTTTTTGTTTTATTACGTATTGGGCATTGTGTGTTCTCATTTTGTATTCTTACGCTGCAAAGTGGCCTGTGATCTTCGAGTAGAAAAATACCATACCAATAACAAACTTTGTTGGGCTCTAAGGTGCTGCTGGAAATAATTTTTATATTTTGTTTCAATTACAGCAAACCAACACGGCTACCTGCCTGTAACAACAACAACAGAATTAATAGTGGAATGGTGCATTTTAAACTGATGTAATGTTGTTGTTATTTTGTTGCTGTTGTTTACCTGCCTGTCACTCTAAGGTCCCAGGGCAGTTACAGCTTAGGAGACCCCTATTCCCCTCCCTGAACTACAATTCCCAGAGCTCCCAGGGAAAAGGAGTGAAGGGAATACAGCAGAAGAATAAATATCCCAGCACCTCTCTAATGAAGTGCTTTCATAGATAAAGGGACATGATTGAAGTTGCTCCTTTCTCAGCTTGCTGAAAATGATTGGGATGGGGTCCTTGTTCCAGATTACAACAAGGCGGCCTTTACTGCAATGAAATTCTGTTTTAAGTGTTCTGCTTATCATTCCAAAATCCTGGTTGGAGAGAGAGAGCATTCAGTGATATTTGGATACTTTAAAAAAGACAGGGAGTTGATTGAGAAGTAGCCATTTAAAAAGAACACAGGGATGGCAGCTAAGATTTTAAAAAAAAGGTAAAGGGACCCCTGACCATTAGGTCCAGCCGCGGACGACTCTGGGGTTGCAACGTTCATATCGCGTTATTGGCCGAGGGAGCCGGCGTACAGCTTCCGGGTCATGTGGCCAGCATGACTAAGCCGCTTCTGGTGAACCAGAGCAGCGCACGGAAATGCCGTTTACCTTCCCGCCGGAGCGGTACCTATTTATCTTCTTGCACTTTGATGTGCTTTCGAACTGCTAGGTTGGCAGGAGCTGGGACCGAGCAACAGAAGCTCACCCTGTCATGGGGATTCGAACTGCTGACTGTCTGATCGGCAAGCCCTAGGCTCTGTGGTTTAGACCACAGTGCCACCCGCGTCCCTGGCAGCTAAGATAAACACTGGGAAAAACCTAATGAGTAAGAAAGTAGTCCAATTATCCAAGCTGTTTACTCAAGAGTCATATAATTGCGGAGAAGGGACCACGAGGGTCATTTAATCCAACCCCCTGCAATGCAGGAATCTTTTGCCCAACGTGGGGCTCGAACCCATGTCCCAAAGATTAACACTTCTGTTCTACTGACAGTGACAGTCCGAGGCTACATGTTGTTGTATGTTTTAATCCATTTTTGGTCTACTGCCGATTTTATTTTTAGTGTTTTAAAAGGTTTCTTTTGCTGATAATTTCATTGTTTTATTCCCTCTATAAGCCGCTTCAATGTGTTTTTTTAACGGTGCATAAAGTTTATGAAATAAATTCTGCTGTCTACACCCAGTATGCAAATCAAGCCAATTTGCATCTTATTTGCTTGTCTCTCGCACACACTTTCTGGACAGTTCCTAGGGAAGGAGGGTCAAACCTCTAAACTGGGGTCTGCAGCCAGATTAAACAATGAAGCTCTAAAGCAGCATTTGCCAGCCTTGTGATCTGCAGAAATTTTAGGCTGAATCTTTGCTTTTTCATACCCCCCCCTTTTTGTCCTTGCTCCCCACCCCCACCCCAATTGGTATTTGTCTCACGCCTGTCTGGGGCTGATGGGAGTTTTAGTTGAAACTTCACCTGAAGCTAAAAGTTAGGTGAAGCTGGTCTTAAAGCGACGGCCAGGAATGGGGACAGACCCAGCTGACTTTGCAATGGAACAAAATTACCGTATCCTTATGCAAAAACAACAGCAAACAAACACCCAAATCCCTGGAGGAAACATCCTTCAGCATTTTACGCCTACATTACGTGCACAAATTCATGGCTTGGGAGAAAGTTGCTGGGACCCATCTGTAGAAACCTGGCAGAGAACTTCAGCGAAACATTTTCGCTTCCCTCCTTCCTGGGAAGAATTATTGGGCTGGTGCTGCAACCCTTGTGGGAAATGGACGTTCTGCACATTTTAGCATGCGATGCAACTGAGATTCTGAACCCAGCCCTCATTTTCCTCCATTCGATCGTCTTCCATAAATGAATCCGTAAGTGACTGTGGGGGCCAATTCTGGATCCAAACATCCTTCCACAGTGGGGTTTCCAAGTGGGAGTTGATCACGGTGAGGGTTTGCCAAGCATGCCTTTAGCATGTTCTCCCTTTTGTTCTGAGTTTGAGTGTCTTCAAAACCCACGACACACACACAAAAAAAGAGTGTCTGGGAACCCAGCCAGACAGGCAGGGTATAAATAAATTAATTATTATTGTTATTGTTGTTGTTATTATTATTATTATTATTATTATTATTATTACTACTACTTGTTTTGACCCTTTTTAATATAGTGAAAAAGGGGAAAATCTTATGTTGAAGGGTAATAATAAAGAAACAAATACCTTCATAATTAATAATATTGGCATCAAAAATAATGGATTATTTTTATTACTTTTACCACCAGAGGGAGGGGGTTGTGGGATTGCATTTTCCCCTTTTTGGCCTCAAGTGACAAATGTAACTTGGGTCCTGAGCTGCTTTTAAATCTTGCATTTTAGATTGTTGCAACCTGCACTGGGACCTTAAGGTAAAGGTAGGTGATAAATTAAAATGACAACACTCTGCGCCGTCACCGGGGGCTCCTTTTTTTTCTGCTTCACCTCAAAATATCTCAGGTCAGCCCTTTTGAGGGAGCAGCCGTGGCCCTGAGAAAACACCTTGAAACAGGTAGGAAACCCAGGTGTCAAAGATCAGGAAGTCCACTGAATTTTATCACGGTGCTAAGTTTGCATTCTGGCTGTCCTAACAGAACAGGCAAAAACACACACACACAAAGAAATGAAAGAGCAGAAAGTTGCAAGAAACTTTTATTGTAATACTTGTTAATGAACCATTTGAGGGAGGGGACGTAGTCTGAGATGGAATAATGGATTGTAACACTTCAGATTGTTCTCCAACTTTTTTTTTTAATTAAAAAAGTAAGTCCTTGCAAGTAGAAAGCTAGAACACCAGGAAGAGGGCTGAACTGGATTCTCTCACTGATTTGCTAGCTTTTCACTTGCAGGTATGCTTTAAAAAGGTGAGGAAGCATTCAGAATTGGCATCCCACTCTCCTAACTCAGGATTTTGTCCTGTGTCTAAACCAGGCCTCGGAGTCACTTTGGAGCAAGGAAGGTGCGTAACCCAGATTTAGCTTGAATGCGACATGAGAATTTATCCCTCCCACCCAAGCTTTTTCCACATAGCAGAGCTGCCACACCTGAAGTGGCCTTAAGGCTCAACAATAAATATTAAATTAAAAACAGAGTAAAAACCCGTTTTTGCTTGTTACAGGACGGAATAGGTCAGGGGACAGAGGTAGGCGTCTCTGGGCATCTTGGACATTGTTCTGCAACCCCACCCCGCCCCCAAGCACAGACCAAACAGCTGCCTTGGGGAAAAAGAAAAGTTCATTTTAAGTACCTGGGATGAGAGTGCAAACGGTTCTCCCTGAATCGTGTCTCTGTCACGTGTCAATAGCCACATTCCGTGGAACCAACAGACGGAGGAAGCCTGGGCACTTCGAAAAACCAGGCCTTGGTTTCCAAAATGGCTCAAGAGCAGAACTTGGATTCAAGACTATTATTAATAACAAGAGTGCACATTGTAGGGTTGCTGATCAGGGACAGGTTGGGGGTTCCCCCCCCCCACAATAAATCCCCTGGGAAGAAAGGTTTTTATTTATTCTCTCTACTGCCACTTCAATTCGGTTTCCCTGACCTGTGCCATCTTGGGAGACCAAACTGGTGTCCTCTTGCCTGGCCTGTCACCTTCCCTGAGGGGCTTCAAGGCTTAATACCCCAAGGCACAAGGTCTGAGAACCTTCCGTTTCCCAGCCTGCCTCTCCCCACATCCCATTTCCCCTTGGACCACGAGCAAAGCTTCTGCAAGGGCCCTGGCAAGCGATCGTGCTGGTTCTTAAACAAGGCGCATCCTTCAGCCGTTCCACATCTCGGTTGACCAAACGCAAAAGGCCTCTGAGTCAGGAGGGGAGTCCCTTCCGCCTAAAGCCACAGATATTCTGCCAGGAAACCTGCCAAGATCTTGCACAGGTTGAGCACAGTGGGCGGGTGGAGGTTCTCCTCTGTGTCCTCGAAGGTGTGCCAGACTGCGGGGAAAGGTGTGGTGATGAGGTGAAGGACTGGGACACCTTTGGCAAAGTAAAAGAGAGAGAAAGAATCAAAAGCTGTGAGCCCAGCGTTGTGTGAAAACCACGAGATGCAGTACGAGATCCGTTCTGGAGGCCCGTTCGCAACATGAAAAGGCCGCATCCTGAAGGGCCGAATCTGCGCATGACGCAATTCGGCTCTTCTGCACATGCGCACCGAACCCGGAAGTAACCCGTTCCGGGACTTCCGGGTTTGGCACAGGACGCAACCTGAAAAGACGTAACCTAGTGGACGTAACATGAGGTATGACTGTACATTTTCTACTGAGCACATCATTCAAACACAGTAACAACAACAACAACTTATACCCCGCCCATCTGGCTGGGTTTCCCCAGCCACTCTGGGCAGCTTCCCACAAAACATTAAAATACAATGGTCTGTTAAACATTAAAAGCTTCCCTGAACAGGGCTGCCTTCAGATGTCTTCTAAAAACAGGTGCCCCCCCCCGCCCTTTCTTTAAAAAACAAAGAGAGATAGAATCCTAGAGTCAGAAGGGCTCATGTGCAATGCAGGAATCTCAACTAAAGCACCTATGACAGATGGAACCCCCCCCTCCCCGCCCCTGTTTTGGAATCTCCCACAAGAGGTAGGAATCATGGCCATCGGCTTGGAAGGCTGTAGAAAGAGGAGACAGCGAATTATTGGAGGGATAAGCCTGGCCATGTCTACTGGCCAAGATGGCTGTGTTCTCCCTCCTGTGACAGGGACGCAGTACACCAGTGTGGCATAATGGGTAAGAGTGCTGGAATATGACCTAGGAGACCCGGGTTCGAATTCCCACTCAACCATGGGAGCTCACTGGGCGACAGTCTCTTCTCAGCCTATCCTACTTCACGAGGTTGTTGTGAGGGTAAATTGGGGAGGAGAACCATGTGTACCAACCTGAATTCCTTGGGAGAAAAGGTGGCATATAAATGCAATAAATAATAATAATAATAATAATAATAATAATAATAATAATAATAATAATCCTCTGAATGCCAGCTGCCGAGAATCACGGATGGGGAGAGAGGGCTGTCGTTGGCATCTGGCTGCCCACTTTTGAGAACAGGATGTTGTTCTGATGCTTTCCTCTTTTCCAGCACCAGCCAAAAACTTTTGTTCTCTCCCCAGGTCCTTTAAACTTGCGGCTGCTTTAGATATCTGCTCGACCCCTGCAGGTTCACTCTGCAAACTTTCGGTCTCTGCTCTCAAACTTCCAGCACACTGCATTGCGAGGCTTTCCCCTGCCGTTTTGAAAGCTCTTGCTTTATTCCTCGAGAGGACCATTTTATAGAATTGTAGAGCTGGGTCCCAAGGGTCATCTAGGCCAACCCCCGTTTGCTAAGAGAGTAGACTGCAAACAGCAAACGCTGGATCGGACCAGCAACAAAAAGACCTCAGGGCAACTGTGGGAAAATACCTCTCCGGAGGAAGGGAGCGTGGTCGTCTTCGATGGGGTCATAATAGGAACGTGGCTGGAAATAGAGCTGCTCCCTTGCGTGAGACTCCAGGAGGCCAAGATGGTGCAGCCGCTTCTCTAGAGAACGAAAGAGTGGGATTAGGTGCAAGGTAGGAGGTATGGTCCAACTGAGAATTATCTTCAGGCTCCCTAAGCACTTCCAGAAAATACTGGAGAAAAACACCAGCCCCACATCTGTGGCACACGTAGAAGAAAGGTCTAAAGCCGGGATGGAGGGGGCACCTGCGGACCCCCCAGAATTGATGGACTTCAATTCAAAGGGACCCAGAAACCTGTCAGATCCTGGGTCCACCCACCTCAGTATTGGCAACACTGTGAGGCAGCCGTTCTGTAGGGATTCGGGCAGCAGAGTTGCAGTCCATTTGGAGGGCGCCGGGTTGGCAAAGGCGGATCTAACGGACAGAACTTTACATCCCGAGACCCCTGTTGGCTGCTCATCCCTGGGAGGCGGGGTCTGAAATGCCAATGCAACCCTGGAGCCCCGCCCCTCCTTTCCCAATTGGCTCCCCGTCACAAAAAGTGAAGCTCACCGAGGCCAACGAGCCTTTCGAACCAGAGGGCTGTGTTGCGGAAATGGTTCTGGATGGTCGGCTGGCGGGCGCCCAAAAGGTCCAGCAGAACGAAGAGAGACTGAAACAGGAAAATGCAGAGTCAAAAACACAGGTGCTCCTGGGTCCTCTGCTGTCGTTTTGAGGCTCAGGTGGTCTCAGGAGTGCCCTGTTTCACAGGGACTTCAAAAGCTGCCTTCTCCCAGTTTAGATTATTGTTCCATCTAGGCCCAGTACTGTCTACAGTAACACTGGAAAATGTCAATCCTTTCTCCTACCTGGACAGTTATCTTTCCACAAGGGCTGACATTGATGCCGAATTCCAGCATCGCCTGAACTCTGCGAGTGCGGCTTTCTCTCGATTGAAAAGCAGAAGATTGGGACATTCGCAGGGAAGCCAAAATGCTTGTTTACAAAGCTATTGTACTTGCAACCCTACTGCATGCTTGTGAAACATGGACCACTTATAAATGCCATCTGCAACTCCTCGGAAGATTTCATCAATGGTGTCTCCGGAAATTTTTACACATCACTTGGGAAGACAGGCGAACCAATGCCAGTGTACTGGAATATCATCACCAGCGCTGAAGCAATGCTTCTTCAACATCAACTTCATTGGACTGGTCATGTTGTTCGGACGCCTGATTATAGTCTTTCAAAGCAACTATATTCCAAACGTAAAAATGGAAAGCGTAATGCTGGAGGTCAACGAAGCAGGTTTAAAGACTCTCTCAAGGCAAATCTAAAAAAATGTAGTATCAACACCGACAACTGGGAAACACTGGCCTGCGAGCGCTCCAGTTGGAGAACAGCCTTTACCAAAGCTGTCGTGGGTTTTGAAGACTCAGGACGAAAGGGAGAAACGTGCTAAGAGGAAGGAACAGTTTGGCAAATCCACACTGTGATCAACTCCTGCCCGGAAACCTATGTCCCCACTGTGGATCCAGAATTGGCCTCCACAGTCACTTAAGGACTCATTGTTAAAACCGTGTTTATGGAAGACAATCTTACTCGGCTACGAGTGATCGTCAAAGACGACGACATTGGCTGGCAGTCGCTCTCCAGGGCATTCCCAGATTCTACCTGGAGACTGAACCAGGAACATTCTTGCACACGAGGCAGCATGCTTTTCCACTGAGCTCCGGCTGCTCCCATGGTGCTTAATGTGGTTTCAAACTGAACAGGGAGAGATCAGAGAAGAAGCCCCCACCCTTTCAATGTGGCAACGGCCTGCACTTCCCTTTCTGCAAGGAAAAGCCAGCCGTTTCTCGGCGGCTGGCTCAGAGAAGCACTCACGATAGCCTGGAGCTGGCTGAGGCCTGGGCGATGCGGCGCCTTCGCCATGCGATCAGCCAAATGTCGTGCGCCGTACAGGGAGTCCTTGTCCGTCCACTCCTGAAAGGCCTCCTCCCCGTCAAAGAACAGCAGCTGCAACGTCACCTTGGAGCCCTAAAACACAGAGACGTGCTGTTAGGCCTCCTTTGATTGTTCAACTTCAAAGCAGGTTGCAAATGTTGCTGTTGAGGCATTAGAAGACAATGGCATTCTTACGGCTGCCTCGTGTCCGAAATGGGCAATGAATACAACAAGTTGATCATGCTACACGTTGACAACCTCAAGGCAATTACCGCCATGCGCTTGATCGGCGGTTGCCCCTTTGTCCTAAATTAATATTTATTTTTGGAATATAGCGATGTATATTGTCAAAAGAACTGGTCTTCTGCATGATCTTGGCAGCTCAAACAGTAACTGCCACCAGGATTTTGGCTGGCTAACATCCCATATCCTTTTAAATTGCTGAGGTAGCTAGTAACTGCAAAGGAGATGAATTTATCTGACCCCATCCATACCGAGATGCATTTCTTTCACCAAAGTTGTACACAATTATCAATTGTATTGTTTAATGTTTCTTTTAATACATCAGTAGCCATGTGATGATTTCAGTTTATAAATTTTATTTTTTAACGTTTCAACTGATATATTAAAGTGTTTCCATAGCTTTGTTTTATCCATAGCTTTTGTTTTATCATGTTTTGATAATGTCAATGTTCTAAGTTTTGTACCAAATTTGTATATATTTTACTGAATGACATTGTATACATTGCAGCAGCCTTTTTGCTATAAGCAATAAACTTGATACCGATACAGAGAGGTATTGGTTGGGATAACTTGGAATTTTATATCCTTTTAAATGTGTTTGTAGATGGGAGAGGGGGTTATTGTTTTGTTCTCTTCTTGTTTTCATTGTGTATTTTGTGTTTTTATCTTGCATTTTTACGCTGTGAACTGGCCTGAGATCTATGGATGAAGGGAAGTATACACATTCAATAAACAAACAAACAAACAAACAAATAAATAAATAACAACTCAGTGGGAAATGATGAATAATTTGAGATTTTAAAAAGGACCAGACTTTTTACAGGATTTGGCATTCATGTCAGATGCAGCCGAACCACCATTTTAAAAAACCATCATCACACGACTAGCAAATCTGAAACCAAACTTGAAAATCAGGTAATGCTAATTTTATTAGGGTGAAAGAGGAGAGCGCAAAAGATGGTCTGAAGCTCAACATCAAAAAACCCAAGATCATGGCCACTGGTCCCATCACCTCCTGGCAAATAGAAGGGGAAGAAATGGAGGCAGTGAGAGATTTTACTTTCTTGGGCTCCTTGATCACTGCAGATGGTGACAGCAGTCACGAAATTAAAAGACGCCTGCTTCTTGGGAGAAAAGCAATGACAAACCTAGACAGCATCTTAAAAAGCAGAGACATCACCTTGCCGACAAAGGTCCGTATAGTTAAAGCTATGGTTTTCCCAGTAGTGATGTATGGAAGTGAGAGCTGGACCATAAAGAAGGCTGATCGCCGAAGAATTGATGCTTTTGAATTATGGTGCTGGAGGAGACTCTTGAGAGTCCCATGGACTGCAAGAAGATCAAACCTATCCATTCTTAAGGAAATCAGCCCTGAGTGCTCACTGGAAGGACAGATCGTGAAGCTGAGGCTCCAATACTTTGGCCACCTCATGAGAAGAGAAGAATCCTTGGAAAAGACCCTGATGTTGGGAAGGATTGAGGGCACTAGGAGAAGGGGACGACAGAGGACAAGATGGTTGGACAGTGTTCTCGAAGCTACGAACATGAGTTTGACCAAACTGCGGGAGGCAGTGCAAGACAGGAGTGCCTGGCGTGCTATGGTCCATGGGGTCACGAAGAGTCGGACACGACTAAACGACTAAACAACAACAAATTTTATTTACTTGGACTTAGTTATTGTAACCCATGTGCAGCTGTGCACATTCTACACGCCTGCTTTATACTTTTGTTTTCCATCTTTTAGCTTTCATCTGTAACAGCACTCTGTCTTATATACAGTAAAAAATGAAATAAAATACCCCCCCCCAAAAAAGGTGGGAATCCCCTTGAGCCTTGTCTGGAGGCCCCAGCAGGTAAAAAATGTTGTGAATAGACTGTGGAGGGCTACAGACCATCAGCAGCGGACTCCTCTGGTGCTCTAAAGTCTGCATTGCCTGCCTCTATGCTATCAGGTGAGGTTCACTGTTCCTAGAATTGCAGCTGGAAGGTACCCCAAAGGTCATCTAGCCCAACCCCCTGCAATGCAGGTTCTTTCATTAATTTGCAGGGCTCTTAACGAGTCCAGGATCTCCCAAGGATCATCTAATCCTTTATATCCCAGCCCGAATCACTGAGGTCACTGTTAGCCGGTTCCCCGTGGTTCGCAACCACCAGGAACTTTGCGTTGAACACTGTGGGCTCAGTTTTACAGAACGCTCTCCTGGTCGAGCTCAGTCAGGCTCCCCCTTCCTGTTGAATTTCTTTTCTTTCTTTATTTATTTACACATTAATAATTACACTTAATGAAACACATTGTTCTGTTGCAATAGAAAAAATCTACACAATAAGATTGAAGAGGGAAACATATCAAGAGATAGTTAGAAAAGAAGAGGGAAATTATGTATTGAAATCACACGAAGAGATTAAAAAGGAATGTACAAGCTGGCTTCATTACAACCAGGTCCAGAGTCTCTTCCAATGTCATAAGAAAGTGGGATTCCAAGAGGGGAAATCAAAACTACAGGAATTAGTGATTGAAAATGGGGATAAACAAATTACTAAATTATACAAATTTTTGTTAGAATGGAATCTAAAGGATGAGGTAGTTAAGAACGTAATGGTGAAATGGGCGCAAGACATTGGCAAAACTATATATTGTACACAATGGGAGAGACTCTGGAATGAAAGTATGAGATTTACAGCCTGTACGGCAATAAAGGAAAATATGCTAAAAATGATTTACAGATGGCATTTAACCCCAGAAAAACTACATAAAATATACAAGACAGGATCCAACAAATGTTGGAAATGCCAAGAAAAGATAGGTACATTCATGCATTGCTGGTGGCATTGCAAAAAAATTCAAGAATTTTGGAATGGGATCTATGAGAAATTAAAAAGTATTTTAAAAATAACATTTGAAAAGAAACCGGAACTATTTTTGTTGAGCATGCTACCAGAGAACATCCCTAAAGAGAAGAGGAATGTAATATTGTATGCAGGAGCTGCAGCAAGGATAACAATAGCACAAAAATGGAAAGGGGAAGAGGTACCTTCAATTCAGGATTGGTTAATTAAAGTGATAGAATACATGAATTTGGATAAAATGACAGCGGCCGTAAGGAATGTAGCAAAGCAGAGAGTACAAAAGGAATGGAAACCAGTGGAAGATCACCTAAAGAAAGAGGGTTTGAATTGTGAATTGGTAGTTTGTCTAATTTAATTTAAGGATTGCTTAAAGAGAAAATAGGGGAAGTAATGGGAGAATAGTTACCCACAAAGGGTGGGAAAATAAAGAAGAGGAAGACAGGGAAAATTGAAAATGGTGAGAAACGGTATATCAACAATCGGAAGTTTTTTTTAATTTTTAATTTTTTTTCTTTTTCTTTTTTTTCTTTTTATTCTTATATGTATATATACATATATCCATCTTCCTCTTTTCTTTTTCTTTCTTTCTTGCTTCCTTTCCTCTTCTTCTCTTTTCTTCTTCTTTTTCTCTTCTTTTTTGTTTTGGTTCTGTTCTTCAGAGTTTTGGTGTATAATTTGGAGTATATATTATTTGCAGCTATATTTGTGTTTACTTTTTTGCGTTGATTTGGTTGATTATATGGTTTGTATGTATGTAACTTTTTAAAAAAAAAATAAGAAATAAAGCTTTTTAAAATTAAAAAAAAATAAGATTGAAGAGGGAAGAAAGAAAAGAAGAAAAGAGAAGCAATAAGAGAGAGAAAATTAAACGAAAAATCTTAACAAAAGGCGTCAGGGGCTCATGGGAGTTGTAGTCCAAACCACCTGGCAGGCACCAGATTGGCAAGTCCTGGTTTACATGCACATACACTTTTAGACAAATGAAACATTTAAAAGTTCCCCACCGGCTGCTCTAATCACTAGCCCTTACTCCCCCTTTCTGCAAAAGGTGCAAAAGGAAACCTGGGCATTTCTGCCCAGGAAAGGCCACCTGCTCACCCTCTCCTTTGATTTCTTCAGCTCCTCGTCCAGCGCCGTCACCAGCTCCATCAGGATGGCACAGGGCACAGCCGAGTCCGTCGCCCCCAGGAAGGCCCGGCCACGCTTGTCGCGGGAGAAGTACTTGGAGTCGTAGTGGCAGGCAAACACCAGGCGCCAGGTGGCTGCGGGGTCCAACGTAGCCACCACATTGGCGAAGCTGACGACGCCATGCGGTGCCTGGTCTTTGAAGGCGTCCACCTCTATGTGCCAGGAAGCGCCCAGTTTCCTCAGCTTTTCCACAATGAACTAGGAAGGAAGGAGAGAGGGCAAAGGACTTGAGTCGCTCGCGCGAGGTTCTAGTCCTCAGTTTTTCACCCTCTCTCGTGGAACTCGAGGACTTCCAAGGAGAATGAGCGCTGGAGGACTCAGGACGGATATCAAATGAATTTATTTTTTGGCGCGACTACTGCAGCAGCGACAGTATTCCATGCCCCCCAATGGCGAGATGATGCAGCAGCTACAAAGGAGGAGGATGAGCTGAAGTTTAGGGCTCGCCGTGGCGTGTTCGGTCGGCCGCTGCAAGTTTAGAGCTTGGACTCACCTGCCGGACTTTTTCGTTGCCAGGGCTTCCAGAGTACCTCTCGATCAGGATGGGCTGCAGGTAGCTACGCCAAAGGCGTTGCAGTTGGACCTGCGAGGCCAGGCCTTTCAGCTGCCCGCCAGTCAGGTTTTGGGGCTTGTGCTTCAGCTGCCACGGAGGAGAGAGAAAAGCCTCGTCAGAAAACACTCTCAGCAGCACCAGATTTAGGGCAGTGCAGGCAGTTGCCCTCCCCGGGTGCAGAGTCGAGGAGGTGCAAAATACAGTCATACCTCGATTTACTGTATATTCCTGCGTATAAGACTACTTTTTAACCCAGGAAAATCTTCTCAAAAGTTGGGGGTCGTCTTATATGCCAGGTCGTATTTTTTATACGGTGAGTATATCCCAAACTCTACATTTTAACTGAAAAATGGGGGTCGTCTTATACGCCGGAATATACGGTAAGTATGCCTTGGTTTAAGTATTTTCAGTTTAAGTACTCCACAGACCATCTGGAACGAATTAATCCACTTTCCATTACTTTCAATGGGAAAGTTCGCTTCAAGTTAAGTACGGACTTCCGGAACCAATTACACTCATACGTCGGGTTAAGTACGCTTCAGGTTGAGTACTCCGCGGAGCCGTCTGGAACGGATTAATCTACTTTCCATTACTTTCAATGGGAAAGTTCGCTTCAGGTTAAGTATGCTTCAGGTTAAGTACGGACTTCCGGAACCAACTGTGTTTGTAAACCGAGGTACCACTGTAACAACAACAACAACAACATTTATATGGGTACCTACTGAGAAGATACATAAAAAAACAACTGTACCAAAATTAATTATTGTGAAAATAAGAATTATTTATGGGAGGGGGGGATTTTGTCCTCACTCTAGACATCATATTATCCAAGTCCAGCCTCACTGAAAGAAATCCTGGCAAGCTCAGACCATCTCTCCTGCTCTGTCCCCCTCAACAAAATCTAAATTCCCCAAGCTGAGGCCAGTGAATATTTCCCCCACATATCCAGCAGCTTTGGACTACAATTCCCACCAGCCCCAGCCAGAACAGTTGTGCTCAGGTCATGCTTGCATATGGTCCGTCACTGTGAGAACAGGACGCTGTACTGGTTGGAGCACCTGATCATTTCCAGCCTAAATTATATGGCTGAAAGGAAGACAGCTTTGGATAACCAGGAGAGGATTTTTGTGTGTTGAAGGGGAATGACTAGGTGCCCCTATTAATTCTGCCGGTCATAAGGCTCTGAGGCAGATTCTGTGAACTTCCCTGAGACCCCCGGGGAATAGGGCAGTATATAAATTCAATAGATAAAAATAAAAGTCTGTCATTGCAAAGCCATTGCAGCAGAATCCCGTGGTGGGCGCCCAGTCTGGCCTGCCTCCAACAAACCACAAACCTGAAAACCCCAAAAGGCGACACCCCCCCCCCCAGCTGCAATCTCTCCTCTCCCGATCCCCCTTCCAAAGTAGCACGGATGCATTTACTTCATAAAATTTACATACAGCATCGCTCGATTGTAAGGTGGAAGGGAACCTCAGAGCGGTTTGCAAAAAATAATAATACGATAAAGCAGCACAACCAATTTGCAGCCATAATTGAAAACGTGCAGGTAGTTGACACCGCAACACTCGCAAGCTTTCTAAAACACTTTGCCTCAACAAGAACTGGCAGGATCCATTGGAAACAGGGAATGCGCACATCATTTAGAAGACATCTGAAGGCAGTCCTGGTCAGGGAAGTTTTTAATGTGTGACATTTTAATGTATTTTAAATTTCTGTTGGAAGCCGCCCAGAGTGGCTGAGCCTCAAGGAAACCCAGCCAGATAGACGGGGTACCATTAATAAATATTATTATTATTATCATCATCATCATCATCATCATCATCATCATCATCATCATCATCATAAAGAGGCAGGGAGTTCCACAGCGCCTCGAACAAGAAGGGCGGCGATCTTGAAGCAACCCGCCCACCGCGGTAACCCACGCGCGTGCACCAGACCACCACCACCCCACCACCCCTACCTGTAGGTACCTGGGCGCCCGGGATCAGCTCCTCCTGCGCTGCCTCCCGGGGCTGGATGCCCCCGACGGCCGGGTCCTCGCCCACCTGCCAGAGCAGGTAAAGCCCCACCAGGGAGCCGGCGGCCAGGGCCAGCAGCACGGCGAGCCAGAGGCGGCGGCTGTCCGCCAGGCTCCGCTTCCGCGCTGCGGGGAAGCCGCCGGGCTCCAGGCCGCCCTGGGGGACCCCCATCCCCGCGCGGCCCCGGCGCGGCCCTTTCCGCATGTCGCCTCCGCTCCGACTCGAAGTGGGGACCCGGGGTTCCTGTCGGCCACGCCCCCTCGGGGAGGGCCAATTGGGTGGTGCCACGCCCACTGCTGGGCATGAATGGAGGGAGGCGGAGCCACGCGCTCGACCTTCCGCGGCGGAGGCTCGCTAAGGAGCGGTCGAGCCGCTCCTCCTCGCCATTCTGAGCCTATCCGACGCGCCCGCACGAAGGGGCGGGGCGGTACGGGGCCACGCCCACTCCTTCGTTAAGGACACGCGGCGCTTTCGGAAAGGAAAAGAGGGTGAAGAAGGAAGAGGAATGCGAAGGACACGCGGAAAGAAAAGGGGAAGGTGGCTCTGGCGGTTCGTTTATTATGGAAGGAGTTTTGATGCAATAAGGGTAAAAAAAAAACACCAAACCCACACAACCGAAATCTGCAGCTGAGCAATGAATGCCTCTATTAGGAACAACCGAAAGGTCCACAATCTATGGGCAAGCTTTATTAATAATAATCATCAATAGTGCTTTTAAAAAATATATGTTTAGGGGTACTCTCATTTTCCTACTCATATTGAAATACTGCCCCTCAATGAGGCCAAACAGATTCAAAAAAGGTTAAGGGGTATGTAAACCTCCGCGTCCCCCCAGAAAAAAAGCACTAATAATAATAATAATAATAATTAATAATAATAATAAGTGTATCTGAAGAAGTGTGTATGCACACGAAAGCTCATACCATAATAAAAACTTAGTTGGTCTTTAAGGTGCTACTGAAGGAATAATAATAATGATATATTTATACTCCACTCAACTGGCTGGGTTTCCCCAACCACTCTGGGTGGCTCCCAACAGAATATTACAAACACAATAAAACATTAAAAACTTCCCTGTACAGGGCTGCCTTCAGATGTCTTCTAACAGTCAGATAGTTTTTTATTTCCTTGACATCTGGTGGGAAGGTGTTCCGCAGGGCAGGCACCACTACTGAGAAGGCCCTCTGCCTGGTTTCCTGTAACCTCACTTCTCGCAGGGAGGGAACCACCAGAAGGTCCTTGGAGCTGGACCTCAGTGTTCGGACTGAACGATGGGGACGCTCCTTCAGGTATACTGGAATTATGCAGAACTCTTCACCAGCCTAGAAGATGCACAAATGGTGGGGGTGGGGGAACTACAGAAATGGGACTAGATGTTGAAGCCATTAATACCTTTGTTTTATATTATTCCTTACTCACCCTTCATCGTAAGGTCCCAGGTGGATTATGGCCCAGGCATCTGGTTGGCCACAATGAGAATAAGATCCTGGACTTGGAGAGTCATTGGGCTGCACCAGTGAGACTTTCTTTATGCTTTCAATTCTTGTGTTTTTAATACATAAAACGCTTCCAAAATGTTCTGTTCCAAATGCAGCAGAATTCAGCAAGAGAGGTGGATCCCACAAAACAATACTGTAAGTGCCAAAGACCTTTAAACACAAATGTGGGCACCTTGAATTTAGGCCTCGATACAAACAGACAAGCCGTTTGGCTGCTTCAGAACAGGTTGCGTGAGTTCCAAATGGGACTCTGGCCAGCAATCTGGCTGCAGCATTTTGGACCAACTGAAGTTCAGACAGCTCCAAGTTGGAGACTGCAGACTGAATTAGTCTCTGCTAGGTGCTGCAACTATCAGGTTGTAGCTTGGCATTTGGGACAGAGAAGGAATCAATGGCTGGCCTCCATTTAAAAAAAATACGAAGTCCAGATCTGTCCCATTCAGCTTTAATTGAATTGTAATAGACTCTTCATTTTGCATTTCATTGCCAGCCAACCCAACCCTTTACATTTCCCCCCTTCTACATAAGCCTGGATAAGAGTCTAGTGCACCAATGCTTATGTGATAATGATTTTTTTTAAATCTGTAAGGTGCCACAACTTCTGGAAGTTACCAGCATCAAACTTCTGTTCTAGTTTTCATTAATTCAGTTAGCCTCTGCCCACCTGCAGATCCGCTTGCCATCTGATTGGTTGAAGAAGTTCACATGTGCACCTGGAACATGCACATGTGAACCCACCCCCTGTTAACACTCATATGGAAGGGCAAAGCCATTCGACTGGAACTGAGGGAGAGATCCAATGTCATGGACTGGTTGGATGCAGAGGAATGGTGGAAGGAACCAGCTGGGGAACCACCAAACGAAGAAGGCTCAGAGTCAGGGGATTGGTGGTGGGGTGACCATGAATGGTCAGAGGGAGAAGAGGGAGCAGACTGGGAGGAGGAGGTGTCGGAAGCTGAAGAGGTAACAGGGTTTAGTGAGCTGGGAGAGTCTGTGGCAGAGAGCAGTTCAGAATCGGAGGCAGAAGCTGGAGAGGAGGGAGGCCAAGAGGCAGAGATGAGTCTGGCTGGTGAAGAGTCATGGGTGTCTTCCCCTCCTGCTACGCTACAACAAGCTCCCTCCCCCTTTACTCACAGAACAAGAAGAGAGATGAAAAGGGTGGAGGAGAGGTTGGTGACTTGTAGACGCAATCTCTGATTGCTTGGGGGGGGATCCTGGAGAGGAGGGGACTTAGTCAGCTGTGGGGAAGTGAAGAGCTTAAGACTCAGCAACTGCTTAATGGGTTGCTCTGCTCATTAGGCCTGACATGCCTATGCTGCTAAAGAGTGAACAACTTGCACAGTGTGATTTACTGCTGGCTTGCTCCTGTCACACATTTTCCAACCACCTCTGGACCATTAATGTAAGCCAGTCACTCTCAGTCTAACCTTCCTATTTGTTTTGAGGACAGAGAGAGAACACCTTGGGCTTCTTGGAGGAAAGGTAGGATAGAAACGTAACCCTTGCAGGCATGAACAACTGCTTCTTCAGAAGAATAAAAAAGTATTGGGTTGCATCCAATGTAGGGCTAAGAGCCTTGTTCTTTCAGCGCCAGGATTTTTGCTTGTGCAACAGAACTTTCTCCTTCCCTCCTCCCTGTGTGGCCCCTAACTCTTTTCTGGGGTTCCCCAACCCTCTGGAGCAGATTTGGGGAGGTTGTGGGGTGTGCCTTGAAGCGAGTAAGAGGAGAGAAGTTGCTTTGCGCAGCAATCCTTGCACTGGCAGATTTGTTTGATGCTGCCAAAATGGTGTGGGATTGCAAACTCGATTGCCTTACTCATTCTTTGGAACAGACTCGCATGTGCTTATTTTTGCAAAGCGCAGAGCGTGATGATGCTTAGCTCCGACAATCCATCAGGTTCTGCTGCAGAAAGAACCTCTGTCTCTTTGGCTCCTGTCCCAAAAGAACTTAACGTTGGGCCGGAATGCCGGAGGCCTCAGGGGAGATGTGTTTTCAGCTGATCCCCGGGAGATGAGATACTCAAGGTATGCTGTGTTCCAAATGGGCAGAAAGGAGGAGGCTCTCGGATGCACTAGCTGGGCGCCTGCCAAGGCTAAAGAGATAATCACAAAGCATAAATGTGGTTATGTAAAAGGCCAGCATTCTGCAGCAGGGGAGGCTGTGCTGAGGGGGCGGCCAGGATGGGCTTGGCTTCGTCCCATCTCTCTCAACGGTGGGCTTGCTGGCAGGAGGACCAATGGGATTGTCTGAGCCAGAGACTGCCCAGTGCTTACAAAAACAAATAAATCTGATCTCGTTCCAAAGATGAGTAATGCAACAAAGTTTGTGCACAGTTGCACGTTCTGCACCATCCCTACCCCCTTTGTCGCCAGGAACGGTGCAACAGCACTTGGCAATAATTAAACCTCCCCTCCCATCCAAAAAGTCTGAGGTTCATGTTGCAAGAGGATGGGCAAATGAGGCCCAAGCTGGACTCAATGTTAAATGTGCGTAATACATTTAACTAAGTTGAGGTGTTTTTTTTATATAAAGAAATGCTAATATCATCAGCTAGGGAGGGGGATTATTGGGCTTTCAGCAACAGTGGTAGGGGGTTACCTATTCTTTGGCGATCACTCGTAGCCGAGTAAGATTGTCTTCCATAAACATGGTTTTAGCGATGAGTCCGTAAGTGACTGTGGAGGCCAATTCTGGACCTACACGTCCTTCCACAGTGAGGACATTGGTTCCCAGGTGGGGGTTGATCACGGTGTGGACTTGCCAAGCGTGCCTTCCTCTTAGCATGTTTCTCCCTTTCGTCCTGAGTTCGAGTGTCTTAAAAGCCCATTACACCTTTGGTAAAGGCTGTTCTCCAACTGAAGCACTCGCAGGCCAGTGTTTCCCAGTTGTCGGTGTTTATGCTACATTCTTTTATATTATACCTAGATAATTTTACCTATTATCTCCTCTGCTGCGTCCTGAGGAAGACCCAAGTGTTTGTTTGTGCAGGGGGTGGGGGAATTCCCCCCCACTCAACTGGCACAAATGTGGGGATTTACTCCCAATGCAAAGATTGCCTTCAGAAGTGGGTTTTTCCTCTGACAGCAGGCAGGAGAGGAAAGAGTTAATTTTTTTTTAAAAAAAGAAAAAACCCAATATTATGTTGGTTTTTAAACAAATACAATAATTATACAGAAAGAGTTAGTTGAATTTCTCCTCCACATCTGCTGTGATCCAGAAAACCTTCAGAAAAACCACAACTGAACCACACAGATATTTGATATTTTCATTTGTAAACAATTCAGAGATCCATCTCACATATTGCCTAAAAGGTAAAGGGTAAAGGGAACCCTGACCATTAGGTCCAGTCATGGATGACTCTGGAGTTGCAGCCCTCATCTCCCATTATTGGCCGAGGGAGCCAGCGTACAGCTTCTGGGTCATGTGACCAGCATGACTAAGCCGCTTCTGGTGAACCAGAGCAGCGCACGGAAATGCCGTTTACCTTCCCGCCGGAGCAGTACTTATTTATCTACTTGCACTTTGACATGCTTTCAAACTGCTAGGTTGGCAGGAGCTGGGACCAAGCAACGGGAGCTCACCCCATTCGGATTCGAACCGCCGACCTTCTGATTGGCAAGCCCTAGGCTCTGTGGTTTAACCCACAGCGCCACTCACATCCCCACATCAAGCCTAGTTAGGCCCAAATTCAGCCACCCTCTCTGCTTTATGGACTTTTTAACAGCACTGCCCATCAAGTTGCATTATATTTGAAGCCGTAAGGTCTAGAAAATTGTGTGCTGTTTGGTTTTGTTAATGATGAAAATGAATTCTCAGACCAGTGCATTTAAAAGCTTCCCCTTTTTTACATGACCCTGCCATCTCTTAATGGAGAGGGAATCCTTTGTGATGTTAACAGGCTCTTCACAGCAGCAAATGCCGCAGCCTCCTGGCGGCCCCACCTCCATGATGCTGTTTTGTCCAGAAGTCGATGGAGCGACGGTCGCCTTATGTGGCAGGAACATGTTGTAAAAGTTCAAAAGGCCTAGGAAAGCCCGAAGGTCCTTTTTGTTCTTTGGTACGGGAGCCTGCTGGATGGCCTTGACTTTCGTTGTTGTGGGATGGATGCCGGAGCCGTCAACCAGGTACCCCAGGAACTCGACCTGTGGTACAGCGATCTGGCATTTCTCTCGTTTTACCTTGAGGCCTGCTTCCTGGAACCTGGTCAGGACAGCTCTAAGACGATCAAAAAGCTGTTGCATTGTCTCCGCCGAGACGAGCACGTCATTGAAATAGGGAACGACGCCAGGCAGACCCTGTAGGAGCCGCTCCATCAAACTCTGGAAAATTCCCGGTGCTATGCTGACTCCGAACTGCAACTGACGACAACAGAAAGCCCCACGGTGTGCGACGATTGTCTGTGCCTCAGCCGTGGCATCATCTACTGGCAGTTGTTGGTATGCTTGAGCCAGGTCGAGTTTTGCAAAAAAACCTTGCCCCCCCCCAGCGAGTGCAACAAGTGATGAACGACAGGGACGGGGTACGCATGCTGTTGAAGTGCCTTGTTAATCGTGCACTTATAGTCCGCACAGATACGTACCGACCCGTCAGGCTTGATGGGCGTTACGATGGGAGTCTCCCACTTAGCCTTCTCTACGGGCTCCAGGACCCCTTGTGCAACCAGCTTGTCCAATTGTTCGTCGACCTTCGGCTTAAGAGCGAATGGTACGCGTCGTGGCTTGATCCTGATGGGCACAACTAATGGGTCGAGGCTAAACGATATGGGCGACCCCACATATTGTCCCAAGGTCCCATCGAACACTTCTGAAAACGCGTGAACAGCACTCTCAATCCTTCATTTGCATGTTGTGGACCTGAGTGAGAACTGCAGCCACAGTGGGCAGGGCAAGAACTGCAACCCTAACTTAATACATAACACCCATTATGGACCTGAGTGAGAACTGCAGCCACGGTGGCCAGGAGGAGTACTGCAGTTAACTTAATACATAACAGAACCCTCCCCTGGCATCACCCCAAAAACATCTTTTAACACCCGTTTTGCCTGAGCTGCTCGGAACAATTCCATTTGGCTGCGGTTGCTTTGTAAAAAACGCTGCTTGTATTAGGAGCGCTGTGTTTTACCTAAGAGAATCGTAAAGGTGGCCATGTTTGCCCAAAAGGAAAATGCCAAAGTTGTCCATCATTGGGCAATGCCTTTGTTAAGCTGACCAAAACGTCCAAAAAACAAGGGTGCAAGGTTTTGAGTCACCCAGACCTGTCCACCAGGCTACATGTTCAAAACATGGGAGTGGGCAGGGATAGACAAGGTGGTTGGTGTTTGTCAAGGCATCCATGCCTGCTATACCTGTTAAGTTTTAAGATGAAGGCCGAAAGTTGCTAGCAGGCATTCAAATGCAGTCTCCTCTGGAGGGGAAACACATAGCGGCTGGCCCTACACCTCTGTGAAGACAGCTGCCAGCTGTTCCTTCTTCGCACAGAAAGGATGTCTTAATGCAGCGTGTTGTTGAACTGTGGAACTCGCTGCTGCAGGAGGCAGCAATCAACCTGGATGTCTTTAAAGGAGGACTGGGCAAATTGATGGAAGGGGATAAGGCTATCGATGTCTACTAGGCAGCAATGCTCCTGAGTTTCAGTTCTCATCTCTGCCTCCCTCGTTAGATCTTGGCATCATAGAACTGCAAAGTTGGAAGGGACCCCAAGGATCATCTAGCCTAACCCACTGCAATGCAGGAATACGCAGTTGTCCGCCACGGGGATCGAACCTGAAACCTTGGTGTTATTAGCACCATGCTCTAACCAACTGAGCTATGTGATCATGAAACAAGAGGTGGGAGGCGGAGAAGAGGAAGAAAAAGAAAGCTGTTGTTGTTGTTTAGTCGTTTAGTAGTGTCCGACTCTTCGTGACCCCATGGACCATAGCACGCCAGGCACTCCTGTCTTCCACTGTCTCCCGCAGTTTGGTCAAACTCATGTTCGTAGCTTCGAGAGCATTGTCCAGCCATCTCGTCCTCTGTCGTCCCCTTCTCCTGTGCCCTCAATCTTTCCCAACATCAGGGTCTTTTCCAGGGAGAAAGCTAGTAAGATATTAATTTTAGCTACTGTGCTAGGTAAAAGGACTACCTAGTTTTCCTTTCATTCCTTGTGCTAGGGACACCAGGTGAAACCAGTTGCAGAGGAAATAAAAATCTTTGGGGCTTTAAAGAGCTGTTCTAGTATGGTGGCAAGAGAGGCTCAACTATTAATCAGGTCCCAATTTTATTCTCTTATCTGCTGCAAACTCACTATGTAGTCGTAGGTGAGCCATGACCCCCTCCGCCTCTATTATCCCATCTGTACAATGGGTGTAATGAAAGCAGCCCACTTCGTTCTGCCCCTCCCTGCCCCTCATTCTCCATTTTTCCTTTTCAACCAACGCTCAACATTCCACCGCTCCTGAGCATGCTCAGTCCTTGTCGGGCTTTGCAATTTAACTACAGTTTGTGCAAAGAAAGCCCAAACGACTCGCTTATGAACCTCTTGGTCAGCAAATAAAAATGAGCGCAGAACCACCTTCAGAAATCAAGCCTTATTTCTTTTCTCTTTTTTCCTGTTTAATTTTTTCCCCCTCCACTCAACAGTCATTTTTTGAAAATGTCACACATGTACAGAGACAAACAAGCATATAAATATCAGTGTGAACAGGACTGGAGGAGATGAGGAAGGCACTCCACTTCGCCAGCGGAGCAGTGCGGGTGGCAGACTTTTCGACTGAAGTGTGAGGTTGGGGAAGACTGCAGACAGAGCCCAGAGTTCTGGTAGGGAGGAGAGAAATGAGCAAGGGTTTTTTTTTTGGGGGGGGGGGAGGATGAGATAGATGGCTAAAAACCACCCAAAATTTGGGGCAGGTGTATTTTTGGGTTAGGGTGTGTGTGTGTGTGTGTGTGTGTGTGTGCGCATATTTGGAGGGTGGGGGGAAGTGACACTCTTAAAAGACAGCATGCGGAATAACGGCTCTTTAGAGTCCCCCCCCCTTAAGGATGGATGGCTCTAGGGAGGGCAGAGAAGCGCTTGCTTGGATTCCAGGTTGACACAAAATCCATAAAGCGGCGGAGCTGCGCAGGAGAATTTTCATAGCTGCACCTTCTCCCTTCTGCCGGGGACAAGCGATGGCTCTTGCAACTGCCTCCCCTGTGAAAATGTTAAAAGCAGCAAGAACTGCCCTGTATGGAATCTGGGAAGAGGACAGTCTGGGGGAAATTTACAGGAGCCAACAGCCCAGCTGAGACTTTCAAAAGAGGACCAGGCAGTCTTCTGTTTTCTGCTCCACCCCATTATGGTGGCTGGGGAGGAGGTGAAGATGGGGCCACGTAAAGAGTCAGGTGGTAGCCCTCTCTTTGGTAGGGAAGGGGGTCTGACCTACCTGGCCAGGGCCCTGGCAGAGAACAAGGCCCCCCCTAACCCAATGGAGCCCCAGACGTCATGAACAGAGCCCTTAAGACAACATGAGAGTTTGTAGCCCTAAGACGATGCACTGAGCATCAAAGGCAGACGGAGGTGATATGTCTGGGCGATGAAACCCTCTCCTGATTTTTTTTTGGGGGGGGGAAGCACCCTGCCGTGGGGCCATCGGACATGCAGCGGATTGCAGGCAAACATAAACCACAGGAGCAAGGGGTGGTGCCCTTCCTGTTCTGTCTTCCCTCCCCACTGCTAGGCTAGACTGTTAGGCAAACCAATTTGCGAGTGACTTTGGGGAGGAGGTAGGAAACCAGTAGGATGCCGTGTGCAACATACCGCTCCCTTGCTTGCTAGTGCAATTCAGCGGGCAGACTTTATACATTTTTCCCTAGCGCTAGCAAATCTTGCGTTGGAAATTCCAGTTAAAACAAATTCCTCGGTGCCAACTGTTTTGTTTTTTTGCAGCTCACAAGCAGGTGTCTGGGATTGGGAACCCCCTCTGTGCCACAAAGGTAACTCCATTTTTTAAAGTGGTTCCCTGGCTTTTTTGGGGTGTGTGTGAAGGGAACCCTCAGATTGGTTCAAACATGGGTGCAGAGGGTTTTCTGGCAGAGACTCCCTTTGCCCTCTTCCTAGAACGATGCGATTTCATTCCTCTCCAACTCGTAAAAAGGGATCGGGATTATTTTGTGGCTGTTCTCCCAACTTCCCCCTAGGTCCCGTGGCAAACAGAGCAAGCAGCCAGGTACCAGAACAGAGGTCTGATTTGTGGGGTCCGGAAGGGTTGCATGCGATCCCAGAGCACAGTGTGTCTGAAAGGGTTTCAAAATGGCAGGGATTTGGGGATAAAGGAGGGTCTCTTTCTAAAGGAGCAGAGGCACAAGGTTCCCCTTGCAATACAACAGGTTTGCAAAGGGCACAGGCAGACCCAGGAGAGGTGGTTCGGCTGTAGGAGGTTCGGCAGGCAGGAGGGGGAGAACCGCAGCCAAAGTCAAGAGGTCTAAATCAGTGTTTCCCAAAACAGCTTTGGGTCTCCGACCTGTGTGGGAACTACAATTCCCATCACCCTTGACCACTGGGTCCTGCTGGCTAGGGATGATGGGAGCTGTAGTCCCAAAACCTAAGATGGTTGGGAAACACTGGCCTAAATTGACACTCAAAACAGGGAAGCAGGGTCCTGTTTGCTCTTAACATCAACTTGAGCAGGCATAGGCAAACTTTGGCCCTCCAGATGTTTTGGCCTACAACTCCCATGATCCCTAGCTAACAGGACCAGTGGTCAGGGATGATGGGAATTGTAGTCCAAAACATCTGGAGAGCCGAAGTTTACCAATGCCTGGACTTGAGGAGCAAAGGGCCCAGACTGCAACTGAGCAGGGAAGCCAAGGTTTATTCATTGTAAGGAAACAGCTGTGTCTTAAAAGCAGTCTTCCTCCAAAAGGGGTCCCCTCCAGCTGTTTTTGGACTACAGCGGCGGCTGATGGGAGTTGTAGTCCAAAATGTCCGACGGGTACTAGGTTGGGGGAGCATGCCTTAAAGATACAAACAGAGTTTTCCCGTAGCAATGGGGAAACAGTACCGATTTGGGCTCTCTGGGCAGCCTCAGAATACCCTCCCTAGGAATTAGTTCTTGCAAGGGCACAGAGGACATCCCTCTGCTGCCCTAAAGGGTTTGAGAAGCTGGTTTTTAAAAAGGACAGTGCAGGTATGCCACCAGGAAACCACAGCACATTTTGCCTCTGGATTTTACAGTCAGCCGTGAGGCTGCATCCTCGATTGACAAAAGGATGGACACAAATGGTTTTGCGAGCCTCGCATGGGTACCACCAGCGACATGACGTCAACAGAGCAAATATCCGCAAATGGAAGTCTGGAAGCTCAGGTAAGATCCTATTTTTCAAAAACGGGGGTGGGGCAGGAACAGACACAACTCGAGAATTTGTTACATCATCTCCCTACACCAGTGACCAGAAACTTGCTGCCCTCCAGAGAGGGCCAAGGGCATGATGGGAGTTGGGAGTCGGACAATGCCTGGAGGTCTGCAGGTTAGCCCTTCCCCTCCCTTAAACCTGGAGATGAGCTGCAATGGCTGGAAGAGAAGACTGGTGCTCATTTTAATACCCGCCACCCAGGATTTCCCTTTTCGTTTCGAGGGGCCCTGTGCCTCCTTAGACGTAGATTTAATTTTCTACTTTTCCATACGCTGGCTTTTTGTCTCTCCCTCCCCCCTCCCCTTCTATAACTGGGCAGGCAAGAAATCAAACCCAAACGGGAAAATGCAACCAAATGCAACTTTGTTTTTTTTGGGGGGGGGAGCCTCAACACAACAAAAATCCTGTGAAACACAATCACACCACACCCTCTTGCACACCCGAGGAGAGCGGAGAAGAGGGGGAGGCGCTCTATCTTCTTCGCCGCCCCCCGTCCCCGCCGGGCTCTGCCCCTCACCTCCCATCCTCCCTGCGGGCCCCCCTCTCCCTCAGCATGTCGCAAGGCTGCACCCAGTTATTGTCGTGCAGTCCCACCCGGCAGCCGGGCGTGTCCTTGTCCGTCCGCCGGCAGCACATCCAGTAGGAGCGTCCGTAAGGCAGGTCGTGATGGTAGGGCTTGGGGTGCCAGCGGCACAGGGAGACGTCCCCTTTCTCGTAGTGCTTCTTGCACTGCTTGCAGGGGTCGTCGCGGTACAGGGGGTCCCGGGTCCAGCGCGAGTCCGTGGCCTGCACGCCAAACGCCTCGATGATGTACTTGAAGTAGTGGCAGGAGCACTTTAAGGCGGCCAGCGACTGCGTCGGCAAGTAGCTGAAGATCTTCACCATGATATGGTCCGGGAGGAGCAGCATGTACTGCCGCGGCTCCAGCAGCCGCTGGATCTTGAAGCGGATCTCAAGGAAGTCGTGCGAGACATGGCGGTAGAGGCGGCAGAGCGAGGTGTCCGAGGACGTCGGCTCCAGGCCGGACCCGTCGGCTCTCTCCAGGCCGCCCTCGCCGCCGCTGGCAGGGTCCAGAAAAGCGCCGTCCATGTCCCTGCCATCCTCCTGCCGAGGCACCTGGGCGTGCAGGAAGAAGAGCTGCCCCGGCGGCGGGTCATCGCACGACGAGCACAGCCCCTCTTGCGTGGGCGAGCCCACCGTCAGGCAGACCGTCTCCTCCTTCATATTCTTGGTGCTGTCTTTGCCGAAGAAGACGCACTGGTCCACCACCCCGGTGACCACCACGTCGACATGGAAGCCGGAGACGCAGTCGCGAGCCACCGATGCGGTGGGGCCTCCCGCCTTCTCCCCGCCTCCCCGGCCGCCCTCCGCAATGGCGTCCAGCTTGCCAGAGCCGCTGGGGCTGTCCCGGCAGGTCATCTCCACATCCGGGGGCTCGCTGGTGACCCCGTCCGGCCCTTTGGGGGAGGCGTTGGCCAGCAGGAAGTCCACATTGTTGGGGAGCGTGTCCCGCGAGGGGCTGATGAGCTGGTAGAGGTCGCACGTGATCTTGTCCTTGGCGCGGGCGGCGCTGCCTGTGGGCGACCCTCCGCAGCTCATGAACATGCAGTTGGGGCGGGCACCCTGGCTGCCCTCTGTGGGCGAGCGGGGGTCGCGGCTGCTGGAGATGCGGAAGGCGATGCGCACCTCGCCGGGGCTGTGCTGGGAGTTGGCCACGCATTCGGGAGACTCCCGGCACAGGCCGTTGGGGCGCAGGACGCTCCGCTCCCGCTGCTGCTGCGACTCAAAGTGGGCCACGGCCTCCGCCACCCGGCTCCAGTCCGAGCCGCCTCCCGGAGAAGGTGCCCTCTTCTCCTCGCCCTCCTGCTCTGCTGACACAAAGACCATGGGGGACGGCGGCGCGGCCGGCACGCTCGGCCTGGGGTAGTTCTGCAACGCCAGGGCAGTGCGCTGCTCCACCAAGGCCACCATCTCAGCCACCGAGAGCAGGTCAGTGGAGTCTCCGGCCGCCGGCTCGGCATGGGACTCCGGGCAAAGGCACACATCCTCGGCTTCCTTGCTGCTGCTGCTGCCGGCGTCCTTCGCCTTGACCGGACAGGCCTTGCTCTTGCCGGGGTCGTGGGACCTCCGCCGCCGCTTGGCCTTGGAGCTGTCACTCCCCCAGTTGCCCTTGACCTTCATGGCGCTGGCTCGGCTGCCGCTGCTACACTGATGGGCCACAAAAAAGGCAACCTTCTCCTTGGTGTTTCCCGGTTTGATCACGTACCACGTGTCCAAGAGCACCCGCCCCTCCTCCACCTGGGTGGGGTTGGGGGAGACTGTGGGGGGCGGCGGGGGTGGAGGCGGCGGGGCAGGGGGAGTGTTTTCGGAGCAGGCCTCACCGCCGCCGCCTTCTTCTTCCTTGGCTTTGCAGGCAAAGTCCCCAAAGGTCTTTTTCACCTGGCCTCCAGGGCACTGCTTGTTCTGGGAGTAGGTGCCGAAAGGCCGCGGGCACCATAGCTGGATGTGGGAGAAGGTGTTCTGATCCATCACTGTCTCATGGCAAGGGGGCAGGGGGGAAGGCAGCCCTTCCTTTCCCCTAGCTCATGGATGGGCAGCTCGTGGGGCCTCGGAGGTGCCTGGAGGAGAGGAAAAGAAAAGAGGAAGAGACATCAGCCGCCTTGAAATCGCAACAGGTCAGGATTGGCGCAACAGGGCTTCCTTTCCGCGCAAGGATGTCATGAGCTGGCAGGCGGGAGAGGAATTAAGCTTTCCGGTTTTGAAAAGGCACCATCAGGTTTCTAGCCCTTGTGGTGTGAAAGCAAGAGAGCAACCTTTAGTAGTATGTCAGGAGCCACACATTAGCCACACGCTGCATTCCTTACCTAGTACCAAATTGTGGGACACAGTAATAAGAATGCACCATGCCTGGATAGCTCAATTGGTTAGGTGCTGCTAATGCCAAGGGTGCAATTTCTATCCCTGTGTAGGATAGCTGCATATGCCTGCATTGCAGGGGTTGGACTAGATGATCCTCAGGTCCCTTCCAACTCTGCAATTCTATTATTATTCTACTGTTATTTTATTTTATTTTTTAAATAATTTTTATTGATTTTATATAATAACACAAAAAACAAAAACATACAGAACATATCCCTCCACATTCTCTCCCTCCCTCCACCAGACACCTTCTGCCACAAGGAAATCCCATGGACGATGAGAGTCAAATGTAGTCCATTTTATAGATGGGTTTGTCCTCACCCCCCCTCCCTTCCCCCAGAGCCTCCCCCTGCCACCAAGAGGCCCTAGGATGATAAGGAGAGATACGGGTTGGAGTCCCCCAACTATTTATATATAATCCCATTAAATTCTAAAAAAAAAGGAAAAGGAAAAGGAAAAAAAAGATAAAACACAAAAAGGAAAAACAAACAAGCAGTTGAAATATCTCATTTTCCAATCTCTTACTTTGTTAAATATTATTTTAGTGGCTTCCTCAGATCCCTTCTTCCTGGTTTTCATAGTTTCCTGATATTAATCATAGCGGGTTTCTTACTCTTAAATTCAATTCTTACTCTTTAATCAGATTATCCAACAATTTCCACCTTCTTCGTGCCCCCCCACAGGCCCCCTCCTGCCACTAGGGATACCCATGAGAGGTGACCATCCAAAGGTGATCCATTTTGTAGTTGGGTTTCCCTCCGTCTCACCCCTTCCCCCCCCTCGAGCCCCCTCCTACTGTTATTTTAATCACGCATCGTATTTCAGGCCCATAGTATACCTACCTACCTACCTACCTACCTAGATCCATCACAGAACGGGGTGTGACACTAGAAATGGTGATTTCTCAAAGGTCATTATTATTAATATTATTATTTTGTTATTTATCATATTTGCATACCGCCCTATACCCGTAGATCTCGGGGCAGTTCGTGACATAAAATTGCAATATAAAAAAACACAGCATACGAAATACAAATACAAACAGAAACAAACCAATAACCCATCCCCCTTCCACGACACATTATGAAAGGGCATCGGATCTCAACCAGCCAAAGGCCGGGTTGAAGAGGAACCTTTTCGACTGGTGTCTAAAGGTGCATAATGAAGGTACCAGGTGAGCATCCCACAAGTGGGGAGCCACTGCGGAAAAGTCCCCGTTCTGTGGGGGCCCATTCCCTCACCCCGTCAAATTGAAAATCAACGTTTTGGTTTCAGGTCTCTGGATCTCATGATTGAAGCAAAGAAAGGCGACGCACTGGAAGCAGTTGTAGAAGCGTTTGGGGGGGGAGGCACCGGAGCCCTGCATCGTTCTCTCAGAGCCCCTCCAACCACTGTGTTCATACACCAGCGACTCCCTGAGCCCCCCCCCACCTTTGCCCCTAGCTTCCTCACCTGCTTCCCCACCCGCACCCCACAGTCTGACCAGCTGTGGGCAACGCAGGCCCCTGAGAGCCTGCTCTCTGGCTGGCCAGCTGAGGTTCTGCGTGGGCCTCCTGCTGCATAATTTACTCGAGGCTTACAAGGGAAGAAGGGGAGCTTGACAAGATTACGGATCCTATTACAGTGTTGTAAAGGGCAGGACAGAGGCAGCCGCTGGGGCACAGATGGGGCTGGCTGGGTGGGGAGGAGGAGGAGGCAGCTGAAGGGGCAGCTGTCTGGGCAGGAGCTATGGGGCAAAGAGGCTCTACGGCAGAGGCAAGGACAACAGTTCAGTGCTTCAGGAAAGTTGCCCCCTGTTACTGCCTGCCTTCTTCGGTGGGGCATTTTAAATTTTCACATTCGCTTTACACTTTCCCAACAATGAATGCTGAGCTCAGAGCAGCTCGCTGCCATAACAGTCGCATCGGAAATCAACAAGCGTCGCACAAACGCTTTGAGAAAGCGGTGGGCTAGGGCAGGGCTCCCCCAAACTTTGGGGGACGATTGGCACTTCTGCCATGCATGGCACCTTGAGCTTACCAGAGGAGAAGATGGGATAGAAATGCAATAAGCAACCAAATCAAAATAAAAATATGTTGTCAGTGCCCGCCTGGGAAATTTGCCAATGATAGCAGGGTGGGTCTCCCAGCCCCAGAGATGCAAGGTTGCAGACACGGGCTCATATTAGTTATTTCCTTCTTTCTTCGAAACCCTGCCGGAGCTTTTAACCGAGGATCGTAGAGCAAGCTCACCCTGGCCACCCACCTCGTGTGGGTTGGGGCTGCCTCCCAACACCGGAACGATCAGAAGCATGAAACAGGATTAAAGGCCTCTGGGTTCTCGTATTAAGGCTCACAATCATCCCCTTGCCCAGAGAGTCAGGAGTGACAGATTCATTTGCAAAGAGAAAAGTACAAAGCTTCGTGCAGAGTGCCCCCACCCCAGTCTTAATTTTTTTAAAAAATAATTTGCTCTTCTTCACCCAGTTAACTGAAGGAGAGCAGTGGATTTGTAACTGGCTGACTGACCGAACCCAAAGGGTGCTCATCAATGGCTCCTCTTCATCCTGGAGAGAAGTGACTAGTGGGGTGCCACAGGGTTCTGTCTTGAGCCCAGTCTTATTCAACATCTTTATCAATGACTTGGATGATGGGCTTGAGGGCATCCTGAGCAAGTTTGCAGATGACACCAAATTGGGAGGGGTGGCTAATACCCCAGAGGACAGGATCACACTTCAAAATGACCTTAACAGATTAGAGAACTGGGCCCAAGCAAACAAGATGAATTTTAACAGGGAGAAATGTAAAGTACAGGATGGGTGACACCTGGCTTGAGAGCAGTACATGTGCAAAGGATCTAGGAGTCTTGGTAGACCACAAACTTGACATGAGTCAACAGTGTGACGCAGCAGCTAAAAAGCCAATGCAATTCTGGGCTGCATCAATAGGAGTATAGCATCTAGATCAAAAGAAGTAATAGTACCACTGTATTCTGCTCTGGTCAGACCTCACCTGGAGTACTGTGTCCAGTTCTGGGCACCACAGTTCAAGAAGGATACTGACAAGCTGGAACGTGTCCAGAGGAGGGCAACCAAAATGGTAAAAGGCCTGGAAACAATGCCTTATGAGGAACAGCTTAGTGAGCTGGGGGTATGTTTAGCCTGGGGAAGAGAAGGTGAAGGGGTGATATGATAGCCATGTTCAAATATATTAAAGGATGCCATATAGAGGAGGCAGAAAGGTTGTTTTCTGCTGCTCTAGAGAGGCGGACACGGAGCAATGGATTCAAACGACAAGAAAGACAATTCCACCTAAACATTAGGAAGAACTTCCTGACAGTAAGAGCTGTTAGACAGTGGAATTTGCTGCCAAGGAGTGTGGTGGAGTCTCCTTCCTTGGAGGTCTTTAAGCGGAGGCTTGACAGGCATCTGTCAGGAATGCTTTGATGGTGTTTCCCTGCTTGGCAGGGGGGTTGGACTGGAAGGCCCTTGGTCTCTTCCAATGATTCTATGAGAGGAGGGACAAACCAAATTCGAAAAGTGGATCCACACTCCTCTTTGCCAACTTGCAAGTGCTTTTTTCAGGAAAAGAAGAGTGGTGCCAGACTAGCACAGGGGCAACTAACGCCAGATGTGTCCCAGTGAGCAGGGCAATGGTCCAGGGTGATGGGAACTCTAGTCCAAAACATCTGGAGGATGGTACCCACAAGACTAGCAAACCAACCTGCAAATATCAGGAATGCTTCTGGAGCAGCTGCAATGGCTGTTGCCCATCTCTGTTATGTCCACATTTAGAGCTGGCTGAGATCTGGTTTTCAACATCTCGATATATCACCAGCTAAACATTGTGATAAAGTACCTCCGTTTACGAAACCCTCTGGTCACGTAAACTTCGGGATGCGCGCACGGCAAACCCGGAAGTATTTTGCCAGGTTTTGATGCGCGCACATGCGCAGAAGCGATCCTCTGGTTGTGAAAACCTCAGGATCCGGCCAGATTTCTGGAACAGATCCCACCCGCAACCAGAGGTACCAAAGCTGCGGAGAGGCCTTGGCTGGCTTCACGGCTTTTCCCACATTGTGATTTTTACATAGCACACACAAACACATCACGATTCGCAATATAATGCCTGGTCAAAAGTTATGAAACCAGTATCATGATATGGACTTGAAACCGGTTTGGGACGATATATCGCCCAGCCCTAACACACATGATTTGTGATGATAATATTGCCAGATCAAAAGCTATGAAACCATTATTACGTTATGGACTTCAAACTGGTTTTGGACAATATATCAATACATTGACCAGCCCTATTCACTTTAATTCTCAATCCCTTTTGCTTCTGAGCTTTTGGCACACGGAGGTGGTTGCTGCTCATGCAAATAGGTCTGACATGAGGACGGGGATGGGTGCAATGGCCACAGAGGTCAAAAGCAACAATGTTTATCCATGTGAGATGTTTACCCCCAACCTGGTGCCCTCTGTATGTTTTGAATGAGAACTCCTGCGAGGCTCGGTCAGCACTGCTCAGGAGAGCCAGGTAGGTGAAGACTGATCTCTGCAGTCCCTAAAGGCACTTTGAGAATAGGAGGGGCCTGTCAGCTCGGAGCCTGCAGGTTCCTCCAAGACCATCTATCACTTTTCCCTTCCTCCTAAGCTTTTTGGTGGCACCGGCCACACTTATGGAGTAACAGTGATTCCAGAGGAGAAACCAGGCAGGCAAAATTGCACCCGAGTAGGATGCTAATATTGGAAATCCCTAGGCCAGGCTTCCTCAACCTCGGCCCTCCAGATGTTTTGAGACTACAATTCCCAGCATCCCTGACCACTGGTTCTGCTAGCTAGGGATCATGGGAGTTGTAGGCCAAAAACATCTGGAGGGCTGAGGTTGAGGAAGCCTGCCCTAGGCCTTAAAGGTAAAGGGGCCCCTGACCATCAGGTCCAGTCGTGTCTAACTCTGGGGTTGCGGCGCTCATCTCGCTCTATAGGCCGAGGGAGCCGGCGTTTGTCCGCAGACAGCTTCCGGGTCATGTGGCCAGCATGACAAAGCTGCTTCTGGCAAACCAGAGCAGCGCACGGAAACGCCGTTTACCTTCCTGCTGGAGCGATCCCTATTTATCTACTTGCACTTTGATGTGCTTTCGAACTGCTAGGTGGGCAGGAGCTGGGACCGAGCAACGGGAGCTCACCCCGTTGCAGGGATTCGAACTGCCGACCTTCTGATCAGCAAGCCCTAGACTCTGTGGTTTATCCCACAGCGCCACCTGGGTCCCTTGCCCTAGGCCTTGGGTATGTGTAATACCGTGTTTCCCCCTTTTTAAGACGTAGTCATAATATAAGACGTAGCAGGATTTTCAAGCATTTGAGAAATATAAGCCACACCCCGAAAATAAGCCATACCTAAGACAGCCCTGGATAGCGCTCCTGAGGGTGGCCAGCCTCGCTATCGCCACCTCCGCCACTGCTGCCACCCCGCACGCTCTTCATCCCCCTGTTGTTGTTTTAGTTAGTTTAGTTTTTGCGCGCCTGCCGCATTCGCCCTCCCCCGCTCCCTCTTCCGAAACCACCACCGAGGAAAGGAGGCGAAGCCGGAGCACCGAGCCCTCCACCGCCTCCTCCCCCTCCCCCTTTGCCACCGCTGCCTCTTCTCCCCGCTGCAGCGTCTCCCGGGTCCCGCATGCTGAAGCGCGGGCAGATGAAGGTTCGCTCCGCATAGGATCGGCCTGCCGCGGCTGCAGAGCGGAGCACCGAGCCAGCGGCCAAGCCTCTTTCTCTTTTTTTGCCCAGCTGAGGAGGCCTGGGCCAAGGAGGCCGAGTGCTCGGAGCGCCCTGTAGCGGGCGGAACGCCGAGCCAGCGGCCTGGCCTCTTCCTGGCCTGGCTGAGGAGACCTGCCGCCCCGCCGCTGGAATCGGCGGCTGCAGGGCGGAGCGCTCCGCAGCGCCGAGCGCCCGGCAGCGCTGGGCAGAGCAAAGAGCCAGCGACCTGTCGCCTCGGTGCCTGGAACCTGCTGCTGCTGCAGCGCCGCGCAGAGCACCCAGCAGCACCATGCAGAGCACCCAGCAGCACCCCGAGCCCTCGGCCCGGCCCGGCCAAGGAGGCCTTGAGGTACCATAAAAACATAATTAAAAAAATAAGACATCCCCTGAAAATAAGACACCGTGTGTTTTTTTGAGGAAAAAAAGTTATAAGACGGTGTCTTAAAAAAGGGGAAACACGGTAGGTACCTGGAAGGCCAGGCTTGTGGAAAGCATCCTCAGCTGCATATGACAAACAAAATTCTACTTCTCAAAGTAGCTGGACCATTCCAGACTGCAGGATTATTATTATTTTTGGGGGGGAGGCATCTCATAGCTGAATGCTTCCCGACACACACAAAATGTTATATGTGCACAGAAAATGGACACATCAGGGAAAGCAAGCAGATGCAAGACTTCTCCAGAGTTTTTGCAGAGGAGTTCCCTCCCGCCCACATTCCATCAACCAGGGTCCCCCATCGCCAGGGACATTGGATGCCCCCCCCCCAAAAAAGCATTCCTATGCAGATAATCTGCAGAAGTCAACTGGTACCAGAGCATTTTCTATTGCCCCACCATCCAGGGCAAGGGGCACCTTTTCCCACCCAAGGGCAGCACACCCTTTGCGGTGGCCTTCCAAGGGTCCAAAGAGGATGCGGGGAAGGGGGCCCAAGGGGGCAGAGCAACAGATGCAAATTTCACCTTCGTAAAGTGAGTTAGTTTCTGCAGACGCTCCCACACCCCACTTCATCATCATCCCCCCACTTGCAAGCAGGAGGAACGGTCAGAGTTCAAGGGCAACTTTTTAGCCAAGCAAGAAACACTTGGGGTGCAAAGCAAGGCGCTGAGGAATGCTGCCTGCAGAGAGTTCAGAGAGGCATGGAGGGCCACATCTGGCCCCTGATCCACAGGATCCCTATCCCTACCTTAGAGAGCAATATCATTTAGCATGCATATTTTACTGGCAAAGCTAAAAAAATTGCATCTCTCAAGTTGTTCTAACATTGCCTTTGCACTAGGCATCCACTTGTTGCTTGATTATTTGTTTACTCATTGCATTTATCACACACCTGGTTCGCTCCACGGAGCTCAAGGCGGAGTATACAATTCTCTATTTCCGTATTAAATCCTCACCACAACCCTGCGAGGTAGGTTAAGCTGAGAGGTGCCATGACTGGCCCAAGGTCAGCCGATGAGCTGCGTGGCCAAGTGGGGATTTGAACCCTGGTATTCCAGGACATCGACTAACCCTTTAACCACTTGGCTAATGTAGTGTTACTAATATATTGCACATTATTGGTTAAGGCGCACTGTTAATAACAAACTTCTCAAATGGATTTCGTTTCCCCCACATGGGGAAAAGGAGCACTGGCCACTTATGCAGAAGCCTTTTCTGTTTGGGGATATCTCCCATAGCTACAGTTTGACCCCTTGCGAAATAGGCTTTAGCGGGGAGAGTGAATTATGCGCAAAGCCCAAACAACATCAGTGTTAGAAATTAGGCAGGTGCCAGGCATGTTTTGCAACTGGCACGGGTCCAATGGGGCCATGTGGCGATCTCTGGCTGCCAGGTTGGCAACAGACATCTCCATCTGGCTGGGCCCTCCGGCTTTCTTGAGCAGGTAAGCAGAAGAGCTTATTCACTGCATTTACATCCCACCCTTTTCTCCAAGGGGTACATGGTTCACACACACACACACCCCATTTAATCCCCACGGCGACCCTGTGAGGTAGGCTAAGAGGCTGTGACTGACTCCAAGGTAGCTTCCTGAGTGGGGATTTGAACCCTGATCTCCCAGGTCTTAGCCTGACACTCTAACCAGTACACCACCCTGGCTTCCCACAGCTCTTCTGCTACGGGACAGCTATATAAATTAAGCAGGTAAATAAATACGGAGGAAGCAAAATGTCACTTAGAGAAGGATCTGAAATATTTTCCTAGAAGCTTGAATTTGTTTTGTTCTAGGATGTTTTAATGTTTGGAAACCGCTTTGATATATAAGGTAGATAGATAGATCAGTATATATAAATGAAATGAACAATGGTGCCTAGACATTCTGTTGTGACTACTATAACTTAGGTTTAAGGTGCCAGTTGGTGATTAGCTTATGCATCTGAGTTTCTAACACTGCTTGGAACAATTGCACCCAACAGTTCAGTAGGGAATGAATGGAGTCATGTGAAATAACTACAGACAGGTAGACACAGACCCCCCACTTCCAAGGTGGCCCCCAACCACCAGTCAAGTTGCCGTCCCACCTGCCAAGTGTCGCCAAACTGGCAGTCTGCCCAAGGCTGGCTTCTACTTCTGAAGCGTAAGGGTGCTGCCTCACTGATAGCCGAAATAGCAGACTGACACCCCCCCCCTTTTCTTAAGGCAAATGGAGGTTATCTTCTACATCTGCCTCTCCCCACTGAGGGCCCGCAGCCTGCCCTCTTGCAAAGTCATCCAAATCCTGGGGACGTCCACGTGGGGAAAAGGTGGGCAGCAGGACCCCAGGTTAGCGAGCGCTGCCTTCGAGGGGATCGCAAGAGGAAGCCCACCAGAGTCAACAAGTGCGAGAGGTGCCACCCGCTTTCCTGGCCACCCACCCGTGCAGAACCCTCTGGGGAGTCTGGGACCATGAAGACAAACTTGGGTACCATCTCTCCCCCCCCCCCCCCGTGGCTCCTGGGACCTAGCTCTGCCAGGGCCCTGATCCTTTTACTAAAATAATAATAAGGGAGGGGAGCAAGCGCTTGTGGAGTCTACAAAGGGAACAATGCCCTTGCAGGAAAAGTCCCCGATGTGTTTGGGGTGGGTGGGAGACCCCAGCATCGACAACACCACCCACGCAAAGGTGTTAACTCGCCCAGGGCGCCCAGGGTGTAGTTCTGCACCCCTTGCACCCCAGCGCCAATGCTGCTACCAACAACACAGCTCTTCCCCCTTTGCAAAGAAGAGAGAGAAAAAGCCATGCATTTTGGGGGAAAGGGGGGCGGGGAAGCCTCGCCAGGCCAAGAGTCCCTCTCCGATCTCAGCTTAAGAAGCCATCTGCACCCCAAGAGCGGGGAAAAGCAACAACCGCACGCAATCTCCCAGGGTTCTTACCTGTTACTCCCAAGCCTGGGGTGGCAGGAGTGGGTGTGATCTGGAGAAGGCCTCCGCTGAAACCTACATCCCTGCTTTGGGGCCTGGAAAAACCAGCATGAAATAAAATAAAACAGATCCACAGGTTGCAAAGGATGTTTTTCTTCCCTTTTCTCCCTCCCCCCCCCCTTTTTTTGTGTGTGTGCAAACACTGCTTAGAAAAGGGGGAAGGATCAGTTTGTAAAAAGAAAAAAAAGAAAAGCAGGGAGAGATACAGTATTGGGATTTTGCAAGCAAGCAAAGCTCCCCCCCCCTGCTCTGTATGTGTGTGTTACTGCTCCCTTAAAGGGCCAGCAGGCTCATTCCACCGGCCCCTACATGCCCCCCTTGCAATACAATAGGGACCTTTAATCCATCAGATTGCAACTCTCCCTCCTGCCCCCCCTCCGCACCATCCGCCAGGCTCAGCCATTTGTTGACAGGCATATGCATGGCGCCTGGCGGCCAATCGGAGGGCCGAGTTTGGGGCATGCCCATATATGGATGACAGCAGTGTCTCAGCCTACCCGGGTTTGTTTTGTGTGTGTGTGTGTGTGTGTGTGTGTGTGTGTGTGTGTTTAAATCCCCACTCCCTGCAAGGGACCGTCTAGAAAGTGCGAATGGAAAGCAGGAGGAAAAACAAGAAGGGAACTCCAAGGGAGCAGCGATAATTCCCAAGCCTGCCCAAAACATTGGAAAGAATACAAATCTAGGATAAATAAATAAGTTCTTGAGCCCAAAGGTCTCAGGATGTCAGGGAGGGGAGTTGTCGCTGATGGGAAACTCTGTATATACTCAGGAGCACTCACGACCCATTGCTAAACCCCACATTTAAAAGAAAAGACTAAAATCAGGTGCTGAGGGTGTTCTCCTCTTTGCGATTGTAACTGAAAATATGTTCTCATATTTTCTTTTAAATGCCAGGTTTGGCAAGGGGCTGTGAAACAACAGCAGGAAGAGTGCCGCTGGGTACATGCAGAGTTTCTCAACACCGACAAAACAAAGCCTATATGTCTCCTATATTCCCTTGATCCTCAGCATCATTGCTCCAGGAACACTGGTAGGTCACTAGCCCATCTATTTCAGCACTGGCAGGCAGCACCTCTCCAGGGTTTCAGCAACGATGTCTCCCAGCCCTAACTGGAGACCGAGGGACAACCTAGGGACCCCCTCTGAATGCAAAGCGGATGCCCTACTACTTAATTTTCAAATTAAGCTGTGCAAGATCGTTGGCAGACCAAGAAACCTTCTCTCTATGAGGAACTAAAAAAACTATTAAAAAAAACTATTTAAAACAACGCTTAAAAAAAGGCCGGAAATATTACCACCAGAGATAAAGAAAGAAATAAGAACTCTATTAATGTATGGATTGACAGCCGCTAGAATTTTAGTGGCAAGAAACTGGAAAAACGAAAATCTACCAACAATTTCAGATTGGCAAATGCTAATGTTGGAATATTTGCAACTGGCAAAGCTGACTGACTCCGTAAGAGGTTTATCAACACAAAAGGTAGCAAGAGAATCGGTTATATACAAAAGGTACTTAAAATTGTATTTTCCAAACAACTCTTTGCTAGCAGAAATAGAATGATGTTTGCAAAAGATAAGCTTGTCAAGAATAAAAAATAGATGGAAAGAAAAGACAACACAAAATATAAACCTGTGGAACAAAGGAAGCAAAACATTGTATAATGAGAAGGACAGGAAGTATGTAAGTAAAGCTAAAGAAACAGGAGAAATGTATATTTGCTATGATTTATTCACATTACGATTGTTTATTTTTGCGTTTGTTTGTTTGTGTGTGTGTGTGTTTGTTAAATTGTAATTTTGCGTTTGTTTGTGTGTGTGTGTGTGTGTGTGTGTGTGTTTGTTAAATTGTAATTTTAAATAATAAAGAATCATTTGTAAAAAAAGAAAGAAAGAAAGAAACATTTTATCCCTGGGTGGGAAAGGGGACATTCCAAAAGTGCAGAGCTATGAGCAGAAAGGCACAGAAAGGTTGTGATTTTCTGCCTCCACTTTGGCAGAGGCCACTTCGGTCACCCTGGGGTGCGGAGCCTCGGGTGGCGCTAGTATGATGCAGAACAGAAGGTGAGAGGTGTTGTGGGAATTTGGGACCTCGAGGTCTGCCACTGACTATGGACAGGCAGCTATGCCAGCTCCAATGAAGAGGGGGTTGTCTCACCCCACTCCACCCCCATCCCTGGGTTATTTACTTATTGCATTTAAATCAAAAAATTTACCCAAGGAGCTCCATGGTTATCCCCCTCCCTGTTTAATCCCCACAACAACCCTGTAAGATAGGCTAGGCTGAGAGATGCAGCGACTGGCCCAAAGTCTCTCTCAGTGAGCTTCACAGCCAAGCGGGGGATTTGAACCCTGGCTTCGCAGGCCACAGTACGACACTCTAACCACTGCGCCACACTGTCACTCAGAGATACTGCAATACCAGGTCCATGCACGGCGTGGACAGAGCAAGCCCCTATTGCATCTCCCAGCTCCCCAAACTGACGCAATAAATACAGTCCTGTTTGGGATACTGGATATTACACTGAAAAGAACAGAGTCTGCCAGCTTCTTGGAGGAAGCTTGGAAGGGCACCTGTGTCTAGCTCTCATGCCCATTTGAAAACACACAACCCTACACAAGGTTAAGGCCTATTAAAGAAATATCCCTGTGCCTGAACTTTTGTTTGTTTGTTTTAGCTTTCAAGATTCTAGTGGTTGTATTATGCACAAGATCCAAGGCTTGGTGGCTGTTTTGGATTCAAACAGCAGAAAAACAATACATTGTAGTGTTTCAGATGACAAGCGATTACTACTCCACACAAAAATCCTTTATTTCTGGACACTTCCTTTGGTTCCAGCTGCTGGATTTTAAACAATTAAATGGACCCCCTGCCCTGTCCTAGGTAATCACCCCAAAAGCACAAATCTTATTACATTTATATTGCTCCTTTTCTCCAAGGACATAAAAGATGGCATATAGGATTCTCCCCTTGTTCCTGTGAATGCAATTTGCTTTAACTGTTTTTAATACTGCATTTTCCGCCCTCGGACCTGCTGGTGAAGGGCAGGTAATAAATTTTGCTATCAGTGTTGCTCATATTATTTAACCTCACAACAATCCTGGAGGTTAGGCTGAGAGGCAGTGACTGGCCCAAGTCACCCAGTGAGCTTCATGGCTTAGTCAGGATTTGAACTCTGGTCTCCAAGGCCCTAGGGACCCAGGTGGCGCTGTGGTTAAACCACTGAGCCTAGGGCTTGCTGATCAGAAGGTCGGCGGTTCGAATCCCTGTAACGGGGTGAGCTCCTGTTGCTTGGTCCTAGCTCCTGCCAACCTAGCAGTTCGAAAGCACGTCAAAGTGCAAGTAGATAAATAGGAACCGCTACAGCGGGAAGGTAAACGGCGTTTCCATGTGCTGCTCTGGTTTGCCAGAAGCGGCTTTGTCATGCTGGCCACATGACCTGGAAGCTATACGCCGGCTCCTTCGGCCAATAATGCGAGATGAGCGCGCAACCCCAGAGTCGGTCACGACTGGACCTAATGGTCAGGGGTCCCTTTACCTTTACCTTTACTCCAAGGCCCTAGTCAGATTATGACTGGCCTGTTTGTAGCTGAGATACAAAGCTAACTACAACAGATGCTCTTAAAATACCCTCAGCTATTTCTTGGGGGGGGGGCACTCAGCTCAACAATAACAGTATTGAATTGGGGCCACCCACCTTCCTGAAAGCTTTGCTACCGCCTCCTATTGAACCCTTCTCATTTTGTTCATTGAAATGTGATTTGGTGCCTCTGCTCCACTTCACAATATGGTTGCCACTAACACTAACTTGGTGTTTTTCTGTCTACATGAAGATTTTGCAAGAGCTACGGTACTTCAATATTGTTTCCCGATGTGTCTCATCTTTTTAGCCAACATGCTTTTGCCCCCACTATATCTCTGTGGCAGTGAGTTCCAAAGATCAGTGGTGTATTGGGAGAGTCTTTTAGTTGTTGTTCCTTTCTTAGAACTGTCAGTTTCAGTTCCTTTCTTAGAACTGTTTTGGTTTCAGTTGGAGAAGGAAACAGGGATGTGGAACACACCAAAACACCATGACTGCCATGAATTTTTTTGATGTGTTGACTGAAAAGATATATATCGCTGGAATAATCTTTGGAACAGCCATGTAAGATAGGCTGCTCTTATCACATAATGGCAAAAACAGCAGCCTACCTTGAGGAAGCTTTTGCCAACATAGTCCACATGTAGCTCAGATGTTTTGGATTACAATTCCCACCATCCCCTTCTAACAGGGAAAGTTGCTTTAAAATGATCTCGGATATTCATAGCCAAGGTAAGAGTGAAACTGGAGGCATCCCAGTTTGCATGCTTACAATTCAGTTTTATACATTTCTACCTGGAACAAAGTGAGTGTGGGATTGCAACCGCAGCTCTCAAAAGCAGCAAGGGCACTTGCTGCTCTACGTCCAACATTTTGCAAAAGGACAGCCTGCAGGAGGCTCAGAGCCGAGAAAGGCTCACAGCCTTACAAACGCTAAAGGTTAAGTATTACCCGTCTGTAAACAAGGCACTGCACTGCTTCTGGCTCCTCGCCAAGCGCAATGTTTGAAAGTAAATCTAGCTGTCAAGCGCTTCACCCGCAACCATGTAATTAACCTGTGTAACTCGCCAACGCAAAGAGAGAGAGGGAGGGAGCCGGGAAAACTTTAGAGGCTGCAAAACTGCTGCAGTTGCGCAAGAGAAGGTGATAACTGCACGGGCCGCAAAACTGAACGCTCCCGGGCATTGTCAGACAACCTGACTCACGAGTGCGCCTTTTAAAGTATTTTCAATGTGCTCTGCTCCAAGGTGCCAATCATCTTTCGCAATGATGCAGCAGAGAGTCTGTCAACTCTCTCTGAGCACACCAGGGTTCAAATCCCCAAATGGCCATGTGATGCTCTCTGGGGAAGACCTTGTCCCTGCTTCTCTCTGCCAGTCACTGCCCCCCCCCCCCGCCCAAACCTGTCTCACTGGGTTGTTGTTGTGGGGATCAGTGGGGACCATGCAAGCTATCTCGAATTCCCTGGAAAAGAAAGTGATACAGAAAAGCAACAAATAAATAAAAACAGGGGAGGGAAACAAATAAAGCCCAGCGCTCGCAACACATCACAGGCAGAAGTGAAGCCCAGAGGCACTAAAGAAGGTTCAAGAGACAAAATTCCTGATATACTGGAAGGGGAGATGATGGATTAAGTAGAGTGGATGAGGGGCTGGGATTTTGTTTCCACCTTAGGCAAGGGCAACTAGTTTTTGGCTTCCGGGGGGGGGGGGTATTCCACCACCACCGCCACGTATTTCTCTTGTCTCCGTGTGGCTTAGCTACGGCAACTATTTATTCCACACACCTTTCTTGTTATTGGATTGGCAACATGATGGCTCAGTCACTGGAGCATGCGGCTCTCAACCTCAGGGCTGTGGGTTCAAGCCCCACGTTGGGCAAAAAAAATCATTGCATTGCAGGGGGTTGGACCAGACAGCCCTCAAGGCCCCTCCCAACTCTGCAATTCCATGATACCTTTTTTCAAGTGTGCCAGATTGGACCCACCACCACCTGCTCACTCCTGGCATATAATCTAGTCGAGATCAGAACTGATCTCCTCCAGAAGCTGGGTTCTGAGACTTCAGTTGCGTCTGTTCCCAACTGGGCCCAGCCATTTCCTTAGCATCGAAGGGTAAGATTGTACCCAAGAGAAACTATCGTGGCAACACATGCGCAGTGTGCCTTCGTGTTTGATTTACAACCAGTGAAAAAACTGATATGCGTTCCCTCTGCCTCCTTTCTACTTCCTTGTCCAGAGCTTGCAGCTCTTCCCCCCCCCCCCCGCCACCCTTTTCCTATTCCTCTCTCTCTCCCATCAAAAGTCAACCCCCCACTGCAGAAGCCCCATCCCGACCCACAAAGAGAAAAAAACCCTGCTGAAACAACGACCACAACATTGCAACAGCTTAGGCATGCCCCACATGAACTGGGGGCTGGCTCCCTCTCCTCCCTCTAGGAGGGCTGCCACCTTTCCCCTCATTTCAGTTCTACTTGCTCCTGTGCCTTTGACACCAGCAACCTGCCACACACCACGTGGAAGCGGGGCAACATCTCCTCCATGTTACCCTGCCAGGAAAAGCCTCGGCTGCTCAACTCTGCTTATCTGGCACCAATTTCTTTTTTAAAAAGAAAATAAAAGAAAAAGCAGAGGCGCAGGACTAGTAAGAAAAATGTGGCAACCCTATTTCTACTCCCCACCCCAAATATATTTCCCAAATCCCACCAACTCATTTCACCTGGCTTGATAACCTCTTTCCCCACCGCCCCATTCCTGGCCCTCCACGCTTCCTGCCCCTCTCACCCCTTACCCTCCACACACCTGGCCAGGTAGACAACCTCAGGTGCCTTCCTTACACCAGCAGGTCCTCTGACTTCCGGGTTGGTCGCCGCGCATGCGTCGAGCGCCCTTGCGTGTCGAGCGCCCGCTTCCGCGCCAGACTTTGGCTCCGCCCCTCTCCCCTCCCGCTAATCGCTGCCGCAAAGGATCCTGGGAAGTGTAGTCTTCTCTAATTGTCCGCCGCCCTTTCCTCTTAGCCTGGAGTTCTGCAGAGGGGGTGTGTCTGGGAATTGTAGTCCCTGTCCATTATGAAAGGTCCCACCCCCCGGACTTCAGTTCTGAGTTCCTCTGAGCACGTGGCGCTCTCTTTCCCTCCCAAAATGGGACAAATTTGGGTTGGTTATTTGATGGTGTTATAAGAATTCTAAAGTCTCAAATATAGAATAAATATTCATAAATGCACACACATCTAAATGACCAGTTACATAATGCAACCAGCGACCATTATCAGGTATCCTGGCAGACAGGATTTCTGCTGTAGACTGCCTCCTATAATGTATGTATGATGATTTTGGGGTGGTCTCTGGCTAAGGGGGTTGGGCAATCTCAAAAGTCTTTAAAGGCTCCTGCACACTTTTGTGCAGGGTCTCCCCACCCCCCCCCCCTTGGAAGGAGGGGAGGGAACTCTGTTGCAACAGAAAAATAAATATCTGCCTTGCTTCCCACTGGATCCTGCCTTCATCCATTCTTCTCTGACCGATCATGGGCTCAGAGTCCCATGGGGAGTTGGGCAAGCAAAAGTCAAACCAATTTTTCTGCCATCAATGGATGGATGGATAAATTAATTCCTATGCAGTGGAACCTTGGTTCTTGAACTTTATCTGTTCCAGGAGTCCGTTTGACTCCCGAAACCGTTCAAAAACCAAGGTGCGGCTTCCGATTGACTGCAGGAGCTTCCTGCACTCAAATGGAAGCCGTGGAACAAAGGAGTCCAGCCACCAACTGGAGCAAATAGCTGTAGACCAAAGTTTATTGTGCAACAGGTTCAAAGAGGAATTTGAACCCCGGTTATAGGGCGACGTTGACTTTTAAAACTTCCCACCATATCCCAGAATACAGTTCGTACAGCATCATTGATACATCATCTTTACATCACTGACATGTCACCAAAGGGGAGGGGTAGATAGGGGTTACACAGTTCAACCTTGGCAAAAATGTCCAGACAAGTCCTTGGTTCAAGATTAGCATAAGCAGACATGTCAGCGCAAGACCCAGGTACTGTATAAGATTAGCATAGGCAAACACCTCTGAAGTCCCACCACCCAAAGTACAATAGAACTTCCTTTGCATGTCTGGACCCCTTGGCAAGTCTGGTGATGGGATTTGGCTTTCCTTGGCCAACAATCAGCTCAGCAATTGTCACCTATGGGCACAGTCCCTTTTTCAAGGGCAAAATAGCGTTGGAATGGAGGAAACTGGCAAAGGAGATGATTTTATATGATTTTTAAAGCTAGGTAACTTCCCTGAGCTGTCAAGTCGAAAGGATATATTTATGCATAATATTTGTAACATTTATCAACTTTAAAGATGTGACACACACACACCCCCGGTAATTTCCGTAACAGCAGTGTACGGTAAACTGAAGCGACAACGCAACTTAGAACAAAATAATTGCATAAAGACAGAGTTGCATATAAAAATGGTTACATGAATACAAAGTTACGAATATATAAAAATTGCTATCAATTCTTTTTCTTTCTGACACACTCTTCCTCTTCTCCAGGGTCCAAACAAACTTTCAGCTCACCCACAAAAGTCTCACAACGAGAAGAGGTCCTGGAAATAGTGGAGGTTACCCTAATCTCTCACTCTAGACTTGCTTTTTATTGGGAGGATGTAGCTGGGTTTTTTTTTAAGAAGCCTAAAGATAAAGCACTCCTAAGCATGTACAGAGTGCAGTTTTCCCTTCTGAGAGGCGTGTTATAAGAATTTTAAGGTCTTAGATATATAATAAATGTTCATAAATGTACCAAACAAACACATACATAAATAAATAAATATATAAACCACATGTCTTGAGCAGCACAGGAAGACAGTCCTGAGACCATTTTGACTTCCAAACTGACCAAATGTTTCTCTGTAAGGAGGAGGTGAACCTTCCCATTGTCTCAGGAATTAAGTAATTACCATCTCAAAGGAATAGCCAGACGACCAGGAAAGGCAATAAGGCATTATCAGATAACCTGGCAGACAGGAGATAAAGCACTCAGATTTCTGTTGTAGACCACCTTTGCTATGATGTAGGTATGATGTATCTGGGGGGTGGTCTTAGGCTACACCCCTTCTGTGAGGGGTGGTCTTGAGCTCCAGGGCAGGGAATTTCAAAATGTCTATATAAGGCCAGACACACCTTTGTTCTGGGTCCTCCTCCTTTCTCCTGCATGTGAGGGGAGCACCCTGTTGCAACAGCTTTAATAAAGATCAGGCTATTCTCTGGCTGGCCTCTGTTATTTTCTCCTACCAATGGAGAACCCACAAAGGACTCTATAGCAGCTCTTGTATACCCCACAAGGGAATAAGGGCAGATTTTGTTTACAACAGGAGCAGCTAGGTTTTCTTTAAACACAGCTCAAAGACACAGGGTGCCTTTGGGCATGTGCAAAGTACCCCTCTGTCAGAAGAGTACGCCATTTATAGACGATAAGAAACAGAGAGGAGATAAATAATGAAAACACAGTGAAACTTAATTTTGCACATTTCTTCAGTGAGGGGGGTCTTATGTTTGTGGGTGTGGAGAATTCAAATCTGCTGTTATTTTTGTGATTAGACAACATTTAGCTTGGTGAGTCTATGTTCGATGAAGAAGCACATAAACTGCTTTTGAAAAAAAAATTTAATTTGAACTTCTGAAGTTGTCAGCGAATGCTAAATAATGAATAATGAAAAATGAAAAAATATAATATAACTGCAAGTACAGTACTTGGCAATCATTTTTAATGACCTCTATGCAATTTCCACTCATTTTACTTTCCAAGCAAAACTAAATTATACTTAACCAAATATATATTTAACCATATTTAATTATATTTGCATTATATTCAACCAAGATATCTTTTGAATTCCCTAGTTGCGTTATAACTTTTTAGCACCCCCTCTCAACGTGCCCCACCTCCCCATATTGGAAAGGGAAATGGCACTGGAAAATGCGGGCCAACGATTTCTCCAACTTCATTAAACAGTCAACACTGTCTAAACTCCCTGCAAATGAACTGGGATGAATGCTTAATAGTGCACAGATTTGCTTGGAATGCCAGGAGGGGGAAAGGAAGAAGGGACGAAACCCCAATTGTTACCTTTTTCTAGAGAAAAGCAACACAGGAGGTGGTGTTAATGAGGTTCCAAGCCAGCATGCAACATGGATTCCAGGGAATACTTCCCAAGTGGTTTTCGAAAAAGGCCTGGGAACAGAGTGGCTGGGTTTGTGGTCCGTCTCAGCTAGCTAAGGCTGAAGAGGTCTAGATCCAGCAGGTACCAGTGACAAGGAGCCGTTTCGAAGAGAAAAACCATGGAGCACACGCCACCCAACTTTTCTCTAACTGCACTAACCTACAGGACTGGGAGCTGCCCTTTATAGGGCCAGGACTTCCAGAGGGAGGTGGTCTTGGAGACAAAGGATGATGAGATTAAGGGCCATGTGGGGCAGAAAAATGATTAAGTAGTGAGGGACATTCCTGAACAGAAGGAATTGGGCGGGGAATTCCTGGGACACCCCAGCTGAGTGAATCAAAGACCATGCTCCCCGGGTGAAAATGGGGATTAGGAAGGGGTTATCTCACTTTGATAAGGCTCCTTGTGCCTAAATACAAAAGGAGGTGGATTTGGGATCAACGCAATCTATGAGTAATGGACCTCCGCCCTATATAAGGACACCCTGCTAAGGAATAAAGAAACCTTGATTAATTTAAGGAGGGTGTTGTTTTGCATTAGCTTCGGTATTGATTTCTGGGATTGATTAGATCAGAGTTTAACTAGATCCTGCATCTGGCTCATCTAACCTGATTTGGACCCAAGATCTGTCACTCTCCCCTCTCACATCTATCAGTAGGTCCTCTTTCTATCTCATATGCCATATAAAGGTAAAGGTAAAGGGACCCCTGACCATTAGGTCCAGTCGTGACCGACTCTGGGGTTGCACGCTCATCTCGCATTATTGGCCGAGGGAGCTGGCGTATAGCTTCCAGGTCATGTGGCCAGCATGACAAAGCCGCTTCTGGCAAACCAGAGCAGCACATGGAAACGCTGTTTACCTTCCCGCTGTAGCGGTTCCTATTTATCTACTTGCATTTTGACATGCTTTCGAACTGCTAGGTTGGCAGGAGCTGGGACCAAGCAACGGGAGCTCACCCCATCACAGGGATTCGAACCGCCGACCTTCTGATCAGCAAGCTCTAGGCTCAGTGGTTTAACCCACAGCGCCACCTGGGTCCCACCTGGGTCCCTCTCACCTCTATCAGTAGGTCCTCTTTCTATCTCATATGCCATATACTCCATCCCAAAGGTGACAGCTTAATTTAAACAACGTACATGGAACTGGTTGTTGTGTTCACAATTTCAAAACACTGGTTTGCCTTGACACCAATCCTCCTCCCTTGTAGAGGAGCACAGAGTGCTGTCAGCCCTTAGCTAAAGACCCCCAAACACCTGTTGGTCAGCTCAATGTGTACATCTGCCTATACCTGTATTCAAGAGACTTGTGGTCCACAAAAGTGACCTTTAGGTCCCTTCCAACTCTACAATTCTATCCTATCCTATATAATAAAGTGCAAGTGTCTCTGCGTCCAGTATTCCCTGTGTCCCTGGGTTTGCGCTACCGTTTCCCTGTGGCCGCCAACCGCCACTCCCGGCCGGACTGAGCGTTGGTGGCAGGGTGGGGGAGAGTGTGCGCGTGTGTGCGTCCAGCAAGGACAGGTTCCAGGGTTCGGAGAAGCGCTGCGCAAGCGCTTCTCCAACCCCTGGGATGTCTCCTTCCTGTCGGCAGCTGGGGGAGAGGAAGGAAGGAGGAGAAAGGGCTGCTTTCTCCTCCTTCGTTCCTGTCCCCCTGCTGCTGACAGGAAGGACAGGTCCCGGGAGCACCAGATTGAGGAGCCGGTCTGCAGAGTCAGCACCCAGCAACGCCGTGCTGGATTGAGGAGGCGATGCTCCGTGCGGTGCTGCTGGGCGCTGACTCTGCAGACCGGTGCTCTGTGCAGCGCTGCTGGGTGCCGACCCAGCAGGCCGCTTCCTTGATCCGGCGGCCTGCCGGGTTGGCGCTGATCAGCGCTGCGTGGAGCACCAGATTGAGGAGCCGGTCTGCAGGGTCAGTGCCCAGCAACGCCGCACGGAGCATCGCCTCCTCAATCCAGCACGGTGTTGCTGGGCGCTGACTCTGCAGACCGGCTCCTTGATCCGGTGCTCCGCGCAGCGCTCACATATGTTCTAGCGCCCGTTTATTTAATGGGCTGAACGACACTAGTGATTATATAATCTGCCACTAGCCATCTTGCCCAATGTCCACACACAGTGACAGAAATCATTTGTGGCACATTGGAAGCTTGACCATCAGTTCTTTTCCAGTTTATATTTCATCTCATGTCATTTCACTTTTAATTCGTATACCGCCTTTCTGTATTGCTACACGCAAGGCGGCTGACAGCAACAAAATATACAACAAAGAACACACACCTTATAATAATCTGATCCCATACAAAAAGTCGTAATAAGAACATAACTTTAAAATAGAATGACTTATAACAAATAAAGTGACATTCAATAATCTATTCAAATATAATAGTATCAAAATAAAATAAAATAAAATACGGTTCTTATACTGGGTCGGCTCAAGGCGATTCTTACACACACCACAGGTGAGTGAGTGGCATTTGACATGCCTGCAGGGCCACAAACAGTTTTGGAAGCCTCTCCAAAGATGGGCTGCTAACCTTTTCCACCAGTTGGTCCTTCCAGACAGTCAATAAAAACAGCCATAGGCAATGTGCCATTCACATATCTGTTATACAAGAGTTTTTGCATCTTCCAGGAATCCACAGCTGCACTGGGATGTCTTTTCTTACCACCGGCCTGGGCAGCCCCATATCATGTTTCGGAAAAAGCTGACAATCTTCTTCCATATCCTCTCGGATGTCAGAAGACGGGGGGGGGGGCTCAGCAGCTGTTTGGGGGGCAACCAGGGCTCGGAAAAGTCTGCCTGGTGACAGCGGACCCCACAACCTTGTCCTGTGACTTAACCCTGACGGGGATGTACTGAAAAGATTTGGTGCTGATGTGTGCCTGTGGAGCACCTGCTGTGTTGCCAAGGCCGTTGGAGAGGCCTTTTTCTCCCAGGTGTCTGTGGAGCGCAGGATAAGCAACCTTTTTGCGGCGGCTGCTTCGGCTGTGCCAGGAAGCCCAGTGGCTGAGGCTCTGGCCCTGCTTCTCCAGCAGGCTGCTGCCCAGCTTCCACCTCTGCCAGGTCCTTTGGATCTGGGATTGGACCTGGAAGAAGAAGAAAGAAAATTGGGGGTGATTGGGAGTGCCATGGAAGCCTGCCTAGGACCATCAGAAGAGCTGGATCAGGCCAGTGTTTCATCTAGTCCAGCATCCTGTTCGCACACTGGCCAACCAGATGCCCGTAGGAAACCCGCAAGCAGGATCCGAGCACAAGAGCAACTCTCCCCTCCTGTGGTCTCAAGCAGCAGGTATTCAGAGGCAAGAGCATGGCCATCATATGACAAACCATATCGGAAGTACAGTATTTGGAAAAGAAAAAACACACAACTCAACTATTTTCACTTTTTGAAATATGGCAACCCTACTTTTAAAGCCATCCAAATTGGAATTCTGGGTGCCGAAATACCAAAGGAGCAAAGAAGACTACAGTGGAACCTTGGTTCTCAAACGCCTTGGTACTCAAACAACTTGGAACCCAAACACTGCAAACCCAGAAGTAAGTGTTTTGGTTTGCGAACTTTTTTTGGAAGCCGAACGTGCTCCGTTTTGAGTGTTACACTGAAGTCTGTCTGTTTTTGCTATTTATTTTGCGTTTTTGTTTTTGCGGGGTTTTTTTGTTTTTGTGACTGTGACTGTGTAGAACGCGGTTCAGCTACTGATTGTGTGACTGCAGTACATTGTTTATTGCTTTCATTTTATGGATCAAGGGTCTCGTTAGATAGTAAGGTAAAGGGTAAAGGTAAAGGGACCCCTGACCATTAGGTCCAGTCGTGACCGACTCTGGGGTTGCGCGCTCATCTCGCATTATTGGCCGAGGGAGCCGGCGTATAGCTTCCAGGTCATGTGGCCAGCATGACAAAGCCGCTTCTGGCAAACCAGAGCAGCACATGGAAACGCCGTTTACCTTCCCGCTGTAGCGGTTCCTATTTATCTACTTGCATTTTGACGTGCTTTCGAACTGCTAGGTTGGCAGGAGCTGGGACCAAGCAACGGGAGCTCACCCCGTCACAGGGATTCGAACCGCCGACCTTCTGATCAGCAAGCCCTAGGCTCAGTGGTTTAACCACAGCACCACCTGGGTCCCACCGTTAGATAGTAAAATGCATGCTAAATTGCTGTTTTAGGGGTTTTTTTTTTTAAAAAAAGAAAAAAGTCTGTAACAGATTAATCCATTTTACATTACTTTCTATGGGAAAGCGTGCCTTGGTTTTGAAACGCTTTGATTTTGGAACGGACTTCTGAAACAGATTAAGTTTGAGAATCAAGGTACCACTGTATTTATGTATGCGACCACGACTGTGCGGATGTTATTGGCCTAGAGATGGAGAAAAAGATAAAGTACCAATATGCCGAAAGAATTGAAAAGACTGTTCATGTGCGCTACTACGGCTGCAAGGATGCTGCTTGCCCAGAAATGGAAAGATGACAAGATGCCTACGAAGGCAAACTGGCAGATGAAACTGCTAGATTACAGGGAGATGGCAGGATTGACTGGGGAAATCAGAAATCAGGAAGATCAATAGAGATTGGGATGAATATTGTATGTAAAATAACACTGTAAACACTTTAACTCTTTGGCAGGCTTTAAATAACTCTTGTGATGTTACAAAGACTTTGGAAACAATGGAGGGCTATAATTTGGATGAACTATAACCGGCACCCCCAAACTTGGCCCTCCAGATGTTTTGGGACTACAATTCCCATCATCCCTGACCACTGGTCCTGTAAGCTAGGGATAATGGGAGTTGTAGTCCCAAAACATCTGGAGGGCCGAGTTTGGGGATGCCTGAACTATAATCTGCAGTTGACATAGGTATTTAAAGAAGCCATGGAGGGAAGTCCTAAGATTCTAAAGAATCTTGTTTTCTTTTCAATGGGTTCAAGAATGTTAATTGTGTGATTGATTTTGTAAAACCAAATAAAAACTATTTCAAAAGAAAAAGAAGAAAGAAAAAGATAAAAGTCCTAAACAGAGAAGAATGGCAGATTCTGAAATAGCAAAAATGGTCAGAAAAATTAGAAATGAGGAAGACCAAAACTTTAATAAGGAATGGGGAAAATATACAACTTATCTTAAAAACCATTGTAAACAGTTAAAACCTTAGTAGGATTGGAATAGCACTTGTAGTTTAATGGTGAATTTTGGATATAATGGAGATGTAAAAGGTTTGGATTATTATAAAAGATGCAGGAGGAAATGACTAACAATAGGACCCACAAAGGGGAGGAGGGAAGTCCAGGAGATTCTTTGGAATCTTGTTTCTATGTTGTATGTTGTATGTGTGTATGTGTTGTATGTGTGATTGTAAAACTTTAATTTGAAAAAAAAAAAGTTAAAGCCATCCAAATTCCTGGACGTTGCTCTTACCGCAACACGACACTGTCTTAGAATTCAGGGAAGAGGGTGCCTCTGAGCACATGTTCAGCCCAGGAGTTTGTGACCAGTACCAGGAATGAGCTCACAAGTCCTTTTTTTGCACAAAAACTCACTCCTGGACTTTACGCCAGCCGGCTCCACGCTTGTGCAAGGAGGAGCTGAATGCTTTTCCAATGACCTACCTCTTTATTGACAAAGCAGTAGAGGACGCTCACCAGCAAGCCCTGAAAGATTAATAATGTTTTTTTTATTAAAAAAAAATGTGACAGGACAGAGGACTGATAACACACTGCAAACTTATAATTGCAGCAGGCTGAAAAATGGGGGTACACACGCTCTAAATGATAAGAACAAGGATATCAAAGATCTACCCGGTACCTGGAAGGAGTTGAGCAACAACTCGAAGAAGAATTTGACGTAGCGCAAGGTGCCCTGGGCATGTTCCTCGGTGACCAGCACAAATACCACCTCATGAATCCCCAGCAGCGGGATGAGGGTAAGCGTTGACTTGGCCAACCTAAAAAGAAGCGAAGAAATGGAGTGAGTTTCCGGGCATGTGCAAAGCGGAGAACTAAGAGGCTTTGAAACATTGGTCATGCACATAGTAAATATCCCCTCAAAAATCCACAGTGGATTGTGTTGTGCCGCACACACCTGTGAAAGCCATTTTGTGACATGCCACACCCTCGCGGCAGCCATTTTGTGGCTGGCGCCCACAACACTGTCTCATATCTTGAATGTGTGCTCCCTAGCCAAAGCAAGGGTTGGGGAAAGAGGCAGGGAAGCTTTGCAAAGTATTTACTTGGATGCATCTCAATTGCTTTTGTTCTCTTTTGAAGGAAGTTCTGCAAGTAAAGCTTGAACTCAGCTTATGGGCCTGGGCAATGTTTTGTTCCAAAAGCAGTCATTTTTTAATGCATCCAGTTGCTTCATGCTGCGCATTGTTAATATCTACAATAAGCCATGGGTGGAAACAGGTAGTTGTTTTTTCCCCCAAGAAGTCAACTCTTTCTACAAAATGCCTGGTTGGTGACGGGCAATCTTTTGTCTTTCGACTGCCCGGGCGATTTCTCAGTTACCTGAATTTGTAATCTGTGTAACGCATCTGTTGCGCCCGGAGTTTGGAGACCAGGATCTTGATGATGCGTATGAATATCACAAAGTTGACCTGGGAAATGGGGAAGAAGGAAGGGGGTCTGATTGGCAGTAACCTCTGCAATCAAGCCGTGTCACCCCTCTGATGTCTGCCACCGATTTTGGCAACGTCACAGGCACATCGACATTAGACAATGGGCATGTCCTCAAAAATTGTTTTTTAGCCTGCCTGTTCCTGCATTGGGGAGGGGGGTAAGAACCACATGACACCCCCTCTGTTCTGTTCACATATCTGATGCCCCAGGGCAACCCCCCCCCCATGTTTCTCCTATGCTAGTAGTGCAAAAAGGATATTTGATACACTCACATGACACTTTCTCCTTAATATGTGTTTGGTTTGGATTTCCCCTGCTTTCTCCCCTTGGACAGTGAACAAAATGGGGTGTTTTTAAGGGACGTGTGGAAGAGCCCAACTAGATCTTTCTAACCTACTGAGAGGCACCAATGCTCTGAAAGAGTATAAGGCAGTTTCTCTGTTCCTCGGCAACTTACAAAGATTGCTAGCAGAATCGGGCAACGGATGATCCACCAATAGCCCATGTTGTCGTTTCTCTCCCAGCATCTGTGGAGGGAGGTGGGGAGCAATTAAAAAGGTGTCAGCGGGTCGAAGGAGGGATGACAACCCCCTGTCTACCATTTACAGTGCTACCATTCCCAGTACCCTTAACAAACTGGTACATCTCCCAGGATTCTTTGGATAAAGCCATGTGCCTTAAATCATAGCCTTGTGGCGTTGGAAAAGGACTGTGAAGGTCATCATGTTGTCCAACCTCCTGCAATGCCAGAATCTTTTGCCCAGCGTGGGACTCGAACCCACAACCCTGAGATTAAGAGTCTCCTGCTCTACCGACTGAGCTGGGATTTAAGTGTGGGGTAACCTAGCTATTGTCCTTGGTGGGTGGTTCTGATTGGAACTGTGAAGGCAGAAGACAGGGAGCCCAACATCAGGTGGAGCCAGAGAGTCCGTGGCAGGTGGAAACCTGGTCTAAAAGTATGGTCTGAAGGCGCCTGGGACCCCCAACTTGCTGAGGCTAAGCAGGCTGGGGTCGGGGTCAGTGCCTAGATCATGGATTCGTAGAGTTGGAACTGACCCCAAGGATCATTCTAGCCCAAGCCCCTGCAATGCAGGAATCTCAGCTAAAGCACCCATGGCAGATGGCCACCCAACCTCTGTTTAAATACCTCCAGGGAAGAAGAGTTCACAACCCCCCGAGGGAGTCCGTCTCACTGTCTAGATGAGCGTCTGTCTGGGAACCAAGTACAGTGGTACCTCAGGTTAAGAACTTAATTCGTTCTGGAGGTCCGTTCTTAACCTGAAACTGTTCTTAACCTGAGGTACCGCTTTAGCTCATGGGGGCTCCCGCTGCCGCCACTGTGCGATTTCTGTTCTCATCCTGAGGTAAAGTTCTTAACCCGAGGTAGTATTTCTGGGTTAGCGGAGTCTGTAACCTGAAGCGTCTGTAACCTGAGGTACCACTGTACAAGAAAAGGCTGTAAATGTAAGAAAATAATAAATAATTCTCTCCTCCTCTTTAAAGAAAAAGAAGGGTTGGTTTTTGTTTTTCGGTATGCATTTATGTGGATTTCGGTGGCTAAAATTTCGTCAATTTGCCTCACATTGGGCAAAAAGATTTCTGCATTGCAGGGGGTTGCAGTAGATAAAGCCTCGTGATCTATGATTCCAATTTAGTTAGCTATTTATAAAAGTTTATACAGTGGAACCTCAGCTGCCTGATTTTTTTGGCCCAGGTACTTACTCGTTGTTTTCATAGAGGTATCTCACAATCACCCAAGGGATGACGTAAAGGGTTGGTGCCCCTGCAAGAGACATAATTAAGAGGACTCACCTAACGTATCTGGATAATGGGTACAATTGCCTTCTACCTCTCATGCTTCCCTTTCGTTTTACAGGTAGCTTTGAGCACTGTTGCCTCCAAGCCTGAGCTTCCCAGCACCCTGAAATAAGCTCTCCCGCATTGTTCGCAACCACCCCTGTTCTCCTGATGTCTCTTTTCTCATCAGGGCTTGGCACCGGCCGGCTAACTCACCCCATCCAATGAGCAGGTAGCCTGAGAAATAGCTTTCTTCCGAAAAGACCATTGGTCCCAGCAGGTTGTGTAGATAGAGGCCTTCTACCAGGAGCCAGTAGTAGTTTGCACAGACACAGTACTGGGTTAAGATCTGCGCCAGCCAGCAGCCGGCCACAGCCTGAAAAGGAGGAGGAGGAGAATCTGAACGCTCGGTTTTTTGGTTCCGAGCTCTCGTGGGAGCCAGCTGATTTGCGCCAGAGTGCCAGTCCCCAAAATGGGACGTTTCGGGATCCAATCAGAAGCCGGAATAGCTTCTGTAATTACCAGGGGCTGAGCAGAGGAGGAATGGTGGAGCCCGCCTCCCCAACCTGACCCTTCCAGGGAGGAGGAAGAGATAGACAGTTTAGATTTACAACAGGGGTTTGAGGGAGGTCACAGCTCAGAGGCAGATGAGGCAGAAAGTTGGGAGATAATGAGAGAGGAGGAAGAGGAAGTGTCTTTAGAAAGCATTCCAGACCACCCCCCTCTCCCAGAACCCAGCGGGCCTTGAAAGTAGGAGAGCAAAGAGCTCAAAGGCAGAGGGGCACTTATCAGCACCCATAGGAGAGACGATGAGACTGATGAATGAGGAAATGGGAGAGACGGGGGTGGAGATTCACCCGGGACAATGCCATTATCCAAGGGGCTGAGTTCTATAGCCTCTCTCTGTAAATACTGAATAAAAAGCAGACGGTAAGGAACATTTCATTGTCTTTCTCCGTTCCTGGGCAACTGGCCGTGGGAGTCACTGGCAGCGGCCTGACAGTAATTCTGGGATGTCCCACTTAAATTGGGATGGTTGAGCAGCAGGCATGCAATGGCCCATTTAGTCCAGCATCCAATTCTCACAAACAGATGCCTGGGAGAAACCTGCCAGCAGGATCCGAGCACAAGAGCCCTCTCCCCTCCCTTGATTTCCAGCAACCGCCTTCTGCAGGAGTTAGTTCCATAGTTTATGCCTTGCTTAAAGAATTAATTCTTTTATCTGTCCAGGATCTCCCAACACTGCCTCTCTGGTCCTGGCTGGACCCCCCCCCCACCTCAAATTGCAGTTGCAACGATACCTGTCCCAAAGGAAGGTGGGAGAGGTCGCCTTCCTTCTGGAAGTCCTTGGGGAAGTGCAGCCACAGGAGGGTGTCCCGGGTGAGGATGGAGACGGCCCGCAGCATGAAGGACGCAAAGAGATTCATGTGGATGTAATTGCGGATGCAACGGAGTTTCCTGGAAGTGGGCAGAGAACAATGGGCAGGGGGCAGGGAGAAGTCAGTTGTGCCCCATATCTGCATCTCGAACCAGGATCCAAGACTGCTAGGCAGGGTTTTAATCGAAACCAAAGCTCATTCTTGCACTTGTTGTTTTTGTTTTATTATTATGTTAAATAATAATAAAATATTACATTTATATACTGCCCTTCAACCAAAGATCTCAGGGTGGCTTACAGCAGAGTTCCCAAACTAAGGTCCGGGGGCCGGATGCGGCCCAATCACCTTCTAAATCCGGCCCGCGGACGGTCCGGGAATCAGCATGTTTTTACATGAGTAGAATGTGTCCTTTTATTTAAAATGCATCTCTGGGTTATTTGTGGGGCATAGGAATTTGTTCATATTTTTTTCTCCAAAATATAGTCTGGCCCCTCACAAGGTCTGAGGGACAATGGACCGGCCCCCTGCTGAAAAAGTTTGCTGACCCCTGGCTTACAAGATAAAAACGCAGGATAAAAGCATTGTGGTGGTGGTTGCTGGCATCTGTCTGTCTCAAGAGACACAATGGAGTGCGCCTCCGAGGGTGAAGTCAAAACACTGCATTAGCAGCTTTCAAGTGACCTCTCTACAGGGCACAAGCCTGGGCAGTGTGGATGGAGGTCCTGGGCTGCCCAGACGACAAGAAACCCTCCTCTTGGCCTGGCTGATGTGGTCCAAAGGAAAGCAGAGCAATATGTTTGGCACCAGCTTGGCTGTAGGAGTTGCCGGAAGGAGGCGTACAAGGCACCACCTAACCATCATAGGGACTCCCCTGCGGATTTGTGTAGGGTTTCCTCCTTTTTCTTCTCCCAAAGATATCCCACATGGCAGCGGAGGTTGAGGATCAGAATCTCCCTTCTCTTAGACTGGGCTACCTTCCTAGGTGGATAAGCCCCATCTGCCCCTCACTTCCCTCTCCAGCATGTGCAGAAACCGCCTTCTTGACCGTTGGCCCCACAGTGTGGTGTAGTGGTTAAGAGCGGTGGACTCGTAATCTGGTGAACCGGGTTCGATTCCCACCCATGCAACTGCTGGGTGACCTTGGGCTAGTCACACTTCTCTGAAGTCTCTCAGCCTCACTCACCTCACAGAATAAAAAAAATCCTTCCAGCAGAACCTTAGAGACCAACTAAGTTTGTCATTGGTATGAGCTTTCGCGTGCATGCACACTTCTTCAGATACACTTCTTCGTGTGCATGCACACGAAAGCTCATACCAATGACAAACTTAGTTGGTCTCTAAGGTGCTGCTGGAAGGAATTTTTTTACTTTATTTTGTCTTAACCCACCCAGTCGAAGCTGTTTCCAAGATGTGGCCACTGTCGCCTGCTGACAGCTTCTAGGAGCCACAGGTGAGAGCTGAGTGCAGGGTGGGGACCAAAGGTGGGCAAACTACCCCAGAAGGAGCATGGCATGTCCCCCGCCAGAGGTACTACACCTCCCATACATCTCAAACATCCTTGCACTAGTGTTTACTGAACAGCACCAAAGCAGGGGGAGCTGTTGCTCTGCTCTAAGGGGCATGCCTTGGTGCAGGCATCCCCAAACTTTGGCCCTCCAGATGTTTTGGACTACAATTACCATCATCCCTGACCACTGGTCCTGTTAACTAGGGATCATGGGAGTTGTAGGCCAAAACATCTGGAGAGCCGCAGTTTGGGGGTGCCTGCCTTAGTGGGAGCCTCTCTCGGCAGGTGTGATTCATCTAAGCACACACCCACATCTTTCAATACCTCTCATTTTTCCTACATGGTACCCAGGGGAGGGCAGTGCCCCTTTTGTCTTTCTCAGTACCTGAAAGCTGCCAACAAGACGAAGGCCGCAAGCAGAGCCACCAACGAAAGGGAGTAGCCCACTGTGTACATCAGTCGGAACTGCTCCAGAATCCACAAATGTCTCTGGGAGAAAACAGAAACACAGCTGGAATGCGCCTCAGCGGAAAAGGGCACCTCCATCACAGCTTGTGAGTGGTGCAAGAAAAGCATCACTATTAATAGGATTATCAGCAAAAGGTCTGGAAGGAAAGAGTGTTTAAAGTGTTGGTGCTGACCTTTAAAGCCCTAAACAGCCTCAAAGGCCCAGGAAGGAGGATCTCCACACCCACCATTCAGGACAGACACTGAGGTCCAGCTCTGAGGGCCTTCTGGCAGTTCCCTCCCTGCGAGAAGTGAAGCCACAGGGAACCAGACAGAGGGCCTTCTTGGTGGTGGCGCCCGCCCTGTGGAATGCCCTCCCATCAGGTGTCAAGGAAATAAACAACTATCTGACTTTTAGAAGACATCTGAAGGCAGCCCTGTTTAGGGAAATTTTTAATGTTGATGTTTTATCATATTTTAAATATTTTGTTGAAAGTTGCCCAGAGTAGCTGGGGAAACCCAGCCAGATGGCCGGCGTATTAATAAATTATTTATTATTATTATTATTATTATTATTGCAGACAAGGTTTCCTCCACTGAAACTGCAGCATTTGCAGACCCACTCAGTATCCCTATTTTCCAGGGAAAGTCCCAGATTTACAGAAGCCGTCCCAGTTTCTGATTTGATCCCAGAATGCCCTGCTTTAGAACATCCCTATTTTCATTGGAAAAATGCTGGAGGGAGGGTATGGAGTTATGTGACCCTCAAGCCAAGGAGATAAGTAACTATACAATCTTTAGAAAACACCTGAAGGCAGACCTGTATAGGGAAGTTTTTAATGTTTAATTTTGTTTTTATATATGTTAGAATACACCCAGAGTGGTTGGGGAAACCCAGTCAAATGGGCAGGGTATTATTATTATTATTATTATTATTATTATTATTATTATTATTGAGGACATCCCTATTTTCATCGGTGAAATATCGAAGGGTATACTGCTGCATCCAAAAGGCTTCTTTGCCCAGAGTTACCTCCAATTTTGATGGTGAAATGTTTTATTCTCAAAATCCCGAGATGTGCCATTATTCATTTGCAATAGGGGAAAAGATCCGTCCAGCGATTCAAGGCTTTTTAGCTAATTGAATATCTGCCTTTTCTCAGTGCAGCAGGTACATGAAAATAGATTATTGTGTAAATTAAAACCTCAGTGCAGCTGCCTTTTTTGAGGCGGGGATGAAAGTGGAGGATCACTGAGAGTTTAATGGATGAAAACCATTTGTTAGAAGGAAAGGCTTCTTTAATTCCTTCTTTCCCCTTCTCCCAATTTTCTCAAACACCAGACCCCCCCCCCAATAGAATTCCATTTTATACTGCAATCTGGGGGGAAACAGTGGATTAAATTTTGCCCGCGTCACACATAATTTGATAACTTTAGTCGATTAAGCTTTTTAAAGGCTTTAAAAGAATTAACACAGTTTTAAGGGTATAAAACAATCCCTTCCTCATCTCATACAGGAGACAAGAGAAGTCTCAAGTAATACATTATTATATTATATTATATTATATTATATTATATTAATTATATTACACACACACACCCCAAAAGCATTAATCTGTCCATATAACTCATCATCATCAAAATTCAAGTCCCCAATATTCACAGCATCCAGAAAGTTTTGTACACTGCTAGGAGATGTCTTTAGTTGAGTTTTTGTCGAATAATCTACTCGTGAGACATATTACGGCTTGCAGTAGCACTCAGAAGCAATGCTTTCCAAAGACTGAATGTTTAAAGCACAGACGCATTAAATATGGATTGAGAATCCAGAGCAACTCTTATTAAGTAAGGTCTACTTCTCTCCCTCCTCTCTTCTTTTCAGATGTGGAGTTTGTGGTGCAATGAGTTTACCTGGAAGGGGAGCTCTTTGTCGATGGCTTCGCACTGAGAGTGATCTCGCCAAGGGTGCCCCGACTCATCCACCACCCACTGTCCGTCTGGGCCACATTTCTGGAACACAAAGCCACCTCGAACTGCAGAGGAAGTTTTGGGGGAGGAGGGGGATGCAGCAAGAGGATAAGGATGGCTTGATTGTAATAATAAAAATACGAATAACATATATCCATGACAACACGATTTGATTTAATAGTTGCATTCCAGTCTTCTGTGCTCAGAAGAATCATTGGTGCTGACATTTAAAGCCCTAAACGGCCTCAAAGGCCCAGTATACCTGAAGGAGTGTCTCCACCCGCATCGTTCAGCCCGGACATTGAGGTCCAGCTCCGGGGGCCTTCTGGTAGTTCCCTCCCTGCAAGAAGTGAAGCTACAGGGAACCAGGCAGAAGGGGCCTTCTCGGTGGTGGCACCCACCCCGTGGAACGCCCTCCCGCCAGATGTCAGGGAAATAAACAACTACAGTCGTACCTTAGTTCTCGAACACCTTGGTACTTGTAGGTTTTGGCTCCCGAAAGCCGAAAACCTGGAAGTAAGTGTTCTGGTTTTCGAACATTCTTTGGAAGCCAAATGTCCGACATGGCTTCCGTGGCTTCTGATTGAGCAGGAAGCTCCTGCAGCCTATCGGAAGTCGCATCTTGGTTTTCAAACGGTTCCGGGAGTCAAACAGACTCCTGGAACAGATTAAGCTCGACAACCAAGGTACCACTGTATCTCACTTTTAGAAGACATCTGAAGGCAACCCGGTTTTTAATGTTCAATGTTTTATTGTCTTTTTAATATTCTGTTGGGAGCCGCCCATAGTGGCTGGAGAAACCCAGTCAGATGGGCGGGGTATAAATAATAAATTATTATTATTATTATTATTATTATTAGGAATCATAGAATTGTAGAGTTGGAAGGTAACCCAAGAATCATCTACTCCAACCCCCTGCAATGCAGGACCAACAGCTCTGAAACTTAAGAGATGGATGCCTTTGCATCTATACTTACCATGCTGATGCCAAGGCAAGTACCAGGGGCAAGGGACCTTGGCAGAGGTGTTCGGAAGAGCATCGCCCCAACAGGCATACATGTCAAATGTACGGTTGCAGACCAGACCTGGAAGAAGAGCAGAGCAAAGGGGGAAGAGGTCGTTCAGCGTTTTTGAAAGGGGGATTAAGCCAAGGGACAGAGAAACAGCAGGAAGAAGGGGCTCTCTCAATGACTGCTGGTCATGGTGGCGTAATAGAGCTTCTGTCTTCAGGAGCAATCTACCTTCTGAATGCCAGCTGTTGGGGAGCCACATTTGTGAACATTAACAAGTAAATCAGGTATCGGAAAATTGATCTATGTTGTTTGTGAGATGGGGTGGGGGGAAAGGGTGTTTTTTTGTTTGTTTCTTGTTGCCGTTCTGGTTTTTATTATGTATTCCATGTTTTTTATCTTGTGTTTTTATGTCGTGAACCGCCCCGGAATCGACGGATGAAGGGCGTTGTGCAAATTTAGTAAGCAAATGAAACAGAAATAAAGAAAGCAAAATGCCATTCTCGGGGAAAGTTGGGCAAATCTCAGCGTACCGGCCAAACAGCCTTGCACAAGAAATTTCATTTGCAAGATACCGCTTCTTGGTGACGTTTGAACATAAAAAAATATGGATTCCTGGAGAAGGCAGGACAAAGGAGAGGGAGGGCAGGTGGGTGGGCAAGTTGGGATATTTCAAGCCTGTGCCTACTTTTGGGGATTCAATCCCATGCTGTCAAATTCAGGTTGCATGATCAGATTGTAGCTCATCAGCTTTGATCATGCAACACCTTTCACCAGCAACCTTCTGCAACAAACCCATTTCTCCTACCCCCACCCCCCACATACGGAAAGTGAATGAACTGGAAAGTGTGGGACAGCAATTACTTGACTCAACGCTGTTTAACCTCTCTGCAGACACTGTGCAAACAAACCAGGACGGATGCTCAATAAAGCAGTGGTTTGGAAGAGACCTCATTATACTGCTAAGAGCATAAGAAAAACTCCGTTGGATCAGGCCAAAGGGGGCTCACTTTTTAAAAAAATCATTTTAAAATATATTATAGCTTTTAAATAACACAATATGACAAAAGAAACTAATTTAAATAGAAACAAACAAACAGAGAAAGAGGGAAGGGGGGAAAACACATAGTCTTCTCTCGAAGGGAGATCTTAACCCTCGTCTCACCCAGAAAGGAGTGGACCCTCCCTGCGCTCACCCGAGAGCATCTTTTTCTTCTCCCAGACCCTCACCTGAGAATTCCTCTCTTCCCTACCTGTCAGGTTCCTTCCACCCAACCATTCAGGCCCTCCAAGTGTCCCTATTTTCCAGGGACATCCCTGATTTAGAGAAGCCGTTCCTGTTTCTGATTTGATCGCAGAATGTCCTGCTTCTTAGGATGTCCCTATTTTCATTGGCTCCTTCATGGATCACTGCCTTGTCATGGCGAAGGAGCTTGAATAACTCCAAGAAGCTATGAGCCATTGCCAGGGGTAGGCAACCTAAGGCCCGGGGGCCGGATGCTGCCCAATCGCCTTCTAAATCCGGCCCACGGACGGTCTGGGAATCAGCGTGTTTTTACATGAGTAGAATGTGTACTTTTATTTAAAATGCATCTCTGGGTTATTTGTAGGGCATAGGAATTTGTTCATCCCCCCCTCCCAAATAAATATAATCCGGCCCACCACATGGTCTGAGGGATGGTGGACTGGCCCACAGCTGAAAAAGGTTGCTGGCCCCTGAGCTATGCCGTGAAGGGCCACCCAAGACGGACAGGTCATAGCCGAGAGTTTAGACTAAATGTGAACCACCTGGAGAAGGAACTGGCAAACCACTCCAGTAGTTTGCCAAGAAAACTCCATGGACATAAAAAAGGAGAAGCTTTGAGAAGAAAGTGAGAGTTTTCAAGGCATGATCTGCTTCATGGGGTCACGGAGAGTCGAATACGACTAAGATGACTAAACAACAACATTTTCACTGGAGAAATGTTGGAGGGTATGGCGTTGTCCAACCCCCCGAGCCATCTGAAGGCAATCCTGTATAGGAAGGGTTTTTTTTAAAAAAAAATGTTTAATGTTTTGCTATGTTTTTATATATGTCGGAAGCTGCCCAGAGTGCCTGGGGCAACCCAGTCAGATGTGTGGGGTATAAAGAGTAAAATTATCATTGGAACGCCCTCTCACCAGATGTCAAAGAGAAAAACAACTACCAGACTTTTAGAAGACATCTGAAGGCAGCTCTGTTTAGGGAAGCTTTTAATGTTTAATAGATTTGTATTTTAATATTCTGTTGGAAGCTGCCCAGAGTGGCTGGGGAAGCCCAGCCAGATGGGTGGGGTATTAATATCATCATCATCATCATCATCATCATCATCATCATCATGGAATGGGACACCCCTATTTTCATCAAAGAAATGTTGGAGGGTATGCGTTCCTATGTGTGTAATCCTTGGACTCAGAGCAGAGGATGCCAAAGGAAAACAAAAGGGGGGTGGGAATACAGAAGAAAGGGAAGGAAAAAAGGAAAGGGGGGGGGAGAGAAATGAGAAGGACTTCCGATTTTTCGTCTGCCTGTTACACAGAAGAAATTATTCAAAACATTTGCTCCAGGATCACATTCAACCACTTTCTTTCAAGCAAAATTTCCCCAACCTTCAAACCAAAGGGGTCCCATCCTGTTCTCACAGTGGCCCAAACAGATGCCTGGGAAAATTCTTAGCACTCCACAGGCATCCTGCCCTTGTGGCTAGCTAGCTAGCATTCACGGCCTACTTCCCTCCTTCTCCCTCTTGGAAGATGATCCCTTGCTCTTTCTCTCACTTGTGGGACGTGGGTCCTCCAGGATCTTGCGATAGCAGGCTGTCTGGTACTGCTGCCACGCCTCAAACATCTCTTTGGCCGAGTTTTCGGTGGAGCTTGCCTGTGACAGGGGAGGGAAATAAAACAACAACAACTGGTACATATCAGTTAGTCACCTAAAGGTTTTGTCCAGAGTACATAGCTCTTCCTAAAGTTGCCTGGTGTTTAGTTAGGTTAGTTGCCCACTTATTACAGTGGTGCCTCGCAAGACGAATTTAATTCATTCCGTGAGTCAATTCGTTTTGCGAAAAATTCGTCTTGCGAATCGCGGTTTCCCATAGGAATTCATTGAAATTTCTTTTTTTGCCCACAGGAACACATTACTGTACAGTGGTACCTCGGTTTATGAACACAATTGGTTCCGGAAGTCTGTTCATAAACTGAAGCGTTCATATTAGGATGCGGATGAAACCCTCACCCCCAGCCTCACCTCCGCATTCTTTTGGAGCAAGATAAGCAAGATGAAGAGTTCAAGGGATCCCTGCATGCTTCGGCTGCGGAACAGACACGAGGCCAGCGAGGGGCATCCATCTCAGGCTTCTCTGGCTAGCAGCCTTCTGCAGTGGGGGTCCGCCTCCATCCACACCGGACCCACGTTCAGTGGAAGAGTTCTGGGGGTGAAACCATCAGAACATTGACGGATAATAATAATAATCTGGCTGGGTTTCCCCAGCCTCTCTGGGCAGCTTCCAACAAAATATTAAAATACAATGGTCTGTTAAACATTAAAAGCTTCCCTAAACAAGACTGCCTTCAGATGTCTTCTAAAAGTCTGGTAGATGTTTTTCTCTTTGACATCTGGTGGGAGGGCGTTCCATAGGGCAGGTGCCACTACTGATGTTTTTGTGGCGAGGTAAGCAACAAGGAAATGCACCAGAAAGTGTGGGATGACGCTTGCTTGACTCAGCATTGTCTAACCTCCCTGCAAACAGATCAGAATAAATGGGTCACTTGGAATTGAACCAACACTCCCCTGTTGGGCAGAGGTTTATGCAGGCTGCTATTGCCAGTTCCCCAGACCTGGGCTCCTTTTGGGTCCTTTTCTGCAGCTAATCCATTTCCCTCCAGCCCGAGTCCCCTTGCCCCTATATTACTAGGCCGCAGAGGGATGCTCAAAACTAAGTGCCCTAAAAATAGGCCCCAGACTTCCCATTCTGTCAGCTGCTGTTCCAGAAGGTTCTCACGGGAACCCGCCAGGAGTATGTGCTTTGCGAGATGCCTTGAGAGCCCAACTCCCTCCAACCAGTTGCCCTCCACCAGCTTTGGCTGTGTGCTGTGGTCCCAAGCAGCCAAAAACAGGCTGGTGAAGGCTGCTCTAACCACTGCGCCACACTCCACTTCTCCTCCCTCCTTTCACTTTTCAGGATTCGAAAGAAGCCCTCGGGCATTTATCCACAACCTGTCAGTATCTTGTTTCCATGCTCAGCGATGTTTACTTGGCTAAAAGCTGTCAGGAGGAAGTAAAAATTGGAAATCGATGCTTACTTCTCTGCAATGCACTTTAAAAAAAGAAGGAGGAGGGGGCCGGCCTCATCCGGCTGGGCACATTAGGGGCACAGGGGTAGGACAGAGGAAACAGGGAAGGGACAACAAGGCAGGTTGTGTGTCTTCTCCCCGTAATTCCAAACAGGGCTGGTCCAAGACATTTTGCTCCCTGAAGCAAAGGACAAGTTGGCATTCCAGTTTCATGCACAGAAGCTAATTTTACTGGAAACTGAATCTTATTTGGGCACCGATATCAGAGCTGGACCATAAAGAAGGTTGATTGCCGAAGAATTGATGCTTTTGAATTATGGTGCTGGAGGAGACTCTTGAGAGTCCCATGGACTGCAAGAAGATCAAACCTATCCATTCTGAAGGAAATCAGCCCTGAGTGCTCACTGGAAGGACAGGTCCTGAAGCTGAGGCTCCAATACTGATACTTTGGCCACCTCATGAGAAGAGAAGACTCTCTGGAAAAGACTGTGATGTTGGGAAAGATTGAGGGCACAAGGAGAAGGGGACGACAGAGGACGAGATGGTCGGACAGTGTTCTCGAAGCTACGAATATGAGTTTGACCAAACTGCGGGAGGCAGTGCAAGACAGGAGTGCCTCGCATGCTCTGGTCCGTGGGGTCACAAAGAGTCGGACATGACTAAACAACAACAACAACAACAACAACAAGAGCTGTCATGCCAGCTTAGACCATGCAATTTCTTCCAATGCCTCACTTCTTGTCCCTGGCACCTGCGGAGACTGCCTCACTCTCATACCCTCCAAGCGCCCCGATTTTCCAGGGACAGTCCCGCAATTACAGAAGCCATGCCAATTTCTGATTTGATCCCAGAATGTCCCACTTTTCCGTTTTTTGCTCCCCTCCATGTCTTGGAGAACAAGTACTGTAGTCTGTCTGTGCGTAGGTGTAAAAAAATGGGAGTCCTGTTTATCCTGAAAACAAAACACCCGGGGCAAATGAAGGAAATAGCGAGGATGGCATACGAAGCCCTTCCTGTAATTTTGAAGGAAAATGTCACCAATCCACGTTAAATGATTTCATTGCAATGCTTCAGCAGCCAGCCATTTCTTAGGAAACATGCGGACTGTTTATTATTGTAAATGGAGCCTCATACTGCAATCCTAAGTAATTTTACTCAGAAGTAAGTCTCACTAGGTTCAATGAGATTTTACTCTCTGGTATGGTCCTGATCATTCTCTCAGTTTCTAATTTATTATGATTATGATTATTGGTATTATTATTATTACCCACCTTTTTCACAACAGGGACTCAAGGCAGCTTACCCCTAAAATTTTATTTCGTTCCATTTATCTGTTGGCGGTCTTGTACACGTTCCCTTCCTTCACACATTTTTTTCTTTACAACAACCCTGTGAGGTAGGCAATTGGTGACCGATGTAGATTTTTGCGATTGACATCTATGGAGATGAAAAGGCGGGAGAAGCTTCCTGATGCAGAGGTAAAGGTAAAGGGGCCCCTGACCATCAGGTCCAGTCGTGCCCGACTCTGGGGTTGCGGTGCTCATCTCGCTCTGTAGGCCGAGGGAGCTGGCGTTTGTCCGCAGACAGCTTCCGGGTCATGTGGCCAGCATGACAAAGCTGCTTCTGGCGAACCAGAGCAGCGCACGGAAACACCGTTCACCTTCCCACCGGAGCGGTCCCTATTTATCTACTTGCACTTTGATGTGCTTTCGAACTACTAGGTTGGCAGGAGCTGTGACCAAGCAACGGGAGCTCACCCCGTTGCAGGGATTCGAACTGCCGACCTTCTGATCAACAAGCCCTAGACTCTGTGGTTTAACCCACAGCGCCACCTGGGTCCCTGGATGAAAATAGGGTCATTCTATTCTCCATCAGGAAACTTCAGCGGTCAAACTGTCTTGTCCCAAGCCAAGGCTTTGTCACCGGCCTCCTCCGCATGCTTCCCTCGCCCTTCTCTCTCCCTTCCCGCTCCCTAGGCTTCTGACGCAGACTTGGTCTGTCTGCTCTTCCTCATGTATAAACTAAATAAAAATACCTTTTTATTTGATTAAAAGAAGACGAGACGGCCTGGCCAGAAACCAGGATATTATAAGTACAGTATCAGAAACCGCCCTGTGCCCTTTTATTTTTTACATGGATATAATCTGCAAAACCTAACAGAAGGAGAAGAAATTATCTTGCCTATTCTCAGCAGTTTTACTCAGAAGCAAGCCTTAGCTTGCAAGTACGTTTGGCATATTTTCAGCCTTAAGGACGCACAGCTGCTCCCCTCGCATAGGGCTGCCAACTGTCAATACAGTGCCTATTTGAAACCTTCAGGGCTAGACAACATTTTGCGACATGAAAGCGGTCCAAAACACCTTCCACCTGGCAACCAATCAGGGGTAGTTTCACACCCTCCTCCCAAAATTTTATTTCCTCTGCCACACAAAACAAAAGATTGCTTGCCAATCAGGAAAAAAACACCCTCTTCTTTCTCTAATCCAGGCATAGGCAAACTCGACCCTCCAGGTGTTTTTGGGACTACAACTCCCATCATCCCTAGCTAACAGGACCAGTGGTTAGGGATGATGGGAGTTGTAGTCCCAAAACATCTGGAGGGCCGAGCTTGCCTATGCCTGCTCTAATAATCGATCTTCAGAAACATTTCAGGTCATAGAGAAGAGCAAATCTCTCTTACCACCTGTAAATGAAGTTGCTGCAGCTCAAGGCATAGGAACAGCTGGTTTCAATAAAGTTGGCAAGCCCACACCGAAAGGGCCTTTATAAAAACCCCAGTTCCAAGTTGGTCTAGAGCAGACTTTCCCAAACTTGGGTTTCCAGCTGTTTTTGAACTACATTTCCCATCATCCCTGACCACTGGTCCTGCTAGCTAAAGATGGTGGGAGTTGTGGTCCAAAAACAGTTCGAGACGCAAGTTTGGGAAAAACTGGTTAGCAAAGAACTAACATAAGAACAGAAGGAGAGGATGCTGAATCAGGTCAAGCGGGCCCATTTAGTTCAGTATCCAAGCAGGATTCAAGCACAAGAGCCCTCTCCCCTCCAGTAACTGGTATTCAGAAATACTGCTGCTCGTCCTTGTGGCTCGTAGCCACTGCTAACTTTCTCCTCTATGCTAACTTGTCTTTCTCCTCTATGAATTTGTCTAATTCTCTTTTAAAGCCATCCTAGTTAGTGTCCATTGCTCCTTCCTGGTGCAAAGAGTTCCATAGTTCAACTCTGCGCTGAGCGAAGGAGGACTTTCTTTCATTTGTCCCGAACCTTCCAACATTTAGCCTCCTTAGATTTCCATGCATTCCAGTGTTAGGAGAGAGGGACAAGCCCTTTCCTCTGTCCAGTTCCCCCATGCCAAGCACAAACCTATACTGAGGTTTCTTTCTCGCCTCCTCTCTAAACTAAAGGATCCCAGACGAGCAAATGAGAAAGAAGAAGCGTCAGAGTCCTGGTATCATGTTGCTGGAAGGAGAACCCCAGAGCCCCAAACCGCCTCTCTGTTTACTGGGATGAAAAGCAGGCAGGCTTACCTGTTAAGGTGAGCGATTGCTCCCTGACTCTGCCATCCACCCGCAACCAGCGCATCTGGCAGTCCTCTCTGTTGGTGCTCTGGAGTTAAAAGGCGCCTTGTCAAGACAGGAGGAGTGGGTGACTCAAGAGCGGGGAGAGAGAGAGAGAGAGAGAGAGAGGAGACAGCTGCTGGGAGGAAAAGCATGGGGGCGAAGCAGCATTGCAGAGAGGTGGGCTCCTCTCGACTTCTCTTCCTCTCTGGGGACCGTGGGGCGTGCTCCATGCCCCCCAGGGCTTGACTGCGCATCCCGCCCCTTGGAAGCTGTTCCCACAGCTGCGTTGGATTTGGGGGGGGGGCTCATCCAGAGATGCACACACAATCCAGGCCTCATCCAGCAACTTTGAGGCAGCAGCAGTTTGGGGGGTGGGTGGGAAATGGGTGGCGTCTAGGGAAAACCTCGATTGCTCGCTGTTGTGTTTACCATTGCTGGAGATGCAGGCTGGGGATGTTTGCTTTGCAAAGGGCAGGGAAAGAAAACAAAAAAGAAAGAAAGAAAGAAAGCAGGGGAAATTGTTACAAAACACTTGGCACTCTTCAAAGTCCTGTGGAAATAACGACATCCCCCCCCCCGCAGTGTTTCCCCAAAAACAATTTAAATAATGGGTAGGCAAACTAAGGCCTGGGGGGCCGGATCCAGCCCAATCACCTTCTAAATCCGGCCCATGGACAGTCCGGGAATCAGTGTGTTTTTACATGAGTACAATTTGTCCTTTTATTTAAAATGCATCTCTGGGTTATTTGTGGGGCAGAGGAATTCGTTCATTTATTATTATTTTTCAAAATACTGTCTGGCCCCCACAAGGTCTGAGGGACAGTAGACCGGCATTTGCTGACCCCTGATTTAAATGATACATGGCAGAATTTTGGATTTTATTTCCCCCCTTTATTTTAGCTGCAGACAACAGTTCAAAGAGAAAACGGTTTAATTAAAGCCACTCGCCATATTATTTTTGTCTTAGAAGAGGTACACCTGTAAGATTATCAAAAGGGATATGTGATTATTGCAAGTTACACTGATTTAATGTATCCCCCCCCCACCTTTCTCCAAAGCCGGGGTTCAAGGCGGCTTACGATATTTAAAAACATTGTTATAAAATACAAAGCGATAAAACAAACTACTGTAGTTAAAAGCAGTAATTAGAACACATCAGAAGATATTCAAAACCAGCAATTAAAATCCAAGTTTGCCCCCAGCAGCTGCCCAGCGATGAGCGTTGTCTGTTTGTGTATAACTCTGTACTGGGGCATTAAAAGGATGTTCAGCTATTATGACTGTGAAAGGACAGCGCTTTTTAATTGGGATGACAGAGTGCTCTCAAAATTAGGATCATGGATGGCGGCCTAGGAGGCTGACCGATATTGGCAAAATTCGGGTAAGTAAGGTCTGGCTATGTTTAAATTAGAGTATGGTTTAAAAAATTTTGGCAGTGCTATCCAGGACCTAAGGCCTTAGCTTTCGAAGTTGGCTAAGGGGTTGGCTAAGGGGTTCAGATTAAGCACCGGGCATGATATTATATCTGGGCGACTTAAAAATAAAAATGATTTAATTTTTAAATCAAAACTCATCTCTACTAGGCTACTTTTGCTGTTTAACTGCAGCAGTGGCAAATGAAAAACCAATCTTTTCCTAACCACTCCCATATATTCCGACTGTGTCTATCTTTCATCAGAGATGGCCAGGATTTTCTGGCAATAACATCCAGAGGAGCCAGCTGTGTTGCCCGTTTGTCGAAAGACTCTTGTGACACCTTATCAGGAAGTTTGATTCTGTTTGCTCAGGCTTCAACCTAGATGATGGTTTCCTTTCCCACTGTTGTTGTTGTTGTTTAGTCGTTTAGTCGTGTCCGACTCTTCGTGACCCCATTGACCAGAGCACGCCAGGCACTCCTGTCTTGCACTGCCTCCCGCAGTTTGGTCAAACTCATGTTGGTAGCTTCGAGAACACTGTCCAACCATCTCGTCCTCTGTCGTCCCCTTCTCCTAGTGCCCTCAATCTTTCCCAACATCAGGGTCTTTTCCAAGGATTCTTCTCTTCTCATGAGGTGGCCAAAGTATTGGAGCCTCAGCTTCAGGATCTGTCCTTCCAGGGAGCACTCAGGGCTGATTTCCTTAAGAATGGATAGGTTTGATCTTCTAGCAGTCCATGGGACTCTCAAGAGTCTCCTCCAGCACCATAATTCAAAAGCATCAATTCTTCGGCGATCAGCCTTCTTGATGGTCCAGCTCTCTTGATGGTCCTTTCCCACTACAAGTGTCAATTAACATAGCAAAGTTAGGACGTTTAGGCTTTCACCAATTCCTGCCCTTGTTAATATTTACTGTACTGTGCTTTTATTTTATTAATTAAGCTGAACACTGAACAGTCACACAGATCAGTAATTTGGACCCACTGTTTAGAACAGGCTTCCTCAACCTCGGCCCTCCAGATGTTTTGAGACTGCAATTCCCATCATCCCTGACCACTGGTCCTGCTAGCTAGGGATCATGGGAGTTGTAGGCCAAAAACATCTGGAGGCCCGAGGTTGAGGAAGCCTGCTCTAGTCCATACAAGTTTAAATCACAATGAATTTGCTATTCTCTACTATGTCAATGGGGTGTTAGGGGGGGCACACACGTCGTGCTTCTTTTGGGGTAGCTTTGCCAACCCCGGAATAAAAGATCTTGCAAGGATTCTTTGCGACAATCAGCCGAGTTTCTTAATCATGAATGTTTCCCACCTCCGTGGCATACTAGTCAGAAAATGAGCGTCACGTTTTGAGGAAAGTTTGAGAAGGAAGAATATCAAAGGAGCAGATCAGGAAGCCTAAAGATGGGCAGCAGAACTGCAGAGTCAGGGAACACTCTTGAGGGAGTAGATGATGAGAAGCAAAAGTCATAAACACATTAATAAAATGGCTGGTTTTTACATAAAATGACAAAATTGCAGATGCTTTCGCATCTATTTACGGACTCGGGTTTGGAAATGTCAGGATTGTTGTGGAGTAACAAAATGGGTCCCAGGAGAGAAAACTGGGTTAGGAACACTCAGGGCAATTTCCTCATCAGGGAGAAAAACCTAAATTAAACACTACTTTGTTTTAGCATGATGTTTGTTCCTAGGCTTGCATGTTTCAAATCGGATCGGAAAACCATCTTAGGGCAAAGTCCCATGGAACTGTAATCCAAGCTCACACGATAATGTATAAGTGGAACAATTTTTCTCCCCTGTGTCGAATGACGTCTGCACTTTGGGCTTAAATTAAATCATTTCTACCAGGCAAGCACAAAACTCGCTCCCTTAAACATTTGGCAATTACGTTTGAGGTTCCAGGTAGAAATAATTCACTTCCATGCAGATCTGAGCCCTCAGCACTTCATTTCTGAGAAAGGGGTAAGCCCCTCAGGTGGATAGTAATAGTAGCAGGAAAAATTGCAAGGGAATGTGTGCGGAAGGTGGTCAGAACCTCTGGTGGATAGTGGGCACTGGGTGGGTTTCTCTCTCATTCTCCCTTGCGAGAAAATAATAATGACCTATCATACAGAGTTGCTGTAAAGGCTTGTCTACATTGTAGTTTAACACTGATAGGAATAATAATAATTTATTCCCTATACCCCGCCCATCTGGCTGGGTTTCCCCAGCCACTCTGGGCGGCTTCCAACAAGAGATTAAAAATACATTAAAACATCAGTCATTAAAAGCTTCCCTAAACAGGGCTGCCTTCAGATGTCTTCTAAACGTCAGACAGTTGCTTATTTCCTTGACATCTGATGGAAGGGCGTTCCACAGAGCGGGCGCCACCACCAAGAAGGCCCTCTGCCTGGTTCCCTGCAACCTCACTTCTTGCAGGGAGGCAACCGCCAGAAGGCCCTCGGCGCTGGACCTCAGTGTCTGAGCCGGATGATGGGGGTGGAGATGCTCCTTCAGGTATACTGGGCCTTTGAGGCCGTTTAAGGCTTTAAAGGTCAGCACCAACACTTAGAATTGTGCTCAGAAACGTACTGGGAGCCAATGTAGATCTTTTAAGACCAGTGTTATGTGGTCTCGGCGGCCGCTCCCAGTCACCAGTCTAGCTGCTGCATTCTGGATTAGTGGTAGTTTCCGGGTCACCTTCAAAGGTAGCCACATTGCATAGAGCATGTTGCGGTAGTCCAAGCGGGAGATAACCAGAGCATGCACCACTCTGGCGAGACAGTTTGCGGGCAGGTAGGGTCTCAGCCTGCATACCAGATGGACCTGCTAGACAGCTGCCCTGGACACAGAATTGACCTGCTCCTCCATAGACACCTGTGAGTCCAAAATGACTCCCAGGCTTGCACACCTGGTTCTTCAGGGGCACAGTTACCCCATTCACAACCAGGGAGTCCTCCACACCAGCCCGCCCCCTGTCCCCCCAAAACAGTTTTGTGTTCTTCCAGTAATCTGTTATCTATAGGACCTTCTGCTCCAAATCCCTGCCTTCCCACATTTTTTCCTCCTTTGAACCATATTTTCTCATACCCTCTCCATTCCAGAGTGCCCCTGCAGGGAGGGAGGGATTTTGAGGAAGATGTCCTATGGACAACGGCAAATTAATTAATTGAGGCACAGGAAGCTTACGATTCACGTTAAATGACAGTGTGGGTGAGCCCTAAGTGTTAGTGGTCACAGGCAGCCTCAAGAGAAATTCCCAGCTATATTCCTGAGAATGTGCCATATTTCCGTTTTGCTCAGTGAGGAGTTCTGTGTAACTTGGAAGTCTGCACACTGGCAAAAACCACTCCAGAAAATGATATTATCTAAATTTACCATATCTTCCTTTCAGGTAGACACTAAGTGGGAACCCCACATTGCACGTTGTTCTGGGATACTCTTAAAGAATTCTTCGAAGATAAGAGAGCCACCACATTCCTACCCCTCTCACCCGCCAGTCGCCAATGTTCACTGTATATTTGCATCTATCCAGATTTGAAGTGCCTAGGATAAATAGCTTTATTTGTAGTTCAATGGGGGGTCACTTTCTGTGACTTTTGGGATTGGCTGCTTGTGTTTAGTATGAATAAGTAAAATAAAATATTCACTGGAGTATAGTTTACATTCTTTGCGTCTCCCTGTCTGAACATATCAATCCTTGTCATTGAGGAAGAGAAGCAAAAGTTCGCCAAAGGTCAGAGAGGCCCAACGCTGGGGGTAAAATAATAATAAAAGGAACTAGGTATTGGAAAGGCATGTTTGCAAATACTGTAATTTTAACCCACTGGTGTTTTTTATTTCTCTGTATGTATTTATTTGATTTCTAAGTTTATTTTCCACTACTAAAGGCTTGAGTAGCCACTTCACTTCTGCATTTCCCGGAAGGAGTCTCTGTTCCAAGCTGTCGTGCATTACTTTTTAATATTAACTGGAAAGCCATTACCTACAGATACATTGCGTCCAGCGTCAGAGTACTATTTCTCTGAATACTAGTTGCTAGGGAACACAAACAGGACGGGGCAATTGCCTCCATGCCCTGCATGTCGGCTTCCCAGAGGCCGCTGTGGGAACAACATCCTGGGCTGGACCAGGAGGGCCTTTGATCTGATCCAGCAGCCAGCATTTTCTCAAGTTCTTATGTACTTTCACAAAGCACTTAACTTACCTTCAAACTCTGATAATACAGCACCCGGAGAGAGGACAAAATTTGGTGACACCCCCCCCCCCCACATTTTTATTATTTTCACAATTCCATTTAGTGCCATTGCTTTTTATGGATCTTCTCAGCAGGTACCCATATAAATATGTGCATTATGTCACATGAAGGCTGGCAACATCAACCCCATCAAGAGGGAATCCCTTGCAGATGACTGAAGGCCTGGAGACAGTCAGGTTGTGTATCCATAGCAGTGACCAGAGGAGGAATGACCGCTGGGAGGAGGGCAGAGAGAAGAAACGCCATGATACATCGGCATCAGCACAACCGGACACCTTCATATGCCCCAGCTGCAACAAAACATGACTCTCCCATATCGGTCTCTGCAGCCGCAGCAGGTGCTGCAACTTTCTAACAGTTTGACTCCACGCCCAAAGGTGCATTCCTCCCTCCCAAAACACAGATGCATGCTAACAAGGCATTGAAAAATCCAGCAAGCCCCTCATTCTGCCCTGCCCTGTTCTGCCCTTTTTTGTGACTTTTTTGGGTCACTTCCGGGTTTAGCACAATGCATGGTCACAGTTGAACACATATCAGACGTGCCTAAAACGGCAGACCCTCCAAGTGTCCTTATTTTCCAGGGACACCCCTGATTTAGAGAGGCTGTCCCAGTTTCTGATTTGATGCCAGAATGTCCCGCTTTTCCTTATGATGTCCCTGTTTTCATTGGAGAAATGTTGGAGGGTACGGGGTTACCTGGCCCCTGAGCTGTCTGAAGACAATCCTGTATAGGGAAGTTTTTTTTATGTTTAATGTTTTATTATTATTTTTATATATGTTGGAAGCTGCCCAGAGTGGCTGGGGTATAAATAGTAAAATTATCATTATGGAATGGGACGTCCCTATATTCTCCAGAGAAATGTTGGAGGGTATGAAACGATTGCTGCCTGCACATTTCACCATAGTGCATGAGCTGGCTGTGACCAGATGACCTGTACAGGTGCTGCTAACTGCTGATGGGACAATCTCCTCATTGTAGGATTCCTTATATTTAATGGGACTTGACCTGGCAGAGAGCTTTTCAAATAGAGGAATAACCTCTGTGAAGTTGGATATCCTAGAACTATGTGATCATAGGGTGTCCAATTATTTGCAGTTTTGCATTTATATATTAAATGCAGAATTGCCTCAGCAGGTTCATTCTCCATTTTAAAAAATTACATAGGTACTGAGAATGACCCTTCTTTGCCTAAGATCTTGGAGAGCTGCTGCCAGTCAAGGAAGACAATACTGGGTTAGATGGACTGAACGAAAAATAATATGGTCTGATATAAGGCAGCTTTTTGGAAAGTTTTATACTACTGTATGTGTTTTGTGTCAGACAGGTTGCAGAGTAGATGGGGAGGGGTTTGGAGATGATTCTGCTACAAGATTTAATGTCTAGTGAGGTCCCTGCTCCTAGTGAAATTTGTAGGCCAGGTGCCCAGGGCTGGGCCTTTGGAATAAACCTTCCCTCTGAAATTAAAACGTGAATTATGTTTTTCGCTGTTTTGGCTTGGGTCATCTCTATTTCTGTCCTGGACCTTTGGTTGCATGATAAACAAACACCTTTAATAAAGAAAAAACGGAATCAGGGCTTCCTACTGAATTTCAAAGATATTTAAAGTATCATAAATGTTGCATTTTGTGGCACAAAGTAAAAACATACATTATTTCAAAGGCTTCTGACAAATCCGAATGATGTTGTTTGCTGCTCATGTGTGATACTGTTGTGTAGTGGGTCTTCAGTGATTTCAGCTCAGTGCAAATAAGAAGCAGGAGGCGAGGATCTGGTACAACATACAGTGCCTTGCCAGGACCTTCAGCTCTGCAAGGAATCTGGAGACCGATTCACCATCCTTCTGCCTTCTTTTTTGGAACTCGATGCGGCGTGTTGTCGTGGCTGCTGCTGGGGCAAGGTGCCTCGTGAGCTGGTCCATGATCTGCTTCAGCGTCGCCGTTTCTAGCGTGAGAGGAGCCACCAAGCCTCGGGCCAACTCGAAAACCTCAGCCCCACAGCAACTCAGGAAGACTGCCTTTTTCCTGTCGTCGTTGGTGATTCCTTGCGCTGTAGCAGCGAAACCAAAACGTTGCAGATATGAATCCCAGGCTTCTGCAGTTCCCGAATTAAATGGCTCAATGATTTTACTTCCTGCCATGGTGTACTCAGGAGCGTCTATGACTTCTTCCTCCTCTTCTTCTGATTCCGGATGCCGACCTCTGACATCCATTCACGGCAAGCCGGATCCCATCCTCGTCGCCAGCATGTTGTGTAGTGGGTCTTCAGTGATTTCAGCTCAGTGCAAATAAGAAGCAGGAGGCGAGGATCTGGTACAACATCTCTTTACTTCAAAGAACAAGTAAGAGCCAGAACACAGGGAATGGGGAAAACTGGGACTTATATAGTAACAGAGAACTAGCAGGGAAAATATACATTTTGGCGGGAACCAATGGCAAGGATTCCCTCCAGCGTAAACCAATCCAGCAGCGGATCCAAATCCTGCACTCTGAACCAGCAAATGATATATGTTCCCGCTGGAACTTATGCATTCAAATAAACACTGCAATGCAATACAATAAACTCTATATTACAATACATACTTGGCTGTGCTATTACTTTAATACACAACAGATACTGAGGCTTTTTCTGTTATCGGGGAGTTGCTTTGTGTATTTTTTTAAAAAAAATTGATTTGGGCATATTTCTGCATAAATATGTTTTTTGTTTTTTAAAATATATAGTGTGCTTTTATTTGTGCTTAAATTTTGCAAATTGCTTGGGAAAATTTCTGTGTAAGAAGTAGCCTATCCATCACGTACTGTTTTTGTTTGATTACAGGTAGGTAGCCGTGTTGGTCTGGGTCGAAGTAAAATAAAAAAATTCCTTCAGTAGCACCTTAAAGACCAACTAAGTTTTTATTTTGGTATGAGCTTTCGTGTGCATGCACACGCACACGAAAGCTCATACCAAAATAAAAACTTAGTTGGTCTTTAAGGTGCTACTGAAGGAATTTTTTTGTTTTTGTTTGAAACTTTGGTCTCCGAATTTTATTTGAACATGACATAAAAATAAACATAGGCTTTAGCTGAGATTCCTGAATTGTGGGGGGTTGGACTAGATGGCGGGGGGTTGGACTAGATGACCCACGGTACCATCAAACTCTATCATTCTATAATCCTGCCTTAAAGGGGGGGGGACCTAAACTTCGCCATGGCAACCAAATCGTGCTAGGGCGGGCCTAGCTGCGCCTCTGATTGGTCCGCCGGCGGCGGCACGCTCAACGGTGACGCTCACATTGGCCGGCGATCCTCGTGTCACATGACCGACCATCATGGCGGCGCCCATGAGGCTGTGCCGGGGCCTGGGGTTGCGACCGCGGTTGCTGCGCCGGGGGCTTCCGCTGCTATTCTCGAGGGCGCGGAGCGGCCGTCCGGCGGTGGTAGCTGCTGGGAGAAGCCGGCTGTACGAGCACGCGCGGGGCGGCTGGACGGCGCGCCCGCGGCTGAACTTGGAGGCGCTGAGCGCGCAGCTGGCCGAAGCCGAGCGGGAGCTGGAGATGCGCAAGGGGCCCCTCGGGCCGCAGGACCTGCGCGAGATTGTAAGCGCGGGCCGTGGGTGGGCTCAGCTGGGCGCGCAAGTGCTGTTGCTCCCGCTCTCCTGCGGGCTTGGCTAGCGCCAGAGCTTAGCACCAGAAGATGCTTTAAGCGCCAGGGGTTTAACCCAGCCTTCGCCAGCCAGCTGCCCTCTTAGGTTGCTAACACAGTGTATGCAATCGAAATATATTTAATTTTTTTTTTTGAAAATTGTCCAGTATCACCTTAGAGACCTACTAAGTTTGTTCTCGGTATAAGCTTTCGTGTGCATGCACACTTCTTCAGATAAGTGTATGCAAGCCAAGCCGCTTTGCCCTGGCTTTAAAAATTAGTGACAGCCTGATGTGGGTAGTGCTTGGTTGAAATTTGCAAAGCTGGGGTGGGGTGGGCTTTGCTCAGCCTTTGCCACCCTGATGACATCCTGTGTGCATCTATTTTCTTGAGCTGAACAGAGTGAGAGTCATGGGTGTGTGGAGAGTGTTCGTATGAACTTAACAGTGCTTACTGTAGTTTATTTTTTGGTTGCTACTTTGTTAATGTTTTATTGATTATAAATGCTGTATTGATATGTTAATAATATGACTTTCGTTTTAATTATGATGTTTATTTTATTTTTTTAGTTGCCTGGTTAACAGTGTTTTATAGTTGTCATTTTTTCACTGATTTTTTTGGTTACGGTATTCCATAAGACTTACGCTAGGGTTGCCATATTTCAAAAAATAAAAACTAGGAAACTAGCTATTGAGATTTTACCAAAACGTCAAAAAATGTGATTTTTCAGTTAACTTTTCTAGGATCCAAGATAAAGCACCACCCTTCATAAATTCCCCCCAACTCCGCCTTTGAAATCCCAATAATGTCCAGTAAAATCCGGATGTCTGGCAGTATTCGTGATGTTCTGTTGTTGTTGTTGTTGTTGTTTAGTCGTTTAGTCGTGTCCGACTCTTCGTGACCCCGTGGACCAGAGCACGCCAGGCACTCCTGTCTTCCACTGCCTCCCGCAGTTTGGTCAAACTCATGTTCGTAGCTTCAAGAACACTGTCCAACCACCTCGTCCTCTGTTGTCCCCTTCTCCTTGTGCCCTCCAGCTTTCCCAACATCAGGGTCTTTTCCAGGGAGTTTTCTCTTCTCATGAGGTGGCCAAAGTATTGGAGCCTCAGCTTCAGGACCTGTCCTTCCAGTGAGCACTCAGAGCTGATTTCCTTCAGAATGGATAGGTTTGATCTTCTTGCAGTCCATGGGACTCTCAAGAGTCTCCTCCAGCACCATAATTCAAAAGCATCAATTCTTCAGCGATCAGCCTTCTTTATGGACCAGCTCTCACTTCCATACATCACTACTGGGAAAACCATAGCTTTAACTATACAGACCTTTGTCGGCAAGGTGATGTCTCTGCTTTTTAAGATGCTGTCTAGGTTTGTCATTGCTTTTCTTCCAAGAAGCAGGGGTCTTTTAATTTCGTGACTGCTGTCACCATCTGCAGTGATCAAGGAGCCCAAGAAAGTAAAATCTCTCATTTCCTCTATTTCTTCCCCTTCTATTTGCCAGGAGGTGATGGGACCAGTGGCCATGATCTTGGTTTTTTTGATGTTGAGCTTCAGACCATATTTTGCGCTCTCCTCTTTCACCCTCATTAAAAGGTTCTTTAATTCCTCCTCACTTTCTGCCATCAAGGTTGTGTCTGTCATCTGCATATCTGAGGTTGTTGATATTTCTTCCGGCAATCTTAATTCCGGCTTGGGATTCATCTAGTCCAGCCTTTCGCATGATGAATTCTGCATATAAGTTAAATAAGGAGGGAGACAATATACAACCTTGTCGTACTCCTTTCCCAATTTTGAACCAATCAGTTGTTCCATATCCAGTTCTAACTGTAGCTTCTTGTCCCACATAGAGATTTCTCAGTAGACAGATGAGGTGATCAGGCACTCCCATTTCTTTAAGAACTTGCCATAGTTCTTATGTTCTGTTCTGTTGATGTTCTGTTATGTTTGGTTAACTGCTTTGGGAATCATTTGAATGAATAGTGACAGAGAAATACAATAAATTAGTCCAAATCAATCAATCAATCAATCAATCAGTGTTTTGGGCTACAGCTCCCATCAGCCCCAGCCAGCAGAATTAGAGCTTGGTGAATGCTGATCTAACAATGAGATGTGTGAGAAAAGAATTTCTGTGTGTTTTCTCTGTGACAATATTCAACAAGCTAAACCCTTTCTTCCCCTTGTCATGCTTATATTTGAGCTGGGAAAAGCTGGTCATGGGTCTCTAAAGACTGTGAAGCCATGCCAGGGTAAAAGGTAACAGTTCTATGGCTCTCAAGCATCTGCGTGTCAAGGGAACTGTTTCCAGGTTCTTGCCTTAGCAGCTTAACGTAACTGAAGCTCCATAAGTTTTCCTTCCATTGTTTTTCACTCTCCACGTCCAGTAGTACCTTCTCCTGTGCATACTATCTGTTTTTGAATAATCTTGTTAAACCGCTATTAGGCTGTATCATATTTTTCTTATTTTTTCCTGATGCCTACTAGGTTGCCACTTGGCAGAGATCAGTCGAGGTGCAAGAAGAAATTGCAGTACTTGAAGCTGAGAAAGAGAAGGTGGCTGAAGAAGTGGGGAATATTGTGGTGAGTCCACATTATAGCAACTATTATGGAACAACTCAGAACCACTGTAGAAGATATGTTTCAATAAATATAAGAGGGGGAAGGAAAAGCCAGATGCTCAGGGCTGCCTACCACAAATTACTGGTTTTGTGTTTCCTTTCTTGTTGTTGTGTTACAGCCAGAAATGGTGTGTGTGGAGAGAGGGAGGGAGAGAGAGAGAGAAAGAGAATATCTGAATATATATCTTGGGAATAATTCTAACTCGCTCTTTAATTTCCCTTTCCAGAAAAGCCAAGACGGCAGTACTTTGCAGTCGGTAAGGAAGTTTTTTTTTATCCTTTCCTGCTACCTTAACAATTGAAGAACTGTAGCTTTAAAACTGAGAGCAAGTGCTTTCTAGTATGGCAAAGGGAGAAGAATCACTTCTGGCATTTCTTTGCCTACAGATTTGACAACTCTCTCCCAAACCTTTGGCTCGTATAATCTGGTCAGGTCTGTGCCACATTCCTTCTAGTATTTGGGAATTTTCCTTTTTTGGGGAGCTAACAATGGTGCAAGAGATATGACTTCATTGATGTCAACACTAACCAAGCTTCCAACCCATTTATTGTTTCCTACCCATGGCGGCTGTATTTCACTTCCACTGCCAGAGACAGTATGCCCTAAATACCAGTTGAGCAATTACATTTTCTAGTGAATAATATAAACCCCCGAGGAATGGCAAAACTCCTGCATAGACAGCTTTGATGGAATTTAAGCAAGCCCCAATCCTGCTTCCAATGTTGGCTTCAAACTCTGTCCCCCCCCCAATTTTGTATCGCCTTTTTCTCCCTTCTCAAATGTGAGCAGCGAGCAAACCAACAAAGCAACTGTGTGCACCGTTCTTAAATAAACGGGTACAACTTCTGAACTCTAAATTGTAGCAGAACCGTTGCGACATGTTAGCCAAATCTGTGAACTCTTTCGTAGGCTTGAAGTCTATGTTTGGGACCACTTGTGTTTGGAACTGCATTTGGAACCTCTTTTGCCCACGTGGAAATGAGCCAAAGGGCTTTTCCTGTCCAGTTGACCTGGAAGCTTTTTAGAATCACTAAAATCAAAGCCTCTTGAGGAATCATGCCAAATTCTCTTGAGGGAGCTCCCCGTTAACATGTATTTCCAAGGATACCCCTCCTTTTCTCATTGCTGTTGAAAGACCGGACCTGGGATCCAAATAGCAATAAATACCCTGCTTCTTATTCCCTGCCTGCTTGGGTCTGACAGCATCCTTCTCTTCCTCTCCTTCCCTTTCAGCTCCCTGCCTACAATGCTTTGCGGAAGCAGGGAAGGGAGCTCCGCCTTCGTCTCAATGCTTTGCGCCAGGAGGAGCTGGAGCTGGATGAGAAGTACTACCTGCGTGCCCTCAGGCTGCCCAACAGGACCCATCCAGATGTGGTAAAAGAGAGTGACGCAAGAGGAGCAATCTAGAACACTCGGGGACTCAAATTGAGCATGGCTGGGGGCCACTGTCAGGAAGGCCCTGCAGTGCTCTCCAGCTGAGTATTCTTCCCGGGTCAAGGATATATGCAGCCAAGGGTTCCCCTGCAGATAAAAAGAGGGGGGGGAATGCTTGGATAATGCAGTAACATTTTACTCCATTCCTTTCGTTGCTTGTGGGTGGGGATGCACACAGAACAGTTTGCACCTTCATGAGTTTCCCTAGTCACCTTTGACCTAATGGAAGGGATATATGGCTGTGGCTGAGTGGCTGGCCAGTGCCCAGTCGAGAGGAGATGCTGGGAATGTGTGAGGCTTCAGGGCATAGCCAGTACTCCAACAAGGAGCTACTGAGGAATATTCCCTGGGGGAAGAGCATGTGCCTCCTCCTCCTTCCCTCCTCGAGAGGTCCAGAGGGTGGCAACACGAGAACGGGGCCTTCTCTGCAGTGGCTCCCCATATGTGGAATGCTCTCCCCAGGGAAGTTCACCTTGCGCCTTCATTATACACATTTAGGCGCCAGGCAAAAACGTTCCTTTCTATGCAGCCCTTTGGTTGATCTGATTTGCATCCTATGCCCTTTTTAAATGTTTTTTTTTGGGGGGGGCTATTGGGTGGTTGTTTTTCTTTTTATTACGTATTTTGTGGTTTTATATCTGGATTTTATTTTGTGAACCGCCCTGAAACCCATGGGTATATAAATTCAATAAATAAAATTAAAATAAATGAAGAGCTGGTGATATGGCACCCAGCAACGGTAAACTGAATAGTCCTGTGGTCATGGCAATATGTGTGCAGTAAGAGAGGGATGTGGGGGAATGGGCAACCAAGCCTTTTGACATACCCTTGCCCATGGAAGCTTCATAGAAGCATAGAATTGTAGAGTTGGAAGGGACCCTAGGGGTCATCTAGTCCAACCTCCCCTGCAAGGCAGGAATGTGGAGCTGTCCCTTATGGGGATCAAACCAGCAACCTTGGCATTATCAGCACCAGGCACTAACCAACTCATGGCCCATTCAAGCTCCTTTGCCTGAAACCAGTAACCGTTCCATGTAAAAGACCCTGGTGGTTAGCTCCTCAGAGCCAGTGTGGTGTAACGGTTAGAGTCAGACCAGGACCCGGGAGACCGGGGTTCAAATCCTTAACTAGGCCATGAAGCTCTCTGGGGAGGGAAAAGAACCTTGGGAGCCTAACCTACCTCACAGGGTTGTTGTGTGAGAATAAAGCAGGGAGGAAAGGAGCTCTGGGCACCACCTTGAGCTTCTCAGAGGAAAAGGTGGGCTAGAAAATGCAATGAATAAGAAGTAAATAATAGGGAGCAGCAATACCTCTCATGCTTCCGTGCCTTTAACCTCTGACCTTTTCCTTCCCCCAGCCAATTGGAGATGAGAGCCAAGCGCGGGTGTTGGAGGTTGTTGGTGAAAAGCCAGGTGAGAAAGGATTCCTTTCATTACCACCAGGGGGGTTACTTGCTTCTTTCCAGGCAGCACTTGCATTGCCTTTTTAAAAAATACCTGGATCTATTAAATTCTTCCTTATTCCTGATTTAATCCTCATATTCCCCTGTGTTTTGTTTTGTTTTATAAAAAAAAACAGCATTTGACTTCAAGGCGAAAGGGCACCTGGAAATTGGTGAAGCCCTGGATATCATAAGGCAAAGGTATGTATGAGAAACTGGGGGTCTCATCCCTTCCCACCCAAGGCATTCTGCTTAAAAGGGACCATTTGGAAGAAAGGGAGGCAGTCTTGAATCCTGTCTGAGCACAGTGAAATGAAACAACAGCTCCACCTGCTGGTAGAGAATAAGTACATACAGTCTGGGGAAAATTAAGTTTCCCCCTTCTTCCCTCAGTCAGTGCCACTAGTAGTCACTAGGCAGTTCCCTCTTCCTAGGGAGAAGATCATGGCTCAGTGGTTAGAGGATCTGCCTAGCATGCAGAAGGTCTCAGGTTCAATTCCAGTGGCACCTGGGAAAGGTAGAACTGGAAAGGTCTCTAATCTGTCGCCTCGGAGATCTGCTTCCTGACAGTGCTGACCCAGAAGTGACTGGCTTGCAATGTAAAGGGGAAATGACGGTTTCAGAGTTGCCCCGTAATTTGCAAACACATACACAAATCATACGCTTCTCAGTTATATAAGGTCCTCCTCCGAGAGCCCTGCCCTCTACCGTACTGTTTGCCCTTCTCTCTGTTTGTGTGCGTTGAGCGAAATTTCTAAAGCCTGTGAGCACAGACACTGAAATCCCAGTAATGTGCACAAAGTTGTTGTTGGGGAGGCACATCAAATTTTGGCCTTGCACAGGGCGGCATATTACCCCTGATTGAACCTGGGACCTCCTGCTTGCAAGGCAGACACCCTGCCGCTGAGCTGTGGCTCTTTAGCTGGATACAACCCCACGTAAACAGGCTTTGAGGCCTGGAATCAATTGCCCCATTGCTCCCTGAAAAAGCGTTGGAGAAAGTGTGCTTGTGCAAAGGCAAGCAGAGGAGCGAGTGAGCAAACGGGGCTTAGAGAAATTGCCTAATGCCCTGATGGAGGGGCAGGGTGCTAAATATGATTCAGGCAGGACAAAGGATACCTTTGGTCTCTGAGCGGATATTTCCAGAATTTGCAGGCATCCATTAGCTGATTGGAAACCCTTCTCCTTCCTGAACAGGGATGAATATTTGATGGGTGGCCTTTGAGATAAACTGTTTGCCCTGAGGGCCTTTTCCAATAGCAGGCTGCTTCCCACCCACCACCCACCCCCGTGATCTGTTTCACAAAGCTCCCTCTGAGCCTTAGGCCAAAGCTGGGAGCCTCTCTTGTCACGAAAGGAAGCTTGCCATTGACTAAATGCGCTCGTCATGGAATTGTCACTCTTAACGTGGCTGTGGGATCATGTTTAATGGAGAGTGTTGTCCTCCTGGGTGCAGCTGGATATTGGGCACATGGCAGGGAAAGGACCACAGCTCAAGGGTCGAGCATCTGCCTTGCAAGCAGAGAGTTCCCCAGTTTCAATCCCCAGCACCTCCAGGGAAGAGCTCCAGCCTAGACATTTGTTGCAACAGGGCTCTTAAATCCAGTTTGCGCAAACCTAAGTTTCTGGTGATGGAATGGCTCCCTGCAAAATAGTGACTCCTGAAGCTCTTGGCCTGTTGACAGGGCTTAAAAGGCCAGCTAGCCCAGCCTACCCACCCCCCACACATTAGCAGATCAAGCAGGGTTATCCACATTAGCAGATCAAGCCCCACATCCCTGGGAAGTGCCTCAATGCCTTCTTCTTTTCTCCCCTCTGTTCCGCAGGCGCCTGTCCCACATCTCTGGCTACCGGTCGTTCTACCTCCGTGGGGCAGGAGCAATGCTGCAGCAAGCCTTGGTGCAGTTCACTTTCAACAAGCTGGTAAAAAAGGTACCAAACTTTTTTTGGGGGGGCACCCTGTGGAGCAGAGTGTCCTGATCCGCTGGGCCAGAGGAGGGCTTGTGGGGGAGTGGTTGGGTGCAGGGATGCCAAAGAAGGACTTCAAAAGCAACAGTGACTGGTTCTACAGGTGAAACTCGGAAAATTAGAATATCGTTGAAAAGTGCATTTATTTCAGTAATGCAACTTATTATTTTTTATTTTTCTTTTAATTTTTACAAATGCTTTCTTTTGGAAATTCCACGGTAATAAAGCAAATAGTTACAATAATACAAAAATAAACATCGCTATTGCATTTCATTAATTACATTCCATTTATAATTGACCCGCCTAATGACAAATAATTACAATTACAACAAATAAAGGCTTGGCATATCTTGCTTTGCATGTCTTGCATCTATCTCATAAAGTGGTTTCAACTTTTAAGTTGCGTTACTGAAATAAATGCACTTTTTGACAATATTCTAATTTTCCGAGTTTCACCTGTAGTGCTTTATTAAACAAAAGGTGTAGACTTACTGCAAATCAGCCTGCTAGGTCTGCCAGCCTTTACGGTACATGGCTTACTAGCTGAACATGAGTCAACAGTGTGATGCAGCAGCAAAAAAAAAAAAAAAAAAAAAAGCAAATGCTATTCTAGGCTGCATCAACAGCGCTATAGTGTCCAGATCAAGGGAAGTTATGGGACCACTCTATTCTGCCTTGGTCAGAGCACATTTGGAATACTGTGTCCAGTTCTGGATGCCACAATTAAGAAGGATGTTGACAAGCTGGAAGGTGTGCAGAGGAGGGTGATGAAGATGATCAAGGGTCTGGAAACCAAGCCTTATGAGGAATGGTTGAAGGAGCTGGGTATGTTTAGCCTGGAGAAGAGGAGACTGAGAGGAGACAGGATAGCCACCTTCAAATATCTCAAGGGCTGTCACATGGAAGAGGGAACAAGCTTGTTTTCTCCTACTCAAGAGAGTAGAACGTGAACCAATGGCTTCAAGTTGCAGGAAAGAAGATTCCGACCAAACATACAGAAAAACATTCTGACAGTAAGAGCTGTTCAGCAGTGGAACACACTCTCCTTGGAGCTTTTTAAGCAGAAGTTGGATGCACTGCAGGGGTTATGATTCTATGATTCCTTCCTTCCTCTACAATGTCATATATTAAATTTACAAACCACTTGTTCCTTCTTGGGATCTCTTAACAGTCGAAGCATAACCCATCTGGGCTAAGTAATTCTAGAAACATGAACTGAATAATGCAGAAAGCGTTGTGCTGGATCAGACCAAGTTCTGTCTTGTCCAGAGTTGTTTCCCAAAATGTCCCATCAGCTACCAGGTGGCTCATCAGCTCACCATTGGCCCAGCTGTGGGCAAAGGCCTCCCTTGCACGACCGTTCTCTGTGCGAGGACAGAAGATGTGACAACCAGGCGATGGGGCAATGTCCTTTTCTTGACCTTGTCTTTTTCTCTCTCATTAGGGCAGGAGGGGGCAATTCCCCCTTTTGCAGATACCTTATTAGGGAGTCCCTGGGAGTCAGGCACCCAAGGATACTTCCAGCAGCTCTTCATCCTCTTCCTTTCCCCCCACAGGGCTTTATTCCCATGACTGTTCCAGATCTGCTAAAAGGAGCCGTCTTTGTAAGTAGTCTATCTCTCTCTCTCTCACACACACACACACACACAGAGAGACCCAGCAAAAAAGGATTCATGGGGCCTGAAAGATCTTTGGTCTATCTAGCTCAGTATTGTCTACACTGACTGGCAGTCGCTTTCAGGCTGGGGTGGGTGTGTTTCTCTCCAGCCCTACCTTGAGATGCTGCTGGGGTCTTCTGTATGGAAAGCAGATGCCTTGCCTCTGAGCTTCCAGAGCGTCCTCTCTGGCACCCCCAACGTGTGTGTCTCTCGTGGCATTTCTATCACTTTTCAACACAGCGTTGCTCACAAGGCCAGGAGACTTGTTGCCCTCTGAAGACGGGGGTGGGCACATGGCCCTTTTTAGCCTGGAGGCCACATACCGTTCTGCACAGTGTTCTGAGGGCCGCACAATAGTGGTGGGCGGGGCAGAGGCAAAAGTGGGCAGAACAACGGATGTAGTTCCTCTTCTCTCTCTCTCTCTCTCTCTCTCATTTATTGGGTTTTTCAGATTAAAATTTTACAGTCATACAGTGGGGCGGTACCTTGATTCTCGAACTTAATCTGTTCCAGGAGTCCGTTCAACTCCTGAAACTGTTCGAAAACCAAGGTGCGGCTTCTGATTGGCTGCGGGAGCTTCCTGCACTCAAGCAGAAGCCGCGTCGGATGTTTGGCTGCCGAAAAACATTTGCAAACAGGAACACTCGCTTCTGGGTTTGCGGCATTCGGGAGCCGATTTGTTCGACAACTAAGCCGTTCGGGAACCAAGGTACTGCTGTCTATCAAACATAGATCATAAAAACAAGATTCCAAGGAATCTCCTGGACTCCCATTCTCGCCTTTGTGGGTCCTATTATCAATCTTTTCCTCCTGCATCTTTTATGGTGACCCAAATCTTTGGCATCTCCACTGTGTCCAGAATTCACCATTAAATTAGTTTCCTCTTGCTTGTCTGGAGATGGAGGAGACTCCTCTTCTGAACAGAGTCCAGAAGGGACCTGTGACTAATTTGAAATGACAATACAGTGGTACCTTGACTTACAAACGCCTCAGGTTACAAACGCTTTAGGTTACAAACTCCGCTAACCTGGAAGAGTTACCTCGAGTTGAGAACTTTGCCCCAGGATGAAAAAGGAAATCGCTTGCCAGTGGCGCAGCGGCAGCAAGAGGCCCCATTAGCGAAAGCACGCCTCCTTAACTAGAGGCAGTTAACTAGAACAGTTTCAGGTTAAGAACGGACCTCCAGAACGAATTAAGTTCGTAAGTAGAGGTACCACTGTATTTCCACTTGATATCCACTCCTGAGAACGGAACCTTTTAGAGCTAGTTTTCTGACCAAACTCTGAGCATCTTCTTTAAGAAATACCTTTATTGAGAATGCGTTTCCAAGTGATGGCCACTGCAGGCGGGCCTCATTTTTCAACCTGGCACCTTCCCCTTGTTGCCGGATTGCAGCTGCCATTATCTCTGAGCACTGGGCATGCTGGCTGGGCCTGATGGGAGCCCTGTAGACTCACCCACCCACCTGTGTCACACCTCTCTCCTCTTGCTTCCCAGGAAGGTTGCGGCATGCCCCCAGAAGCCAGCTCCTCCCTGCTGTACAACATAGACCCTTCTCGCTTTGAAGACCTGAGCCTGGCAGGCACGTCTGAAGTCGGCATTGCAGGTATGGCAAAAGGGTGGAGTTTTGGAATGTCCTCCTCAATGGAGTACTGGGAGAGAACTTCCTTAGGCTCCAGAGAAGCTTTATTGGCCAGTGTGGTGTGAGAGCCAGTGTGGTGTAGTGGTTATGAGTGGTAGACTTGTAGTCTGGTGAACCGGGTTCGCATCCCCGCTCCTCCACATGCAGCTGCTGGGTGACCTTGGGCTAGTCACACTTCTCTGAAGTCTCTCAGCCCCACTCACCTCACAGAGTGCTTGTTGTGGGGGAGGAAGGGAAAGGAGAATGTTAGCCGCTTTGAGACTCCTTAGGGTAGTGATAAAGTGGGATATCAAATCCAAACTCTTCTCTTCTTCTTCTTCTTCTTCCCCATCTTTATGTCCCCAGATGTTGTTGAACTGTAACTCCCTTCATTTCTGGCCATGCTTGTTCCTTCATTGTTCATGCCACTTTTCACTCACACGAATCACAAAGCAGCTCTCAAGCAAAAAGAAAAAGAGAATGGAAGTCATTAAAACTGCAGTTGCGATATAAGGGATTGGTATTTTGACTAGAGCATAATTGAAATTTATAAGATTATAATTCTCAAACTTCCCAACTCTCCGCGGGCCTCAAAGGTCGGTGCAAAAGCTCATGGGATGGCAGTTGCAAAGGCTGCTTTTCCCACTCGTTTTGTGCCATTTTTGCAGATTTCCTGCTCTTCCCAGGCCGTCAATCAATTTTAAATTGATTAAATCAATTTATTTAATTATTTGCTGACACCATGTGTATAAGCGATCACGTGTAAAAGTGGAGAGTGGGGCTGTGCGATATATCGATGCATCATCCAAAACTGGTTAGAAGTCCATATTGTGATATTGGCTTCATAGTTTTTGACCTGGCAAAATCATGTTGTGAATCATGATGTGTGTGCGTGTTTGTGTGCTGTGCAAAAATCACAATGTGGGGAAAACAGTGAAGCCAGCCGGTGCCTCTGCATAGCTCCATCCTCCTTTCAGACATCACGATATCTCTGTCTATCACAATGTTTAGCTGGTGATATATCGTGGTGTTGAAAACCAGGCATCGCCTGGTCCTAGTGGGGAGACACCTGTATTAACAAAACTCTACTCTTCTCCCCGAGAGAGACAGACAGACAGACAGACAGATAGGCTGCACATAAAATGTAGAAACAAAACTCTTTTTTTTAAAAAAAATATTTTTATTGAAGGTTTTCTCAGTTTACAAAGACGTGTACAGTGTCTCTCATAACATTTTTACAGATCAGTTTCAATTGTTGAGACATTGGGGAGGAAAAGGGGGGAGAATGGTAGATAAGGGAAGGGGGTGGGGGTGTGTGGCAATGTTTCTGTTTTACTTAATGTGTGTGTGGGGGGGGAGTTGTCAGCAATGCTTGCATAGGTTCCTTGTTGTGCATTTGTTTTCCTTTGGTGGTGAGAGTTGTTGGGGTTGGCCTAGGATATAGTTTTATTTTGTGGTTGGCTGTGGTGGTCTGTTTTATGTGAGTGGGGTGGGTGGGTGTTCTGGGTCAGGTTAGCCAAATTGATTTGTATGCTGTTGGTGGATTTTTGTCGTTGTCTTGTTGGGCTGTGTATGTGATGAAGGGGAGCCATGTTGGGGTGAAGCCGTCTTCTTCTATTTGTCCCCGTGTCAGTTTCAACTTATTGGTTAGTTTTTCTAGTAGGGCTGTTTCCCATACCGTCTGGTACCATTGGTCTATGCTTACTCCTGACAGGTCTTTCCAGTGTCTGGTTATGATGCTTCTGGTTGCTGAGAGTAAGTGGGTTATGAGTTCTTTGTGTTGTAGATGGGCATTATTGTCCTGGAAGATGTTTAGCAGGGCCAGTTCTGGGGTAAGTTCTAATGTTTGTTGGGTTATTTTACCTATTTCTCTTACGGTTGTTCTCCAGAATTGTTGGGTTTTGGGGCATTCCCACCACATGTGGAAATAGGTGCCTGTTGAGGTGCATCCTCTCCAGCATTTTGATGAGGTTCCTGGGTGTATTAGTGCTAGTTTTCGTGGTGTGAGGTACCACCTGTAGATGGTTTTCAGAGTGAGTTCTTTCCTTTTTGCTGATATGGATTTAAAGGGGGGTTTAGCCCACATTCTGGTCCATTGAGTGGGGTTAATCTCGTAGCCTATGTCGTCTTCCCATTGTTTTTTTATTGTGTCTGGGGGGTTTGTGGGATTTTGGAGCAGTATTTTATATATTGCAGATACCATCCCTTTGCCGTGACCCTTTGTCGTTAGGAGGAGATTTTCAAAGGGTGTCAGGGGTCTTGTTGCTGCTAGTTTTATTGCTGGCTTGTTCAGAAGGGCATGTAATTGGTGTTGTGCTAACCAGGGTATTTGGGTGTCTTCTAGTTTATCTTGTATTTCTTGTGTTGTCAGAGGTGTGTTATTTTTATAAAAGTCTAGTAGGCGATATAGGCCTTTGGTTTGCCAAGTTTTTGTTTGGATGTTTTGTGCTGCATGGTGGAATAGTGGATGATAGACTAGGGGGAGTAGTGGGGATGTGGTTGGGGATAGTTTGTCCGTTTCTGTTTTCCATGCTTTGAACATGGTTTGTGTGTACCTATTAAGTGTTGTGGGGATCTTTCTTAGTTTGTTTGGGAGGAGTGGGTATGCTGTGGTGCAGATACTTTCAATTGTCTCTCTCTCTAGGTGTATCCATTGTTTTGTCTCGTCTTCCAGTATATATGGGATTATATGTCGAATTTGGTTGGCCCTGTAATATGTTTCTATGTTAGGGATTCCCCATCCTCCTTGTGAGGTGGGGAGGTGCAGGTATTTGGTGCTTATTCTTGGTTTCTTGTGTGAGAAGATGAAGGAGTGTAGTTTTCTCTGCCATCTGCGAAGTTGGGTTGGGGGGATCCAGACTGGGAGGGGAAACAAAACTCTTTTGAAACGTTATTGATAGTTCCTTCTTCATCCCTGGTTGAAAAATGTACGTTAGCAGGGTGGGGTTGGCGAGAGCGACCAGGGCAAAGGAATTAAGGAATCGCGCCCCAATTTCTTCACTCAAATCCATTCCCTCCGCCTTCTCTTCCTACTAGGATACTTCATGGATCATGCAGTGAATCTGAGAGACACCCCCGTCAGGTGAGGAACTTTCTGCCCACCTTGTGGACGCGTTCAGGTGCCGCTGTGCACATGTTCAAAACGTTACGCATAATGAAATACGGGCTGTGGAAGTCTAGAGTCTAACGTTAGTAATTCTTGGAGTCCGTGGGTCTACTCTGAGCCTGGATACACCCCTCCTCTCAATTCTAGAGAGAGCCCCAGCTTTTGTTTACGGCGTTAGAGAACCCTGATTTTCCCCACTGTCAACTGGTCAGCCCCTGTGAAAACAGGATGCTAGACTAAATGGGCCATTGGCCTGACTCTGATGTTCTCCTTTACATCATAGGGGTTTCTGCAGGGGAAACAGGCTGTTGGGAACATCAGCTGCTCCCCGGGTGCGTGCTTTAAAAGACTAAGGCTGCCCATCTTCACAGCCTTGAAATCTACAAGCTGGATCATTTAAAAGAAAGTTGAGGGGTTCGCCCCCCTCCCCTGCCCCAGGGAGCCAACTATTTGTTCCATCCTCGTAAGGTTTCCTGCCCTCCCGTGGAATTGTGATGTGTACCCACCCACAGACTCCTCTGCCCTCCTCTGCCCAATTCCTCTTGACCACTGAGCTCACCAACCCTCCTGTCTCTTCTTCCGCCTTGGCCAGGACAGTGTGTGTCAGCACGTGCTACAGGGCGGAAACAGAAACTCGCCATGAGTCGTGGGGACTGTATCGAGTGCACCAGTTCACCAAGGTGAGGATGACGTGCGCTCGTGGTGTGGCGCCGTTGGAGGTGGGGAGAAGGGGCAGGGTCTGTGGCATAGGCCTCAAAGGCCCAGTATACCTGAAGGAGCGTCTCCAACCCCATCATCCAGCCTGGACACTGAGGTCCAGCTCCAAGGGCTTTCGGGGGTTCCCTCCCTGCGAGAAGTGAGGTTACAGGGAACCAGGCAGAGGGCCTTCTCAGTAGTGGCTCCCCCCCTGTAGAATGCCCTCCCATCAGATGTCAAGGAAATAAACAACTATCTGACTTTTATAAGACATCTGAAGGCAGCCCTGTTTAGGGAAGTTTTTAATGTTTGATGTTTTATCGTGTTTTTAATATTCTGTTGGGAGCCGCCCAGAGTGGCTGGGGAAACCCAGCCAGATTGGGGGGGGGTATAAATAATATATTATTATTATTATTATTATTATTATTATTATTATTATTATTATTATTTATTGGTGCATCCTGAGATTTTTTGGGGTGGGGCGGGGTGGAGCTCGAAGAGAAATTTGAGATCTTAACAGATGCTAATGGCACATCAAGCGTGTTGTTCAGTTCGACGCAAGCCCAGCAAATGCATGGGATTGGTTAATCGAACTCATCCCGAACTTCTCTTGCTTTTCGCTTCAAACAATGCAAGTTTCTAGTCCTCAGCGCCGCAAAGATAGCCCGTTCTCATTGAAAAAGCAGAAGGCAAGAGGGCGCAGCTGATCTTAGCTTTCCTGCAGGGATGTGTGGGCTTCCGCGCTGGCATTAATAAGAGGTACATTGTAAGAGGCACGCAAAGTTTCCATGGGGCTTGGAATGCTTCCTGCAGGATTTGGGTTATGTTGGAGTAGGGTTTCACCCCCCTCACCACTGCTTCAGCACAGAAAGTGGAGAGGTGGTGTTGTGTAGTGGTTAGAGTGCTGGACTAGGACCTGGGAGAGACTAGAGTTTAAATCCCCAGTTGCCCCGGGGCTCAGTGGGTGAGACCTTGGGCCAGTCACTCACTCTCTGCCTAACCTACCTCGCAGGGTTGTCATGGGGATTTAATTGGGGAGGGGGAGAACCGTGTCCGCCTCTCCCTCTCCCTTCCCTCTTCTCCTGCCGTTACTTTTCCCTCTCCCTCTGGCTAACAAATTTCTATCCCCACAATCCAGGTGGAAATGTTTGGGGTTACTGCCAACGAGACTGGGTTCGAAAGCGAGGTCTTGCTGGACGAATTCCTGGCCGTGCAGAAAGAGATCTTCTCTGAGCTGGGACTGCACTACAAGTAGGGAGTCGCACAAGAGCTGGGGTGGCGGCTGGGGGACTCTTGCTCGCCGTTGGCTGCTGGGGACGTGAGTGTGTGGTCGTTGAGGAGGGGGAAGGAGGGCTGCTTGGCCAGCCAGCAGAGACATGTCTGGTTGCATCCTGAACCCACCTTAGAGGGTATGCTAAGGGACATTTAAAATACAGTACAGTACTAACAAAGCAAAGCAACGTCCAGGGAACGTCAGAATGCTGCAGCACAATTGCTGACAGGAGTGAGAACTCGCCAGCCTGTGGTCAGAGAGCTGTGCTGGCTGCCGATTTACTGCCAGGCCCAATTCAAGGTGTTACTATTAGCGCTTTAAGCTTTTTTTAAAAAACATTATTTTTATTGAATAAATTTTTTTTAAAAAAACCAATGCAAATTACCAATAACATAGCCAATTATAATTTTCCCCCCCTTTCCCCCTCCCATCCCACCCTCTCCCACTCTCTAAGGACTTCCCTCAGCTCCCCTCTCTGATTTGTTTGTACATATTGTTTTCTGCATGTTATAAAATTGTGCATATCATTTACCTTATCTATCATATGTTCCACTAATAAATTGTGGATGTTTATTCAAAACCTGCCAAGGAGTCCAAATCCTTTTGTTGTCTTTTTAAATAGTTTGTAAAAAGTTCCCATTCTTCTTTGAAGTCGCGGTTGTCCTCCTCACGTAGTTTATATGTTATCTTTGCCAACTCTGCATAACTCAACAGTTTTTCTTGCCATTGTTCTTTTCTTGGGATTTCCTCATTCTTCCATCTTTGCGCTAACAAGACTCTTGCCGCTGTTGAAGTTCTTTGTTTTCCTTGGCAGGTCTTGTCCTACAATCCCTAACAAAAATGCTTCTGATTTTTTTTTTTTACAAATGCCATTTTAAACATCTTTTTCAATTCATTATATATCATCTCCTAGAATTTTTTAACTTCTGCGCAGAGAAGCGCATAAAGCTTTTAACAGCTCAGTATAGTTTACCTGGGAAGGGACGCAGGTGGCGCTGTGGTCTAAACCACTGAGCCTCTTGGGCTTGCCGATTGGAAGGTTGGCGGTTCGAGTCCCCACGACGGGTTGAGCTCCCGTTACTCGGTCCCAGCTCCTGCCAACCTACGGTAGCAGTTCAAAAGCACGTCAAGTTCAAGTAGATAAATAGGTACCACTCTGGCAGGAAGGTAAACAGCGTTTCTGTGCGCTGCTTTGGTTTGCCAGAAGCGGCTTAGTCATGCAGGCCACATGACCCAGAAGCTATACGCTGGCTCCCTCGGCCAATAAAGCGAGATGAGTGCCGCAACCCCAGAGTCGTCCGTGACTGGACCTAACGGTCAGGGGTCCCTTTACCTTTACAGTTTACCTACAAGATGCTTAGAAAGTTAAGGTCATTTTAATCTGTTTCTTGTATTTTAACTTTTGTGTGCTTTAAACTATTGCAACTTTTTCTTGAGTTTACTGTTTTATCTTTTGTAAATAGCTTTGAGGGTTTGTTTGTTTGTTTGTTTGTTTGCTTGCTTGCTTGTTTTCAGTCCAGTGGTGTATGAGTTCTACAAAATAAGGCCAAAAAGGTAATCTCACTTATTTCCTTAGCAATCCTCAGGTAGCAAGACCTGGATAGAGGTTCCTGAGCCAATGCCTTCCGGCCAAGGTGGCAACAGGGCGTGCCCAACTTTCATGGCCGCCGTTACGCATCTGATCTCGATTTCTCTTTACCAATAGGGTCCTGGATATGCCCACGCAGGAACTGGGCCTACCTGCATACAGGAAATTCGACATTGAAGCCTGGATGCCAGGCCGGGACAAGTACGGAGAGGTGAGTGGGGCAGAGTCCACTCACTCCTGAATCTCTACTCCAAGCACCAACCCAACCCCAAGGTGGAAGAAGCTGTGGGGAAAGTCCGATAGATCCATCTCAATCTCCTTCTGCAGAGAAGCGGCGCAGAAGGATAAGAAGAACAAGGGAATGTAGGAAATCGGACTGTGGGTCTGTCTAGCTTACTATTGTCTTCACAGTCTAGACTGGAGACTTCCCCTCCCTCCCTCTCCTGCGAAACTCTCCCCCTTTAATTCTGAGAGTGGTGGCGCCACCAAGAGGGTCCTGTCCTCCCTTTGACCATATCAAAATCCGACTCTCTCTTTTTTAGTTTTTTTATTTATACTTTTCAGATTTATGCATTTCATTACTTTTACAATCCATTTCACATTTCAAAACTTCCCACTCTTTTCTGTGGTTCCTTCAATTTACATTTTCATATCTTCTGCATATCCAGATTCATTTAACTTGGAAATTTAATTATCTACTGTAAATATATACTCTTATAAAACTGCAGTTATTACAATAATCCTGCTAATGTTTTTATCTGTTTACAATTTATCTGTAAATATTCAATGAACCATTTCCATTCTTTTATAAAAAGTTTGTTATCTTGATTTCTTATTCTTCCGGTAAGTTTCACCATTTCTGCATATTCCATAAGTTCTTGTATCCCTTCTTCCTTTGCTGGGACTTCTGCTTCTTTCCATTTTGGGGCGAGTAGCATTCTTGCTGTTGTAGTCACATACATAAATAAATTTCTATACAATTTAGGTAGTTCTGTCCCTATAATTACCAAATGAAAAGCTTCTGGGTTGTTTTTTATCAAAGAGATTTTGAACATCCTTTTCAATTCATTATATATCATTTGATGATGACAAAATCTGACTCTCATATCTACAATCATTTCTGAGATCTGCCCCAAGGGCCCCCAATGCAACTTCTGCCTTGGCCAGGTATGTGACTTCCCTTCGTTTCCCCTGCTAGATCTCCAGCGCCTCCAACTGCACAGACTACCAGAGCCGCCGGCTGAACATCATGTACTACAACCAGGAAGGCCGCCTGTCTTATGCGCACACGGTAGGCTGGGCCCCGGGCCTGTGGCCTGAGATACAGGGATGGGTGGGGAGAAGGAGAGCCCAGGTGTCAATAACCTGTGCTTTTTTTGCTCCTTAACCCGATGCTACACTGGGGGCCTCCAGCGTCTCAACACAACTGTCTGTTCTTTGCAGGTCAACGGCACAGCCTGTGCTGTCCCCCGGATGCTCATTGCCCTCCTGGAATCCAACCAGCGCAAGGTTTGTTGCTGGCATCATCATCATAATCATCACCATGATTTATTTATACCCCGCCCATTTGGGTGTGTTTCCCCAGCCACTCTGAGTGGCTCCCAACAGAATATTAAAAACATGATAAAACATCAAACATTCAAAACTTCCCTAAACAGGGCTGCCTTCACATGTCTTCTAAAAGTCAGGTAGATGTTTATCTCCTTGACATCTGATGGGAGGGCATTCCACAGGGAGGGTGCCACCACTGAGAAGGCCCTCTGCTTGGTTCCCTGTAACTTCGCTTCTCACAGGGAGGGAACCACCAGAAGGCCCTCAGAGCTGGACCTCAAGTGTCCGGGCTGAACAATGAGGGTGGAGACGCTCCTTCAGGTATACTGGGCCTTTGAGGCCGTTTAGGGCTTTCACGGTCAGCACCAACCCTTTGAATTGTGCTCGGAAACGTACTGGGAGCCAATGCAGGTCTTTCAGGACCGGTGTTATAGGGTCTCGGCGGTCGCTCCCAGTCACCAGTCTAGCTGCCGCATTCTGGATTAATTGTAGTTTCTGGGTCACCTTCAAAGGTAGCCCCATGTAGAGCGCATTGCAGTAGTCCAAGCGGGAGACAACTGGAGCATGCACCACTTCAGGCTGGGCTCTGTACATGGCAGGGAGGGCCCACCTCCAGCCCAGGGGCAGGACAACCCCCCCCCCAAGCAAGGACCTCTTCACCCAGAACATGTTTAAATTACGGGATTTGAGGCAGGGAGGGCCGCCAACTTGGATGACTTTAAAAGAGGAGACAGATTCAGGGAGGAGAGGGCTGTCGGTGGCTGCTGGCTCCAATGGCTGTAGTCTGCCTCCTCAGTCAAAGGCAGAAGTGCTTCTGAATCGCACTTGCTGAAAACCCCAGGAGGGAAGAGAGCTCTTGCACTCAGGACCTGCTTGTGGCCACCGTGAGGATGCCGGACTAGATGAGCTGTACAAATGCACTGAGCATTGCACAGCTGTACACACAGCTGTACACACAGCTGTACAAATGCACTGAGCATTGCACAGGCAGCCAGGGATTCCCCGGCAAAAGCCTTGCCTTGACAAAGCTGGCCTCTGGCAATCTCCCATCTCTCAGCCTCGTTCCTTGCCTCTGCAAGTCTGGGTCCGAGACTGATCTGCCTTACAGAGCGTTGTGAAGTGTGTTAGATTTTTCCAGGGGGAAAATGGGAAAAACCTGGGGGGAAACCTGGAGAGGCAGGTAAGGCCTGCATAATCAACCACAAGGCACGGCACATGTATGCCATTTGAGTGGCAATGTCCATCAGCTTTGCAGGGGGGGGGGGAACCCCTCAAATATTTTATTGCAGGGGCCAGAGGAGGAACCTTCAGCCCCTAGGAGTTGGCTCCTGTGGATTGTTCCAAGACAGGGGTCAGCAAACTTTTTCAGCAGGGGGCCAGTCCACTGTCCCTCAGACCTTGTGGGGGGGCGGACTATATTAAAAAATAATAATAATGAACGAATTCCTATGCCCCACAAATAACCCAGAGATGCATTTTAAATAAAAGGACACATTCTACTTATGTAAAAACACCAGGCAGGCCCCACAAATAACCCAGAGATGCATTTTAAATAAAAGGACACATTCTACTCATGTAAAAACATGCTGATTCCCAGACTGTCCGCGGGCCGGATTTGGAAGGTGATTGGGCTGCATCCGGCCCCTGGGCCTTAGTTTGGTGACCCCTGTTCCAAGAGGTCTATAGCTCCCATCCACTGCAGGACTGATGGGGATTTTAGGGGCTAGGAGCTGGCATACCCTGTCAGAAACAAGTGGGTTTCGTTTGACGCTGTGTTGTTATTCTCACTATTTATTGAATTTTTAGACCACCCTATACCTGGAGGTCTCGGGGCGGTTCACAGAATAACCAGGGTGGTTCGCAGAATGTTGCGTAGAGGGCAGAAGGTGGCCAACACAGGGTCCTCAAACCCCCTTCTCTGCCCTTGTCCCTCCTCTGTAGGATGGCAGCGTTCGGGTACCAGAGGTCCTACAGCCACTGATGGGCGCAGAGATCATCAGCAAGCCCAGCTATACTCCGTTGAAATACATCGGCCCAAACCAGCCCAAAAGACACTGAACACCCCCCAAATCCTGGGGTGCCTTGGAAAATCTGAGAGGATCAAGAAGTCCAGAGACCCAGAAGAGGAAGGAAGGATGAGCGCTTGAATAGTGGGGTGGGTGACTTTGAATTGGGGGGGCCTGAAATGCCAGCAAGGTGACCTTTACCCCCAATTAGGCACTGTGGAGAGAGAACTCACTTCTTCTGGGTAGAGGGGGATGTGAGCCATCCTTCTCAAGGTGATCTTCGTGGACCCAGGGCGCTTCCAGAAAAGGCTGGCTGTGAAGTCCCAACGTGTGACTTGGGACGGGGATCCCTTTTGCCCTTCCCTGGAGTTCCTGTAATTTCCCCATCAGCCAGACTCGAGTTAGCGAAGCCTCTCTGTTCTTAACCTCTGTTGTATTTCGTTGGTGGGTATCAGAACAGTCGACGGAGCAGAGAAGACATTTGCCCAATAAAAATTGCTAATGAAAATGTCTGTTTGCTTCTAGCAGTGATGGTTTTGCATGCTTCTGCCCTGGGGTGTTTCAGGAGGCCGGGCTGTGGATAACCCAGTGGTTTCCCCAGCAATTCTCAAGCCATAAGCTGCCCTGCTTCTGTTTCCCCCAAAGTTGCTGCAGATAGTTCAAAGGTGGCTCCTGCACAGCCTTCCCCTGTTGAAATTCCCAGCCATGATATTCCACATCAGAGAATCCTAGAACTGGAAGGGACCCTGAGGGTCATCTAGCCCAACCCCCCACAATGCAGGAATCTTTTGACCCAATGTGGGGCTCGAACTCACAACCCTGAGATTAAGAGTCTCCTGCTCTACCAACTGAGCTATCCCAGCTACAGAGAGAAGCAAGGAACCATAAGGAAACTTCCCTTATGAGGAAAGGTAGCAGCATTCGGGACTCCTTAGTTTAGACAAAAAGCAAGAGGTGATACGATAGGCACTTATAAAATGATGCATGGCATGGAGAAAAATGGATAGAAATAAGTTTTTCTCCCACTTAGAACTCGTAGAACGTGTGGACGCCCTGTGATGATTCAGGGCAGATAGAATCGTAGAACTGTAGTGTGAGGAGGGACCCTCAAGGGTCATCTAGTCCAACCCCTTTCAATGCAGGAAACTGCTAAAGCATCTCTGACAGATGCTCTGCTTAAAAACCTCCAAAGGAGGAGAGTCCACCACCTCCGAAGGGAGGCCAGTCCACTGTTGAACAGCTCTTACTGTCAAAAAGTTTTTTTTCTTGACATTTAGTTAGAATCTCATTTCTTGCAACTTAAGAGAGTATTTCACACAGTGCAAAGTGTGGCTGTAGCTCTTGGGTCTTGGCCTATGATAAAGTCCCCTAGGTGAAACTCTGTGTTCGATGCATGAAACCATTGCCCGACTTGGAGAGTTTAAATAAATATTGTCGCTAGGATGGCGGTGAGAGCGGGCTGATACAGAGTAGGGGCTCGAAAGGGAGTCACATGTGTTTAAGAGAGAGAGAGAGAGAGAGAATCCTTTTGTGATTTGACCCAACTCCACCCTCCTCCCCAAACACTCTTTATTGGACTCAGACGCACCTGCCTTGCAGCTGCCATTTCCCCTCCTCTGCAAAGTGGCCGCAAACCACAATGGCTCCCTCGGGTGTGGCTTTAAGAAATTGTCTTCGCACAAAAGCTGAGCCCGCAGGGGAAAAGAAAAGCTGTCAGAGGCAGCAGCTGGAGTTAGGCCTAACCCGGCTTGCTGTGCAAACTCTCTTCCCATTCCAGATTCTACAGAGCAAGAAGCGAGGCAACACATTGAAAGGTGGACCAGCTGCTGTGGACTTTGGACTTGCGGAAGTCACGCCTGGTTAACTTTTTCTCTCATTTTGTTTTATTTGTATGTTAACAAACGTAGCAAAGAGGAAGAAAACAAAGATTAAAAAAAATAGAAACTGTCCTGGAAGGACAAAAGTACGAAGATAAATACGGCCTATTAACTCCTATTTGTGAAATATTCCCTTACAAATAAAATTATTCAAATAAAAGCATTCTTCACCTGCGAGTTCCATCGTTCTTGAGAGTAAAGGTTCTTCAATGAGCCAGACATTTGCATATACCGATGACATGGAATGCCTCAATATTTGTATAAGAAATAAAATCATGCCATTTTTTTAAAAAACTGTCGTTCAAGCTCTGCCCTTTATATATTTCCTGTTAAATTTTCTATATAGGGTTGTTTCCAATACTAGCTGTATTCCAGGTTGACCTACTGAAATTAACACAATTTACCTGATTAATTTCAGCGGGTCTAGCGAAGAATTTGGTTGGACGCAACCTGCAATTTCTATAGGGCTGTCATCATGAATCTGTAGCATTAAAACACACTATTACTGAGGCATCTCAGCTGTATTGAAATGAAGAGCCCATAGCAACCAGAAAGCACAGGCTCTTGCCCTGCAGAACTTACAACTGAAAGATGAATGATGAGGATATACCAAGAGGAGAAAGCCAGGGTTGTGCAGTGATTAGATTGGTGGGCTGTGACTTGGGAGAACAGGGTTAGAATCCCCACTCAAGCCAAGAAGCTCACTGGGTAACAGATTTGCTTGGCAGTTGAGCTCCTTTGGAGCTAAGTGAACCCTGTTTCCAGATAAGTGGTTGTTGAGTTGCAGCCATAGACTGCATTCTCCGTCCATTTACTTGCAGGGTAGGCCCCGTTGAATGCAATGCAATGCATTTCAAAGTAATGCAATGCAATGCATTTCAAAGTAATCTGACTTCCAGCCAGGTCTGACTTCCTGCCAGGTCATCTTTTCACTTTAAAAAAAATAAAAATAAATAAATTGCAAGAGTCAAGTTTGTCTCAAGAACATAAGAATACAAGAAGTGAGCTGCTGGATGAGGCCAATGGCCCATCTAGTCCAGCATCTTGTTCTCCCAGTGGCCCACCAGATGCCTGTGGGAAACCCGCAAGCAGGATAGGACCATGAGAGCCCCTCTCTCCTCTTGTGGTTTCCAGCAACTGGTATCCAGAAGCATTGTCTAATCCAGGCATCCCCAAACTGCAGCCCTCCAGATGTTTTGGCCTACAACTCCCATGATTCCCTAGCTAACAGGACCAGTGGTCATGGATGATGGGAATTGTAGTCCAAAACATCTGGAGGGCGAAGTTTGGGGATGCCTGGTCTAATCCTCTTTTAAAGCCATCCAGGTTGGTGGCTATTATTGCCTCCTGTGGGAGTGAGTTCCGCAGCTTAACTATCTCTGTGGAGAGCCCCTTCCTTTTACCCGTATTGAAAGGGGGAAAATAAACTATTTACCCCTGCAACCCCCTTTCTCGGAGCCACCCTTTTGAAGATGAATTGGTTTCCCCCAACAGGGGGAGCACTTCTCTGGGAAGGGAGGGGGGGTTGGACTACAACTCCCACCAGCCCCTAACTGGCTGAGGACTGATGGGAATTGTAGTACAGAAACTCCTGGAAGAGGGCGCCGGGTTGGGGGAAGGCTAATGCACATAGTCAGTGCGTGGGGAAGAAGGGTGCCACGTGAAGAATCCTAGAAAACTACAACCTTCCCTTTAATATTTCCTATTCGGGTTTTTTAGCTGCATTGTTAGTTGCACATTGGGGCGGGGGACTTTTTTTTTTTGCGTGTGTGGAACAACGCCTGTCCAGAGAGGTAAGGAAACAATTCCTCCCCTCGTTCTGTTGGGAGCAGGCGTGACATCACTTCCTCCCGTCCTGCCCCCTATTTAAAATCCCCCTCCTGGCTGCCTTAGAGGCACCTCCGCTGGTGTTTCTGCTCTTGTGCACAAAGAAAGTCCTTCACCCTTCAGCGTCCAAGGACATCCACCCCCTTCTGCTTCTCCTTCCTCCTCCTCCTCCTCTTTCCCCCTGTTCTCCTTCCCATCTGCGGCTGCTTCAAACTCTTCCCTGCATCTCTGATCTCCTCCCCTCTCCTCCCCTCCTTTGAAAAAAAGGACCAGCAGAGAGAGAGAGAGAGAGAGAGAGAGAGCCATCTCTCCAGGACCTCAGCGATGCTTTCCAACAGGATCTCGCTCCTGTTCCTCTTCTCCTGCCAAGGTAAGTCTGGCAAGGGCTCGAAAGTACTTTGGGACGGTGGAGGGTTGCATCTGATGCCAGCCTTGCTGGGAGCAGAACCATTGAAACCCACACGCTGTTCATTGATTTCAGGAGGAGCATTGAGTATATACCCCAAAAGCCTCTGGCTTAGCCGGGAAAGTGATGATCTGCTTCTTTCTCTCACTCCCAACACTCGCATCTCTTAAAGCAGAAGAAGGAACTAAATTCTCTCCCCTACGGTTTTGAGCGGCCAGTTTTCCCCATTATTATTATTATTATTATTATTATTATTATTATTATTATTTGGAGGGGGTTACTTATGCTCAGCTGAGCTCATCCTCACTGCACCATCTCTCCTCCTCTGGACTTTAAATATCTCTCTCTTGCATACTGTGTGTCCAGAGAAACCTCACGGCTCCCTCCCCCCCCCCATTTAGCAAAACGGACAATATGCCTGTCCATATTGCTCACAAGCTGCTTGGCATTCAGAATTCCTCTGAGATCTTTGCAGCCTAGTTTTTGTTCTTGGTCGAAGCGACTCAAGGCACTTCTGCAACCTGCGAATGCTCCGTGCAAAAAAAGGGTTGGGAGACAATGTAAGCATATGATACAAAATTCCTTACTGCAGGCAGGAGGATGGAAAAGTTAGCTGGACTTTTTTTCCCCAAACATGATTTGGACCCTCTCCATTTATTTGTAACTGTTCTCTCCAAGAGATCCTGGTGATCTGGTCATATTTCCCCTTTCTGATTTGGATTCCTCATCTCGTATTTTTCAGCTCACCCTTTTCAAAGATGTGCCTTTGCAGTACCATCTGGAATATGACAGATACAAGCTGGTGTCCATATTTAGTTTCCCACTCGTTTTTTTTAAAAAAAATAATGAACAAGGATATGTTTTTCTCCCTCCTATTTGAGGGCAGAATCGACTCTCGAAACGCATGGTAAACGAACGCTCTTACGGTAGGAACTTGGACGGCATTTCTGCCCTCTAATGATTTCAGAACCTTGGACAGCAATTCCTCGGCTGCTGTCCTCTTGCTCCAGCTATTTGTGGCCAGGACCCAAGGCGCTAGCAGAGCTCCAGAAGCATTGTGATTAAATAGTGCATTTAAAAGAACCTCACCCACCACTACCCACCACCCACCCTTTGAATAGCAGGTCTCTGTGCCCTAATCAGGAGCTTAGTTCGAAACACATACCACTAAAAGAGCCTTCCCATGTGGCACAGTGATTGCTGTTTGAGACACAGAAGTCCCATAGAGCCTTTAGGCGTGCAGAACGAGCTGCACTGTGCTTTGGATAATGGCCAAAAGGCTTGATCAAGGGGGTGGGCAGCATGGTGTATTGGGTAGAGCTATCCTGGGGATATCCAGATTCACTCCCAGCTCTGCCATAAAGCTTCCCTGGTGTGTGTGTGTGTGTGTTGTGCAAAAGTCAATATTTTCAGGAAAGAAAACATTGTAGAGAGTACAAATGATCATCCACAGGCTGGATACAGTGTGTGTGTGTGTGTGTGTGTGGCAATAAGCAAAGCCAAAAGAAATTGTGAGATTACCATATCACAACACCACTACCAGACTGTGTTATCATACGGGGCAGGCACTAACTAAACAGAGATGACCGCCTTGGGTTTCTATTTTGCATCTGTAGTTAGTTACCTATTTCAATAAAGGTTTGTTATATAAATAATATTGGACATCCATAAGTCCTAAACCATTTCCCCTCCATAACCCCCCCCCCACACATTTCTGTTCCGATACTGCCATTGGGGGCCAGCTGTGGCCAAGAAAGTGCCCTTCTGCTATTTCTACCCTGATATAACCCTCTTTATTTGATTACTTTTCCCTGGGTTGTCAGCTGCTGCTGAGTGGTGTAGAGTTTCTCAATAGGGTTGTTTCGGAGAGAACTTGATGGATAGTTTTGCCCATGATCAGGCTCCGGCTGATGAGCACATGCAGAGCCAGCAAGGCTTTTTTATTCCCATCTGACTCACAAGGGTCTCTCTCTCTCTCTCTCTCTCTCTCTCTCTCTCTCTCTCTCTCTCTCTCTCTCTCTCTCTCTGTGTGTGTGTGTGTGTGTGTGTCTGCTTGCCTGTCTGCCAGCCATTTGACTTGGTTTTGGCTTCTTGGAGCTCTCTGCTATGCAGAACACCTTTCTGCAGAGCACCTGCTCCCTGCGCAGGACAAGCTGCAGTCTGGATTTGTGCAACTCGGGTCTGTTACACAGAAACCAAAGAAGAGCTGCTTTTTAATGAGTCAGACCAGTGTTGTCTACACTGACTGGCAGTGGCAGGGTTTTAGGCAGGAGACTTTCCCTACCTGCAGGGGCCACTGGGGTTTGAGCTTCTGCAAGCAAAGCAGATGCCCTATCGCTGAGCTACTGCCCTTCCCTTTTGACACAGGAACGTGGGAAGCTGCCCTGTACCAAGCCACACCATTGGTCCATCTTGCTCAGCATTATCTGCACTGGCTGGCAGCAGCTCTCCAGCATTTCAGACAAGGGCCTCTCCTGGCCCTACTTGGAGTTGCTGGGGTTGAATCTGGGACCTTCTGCATACAGAACCATTGTATTTTAATATTCTGCTGGAAGCTGCCCAGAGTGGCTGGGGAAACCCAGCCAGATGGGCGGGGTAAAAATAAATTATCACCACCACCACCACCACAGATTCTCCATCCCTATCCAATCCACAGATTGAACAAACTCGCTTTTCTAGACGTGTCCCTTAATACAAAGCTGGTCAGTTTTCTGAATTTGTCTCCTATCATAGAATCATAGAATTGGAAGGGATCCTAGGGTACCCCGGGGTCTGTCTGGAACCTTATATCCCAGCTCGATCACTGAGATCATCTGCAGAAACATCGTTGGTTGTTCCCCAAGTTCATAAAATTGAAGAGCTGAAAGGTACCCCTGTGGTCATCTAGTCCAACCCCCTGCAATGCAGGAATCTCAGCTAAACATTCCAAGGGAGAATGTTCTACTGTCAAGCAGCTCTTGTTGTCAGAAAGTTCTTCCTGTTTAGTCGGAACCTCCTTTCTTGTTAACTTGAAGCCATGGGTTCGAGTCCTACCCTCCGGAGCAGGAGAAGGAGGAAACAGGCTTTCTCTGTCTTCCATGTGACAGCCCTTGAGATATTTGGCTCTCCTATCTCCTCTCAGTCTCCTCTCCTCCAGGTTAAACATACCCAGCTCCTTCAACCATTCCTCATCAGGCTTGGTTTCCAGACCCTTGATTATCTCATCATCGTGCCCACCTTAGCAGCTTTAAAGCCAAGTTTTCTGGAACTGGAATTCTTGAAACCTTTAAAAGCTCCCTTAACATGGAGCTGCTGGGTGAGTCTACAAAGCTGCTTTAGACAGATAAGAAGTGCTTTTAAAAAATGTTTAGGGCTACTCTCATTTTCCTACTCACATTGAAATACTGCCCCTCAATGAGGCCAACCTTAGATTCACAAAATGTTTAGGCGTATGCGTCTGCCCAGAAAAAAGCACTGCAGATAAGTCATGTCGTTGGTCAATCTAGCCAACCTCTGACTTCTCCGACTGGCAGCACCTCTCGAGAAGTTCCCCTCCCTGCCAGCACGTATTCCCTGGGTTTGATTAACCAGGAATGCCTGAGGTTGAACCCAAGATATTCTGCATGCAAGACACTGAGCTCTACCACCGAGCTACACCTTGACTGGCAATGGTTGTCAGAATGCTCCCTTCTGCCTCACTCCCATCCTTTTCATAGAATCATAGAATCATAGAGTTGGAAGAGACCACAAGGGCCATCCAGTCCAACCCCCTGCCAAGCAGGAAACACCATCAAAGCATTCCTGACATATGCCTGTCAAGCCTCAGCTTAAAGACCTCCAAGGAAGGAGACTCCACCACACTCCTTGGTAGCAAATCCCACTGCCAAACAGCTCTTACTGTCAGGAAGTTCTTCCTAATGTTTAGGTGGAATCTTCTTTCTTGTAGTTTGAATCCATTGCTCCGTGTCCGCTTCTCTGGAGCAGCAGAAAACAATCTTTCTCCCTCCTCCATATGACATCCTTTCATATATTTGAACATGGCTATCATATCACCCCTTAACCTTCTCTTCTCCAGGCTTTTCTTCCTGGCTCAGTTCCTCCATCTAGACTGGCTTGGGAGTGAAGCTGGTTGAAACTGGAACTGTTAAGCACTGTCCATGTTGCCCGGGGAACTGTGTGTCTGATACCCGTGTCCTCCCGCATGTGCTTCAACCACCCCACTCTACCCAGGAAGGCTTGTACCAGTCTGATGTCTTGGTACATGGGTCCCTGCTCAGCCTGCTGTCCAAGCGCTTGGTGCTGAAGGTGCTACAGGGACGCGGGTGGCGCTGTGGTCTAAACCACTGAACCTCTTGGGCTTGCCGACCAGAAGGTCGGCGGTTCGGATCCCCAGGACGGGGCGAGCTCCCATTGCTCTGTCCCAGCTCCTGCCAACCTAGCAGTTCAAAAGCATATCAGTGCAAATAAATAAATAGGTACTGCTGCGACGGGAAGGTAAACAGTGTTTCCGTGCGCTCTGGTTTCCGTCACGGTGTTCCATTGTGCCACATTAGTTCTGCTGGCCACAGTGGTCTGTGGACAAACACCGGCTCCCTCGGCCTGAAAGCGAGATGAGTGCTGCAATCCCATAGTCGTCTTTGACTGGACTTAACCGCCCAGGGGTCCTTTTTACCTTGCTGATGGGCAACTTCAAGACTACTCCTCTCATAGAATCATATAATTGTAGAGTTGGAAGGGACCTTGCAAGGCAGCTGTCCCATATGGGGATCGAACCCGCAACCTTGGTGTTATCAGCACCATGCTCTAACCAACTGAGCTATCCATAGGGAGCTGCCTTATTCTAAGCGAAACTCTTGGTCCATCTAGCTCATTGCTGTCTACACTGACTGGCAGCACCTCTCCAGGATTTCAGACAGGGTTTCCCCCAGCTCTACCTGGAGATGCTGGGAGATCTTGGGCTACTTGAAATATGCCTCCTGGCCTCCTGTCTAATTTTGAAGGGGATCTTATTTTGGAGGTTGGGCACACATGGGTGAAAGCTCACAGCCCAGTAACAGGATCCACTTTCCCACCTGGTTCCAGGTCAATTTGTGTTAGAGAGGCAGCGTGGTGTGGTGGTTAAGAGGTTTGCACCAGGACCTGGGCGCCCAGGGTTCGAATCCCGACTCAGCCACAAAGCACAAAGCTTGGTGCAGTTGCTGCCTCTCAGACTGACCTACCTCGCAGGGTTGTTGTGAGGAGAAAAATGGGGACGAGGGAGAACCACGTACAACTGCCTGAGTTCCTCAAAAGACAGGTGGGATATAAATGCAAGAAATAAAAGAGATCGGCAGATCTCTAAGCGGTGGCTGGGATGCTCTTGCTAACATGCGGCTTCCATCAAATTAAGCTTAGCTGAAAGGGACCACCCCCCTGTGATCTACATCTGATCAACTGGGGTGATCTATAAAGTTTGTTTTGGGAGCGCAGCTTGGTTAAAAGTCCAATTCCCTCGGTTTCATTTGCAATGTCACCTTGACTCAGAGCATGTTGTGTGTGTAGCGATCTCTGGATCAGACTCTGTTGTGCAACAACAGCCCCCCCTTGGGAACAACTTCAGAGCACCTCACTTGCTTGCAGAAGGTCTCAGGTTGATCTTCAGTCAAGAAACATCTCAAGAGCTTGGAGGGAGATCCTGAAGGGTTGCCAAGCTCGCTAATAGCTTGCTTCTGCATGAAGCAGATTCCTATCTTACCATAACCCCCCAGGCGTACCCTGGCTGTATGATTATAAATATGCATGTATGTATATAAATTTAATAAATAATTATGATTTTTAGGGTACTCCAAAGGTTACTTTGGGGGTATGTGTGTGCGCAGAGCTGTCTGACTCCCCAGTTTCTCATTCAGACTGTGCCTGCAGCTGTCCATCAAATAGGGAACCAATTCCAGCCTTGTCTGCAACAATACCTAGTGGTAGCCGAGTTAAAAGATAATGTATTTTTCATCTTTTGTAAAGGAAATGGGAGAAGGTGGCTGCCGGCTGTGTTTTGGCGTTAACAGCCTTGCACTACACAATTTCCACTCCTTCTTTGTTCAGCACCCTCCCCCCCTTCTTCTTGTTGTTGTGCTGCATCCAGGGTTATGTAATAGTCTTATGCAAGATGAAAGATCAGCTCACCTGAACAACTTAGCACTATTCGATCTTCCTAAGTCATCAGGCTCTCTCTGTCTCCAGCCTGTTGCAGGTGGGCAGAGAGGATTGCCAGATCATCCCTTGAAGGCTGCTTAATCCCATCACCTTCTTAGGCTCATACCTCGAACCCTCAATGCAGGGCCTGCTGGGATTCAGCCGAGGTTTATTTTAAAAGCCAACGGTTTTTCTCTAAAAATTAAAAAGTTCACAAAATTGGCTAACTGCAACATCGATTTTTCCAGTAAAGCCGTCATTTTTGTTCTTCTTTTAAAAAAAAAATCTAAATTTTATCAAGGTTTATAATTGTATAAAATTATATATAATTATATAATTAAAAGGTTTATAAAAATACAAAAGTTGATATATTTTTCCTTTTTAAAAACCAAACCAAGACTTTTATATAGATACAATAAAAACACAGAAACGGGGGGGGGGGGGGAATAGAGAAGGAAAAAGAAAGAAAGAAAGAAAGACAGAAAGAAAGAAAGAAAGAAAAGAAAAGAGGTTAAAAGAGAAAGACAGGAGAATAAGTTGTCAGTTTTGTTCTGATGGGGAGTAAACTCCATCTACAAACTACCAACTTCCCCTCCTCTGCTGAACAGTACTTTTTAGAGATTTTTTAAAAATAAAATAAAAATCACTGCTACATAATTTCTGCATTTTGGCTGCTGTTACAAAAGCCTCTGAGTGAGCTCCAAAATCTATGCAGAAACTGGCATTTTGGCCTTGGAGCAGAGTTGAAGACTTTGTTCACATCATAAAGGACACACTCGTTTCTAAGCGAAGAAAGGAGCTCCTTTTAAACTTTTTTTTTTTTTGCAGATAATCATAATAATAATGGCAAAACGTTTCCCTGGTTCTTGGCAACCTTCGGATCAGGAGAACACGCTCATTCTTCACAAGACAATTAGGAACAAGCTGTACCAGGATTAACAATGCTGTGTGCCTTCCGGGCATAATGAGTGTCATTTTTTTAAACATCCGTGAACAGCTGTCCCCCTTGCAATTTTAATAAGCCAGGCTTACTGAGCAAAATTAAGAGCGAGAAAGAGAAGAGGTGCCCGGCACCTCCACAGGTTGGACACGCTGAGTCTCTTTCACTCTACCATTGTCTCGCTCCTTCAGCACCTGAGAGAACACAAAGGCAAAATGGATAAGGCTGCTTTTCAAAAGCCCAGCCTCTCTGCCGTTTTCCTTCTCTTTCCTGTCCCTCAATTCCTTTCTCATTTAGACTGCAAGCTCCTGGAGCAGAGAGCTGTCTTTTTCACTTGTCCTTATTCTGCAAAATGCTTTGTACATTGACGGTGCAAATTGGAGAGATCAAAAGGGGAGAACTTTGGCAATAACTTTTGACATGCAGAGGCGGAGCTGGTGGGGAAACCTCTGCTGAAACAGTTGCTTGCACAGGTGAAACTCGGAAAATTAGAATATCGTCGGAAAGTGCATTTATTTCAGTAATGCAACTTATTATTTTTTATTTTTCTTTTAATTTTTACAAATGCTTTCTTTTGGAAATTCCACAGTAGTGAAACAAATACTTACAATAAAACAAAAATAAACGTCGCTATTACATTTCATTCATTACATTCCATTTATAATTGACCCGCCTAATGACAAATAATTACAATTACAACAAATAAAGGCTTGACATATCTATCTCATATATTGGTTTCATCTTTTAAGTTGCATTATTGAAATAAATGCACTTTTCAACGATATTCTAATTTTCCGAGTTTCACCTGTATGTCTTGATGGTTCAGCACATCGTTAACCTATGGAACTCACACCCACAGGAGGCAACGATGGCCACCAACCTAGAGAGCCTTTCAATGGGCATGGGACAAATCCATGGAGGAGAAAACCATCAATGGCTGCTAGCCACCATGCCTATGCTCTGCCTCCACAGATGGGAGCAATAATGCTTCTGGATATCAGTTGGGGCTGCAGGAGGGGACCTGTGTTCAAGTCCTGCTTGCGGGTTTCCCATGGGTATCTGGGCAGCCACTGTGAGAACAGGATGCTGGGCTAGCTGGGCTATCAGCCTGAAACACAAACCCTGCCTTCTTTTTATATTTGATCAGCCTGCTTGAACTGTTGGGGGTTGATTGCTGGGGTCTAGGAGCCCCATCTCTGTTTATGGACACAGGACCTTGAGCAAAGGGTATAGACTCTTCCATTTTACAGAGGGGAAGGTAAGGCTAACAGTTAAGACCTACCTCACAGGGTGGTTGCCTGTCCCATGTTTGTAGCGAGGTGATCATCCTCTATGTTCCAAAGCTCCACTTACGTGTGAATATTTCTGACCAAACAAACAAGAGATATTCTCTCCTTTTTCCAGTCTTGGCGCTGCCGTTACCCACCCAGCTCTCGGAGGAGGATGAAAAGGTAAGAATAGGAGAAAGGGTGGGGTGGGGGGTCATGTCACCTATATTGGACCCCATATGTGCTATAGTGTCATACCTCAGTCTAAGTACGCCTCGGTTTGAGTATTTGAGTTTAAGTACTCTGAGGACCTGTCTGGAACGGATTAATCCACTTTCCATTACTTTCAATGGGATAGTTCGCTTCAGGTTAAGTATGCTTCAGGTTAAGTACAGACTTCCAGAACCAATTGTGTTTGTAAACCGAGGTACCACTGGACCTTTAAAGCTTCTCCCAAAGAATTCTGGGAAGTGTAGTTTGTTAACAGTGCTGAGAGTTGTTGTTGTTGTTATTATTATTATTATTATTGAATTGAATTTATATACTGCCCTATACCCGCAGGTCTCAGTTGTTAGGAGAGACAGTTGTTAGGAGACTTCTATCCCACCCCCAGGTGCAATTCTTAGGTAAAGGTAAAGAGACCCCTGACCATTAGGTCCAGTCGTGACCGACTCTGGGGTTGCGGCGCTCATCTCATGTTATTGGCCAAGGGAGCCGGCGTACAGCTTCCAGGTCATGTGGCCAGCATGACAAAGCCGCTTCTGGCAAACCAGAGCAGCACATGGAAACGCCGTTTACCTTCCCACTGTAGCGGTTCCTATTTATCTACTTGCACTTTGATGTGCTTTCGAACTGCTAGGTTGGCAGGAGCTGGGACCGAGCAACGGGAGCTCACCCCGTTGCGGGGATTTGAACTGCCAACCTTCTGATTGGCAAGCCCTAGGCTCTATAATAATAATAATGTTATTATTTAGATGCTGCCTGCTGACTGGGTTACCTCAGCCACTCTGATTGGCTTCTAGCATAAATACAAAAACGTAACAAAAACATCAAACACCAAAAACTTCCCCATACAGGGCTTTTGTGATAAATTCCTCTTTCCAGGGAACTCGGATTCATAGCTCTGTTCAGTGCTTCCCCCCCCCCCAAAAAAAATGTTTAGGGGGCCCTCTCATTTTCCTACTCATATTGAAATACTGCCCCTCAAGGAGGCCAAACTTAGATTCACAAAATGCTTTGGGGTATGCGTACCCCTGCGTTCCTCCACAAAAAAGCACTGGTTCTGTTTACAGGGGTGTCCAAACTTTTTCAAAGAGGGCCAGATTTGATGAAGTGAACATGTGTGAGGGCCGACCGAAAGGCTGACCAAAGAAGTTGTTGAGTTTTTTTTTTTACAGATTAAACCAACCGGCGGACTGGATTAGCCCCCCCCCAAAACAGACTTTGGACATACCTGTTTTAAGATGATGGGGGGGGGTCCTCCCGGCAACTCTCTGCATGCTTAACAAAACTACAGCTCCCACAATTCTTTGGGGGACGCCATACCTTTTTTTAAAAGTGATATAACACTGCTTTAAACAGATAGTGAGACGAGAAAGCTAAAGTGGGAGATTTGGTGGAGGAATACCATGTTGCAATGATTCAGAGAATGGATGGTTGAGAGCCGAGACTTGTTCATACCTCAGATTTAGAGGGCTAAGGTTGTTTGATTTCGGTCCGTGTCACAATGGTGGGATTTCTAGTCCTGGAGGAATGTGGTGTACAATGAAAGGATGGAGACTGGGAGACAGGACTCCTGTGTGCTTGCGAAGAGATATGGGGATAGTCCTGGTTGGGTACATCTCATCTCAGCATTAGCAGTGCGGGTGGTGGAAGTGAGAAGCAAACCTATCGATGAGGGTTGAAGAAAGTCTGGGAGAAACTTAAGGTTGCCACCTCTTTTTGGGCAGGGCTGTGGGGAACGGCAGAAATTCAACAGACAAAGCTTTCTCCCATCCACATCATGTGTCCCCCCTCTATGCTTTACCACTGAACTATCATCTGTCAAAGAGCTGTTCGAGACACAAGAGCCCCACTTGAGTTGTAGAGGGTGGGAGGAAGAAGAGAAGAAGAGTTTGGATTTGATATCCCGCTTTATCACTACCCGAAGGAGTCTCAAAGCGGCTAACATTCTCCTTTCCCTTCCTCCCCCACAACAAACACTCTGTGAGGTGAGTGAGGCTGAGAGGCTTCAGAGAAGTGTGACTAGCCCAAGGTCACCCAGCAGCTGCATGTGGAGGAGCGGAGACGCGAACCCGGTTCCCCAGATTACGGGTCTATTGCTCTTAACCACTACACCACACTGGCTCTCAGTGTGGAGGAGAAATATAGCTACATTGACGCATGAAAAAGGGAGAGAGAGACCCCAGTTCATTTTGGTGCTGTGCTGTTGTTGTTTTTGCCAGGTTACTAAGTGCATCACCGAAATCCTCGCAGACACCCTCTCGAGACCCAGCCCAATTCCGGTGACCACTGAATGCACAAAGATACTTAGAGAGGGTAAGTTACGATAGGTAAAGGTAAAGGGACCCCTGACCATTAGGTCCAGTTGTGACCGACTCTGGGGTTGCGCGCTCATCTCGCATTATTGGCCGAGGGAGCCAGCGTATAGCTTCCAGGTCATGTGGCCAGCATGACAAAGCTGCTTCTGGCGAACCAGAGCAGCACACGGAAACACCGTTTACCTTCCCGCTGTAGCGCTTCCTATTTATCTACTTGCACTTTGACGTGCTTTCGAACTGCTAGGTTGGCAGGAGCTGGGACCGAGCAACGGGAGCTCACCCCGTCACAGGGATTCGAACCGACGACCTTCTGATCAGCAAGCCCTAGGCTCAGTGGTTTAACCACAGCGCCACCTGGGTGTGTTCAAACTCCTTAAGCAGTGTCTGCAAATACCCACATCCCCAAGGTAATGTGAAAATAGGCCTTTTCAGTGGTGGCTCCCAGTGGTGGAATGTTGCCAGAAAGAGGCAATGCCCCACTGCATCTGTGTTGCCTAGCAACCGTCAGCAGCAGCAGCAGGAAGAAGAAGACAGGGCAGCCCTATCTTTTCTGGCAACCATCAGCAGAGGGAGCCACTGCTCTAGGTTGTTGCCTAGCAACAGCCACCAGAAAATCAGCAGCAGGCCTGCTGTTGCGACTGTGCTACCTGGCAACAGCCTCTCTGTTGCTTAGCTACCACCACTAGGATGGGAGAACTGTGTGCCACAGCCTCTGGGCAAGGGCAAGCGTAAAGGAGGCCGTGTTTGTGTGGTAAATTGCCACAGAACAGGGAAGACTTTATCAGGGCTTCTTCTGTGCAATAGTTTCTCATGGGGCAACAGGCCTAAACTTTCCTCTGTTTATTATTCAGATGGTTATACCCCTGTGGCTTACAACATATCAGCCTTCACCGACCTCTAGGATTCTAACCTGCTTCTCTTCAGACATTTTGGACTACAAATCCCATCAGTCTTGCTGGTCCGGGCTGATGGGAGCTGTAGTCCAAAACACCTGGAGAGAACCTGCTCGGTGAAGGCTGCAATGGACGGTGGTGAAACACACAAAGGCACACACCTGTACTTTTATCTCAAACCACACCACCCAGCAGCCTGCAACTCCCTGCTGAGGGTAGAGACCCGTATTCCGCTCATGGAGCTACAGTTCCTAGAATTACATGTGAAAGAGGTATTGATTGTTAAGCCCCTCTGTAGCTCTGTGAGGGGAATGGGTGTGTGTGTGTGTTTGTCTCCTAACAACTCTCAGCACCCTTAACAAACAACATCTCCCAGAATGCTTTGGGGGAAGCCATGACTGTCTAAAGCAGGCACGGCCAAACTTGGCCCTCCAGGTGTTTTGGGACTACAATTCCCATCATCCCTGACCACTGGTCCTGTTAGCTAGGGATGATGGGAGTTGTAGTCCCAAACCAGCTGGAGGGCCAAGTTTGCCTATGCCTGTTCTAAAGCACTTAGTGCTTTAAAACCATAGTGCTTTAAATGGATGGTGCGAATGCGGCCGTAGTCGCCTAGCAGAGGCCGGGGTGCTTTACTGAGGTTGAACAACTGGAGCAACTCCTTTGCACTTGGATGGTATTCCTGCTGGCCTTTCAAGCCGCCCGCCATGTGTGCGATGTCTGGAATCCATGATACTCACTGAGAGTTTAATTGGCACCATGTCTGTTTTCAGATGAGAGAGTCCTTGCGATGCTTCACCATCAGCACCTGCTGACTGAGCTGGAGGAACTCGCGCATCAAGGTAAACAGACTAGCCAAATCCTGCTATTCCCCATTCTGTCGAGGAAATGTCTTTCTGAACCTTGAAATCCGTTTTGCAAGGGCTGAGGTTAGTGCCAGCTCCAGGGTGTTGGGGAACCTTGGTTTTTATTTCTTTCTTTACTACCGCTTTTCCCTCCAAGTAGCTCAAGGTGGCACACGGACTCCCCATTTTATCCTCCAAACAACCCTGGGAGGTAGGTTAGGCTATGAGAGACAGTGGCTCTCCCAAGATCACCCGTTAAGCTTCATGGCCAAGTGGGGACTAGAACCTCCGTCTCCCAAGCCTTTGTCCAATACATTAAACACAACAACACATTGGCTCACAAACTATTGCTGACATCAATTAGGAGGGTTTTAGACATGGAGTCTCTTTCAGTGCTACCTGAAGATGTTAGGGATTGAACCGGAGACTTGGGGGGGGGGGAGAGACTTCAGCAGTAGTTGCAGCTGCTGTCTCCCCCACCCACCCCAACATAGCTGAAATACTGCAGTAGGAAGGAGTGTCTGGGTGAAAATCACTAAAAAACATCATGGAAAACTCAGTTGTATGGCAACGCATGTCGGCGGTGGGGGGTTTTTTTTGGGGGGGGCAATTTCCCTGAAAAATAGCCCCAAAACGTGGGGCAAAACTTTTTTTAAAAAAAAGCTCAACAACTTTTTGAAATATGGCAACCCTAGCTAAATGTTTCTGTGTGGCAGGTAAAAATAAATAAAAAGGGTTGCTAGTCCTACTCACGAGTCGACCCACTGACATGACTAACTTGAATTCATTAAATTCAGCTAGTCTAACCCAGGTAGGACTTAGGTAAATAGCACCCACTGTCTCTCTCTCTCTCTCTCTCTCTCTCTCTCTCTCTCTCTCTCTCTCACACACACACACACACACACACAAACCATGGCAGCTCCCATACTTTTGTGGTGGCTCCCATTTTATTTTACCCACCATGTGTGCTGGACCTAGAATTTGGCATTGTGGGAAAATTAAGATGGCAGGTGCAAATATGGCTGCCAATGGTCCTGGGGTGGGAAGCTCAGGAAGCAGTGGCCTCCTTCAGGCATCACCCATGACATGGCCTCTGAAAAGTTAGACAGTGTTCGTGCCAGGCCTGGTTGGGGGGGGAACATGGAGTGAGAGAGGCCCAAATATCGAAGCGGAAATGGTGTGAAACTGCAGCAGGACTGGGAGAAAATTTCTGCGAAGCAGACACAAAAAAAGAGCAAAAGGCAGAATTGTTTGGGGCTTCTTAGGCAAAAAACAACATTCAACTACCCCCCACCTTCGGTTCACCTTCCCTGAAATTATCTCATCCCCACTGCAGAAAACGAGAAGCATCGTCTGGGACATGAAGGCAACCATGATGTTTGGGAAGAGGAGGAGCAAGAGGAAGTGAAGAAGAGGGATGTCAAGCCTGCCCAGCAGAGAGAAGAAGCTGCCTCGGAGAAGACAGAGGAGCAAAACGGGCAGGCGAATAAAGAGGAGCAGGAGCTGAAAGAGTTTGAGAAGACGGAGAAGACTGAAGAGAAGGTGAAGGAAGAGAAAGTCTCCCGAGGAGAGGAGAACCGAGAGGCTTTGGAGGAACAAGCCAAGGAGCGGATGGAGGAGGAGGAAGAGGATGAGGAGAGCGATGAGGAGGACGAAGTGAGGAGGAAGAAGAAGAGAAGCTCCTCGGAGACGTGGTCTTCTAAGGAATATTTTGGGCACATCAAGAAGAGAGGCCCTGGGCCGCCAAAGATCAGGAAGGTGATGCTTCAAGGAAGTCAAGAAGACGAGAAGAGGAACGGGCTGAGCAAGAGGCACTTCAGATCAGAGGAGGAAGAGGAGAGCTCTGAAGAGGAGCCAAAGAAATACCACCATGGAAGGTACAGCGATGGCCACCATCACCACGAGGACTGGGAGGAGGAGGAGGAAGAGAAGAAGAGATCTGACCTGGCGAAGAGGGTGGCCGAGAAGGCCAGCGATGAGGAGACCGCCCAGTTTGAGGAGGAAGAGAAAGGTGTGAAGATCTCCAACTCCCAGGCCCAGCTCCACGGAGGCTGGAAGCCATGGGGAGAAGGAGGGGAGAAGGAGGAGAAAGAAAGCAAGGTGAGGCATGGACATCACCACAAACCAGCCGGCTTTGACCTCAAGAAGAAGCACTGGAAGGACGACGTCTATTTGAAGGGCGGCAGGTATCATGGCCGTGAAGAGGAAAGGGAGCCCTCTCCGAGTGAGGTCAGTAGCCATTATTCTCATTCCAATTATAAGGCTTGAGTTGGTTAAGTAGCAAGAAGCAGAGGGGGGAAGCAGATGGACAGTTATCCCAATGGAGAGGTGTAGAAAGCGGTGGTCTCCCAAGGGTCGCTGTTGGGACCTGTGCTTTTTATCTTGTTCATCAACTGCTTTAAAATGAGTCAGATGAACTGTGGAACTCATCCCTGCAGGAGGCAGTGACAGCCACCCACCTGGATGGCTTTGAAAGAGGTTTGGACAAATATATGGAGGGAAAGGCTATCCATGGCTGCTAGCCAAGATGGCTATGTTCTGCCTCAACTGCGAGAGGCAGCAATGCTGCTGAATGCCAGTTCCTGGAAACCACAGGAGGGGAGAGGGCTCTTGTGCTCGGATCCTGCTTGTGGGTCCCCACAGGCTACAGTGAGAACAGGAGGCTGGACTAGATGGGCCACTGACTTGATCCAGCAAGCTCTCCTTATGTTCTCCTGCGTTATCTTCTCTGGGGGCACTCCCAGAGGCACTCTAAACTTGGAAGAAGTTTGCTGGGGTGAGGAATCTGAAGCGATAAACCTGAGACCCGAGATCTTCTGGAAACGCGGCAATGTGAGAAAGACAGAACACTTACACAGCGTCGGGGTAGCATAGGTATTCAGTATCTCGTTTGCAACCTGAGCAGGCCCTCCAGAAAGTAGAAGCTGGGAGAATTCTAACTCAGTGGCTTAAAAAAATAATAATTCTGCAGAGCACCCCAACCAGAAACTTTCTCTTTCCCAAACCTGAAGGCTTGAGATCCATAGAGGGATTGAAGGGAGGGTGTTACCCAACCCTCCTAATTTCGCGGCATCACCTTTTGGCCAGTGCTGGTACTGGGGAGGCCTCTCCTCTCCTCTCTCACATATGCATATCCTCTCTCCTTCCAGGTCCAGGAGCTGGAGAAGCTTGAAGAGATCGAGCGGGAGCTGAAGAGGGCAGCTGAGAAGCTGGAGGAGCTGAAGAGGGGGTAGCCCCTTTCCACCCTATGGGCAGATGGGTAGGGTAGAAAAGGAGGCAAGGTGGCCTCTTCGTAAACCCACCTGCCCACCGAATTCTCCTCCATCTCCTAATAAGCAATCCCTGTATATAATCTCTCTCCCTCCAGCTTGGCTTTCGACTGTTAAAAGGAGCTTTCCCTTGCTTTTAAAACACACACACAAACATCCACCTTGGCAGGCTTTAGCACAGAGATGGGGGACCTGCTTGCCCCTCCAGCTGTTGGACTACAACTCCCAAACACCCCTGACTATTGGCCAGCCTGGCTGGGGCTGATGGGATCCGGAGTCCTGAGAGCGGCAACCTCAGCAGCGCAGGGTCCCTTCCTAATAGCCACACACCTCCTTAGATTTATACAATTAAATTTCATAATGAATAGTAATTCGGGGTGCATTGCAACAATCATTGTCGACCTCCTTTCAGCCAGGCCCAACATTTCCCCATTAACACGCACCGACAAATGATGCTCCTGTATCTTCCTCTGGAGCGACTGAAGTTTTCCCATTGTCCTTGGCAGAACCTGAACACATTTCTCTTGAAACCGACACTTTTTGTGTTTCCAGTGTTTCTGAATGCTTAGCTTTGGAGCACACAGGGGCTAAGAAGTTCCCCTTTCATGCTGATGGGGCAGCTCAAGGATGCTGGAGGCTGAGACCCTGTTGCTTTAATAGTAAGGCGTCTCCAACCACAACTACCACCACCTGACTCCGGACCACTGCATCTGAGGAACTAGCCGTTCCCCAGCCCTGGATAAGAGCATCATCTCATGTTGCTCCCGGAGGAGTGAGGAGAGTCCGCTTTGCACCAGATGACCCTCGTGGTCCCTGCCAACTCTACAATTCTATAATATTACGAAATAAAAGGAGGCTTGCAATTCCTGTGCTGTGTACCAGGAAACACATAGACAAGACCATAACTATAGCCCTGCAGGAATAGTATAATGGCACACAGATCCAGTAATCATAGACCTGTAGAGCTGGAAGGGATCCCAACCATCACCTAGTCCAACGGTGCAGGAATCATTTGCCCAACGTGGGGCTCGAACCCAGAACCCTGAGATTAGGAGCCTCATGCTCTACCAACTGAGCCATCCCAGAGCCCACCCTAGTTCAGCATCCTTGTTCTTGCACCGATCCCTGGGGGAAGTCCACAATGCAGTCTTGTTTTGCACCCACCAGATGTTTTGGACAGCGAGTGCCATGCGCTGGTGTGCTCAGGGGTGACGGGAGGCTATATAGTCCAAAACGTCTGCTGGCAGGCTTCCACAGGCATCTGGGTTAAGGCTGCCATATTTCCAAACTGAAAATCCGGTTTCCCCTGGACATTTTGCAGTTTCTGTGAAAATCCGCCCGGACGCCGAAAGGCTGCCCAATTCCCAGACGCCAAAAGGCTGTCCGATTCCCGGACGTATGGCAGCCCTAATCTGGGTAGCCACTGTGAGAACAGGATGCTGGACCTAATGAGCCATTGGCCTGATCCAGCAGGGCTCCTACCCTCTTATGCATTAATGCAGTAAACAGCAGCTCCAGGAACCCTGAGCTTTCTCCCAGGAAGTGGCCTGTTGCTTCTTTGCATGAGTCGCGGCTCTTGGCTTGCCTCCTTCCTACCGGTCTTGGCAGGCATACCACACTGGACACATTTGCATAATTGTTTCTCTCTTGCTGCTGAAAAAAAGAACACCATTATCCATTCTCGGAGGAGGCTGCCTGTTGCACCTCTGCCTTACCTCCTTCGAAGTGGCTTTGCTGGGGCCGCTGCAGCGGATCGCGGGCAGTGGTGCTGCAGCATGGACTGTCCACCTCTGGAGTAGGAGTAGGAGGCTGCCTGTTGTGTCTCTCCATCGTTTGCCGAGTCGGGACTTTTTTCTTTCCCAGCAGGAGGTGCACATGGAACAGTGAGTCTTGCAGAAGCAGGGGGCATTCTTCCTCTCGCACCCTCCAGGAGCCAAACCTTGTGTGTGCAAGAGTGATGCGTGCAGCCAGTTTTGATTCGCGGGAGGCAAGTGAATCTTCCATGCTCTGAAGCATGGGAAGTGGTGGACGGGGTATTCTCTGGGGACACTGCCAAGAGTGTACAGCATTGCAAGACCCACATGCCAGTGGAGGAGGGAATTAAGCTCCATGATTAAAGCAGGGTCCTTTTAAAAAATAAGCTCCCCTTTCAAATAAGTCTTATTGGGTATTTGTTTTTTACTCAATTTTAACCAACCCCTGGCATAAGGTACTACTGAGCTCATCATCCCTACTGTTTCTCGCTCCCCCTTCCCCTCTTATTAATCTGCTTCGACTGTTCGGATCGGAATCTTCCGTCTCTCTCCCTCTCCTGGGACTGGCCTCTTTGGTTAGCGGTGGAAAGGCAGCAGTTTTCGGAAGTTGCCCATACACACGGTGTGATTTTTGTTTGTTTTTTGGTGGGTGGGGCGTGATCTGTGTGGGGTGTTGTGTTTGGATATTCCTATGACCGGGGAGGGGTTTGCTTTAAAGCACTGGCGTGGAGTCAACTCAATAAAGCGAAGTCCAAAAGAAGCAATCTGGAAGTCTGGACCTCCTTGGGGGGCTGGGTTGTGCCTTGGTTTCAGATCTTGACATTCCCCAAGTGCTCCAATCTGTATTATGATTAATATACCGCCTATACCCAGGGGTCTCGGCATAGCTGCCAAGTTATCCCTTTTTTAAAGGGATTTTCCCTTATGCTGAATAGGCTTCCTCGCGAGAAAAGGGAAAACTTGGCAGCTATGGGTCTCGGCGGTTCACAGAATAAAATCAAGATATAAAATACCTAATAAAAATTTAAAAAACAACACAATAGTCCCCTCTCAACACAAAAAAACACATTTTAAAAGGGCATAGGATGTAAATCGGATCAACCAAAGGCCTGGTTAATAAGGAACGTTTTTTCCTGGCGCCTAAAGGTGTATAGTGAAGGTGCCAGGCAAACTTCCCTGGGGAGAACATTCCACAGACTGCAGAGAAGGCCCCATTCTCGTGTTGCCACCCTCGTATACACACCCTCTTTGATCTCTTGAACATGGACGCAACAATGGGGTTTCAGATTTCAACTGAATTAACATGTGAGCGAGGCTGAGGCTGCTGCACATTCCGCCGGGGCTCTTGAGCCTTTGCAGCTGGGCAGAAAGACAATCGACCTGCATAGGTTTCCCCAAGGGAGATTGCAACACTTTACCTAGCCAGAGAATCTCATTTACACGGTTAAATTATATGACAAAGCTTGCCTACTGTTAGAAATAATCTCTAACCCTGGCTTTTTAACAACCCTTTCTCTGGCTTTTGACACCAGAGAGGTATAATTTTAGGACCCATCTTATTTTTGCGAAAGTAAATTGTTTTAAACTGTTTTTTATGTTGCATAACCCATCCTGGCACCTTAGGGTAAAGACTTTGCGAATACTAGAAAGAAGCCCTTGATGCCTCATCCAGGAAGCAATGAGGGGAAAACCAATGGTCCTCGATCAGTGTTCCCCAAACTTAGGTCTCCAGCTATTTTTGGACTACAATTCCCATCATCCCTGACCACTGGTCCTGCTGGCTAGGGATGATGGAAGTTGTAGTCCAAAAACAGCTGGAGACCAAAGTTTGGGAAACGATGATCTAGATCAGGCTTCCTCAACCTCGGCCCTCCAGATGTTTTTGGCCTACAACTCCCATGATCCCTAGCTAGCAGGACCAGTGGTCAGGGATGCTGGGAATTGTAGTCTCAAAACATCTGGAGGGCCGAGGTTGAGGAAGCCTGATCTGATGATGATGGCAGACAACTAGCCTTGCCTTAATTACTGATTAGAATGTGTTATGTACAATCACCCTATACAGTGGTACCTCAAGTTACAAACGCTTCAGGTTACAAACTCCGCTAACCTGGAAGAGTTACCTCAAGCTGAGAACTTTGCCCCAGGATGAGAAGGCAGCAAGAGGCCCCATTAGCGAAAGCACGCCTCTAGTTAAGAACAGTTTCAGGTTAAGAACAGACCTCTGGAACGAATTAAATTCGTAACTAAAGGTACCACTGTAATTTGTCCTTGTTGGGAGATGGGTTTTTGCATGCAACAAGTATCAGCTTCCTCCATCTACGCAGAGCCCTTCTTCCTCAAAAGAAAGAGTGAGAAAAAATGAATAAAAAGCCACACAGAAATCCATAGCTTTTAATCTGATCAGGGCCAGAGAGACCTACATAATACAACAGACACATGGAAGGCAGAGAGACAGAACTTGGTCACAGACACAGATTAGAACAGATCACAGAAAAACCACACCGTAGCTACGAAACGAAACGAAACACCCAGCCTCGTGGAAGGGAAGAACAATCAATTCCTTCAGACAGGGTTTGCATGTGGAAGAAATCAAACTATGTACATAAGATGGACTGGATTTCCTCCTTTCGTTGAAGACACATATGGTATTATTTATATATATATGTATTTAAATAGCAGCTCCAATGAGAGGGCTCATTGCTGATCCACAGGAAAAGTGGATGCTGTGACTGCAAAAAATCAGCTTATCAGATGTGGGCAAAATCTACCCGCCAGCTGCGGTGTGCCATGCTGCTACCCCCAGACACTGGCACCCTCTACGATATCTCCACCTCGCCCCCCCCCACTTGCTCACACTCAGCCCTTACCCAAATCCAAAATCCAACCTCTCAGTACGATGCAAAGCCCAACCTCCTCCTAAACTGACACAGTCAGTACTCGTCCAGGACTACTCATAACTTCCTTTCTCACCTTGCAGCTGAGCTTCCCCCACCGCCCGCCCCTCGCTGCTTTCTGGGGTGCAGAATGCACATGCTGCCATTACCCCCGGCCCCATTGCCGCTAGCAGAGCAGATTGAGAAAGCAACCTGTGACATTCATTGAGAGTGAGGCAACACTCTGCTTATGTAGGCAGAGGTATGGGGGGGAGGGAGAGGGAAGGGGCCGAGCCCGCCGGTTGCTGAGATACCGCAGCAAAACAGAGCACTGCTGGAAAGAGGAAGTGGAACCTCAGACTTCTGCTAGAGCTAGCAAAACTAAGCCACAAATGACACAAAGGCGGCTGGGCAGAAGCTGCCAGAGAAGGGCTGCCATGTACCACCCAGGACACAGCTTCAGTTCTAAAGGAACAGGAGAAGCATTCTCTCCTATGGAGAGAAACAGAAGACCCCCACTCCCCAGCTGAAAATCACAAACAAGGGGCTTTCAAATAGGAGTCAGAACACAAAAGCTATGGCAGTATCAGACTGGACTGGCCTTATCACGAGGCTGGCAACCTCATGGCCACTAGGCAACTAAAGAGAGCTTCTTCTTCCCCACTCCTGAATGTGGCACTCAGCTGCTGGCAGTCAAAATGGTGGCAGAAGAGGGCAAAAGGGGGCAGGGTGAAGTGGCGCAATAGCACGAACCAGGAGTACAGCACAGGCAGAAGCAGTAAACCCAGAAAGAGGAAGGAGTCCAGGGTCCCTGGGTCTTAGTGACCCAGTTCCTGGAAAGCACGATGGCCCGAGTAGCCTGCCCACATCTTCCCCACTGCCCACAGATGATTCAAGGCATTGGCTGGGCAGAGGGTGGAAAAGACTGCTGTTCCCAAGCTGCAGCCTTGGGAGGGAGGTTAAAGAGGGCAAATGTGGGCAGGGGGTAAGGGGGGCAAATGCCAGCCCCACCCGCTGGTGCACGGAGGCTCTTACAGGCTGCAGAAGATTGCTCAGGGCACAATAGCAGTTCATGTTTAGAATGAAAAGAAGGGGAAGTGAGTCGTAAGCCTAGAAGTGGAGGCGACTGTCTGGTTTCTCAGTGGCAGGAGGGACAAAGGACATACAACCACCACCTGATTGGAGGCACTCTCCTTCACATACGGCAAAGGCACAGTCCTGGTCCATCTATTGGAGGGAGGTTGGAGGGAGGGGGAAAGGGAAGTCGCCACAATCTGTTCTTACTCTCACCCCCTGTCTTCTGGCCCCACCCATTCCCAACCTAAACGAGGCTCAATGTACAGACAGGAGAAGAGCCATGAAAGCGAGGTTTGAGCAAATGAGCACCAGAGAACCTAAAAAGAAATAAATTCATGAGGACGCGTGGTTGTAGAGAGAAGGTATTTCCTGCAAAGGTTTCACGGTGGAGGTGTGTGTGTGTGTGTGTGTGTGTGTGTACATACATATGCACCTATCAATCTTGAGTCATCGCTAATGTAAGATCTAGTGGGTTAAGCCTGGGGTGGGTGAATCCTAACCCAGGCCAAAACCCTGCCAAAAATCCCCAAACACGACAAAAGAGGTGTTTTAAAATAGAACTCGAGTCAATGTAGAACATCCAAATTTTGGGTCTGGAATCAGACACACACACACACACACACCACCCAGCTCAGATATGCGTTTGATGACACCAAGATGTGGTTTAGCTCCTTCCTATCTCTCAAGCTAGCAAGGATTGAGGTTGGGGGGAAGAATTCAAACCTACGGGGTGCTCGTTTCAGAGATGCCAAAGCAGCTATGATCAGGTGCCCCCAATACACACTTTTTTATTATTATTCTGGACATCAAACAAAAAACAGAAGTCATCAGAACTTTGGGAACAAACAGGAAAACAAACCAATAATGGAGCGTAAATTGGAATGGAGCTAAGGGAGCGCTCTCTTTGGCAGACGACGCAGCTCCCTCCCCAGCCCCTTCCCCAGCCCCTATAAATAAGTCAGATCTAGCTCACAGTGAAGAATGCAGTTGCTACAAGAACCAGCGCTGGCTGCCAGAGGCGGAGGCATGGTTAACGGAACGCAGCCCAGGAGATGAAATGGACCCCTTGCCTGGTCTTCTAATGCCCACGGTTGATCACGATGTCATCATATTCCTCCTGGGAAAGCAAAACAGAGCAAAAAAAAAAGCACCATTCATTTTACTCCCACAGACTGTGGGGGGCAAAGGTCACTATCACCGTTGAATTCATTGCCCGCCCTTCACCAGGGCAGGTTGCAGCAATTAAAATTCAGCATTTATAGCAGAGTGTGGTCACAGGAATAGGGGTGGGTCCTGAAAACCCACAGCTCAAGGGTCAAAGGACAGGGTTTAAAGAGGAGAGTCTTCAGCATTTGCCCAAAGCTGAATGGCTGAAGGCACAAGGCGCATCTCTGTGGAGATAGAATTCCACAACTTAGGGGCTGCCACAGAGAAGGCCCTCTTCCTGGCCGCCTTGAACATGCAATACAGGCAACTCCACATTTACGTGGGGGCTCTGTTCTGTGCAACCGCACATTTAAGTGAAATCGCATATATTGGGAACACAGCTGAAAAAGCCTGCAAACACCACAATTGCTCCCTCCAAACCTCCTTGCTCAAACTCCAACTTTCCACTGGCTTCAAAGGTTGGCGCAAGGGCTCCTTGGATTGCACTTGCAAAGGCTCGCAAGATTGCCAGAAGCTGTTTTTGCGCCATTTTTGATGTTTTCACACGCTTTTAGGGTCATTTTTGCCCCTTTTGTGCCAGAGTAGAAAGGTTTTTGGCAGGTGTTTAAAAGTTGACACGGAAGGTGCCTGCTGAATCTCCCTTGACAGGGTGTTCACAGGATTGAGCCAAGGACTCGAAAGTTTGGGTACCTCCTTGTTGTCAAATGAGCCTCATTAACTTGGGGAACAATCAACAACGCTCCTGTAGATGATTTCAGTGATCGAGCTGAAGCGGAAGTGTTCAAGTCATCCTGGAAGTATTCTGGGCCTAAGTTGCTCAGGGCTTGGTAAATTTAAACAAGAATACAGAATTTAGACTTGCGGTTCCCAAAGTGGGTGGTACTGCCTCCAGGGGGCACTGGGATTACCTACAGGGGGTGCTAAGAGGCAAGGGGGTAGCGGGGTGGGCACTGGAGGTGCAAATGACTACCAGAAATGGAAAAGCTGGTATTACTGTATCACCTCGATCAATTTTGTTAAGTTACATTAAATAGTTTTACTTGGATTTTACAAAAAATAATAATGTGCAATTGTTATTATTTGGAATTTTATTGTGTTATAATCTTGCTTAGTGGGCTATGCAAACCACTGTTCTGAATAATGCTTTTTGCATGGTAGGGGGAACTGGGGATGAGTTTACGGAAACAAGGGGGCAGCGGGCCAAAAACAGTTTGGAAACCACTGGTTTAGACTATGGAGCCCTTCATATTTACAGACCACACATCCTTTTCCTCTCGGCACATTTCATTATGGACCCAGAGTGGTTAGGGCAACCCAGTGAGATGGACGGGGTACAAGTAATAAATTTATTATTATTACTGACAGAAAACCGAACAGCTACCGGTATATCCTATATTTCTTTATTGGCAATTGCAACAATTTACAATTTCCTTCAGCTGATTTTCCCTTCAGTTTATTTGTCTGTAAGTTGTCTGTTATTAAAAGTCACTTAAAAATATATACAGTATATTGGGGGGGGGAGGAAATGCGAAGCACTCACACACCCACACCCCTGTAGCCCCAGATCTCATAGCTTGGGGGGTCTAGCTGGGGCCCAAACTCACCTCGCTGTTGCTGTCCAGACTCTCCTCCGAGTCCCAGTCTGGCTCCTCTGAGCCAAACTCCCGCAAGAGCTGGGGAATCTTTTGGTCGGGCCGGTGCAGGGCGCTGTACATGGGGGTGTAGCCAACATACATGCGGGCCTCCGGGTCTGCTCCAGCGTGCAGCAGGTATTCAACCACCTCTGGGTTCTGAGACTCCACAGCCAGGTGAAGAGGGCTCCGCCCACAGCTCAGCTCCTGCCGGCGAGATGGGAGAAGGAAAGGGGATGCACAGCGACTCATGCTGGGAGCTCTGGGGTTGGTGGGTATGTTGGGAGCCATGGATCTGCCCCAGCTGAGCCACTAACTAGTCCAACCTTTTTGCTGGGGCTGCTGGGAGTTGTAGTCAGAGGCAGCTGGGAGGCACCAGGCTGGCAAAAGGGGCACTGGAGTGTCACTGACCGCTTCTTGAAAGGAAGGGCAGAGTCACAAAGGGGAAGAGGTGGTACTAAAGGGGCAAAGCTCACACAGAGGGGTAGAGCGACAAAAATTAGAGGTGAGGACACTTGTGTTGGGTCAGACCTAGTCCAGCATCCTGTTCTCACAGGGGCCAACCAGAGGCCTGAGGGAAACCCATAAGCAGGATTTGAGCACAAGAGCAACACTCTCCCCTCCTGTGGTTTCTGGCAGCTGGCATTCAGAAGCATTGCTGCCTCTGCTTGGTGGAGGCAGAGCATAGCCAGCATAGGTAACAGCCACTGGTAACCTTCTCCTCCATGAATTTATCTAATCTTCTAAAGCCTCTTTTAAAGGTGTTTCTTCTTATCCCACTGCTGCTAGTTCACAGGGTGAATTAATTCAACATGCTTCTTAAAGGTGGTGGTGGGGAGGAGGATGACTTTGTGTCGCTACACAGAGGGTTCCTTTTCCAGTGTGCATACCCCACGCAGGATGGACCTCACCTATGTGTGCCTATTTCACCACCGCCTCTGAAACTAACCGGTTTGTTGAGATCAGCTCCCCCGGAGATTAAGAGACTGACCACGTCCAAGTCTTTCCGCAAGATGGCAACATGCAGGGGCGTGTAACCTACGGAAAGAGAGATTGGACACAATTCTGCGGCAGCCCAGGCACTGAGGCGGAGAAACTACCTTGTGTAATGCGGATTTATAACCACCACCACAACAAAATGGCATGTGGAAATCATAAATTAAGAAATGATACGGATCAAATACATTTGCATTCCTCCAGACTGGATTGTTCCTACTGCAAAATTCAGAGTTTGGTTCCCAAGCTAAGGGAAAAACTGAGGTAGGCGCTGCAGTAAGAGGAAGGATTGTGCAGAGGAAGGATTGTGCAGTAAGCACAATCTTGAAAAGGAACAAAAGAAGATGGGGGAAAGGGGGTGGGTGGAGATGGAAAACAGGCAAATGTGTATAACGCAAAAGTATGCAAAGCTCGCAAATCCTCAACCACAAGTGGTGGAAACGAATCCACTCCTCTTTAACTGCCCACCAACTTCTAAGTCTGATATTTTAAATATTAAAAGTTTGGAAGACCCATGCTGATCCATCTCATTCTCCCACCCACAATACTCATAAGGACTCGAAACTTTTGGCATTTTAAACCTGCTCTTCACTAGACCCTACTGTCTCCATAATATGGAGGACTTCAATGAGACCAAGCAACTATTTTCCCCAGAGGACCCAGGAGAGGTACCATCAAAATTGGTGCAGTCCAGTTGGGCCCGAAAGCCGCTCCCTTCGCAGGGCCTTTGCGCAACATGCGGCGTCAGGAGCCTCTGCACGCACTCCCTCTGCCCTTCTCGGCACGCCAAGTGCAAAGCGGTGTGGCCGCCCTTTTCCTGCACACACAGACTGGCTCCCGCCGACACAAGCTTGCCCACAAAATCGGCAGCCCCGAGGATGACTGCAATGTGAAGTGCTGTCTGGGGAACAGAAAACGAGAAAGAGCCCCGAGTTTGAGAAGAGCCGCTTACATGCCCCTCACTCCTGGGATGACAAGGCGGAAGTGGGGAACTTGTGGCCTTCCAGATGTCATCATCTTAAGTATTTTCAGGAACTATACAATGGGTTGGTTTTAACCTTGACAGTCTTATACGGCTCGGGGAAGCGGATTTGGAAGGAGCTCTTGCTCCCGTATGAACCTGTGCATGCGCCAGAGGCCCTTCCTCATCATGAGTGAAAAGGCAATAAGCTCAGGGGTAGAGCATCTGCCTTGCAAGCAGGCAGCTCCAGGTTTAATGTACAGGTAGGGTTGGGAGAGAATCTTGCCTGAAATCCTGGTGAATTGCTACCAGCCAGTACACTATTATTATTATTATTATTATTATTATTATTATTATTATTAACATTTATATACCAAGGATCTCAAGGTGGTGTACATGATTCATCCTCACAACAATCCTGTGAGGTAGGTGAGGCAAAGAGATGGTGATTGGCTCTAGGTCACCCAGTGAGCTCCTTGGCTAAGTGGGAATTTGAACCCTGGCCTCCCCAGGTCATAGTCCAGCACTCTAACCATTCCACCACACTGACAATACTGAGCTAGATCAGGCATAGGCAAACTCAGCCCTCGAGATGTTTTGAGACTACAATTCCCATCATCCTTGACCACTGGTCCTGTTAGCTAGGGATGATGGGAGTTGTAGTCCCAAAACATATGGAGGGCCGAGTTTGCCTATGCCTGAGCTAGATGGACCAAAGATCTGAGTCAGTATAGGGTAGTTCTTATGTTCCTAAGAATTTCTCCTTTTAAGGGTGAAACAAATGCTACCCAGAGATAAACCTGGGAGAGGTGGGTTCTGATGCTTTTGTTTTTTAAGTTTTAGGTTGCTGGTGAAGACTCTGATTTCATTTGCTGTTTTACTGCTCCTCTGTGCTTTAAGACTTATTTAAAAATGCCTTCCTTTGCTTCTTTTTGCAATTTCCAACCTTGTTTTCAATGCACGCCGCCTTGGAATTTTTTAACTTAAAAGTTCCAAAGGATGTTTCTAAGTCTGATTATTATGCAGACTGCTGTTCTCTACAGGGAGGGCTCATGGCTCCTCCCGATGTGCGTTACGAGCTTTGGGAAATTGAGGCTCACAACAGAGCAGTGCAAAAGTGCGTCTCAATCCAACCTGTCCAAGGTCGTTCTGAATATCCAGGTAATCCGTTCCTTGGGTGTACTGCAGGATGGAATCCAGAAAGGCCTCGTGCTCATGGATGACGGCCAAGTGGAGAGCTCTGGAAAAAACAGGAAATAACAGAGGCTGCTGAGAGGGGCAAAAGTCTCTTATCGCTCAGGGGGGGGGGGGAACCATTTTCCAACACAGATGGGGAATACAAAACAAGGAGACCTCAAGCGGCTGCAGCCTTCCATCATTTTGTGGCTGTCCAGAGTTTTCAAAAAGAGGACTGTATTAGAACAAACTGTTCTCCAACTCAGAAGATGTTTAGAAACTTAAAAAAAAATTGCAGCTCTACCTTACATGTTGTTGCTTGAATTAAGGCCAAATGTGTGCATAGTATTAGTATCCGAGTTCTCACTTGTATTATTTTAGAAATAGGCAGAGTATTGCCAACAGAACAGTCAGTGCTCATAAAAGAGCAGTTTGCAGGGTTACCCGCCCCCCACCCCCACCAAAAGAAAACCAGAGGACACAGTAGTTACTGGCTTGCATGGGATCTTATCAGGCCTAGTCACGTCTTTGTTCTAATTTTGAGATTTAAATAAGCCCACAAAAAGTAGTAGTCAACTAGTTAGTTTACTATCCAGTTCTGAGTCACCTGCTTTCATGCTGGCTGCAGAAGGAAAAAAGCCCCCTCCTCTGTGACCAGAATGCAAAATGAAATACCAGCCACTTAGCAGCCTGGTAGAAAAACCCCACTCCTCTCTTTTTCCAAACACGCTGTGGGGAGGAGGCAGAGCTTATTCCAAAGTAAGCATGGAAACCCAGTGAACAGAGAGAGACAGAATGGAGAGACCATTCCTCCACCAGCCCATTCATTCACCTGCACAGAATTCCTAGTACCAGGTGTAGGTGTACCAGGTGTGTTTTTATATAAAAAGCTGTTCTAGCCTACCAGTGCAGAGCTTATGTTTCAAGATGCCCTGACATCTCTGTGCAAATGCAAAAGCGGCTGGAAATGATCTGGTGAAGGAATCGATCACAGTGGACAGTTCCCGTCAGCAGAGCAAAAAAGAGCAGGCCAGAAGGCAGCTCCTGAACCACAACAGCTGGAAGAAGCCTCATCAGCCACCGGTGCCTGTAGCAGTGGTCGGAATTGGTGGCCACTACAGGCACAGGGAGGCTCCGGAGCAAAAAAAAAAAAACCCCAAATCCTCATTCATGAGCAGGCAGACGAAACCAGCATGCCCAGGCTCAGCACAGTTTGGTGCCCAGGTACAGCCACCGCGGACCCAAGGCAGACGGGGAAATTCTGCAGCTCCGTCCCCCTATTATGAGAAAGACTTCCGATGCCGGTTTCCTTCTGACACAGTACGTACGTGTCCCCGTCCTCGGTGACGAAGCCCAGCACGTGGTGCAGCCAGGCCTCGGGGGCCACCACCGCCGAAGCCCCGTTCTCAAGGCGCACGGCCCCCACGCCGTCCACAATGGCGCCCACGTCCTCGTCTCCCCTCAGGGAGTCCCCGAGGGCAGAGTCCAGCCGCTCCAAGTCATCCTCTTCCTCCAAGAGCGCCTTCTGAGGGCCAGTGGAGCCGGAGGGGCCGGGGTCAGGGGTCACAGCCCGGCGCCCAGGCCCCTCCTCCACCTCGCCAGGGCCCACCAGGCCCGCGTCTCCCTGGATCTGGCCCAGCTGGGCCTCGCTGAGGGAACCCAGGCCGCTGTCGCACCAGTCGTCGCCTTCCACCCGCTTGGGCTCCCGCAGGCCGCCCTGAGCAGCAGCCTCGGAGGCCATGGCGGAGGCGGGAGGGGGGGGGGGAGACCCTACAGGAAAGGCCTGGAGGGCCGCAGGGCCATAGGGATAGTCTGGGCAGAGCGACGATGCCCCGCAGTCGCTCCTTCCACAGACAGGGGATTTCAGCGGCCTGGGGAATCCCCAGACTGGCGTCTGGTCGGCGCAGTCGCAGAGAGGCATGCCGGGAGCCGTAGTTTTTTCCCCTTCCCGCGAAGCATGCAGGGAGCTGTGGTCCCGGCCTCTCAGCATCCGGGTCATTCCTCCCAATTCAAAGAGCCCGGCGACCATGTTGGCTCTCTCGCAAGGCACGTCGGGAGCGGTAGTTCCCATGGGCAGTTTCTCTTTCTTCGCTTTGTTTTTACCTCCTATTCTGCTTCCCCTTCACACAAGGACACTATTCGGGGTGATTGTTTGAAGACGCAAAAAAAGCAATCCCCCCCCCCACCGACACATTTATAACGTTATTCGCCAAGCGCCGCAAGGCATGCCGGGATTCTCGCCTCTCCTCGGCGGCGACGGGTTAAAAAAAACAAACCACATTTTCCCGGCGCATGCTGGGAGCCTGGCTGGCGATTGGCTGCCGTGCCGCGGTGCCTCCTGGGGGTTGCAGTTCTCCTGTAAGGGGACAGACTGCGGCTCCATGGACAGCCGGGAAGGTAGCCTGTTGTGAGGGGGTTTATTGGGGTGCGGGAGACGGAGCCCCGCACCGCTGAAGTAACCGCCGCTGCCTCCTCTCCTCCTCCTCCTCCTCACACTCCCCCTTTGTTGTGTCTTTTCCTGTCACAGAGCCCGGAGCCGCCTTCGCTGCCGCCGGGGAGGGCGAGGAAGAGGCCGAGAAGGGCCCTGCCTCATCGGTGGAAGAGACCGAGAAGGGCCCTGCCTCATCGGTGAGAGGCTGGCAAAGGAAAACGGAATTGGTTGGGGGTGGGTGGGCCCCCCTCGTATTATTATTATTATCATTATCATTATCATCATCATTATTATCTCCCTTGGGGGTGGGTGGGGAGGAGGTGTGGTCAGACCCCTCCCCCTGGGCCTGCCTGCCAGGCAGAAGTTCAACAGGCAAAGCCTCTGCCCCTCCCCCCTTCCTCCTGCCTTGACCAAGGTCTATATTTGGCCTCTCTCCTTCTGCGCTTTCAAGATCATCAAAAGAACCACACATTTCTGAGGAGGCATTCGAAGGCAGCCCCATTGCAGGGGAAGCTTTTAAATGTTTAACGCTTGGTTACGACCAGAGTGGCTGGGGAAACCCAGCCAGATGGGTGTATGTGTGTGGGTTTAAATAATAAAAGTATTATTATTATTACTCATACAGTAGAATCGTAGAGTTGGAATGGTCATCTAGGGTCGTGCAAGGAAGACTTTTTCCCACAGCTGGGCCAATGGTGAGCTGATGAACACCTGCTTTTTGATGGGACCGGCCACTTTGGGCAGCTCCCAACAGAAGACTAAAAACACGATAAAACATCAAACATTAAAAACTTCCCTAAACAAACTTCCCTAAGAAAGAACTTGGTTTGATCCAGCACAGCACTTTCTGCGTTATTCGGTTCACATTTTAAGAATTATGTAGCCCAGATGGGTTATGCCTCGATTGTTAGAGATCCCAAGAAGGAACAACTGGTTTGTAAATTTAATATATGACATCGTAGGGGAAGGAATCGTAGAATCGTAAGAGCTGGAAGGTATCACCAAGGGTCATCTTGTCCAACCCCCTGCAATGCAGTAATCTCAGCTAAAGCATCCATGGCAGATGGCCACCCAATCTCTGCTTTAAAATCTCCAAGGTAGGAGAATCCACATCCTCCCCAAGGGAGACTGTTCCAAGCCCCCTCTTCAGCGCTCAGTCGGAGCAAACATCAGTTGGGGTTTCCAGCAGGTCACAGTTTGCTCTGATTCAGCTTTAAAGAGTGGGTTTTCACGGGGAAAGCTCCAGAGCGAAAAAGAAAAAAGAAAGCATTTGGACACAGAGATTTAAAGCACAGAGGATCATGCCTGGAAAGACTGGAGGAAAGGCAGGTGTGAATAAGTCCTCATAATTTCACCTTTCGGAATTTTAATTACTGTTAGGTCGCTGTGGCCACTGTGTTCTCTGTGTAGATCCATGGTGAAGAGATTTCATATGTCAGAAAGAAGTGAGCAAGTGAACTGTTAATTGCCGTGGAGGAGCAATAAGTAGTGAGGTTCAGTTATGCAATGGTAGATTTAGGTTATACAGTAAAACAAACTTCACAGTAGCTTAGAAACAACCTTTTTCAACTTCATTTACCTTTCGTTCCTATTTTTTATACAGGATTCAGATTCTGACAACGAAGCTGGAGCTTCTGGTGAAACTGAAAGTAGGTGTCCCATTTGAGGGGCTCCTATGTATGGGTTTGGGCCTGTGCGGGTGGAAGTTTAAATCAGTGATGCAGTTGACAACAACGTATACAAAATAAAGGCCACAGATACCTGCATAAATCTGAAAATGTACTGTCATTATCTCACCTTGAATTGTGTAACTTTCTGTCTAAGGATGCCAGTCTAACCCTACTTATCTGGGAGTAAGCCCCATTGACATCAGTAGCACTTACATCTGAGTAGACCTGGCTAGGGTTGTGCTGTAATATCTATTTTTTCTTAAATACATGAGTTTTTCCTGCAGAGCAGCCAGTGGTTCATTCCTTTGACTATAGTTGCAGACTGGGAGCAATGTATTTTTAGGCATTTGGAATTTCAGCCGTCAGGTTAGCTGTGCACATTCCTACCCATATCTGATAACTCATGAGTTAAATCAGCTACCAATTAGACCCTTTCAAGTTCCTAAACATCCTTCTGTATTTAAAGCTTTTTATCAGACAGGTGTGGGGCTGACCCTGTATTAAGCAATCATTGGGCAACCTTGGGCAGCAAATTGGTCAGTTTTGTTTACTATTTTTTACTACTTTTAAATTTTTGTTTTTGTCGCCAAAATGTTTTTGGCGGTCTCTGGAGGAGGAGCTGCATTCTCACATCCATTATTGATCTTATGTGTTGAAAAATGAAGCAGTTATTGGGAAGAACCAGTTTCTAACGCAGGTCTTTCCCCTTGCCCCTCAGATTCCTACTATCTCTCCGTTATTATGAAAGGTTTAGTTTTGACTGCAGATCATTAGCAGTGCATAATAGCAGGTTTTGAGCAACACAAACTTCTGCAGGCAA